>NC_091981.1:70993016-72193016 GCF_044704955.1 Pristiophorus japonicus
CCCATCTTCTTCTCTTCCCCTCCCCCATCTTCTTCTCTTCCCCCTCCCCATCTTCTCTCTTCCCCCCCCATCTTCTTCACTCCCCTCCCCATCTTCTTCTTCCCCTCTCTTCTCCCTCCCCCATCTTCTTCTCTTCCCCTCCCCCATCTTCTTCTCTTCCCCCCTCCCCCATCTTCTTCTCTTCCCCTCCCCCCATCTTCTTCTCTTCCCCTCCCCCATCTTCTTCTCTTCCCCTCCCCATCTTCTTCTCTTCCCCTCCCCCATCTTCTTCTCTTCCCCCCATCCCCTCCCCATCTTCTTCTCTTCCCCTCCCCCCATCTTCTTCTCTTCCCCTCCCCCCATCTTCTTCTCTTCCCCTCCCCCCATCTTCTTCTCTTCCCCTCCCCCATCTTCTTCTCTTCCCCTCCCCCCATCTTCTTCTCTTCCCCTCCCCCCATCTTCTTCTCTTCCCCTCCCCCCATCTTCTTCTCTTCCCCTCCCCCCATCTTCTTCTCTTCCCCTCCCCCCATCTTCTTCTCTTCCCCCTCCCCCCATCTTCTCTTCCCCTCCCCCCATCTTCTTCTCTTCCCCTCCCCCCATCTTCTTCTCTTCCCCTCCCCCCATCTTCTTCTCTTCCCCTCCCCCCATCTTCTTCTCTTCCCCTCCCCCCATCTTCTTCTCTTCCCCTCCCCCCATCTTCTTCTCTTCCCCTCCCCCCATCTTCTTCTCTTCCCCTCCCCCCATCTTCTTCTCTTCCCCTCCCCCCATCTTCTTCTCTTCCCCTCCCCCCATCTTCTTCTCTTCCCCTCCCCCCATCTTCTTCTCTTTCCCCCCCTCCCGCATCTTCTTCTCTTCCTCCCCTCTCCCCCATCTTCTTCTCTTTTCCCCAGTTGCTCCAAAAAAATAGGAGAAACTCAGGCCGAAACTTATCTCCAATGTAACAGCTCCCTCTTCTATTCCTCACCTCAAGCCAAATAGATTCAGTCCTAGTAAATCTTTTCTATTTAGAACTGTAACATCATCATTATTCAATACTGCCATGCCCCCTCTATCATTCCTGAATACTTGGTAACCAGGAATATTAAGAACTCATTCCTGGCCTTGTTTAAGTAATGTCTCTCTTTAACCAATAAGGGAATTAAGGGTTACGAGGAGCGGGTAGGTAAGTGGAGCTGAGTCCACGGCCTGATCAGCCATGATCTTGTTGAATGGCGGAGCAGGCTCGAGGGGCTAGATGGCCTACTCCTGTTCCTAATTTTTATGTTCTTATGTAACCACTTCATAATTCCATGTAGCAATTTGTGCCTACAGCCACCAGCGTTGTTAGTTACATTAAGGGCATTGGCGTACATACAATTCAATGCCTCCTTCACATTTTTATTTTATAACCACTATACATCAAAGCGCAGTACTACAAAAGACCAATGTTCAAGATCTTCTCATAACCAGCATCTGTGGTGCCTCTAAATTGTTGGTCTTGGCGGTACATGTATGAACAGAAGTGTTCAGCATCCATTTGCCATGTAAGATTCAACAAAGCCTGATCAGTACTGCATCTTCAGCAGTAGTTCACCTGGAACTCTGCATCATCTTTTGTCTCTTACGCTTCAGCCTGCACATACGCTTCTTCCACCACTTAGTTCTCATGTCGACAAGGATCTTAGAATCCCAGCTATTTTCCTTAATCTGGTTCCCGCAATTTTAGGGATATTCCTAATTTTACCACTGTTTATATCTCTCTGCCCTCTTATCTAATTTCTGCCCCTCTCTGCTATTTCATGGTTCCTCTCCCTCTAAAACATTAGTTTAAACCCTCCCCGACGTTACTAGCTAACCTCTCAGCGAGAATATTGGTCCCAGCTTTGTTCAGGTGCAGTCATTCCATCTTGTACAGGTTCCCCTTCCCCAGAACCGGTCCCAATGTGCCAAGAATCTGAAACCTTCCCTCCTGCACCACTTCTCCAGCCACACATTTACCTGCACTGTCATCCTGCTTCTGTACTCACTATCACGTGTCAGTGGGAGTAGTCCTGCGATTACTACTTTTTGAGCTCCTGTTTTATAATCTTTTCCCCAGCTCCTGAAACTCTGCCTGAAGTATCTCAACACTTTTTCTATCTATATCCCGCAGATAAGTTCCATAATCATATTTTTTTACATAGGTATTCAATTGAAGACCTTGAATGGTTAACTGAAAATAACTCTACTTACTATTAAGGCCACCTACCGCCATAGAGTGGGGCAGAGATAGGGCTGCAACACTCTAGTGCCAGTTCTTCAACCCACACTCCCACTGAGCATGGCTCCTCACTGGGAGACCATTGGTGATTTTACCCGAATAGCTCGAAGAATGCAGAAACTGACCTTGAAAGGAAAGAACATTTAGCGGAATAGCTAATGTTCAAAGTACATTATATAATGAAAAAGCATATTGCCAAAAAAATATTCAGTTACTTTTTAAGAAAACGTAAATGGTTTCATTTCCGTGAAGATCAGGCGTACAGGATCTCGTCTACTGCTAGACTACCACAGTGATGTCACTGATAAGTTCCGTTGAAATCAAAGGGACCTTTGACTAAAGACTAGGCTGGAAGCTGATCCAAAGGCACTGGACATTGGAAAATGCCACTTGGTTGGCTTTATGGAATGCTTCGAAGGTTAAGAGCTAGAAATTGTGTGGTGCCCTGTTTAGGGCGATAATCTTTGCAGGAGCGCAACCGCTATCACTTCCCTTAGAGCGCTAAAAAGAGTGAGGGGGTGGAATCGGCAAAGCGCTGCACAATGGTCCATGCAGCTCTGTCATCTTTGGGGGCTCCTTCCCTCAATTATAGGGAAAAATCAATGTTGGTTTCATTCAATATTCATCATATCTCTGTGCGGTTACGGAACCTGCACTCGGTGCATAACAGCCCTAAGAACTCTGAGTGCTGGGCTGACAAATCACGGAGTCCAAAAAAAAACAAAAGACAACAAACTGGGGAGAATTATAAATTTTGCCCTACCTGACCACCACGGCCTCCTGCAGCTGCCATTATTGAAATTCGGAGCAAATAGTGTATCCAGGGCGGAAACGTGGCGCATTGCACTGGATGACGTCGTGATCTACGGGGCACTACAGAGCAAGGTGGTAAGTGTTAGCGCCAGCGCAAAACTGCCAGGGAAGTTTGCAGGTGTCACTGAATTTGCCTTGCCCAGTCAGTAACCCCTTAGCTTGTTACCTCCCATTATCGCCCCCCACAGATGCTAACGGGAGGTGCAAATCAGGCCAATTTCTTTCCATAAATCTTTTCCCTGGTTCAGGTAGCTCTGGATTAGTTCTCATTGCTTTTAACAGGGCCTACCTGGATTGCTGACCCATTGGTGATGCCAGTGACCAACTCAGCAACAAGCAGATCAATGTGAAGGTGAGAAATGTTTTTTTTTTTTTAATTCAAAAATGTTTTTATGGTGGAATGTATTTTTTTCAATGCATACAGTGAACTGCGGGTGGGGGGGGTAGTTATATTCGATTAGGTACAAGAATGGGCATGGTGATCGTGATTAGCCCAAGCCCATTGAAAGGAGTGATGGCAGCATGGAAACTTTGTGCTCACTGTTACTTTACATGATAACAGCGTACAGTCCAGCATTGTGCACTGACTGTCTGTGCGCTCAGCAGGGGTCCGCACACCTTAAAAATGAGCTGTCTTCTGGTTATCAAAAATTGTAAAACTGGTCCACCATAAATCAAAATGGCTCAACAGGCCAGAGAAAGGGCACCCAGGGTCTCGGACACAGCACTTGAGGTATTTGTGCAGGGGGTGATTACGCAAAGAGAGAGGTCCTCTACCCACAAGGGGCCAGGAGGCCCTCCAGAAATACTGTTGGAAAGATTTGGGACCAAAGCGCCGAGGCAGTCACTGCCAGCTGTGTCGCCCCTGGGACGTGGCTCCAGTGTCGCAAGAAGTTTAATTACCTCACATGAGAGGTCAAGGTCAGTGAATGCATCTTCAAAAGCTGTCTCTTACCAACTCCACCACTAGGCTCACACACTGCTCAATACACCACATTCAAATCACTCATCTGCCAACATTCTCTACCAAGCACCAGGCACACCTCACATTTCCAGGTTCACCTTACCCTCACACATTTATTACTGCTGCAAACCTTACACCCACATCTCACACCATGCACACACTGTCAGCTATTCAGCCATAACAGGCACATCACCAAACCACATTGCACGACACTCACTGACACACTTTCCTTTCTCTTGCAGGCCAAGGTGGCTCAGAGAGGAGCATTGAAATGGTGAGCGATGGGCACACCCATAGAGGAGATGGTGCTGCAGATAATTGGACTGGCCGTCACTGAGACTGTGGCATGCAGTAATGTTGAAAACATTCAAGGTGATGTTATGTCATACCTAATCCTGCTTCTCTCATCCAAGTTCCACCCCATCTCACAATCTCTTCTCACTTGCAAGTATGCACATCTTGCTTTTGGCCCCTCTCCTCACCACAAACCTACCCTAGTGCCTTTCTCCTTTTTAGATACCCAAGAGCTCCAACTTGCCGAGCAAGTGCTGCAAGAGCAAGAGCAAGAGGCGAGTGATGTAGCAAAAGAAACATGGTCAATCAAGCTCATACACTCAGGCACCAGCTCAGATAGGCTAGTATAGAGGTGGGATCTGCACGTGGTGACGGACTGGGCACTATGATAATAATGATGAAGTGGGCTACAGTCAGGTCAGGGAATAGCACAGTTGCCCGCTCCCTGGAGGGCGAGCTCTCACACTGGTTCTGTTGCACAGGACTGCAAAGAGGACTTTGTTGCGGCCTCCAACAGAAGATTGCTGATGTACATGCACAATGAACTACTTGGTGCATTGGCAGGCTTGCCAGAAAGCCTGTTGTCAATGTCGAGGAGTATGGAGGAGTCCAGCACCAACCTTGCAGAGGCTTTTGCACAGAGCTTGGAGAAGATCATTTCCAGGATGGAAGTGTTTGGCAACTCCATTAGCGCACTTGTGGATGCAGCCATTGTCTCAGCTTCCATTGCAACACAAGTGGAAATGACCTAACTGCTTGGTGCAGCATAGAAGCTGAGACTTGTGCCATGCAAGTGCAGACTGCCCTCATGTAGGCTCAGCTTGCTGCCTCACAAGCTCAGACTGCTGCCAACCTGGCTAGGTTTACCAGTGTTCAAAAGGGTTTGCAGGGTGTCACAGCAGTCCAGCAATCTGTCCTCCAACAGATGACTAGAAATGCTGAGGCACTGCTCCAGTGGAGTGCCAGTGGCTCCGTGGAGGACAAACCTGCGGTCTTCTCTCAGGATGACCGCATTCGTCCTTCCACCACTGCCGGTCAGCCTGTTTCCTTGCTGTTGCCCATCAGCCTGCCAGCCCAGACTGCTGCTGCCCATACCAAGGTAGTATTGGCCACTGCTGGGTCTTCTCGGCACAGAGCTGCTCAAGGTCATCCTGCAAGGCCATCTGCCATCTCGCCCACAAAGTCAGCAGCCTTCCACCAGCCATGCTGCAACCACTGGGGGAGCATTTCATAGGAGAACTAGAACAAGCAAGACAGGCACAAAGGAACATGAAAGACAGGCACTTAAGGGAATGCACAAGGTGATTAGTTGACTTTGATTTGAACGATTCATTTTTGTTTGAACTGTTTGTTTTGTGTTGGCTTTCATTACAGGATTGTGGCCAAGATGACACTGTGATGAGCCATGACAGAAGGAAGTTAAGGGGGGCAAGTGTTGAGCAATGGGGACCTGTGCTTTAAGTCAGAAAAAGTGGTGTCTGATGATGGGCTCATGGACAACCCATCCGGAATGTCGATTGGCAGTCCGCCTCCTCCATTCCTCCTCTTCCTCCTCATGAGGTGGTGGCAGAACCTGTGATGGCAAGGGCTGCGCCTTCATGATGCACAAGTTGTGGAGGATGCAGCAGCCCACCATGAATTGGGACACCTGCTCCGGCGAGTATGGAAGGGCTCCTCCCGAGCGGTCAAGGCAACGGAACTGTTATTTCAGCACCCTGGTGGTCTGCTCGATGATGTTCCTCATGGCAGCATGGCTCTTATTCTATGATTCCTGGCCACGAGTGGTGGGGTTGTGGAGGGGACTCCTCAATCTGGTGCAAAGTGGATGGCCCTTGTCGCTGAGCAATCAACTTCGGGTTCGACATGATGGCTGGAATATTTCTGGCACACCGGTCCGGCGCAGGATGAATGCATCATGACTGCTGCCAAAATAGCAAACATTCACCAGCATGATGTGCTAGGTGTGGTTGATACCAACTGTACATTAAGTGAGTGGTAACCTTTGCTGTAATAGTACATCTCAGCATTGATGTGTGGAGCCAGCAAAGCCACGTGTCTGCAGTCAATAGCACCCTGCACCATGGGGAAGCCCGATATCCTGGCAAAGGCACATGTGTCATACAGGAGCGAGGGTAAGCCATATAGGACCAAGATGAGAAACTTTTTCACCCAGAGAGTTGTGAACCTGTGGAATTATCTGCCACAGAAAGTTGTGGAGTCCAGTTCATTGGATATATTCAAAAGGGAGTTAGATGAGGCCCTTATGGCTAAAGGGATCAGGGGATATGGAGAGAAGGCAGGGGTGGGGTACTAAGGTTGCATGATCAGCTATGATCGTATTGAATGGGGGTGCAGATTCGAAGGGCCGAATGGCTTGCTCCTGCACCTATTTTCTATGTTTCTATGTGTGCAGTCGATGGCACCCTAGCAAAACCATGTGCACGCTCCATTTGCTTCTCTCTGTTTAGAGAGAGGACAATGTAGTCCCTGCTCCTAGCATTCACATCCCTTGTGACCTCCTGAATGCAGCGATGGACGGCGAACTGCGAGATGTTAGCTATATCACCTGTTCCAGTCTGGAAGGATCTGCTGGTGAAGAAATTTAGGGCCACCATCACCTTGAGAGTCACTGGCAGCGCCGTTCTCGTCTTGCTCTGAGGATCCAGGTCTGGTTGCAGGAGGTGGCAGTCTTTTGTGACCACCTTGTTTGTGAAGCAGAGCCAATGGATACACTGCTCTTGGCTTGGGTGCAGGTAGGAGAAGTACTCACCTGGAGACTTGAGATGGACAAGACCTCCTGCTGAGAAACCTTCTCCTCCTCCCCTCTGCAAGCAGCTTGTCCCCTTTGCTGCCTTTGCTCCATCTCCAAGTTCTGCTGTAACTCAAGGGGGACTGCAACTAGGGCCGCCAGGACTGGGAGCAAATGGTCTTCTCAGAAGCCTTCCTTTAACAGCCAATGTCTTGCAAACGTCCAGCAGCACTTCCAGCACTCCTTGCACACTTTAACAACTTTTTATATGTCTTGCACCAAAACATTACTTATATAAACTGTGCAGAAACCAGTACAAAGACAAAAAACAACTTACCTCAAAGTTGGAAGTGCCCCTTTAAGTAACCACCATCATGCAGCTGAATGCACGTTCAGCTGTGTGTGCTTAGGAGAGGGCATACAGGTTGTGCGTTAAATCAGCAACAACCTGCCTCAGTTGACTTCTTCCGACACACACAGGCAACAGTTGTGCTATCAAGCTTGCCAATATGGTGACCAGCGCAGCCCACTCCAGAAGTCGCTGGAAACGTGGCAAGTGCCGTTTTTCTCTTCAAGCCAGCCTTATCAGGAATTTCACAGCCGAAGTACTTTGAACTAAGAGGTACATTTTCATCCATAATAGCCCCAGCAGAGAATTTTCTACACCAGGAGTGTATATCAGGAATTGAGGCATGCATCCCGCAAGATTTTCCAACTGTTGCGATGGAAAATAGTGGAGGATCTCTACCCAGATTCCCAATATGCATTCCGGGTATATGAATGCCAGGAACATTAAAGATGAATGTTTAACTGTAAAAGTACTCTCCCTGCAAGATATATTCTCCCAACTATTCCCTTCTCCTTTAAGTGCAGTATTTCACTGACTAACCTGCAGCAAGCCATAACTCACTCTGAAAGACAGGTTTTAAGAAAACAAGACCTATCAAAGAGGACAAGGTAACACTGATATGCATCATTAACACTGTCAGGAGAGAGATGGCATAAAGCAGCTCTGATCTCAATTTTCACACTTCCTTTGACCCTACATATGTTTTTTTTTAACATGACAATAGATTAACATCTGCAATGCTGTGAACTGTTGTTTTCAAAGCCTTACCTTCCTCAGAACAAATGCTTAAGTGGTTTGCAGAGGAAACTATTGTTAACCAATTCATCACCAATCTGCTATCTCAATTTTTAATCAAAACGTTTTTCTGAATGGTAAGCAACACAATGAACATGTATTATTAAAATTGTATAAAATAAGGGCATTGATGAAGTAACTGTTTATACAAATGGTGAACAATATGAGGTGCAAAAGAGCCCCACACACTGCTTAAAAACATTAAAATAAACTTATTGGGCTCAATTTTGGCCAGGAGTTGCTCTGGTTTTTTTTGGAGCAACTTGATTTTTCTGGAATATCTTTAAAAATCCCTATTTTGCACATTCAATTTGCAGCAGTGTAAGTGAGTTAGTAAGGATTTTTTTTAGTTTAGTTTTTTTTCTCAAGAGGGGATGTTACCAGCCACCTACACCAGTTTTGGCCATTTAGGCCACTTTGGCCAGCTAATAGTTACTCCAAATCTACTTAGGCCAGCGTATGTGGCCACTTCAGAAAACCCTTGCGGAGAGTTAAGAAATCAGCGCAGGTAGGTACATCGGAGGCCAGTCAATGACTTGACTAAAGAATGTGAATAGAATCAAACAGGACATCATATGACAAACTTCGCAAAGTTAATTTACTATACAACAGAATCATTCATGGAAGCTTAAACTACAAAAATAAAAGAAGTAAAAGATAGTTGAATTAAATTGCCCTAATCTCACAACTAATTTAAACAACTATTTGTTTGCAATGATTATACTGGGCCAAAATTGAGCATATATTATCTAAATAAAGTCTATTTCAACAAATAAGATTTTCTCTGTGTTCCTCTGTCACTTATGTTCTTTTTTCACAATACCACCAGGTGAATAGGCTTGACAAATGGTCACCACTATTCATAAGAGACAAAACATATTTACATAATTTTTTCAAAATATCCAAAAGTCCAGGAAAATAACAAGCCATTAAGAAAGTTCATAACTAGCTACAGTGCATAAAATGTCAAACCTGAGGTCGATCGCACTGGGAGGCCACTCGGCCAGGGATAGGGGGCGGGCATCGGGTCCCACACACACAGCGGCTGCAGCACACACACAGAGGCTGGGGGCGAGCAGCTACTGCACATGCGCGGACATCGCGGCACTGTTTTCAGCGCAGGACGCTGGCTCCAACCCCGACTCGACTGGCCACGCTGCACGATGACCGAGCAGAGGCCAGACAGCAGCCAAAATGGGGAGCGATCTTTTTATTTATTTTTTCGCCGCACATCAATGGAGAAAAGCGACGCATCTCCGGTAAGTGCACCGAAAAAAGGGGTGGGCCAAATTTGAGCCCAATAGGCTGGCAGGGTAAATTTTATGAATCGGGTTTGCAGGGACTGCATATTGGAAAATCATGGGCTCATTCCCCTATTTTTCCATTCAGTGAATGAATATGCATATATAAAATTTACCTCAGTCTCTGATTGATTAAAAAAAACAAAGGAAAAGTAGCAAACTGGATAAAACGAGCGGGAACCATTTTCTATAACTCTACTGATGGTTCCTCCCTTACGTTCCCTCGTTGCAGGACCAGGACATAACACATAAAGATTCACAATCATGAAAAAAGTCACTAACTTGACCTATAAAGTTGATTAATTATTGACAGAAATGATTCAAACTTCCCCCTAGATAGTTCTGCCCTTCTGACTCAAGCCAAGGGCTCAGTTAGAAATTTCACCCGGGTGCTACTCATTTCCAGCTGCTGTGGACAAATTATATGTGAGGCAGACAGAGTTATGCATAGAAAATATATTTTTCACTCTTCTGCTGTGAAACTACAATAGCCCCTGTACACCAGGAAACACATATCACATAAAAAACAGATAGCAAGGATCAGAGAGTGCCAGCTCCTGTAGGTAATTCTGTGTGTGTGTGAGAGGCACAGATGGGAGTTGCAGTTTTCACATTGCTACTGTGAGACCATAGAGTACTGTGACTGGTGTAGAAAATGTAGAAATAACAACAATGAGGCATTAGTAGAGAGAAAAGTAAAAGAATTAATGCCGGGAAATTGGACACATTTGCGCTGGCCGTTAAGGCTGGTTTGGAAGAAAAATGGCGGCTGCTTCACTTCCGTCCGCTCCTGGCGGATCCCTGGGCAGGTCAGCAGCACTGTCATTTCCTGCGCTCGTTGCAGAAATGGAAATGAGGCAGATTGTCATGTCAATGAGTCTGCAACGCTAATTTGACACACGATTTGCTATGTTGGACATCTACGCCCTCTCCAAATCACAACCAGCTGAACATACGTTCTGCAGCAGGAAAGGCCCCAACCAGCATTATTTAACGGGATCATCAACAACTTGAGCTGACTTGCTTTTTCATTTCTATTGGCTCTATGTAAATTTGTGTAACTGTTTGGAGCTTTCTATAATTATTTAAAATTGGTGAGGTGGCGGGAGTGTTGCTGCAAGTGGAGAAGGTCTTTTAAAGGGGTCTGCTCACACCACTTACTCCCAGTCATGGGACCTCTACTTGGAGTTCCCCTCGAACTCGAATTTGACAGGGAGTTGGAGCAGAGGCAGCGAAGAAGAGGAAAAGATGCTTGCAGAGGGAGGGTGTATGAATGCCGGGAATATTAAAGATAATGTTTAACTGTAAAAGTACTCTCCGTGCAAGATATATTCTCCCAGGAGGGCGCTCAGCAGGAGGCCTTACCCACCGAGGGTCTTCCAAGAGCACTTCTCCGACCTGTACTTAAGCCAGGAGCAGTGTATTAGGAGGCTATGCTTCACCAAGGAGGTGGTCACAGAACTCTGCCACCTCCTGCAACCAGACCTGCAGCCTAAGAGCAAGGTGATGACGGTGCTGCCAGGGGCCCTCAAGGTCACGGAGGCCCTCAATTCTTTAGTCACTGGATCCTTCCAGTCTGGAGCAAGAGACATAGTTAACATCTCCCAGTTCGCCTGAGAGCTCTCAGAGTAGCACTCAAGGTCACCGTGGCCCTTAATTTCTTCACCAGCAGATCCTTCCAATCTGCAACAGGAGACATAGCTAACATCTCTGAGTTCACCATCCATTGCTGAATCCGGGAGATCCAAGAGGCTTTACTTCAGGAGAATGGACGTGCATGAGGCTTTGCCAGGATATCAGACTTCCCCATGGTGGAGGGTGACATCAACTGCACACATGTGACTTTGCAGGCGCTGCATCTCAGTGGCGAGATGTTTCGTAACCACAAAGGCTACCATTCACTTAATGTGCAGTTGCTGTGTGAACTCACCCATCGCATCCAGGCTGGTATCCTGGCAGCAGTCATGATGCCTTCGTCCTGTGCAAGTCCAGTGTGCCAGCAATCTTCCAGCCACCACATCAAACCTGAGGGTGACTGCTCGGAGACAAGGGCTATCCACTCTGCACCTGGCTGATCAATCCCCTCTGCAACCTCACCACTTGTGGCCAGCAATTATACAATGGGAGCCATGCTGCCACGAAGAACCTCATCAAGCAGACCATCAGGGTGCTCAAGCAACAGTTTCACTGCCTTGACCGCTTGGGAAGAGCCCTCCAGTACATGCTGGAGTGATTGTCCCATTTCATGGTAGTCTGCTGCATGCTTCACAACTTGGGCATCATGAGGGTGCAGCCCCTTCCACCAAGGGTTCCGGGAACTACCTCAAGAGGATGAGGAGGAAGAAGAGCAGGAGGAGGAAGGGAGGAGATCCTCATTCTGGACAGGCTCTCCATGAGCACCTGATCCGACTCCTGCTCCAATTGAATGAAATTCCAGGGGATAGAACCTCCACTTTTGAGCTTATCGCCAAAAAATCGGCATTATTTCGGGCGTGGGTGGTAAAAAAGGATTTTCAGATCGCCAGCTTCTCGCCCATTCTCAAAACACCTTTTTTGAAAGTGGGCGTTACCGTGAGAGATATCAAATGGGCGGTAGCATTTCATTTTTTTGACCTTCTGCCATAAAGTGTGGCCATCCTTAGCAACAACATGGCAACACTCGATTCCCGTGACTCTGGAGGTCAAGGGTCACCATGACATGTGCAGAAGAGGAGACAGAGAGAGAGGGAGCTCAGAGAGACTGAAGGCGTGGCTGGGTGTGGTGTGGCTGCTTTGGGAGGAAGGAGGGAGACTTTTGAGCTTCACAGCAAGTAGGAAAACAAAAAGTAGCTGTTAACAGCCACATATTTGACTGAATTTGCCCTATAATGGAGGGAGAGGAGGAGGCATCACAGCACGTTGTGGAGAGTGATGCTGGAGAGAGCAGTGAGGTGGGAGAGGAGGACATTGGAGGCCGCAAAAGAGCCAGGAGGTTCTCGGATGAGGCAAATGCCTCCCTCCTGCAGGAGGTCGCGTCATGCTGGGGTGATTTGACACAGGGAGGGCGTGGGAAGCCCACTCCAAAGGCCTACCAGAGGATTTGGACTGAGATAGCAGAGGTGGTCTCGTCGGCGACCAATGAGGTGCATGAGGGCAACCAATACCGAAAATGATGGAACGCCCTTGTGGGAACTGCAAGAGTAAATATTACATTGATTTACAACTACTTATGTATTTATATCATTTGATTTGTAACAGTCATGAGTGACTATTGGCAGATGTGAGGTCTTGCAATTTTACCGGCAATGTTTTACTCAAAGGTTGCCGTCACGGTGTATGTCTTTAGGTAAAGAATGATAATCATAATAATCATGATTACATCTGTCGGTTATGTGTTGTATCATTGTCTGTGACAGTACCTCGCAATGATCTCATGCCATGTCGCCCTGTCACCATTTACAGAAGAAGCTATCCATGATGAGATCCATGCAGAGGCGAACCAGTGGGGGGCCACCAGTCCCCAGTGACATCATTGACATGGAGGAGCGAGTGCTAGCACTCACGGGGAAGCACACCCGGACAGCCACGGACGCATCTGCAGACATTGAAGTAAAGCCACGTGAGTAAAACTTACACCATTGCGTGATGTAAAGTCAATAGATGCCACACCAACTCATATCCGAACAATCATATATTATGATAGATGATTTCTAAAAGTGTCATAGAAATAATGCCAGCCTAATGAAAATCATTGCAATCCACAATGTATTGATGGTCATGAAATGTGATATCTGCGATGATTTTTAGAGCAGTGGTGCTTTTGTCGTGCATATGCTGTGTGTAGTGCTTGTCACCCTAGCATTCCCTTCTCCTCTAACAACCTCATTTGTGTCTTGCAGCTCAACCATGCAGACAGCAAAATTAACCAGAACCCCCCCTGTGTTTGGGCTCATTCGATAGGAAATTTAATTTGGGACTATCTACCGAAAAGTTTGGAACTCTAAAGTACTTATGGAAGAAACTACGAATTTTAATAGAGTTATGAACTTTTACAAGACAAATTCAAGCCTGTGGGCGGACCTAGGAAACAAAGGAAGCCCACTTGATTATTGGAGCTGTCTGGGTGTGAGGACTGAGGTAATCTGTCTGGAAGAATGAGTATTTGGAAATCTTCCTCCACAAGAGACATTACCATCACAGTATCACCAGAGATAGCTCCCCATCAACATGGGTCTGGACAAACCATTTCAGCATATACATCACAAAGAGGCCCAATTTGTATGCGAAAGACTAAGCACAAAAGGACATTGCAATGACCAAACTAATATTTCCATCAGGAAACAGTTTTTCGAAGATCAACCCACCCAAGACATATCAACTTTAACGAGCCCGACAAAATATTGCAAAGAAGAACCAAGCCCGCCAAAATTATACAAAGGATTGTGAAGAGATTTGGTGGCAAGATTAGAACACTGAAATCGTATAACTGGCCACTGTTTTTCAACAGAGGTTAGTGGGGGAGAGAGGTGGTCGCTACTACCTCATCAAGACAAAGAGAGAAACCAATGTGACAGTTGTAAAACTAACTTTTCCAGCCCCGAAGTCTTGAAGTCCTGAAGGAAGGAAGAACATCACCATCTACCATTAACTATCAAAAGGATTGGTAAGCATAAATCCCTGCCGCCCTGGAGTCTAACCTAGCTAGAATTAGTTTTGGGAGGTGGGAGATATAATTTTACTGCAACCCCCTTTGAATGTGTAGTGCATGGTACTTTATTAGAGTGATTATAAGCTTGACCTTGTACCTTTCCTTGTATTGTCCTTTATTAGAATGATTGTAAGTTTGGCCGTGTATTTTCTTACTAGAGTAATAAGCCTATATTACGCTGACTGTAATAAAACCAAAGTTCTTTGCATCAAACCAGTGTCCTCTGCACTTTTTTCACGCCCCCCAAATAAATTCAGAGTACAGAACCCATCACATAACAAACACTCCAAACATAATTTATAAATTTATCAAATGCAAATCAAAACAACAATGTCAACTAATCCCTTGTGCATTCCCTTAGTATATGTCCTTTTTGTATTCTAGTGCTCCTACGAAGTGCTACCACAATGGCTGCAGCATGGCTGGTGGAAGGCTGCTGACTTTAAGTGAGGGAGCCTTACAGGATAACCTCACGCAGGCCTGGGCCTAGAAGGCCCGGCTGTAGACTGCACCACCTCAGCATTGGCAGCAGCAATCTGAGCTACTTGGATGACAGGCAACAGCAAGGGCATTAAAAGAAAGAAAGACTTGCATTTATATTACACCATTCACAACTTCAGGTCATCTCAAAGCGCTTTGAAGTACTTTTGAAGTGTAGTCACTGTTGTAATGTAGGAATGCAGCACAACAAGCTCCCACAAACAGCAATGTTTTAGTGATGTTGACTGAGGGGTTAATATTGGCCAGGACACGAGGCATACCTCCTCTGTTCCTTCTTCAAAATAGAGCCATGGGGTCTTTTACATTCACCTGAGAGAGAGCAGAACATTGCATCTGAAAGTTGGCACCCTTCAACAGTGCAGCACTCCCTCAGTACTGCAGTGGAGCGTCAGCCTAGATTTTTGGTGCTCAAGTGTCTGAAGTGGGACTTGAACCTTCTGACCCAGAGTTGAGAGTACTACCAACTGTGGTTGTGAGGCTTGCAACAGTAATAAGTACATGAGGGTGAGATGAAGCTATGTGTTATGTATTTAACCCCTTGTAACCTGTATGACACCTGACCAGCAGAGGGCCCACCTGTTGGAGTCCCAAGGGATCCCAGCATCCCTTGGGAGCATGGTATATAAGCAGGCCACCCACGAGGTACCTGCACTCTGGAGTCTTATTAAAGGAGCTAAGGTCACACTTGCTCATTGTACACAGTACTCAGTTTCATCCTTTATTATGAGCGTACCAATTGGTGACAAGGTAACAAACAACCGCGCGAAAATGTAAGGAACAGTCGGAATCCTGGAGAAGTTCTCAGAAGGGGACAATTGGGAGGCCTTCGTGGAGAGACTCGACCAATACTTCGTGGACAACACGCTCGAAGGGGACGAGAAGGCTACCAAACGAAGGGCGATTCTCCTAACTGTCTATGGGGCAACAACCTATGGCCTCAGGAAGAATCCCCTGGCTCTGGCAAAACCAACAGAGAAATCCGATGAAGAATTGTGTAAGTTGGTCCGGGAGCACCTAAATCCTAAGGAAAGCGTTTTGATGGCGTGATATCGGTTCTACACTTGTCAACAATCGGAGGGCCAGGAAGTGGCGAGCTATGTTGCCGAACTAAGGCACCTCGCAGGACATTGTGAGTTTGAGGGATTCCTAGAACAAATGCTCAGAGACTTTTTTGTATTGGGCATTGGTCATGAGACAATCCTTCACAAACTGTTGACTGTAGAAACTCCGAATCTAAGTAAAGCCATAACGATAGCCCAGGCATTTATGTCCACCAGCGACAACACCAAGCAGATTTCGCAGAGTAAAGAAGTATCGTTCAGTACTGTGCATAAAGTAACGCCGGTTACGAGCAGAAATGTACATGGTAGAACGTACATACCGGCTGCTGCTGCCCGACCTCAGTTGATCCAGGATCTGCCATCAATCGCTAATGTGAGGCAGTTAACACCTTGTTGGCGTTGTGGAGGTGATCATCGGCCCCATCAATGCCGCTTCAAGCACTATGCGTGCAACGGTTGCAGAACAATGGGACACCTCCAGCGAATGTGCAGGCAGGCTGCAAATCCTGCAAATCCTGCAAACCACTACGTTGCAGAGGAAGATCGATCCACTGTGGATCAGGCTGAAGTGGAGACTCTTACCGAGGAGGCAGAAGTGTACGGGCTACACACATTCATTACGAAATGTCCACCAATAATGTTGAAAGTTGAACTGAATGGTATTCCAGTATATATGGAACTGGACTCGGTTGCAAGTCAGTCCATAATGAGTAAAAAGGCCTTCGACAGGCTGTGGGGCAAAAAGGCACACAAGCCCAAGCTCAGCCCCATTCACACCAAAGGATTTACACCAAGGAACTAATCCCTGTAATTGGCTGTGCAGAAGTCAAAGTCTCCTGTGACGGAGCAGTACACGAACTCCCGCTGTGATTGTGCCAGGGGATGGCCCCACGTTGTTTGGCAGAAGTCGGCTGGGAAAAATACGCTGGAACTGGGACGACTTCTGAGCGCTTTTGTCTGTTGATGGCGCTTCATGTGCCCAGGTTCTGAGCATGTTCACATCGTTGTTCGAGCCAGGCATTGGAAGCTTCTCGGGGGCGAAAGTGCAGATCCATTTGGTTCCCGGTTCCCGGTACGCAACACATCCACCATAAGGCACGGGCAGTACTGTACATAATGCGTGAAAAAGTGGAAATTGAGCTGGACAGGCTGCAGCGAGAAGGCATCATTGCGCTGGTGGAATTCAATGAGTGGGTTAATCCGCTTGTCCCGGTACTTAAAGGGGACGGCACGGTTAGAATTTGTGGGGACTATAAAGTAACAATTACCCGATTTTCGCTACATGACCAGTACCCGCTACTCAAGGCAGACGACCAACTTGCGACCCTGGCTGGAGGGAAGACATTCACCAAGCTGGACCTGACCTCGGCCAACATGACGCAGGAGCGGGAGGAATCTTCGAAAGGCCTCACCTGCATTAACACGCACAAAGGTCTGTTCATCTATAACCGGTGCCCATTCGGGATTCGGTTGGCCGCGGCTATCTTCCAGCGGATCATGGAGAGCCTGCTAAAGTCCGTTCCTTGCACCGTGGTTTTCCAGGACGACATACTGGTTACAGGTCGGGACACAATTGAGCACTTGAAGGATCTGGAAGAGGTTCTTAGTTGGTTGGATCGCATAGGGCTCAGGTTGAAACGCTCAAAGTGTGTTTTCCTGGAGCAGGACGTCGAGTTCTTGGGAGGAAGAATCGCAGCAGACGGCAGCAGACCCACTGACGCCAAGACGGAGGCCATCAAGAACGCGCCGAGACCACAGAACATGACGGAGCTGCGGTCGTTCCTGGGACTCCTTAACTATTTTGGTAATTTCCCACCTGTGTTCAGCAGCCTGCTACATGCGCTACTGCGCAAGGGAGACGACTGGGTATGGGGGAATTCACAAGAGGCTGCCTTTAAGTAAGCCAGAAATCTGTTGTGTTCAAACAAACTGCTTGTCCTGTATAACCTTTGTAAACTATTAGTGCTAGCTTGCGATGCGTCGTCATATGGGGTCGGGTGTGTGTTACAACAGGCTAATGAATCGGGAATTTTGCAACCGGTCATTTCTGCGTCCAGGAGTTTGTCCAAGGCCGAAAGAGCCTACAGCATGATTGAAAAAGAGACTCTGGCATGCGTTTACGGGGTGAAAAAAATGCACCAGTACTTATTTGGCCTCAAGTTTGAGCTTTGAAACTGACCATAAGCTGCTCATATCGCTGTTCTCTGAGAGCAAAGGGATTCATTCCAATGCCTCTACCCGCATCCAAAGATGGGCGCTCACGCTGTCGGCATACAACTATGTAATCCGCCACAGACCGGGCACAGAGAACTGCGCAGATGCTCTCAGTCGACTGCCATTGCCCACCACCGGGGTGGAAATGGCACTGCCAGTGGACTTGCTCATGGTCATGGAGGCATTCGAGAAAGTCCCCCGTTATGGCCCGCCAGATCAGGACCTGGACCAGCCAGGATCCTTTACTGTCCTTGGTTAAAAAAACTGTGTCCTCCATGGGAGCTGGTCCGGTCCCAGCGGAGGTGCAAAAGGCAATTAAGCCGTTCCACAGATGCAAAAAACAGTTGTCCCTGCAGGCGGACTGTCTATTGTGGGGCAATCGTGTGGTCTTGCCCAAGAAAGGCAGAGACACATTCATATGTGAACTGAACAGCACCCACCCAGGTTTCGTAATGATGAAAACCATAGCCAGATCCCATGTGTGGTGGCATGGCATCGACTCAGATTTAGAGTCATGCGTGCGCCAGTGCACCACTTGCTCTCAGCTGAGCAACGCACCCAGAAAGGCACCGCTAAGTTTGTGGTCATGGCCCTCCAAACCGTGGTCGAGGATCCACGTGGACAATGGATGCCCATTTCTAGGCAAAATGTTTTTGATCATCATGACACTTACTCAAAATGGATTGAATGTGCAATAATGTCTGTAAGCATGTCCACGGCCACTATTGAAAGCCTATGAGCCATGTTTGCCAGCACGGCTTGCCTGATGTCCTAGTCAGCGACAATGGCCGTGCTTCACCAGTGCTGAATTCAAGCAATTCATGACCCGCAACGGAATCAAACACATCACATCTGCCCTGTTCAAGCCCGCATCCAATGGCCAGGCAGAACGGGCAATTCAGACCATCAAACAAAGCTTGAAACGTGTGTCGGAAGGCTCCCTGCAGATCTAGCTGTCCCGAGTCCTGCTCAGCTACCGCACCAGACCCCACTCACTCACCGGGGTTCCCCCAGCCGAGCTGCTCATGAAAAGGGTGCTCAAAACAAGGCTATCTCTTGTCCACCCTGATCTCCATGATCATGTGGAGGGCAAGCTGCATCAAAAAGTGTGTATCTTGACCGCGCAAATTTGTTAGGTGACATTGAGATTAATGATCCTGTGTTTGTGCTCAATTATGGACATAGTCCCAAATGGCTCGCTGGCACGGTCACAGCAAAAAAGGGGAGTAGGGTGTTTCAGGTCAAATTGGCCAATGAACAAACGTACAGAAAATATTTGGATCAAATCAAATTGCGGTTCACCAACAGCTACGAACAACCCGAAGAAGACACCACCAACTTTGACCCTCCAACACACACACAAGTGGCAACTGACATCACAGTTGACCATGAAGCCGAACTCATCATCCCCAGCAACCCGGCAAGGCCAGCTGCCCAACAGCCCAGTGAAGAATTGACCAACTCACCCACACCCGCATTTGTACCGAGACGATTGTAAATAAGTATACTGTTGACTTCACGGGGGAGTATTGTGTATTTGACCCCTTGTAACCTGTATGACATCTGACCACAAGAGGGCCCACCTGTTGAAGTCCCAATGGATCCCAGCATCCCTTGGGAGCAAGGTATATAAGCAGGCCACCCACAAGATACCTGCACTCTGGAGTCTTACTGAAGGAGCTCAGGTCACACTTGCTCATTTTACACAGTACTCAGTTTCATCCTTTATTATGAGTGTTCCACTATGAATGTGAAGTATGAGTCATGTTTGGTAGAGATTATTAGTAGATGAGTGATTGGGCTGTGGTACATTGAGCAGTGTGTGAGGCTAGTGATGCAGATGGTGGGATACGGCATTTGAAGACGAATTCATTGACCTTGACCACTAATGTGAGGTCATTAAAACTTCTTCCTGCAGTGCATCCATGTCCTCGGACAATACTGTTGGCATTCACCACGATGGCTATCTGCTCCATTGCATTTTACACATTTGCTTGGAGTGCCTTCTGGCCCCCTCTGTGTAAGCAGAACCTCTTTCCTCAAGGTGATTTCCTGCAACAAGGCCTGCAGTGCTACATCAGAGAACCTTGGAACATGATGTCTCCCATGTTATGACATCATTGTCTTTTTTTGCTGTTTGACTCTCTTCCCCAGCCAGTTGAATGAACTACTGCAGGCAGAATGCATCTCCCCTTTAAGAGGTGCAGACTGCCTTTAAGAAATGCAGGCTAGCTTTAATTGGAGCTAGCCTTGCACAAACTTGGGCCCCCTGCTGAGCGTTCAGTCACTTAGCAGCGCACTCAGTTCTGGGCTGAATGCCACAATTATGTTCATCAGCAGGCAGTACAAAGTTATGCATTACTTAGAATGGGCACGGGTTGATCGGACATTATGATCCCTGTACCCCAGGGGCAAACAAATTTTCAGCCCTCTTTGTTTTAAACACATCCCTTAAATATAACTCAAAATCCAAAATGCTTTCTGTGTAGAAAAGACTGTCAAAACTCCTGAAACCTGACAGTATGTGTCCCGCAGTTGGATCTCCAAGTCTTCAACATTAAATGGAGCAGGATTGCTCACATGTACCTGCTGCATCATTGTGAACAACCCCCTCCATGAAGTAAGCTATGGAACAGGCTTCCTTGGCAAGCTTTTCATGTGCCTATTCAAATTAGGGAAATTTGCAAAGTTCATGTCTCAACTCCAGCACTGAGCCTGTGCCATGGGTCAGCCCAATCCCATTTTTGACATTATGGCAATATTGGTGCTTTATTCTATTGTTTTAAAGGAATATCATTCATTTAATTGATCATCTTGAAAAGAGGTAAAACATTTTTCAATTGTTTGCAAGCTCAAACCAAGATGACATAAATTTCACCATAATACAGTACACGCTGGGTCTCTCAATAACAACAACAACTTTATTTATATAGCACCTTTAACATAGTGAAATGTCCCAAGATGCTTCACAGGGATATTATGAGATTTTTTTTTTAAATTGACACCGAGCCACATAAGAAGAAATTAGAGCAGGCGACCAAAAGCTTAGTCAAAGAGGCAGGTTTTAAGGAGCTTCTTGAAGGGGGAAACAGGTAGAGAGGCAGACAGGTTTAGGCAGGGAATTCCAAAGCTTAGGGCCTAGGCACCAATGGTTTGAGCGATTATAATCAGGGATGCTCAAGAGGGCAGAATTAGAGGAGCGTTGACACCTCGGGGGTTGTGGGGCTGGAGGAGATTACAGAGATAGGGAGGGGCGAGGCCAGGGAGGGATTTGAAAACAAGGATGAGAATTTTGAAAGTGAGGCATTGTTTAACGGGGAGCCAATGTAGGTCAGCAAGCACAGGGTTGATGGGTGAGTGGGACTTGGTGCGAGTTAGGACACGGGCAGCCGAGTTTTGGATCACCTCAAGTTTATGTAGTGTAGAATGTGGAAGGCCAGTCAGGAGTGCATTGGAATAGTCAAGTCGAGAGGTAACATGGATTTATGAAAGGGAAATCATGCTTGACAAATCTTCTAGAAATCTTTGAGGATTTAACTTATAGGGTGGACAAGGGAGAACCAGTGGATGTGGTGTATTTGGACTTTCAAAAGGCTTTTGACAACGTCCCACACAAGAGATTAGTGTGCAAAATTAAAGCACAATTAAAGCACACGTGGATAGAGAACAGGTTGGCAGACAGGAAGCAAAGATTAGGAAAAAACGGGTCCTTTTCAGAATGGCAGGCAGTGACGAGTGGGATACCGCAATGTTCAGTGCTGGGACCCCAGCTATTTACAATATACATTAATGATTTAGACGAAGGAATTGAATGTAATAGCTCCAAGTTTGCAGATGACACTAAGCTGGGTGGCAGTGTGAGCTGTGAGGAGGATGTTAAGAGTCTGCAGGGTGACTTGGACAGGTTAGGTGATGGGCAAGTGCATGGCAGATGCAGTATAATGTGGATAAATGTGAGGTTATCCACTTTGGTGGCAAAAACAGGAAGGCAGAATATTATCTGAATGGTGACAGATTTGGAAAAGGGAAGCTCCAACGAGACCTGGGTGTCATGGTACATCAGTCATTGAAAGTTGGCATTCAGGTACAGCAGGCGGTGAAGAAGGCAAATGGCATGTTGGCATTCATAGCGAGAGGATTTGAGTATAGGAGCAGGGAGGACTTACTGCAATTGTACATGGCCTTGGTGAGGGCATACCTTGAATATTGTGTACAGTTGAGGAAGGACATTCTTGCTATTGAGGGAGTGCAGCGAAGGTGCACCAGACTGATTCCCGGGATGGCAGGACTGACATATGAAGAAAGACTGGATCGACTAGGCTTATATTCACTGGAATTTAGGAGAATGAGAGGGGATCTCATAGAAACATATAAAATTCTGATGGGACTGGACAGGTTAGATGCAGGAAGAATGTTCCCGATGTTGGGGAAGTCCAGAACCAGGGGTCACAGTCTAAGGATAAGGGGTAGACCATTTAGGACTGAGATGAGGAGAAACTTCTCCACTCAGAGAATTGTGAACCTGTGGAATTCTCTACCACAGAAAGTTGTTGAGGCCAGTTCGTTAGATATATTCAAAAGGGAGTTAGATGTGGCCCTTACAACTAAAGGGATCAATGGGTATGGAGAGAAAGCAGGAATGGGGTACTAAAGTTGCATGATCAGCCACGATCATATTGAAAGGTGGTGCAGGCTTGAAGGGCTGAATGGCCTACTCCTGCATCTATTTTCTATGTTTCTATGTTTCTATGTAATGAAGGCATGAATGGGGGCTTCAGCAGCAGATGAGCTGAGGCAAGTGCCGAGACGGGTGATATTACGGAGATAAAGGGCTTAAATTCCAATTGAGGTCTTCCCGCGGACAAACGAGTGAAATAGGGAAAAAAGATGTGCACTTACCTGTTGCTGCTGTGCCCATTCGAACTTCCGAGCCTGAGGCCTCTGGTTACTGCACGTCGTAGCGTGTGCACGTGGGGACGTGCGCAGGCTGGGAGCTGGAGACAGCAGCCAACCGGGTTAGTGTATTTTCTCATTCATGGTAATAGGAGTTCCGTAAGTCCGGAGATCCTATTACTATGAATGAGAAATAAAAACATAAAAATATCGAAAATAGGTGCCGGAGTAGGCCATTCGTCCCTTCGAGCCTGCACCACCATTCAATAAGATCATGGCTGATCATTCCCTCAGTACCCCTTTCCTGATTTCTCTCCATACCCCTTGACCCCTTTAGCCCTAAGGGCCATATCTAACTCCCTCTTGAATATATCCAATGAACTGGCATCAACAACTCTCTGCAGTAGGGAATTCCACAGGTTAACAACTCTCTGAGTGAAGAAGTTTCTCCTCACCTCAGTCCTAAATGGCCTACTCCTTATGATAAGACTGTGTCCCCTGCTTCTGGACTTCCCCAACATTGGGAAGATTCTTCCCGCATCTAACCTGTCCAGTCCCGTCAGAATCTTATATGTTTCTATGAGATCCCCTCTCATCCTTCTAAACTCCAGTGTATAAAGGCCCAGTTGATCCAGTCTTTCCTCATATGTCAGTCCAGCCATCCCGGGAATCAGTCTGGTAAACCTTCGCTGCACTCCCTCAACAGCAAGAACGTCCTTCCTCAGATTAGGAGACCAAAACTGTGCACAATACTCCAGGACCCTGTACAACTGCAGTAAGACCTCCATGCTCCAATACTCAAAGCTCCTAGCTATGAAGGCCAACATACCATTTGCCTTCTTCACTGCCTGCTGTACCTGCATGCCAACTTTCAATGACTGATGAACCGTGACACCCAGGTCTCATTGCACCTCCACATTTCCTAATCTGCTGCCATTTAGAGAATATTCTGCCTTCGGGTTTTTGCCCCCAAAGTGGAAAATCTCACATTTATCAACATTATACTGCATCTGCCATGCATTTGCCCACTTACCTAACCTGTCCAAGTCACCCTGCAGCCTCTTAGGATCCTCCTCACAGCTCTAACCGCCACCCAGTTTAGTGTCTTCTGCAAACTTGGAGATATTACACTCAATTCCTTTATCTAAATCATTAATGTATATTGTAAAGAGCTGGGGTCCCAGCACTGAGCCCTGCGGCACCCCACTAGTCACTGCCTGCCATTCTGAAAAGGACCCGTTTATCCCGACTCTCTGCTTCCTGTCTGCCAACCAGTTCTCTATCCACATCAGTACATTACTCCCAATACCATGTGGTTTGATTTTGCACACCAATCTTTTGTGCAGGACCAGTCAAAAGCCTTTTGAAAGTCCAAATACACCACATCCACTGGTTCTCCCTTGTCCACTCTACTCGTTACATCCACAAAAATTTCCAGAAGATTTGTCCAGCAAGATTTCCCTTTCATAAATCCATGCTGACTTGGACCGATCCTGTCACTGCTTGACAAATGCGCTGCTATTTCATCTTTAATAATTGATTCCAAAATTTTCCCCACTACTGATGTCAGGCTAACCAGTCTCTAATTACCCGTTTTCTCTCTCCCTCCTTTTTTAAAAAGTGGTTTTACATTAGCTACCCTCCAGTCCATAGGAACTGATCCAGAGTCAATAGACTGTTGGAAAATGATCACCAATGCATCCACTATTTCTAGGGCCACTTCCTTAAGTAGTCTGGGATGCAGACTATCAGGCCCCGGGAATTTATCGGCCTTCAATCCCATCAATTTCCCGAACACAATTTTCCGCCTAATAAGGATTTCCTTCAGTTCCTCCTTCTCACTTGACCCTCGGTCCCCTCGTATTTCCGGAAGGTTATTTGTGTCTTCCTTCATGAAGACAGAACCAAAGTATTTGTTCCACTGGTCTGCCATTTCTTTGTTCCCCATTATAAAGTAACCTGAATCTGACTGCAATGGACCTATGTTTGTCTTCACTAATCTTTTTCTCTTCACGTATCTATCGAAGCTTTTGCAGTCAGTTTTTATGTTCCCTGCAAGCTTCCTCTCGTACTCTATTTTCCCCCTCCGAATTAAACCCTTAATCCTCCTCTGCTGAATTCTAAATTTCTCCCAGTCCTCAGGTTTGCTGCTTTTTCTGGCCAATTTAACACGATCCTTAATTTCCCTTGTTCGCCACGGTTGAGCCACCTTCCCCGTTTTATCTTTACTCCAGACAGGGATGTACAATTTTTGAAGTTCATCCATGTGATCTTTAAATGTTTGCCATTGCCTATCCACCGTCAACCCTTTAAGTATCATTTGCCAGTCTATTCTAGCCAATTCACGCCTCATACCATCGAAGTTACCTTTCCTTAAGTTCAGGACCCTAATCTCTGAATTAACTGTGACACTCTCCATCTTAATAAAGAATTCTACCATATTATGGTCACTCTTCCCCAAGGGGCCTTGCACAACAAGATTGCTAATTAGTCCTTTCTCATTACACATCACCCAGTCTAGGATGGCCAGCCCTCTAGTTGGTTCCTCAACATATTGGTCTCGAAAACCATCCCTAATGCACTCCAGGAAATCCTCCTCCACCATATTGCTACCAGTTTGGTTAGCCCAATCTATATTTAGATTAAAATTGCCCATGATAACTGCTGTACCTTTATTGCACGCATCTCTAATTTCTTGCTTGATGCTGTCCCCAACCTCACTACTACTGTTTGGTGGTCTGTACACAACTCCCACTAGCGTTTTCTGCCCTTTGGTATTCCGCAGCGCCACCCATACAGATTCCACATCATCCAGGCTAATGTCCTTCCTTTCTATTGTGTTAAATTCCTCTTTAACCAGCAGCGCTACCCCACGTCCTTTTCCTTTCTGATTATCCCTGGATGTTGAGTTCCCAGCCTTGGTCACCCTGGAGCCATGTCTCCGTGATGCCAATTATATCATATTCACTAATTGCTACCTGTGCATTTAATTTGTCTACCTTATTATGAATACTCCTCGCATTGAGGCACGAGCCTTCAGGCTTGTCTTTTTAGCACACTTTGCCCTTTTGGAATTTTGCTGTAATGTGGCCCTTTTTGATTTTTGCCTTGGGTTTCTCTCACCCCCCCAAACACCCAAAACATAATAAAAAGTAGAAAATAAACTACACATTTAACATTTAATTTAAAGTTCTTATAAAATAAAATTTTCCTGACTTTTTAAAAAGTTTTTTTAATTAAGCCTTAAAATAAACTTGCCATAGTGGCGAAGGTTTTTAAAAATATTATGTTTTTATAACTTTATTTTAAAATGTTTCTGTGTATTTTTAAACATTACACCTGTGAAAGTAGGCTATACACCTGCTTTTTCAGGCGCAAGGTTTTAAAGGACATTTACAGGGCAAGATATTCAAAATATCGGAAATCTTGCCCTGCAAATGTCATCGCTCCCGATATGCGCGAGATCTGTCAAGCCAGAAATTTGACAGATCAGCAAAGCTGGTTTTCAGCTCATGTGCATTGCGCGCTGAAACCCGGCTTTTCCGATGTCTTTCTGGGTCCGTAGAAACTTCATATGGACCCGGGACATCGGAATTTCAGGGCCGACAGCTCTTTACAAAGCAAAGAGAAGAGCTCAGCAAACCTTTTTTTCATGATGAAACTGCCCCTTTAAACCTTTTTTGTGCTTTAAAAAAATCTAAAACAATAAGCAGACAAAAGGTGGATACAAGTATATTGATGTAGATCATATTACAGCAACAAAAGGTAGGTCATGGAGTCTGAAGCAAGAATATCACAAAGGATAATCAGTTCACTGATTATCGTTTGTTGTGTGTATATCTCTTTTAAGTTTATACTTACTTTTGTCATGGGTGAGGCTGATGTTATGAATTATAAGCAACACATTCATTATAGAGGTCATCATCAGGAGGCTATATTAACTGTATCATAGTTTCCCATACATTAAAAATATTTATTTGTATTTCATCTTAGCATTAATTGACTTCCTGTCATGTTGCCCATATGGATTCAAGACTAAGGGGGAGAAATTGCGTAGCACCCCGTTTGGGGCAGTAGCTTCTACGGTAGTGCAAAAGTATCACCAGACGCTATGCATGTGAAGCTGAAGCAATCTTCCGGTTTAGCGTTCCAGGAAGGAAGTGGAGTGCAAAATCAAGCACTACCACTTCCCTTGGAGCGCTAAAGCCGGCAAGAGGGGTGTTGCAGCACTGCTGCGCTGAAGGGATCTGAGTCTCTTTCCCTTCTTTAAAGGGAAGGGCCATTGCTGCAGGTTCTGCATGAAATCGATGTCCCTCCTCGCCGACACAGCTGCGATCTACGACGATCAACCCCAAGCACTCTAACAGAGTGCAGGGCTCATCAATCGCCGCCGAAGAAAATCATGAAAAATGTACCCAATACTTCCAAACAAATGTTTTAATGACACAAGCGGCCTTACCTTTAAATACTGCTCCTCATGCGGCCGACTCCCTTACAACGCCTCCTGCAGCTACCGGTGTTGACGGAGCCAAAGTTTGGATCCGGGGCGCAACCAGGGCGCTGTGCAGCCGGATGACGCCACAATCTCTGGGATGCAGGTGATTGTGACGCCAGGGTTTACTGCTGCCATAAACCTCCACGGCAATTTCGCAGGCATCGGAACTCTCGCTGCGATCTGGTAGTGCCTCATTATCATCCTCTAGAGGCGCTAACGGGAAGCGCAAAGGATTTCTAGCCCCAAGTATCATTTTCAGCTGAAGTGAGTTTAGCGGGCAGGATTATCACATGAAGGTGTGCAAATGTTACATTTTGAATAAGATATCTATAGCGGGAGAGCAGTGGAGAGTCCATGTCGGAGGGCACAACCCTCTCCAAGCTCTGCACAGTTGGACAAAGATGCTGTACCCTGGGGACTGTCGATGAAAAGGAGAATCATGAGCAGCAGCAGGTAATGTCCAATGCACTGACGGGCCTTCCAAGCACAACGAGCACGATTGCAGGGAGAATGGCGGAGGCTGCCTCAAGCATGAGTGTGTTGATGTTGCAGGGCATCGTGATGATGTGTTGACCATGGATAGAGTGGTCAGCTCTGTGGAACATCAAATGCTGCAATCAAATGAGTCATGCATGCCTTGACTACAGCCATGTTGAATCTGAATGACAACATGTCTGCCACATTAAATACGATGACAGATACCTTAGCCTTGGACTTACAGTGCCACACTGATCTGCACTAAAGTGTTCTTCAGCAGAGTTATAGCAGTGAAATGTGGCATGGCTATCAGAGGAATGCTCACAAAAGGGGACATGGAAGTGGGGAGTCCACTCAAAGCACTTTCACTTCTCACCTACTGCCCACCGCCCCCCCACCACCCAGTCAGTATCCAACATGCTGCCTTATCACCTGATGGCCGAGTCTGCCCCTGCACAGGTGCAGGTGGAGCATTATATGGCAGGGCCCTCACAGGCACCAATACCCAGAGTCATCAGCCAAGAGCATCTCAGCAGTCAGAACAGGGATCTGAGCAACCAACCTCTACATTGCTGAAGCCACAGCGGTTTCACCAGGTAGGAGCAGAACAAAAATGAAGAAGAGAGTGTTGTCGTGCACAATGGTATGCACGTAGATATATGATAAAATGTAATGTTGTTAACATAGAAACATAGAAATTTACAGCGCAGAAGGACGCCATTTCGGTCCATCGTGTCTGCGTCAGCCGACAAAGAACCACAGGATCCTTCGTCAACAGCCCTAAAGGTTACATACAAACCCATGAACAATAACGGAAAGGCAAAGAGCACACAGCCCAACCAGTCTGCCACACACCACTGCAACACCCCTTATACTAAAAACATCTACACTCCACCCCAACTGGAGCCATGTGATCTACTGGGAGAGCCAAAAATCAGATGAAAACCCAGGCTAATATAGGGAGAAAAAATCTGGGAAAATTCCTCTCCGACGCATCCAGGCGATCGAAAAAAGTCCAGGAGATCACCCGAGCCATATTCTATTCCCTGCAGTATTTACCATTATATCTGCGCCAACCAACAAAAGGTCATCCAGTCTAATCCCAATTACACCATGACCACCTGGACGCCCTGGCTGGTGCATACTGAAACGCCTAGGCACCTGAAGCGCATCTTCAGCATGCTGCTGGTTTTGTCAATCACACATGTGGTGGTCATATGGCATTCATTGTAACGCTTTTGGGCTTTGTTGGTCGAGTTTCTGTTGGGTGTCATTAGCCAAGTTTTAAGGGGGTATCCATTGTCATCTATCAGATACCACTTCAGTATGCATGCAGGTTGGAAGATGTCCGCGACCATGGAATGTCACAGGATGAAAGCATCATGGCAGCTCCCTGGTCATCTTGCACACAACTGCATAAACATCTTTTTGTGGTTGCCTATCATTTATGGAATGGAAGCCCTTGTGTTTGACAAATCTGGCACCAAGCTTATGGTCTATAGGGCTGTAGTGATACCCGCCCACCTGTATGGCTCAGAGACGTGGACCATATACAGCACACACCTCAAATCACTGGAGCAGTACCACCAACGATATCTCCGCAACATCCTGCAAATCCCCTGGGAGGACAGATGCACCAACGATAGCATCCTTGATCAGGCCAACATCCAGCATTGAAGCACTGACCACACTTGACCAGCTCCGTTGGGCGGGCCACATTGTTCGCATGCCTGATACAAGACTCCTAAAGCAAGCGCTCTACTCAGAACTCCTACACAGCAAGCGAGCCCCAGGTGGGCTGAGGAAACATTTCAAGGACACCTTCAAAGCCACCATGATAAAATGCAACATCCCCACTGAGACCTAGGAGGCCCTGGCCAAAGACTGCCCTAAGTTGAAGAAGAGCATCCAGGAGGGTGCTGAGCACCTCGAGTCTTATCGCCGAGAGCATGCAGAAAGCAAGCATGGGCAGCGGAAGTAGCGTGCAGCAAACTAATCTTCCCACCCACCCTTTCCTTCAATGACTGTCTGTCCCACCTGTGACAGAGACTGTAATTCCCATATTGGACTGTTCAGTCACCTAAGAACTCACTTTTAGAGTGGAAGCAAGTCTTCCTCGATTTCGAGAGACTGCCTATGATGATGGTTGACGTACACTTTTTTAATTTGATCATGGGATGTGGGCATCCATTCATTGCCCATCATTGCCCTTGAGAAGGTGGTGGTGCACTGCCTTCTTGAACTGTTGCAATCCGTGAGGGGAAGGTACTCCCACAATGATGTCAGGAGGAGAGTTTCAGGATTTTGCCTCAGCGACGAAGGAACGGCGATATATTTCTAAATCAGGATGGTGTGTGACTTGGACGGGAAACTGGATGTGGTGGTGTTCTCATGCACCTGCCTTGACCTTCTAGGTGGTAGAAGTCGTGGATTTGGGAGGTGCTGTCGAAGAAGTCTTGGCAAGTTGCTGCAGCAGATCTTCTAGATGGTACCCACTGTAGCCACGGAGGAGGAAATTAATGTTTAAAGTGATTGATGGGGTGCCAATCAAGCAGGCTGCTTTGTCCTGGATGCTGCTACACTTCATGAGTGCTGAGGAGATGCACTCATCTAGGCAAGTGAAGACTATTCCATCACAGTCCTGATTTGTGCCTTGTAGACAGTGGAAAAGCTTTTGGGAGTCAGGCGGTGAGTCACTCACCGCAGAATACCAACCTCTGACTTGCTCTTGTAGCCACACTATTTATGTGGCTGGTCCAGTGTCCTAAGCTTAAATAAAGGAGACTACAAAGTTATGAGGGCAGAATTGGTTAAAGTGGACTGGGAAAATAGATTAAAGTATGGGACGGTTCATGAGCAGTGGCAGATATTGAAGGAGAAATTTCATAACTCATGAAAGGTAAAAATTCACGGGAACCTCCCCATGTTTGGGCTCATTGGAAAGGAAATTTAATTTGGGACTATCTACCAGAAAGTTTGAAATCCTAAAGTGCTTATGGAAGAAACTACAAATTTTAATCGAATTTTGAACTTTTACAAGACAAATTCAAGTCTGTGGGTGGGCCTAAGGAACAAAAGGAGCCAACTTGATTATTGGAACTATTTGGGTGTTGGGACTAAGGTAAGTTGTCTGGAGAAATGGATACTCAAAAACCCTTCTCCACAAGAGACATTAACATTACAACAATAACTCAGAGATGGCCAGCCATTGAACTGAACCAAGAAAAGCCATCTTCAGAATGAATAACAACAAAGGGCTCACTACAGCTTGTATGTGAAAATCAAGCACAAAAGGACATTGCGATTACCAAGCTAATATTTCCATCAGGAAACAGATTTAAAAGGGCAACCCACCCAAGACATAGTACCTACCTTTTAACGAGCCCGCCAAAAATATTACAAACAAATGTCAAGCCCGCCAAATTTAAACAAAGAATTCTGGACTGATTGGGCCCAAAGATTAGGTCAACTCAAACCGTATAACTGGCCCCCTGTTTTAACAGCGGGTATGCCATACTACGCCTGTGCCATACTACGCTTATGCCATCAAGAAGGGAGAGAAACCAACGTGACAGCTGTAAACTAACTTCTCCAGCCTCAAAGTCCTGAAGTCCAAAAAGGAAGGAAGAACATCACCATCGCGGCAGCAACTAACCACAGCCAACATGGTATCACCGAAAAATCACCGCGATCGACCAATTTTGAAACAAAACTCCAGAAGCAAGAAACCAAATAATCAGAAGTTTAACTCTACAATCTTAGTCCTGACTACCAACAGGTGAAAACATTACCTAAAGAGACTTTGAACCTATTTCTAATGAAGGAAACCGGATACTTACCCCATAGATCCAAAACGCGCCTTACCGCATCAGCGGACTCAACAAAACTGAAGATTGTGCAGTAAGAAGTCTTCTCCGACGTTCGGGGTACAGCAAGCAGAACCTACAGAATTCAACGAACCCTGAAATTGCAAACTACCTCTAACTGACCAGAAAGGATTGGTAAGCATAGTCCTTGCCTGTCCTGGAGTCTAACCTAGCTAGGATTAGGTATTGGGAGGTGGGAGGTGTAATTTTTGCTGTAACCACCTTTGAATGTGTAATGTATTGTTCTTTATTAGAGTGATTATAAGTTTGATATTGTACTTTCTTGTCTGTCATAAAATCAAAGTTCTTTTGCATCAAGCCAGTTGTCCTTTGCATTTTATCACCCCCGCCCCCCCCAAATTAACCCAGAGTCTCGAACCCAAGGGAGTGGGAGCGATTTGAACTTCTCAAGTAGGTCAGAGGTGAACCTGACCCCTGGGACCACCCCTTACACTCACAACAGAAATATATTTCAATGAGAAGGAAAGAGGAGGGATAACCATCCGTGGCTAACTAAGGAAATAAGGGATGGTATCAAATTGAAAACAAGGGCATACAATGTTGCCAAGACCAGTGGAAGGCCAGAGGATTGGAAACTTTTAAAATCCAGCAAAGAACGACTGAAAGAATGATAGAGAGGGAAAATAGATTATGAAAGTAAACTAGCAAGAAATATAAAAACAGATAGTAAGAGTATCTACAGGTACATAAAAAGGAAAAGAGTGGCTAAAGTAAATGTTGCTCCACTAGAGGGTGAGACTGGGCAATTAATAATGGAGAACAGGGAAATGGCAGAGACGTTAAACAAATATTTTGTATCGGTCTTCATGGTAGAAGACACTAAAAACATCCCAATAGTGGATAATCATGGGGCTAATGGGAGGGAGGAACTTAATACAATCACTATCACTAATGATGTAGTACTCGGTAAAATAATGGGACTAAAGGCAGACAAGTCACTTAGACCTGATGACTTACATCCTAGGGTCTTAAAAGAAGAGGCTGCAGAGATAGTGGATGCATTGGTTTTAATTACCAAAATTCACTGGATTCTGGGGCAGTCCCAGTGGATTGTAAAACCGCAAATGTAATGCCCCTATTTAAAAAAGAAGGCAGACAAAAAACAGGAAACTATAGACCAGTTAGTCTAACATCTGTCGTTGGGAAAATGCTGGAGTCCATTATTAAGGAAGCAGTAGCGGGGCATTTGGAAAAGCATAATTCAATCAAGCAGATTCAGTATGGTTTTATGAGAGGGAAATCATGTTTGACAAATTTGCTGGAGATCTTTGAGGATGTAACGAGCAGGTGGATAAGGAGGAACCAATGGATATGGTATATTTAGATTTCCAGAAGGCATTCGATAAGATGCCACATAATAGGTTACTGCACAAGATAAAAGTTCACAGGGTTGGCGGTAATATATTAGCATGGATAGAGGATTGGCTAACTAACAGAAAACAGTCAGGATAAATGGGTCATTTCCGGTTGGCAAACAGTAACTAGTGAGGTGTGGCAGGGATTGGTGCTGGGTCCTCAACTATTTACAATTTATATTAATGACTTGGATGAAGGGACCAAGTGTAATGTAGCCAAGTTTTCTGATGATACAAAGATGGGTGGGAAAGCAAATTGTGAGGAGGACACAAAAATCGGCAAAGGGATATAGACAGGCTAAGTGTGTGGGCAAAAAATTGGCAGATGGAGTATAATGTGGGAAAATGTGAGGTTATCCGCTTTGGCAGAAAAAATAGAAAAGCAAATTATAATTTAAATTGAGAAAATTTGCAAAGGCCTGCAGTACAGAGGGATCTGGGGCTCCTTGTGCATGAAACACAAAAAGTTAGTATGCAGGTACAGCAAGTAATCAGGAAGGCAAATGGAATGTTGGCCTTTATTGCAAGGGGGATAGAGTATAAAAGCAGAGAAGTCCTGCTACAACTGGATTAATGAGGCCACACCTAGTGAACTGCGTACAGTTTTGGTCTCTGTATTTAAGGAAGGATAGTCGAGACTGTTCACAGAAGGTTCACTCGGTTGATTCCGGAGATGAAGATAGGTTGAGTAGGTTAGGCCTTTACTCATTGGAGTTCAGAAGAATGAGAGGTGATCTTATTGAAACATATAAGATAATTAGGGGACTCGAAAAGGTGGATGCAGAGAGGATATTTCCACTCATAGGGGGAACTAAAACTAGGGGACATAGTCTCAGAATAAGGGCCTGCCCATTTAAAACTGAGATGAGGAATTTCTTCTCTCAGAAGGTTGGAAATCTATGGAATTCTCTGCCCCAGAGAGCTTTGGAGGCTGGGTCATTGAATATCTTTAAGGCAGATTTTTGAGCAATAAAGGAAATAAAGGGTTATGGGGAGCATGCAGGGAAGTGGAGCTGAGTCCATGATCAGATCAGCCATGATCTTATTAAAACTATCCTCCTCCTTCACTGACGACTGGAGCTCTCCTTCCCCACCGGCGACCTGGCCACTTCTCCATCTCCAACACGTGGTGAGTTCCATAGCTGTGACCCCCCTGCCTCCCACCCTGAACCCCGGTGGGCCACTGACCCTCCCAATGCCTGTCCCCAACCAGTCCTCTGATCATCTACCACCAAGGGCACTACCCAGCGCCGAGCGTGCAGGCAATATATCGCCACAGGCAACTAGGCCCATATTGCAGTGCCTGGTCTCCAGTCGTCTTGGACCCACTTGCCACTGGATCAAGACCTCTCTCAGCTAAGCCCCGATGGTAGCCGGTGTGCAACGATCACCCCACAGGCATCTTCCACTCCGTTAACATGAAGTTCGGGAACAGGAACGTCAAGACCCTCATGGACAACCCCAACAGCAACAGGCTGGAACGCCGCACCATCATAGTTTTCTGGGAACTTAGACACTTTAATATTGACATCGCCGCCCTAAGCGAGACCCGGCGGGCAAGGGAAGGCCAGCTCAAGGAACAAGGTGAAGGTTACACCTTCTTCTGGAAAGGGAAACCAGAAGAAGAACGCTGCCTCCATGGAGTCGGCTTCGCCATCAAAAACGAGCTGGTTGACTGCCTCAAAGACTCCCCTTGCGGAGTTAAAGAACGCCTCATGACTCTCCGACTCACTGTTGCACACCGGCAGCGTTGGAGAGGCAGAGCGGGTGCATGAGGCCTATAAAGGCCCAGCGGGAGTCTGGAGATCGGCGACAGTGCGGAGAGGCAGAGCAGGAGTTCGCGAGGCCTATAAAGGCCCAACGGGAGTCCAGGGATCGGCGGCAGCTTCGGAGAGGCAGAGCAGGAGTTCGCGAGGCCTATAAAGGCCCAGCGGGAATCCGGGGATCGGCGACAGTGTTGGAGAGGCAGACCAGGAGTTCGTGAGGCCTATAAAGGCCCAGCGGGAGTCCCAGAATCAGTGGCAGCATCGTAGAGGCGGAGCAGGAGTTCGTGAGGCCTATGCGTCGCTGAGGCGAGTGTCCGGGTCGGAGAGGCCATAAAGAACGCGAGATCAGGAGTTGGGAGGTGCGTCGCTGAGGCGAGAGTCCGGGGTCGGAGAGGCCAATAAAGGCCGCGAGATCAGGAGTTGGGAGGTGCGTCGCTGAGGCGAGAATCTGGGGTTGGACAGGCCTATAAAGGCCGCGAGATCAGGAGTCGAGAGGTGCGTCGCTGAGGCGAGAGTCCGGGGTTGGAGAGGCCAATAAAGGCCCAGCTAGTGCAGCAGCTGGGAGAAGGCAATAAAGAAGTAGAAAGAAATCGAAAGGTGACGTCACAACCAAGGGGGTAAGTGATTGGCTGGTGATTGGTGAGTAGTTTTTTTTCTTTCTATTTCAGTAAGTAACCTTTAGCATTGTTATTGCCAATTAATCTAGGGGTTAAGTCATGGCAGGACAGCTCGGACATGTGTTCTGCTCCTCCTGTACTATGTGGGAAGTCAGGGACGCTTCTGGTGTCCCTGACGAATACGTGTGCGGGAAGTGTATCCGCCTGCAGCTCCTGACGGACCGCGTGCAGCCCTGGAGCTGCGGGTGGATGAACTCTGGAACATCGGCGATGCTGAGAATGCCGTGAATAGCACGTTTAGTGAGTTGGTCTTACCACAGTTAAAGGGTACACAGCCAGATAGTAAATGGGTGACCAACAGGAAGAGCAGTGCAAGGAAGGTAGTGCAAAGAGCCCGTGTGGTCAGCCCCCTGCAAAACAGATACACCGCTTTGGGTACTGTTGAGGGGAATGACTCATCAGGGGAGGGCAGCAGCAGCCAAGTTCATGGCACTATGGGTGGCTCTGCTGCACAGGAGGGCAGGAAAAAGAGTGGGAGAGTGATAGTGATAGGGGATTCAATTGTTTCTGCGGCAGCAACCGAGACTCCAGGATGTTATGTTGCCTCCCTGGTGCAAGGGTCAAGGATGTCTCGGAGCGGGTGCAGGACATTCTGAAAAGGGAGGGTGAACAGCCAGTTGTCGTGGTGAACATAGGTACTAACGATATAGGTAAAAAATGGAATGAGATCCCTACGAGACAAATTTAGGGAGCTAGGAGCTAAATTAAAAAGTAGGACCTCAAAAGTAGTATTCTCAGGATTGCTACCAGTGCCACGTGCTAGTCAGAGTAGGAATCGCAGGATAGCTCAGATGAAGCTGTGGCTTGAGGAGTGGTGAAGAAGGGAGGGATTCAAACTCCTGGGGCATTGGAACCGGTTCTGGGGGAGGTGGGGCCAGTACAAATCAGACGGTCTGCACCTGGGCAGGACCGGAACCAATGTCCTAGAGGGAGTGTTTGCTAGTACTGTTGGGGAGGAGTTAAACTAATATGGCAGGGGGATGGGAACCTATGCAGGGAGGCAGAGGGAAACAAGAGGAAGACAGAGGCAAAAGATAGAAAGGAGAATAGTAAAAGTGGAGGGCAGAAAATCGCAAGGCAAAAAACAAAAAGGGCCACATTACAGCAAAATTCTAAAGGGCAAGGTGTGTTAAAAAGACAAGCCTGAAGGCTCTGTGCCTCAATGCGAGGAGTATTCAGAATAAGGTGGATGAATTAACTACCCAACCTTGAGTAAATCCATAGCGATAGCCCAGGCATTCATTGCCACCAGTGACAATATAAGCAAATCTCTCAGTGCTGCTACAAGTACATCAAAGCGATGTTGTTTTCAGATCGTAACGTACAGGGCAGGTCACGCATACCTGCAGCTACATGTCCGCAGATGTCTCAGAGTCCGCCATCAAGAGTGATGAATGCAAGGCCATTAACTCCTTGTTGGCGCTGCGGGTGTGATCATCTTTTCTATTCATGCCAATTCAAAGAGTACGTTTGCAAGGGCTATGGAACAATGCGACACCTCCAACGAGTGTGCAGGCGAGCTGCAAAGTCTGTTAAACCTGCAAACCACCATGATGCAGAGGAGGACAGATTCACGGAGAATCACGATGAACCAGAGCCTCAGATCAAGAAGGCAGAGGTACATGGGATGCACACATTCACTACAAATTGTCCCCCGATAATGCTGAAGGTTGAACTAAATGGACTCCCGGTGTCAATGGAGCTGGACACAGGCGCAAGCCAGTCCATCATGGGCAAAAAGACTTTCGAAAGGTTGTGGTTCAACAAGGCCTAAGGACAGTCTTAACTCCAGTTTGCACGAAACTAAGAACTTACACGAAATAACTGATTCCTGTAATTGGCAGTGCTACCATAAAGGTCTCCGACGATGGAGCGGTGCACAAGCTACCACTCTGGGTAGTACCGGGCGATGGTCCTACGCTGCTCGGCAGGAGCTGGCTGGGAAAGATACGCTGGAACCAGGACGACGTCTGAGCGCTATCACCTGCTGAAGACAATTTGGGTGCCCAGGTCTTAAACAAATTTCCTTCGCTGTTCGAACCAGGCATCGGAAAATTCCAAGGAGCAAAAGTGCAGATCCACCTAATTCCGGGGGCACGACCCATCCATCACAAGGCAAGAGCAGTACTGTACACGATGAGAGAAAGGGTAGAGATTGAGCTAGACTGTCTGCAAAGAGAGGGCATTATTTCCCCGATTGAGTTCAATGAGTGGGCCAGTCCTATCATCCCAGTCCTCAAGGGAGACGGCACCGTCAGAATCTGTGGCGATTACAAAGTAAATATCAATCGTTTCTCCCTGCAGGACCAATACCCACTGACCGATGACCTCTTTGCAATGCTGGCGAGAGGAAATACGTTCACAAAGCTGGATCTGACTTCAGCCTATATGATGCAGGAACTGGAGGAATTGTCGAAGGCCCTCACCTGCATTAACATGCACAAAGGTCTTTTTGTTTATAACAGATGCCTGTTTGGAATCCGATCGGCGGTGGCGATATTCCAGAGAAACATGGAAAGTTTACTGAAGTCGGTCCCGCACACCGTGGTCTTCCAGGACGACATCTTGGTCACAGGTCGGAACACAATCGAGCATCTGCAGAATCTGGAGGAGGTTCTTAGTCGACTCAACCGCGTGGGGCTCAGGTTAAAACGCTCGAAGTGTGTTTTCCTGGTGCCTGAAGTGGAGTTCCTGGGAAGGAGGATTGTGGCAGATGGCATCAGGCCCACCAACGTGAAGACGGAGGCAATTGAGAACGCACCAAGGCCACAGAACGTGACAGAGCTGCGGTCATTTCTGGGACTCCTGAACTACTTTGGTAACTTCTTACCGGATCTCAGCACACTGTTAGAACCACTGCATGTCTTACTATGAAAAGGGGATGAATAGGTTTGGGGCAAAAGCAAAGAAAATGTCTTTGTAAAAGCGAGAAAATTGTTATGCTCAAACAAATTGCTTGTGTTGTATGATCCATGTAAGCGTTTGGTACTAGCATCTGATGCGCCGTCAGTGTATTGCAACAAGTTAATGATTTCAGGAAACTGCAACCGGTTGCTTATGCATCTGTCTAAGTCTGAGAGAGCCTACAGCATGATTGAGGAAGAAGCGTTAGCATGTGTCTATGGGGTAAAGAAAATGCATCAATACCTGTTTTGGCTAAAATTCGAATTGGAAACTGACCATAAGCCACTTATATCCCTGTTCTCCGAGAGCAAAGGGATAAATACGAATGCATCGGCCTGCATCCAGAGATGGGCGCTCACGTTGTCCGCATACAACTACGCCTCCGCCACAGGCCAGGCACAGAAAATTGCACCGATGCTCTCAGTCGGCTGCCATTGCCCACCACAGCGGTGGAAATGGCGCAGCCTGCAGATCTAGCCATGGTTATGGAAGCATTTGTGAGTGATCAATCACCTGCCACTACCTGCTAGATCAAAGCTTGGACAAGCCAAGACCCCTTATTATCGCTAGTCAAACGCTGCGTGCTTCACGGGAGCTGGTCCAGTGTCCCAGTGGAAATGCAGCGTAAGCCGTTCCAGCGGCGCAAAGATGAAATGTTTATACAGGCAGACTGCCTTCTGTGGGGCAATCAAGTAGTGCTCCCCAAGAAGAGCAGAGACACCTTCATCACTGACCTCCACAGTACCCACCCAGGCATCGTAATGATGAAAGCGATAGCCAGATCCCACGTGTGGTGGCCCGGTATCGATGCAGACTTGTCCTGGGTTCACAGATGAAATACATGCTCACAGTTAAGCAATGTACCCAGGGTGGCACCGCTAAGTTTATGGTCGTGGCCCTCCAAACCGTGGTCTAGGATACATGTCAACTATGCAGGCCCGTTCTTGGGTAAAATGTTCCTTGTGGTTGTAGACGCGTACTCCAAGAGGATTGAATGTGAGATAATGTCAGCTAGCACATTGGCTACTGAAAGCCTGCGGGCCATGTTTGCCACACACGGCCTACCCGATGTCCTGGTGAGCGACAATGGCCATGTTTTACCAGTGCTGAGTTCAAAGAATTCATGACCCTTAACGGGATCAAACATGTCACATCTGCCCCGTTTAAACCAGCGTCCAATGGTCAGGCAGAGAGAGCAGTGCAAACCATGAAGCAAGGCTTGAAGAGGGTAACTGAAGGCTCACTGCGGACTTGCCTACCCCGAGTCCTGCTTAGCTACGGCACGAGACCACACTCACTCACTGGGATCCCACCTGCTGAACTGCTCATGAAAAGAGCACTTACGACAAGGCTCTCGTTAGTTCACCCTGATCTACATGAACAGGTAGAGAGCCGGCAGCTTCAACAAAGTGCATGCCATGATATCGCAAATGTGTCACGCGAGATTGAAATCAATGATCCTGTATTTGTATTAAATTATGGACAAGGCCCCAAATGGCTTCCCGGCACTGTCGTGGCCAAAGATGGGAACAGGGTGTTTCGGGTCAAACTTTCAAATGGATTCATTCACCGGAAACACTTGGACCAAATCAAACGCAGATTCACGGACTATCCTGAGCAACCCACCTTGGACCCTACCTTTTTTGATCCCCCAACACACACACCAGTGGCAACCTGCACCACGGTTGACCACAAAGCAGAACCCATCATTCGGAGCCCTGCAGGGCCCAACACACCAGGCAGCCCAGCAAGGCCAGCTGCAGAGCCCAACAAATGATTCAACGACACCAGCTTTCACACCGAGACGATCAACCAAGCAAGAAGGGCCACAGATCGACTCACATTGTAAATAGTTACACTATTGAATTTGGGGGGGGGGGAGTGTTGTTATATATGTATAGTTGTATTTACTCTGTACAGCCACCAGAGGGCTCAAACCCTGGAGTCCCACGGGACCCCATAATCCCTTGGGAGCACAGGTATTTAAGGAGGCTTCACAGGTTGGAGAGGCACTCTGGAGACCTGCAATAAAAGACTAAGGTCACACTTTACTTTGAGCTCAGAGTGTTCAGTCTGACTCTTTCTCCATACAAAACACATTGAGTACAGCTTTTTCTGCACATTCTTTGGAGATGCCCTTTCTCTTTGCAGCCTTTGCATGCATAGTCTTTGTAGCGGCACTGGTGGGCCCTGTGGTTTCCTCCACAGCGCCAGCACGGGGCCATCCAGTTTGCCCCATGTGGCGGGCTCAGGGTTGCTGGACTCGGGGCAGTCTTCCTGCCTTTCGAAGTATCCATGCGGTGCACTGCACTCGCCGGTTTAGAATCCTGGGTCAGTATTCGCCTGGAGTCGCCGGCCGAAACCAGGTAGGCCTGGCTCACTTGGATTGCTTTCTGCAGAGTGACCGTGATGGCAGCAGACAGCAACTTGTGCAGGAGGCCCTCGAGTCCAATTCCAAAGACGAATATATCCTTTCGGGCTTCATTTAGATGGTCTCCAAAATCACATGGAGCAGCTAGTCTTCTTAGGTGTGCAACATACTTAGCAATTTCTTGGCCCTCAGGTCGCCAGTGAGTGTAGAACCGGTGCCTGGCTGTGAGGATGTTTTAGTTTGGTTTTAGTTGTTCCTGTATGAGTGTTACAAGTTCCTCATAGGTTTAGGTGGTTGTCTTCACTGGGGCTAGGAAGTCCCTGACGAGACAATGGATGGAGGGCTTACAACTGCTAAGCAGCTTGTTCAGTCGTGTAGCTGGTATGTTCCCATCCAGGTCATTGGCTATAAAGAAATGTTCCAATCTTTCCACAAAAGTGTCCCAATCTTCCCCCTCTGTATATTGCTGAAGGTTGTTGAGGTTAGACATGTTGAGCGTGTTGTTCGTGACCTAGTATCCTCGTCGCCAGTTGTAGTGTATGTAGATATCTTTAGCAAATGACTCCATGAGGCAGGGTATGATACTAAAACTGTGTAGACTTGTAGTCCTTTATTTGCAGCTCCTTGAGTGAAGACACCAAGCTGTGAGCTCCTTTTTATACTGGGTTACCTTCAGTGTGCAGGTAATCCTTAGGTCTCCAGCAGCAGCACCCTCTGGTGTACAGATAAGGTGTGTACAGTGCATGGGTACATTCAGTGTTGCATAACAGTGTTACAGACATCACACAGTAAACAGGCATGCATATACAACACTTATGTATTTATATAATTTGATTTGTAACAGTCATGAGTGACTATCAGCAGATGTGAGGTCTTGCACTTTTCCCGGGAAAGTTTTACTCAAAGCCTGCAGTCATGGTGTGCATCTTTAGGTAAAGAATGATAATAATCATAATAATCATGATTACACCTGTCCGTTATGTGTTGTATCAGTCTCTGTGACAGTACCTAGCAATGATATCACGCAATGATCTCATGCCATGTCGTCCTGTCACCTTTTACAGAAGAAGCTATCGACGATGAGGTCCATGCAGAGACAAACGGGTGGGGGGCCACCAGTCCCCGGTGACATCACAGAGATGGAAGAGCTAGCACTCGTGGGGAAGCACCCCCGGACAACCACGGACGCATCTGCAGACCCTGAAGTGATGCCACGTGAGTAAAGCTTACACCATTGCGTGATGTAAAGTCAATAGATGCCACACCCACTCATATCCGACCAATCATATATGATAGATGATTTCTAAAAAAATGTCATAGAAATAATGCTGGCCTAATGAAAATCATTGCAATGCACAATGACGGTCCGCGTTGCGGAGTTGGAGCTGAGGGTGGATTCACTCTGGAGCATCCACGATGCTGAGAATGACGTGAGTATCACATGTAGCGAGTTGGTCGTACCGCAAGGAAAGGGTCCACAGCCAGATAGGGAATGGGTGACCAACAGGAAGAGCAGTGCAAGGAAGGTAGTGCAGGGGTCCCCTGTGGTCATCCCCCTGCAAAACAGATACACTGCTTTGGGTACTGTTGAGGGGGATGACTCATCAGGGGAGGGCAGCAGCAGCCAAGTTCATGGCACCGTGGCTGGCTCTGCTGCACAGGAGGGCAGGAAAAAGAGTGGGAGAGCGATAGTGATAGGGGATTCAATTGTAAGGGGAATAGATAGGCATTTCTGCAGCCGCAACCGAGACTCCAGGATAGTATGTTGTCTCCCTGGTGCAAGGGTCAAGGATGTCTCGGAGCGGGTGCAGGACATTCTAAAAAGGGAGGGAGATCAGCCAGTTGTCGTGGTGCACATTGGTACCAACGACATAGGTAAAAAAAAGGGATGAAGTCCTACGAAACGAATTTAAGGAGCTAGGAGCTAAATTAAAAAGTAGGACCTCAAAAGTAGTAATCTCGGGATTGCTACCAGTGCCACGTGATAGTCAGAGTAGGAATCACAGGATAACGCAGATGAATACGTGGCTTGAGCAGTGGTGCAGCAGAGAGGGATTCAAATTCCTGGGGCATTGGAACCGGTTCTGGGGGAGGTGGGACCAGTACAAACCGGACGGTCTGCACCTGGGCAGGACCAGAACCGATGTCCTAGGGGGAGTATTTGCTAGTGCTGTTGGGAAGGAGATAAACTAATATGGCAGGGGGATGGGAACCAATGCAGGGAGACAGAGGGAAACAAAAAGGAGGCAAAAGTAAAAGACAGAAAGGAGATAAGGAAAAGTGGAGGGCAGAGAAACCCAAGGCAAAGAACAAAAAGGGCCATTGTACAGCAAAATTCTAAAAGGACAAAGGGTGTTAAAAAAACAAGCCTGAAGGCTTTGTGTCTTAATGCAAGGAGTATCCGCAATAAGGTGGATGAATTAACTGTGCAAATAGATGTTAACAAATATGATGTGATTGGGATTACGGAGATGTGGCTCCAGGATGATCAGGGCTGGGAACTCAACATCCAGGGGTATTCAACATTCAGGAAAGATAGAATAAAAGGAAAAGGAGGTGGGGTAGCATTGCTGGTTAAGGAGGGAATTAAGGCAATAGTTCAGAAGGACATTAGCTTGGATGATGTGGAATCTATATGGGTAGAGCTGCAGAACACCAAAGGGCAAAAAACGTTAGTGGGAGTTGTGCACAGACCTCCAAACAGTAGTAGTGATGTTGGGGAGGGCATCAAACATGAAATTTGGAGTGCATGCAATAAAGGTGCAGCAGTTATAATGGGTGACTTTAATATGCACATAGATTTGGTTAACCAAGCTGGAAGCAATATGGTGGAGGAGGATTTCCTGGAGTGCATAAGGGATAGTTTTTTAGACCAATATGTCGAGGAACCAACTAGGGGGGAGGCCATCTTAGACTGGGTGTTGTGTAATGAGAGAGGATTAATTAGCATTCTCGTTGTGCGAGGCCCCTTGGGGAAGAGTGACCATAATATGGTGGAATTCTGCATTAGGATGGAGAATGAAACAGTTAATTCAGAGAACATGGTCCAGAACTTAAAGAAGGCTAACTTTGAAGGTATGAGGCGTGAATTGGCTAGGATAGATTGGTGAATGATACTTAAGGGGTTGACTGTGGATGGGCAATGGCAGACATTTAGAGAGCACATGGATGAACTACAATAATTGTACATTCCTGTCTGGCGTAAAAATAAAAAAGGGAAGGTGGCTCAACCGTGGCTATCAAGGGAATTCAGGGATCGTATTAAAGCCAAGGAAGTGGCATACAAATTGGCCAGAAATAGCAGCGAACCCGGGGACTGGGAGAAATTTAGAACTCAGCAGAGGAGGACAAAGGGTTTGATTAGGGCAGGGAAAATGGAGTACGAGAAGAAGCTTGCAGGGAACATTAAGATGGATTGCAAAAGTTTCTATAGATATGTAAAGAGAAAAATGTTAGTAAAGACAAATGTAGGTCCCCTGCAGTCAGAATCAGGGGAAGTCATAACGGGGAACAAAGAAATGGCGGACCAATTGAACAAGTACTTTGGTTCGGTATTCACTAAGGAGGACACAAACAACCTTCCCGATATAAAAGGGGTCAGAGGGTCTGGTAAGGAGGAGGAACTGAGGGAAATCCTTATTAATCGGGAAATTGTGTTGGGAAAATTGATGGGATTGAAGGTCGATAAATCCCCAGGGCCTGATGAACTGCATCCCAGAGTACTTAAGGAGGTGGCCTTGGAAATAGTGGATGCATTGACAGTCATTTTCCAACATTCCATAGACTCTGGATCAGTTCCTATGGAGTGGAGGGTAGCCAATGTAACCCCACTTTTTAAAAAAGGAGGGAGAGAGATAACAGGGAATTATAGACCGGTCAGCCTGACATCGGTAGTGGGTAAAATGATGGAATCAATTATTAAGGATGTCATAGCAGTGCATTTGGAAAGAGGTGACATGATAGGTCCAAGTCAGCATGGATTTGTGAAAGGGAAATCATGCTTGACAAATCTCCTGGAATTTTTTGAGGATGTTTCCAGTAGAGTGGACAAGGGAGAACCAGTTGATGTGGTGTATTTGGACTTTCAGAAGGCTTTCGACAAGGTCCCACACAAGAGATTAATGTGCAAAGTTAAAGCACATGGGATTGGGGGTAGTGTGCTGACATGGATTGAGAACTGGTTGTCAGACAGGAAGCAAAGAGTAGGAGTAAATGGGTACTTTTCAGAATGGCAGGCAGTGACTAGTGGGGTACCGCAAGGTTCTGTGCTGGGGCCTCAGCTGTTTACACTGTACATTAATGATTTAGAGGAGGGGATTAAATGTAGTATCTCCAAATTTGCGGATGACACTAAGTTGGGTGGCACTGTGAGCTGCGAGGAGGATGCTATGAGGCTGCAGAGTGACTTGGATAGGTTAGGTGAGTGGGCAAATGCATGGCAGATGAAGTATAATGTGGATAAATGTGAGGTTATCCACTTTGATGGTAAAAACAGAGACAGGCTATTATCTGAATGGTGACAGATTTGGAAAAGGGGAGGAGCAAAGAGACCTGGGTGTCATGGTACATCAGTCATTGAAGGTTGGCATGCAGGTACAGCAGGCGGTTAAGAAAGCAAATGGCATGTTGGCCTTCATAGCGAGGGGATTTGAGTACAGGGGCAGGGAGGTGTTGCTACAGTTGTACAGGGCCTTGGTGAGGCCACACCTGGAGTATTGTGTACAGTTTTGGTCTCCGAACCTGAGGAAGGACATTCTTGCTATTGAGGGAGTGCAGCGAAGGTTCACCAGACTGATTCCCAGGATGGCGGGACTGACCTATCAAGAAAGACTGGATCAACTGGGCTTGTATTCACTGGAGTTCAGAAGAATGAGAGGGGACCTCATAGAAACGTTTAAAATTCTGACGGGGTTAGACAGGTTAGATGCAGGAAGAATGTTCCCAATGTTGGGGAAGTCCAGAACCAGGGGACACAGTCTAAGGATAAGGGGTAAGCCATTTAGGACCGAGATGAGGAGGAACTTCTTCACCCAGAGAGTGGTGAACCTGTGGAATTCTCTACCACAGAAAGTAGTTGAGGCCAATTCACTAAATATATTCAAAAAGGAGTTAGATGAAGTCGTTACTACTAGGGGGATCAAGGGGTATGGTGAGAAAGCAGGAATGGGGTACTGAAGTTGCATGTTCAGCCATGAACTCATTGAATGGTGGTGCAGGCTAGAAGGACCGAATGGCCTACTCCTGCACCTATTTTCTATGTTTCTATGTTTCTATGTTGATGGTCATGAAATGTGATGTCTGCGATGATTTTGAGAGCGGTGGTGCTTTTGTCGTGCATATGCTGTGTGTTGCGCTGGACTACCTGGTCACCCAACCTCATTTGATCTTGCAGCTCAGCCAGCAGTGTGGCCCCAGGCAAGGCCACAGAGGCCAGAAGGTGGGGGCGCGGGGCAGGAGTCGGCAGATGATCCCACCACATCTCGTGCTGAGGAGCTCCAATTGTCGCCCGTCAATCCGCTGGATCTGTTCTCGATGGATGAGAGCGCGGACTTCGAAGAACCTGCATCGCCACGCTCCAGAACCCATTCCACCCCAAGGCCATCTATTAGTCCTCCGGTCATTCCCGCCTCCACTCGGGAGGTGCCAGCCCCAAGCACCTCGTCACAGGACATCCCATTTGTCCCCAGGATGCCGTCGACTACGCGGAGGTCTCGTGGACATGGCAGGTCTGATCCACGAGCACGACGTGACAGCGGAGAGATGGTACAGTTGTCCAGGAGGACTGTCGACATTGGTGACCGAAGCTTTGGGGGGCATATCTCGACACCTTGCCAGCATGACCAAGTACATTCCGCGAATGGCGGAGTCCCTGGATGCGATCGCCAGGAACACTGCTGCTACAGCCCTCCCAGTGGTCCCAAAGTGCGGCACTCCATCTCTAGATTCTGCACCACCACTGCGAACAACAGATGAGATCCTGCTTCTGCATCAGAGAATGTTTCCCCCTCAGCCCACCCTGCTCCCGTACCCATCCAATCAATGCATCTGCCTTCATCCCCCCCAATGAGGCACCGCCTGAGGAGCTCCTCGGCCAGGCGCTGTGCAGCGAGGAGGGGAAGGGGTAGAGGTGGGGAGAAGAAGGGGAGGGGGGAAGGAAATTGAGGTGCATGTGCGCAGGTGATGGCTGTGTTATATCTCCATCTAGGTGTATGCAATTTGTTGTAATGTATGGGGGCTGGGGACCACGCTCCTGCTTTGCCTTTGATTTCTGTGTTGCTGGACATGTTGAACATTTGCTTTATGTCAATGGTGGAAAAAGTGCAATGTGGTGGGGGCTGGTTGTGATGCTTATGGTTTCAGGCCAATGTTGGTATTAAACTTTTGTTATTGAACATAACCTTGTTGCGCATTGTCTCACATAGCTGGACCATTACACACTGGTGATTCCTTACCATGAAAGGGTTAAATACAACTTAACATCAATCAACGTAAACTTTGACTGCCACCAAGGTGATTGGCAGCATTGATGTCTGAGCTGCACACACACAGCAATGTGTCAGCGTTGTCACTCACATCAGCGCTCTTTCAGTCAAATCTTTCTGTATCAGCTCCTCACGTAAAAGTGGGATTTAACAAATGCCAGCCACACCGCTGGTGTTCATTCCGTTTAGTTCCACTTTTTATCGGCGTTTTTTTGAGCGAGCGATATTGTGGGCGATATGTGTGCGAGGTGGCGAAATTTAAGATGGGTGATCTCCATGGTCGCTAGTTTGGGTAAATATGCTCTTTACAACAAAAAATAGTCACCGGGCGTTAATATTGAACCTCGGCTTTATTTCCGTGAGGAAAGTAACGCTGGGCAATATTATGGCTGTTGAATTCGCCCATTCTGCTGATTCCACCCAAAAAAAGTGGTCGGGTGGTGATATTTTTTCTCGGCGTTAAGCCCATTGAGTAAATAACACTCGGCAATAAGTCTCCTAAAATAGCCCATCAATTTCCATTTTGTGCCAGAATGGGCGATATATGGGCATTATACGTCATTTCAGCGGTAAAGCATGCAATAAAGTGGAGGTTCTAGCCCTATGTTTCTACGATTCCATCCTCTCTGCTATTGTGGAGAGTGTGCGTGGTACAAGGAATCATAGAATCATAGGATGATTACAGCACAGAAGGAGGCCATTTGGCCCATCCAGCCCATACATCTATCAGGACCTCGCAAAGTTGCTGCTGTACTTACCATTCTCCTTCCCAACATTAGCCTCCGGGGTTTAGCATCTGTGTTTAGCTGGGCCTCCCAACGAGGACTCTCCACAGCTGTGGCTGCCACCAGTGTCTGCTCGTGCTCACTTGTGAATTGTAAATCACAAGGTAAAAATCCAATTAACTCTCTAACTGGACCTGCAAGCATTTGCGCTGCTGCATGGCTAGACATCCTGTAATAGTGCACCCACAGAAGGAATGATATCCTCTGAGGAATCATTATCAATCAAGTCCACAGACAGTTACTCTATGTGTCAAGGCCCTAAAAGACAAAAGAAAGGGATATGAATTAGTCGTGACAAAGTAACAATCTTGATAATCACGATACTCAAGCTTCTCATAGTTCAGTCAATAATGAAATAAAGTGAACATGTTTGTCAGAGATATTTTGAATTCTCTGAGTGACATGGGAACAGATGTGCCACTTATTTCCATGCCCTCCTCCTCTGTATCTGTGAGTTAGACAACTTGAGGTTGAAATTGTCCTCCACCCGAAATGGAGCTCATGCACCCCGTTTCTACCGTTTTTACCGCTGCGGTGGTTGAGGTGGCCTCTTGAGCGAAATTCCACTCGTGCTTTTTTCCCAGATGTATGGAAGTCGTACACTAGAGAGGCGGAGGTTGGGGTGGTGCGAAGCGGCTGCCCCTGTCAGTCAGCAGCAATTTCTAAAGTTCAGTCCACTGGGCCACCGGGGACATAATTGTTGTCCCGGCATGGCAGTCGGCCGACAAAACAAATAGCGGCACCATTGAGGAAAAAGCATGTTTTGGCATTGCCTGGCGGAAGGAAGATTTTCACGGTGGAATTTCACCGCCGGGGGGAAACATCAGCGATGCGCACTGTAATGACGCACTTAGGATGGATCAGCAGCAGCGGAGCGGTGGGCGGGGGGGGGGGGGGGCGGTGGAGGGGGGGGAGCGGGTCACTGCCGGGATACCGTAGGAGCGGAATTTTGATAATGGGGGGAAACATAGGCGGCCACACTGTGAAATGCACTGGCGGCCATTACAAGAAAAGTCGGCGGCCATTGCACTCCACAGCGTGGCCGGCGATTTCCGGTGTTCAGAGGTTTAAGGCAATTTCAGCCCCTTTGTGTAGGGTCACCCAAAGTCCTCCAGATCTCTCCCACTCCCTTGTATTTTGCACTCTCTTCTACTACAAGGGGCAAAAGAACAGAAGTGCGAGTGATTGATGGTCATGTATTCACCCAATGGATGCATTCAGTGAGGGCGACTATCAGACAGATGCATCACATTGCATAAGGATTGGGGTGAGTGGCAACAGTGGATGGATAAATGGGAAGGTCAGGAAGTGCATGGAAAGTGAAGGATTGGGGCTGCTGAAACTTATGTTTGACAAGGCACAGTGAGAGCGGTAGTATTGTACACCACATGCTGTAGGTGAATCAGCAAATGTACTCACTTTTCCTAACCTATTTAGATCTTTAAACCGCTTCCTGCACTGTATCCAAGCACAACAGTTGTGCACCTCACCTCTTCAGCCATCTCCAATCATGCCTCCTTGGAGAGAGCAGCAGGTTTCTTCCTCCTATTGCTGAGGAAAATGATCTCCCTCCTGGACCTGACAGCACCCAGCAGTAAGTTAAGGGAAGCATAATTAAATGTGGGTGCTGGCCTTGCTCGTCGTGAATCCACGTTAAATACCTCCTCCAAATTCCATTTTTATAGCTGAGTTGAGATCATGTCATGTGTGTTGTGTATGTATCATATAAGTATACTCCCTGTACACTCAATGTACAGTTACATAAGACTACTGGATGTACCTTCACACTGTATACAATATGCTTGTACCACCAGAGGGTGCAACTGGTGGAGACCTTGGCCTCACCTGAACACGACAGGTAACCAGGTAGGTATAAAAGAGGGCTCACTGTGCTGTACCCTCACTCAGGAGCTGTAATAAATGGACTAAGGTCACCACACTTCAAGTACCTCGTGGAGTCTTTACTAGAGTGCTTACAGACACAATAATGTGAATGCACATCATGCCCGCTGTTATAGCTTGGAGTCACGAAACTCGAAGAAGGAATTTAATTAGGCAATCAAGTTCAAATCAAACATGCCAACTCACGAAATTTTCTTCCAGGTTTCGTGCACACAATACCATCCGTAGCTCAGACCCCAACTTTGCATTAATATCACAGCCCATGTGTTGGTAGGTGTATGTGTTAACAGTGACCATGTGTACTGATAGTGACTGTATGCATTGGTAGAGGATGGCAGTGACTGTATATATTGGTAAAGACTGCAGTGAGTATATGTGCCAGTAGGTATTGACAGTGACTAAATGTGTCGATAGTTTTCAAGAGTGATCGTATGTGTCAGTTGGTGTTAACAATGCCAATGAGAAAAGATTTGGAAAAAAGGTCTGGAGAGACATTGACACAAAGGGGGAAAAATTCAGGAGCGCCCCCATTATGGGCGCTAACTTTTGAAAGTTGAAAAAATTACGGATTTTAAAAAGTTGAGTGTTTGCATTTCAGGAAGGGAGTACTAAATCAAATGCTCCACTTCCTTCCCTGAGCGCTACAGGTTCCGAGTCTCCTTCCCTCCATTAAAGGGAAGGGCCATCGCTGCAGACTCTGCATTGGGACCAGTCAGCTGGTCCCTGATGGCAGCCGCGATCCAGCCCGATTAGCCCCATGAACTCCAGCAGAGTACCAGGCTGATCGAATGCAGCCAAAGAGGAATCAAAAAAATTGCTTACACAACAATTTTGAAATATTGTACTTACGTTGGCCACCCCCTCTTTAACTTTTACCTCCGAAACGCCCGGCATCCGGATCAACGCCTCCTGGGGCTGCAGGTGTTTTCGTCTGGCGATGCTGCAGGGGATGGAACCAAAGTTCGGGTCCGGGTGCTACCAATGCGATGCAAATGGCAATGATGTTATGATCTCCGGGTGAAGGAGATCGGGGTACAACATCCTACCGCTGTCGCAAACCTCCCGCCGAAGTTAGTGGGAGTCATTCATCTGGCTGCGCCTGGTCGGTAGTTTGTTAGTGCCCTGTTATCGCTTCCTCGAAGCCGATAACGGGAGGTGCTAAGGAGGTCAATTTCTAGGCCAAAGATTTCCTGATAGAATGGTGCTCAGGTGTCTGTAGACAGAATGGCAAAAATAAAATCACTTTGAAAAACATTTCCCACCTGCACAAATCGGCATTCAAAATTGCCAGACTCCTCCATGTCAGGAACTCCTCATTCCCACCTTGATCAGCTGATCCTGGCAGCGAAATATCAGTCGAACCCAGAGTGCTTTGAATTGTAAAACCAGGAAACTGGGAGCTGCATTGCCATTGTACTGCACTTTGAGATATGCAAATGAAGTCAGTCAGGACCTGGAGGTTGGATCATAGGAAAGCTCAAAAAGAATGAGGGAACGTAGGAAAAAGTTTAATGGTGATAATTGGGCAGAAATTGTTTCCACTTGATTTACCTGCCTACAAAGCCTGCACTATTTACACACCATGCACTGAAAACAGAAAAAAAAAATCACCCTGTTGTGTATGGAGAAGGAGTCAGACTGAACACTGTGAGCTCAAAGTAAAGTGCGACCTTAATCTTTTATTGCAGGTCTCCAGAGTGCCTCTCCAACCTGTGAAGCCTTCTTAAATACCTGTGCTCCCAAGGGATTATGGGATCCCTTGGGACTCCAGGGAATGAGCCCTCTCGTGGCTGTCCAGAGTAAATACAAGTCCACATCAAAAACAACATTCCCCCCAAAGTCAATAGTGTAACTATTTACAATGTGAGTCGATCTGGGGGCCTTCTTGCCTTGTTTGATCGTCTCGGTGTGAAAGCTGGTGTTGTTGAATCATTTGTTGGGCACTCGCTGGGCTGCTGCGCAGCTGGCCTTGCTGGGCTGCCTGGTGTGTTGGGCCCTGCAGGGCTGCTGTGAATGATGGGTTCTGCTTTGTGGTCAACCGTGGTGTCGGTTGCCACTGGTGTGTGTTGGGGGATCAAAAAAGATAGGGTCCAAGGTGGGTTGCTCAGGGTAGTCTGTGAATCTGAGTTTGATTTGGTCCAAGTGATTCCGGTGAATTTGAAAGTTTGACCCGAAAAACCCTGCTCCCCTCTTTGGCCACGACAGTGCCAGGAAGCCACTTGGGACCTTGCCCATCATTTAATAAAATACAGGATCATTGACTTCAATCTCGCGTGACACATTTGCGCTATCATGGTATGCACTTTGTTGAAGCCGCCTGCTCTCTACTTGTTCATGTAGATCAGGGTGAACTAACGAGAGAATTGTCTTAAGTGCTCTTTTCATGAGCAGTTCACCAGGTGGGATCCCAGTGAGTGAGTGGGTTCCCGTGCGGTAGCTAAGCAGGACTCAGAATAGGCGAGTCTGCAGCGAGCCTTCAGTTACCCTCTTCAATCCTTGCTTGATGGTTTGCACTGCTCTCTGCCTGACCATTAGACGCTGGTTTAAATGGGGCAGATGTGACATGTTTGATCCTGTTACGGGTCATAAATTCTTTGAACTCTGCACTGGTAAAACATGGCCTGTTGTCGCTCACCAGGACATCGGGTAAGCCGTGTGTGGCAAACATGGCCCGCAGGCTTTCAGTGGTGGCAGCGGACGTACTAGCCGACATTATCTCACATTCAATCCACTTGGAGTACGCGTCTACAACCACAAGGAATATTTTACCCAAGAACAGGCCTGCATAGTCAACATGTACCCGAGACCATGGTTTAGAGGGCCACGACCATAAACTTAGGGGCGCCTCCCTGGGTACATTGCTTAACTGCGAGCATGTATTACATCTGTGAACGCAGGACTCTAAGTCCGCATCGATACCAGGCCACCACATGTGGGATCTGGCTATCGCTTTCATCATTATCATGCCTCGGTGGGTACCGTGGAGGTCATTGATGAAGGTGTCTCTGCCCTTCTTGGGGACCACTACTCGATTGCCCCATAGAAGGCAGTCTGCCTCTATAGACATTTCATCTTTGCGCCACTGGAATGGCTTTATCTCTTCCTGCATTTCCACTGGGACACTGGACCAGCTCCTGTGAAGCACACAGCTTTTGACGAGAGATAATAAGTGGTCCTGGCTTGTCCAGGTTTTGATCTACTGGGCAGTGATGGGTGATTGCTCACTCTCTTGGTATTTGTCCCTTTACTCTCAGAAAACAGGGACATAAGTGGCTTATGGTCAGTTTCCAATTCGAATTTTGGCCCTAACAGGTATTGATGCATTTTCCTTACCCAATAGACACACGCTAACGCTTCTTTTTCAATCATGATGTAGGCTCTCTCAGCCTTAGACAGACTCCTGGATGCATAAGCAACCGGTTGCAGTTTCCCAAAATCATTAGCTTGTTGCAATACACACCCGACGCCATATGGTGACGCATCACATGCTAGTGCCATACGCTTACATGGATCATACAACACAAGCAATTTGTTTGAGCATAACAATTTTCTAGTTTTTACAAAGGCATTTTCTTGGCTTTTGCCCCAAACCCATTCGCCCCCTTTTCGTAGTAAGACATGTAGTGGTTCTAGCAGGGTGCTGAGACCTGGTAAGAAGTTACCAAAGTAGTTCAAGAGTCCCAGAAATGACCGCAGCTCCGTCTCGTTCTGTGGCCTTGGTGCATTCTCAATTGCCTCTGTCTTCGCATTGGTGGACCTGATGCCGTCCGCCGCAATTCTCCTTCCCAGGAACTCCACTTCAGATGCCAGTAAAACGCACTTCAAGCATTTTAACCTGAGCCCCACGCGGTTGAGTCAATTAAGATCCTCCTCCAGGTTCTGCAGGTGCTCGACTGTGTTCTGACCTGTGACCAAGATATCGTCCTGGAAGACCACGATGTGCGGGACTGTCTTCAGTAAACTTTCCATGTTTCTCTGGAATATCCCCGTCTCTGATCAGATTCCAAATGGGCATCTGTTATAAACAAAAATACCTTTGTGCGTGTTGATGCAGGTGAGGGCCTTCGATGATTCCTCCAGTTCCTGCATCATGTAGGCTGAAGTCAGATCCAGCTTCGTGAATGTCTTTCCGCCAACGTTGCAAAGAGGTTGTCGGCTTTTAGTAGTGGGTATTGGTCCTGCAGGGAGAAACAATTGATAGTTACTTTGTAATCGCCACAGATTCTGACGGTGCTGTCTACCTTGAGGACTGGGACAATAGGACTGGCCCACTCGCTGAACTTGATCGGTGAAATGATGCCCTCTCGTTGCAGCCAGTTTAGCTCAATCTCTATCCTTTCTCTCATCATGCACATTACTGCTCTCGCCTTGTGATGGATGGGACGTGCCCCTGGAATTAGGTGGATCTGCACTTTTGCTCCTTGGAATTTCCCGATGCCTGGTTTGAACAGTGAAGGAAATTTGTTTAAGACCTGAGCACATGAAGTGTCATCAGCGGGTGATAGCACTCGGACGTTGTCCCAGTTCCAGCATATCTTTCCCAGCCAGCTCCTGCCGAGCAGCGTGGGACCATTGCCTGGTACCACCCAGAGTGGTAGCTTGTGCACTGCTCCATCACAGGAGACCTTTACAGTTGCACTGACGATTACAGGAATCAGTTCTTTAGTGTAAGTTCTTAGTCTCGTGCGAACTGGCGTTAAGACTGGCCTTGAGGCCTTGTTACAACACATCCTTTCGAAAGTCTTTTTGCCCATGATGGACTGGCCCGTGTCCAGCTCCATTGACACCGGGAGTCCATTTAGTTCAACATTCAGCATTATCAGGGGACAATTCATGGTGAATGTGTGCACCCATGTACCTCTGCCTCCTCTGGTTCGTAGTGATCCTCCCTGGATCTGTCCTCCTCTGCAATATGGTGGTTTGCAGGATTAACAGGCTTAGCAGTTCGTCTGCATACTCATTGGAGGTGTCCCATCGTTCCACAGCCTTTGCAAACGTTTCCTTTGAATCGGCATGAATGGAAATGATGATCACACCAGCAGCGCCAACAAGGTGTTAATGGCCTTGCATTCATCACCCTTGTTGGTGGACTCTGAGACATCTGCGGACATGTGACTTGCCCTGTACATACGATTCGAAAACAACATCAGTTTGTTCACAGTACTTGTAGCAGCACTTGTGTGCTGAGAGATTTGCTTAGTATTGTCACTGGTGGCAATGAACGCCTGGGCTATCGCTATGGCCTTACTCAAGTTTGGGGTCTCTACAGTCAAAAGTTTGTGAAGTATGGTTTCGTGGTCAATGCCAATTACGAAAAAGTCTCTGAGCATGTGCTCCAAATGTCCTTCAAATTTGCAATGTCCTGCAAGGCGTCTCACCTCGGCGACATAACTCGCCACTTCCTGGCCCCGTAGGATATTGTGAATTTGTAGGTGCAGAACCGGTACCTCCCCATCAGAACACTTTCCTTTGGGTTCAAATGCTCTCGGACCAGTGTGCACAAATCGTCATACGATTTCTCCGTGGGTTCCGCTGGAGTGAGCAGATTCTTCATGAGGCCATATGTTGGTGCACCACAGATGGTGAGGAGGATCACTCTATGTTTGGCAGCACTCTCTTTCCCATCTAGCTTGTTGGCCATGAAATATTGGTCGAGTCGCTCCACAAAGTTTCCCAATCATCTCCCTCTGAAAATTTCTCCATGATGCCCACTGTTCTCTGCATCTTTAGGTTCGCTATCTGTATCTCGTCGCCAGTTGTTGTGTATGGAGAAGGAGTCAGACTGAACACTGTGAGCTCAAAGTAAAGTGTAACCTTAGTCTTTTATTGCAGGTCTCCAGGGTGCCTCTCCAACCTGTGAAGCCTTCTTAAATACCTGTGCTCCCAAGGGATTATGGGATCCCTTGGGACTCTGGGAATGAGCCCTCTCCTGGTTGTACAGAGTAAATACAAGTCCACATATATAACACACCCCATGTGTTTATCTGTCTTCAATCATCAATCATCAGCAAAGTCATCACCAATAACATGCTCACCGATGCCCAGCTTGGGGTCCGCCAGGACCACTCAGCTCCACACCTCATTGCAGCCTTAGTACAAACATAAACAAAAGAGCTGAATTCCAGAGGTGAGGTGAGAATGACTGCCCTTGACATAAAGGCAACATTTGACTGAGCGTGGCATCAAGGAGCCCTTGTATAAATGAAGTCAATGGGAATCAGGTGGAAAACTTTACATTGACTGCAGTCATACCTCGCAAAAAGGAAGATGGTGGTGGTTGTTGGAGATCAAACATCTCAGCTCCAGGACATTGCTGCAGGAGTTCCACAGGGCAGTGTCCTGGACCCAACCCTCTTCAGTTGCTTCATCAATGACCTTCACTCTATCATAATATCAGTACTGCACAAGCTGGGCCCACACTCGAGAGGTCCTGCAAATTCATCATGATCCTTCAAATCAGCCTGCTGTCAGGCCTGCGTTGTCTGAGCCTATTCATGCCACCCACCCTGCTCCCTCCTCTGCTGCTAACCATTTGACTGTTCTGTTATCTTTTGCAGAACTTGAGGCCAACCCTGACACTGCAGAAGAAGATTCAGATGAGGATGAGCCTGAAGAGGAGAACATCTTCCGATCCAACCCCCCAGACCAAGAACATAAGGGTGAGGGGTGAGGGGGAAGGGATGGAGCTGGATGAAGCTCCCACTGTTGTACTGATTTTGAAGGAGGTGCCGCTCATGGAGGTGACAGCTCCTTCCGTGACTAATGGTTTGAGTGTTGGTGGGACATTCCATGATTTCATTACTTCTGAGGTTGCGCGTCCCAGTGGTGGGGTGCAGCAAGGCACACCCAGGGCCCCACTTTCCGAGATTGCGGGTCTCAGTGGAGTGGTGCAGCGAGGCACACCCAGGGGGCCCCACCTTCCGAGGTTGTGGGTTCCAGTGTTGGTGTGCGAGCCAACCCTTGCGGTGGAGGGGAAGGAGAGCTCGACCGCGCTCTCCTGAGTGCAGGAACTAATAGATGTGGTTCAGATTATGTCATTGAGTGCAGTGAGCATCAACTTTACCCGATCACTCCTGGATGCCATCAGTGGGTGAGTGATGAGGAAGCGGAGCTGTCGGGAGAAGTAACAGTAATGACACAAGAAATGGGAACGATATCTGGGACCTTCAGTGAGGGAATAGTGCCCATGAGGGAGGGACTGTTGCAGGTCATTGAGACACTGTCAGGCCGCATGAGGGACGGCATGTTGGAGTTAGCTGCTGCAATAAGGGAACACGCCCAGACCTGCGTCCATTGACAGAGTCAACTGTCACTCCCACTCCAATCCCCACGCCAGTCTCTGAAGAGCCCAAAGCCGGGCCCTCCTACTTGCCGCCTGGGCCCTCCTACTTGCCGCCTGGGCCCTCCTACTTGCCGCCTGGGCCCTCCAACTTGCCGCCTGGGCCCTCCTACTTGCCGCCTGGGCCCTCCAACTTGCCGCCTGGGCCCTCCTACTTGCCGCCTGGGCCCTCCAACTTGCCGCCTGGGCCATCCAACTTGCCGCCTGGGCCCTCCAACTTGCCGCCTGGGCCTTCCAACTTGCCGTCTGACGTCGACGCCCCCCCACCCTCATGATGTGCTCAGTATCCGAGATGTTAGAAAGAATAAGCTTGGTATTAAGCCCAGAAACACTGCGCCACCGTCTGCGGGCAGGAGTGGTGGAGTGTTCAAGACCAACTGCAGAGGACGATCTTAGAATAAGGGGGATGAGAGCTGGGTGCAGCCTTTTTTTGCTGTTGTTGATGTTATTATTATTGTTACTGTTGTAACTGTTCTCAAATTTAAATTTTTTGTAAGTTATCTAAATTTACAAGTTTTTAAGTGATCTTAAAGAGTGATCTTAAAGTAAAGTTTTATACAAGAATAATTTTAATAAAGTTAAGTTAAGTACATTGTAAACTTTTGAATAAAATATATTTTACATTAAACCTGAATCATGTTCCTTTAACACAACACAACATTACAGCTCCAAACAGTAAACATGTCCATGTGGAATAGTCGTTGCTGAGCTCTCAGGCAACTGTAAAGCATTCACGGATGAGCTGCTGGCGCAAGGCTCGAGCACTCGTTGAAAGGGCACAATGGCTCGCCCTCCTCCGCCGTCGTGCTCCGGCCTCAGGCATTGCATGGCTTCCTCATCCTCATCATCGTCCTCATCCTCCTCCTCCTCCTTCTGCTTGTCACCTGCATCTTCCACATCATTGTCATCAGCCACTCTCACCACAGGTGGGTCTTCCACTACCAGGTGCTGCTGCCTCATGATGGCTAAGTTATGCAGCATGCAGCGCACAACAGTGAACTTACCGACACTCTCAGGGGAGTACGGCAAGTAGCCTCCGGAGTGGTCCAGGCATCGGAAACACTGTTTCAATATGCCAACGGTCCTCTCAATGATGCTGCGCGTCGCAATGTGCGACATGTTGTATTGACGGTCAGCTTCCGTCCGGGTTACGCATAGGGGCGTCATGAGCCAGGTGGCAAGACCGTACCCTTTGTGTCCCAGTAGCCAGCTCTGTCCTTCTGGCTGCTGCTGCTGAAACATGGCAAATATAATGCTGTCGTGTAGGATGAACGCATCATGGGTGCTGCCAGGGTATCTTGCATCAACTGACATGATGTGATGTATGTCGTCACACACGAGCTGCACATTAATGGAGTGGAAGCCTTTTCTGTTCCTGTACATCTTGGAATCCTTCAGAGGTGCTCGCAAGGCGATGTGGGTACAATCAATGCAGCCCTGTACCTTTGGGAAGCCAGCAATCCTGGAGAAGCTCACAGCCCTGTCAAGAATTGCTTGGGCAGTCATGGGGAACTTTATGAAGTCATTCCTACACGCGTACAGTGCAGCCGTGACCTGGCGAATGGAGACAGGTGTTGCATGTTGAGAGATGGCGCAAACATCCCCAGTTGTAGTTTGAAATGATCCAGAGGCATAGAATGAAAGTGCAGCTGTAACTTTCACTTCAACTGACAAAGCGGTCCTCCTGGTGCTTCTAGGTTGCAGGTCTGCTTTGACCAACTCACAGATCTTACTTACAACTTCTTTGCAGAAACGCTTCTTTCTGATATAGTCTGGTGGAGGTACGAATGCCTGTCTCGATATCCCCAAGGTGGGTAAGGCTTTCTGCCCGGCACCCTATGGGCTCTGATGTTCCTGATGCAATAAAGTCGAATCAATTGTCTCCTACGTAGCACCATGATGCAGAAGGCTCGCACAAGGTATGGCACTGTCAGTATTACCCCCATACTTAAATTTAACCTTTGAAAGAAGCTCACGACGGCAGGAAAGCAGGCAGCACAGGTTCGCAGTTGTATCTTTCCAGGTCTGTATGGATGGACCACACCCGAAGGTCTTATGACTTCTCCTCTCTCCCCCCCACCACCCCCCTTTACTAATTGGAGTCGTGTGACTTCTCTCTCTCTCCCTCCTCCTCACTGGGCTCCAAGCCTTCCGATCAGCACCGCTCTCTCTCTCTCTCACTCTCTCTCTCTCTCCTCCCCCTCCATCCCCATGGCTTGTTTTGTAGCCGAACCCTGAGCCATTGTGTCCGGGTGCGGTGCTGATTCTGCCAGCCAAACCTACGACTCTCCAGCCCTGCTTCAAGACGTTCGCTGGTGGCGTGTGAGTGAATTAAAAAATGAGGGAACTTCGGAAATCCAACAAATTTACACTTCTACGTTGACAGGTAAAAAAAGATTGAACTTTATTATTGATTTTGAAAGTGTTCTTGACTCCCTCCAAAATCTTCGATTTAAAAACAATGGCGTCTTTCAGCACAGATTTGTGAATGTACACTGGTTTTCTTAATACACCAGAAGGTTTTTCGGGAGTGGCCAGATACACCGACCTAAGAGAAAAAAATGTGGGCCAGCACAGATCGCAGGGGGAAACTTGGAAAAAATAAATACCCAAAAAAACGCCGCAAATGAACGGAGAAAATTGAGCCCTATGGGTGTACTTTCGCCACACAGACTGCAGCGGCTCATCACCAGCTTCTTAAAAGGTCAATTAGGGATGGACAATAAAAGCTAGCCTTGCCAGCGTCCATCCACATCCTATAAACAAATAAAAAAAACATTTACCTTGAAATAACCAAATGCAACTTGTCAGAAAGAATGTTCTTTTTATTGAGTAAGAAACTCTGAAAGGCCTTAATGAATGGTTACATTAGAGATATTTTAATCCTTATATTGAGCAGCATTATGTCCAACCTGCATCACTGCAGAGCAATATGTTGTCTCCATGCACCAGCATGCAATGTGAGACAACCATTACCAAGTGTTTTTCCCAGTCATAAACCACCTGCGTCTCGTGCCTCACAGTTATTAAAAGGGTGCTGACTGGAACTACCCTCTATTTTACTCAATGCCAATTTTCAGAAAAATGCAGTATTTCTTTAATTCAGGGTTGCAATGGCCTTAGTTTTAAAGTAACATTGCTGAGTGATGTGTGCTGTTCAATTCAGACTAATTATTGCATTGTTACGAGAAGCTGCAGGCCAGCTGTGTTCATATAACTTTTGATGTTTTGAAGTTCTGCTCTATTCAAACTAGGAAAGAAACATCTCTGATTTGTGTGTGCCTTTAAACAAGATGTAAGCTAATGCAACCATGCTATCCGTACAGATACTTGTACATTTACAGATAAGGATTAGAGAGCCATTGAATATATGGCCCTGCAAGTAAATGTTGTTGTTTTTCTCCACATGAGCTATCTCGTCTAACCCCACTCTCCTGCTCGGTTCCCATACCTTTTTTTATTCCTCTTTTTGATGCAACTATCCAATTATCTTTTAAAATAATTTGTGGACGTTATTTTAGCAGCTGTTTGCGGCAGAGAATTACACATTCTAACCATAGAATCATAGAATGATACAGCGCAAAGAAAGAGGACAGTCGGCCCATCATGCCTGTGCCGGCTCGTTGGTAGAGCTATCTGTTGTGTATCTGTAAAGCATGCACTCCCATGTTCCGCCACCAGGGAGCGCATCCCCTGAAGTCCCAAGGGATCCCAGCATCCCTTGGGAGCACTGTACATAAGCCGGCCCCTAAGGCCTGTTCCTCACTCTGGAGTGTCTTAATAAAGACTGAGGTCACTGTTACTCTAACCTACCTGTGTGCAGTCTCATCTCTGTTAGGAACATAATAACTGGCGATGACTATACGAATCCAACGCAAAGATGCAGCAAACTGTGGGCATCCTGGAGAAGTTCTCGGAGGGTGAGGAATGGGAAGCCTATGTCGAGCGACTAGACCAGTACTTTGTAGCCAACGAGCTGGACGGAGAAGGAAGCGCTGCAAAAAGGAGAGTGGTCCTCCTCACGGTCTGCGGGGCACCGACCTACAGCCTCATGAAGAATCTTCTGGCTCTGGTGAAACCCACAGATAAGTCATATGAGGAGCTGTGTACACTGGTTCGGGAGCATCTTAACCTGAGAGAGAGCGTGCTGATGGCGAGGTATCAGTTCTACACGTGCCAGCGATCTGAAGGTCAGGAAGTGGCGAGCTATGTCGCCGAGCTAAGGTGACTTGCAGGGCAATGTGAGATTGATGGCTACCTGGAGCAGATGCTCAGAGACGTTTTTACAGGGCATTGGCCACGAGACCATCCTACAAAAACTTTTGACTGTAGAGACACCGACCCTCAGTAAGGCCATTGCGATAGCACAGGCGTTTATGTCCACCAGTGATAACACCAAACAAATTTCTCAGCACACATGTGCTAGCAATGTTCATAAATTAACTAGAACTGTGTTTGCGAGCAGAAATGTACAGGGCAGAAACCACGAGTCTGCAACTTCCAGCAGGCCTCAGGTGACCCAGCTGACTCAGAATCCGCAACAAAGGATGAATGCAAGGCAATTCACAACTTGTTGGCGTTGTGGAGGCTTCCATTCAGCCTCTTCATGCTGCTTCAAAGGGTATGTTTGCAAGAGCTGTGGAACAATGGGGCACCTCCAATGAGCTTGCAGACGAGCTGCAAGATCTGCAAAACCTGCTAACCACCATGTGGCAGAGGAAGATCGGTCCATGGTGGATCAAAGCAATTTCGAGCCTCAGAGAGAGGAGGCAGATGCAGAAGTACACGGGGTGCACACATTTTCGACAAAATGTCCACCTATAATGCTAAATGTAAAATTGAATGGCTTACCCATAGCCATGGAACTGGAAACCGGCGCGAGCCAATCCATCATGAGTAAAAAGATGTTTGAGAGACTGTGGTGCAACAAGGCAATCAGACCAGACCTGAGCCCCATACACACGAAACTGAGAACGTACACCAAAGAGCTCATCACTGTCCTGGGCAGTGCCATGGTCAAGGTCACCTACGAGGGCACGGTGCACGAACTTCCACTCTGGATTGTCCTGGGCGATGGCCCCACACTGCTTGGAAAGAGCTGGCTGGGCAAAATCCGCTGGATCTGGAATGACATCCGAGTGCTATCACATGTCGATGAGGCCTCATGTACCCAGGTTCTTAACAAATTTCCTTCCCTTTTTGAGCCAGGCATTGGAAACTTTTCTGGGGCGAAGGTGCGGATCCAGTTGGTCCCAGAGGCATGACCCATTCACCACAAGGCACGAGCGGTACCTCACATGATGAGGGAGAGAGTGAAAATCGAGCTGGACAAGCTGCAATGCGAGGGCATCATCTCCCCAGTGGAATTCAGCAAGCGGGCCAGCCCGATTGTTCCAGTACTCAAAAGCGATGGCACGGTCAGGATTTGCGGCAATTATAAAGTAACGATTAATCGTTTCTCGCTACAGGACCAATACCCGCTACCTTAGGCAGACAACCGATTTGTGACGCTGGCAGGAGGCAAGACGTTCACCAAGCTCGGCCTGACTTCGGCCTACATGACGCAGGAGCTGGTGGAGTCTTCGAAGGGCTTCACCTGCATCAACACGCACAAGGGACTGTTCATCTCCAACAGATGCCCGTTTGGAATTTGGTCGGCTGCAGCGATCTTCCAGAGAAACATGGAGAGCCTACTCAAGTCAGTACCACATACGGTGGTTTTTCAGGACGACATATTGGTCACGGGTCGGGACACCTTCGAGTACCTACAAAACCTGGAGGAGGTCCACCAGCGACTGGATCACGCAGGGCTATGGCTGAAGGGGTCGAAATGCATCTTCATGGCAATCGAAGTGGAGTTTTTGGGGAGAAAGATCATGGCGGAAGGCATTCGGCCCACAGATGCCAAGACAGAGGCTATCAGGAACGCGCCCAGGCCACAGAACGTCACGGAGCTGCGGTCGTTGCTGGGACTCCTCAACTATTTTGGTAACTTCCTACTGGGGTTAAGCACCGTCTTAGACCTCCTACATTGCGTAAAGGTGAGAACTAGGTATGGGGAAAAAACCAAGTAATTTCTTTTGAGAAAGCCAGAAACATTTTATGCTCCAACAAGCTGCTTGTATTGTATAACCCGTGTAAAAGACTTGTGCTGGCATGTGATGCATCGTCGTACGGAGCCGGGTGTGTATTACAACAAGCTAACGTTGCGGGGAAGTTGCAACCTGTAACCTATGCCTCCAGGAGCTTGTCTAAGGCCGAGAGGGCCTACAGCATGATTGAGAAAGAGGCATTAGCGTGTGTGTTCAGGGTAAAGAAAATGCATCAGTACCTGTTTGGCCTCAAATTTGAGCTGGAAACCGATCACAAGGCCCTCATATCCCTGTTCACTGAAAACAAGGGGATAAATACTAATGCCTCAGCCCGCATACAAAGGTGGGCATTCGCACACAGGCCAGGCACCGAGAACTGTGCAGATGCTCTCAGTTGGCTACCATTGCCCACCACGGGAATGGAAATGACGCAGCCTGCAAACTTGTTGATGGTGGCGCAGCCCACAGACTTGTTGATGGTCATGGGAGCATTTGAAAATGATAAAACACCTGTCACAGCCCGCCAGATTAGCCAAGATCCTCTGCTGTCCCTTGTAAAAAACTGCGTACTGCATGGGAGCTGGGCCAGCATCCCCATTGAAATGCAAAAGCTAATCAAGCCGTTCCAGCGGCGAAAGGATGAGCTGTCCATTCAGGCAGACTGCCTGTTGTGGGGTAACCGCGTAGTGCTACCCAAAAAGGGCAGGGAGACGTTCATCTCGGATCTCCACAGCACACAACCAGGTATAGTAATGATGAAAGCAATAGCCAGATCCCACGTGTGGTGGCCCGGTATCGACTCTGACTTAGAGTCCTGTGTACGGCAACACAGCGTGTGTGCTCAGTTGAGCAACGCGCCCAGAGAGGTACCACTAAGTTTGTGGTCCTGGCTCCCCAGACCATGGTCGAGGATACATGTCGACTATGCGGGCCCCTTTCTCGGTAAAATGTTCCTGGTGGTGGGTGGATGCTTTTTCAAAATGGATTGAATGTGAAATAATGTCAGGAAGCAACGTCACTGCCACCATTGAAAGCCTGAGGGCCATGTTTGCCACCCACGGCCTGCCTGACATACTGGTCAGTGACAATGGGCCATGTTTCACCAGTGCCGAATTTAAAGAATTCATGACCCGCAATGGGATCAAACATGTCATCTCGGCCCCGTTTAACCAACCTCCAATGGGCAGGCAGAGCGGGCAGTACAAACAATCAAACAGAGCCTTGAATGAGTCACAGAAGGCTCACTCCAAATCCGCCTGTCCCGAGTACTGCTCAGCTACCGCACGAGACCCCACTCACTCACAGGGGTGCCCCCGGCTGAGCTACTCATGAAAAGGACACTTAAAACCAGACTCTCGCTGGTTCACCCCAACCTGTATGATCAGCTAGAGGGCAGGCGGCAGCAGCAAAATGTAAATGATGGTCGCGCCACTGTGTCATGGGAAATTGATCTGAATGACCCTGTGTATGTGCTAAACTATGGACATGGTCCCAAGTGGATCGCGGGCACGGTGATAGCTAAAGAAGGGAGTAGGGTGTTTGTAGTCAAACTAGACAATGGAAAAATTTGCAGAAAGCACCTGGACAACCCACAGCAGACACCACCTTTTTCGAGCCCACAACACACACCCAAAGGATCAATGACACCATCCCGGACCAGGAAATTGAACCCATCACGCCCAACAGCCCAGCAAGGCTAGGCTCACCCAGCAGCCCGACAGGGCCAACAACACGCCAGCCCAGCGAGGGCACAGCCAACACACTAGAACAGACATTTGTACCGAGGCGGTCCACCAGGGAAAGAAAGGCTACCGACCGCCTCACCTTGTAAATAGTTTTCACTTTGACTTTGGTGGGGAGTGATGTTGTGTATCTGTAAAGCATGCACTCCCATGTTCCGCCACCAGGGAGCGCATCCCCTGAAGTCCCAAGGGATCCCAGCATCTCTTGGGAGCACTGTATATAAGCCGGCCCCCAAGGCCTGTTCCTCACTCTGGAGTGTCTTAATAAAGACTGAGGTCACTGTTACTCTAACCTCCCTGTGTGCAGTCTCATCTATGTTCGGAACACAATACTATCCAGTTAATCCCACTCAACTGCTCTTTCCCCATTGCCCTGTACATTTTTCCCCTTCCAGTATTTTTCCAATTCTCCTTTCAATACCACCATCCTTTAAGGCAATATATCCAAGATCAGAACAGCTCGCATTGTTAAAAAAATGTTTCCTCTTATCACCTCTGGTTCTTTTGCCAATCATCTTAAATCTGTGTCCTCTGATAATCTGAACCTTCTGCCACTGGAAACAGTTTCTCCTTATTTACTCTAGCAAAGCCATTTATGATTTTGAGCATCTTCATCAAAATTCCTTTTAACCTTTTCTGTTACAACAGTGATTACATTCCAAAAAGTTCTTCATTGGCTGAAAAGTGCTTTGAGACATCCAGTGGTCGTGAAAGGAGCTATATAAATGCAAGTCTTTCTTCCTTTCTTTTCTAAGGAGAACAACCTCAGCCTTTCCTGTCTCTCCACATAACTGAAATCCCTCATCCCTGGTGTCATTCTAGTAAATTGCTTCTGCACCCTCTACAAGGCTTCCTAAAGTGTGGTGCCCAGAACTGAACACAATACTCCTGCTGAGGCCTAACCAGTGATTTATAAAGGTTTAACATAACTTCTTTGCTTTTGGACTCTATTCCTCTATTAATAAAGCCAAGGATCCCATCTGCTTTATCAACAGCCTTCACAACATATCCTGCCACCTTCAAATATTTGTGTACATACATCCCCAGGTCACTCTGTACCATTTAGTTCATATTGTCTTCCTCATTCTTCCTACCAAAATGTATCCCTTCACACTTTTCCAATGTTCCCTCTAATTTTATTTTGTGTGCAGTCCTTTTAAATTGTTGTGCAGCCCTTTTAAATGTGGTACTTACAATGCAAAACCTCACAGACACTGCATCTGCGCAACTCCAAAGGGACATTGCATATTTTACCAGTCTGTCTTTGTCCTCCGAAAGTTTATTACTCTAGTGAAAAATTTCTTAACTGACTGTAACACTCATCTGTGATAGCATATTCCAGTGACCGCATCAGAATTGATGAAACAAAGATATTTACAATGTTATCTATTTCGCTGATGACACCAAGCTGTAGTCCGGAATAACTTTGGCAGTTACTTTGAACGCATACATTATTTGGTATCCTGAGTGCTTTATAGCACTAATTTTGCTCAATTATAGCACATATTGCAGAATTACTCCTGACTGCTCGGCACCTTAACACTGAACCTTTGTTAGCTTGCATAACCTTTTGAATATTGACATGTTTGGTGTGTGAATGTGTTACATGCTGCACAATCAGGGCACTGATGTAAAACCGCTGCTGCAACAATGGCCGCATTCTGTTTCCTTTCAGCCACATAAGGTTACTGATAGTGGTATCAGGTTGACTGTGGTGAGGACAGTGTTGTGTTCATACTCTGTTTGTTACATACACTAGACAGGCATTAGGACCCTGCAGGAGCTATTCACACACGACTGTAAACATGCTGGGTCATGCTGGTTTTTGGACATCATTTTGGGCATTGCTGCAAAGGACACAGTTAAGTTACTTTACTCCTGGTTCAGTAAGTATGTTATTTACATGCACAGCATAATTTGACAACGAGGATGAATCAAATTAACCTCCCTATCCTTCCGCCTTTCCTCGCCACACCCGGGGACCCTCCAATCCCATGGTCGAAATAGATAAAAAGCTTTTCTACTTACATCATGGCGAGTGGGTTAGACAGCAACAACATAACACCAGCTCACCACCGTGCAATACTTATTTACTGCCTCAGCACCGAAGGCCAACGCATCATTGGCCAAATCGAAGACACGGAGTCCTACGACAAAGCAGTAAGCACCCTAGAGAAATATTTTGGGCCAAAGAAAAGTATCATGATGGAGAGATACAAATTTCACCAAAGGCGGCAAGGGAACAGTATATTATTTAACTGAACTGGCCGCTACATATAACTTTAGAGCACTCACAGAGGAAATGAGCAAGGATCAAATTATTGAGAAAACAACGATCCCCTGCATTCGCGAACGGGATAATGGAGGATGACAAATTGACATTGGACAAAGCAACTAATTTGGCCATACAAATCGAATCAGCGCTTTCTGATTCAAAAGCAATCAAATTCCTTGCTTCCCCTGTGTAGCAGACTGCAGCTACAGCCCATGTGCAAGGCGCTCGTCCAAAGCGGAAATCACAGCAGAGACCCAGGGCTAGTAATAAGCCATCCACTATGGATCGCAGGCCAAACTTCCGCTGCTTTAATTGTGGGGAGAAATCACATTCAGCAAAGAGTCCTAACTGCCCTGCACGTGGGAAGAAATGCGCTGCATGTGGTAAAATAAACCATTTTGCTCGTATCTGTTGCTCATCACAGCATATTCGACATTGTGGACAACCCCGATAGTGAGAAGTTCAATATGGTTTACACAATTAGTGACATTTCGCACATCGGTTCGGGAAAATTCAAGGACTGTGAGGTAAAGATTGATGGCATGCCCTGCTGCCTCCTCATTGACCTTGGAACCAAAGTCACTATATTGAGCGAGGCTGTGTACAAAACCCACTTCATGCACTGTCAACTGCAGCCCGCAACTTTCACTCGACATGCATACTCCGACTCCAAAATTGAGGTACTTGGGGTCATATCTGTCCCGATATACCACAAGGACATAACATAGAAAGAAACATAGAAATATAGAAATTTACAGCGTTGAAAAAGGCCATTTCGACCCATCGTATCCGCGCCAGCCAACAAAGAGCCGCACGGCCCTCGGTCACCAGCTCTGAAGGTAACGTATCAACCTATGAACAATGAACAATGGCGGAAAGGTAAAGTGCACCCATCCCAACCAGTCTTCCCCACACAACTGCGACACCTCTTACACTAAAACATTCTACATTCCACCCCAACCGGAGCCATGTGATCTCCTGGGAGAGGCAAAAACCTGATAAAAACCCAGGCCAATTCGGGAAAAAAAACCTGGGAAATTTCCTCTCCAACCCATCCAGGCAATGAAACTAGTCCAGGAGATCACCCTGGCTGTTTTGGATTCCCTGCAGTACTTACCATCATATCTGCGCCAGCCAACAAGAAGTTATCCAGTCTAATCCCAATTACCAGCTCTAGTTACTTAACCCTGCAGGTTACGACAATTTAAGTGCCCATCCAAGCCCCCTTTAAATGTGGTGAGGATTTCTGCATCCAGCACCCTTCCAGGCAGTGAGTTCCAGACCCACACAGCCCTCTGCGTGAAGAAGCCCCCCGTCAAATGCCCTCTGAACCTTCAACCAACCACCTGGAAACTATGCCCCCTCGTAATTGACCCTCCACCAATGGAAATAGGCCCTTGCTATCCACTATGTCCAGGCCCCTCAAAATTTTGTACACCTCAATGAGGTCTCCTCTCAACCTCCTCTGTTCCAATGAGAACAAACCCAACCTATCCAATCTGTCCTCATATCTAAGATTCTCCATTCCAGGCAGCATCCTAGTAAATCTCCTCTGCACCCTCTCTGGTGCAATCACTTCCTTCTTATGATACGGTGACCAGAACTGCATGCAGTACTCGAGCTGTGGCCTAACCAGAGTATTATGCAATTTAAGCATAACCTTCCTGCTCTTATATTCTATGCCTCGGCCAATAAAGGCCAGCATTCCGTATGCCTTTCACAAACTGAATCATAAAACATCAGGTATCACCGGTTAAACATTCTACAAAATAATTTCATATATGTTGATAGAGTTTCCTTCTAAAATTTGTTGATGTGTTTCGCCACATGTCCGGACTAGTAGCTTCCACAAAAATTTACATCAACCCGAATTCCATCGTAGGCACAATGGAAGTCTGGTTTTAGTAGGTTAATTAACCTCATTCCAATTTAATCCAAATCAATATCTCAGTTCAACCAGTAAACAACCTTCCCTTAAGCATAACATACCCCTGTGCCACGTACAGACGGTCTGCTGGGACCTGCAAGGTGTCTCACCTGTGGGACAGCAGCTACAGCCGCCTGGTTGCAACAACATTTAATCAACATAAACAAACAATATAAAAGTAAAATAATTACAACGAATAGAATTAAACCTTCCACCAATGAAGTTCCTATTGAACCTAGCCATTCATTGCCTCCACTCCACAAAGTGAATGATGGGGGTTGCTTAAGTTTTTCTACCTCCTTTTAGATATGCTCCGCTAAGTGGGTAATTTCTTCGGAGCTATCTGGGATACATGTGCAACACTCAGTTCCGAGTAGGGTGCAAGTATCTCCCTTTTCAGCCAGGATGTAATCAAGGGCCAGTCTATTCTGTAGGGCTACTGTGCGGATTGCTACCATTTCTGCATTGATTTTAACTAGGGCCTCTGAGGTATCATTGGCTACCCGTTCCACAACAGATGCCATGTTAATGGATTCCCTTGCCAGTTTGGCGGTCCCATACCCAGGGATCAGAATGCAAAGAACGTCTCTTGTTCTGTGATAGCTCTCTTGGGACGGTGTAGATGTTCCGACAGTGACTTTATATGATATATATATGGCACAATGTAGGCTAAATAACAGGATCCCGTCCAATTCTGGGGCAGCCAAGGGTAGGCCTTGTGGCCACACACCCAATAGGTGCCATTATAGGCAATGAACGTTAGCTGTTTCTTTGTCAGCAACATTCCGGGGCCTTCCAGGCTTTTCCATCTGTTTTATTCAGAATCCCCGTTACGTTAAGAATTCCCACGTCGGCCCAGTTTGGACGGTTCCGTGGCTTGATTATATTATAATTCCGGGAGCAGTTACTATACCCTATATCTTGGCCTCCTTTGATGTTTCTAATCAGACAGACCGATTCCCCCGGTCTTCCTACTCCCTTTGTATTTGTGATAGCAAAAAATGGGGGCTGTTTGGAATTATTGTAGCACGGTTGGTATCCCCCTTCAAAGGGGATTCCCAGAGCTGGTGCTGAACACAAAGCCTTTTTCAAGCTCAGGAAGGCCTCTTCCTGTTCCTTAGTGAGGGTGATGGCTTCTTTCGAGGCACATTTCCCCTTTAAGATATCATTCAGTGGCTTTGCAAGCTGTGTGAAGGAGTCAATCCAATTTCTGTTAAAGTTACACAATCCCAAAAAAAGACCTTAGTTCCTGAATAGTAGTGGGTTTTTTAGCAGCCCAAATGGCTGCAGTTCTATCCTGGGTAAGTTCTCTCTTTCCTTGTGAAATCTTTTGTCCCAGGTATACAACCTCTTCTTGGGATATTTGTGCTTTGTCGATGCTGGCTTTATGTCCTTTCAGCCAAAGGTGGTCCAGCAAAGCTCGTAAATCTTGTTCATGCTGTTCTTCCGTGTTTGAAGCTAGTAGGATATCATCTACATATTGGATGACTGTGGATGACAGGGGAGGTAATTCTCGCAAATTGCTTTGTAAAGCCATGTGGAATACCGTAGGGCTGTTGTGGAAACAATGCGGTAACCGGGTCCAAGTATACTGTTGTCCTTGGACAGTGAAAGCAAACCACTGTAGAACCTCCGGTGCCAGAGGCACTGACTAAAATCTGTTGGCCATATCTACAACCAAGAAATATTTATGTTCCGGTTTGAGGGCATTAAAAATGGTGGAGGAATCTGCGACCAAAGGAGTTTTTTGATCAATACACTGGTTAGCTTTCCTATAATCGACAGTCAAACAGCAAGTTTCATTAGATTTCTGCACTGGCCACACGGGACTATTGGAGGAGCTATGCATTTTAATAAGCACCCCTTGTTTCTCCAATTGCTGAATAACCGGTAAGATTCCCGCGATGGCAGTTGGACTGATGGGATACTGTTTAGTGCATGGAGGCTTGGTCCCGGTAAATGACGCAGGCTCCATCTGGATGTAGGCCACAATCGTTCTTATCTTTAGAGAATTCAAACAGGCTGCAAAATTGAGAAAACACAGACCCTTGCCTGCGTGAGAGTTAGCACATTACATTGAGCTATAACTCACGCTTGACATTTCAGGACTTTTGGCAGCGAGCCAATTATTGGCTAACAACATATCAATTGAGCCAATAAGGTCAAAGGGGGCAAGGTCATGATTGTAAATTGATCCAGGATAAGTACAGCCATTTTTTGCCATGTGTTTCAGAAGGACAAAGGACCTGGCATAAAGCCAGCAGTTTGTTGCAGCTGGCAGAATAAAGTTATGTTAAACTATCACTGGAGTTCGCATCTCATTGAAAATTAAGAGGTCTAACAATTTTGGCGTCACGAACAGGATCGCTGAGGGAAGAAACTGAATTTTGGACATCGGGCCTACATACTGAGGTAAGGACTCCTCTTTATAAAAGTCCTCGGTCAATTGTCTAAATTCACCTCCCCTTCTACGCGATTCTGAAAGCCTCCGGTTTGCGAACCCTCCGGTTGGTAATCAGCTCGAGGTCCTATAGACGTCTAAACTTCGGCAGTGTGTTAGTTAATTTATAAGGGAATACAGGTAATATAATTGAAAATAAAATTTGTATGGTAAATTATTACATTTTTATTAATAGAATTCTTTATTTTTATCAGTTTTTGCGATTAATGAGAAACAATATTACATCAGAAAGAATTTCACATTTTTTAAAGTGATTTGATTGGTTCAGTTTTTGATTCTCATATCTTTTCCTCACTGCTTCTGATTTGTTGTTATATGATTATGAAACATAAGTCAATCAGTATGTAAGAAAAATTACTGTTGAAGTGTGACCAAGGAGTGTGACACAGGAAGTGCGATGAAAATATGCACTGACAAGATGTTTTTAATAGATAGAAGGTAAAACAAAAGAAGAGAAAGAACCAAAAGTGGAAAAAGACAAACTATTGAAGGAAAGAAAGAGACTTCATTTTGTAGAATTACCAGTAACAGTTTTTTGGGGGGCCCAGCCCAAGAATAGTTTGAGAAATACTGAATTAGATAGGTTTTATACTCGCAAAAGATGGACCTGCCATGTGAGTGAGCCATGACTAAAATTGGGTTTTAAAATATAAAACAAAATAATATTTCAATCCGGAACATTCAGGATTTTGCTCCTGCAAAATGATCTGTCCTTACCTCTGCTACTTTTTACCATCACATATTTACATTTGTTTGGAATAACTAACTTTTACAAATCATTATCTTTAGCTTGGCATTAAGCCTACATTTGCACATATTCATCTCCACTATTTGGCCAGCATCTACTTCCTTAAAAAAAAGTCATTAAAAGGCTTGTAACTTAATTCCAAAAATGTTTGTGATTTGCCTCTTTGAAGCAGAACCTTTTCTTTTGATTTTATTCAAACATTGTTGATGTTACTTATGATGAGCCCTCATGTTGTACAGCTTCCAATAATCCAAGCTCCACATTTTCTGTTTAATCTTATTTTGTTTGATGCAGATAGGTCACAGCAATATTATTCATGTTATACCTTATCTTGTCTCTATCAGTGCATTTATTGCTGATCAGAGAGAAGAAAGAAAGAATGAGGCATGAAACTTAATACCAATTGATAGGGGTTCATTGCCAAGACATTTTTTGATTTTCCCCGACAGTGATGATAATTTGTACTTTGTCTCATTGGGTGTGGGAAGGTAACATAGGGGTGTTGTGCTCTCTTTCTCTCCGGCAACACCTGGATGACCCCAAAATATAGAACAGAGATTAAACTTCTGTAAAGTCTTTCCTTTGTTTATCACAATTGTGCACTCTGGAGAATAAAGCTGAGTTGCATTTAAAACTAGGATTGTTCATGGAAGAAACCTTTCAGTTTCTTTTGTGCAGCTCTTAATTGCTTGGGAGTTTAAAATTATATGAATTCATTTCCTGTATACCATAAACTAATTTTTAATCATATTTTTATGCTAAGACATGAGCAGATTTAAAATTCTGCAGTAAACCACAGTGTTTGTAGTGTATATTGTTGCAATAAATAAAATGTATTAATTTTAGTAGAAACAATATATTTTTCTCATTTTGATTCAAGTATAAAGAAACTAAATCCTAAATTTACCTTCACAGCTCTTTCTCAATTTTAGTGTTATATTCTCCACAGAAAGTTGTTAAACTTGAATGCACTATGATTGGCAATGTTTTTTTAAAGCAAGCAAAATTATAACGTTTATAGCAAGCCTTTTCTTCTATAATGTCCATAACTACAAGCGAGATAGTAGAAGATCCTTCCTGGAAAGAGGGTTCAGGTCTTAGATAGTTTTAGGCTTTACAATGAGTTAAGAATTGTTGAGGGAGAAACAAATGTTTGACTTGAAGACAACACAAGGTTATTGGAGAGAACATTATCAAGTTACAGGAGATAGTGAAGTGAAGTGAAGTGGGGGAGGCCATTTCAGGAGAGACCAGCTTATAGTAAAGCCACAATCTTGTTACTAGGGATGTTAATAGACTAATCGATTATATCGATTGTGTCTCAACAGTTAGTGTAACCAGAGCTTGCACCATTCAGGTCTTATAAGATCAGAATAGTACATTGAGGAAATTATATAATTAAGAATAATATATAAGCAATGCAGCAACACACAATACATACTGACTAAAAATATGGTTAAGATTTCAGATCCAATGGAATCCCAAGTGCCTGTAGTGTTTAATGGAAACTACCAGAAAACTCAAGCTGACATTATATAGTTTTACTGTAATGCCCACATTATATAGAGAAGATTCTCTATTTTCAGTGATTTCATTTTCATGAATAAATTCTAACATTTTTACTGATTTCCACTCGCCGATCTGTGCAGCACTCAACATCTCACTGTTCTATGAGTCTTTCAAGATTTGGTTCTGTTTGTAAAGAGAGCTGACAGGATCCTTAGCAATTTCACTTGTCTCCTGCGTAGTGCACCATCCCAAGCACTTCAAAACACTGAGCCGGAATTAGACCTCCAACTTGATAAAAAACTCCCGGGCTTTAGGGATTTCGGGTCCTGGGCCTGCACAAACAGAATCCTCATAAGCATATTAGCAATCCTCAACTACTGCCCAGAAAATTCCCATAGAACCCTTATGGGGATTCCGTTCATAAATGGAATCCCTATAAGCATATTAGGAATTCTCCTTTCTGATTGGAGAACCTGGCCCATGTGATCCCAGAGATGCTTACGAACTGCCTGCTTCTCTCGGATCCATGGGCCTTTATGCAGGCAGGCCCAGAACCTGAAGTCTCCACGGCCTGGGAGCCTGACAGTAGGTGCAGATAACTTTAGCAGGCCAGAGGCGTACTCCGGAGGTACGCCTCCGACCACAAATTCCGGGCCATCGTTCTCAGCTAATGGCCCTGAAATTGCAGTCAGCGGCATAACTAAGAGGTACCCTGCAGACCTTCAAAAGAAATCCACACTTACCTGGTGCGAAGCCCCCTTTGAAAACTTGCATTGTTTTGCTGCGAAGTGAGCGCAACGTAGTGGGCCACAGATTCCAGGGGCGTACTGTGAGCGTATGCTGCTTGGGATCACATGGAGCAGTGCGCCACTCAGGAAACTGATATCTCCGAAACCCGACATCAATCAAATTTTGTTAAATGGTGTAAATATTGATTTGAATTGATGACTTATCACTCCCACTGTAAATAATAATGATAATCATTATAACACTCAAGCTAAACTGGTATGGAATTTTTTTTGTAAAATAAACGTGGATCCTTTTTCGAGGATCTGTCCAGTTTTACTTACATCGAGTAAAAAAAATAAAAACAATAATTATTAAATGCGAGGTATGGCAAAGAAATATTAGGCAGCAAATCTTGTTTCAACAATATCCGATTACTTAATTCTGCTAAAAGTCTGGTGGCTGGGAATAATTCGTAATCACAGTGATGGACAGCAGCATGAAAACAGTATAAACTAATGGTGGTGTTTGTATGACAATACAAAACAATGTTGAATATTAAAACAGTATGGACAATTATCCTCCCTCCACTTATGCTGTGCTTGTTTGCACCAGCCTTAACATTTTCATGCGTAATTTCTGGGCAGTTGGTGGGCAAATTTGCATCAGCAATGAGGATTTCATAGTTGCAGTGGATGATTTGCCAAGTCACAAGCGCATGTGGAAACCATGAACTTACGATCAATTTTAAAGATGGTATGATGGAGTACTCTGAGCTAGCCTCGCACAATCTTGGGCCGCCTGCTGAGCGCTCAGCCACTCAGCAGTACTCTTATAGCTAGGCTACATACATCAGTAATGTTAATTAGCAGGCATCACGAATGTTGACTCTGCCTGTACTACATTCAATGGGCATAGTTTTCCAAGTGCCCTGAGAGCTCCAAATGGCATCCGTACAAGCAGGGCACTTGTGGGGCGAATCGTGCCAGCCGCCTTATTGGTGCGCAAGCAGTGAACATCTGCCGGAAGTATGCAAAGCAGGTAGACCATGATGTCAATCAGCGTGCAATGCTGATTTGACACAAGCGGTGTCATTTTGAGCTCAATGCTCCAGCCAACCTTTAACCTCTCACAGCTGAACGCACATCAGCAGCAGGAAGGACTCCCTACCAGTGCTATTTAAAGGGAAAATCAGCAACTTACAGGTTAGTTGTTGGTTGATTGCGTCTGGCTGTTGCTACGATTCTATAAATGTTTGATGCTTTCTATAGTTGTTTCAAGTTGCAAAATTCTACTGGGAGTGGTGTGGCAAGTGCTGAAGGACATTTTGCTAATTTCAAGGCTTCAGCACAAACCAGTTGCACCCAGACAGTGTTGCACTAGTAGGAATTTCCCTTGGAATACCGCATGACTTGGAGAATGAGCAGAGGCCAAGCAGAGCTGAAAAAGCTGCTGGAAGAGGGAGGAGGAGGGGGGAGGCCATAGAAGGGCTCTTAGCAGGAGGCTATATCTACCCAGGGTGTTCAGGAAGCAATTCTCCAACCTGAACCTCAGAGAGACACAAATTGGGGTTGATTTTAACCTTAAATGCTCAGCATAAACCTGGTGGGTGGGCAATTAAAAATGGTCTGGAGCTGAAATTGCCCACTGGCCGAAGCAAGGTGCACCTACCGTTTTATGGTGTGCATTAGCGCCGCAATGGATGTGGCAGCCATTAGAGGGAAATTCAGCAATTTTGCAGAAAAAAAGGAGCAGAGCATTATTGGTGGCAGGAATGGCCTCCTGGCAGTGGTGTGGGTGCGGAGCGACCGATTTGGCCGCAAAATTCAGCTCATGGCCATTTACTGATAACGAGGCAGCTGCTCCCTGGCCATCTTAAAGGATAGGTTTTGCAGCTAGGTCCTGAGCACTGAGTTTGTCTCTGTTATTTGCAAAGGAATGCCTAATGCACGAGGTTTAAAGAGGGCCAGCCTTGAACTTGAGAACCTGGTCCAAGCAGTGGCACGTATTGTGTCTGGACACTGGCATACCCAATCAATGCGTGGAGAGAGATAGCTGTGCAGCTGTCGGAAACCTCCATTCATGATTGCACCACCACCCAATGCCACAAAAGGCTGAACAACATCATTCAACTGATGAAAGTGCAAACATATTCCCCCAACTCCTGACCTTCCATTTCTGAGCCTATCCTTCACCTTCTCTTATTTCCCATCTTCACTACATAGTCAGTGAAGCAGTTTTTGATTGCTGAGCCATCTATATCTATGTGTGCATATTCGTAATGGAGGATCCTTTTCCTGTGAGAGTTACAACTGCATAGGTTAGGTGAGTGGGCAAATGCATGGCAGATGAAATATAATGTGGATAAATGTGAGGTTATCCACTTTGGTGGTAAAAACAGAGAGACAGACTATTATCTGAATGGTGACAGATTAGGAAAAGGGGAGGTGCAACGAGACCTGGGTGTCATGGTACATCAGTCATTGAAGGTTGGCATGCAGGTACAGCAGGCGGTTAAGAAAGCAAATGGCATGTTGGCCTTCATAGCGAGGGGATTTGAGTACAGGGGCAGGGAGGTGTTGCTACAGTTGTACAGGGCCTTGGTGAGGCCACACCTGGAGTATTGTGTACAGTTTTGGTCTCCTAACTTGAGGAAGGACATTCTTGCTATTGAGGGAGTGCAGCAAAGGTTCACCAGACTGATTCCCGGGATGGCGGGACTGACATATCAAGAAAGACTGGATCAACTGGGCTTGTATTCACTGGAGTTCAGAAGAATGAGAGGGGATCTCATAGAAACATTTAAAATTCTGACGGGTTTAGACAGGTTAGATGCAGGAAGAATGTTCCCAATGTTGGGGAAATCCAGAACCAGGGGTCACAGTCTAAGGATAAGGGGTAAGCCATTTAGAACCGAGATGAGGAGGAACTTCTTCACCCAGAGAGTGGTGAACCTGTGGAATTCTCTACCACAGAAATTTGTTGAGGCCAATTCACTAAATATATTCAAAAAGGAGTTAGATGAAGTCCTTACTACTAGGGGGATCAAGGGTTATGGTGAGAAAGCAGGAATGGAGTACTGAAGTTGCATGTTCAGCCATGAACTCATTGAATGGCGGTGCAGGCTCGAAGGGCCGATTGGCCTACTCCTGCACCTATTTTCTATGTTTCTATGTTTCTATGTTTCTATGCATGTAATGGACCCACACTTGCACTAAATGCCGAGGCCTCATGACACAGCTATTGTTCTCCGACGACCATTTGGAGCAACAGAGGACTGGTAGGGGTGAGACCGATGTGCAGCAACTGACTGATATAGAAGAGAAGGTGAAGCAGCTAGTGGACCCACATGTTGCCTTCCCTGTGGCCACCAGTCATGTGGATCCTGCTGGGGGCAGCTTCGGTAAGTGAAGGCCTTCCTTTAATGCCATCTCTCCCTGAAAGTCCAAGCACCTACTAGTCAATTGGTGATGATTGTGTGCGAGTTGCTTGCTGCATGGTGCAATGCCCTATCTCATTCTATCAGGACCTCTTGTGCCATTTATGATTCCAGACAAGACCCTGAGTGTGAGCCAGAGTCATGAAAAGACCTTTGAGCCGAGTGCAGACATTGGCACCAAATCCGATGAAGGCAATTAAGAGGGGACACTGCTGTCAGCACCGCATCACTGCTTCCTACAATCGCACGCGTCAGCTCAGGTACTGGGAGTACGCGGTCGGGTCAGTTAGATCTATCAGAGGGGTCTGCACTGGGTGATACACCCGGGCCTAGCCGGCTGCAGCATGATCAAAGGCAATGGGAACCTTGGGTGCCATCTCTCCGGGGGGGGGGGGGGGGGCGGTGCGGGGGGGGGGGGGGAGAATTTGCACGTGAGTTCTGCTGCAGAGGACTCAGATGGGTCTATCGATGTTGGGACTTATGAAAGAAGGGTGGAGGCCATGCATTCGCAGATGTTGGGGACAATGGAAAGGGTGCCCGAGAGCCTGTCGCAAGTGGTCTGGAACGTGGAGGAGTCTGCCTCCCGCATTGTGGAGAGCTCTGCGCTCACTATGGAGCCCATCATTGCCAGTGTGCAGACGATGGTGGATTCCCAGCGTAATCATGTGGATCCAGCTGTGATGCCACTTGTCGTGGGTGATGTGGCAGCCGTCATTACAGCACAGGCACAAGACAACGAGTGCTGCTTTGGAGAAGATGGCCGCTGCCCTGGATGCTCAGAATGCTCTCATGCACTCTCAGCAACAGGCCACGGAGTGTCTTACTGCTGTCATTCTCTCCTGGCATTGAGACTGTGTCTGCTCTCATGCAGTCTCAGTAGGATGTCATGTGAGATCTGACTGCTGCCATCGTGGCTGGATTCACCGCGGGCAACGTGGGACCATCGCACCACCCCACCGACCTGTGCTCCAGCAGATTGGTTTGGATGGTGAGGTGCTGCCCCGGGGGAGTGGTGCAGGTTCATTGGGCCAGGATCCTGATGTGCTCTCTCAGGATCACAGCAGTCCTGAGCCGCAACCTGCCACTCTGCCATTGCTGCCAATCATGGATTCGCCCCAGCCAATTCCAACAGATGGCGTCGAGGAGGGTGTGGCGCAGTCTACACCTGGCCCTTCCAGGGCATCCTAGAGGACATCTGTAGCTTCTACACCTGAAACACAGCAGCATTCCCAGCGCCATGATGCAGCCATAGGGGAGACACTGCAGCGTCGTTCCAGAATAGGTATGGGTACGAGGGCTTATAAGGAAATGCTTTTTTTGTATGTTTTTTTGCATATTATTTCATGTGTAATAAATCTTTATTTTGGGTTTGAATATCTGTGCAGGTCTATCATTTCACTGTGGGGAATGCTGTGTGAAAGGGCTCATTGGTTTGCCCATGGAAAGGCACAGATGAAGGCTAAAATGCGCATGAACTCAATGTAAACGTGCAGCTATGAGACGGTTTAGCACTTCCCTTGCAGGGTCAACATGGTGACGCCGCCTCCTGCCTCCTGCTCCTCCTCCTGTGCCTCCTCCTCCTCCTCCTCCTCCTCCTCCTCCTGCGTATCATGTTCCTGGTCCTTCTCCTCAGGTGGTGCTGCTGTCTCATCCTCCAATGGTTGTTGTTATGTATGCATGTCAATGATGTACTGTAACACTAGACCTAAATGTACCTTCACTCTGTATATACCATACTTGTACACCAGAGGGTGCTGCTGCTGGAGACCTAAGAGTCACCTGTACACTGCAGGTAACCAAGTATAAAAGGGAGCACATCTCTTGGTGTCCTCACTCTGGGAGCTGCTATAAAGGACTACAGTCTGTACAGTTCAAGTGCCATACCCCTGCCTCGTGGCGTCATTAACAGAGTGCTTACATATACAATAACTGATGATGAGGTTACGAATTCCACGCACAACATGTCTAATCTCAGCAACTTCCAACAATTCATTGATGGGAAAGATTGGGACGCTTTCGTGGCAAGGTTAGAGTACTTCTTCATCACGAACGACCTGGATGGGGACTCATCGATCTCGCTGGAGAACAAACACAGGGCCATCCTGCTCAGCAGTTGTGGACCCACTATCCATGGCCTCGTCAGGGACCTACTAGCCCCAGTGAAGACAACAACCAAGAGCTATGCGGAGTTCATAACTTTAATACCAGAGCAACTGAAACCCAAAGAAAACATCCTCACAGCCAGGCACCGGTTTTACACTCACCGGCGGCCCGAAGGCCAAAACATTTCTAAGTATTGTGCAGATCTAAGGAGGTTGGCTGCACCGTATGATTTTGGCGACCACCTCACCAAAGCACGAAGGGACATTTTCGTTATTGGAATCGGCCACAAGAGCCTCCTCCATAAACTGCTCTCTGCAGACATTGCGGTCACCCTGCAGAAGGCAATCAAAGTGAGCCAGGCTTTCATGATTTCTGTCTGCAACTCCAAACGAATGATGACCCACACACAGGACTCTAAACTGATGAGTGCAGTGAACAGAATGGCAACTTTCAAAGGCAAGAATGCTGCCCCGAGTCCCGCAACCTTGAGTCCGCCACATGGGGCCAACCAACTAGCCCCGTGCTGGCGTTGTGGAGGAAACCACAGGGCTCACCAGTGCCGATATAAAGAGTACACCTGCAAAGGCTGCAACGTGAAAGTTCACCTTCAGCGAATGTGAATAAAAAGTTTTACTCACCGCGTCGTTGAAGAGTTGGCCGATCACCTGGGTTCCGATACTGATGAAGCTGAAGCTGCTCAGCCCATGGAAGAAGCGTACAGAATATATACCTGCTCCACCGAGAGTTCCCCGTGGAAAATGGAAGTGGACATCAACGGGGTTCAAAATTCGATGCCGATCGACACAGGGGCGAGCCAGTCATTGATGAGTCAGATGGCCTTTGAAAAACTCTGGAACAATCCAGCCGAACAACCAAAACTGTCCCCAATCCAGGCAAAGCTGCTCCCTAAACAAAAGGCACCATTCCAGTCATTGGCAGCATGGAGGCCCAGGTGTCCCATGGCGGCATGACGTACAAGCTCCCCTTGTGGATCGTTGCCAGCGATGGTCCAACGGCGATGGTCCAAACTTGGGTCCATCGCAGCACAAGAAAGCCTACCATCCAGCTCGACTGTGTGGTGACGATACAGACTGCACAACACCGTGGCGAGATCATCCAACCCGAATGTCCAGACCTCACCTTCCGGGCCATGGCAGGACTCTGAGGGGAGAAGGTCGGTGAAAAAGGTGGACCCCGGAGTCCGTGACCGAACCTGGGGAGAAAAGAATCACCACAGCCTATCTTGAGGAGAGCGAGAAGATGGTGGCCACACCACGAAACGAAGAACCTGGAATCAAAATGACCGCGACCAGACCACGAGGCGCAGCGTTGGAGGAGCAACACGTGGCACCGAGCGACAAACCGGATTGGGGTAAAGATTGCAAGGCCCTCTTAAAGGAGACCGGAAACCCAAGTCAATTAAAGAGACAGTTCCACACTAGGCACAGCGATGCCAAGGACATTAAAGTTAAAAGTGCAGTAAGCGAATGCAGGTATGCAAATGTAATGTTAAATGGTGATGCCGGAAAAACTAATGGAAAAAATGTAATGAATGCTTTTAAAAGTGATGTAAGTAACAAGTTTGTACCATTACATAATGATGCCAGAAATGCTAATATGATAAATGTAACCCTGCATGGAGACACCGTGCACAAGAAAGTGTTGTAAGTGCAAAATGTGATAATGTGAAGAGAGATAACAGTGTAGAGTCGACTAATTGCAATCGGAGCCAAAGTGTCGTGCATGTAAAAAGTAGACTGTTAAAGGACACCAGGTTCTACAAGTATAATGTCAATGCCAGAGGAAACCCCCCCGTGGGAGACCCCCAGGTCCAGCGCGCTACCTGACCATGTAGCCTGGGCTTTTGGGACATATGTGATGCCCCAGGAAGGGCTCACACAAACCCAGTAGGAGCAGACCCACTGCAGTGACAGAGGTCAATGGGCAGCACAGCCACTACCACTGGCAACCTGCCCAAGATTGGCCCTACATCCCCTGGCCACCAGGGCCAGCACCGGGAGCGAGAGGCCAGTACCCTCCAGCTTTCCCGACGGACCCTGGGATGACCAGACTTCCACCACCAATGGAGGACAAGGAACCCCCACAGTCCTGTGGCCCTCCTCTCCACAAAATGCCACCACTTACCCATTCTACAGTGTATGTACCTTACCCATTGCACTGGCTCCACCACTGAGGAATCCTCCAACAGTGACATCCACATGGACTGTGTGTGAGGGGAGGGAAATGGATGAGGGCAGCCACAAACACAGGGATCACACTTGGCACCAACATAATCCTCACCACAACCTCCCACAGCCCACTATTGATCACCTCTCCATGTCATGGCAATAAGGACTTGGGAAAGGCTAAGGGGGGAGTGTTGTTATGTATGCATGTCAATGATGTACTGTAACACTAGACCTGAATGTACCTTTACTCTGTATATATCAGAGGGTGCTACTGCTGGAGACCTAAGGGTCACCTGTACACTGCAGGTAACCCAGTATAAAAGGGAGTTCACCTCTTGGTGTCCTCACTCTAGGAGCTCAATATAGGACTACAGTCTGTACAATTCAAGTGCCATATCCCTGCCTCATGGAGTCATTAACAGAGTGTATATATATACAATAGTTGTGCCCTCATGATTGCCAGGTTGTGAAGCATTCAGCAGACGATGATGAATAGGGAGACTCGCTCAGGCAAGTACTGCAGCACTCCTTCTGAGCGATCCACATCGGAATCTCTGTTTAAGAATTCCGATGGTCTGCTCAATGATGCACCTGGTGGCAAAATGAGAGTCATTGTAGGCTTGCCGTGCAGCAGTCCTGGTGTTGCGAAGGGGAGTCAGCAGCCAAGTGCAAAGTGGGTAGCCCTTATCTCCAAGCAGCCAGCTGCAATCTTTGTTTGGCCCAGCAAAGACGCGGGCACAGGAGGAAAGCATCGTGGCTGCTGCCAGAATACTGCATCAACTGCCATGATTTTGGGGTTGTGGTCGCACACCAGCTGGACATTGAGGAATCTTTTGCGATTACGGAAGATCTCGGGATTGTTTTGTGGCACCCTCAATGTGATGTGGGTGCAGTCTATGGCATCCTGAACCATGGGGAAGCCCAAAATGCTAACGTATCCGGTCTGGCACTCCAACTCCTTCTCCCTGCTCATAGGGAAGGATATGTAATTCCTCCTCTTATACAGAGCATGTCACCTGATGGATGGAGCTATGCCCGGTGAACTGGGAGATGTTCGAGATGGCTGCTGTTGCAGCCTGAAAAGATCCTGTCGCATAGAAATTGAGGGCGATGATGACCTCCGTTGCGACGGTCAGAGCTGCCTTCAACCTTGTTTGAGGCTGCAGGTCTAGCACAGCTCCATGACGACATCCTTGCGGAAACGCAGTTTTCAGAGACACTAGTCATCACTGAGCTCCATGAAGGAGAACTGCTGTCTGTACACCCTTTGACGACAGGGCCATCTGCCACCACATCTATGTAGGCATCTTCCTCTGACAGCTGTCTCATTGCCTTCCTTGCTCTTGTTGGTCCTCACCCTCTGCAGCCTGCTGCTGGCAAATATCTGCCTCCTGTGAATGCTGTCTCCTATGCATCTGGCCCATTATGTTGTGCGGGGGGTCTGCGTACCTGACCCTTCTCCTGATGGCTGGCCCTTCCTGAGGTCCTTCCTGGTGCACCTCTCTGGGTTCAGCTCTGTCGCCATCTCCATGACCTTCTGCATCTTCCTCAGCCATGTGTGCTGCGTCCCTTGCCCACTGCCCCTCCAGGCGTTGGAGCTGGCGCCGCCTTCCCCTGCATGCCTCCCTGCCGCGCACAATATGCAGGAGGCGTTCCGCTGCAGCACTGACCGCATTTAGTTCTCTTCCACAAGCAGCATTCTCTGTTGTAGCGTATGAAGAGCCTGGGCCACTATTACTCAATCCCGCTGTCAACAAGGCTGCTCGCAATGGTTGAAAAAGTCCGAAAAAATCTCGCCGACAAGAATACTGTTAGATGCAACACGTCTTTAAATGTCGCTGGAGGCCTTGAGCAAGCAGTGTTACCAACCCACAAACCTGTTGTTGGCACCGACAGACGGCCGGAAGAGGATTTGAACTGAATTTAGTTTCCGGGGCGAGTCCGAGGCAGTGCACGATTTGATGACGTCGTTACTGACGCATCTTCTGGAGCGGGGCAGAAGTGGGGGGAGCGGGGCAGATATCCACACTGCCGGAAAAATCCTTCAGGGCAATGCCGCGAACGTCAGCCAGCCCTTCGCGACTCGGCGGCCATTCCGCACCAACCAGTGGCTGCCGCTTTCAGGTGGCCACTTATAGAAAGTGACAATTTCAGCGCCCCTGGCTCTTACCTGTCCGAAAGCCGCGATGGTCACAACTTCTGCAATTTTAACCTGCTTTCCTAAGTAGGTGGTAACAACACATGCCTGGAGCCAACAGGGCCTTTTTTTAGATAGACATGTTGAGATCCGATGAAATCATTGAGACCCGACTATAATTTTAGCTCAGGTTTGAGCGGAGAATCCAATTGGAGTTAATATTGCGGTCATTAATAATGTTTGAAATGTCGGCACTTCAGTAAGGACGTCCGCATTGAAATCTGCCACCTGCTGCAGCCACAACTGCAACCTCAGAGCAAGGCAAGGACAGTGGCTGTGAAGATGACTGTGGCAATGAACTTTTATACGTCGGCTCCTTTCATGCTGGAGCTTGAAATATTTGCAACATCTCGCAGTTTGCCATCCACTGTTGCATAAGGGAGATCACTGAGGCTCTCTAGTAAAAGAGAGCGAGCTACATTTTATTCTAATGCAAGATCATCGACCTGAAACATTAACTCAGTTTCTCTTTCCACAATTGTTGCCTGACCTGCTGAGTATTTCCATCATTTTCTATTTTTATTTTAAATTTAATTCTCTCTTGCCAAGAAAAGCAAGTGGAGTAGACCTTTGCTAGGATTGCAAACTTCCCCATGGCGCAGAGTGCCATTGACTGCATGCACATCGCTTTGCAGGTACCCGATACTGGAACTGAAAGGGATTCAAATCACTTCATGTCCAGCTGGTGCCTGACCAAGGGCAGTGACTCATGCTGATCAAGGCCCGATATCCTGGCAGCAGTCATGCTGTCTTCATTGGGCGGGAGTCCGCTGTGTCAGCTGCATTTGAGCCAGCATGGTAAACCAACTGGCTGATGACTCCAGTGCACAACATACGCACACATGCACAGCATGCATGCAATGAAAGCCATGCTGCCACACGAAATGTGATAAAGCAGATCATGGGCATGCTGAAATAACGCTTCCGCTGCCGGGACCTCTCTGAAGGAGCCCTGCAGTACTGGGCAGAGCAGGTGTCGAGATGTGCGGTGGTCCGGTAGCATAGTGGCGATGTTGCTTGATGAGTAATTCAGATACCTGAACTAATGATCTGGAGGCAGAAGTTCAAATTCCAGCACGGCACCTGGGGAATTTAAATTCAATTAATTAAATAAATCTGGAATAAAAAGCAAGTATCAGTAATGGTGACCATGAAACTATCAGATTGTTGTAAAAACACATTAGTTTCACTAATGACCTTTAGGGAAGGAAATCTGCCTATCGGTAACTCAAGACCCACAGCAACGTGGTTGACTCTTATATGCCTTCTGAAATAGCATAACAAGCCACTCAGTTATATCAAACCGCTATAAAAAACAATAATAAGAATAAAACTGGACAGACCACCTGGCATCGACCTAGGCACTGGCTTCAGACATGACAAAGGCACACCAAACCCAGTCAACACTGTAAGGTCCTCCTCACTAACATCTGGGGACTTTGCAAAAATTGGGAGAGCTGTCCCACAGACTAGTCAAGCAACAGCATACTATAGTCATAGTATCAGAATCATACCTTTCAGCCAATGCCCCAGATTCCACCATCACTATCCCTGGATATTTCCTGTCCCACCAGCAGGAAAGACCCACCAGAGGTAGTGGCACAGTATACAGTCAGGAGGGAGTGGCCCTAGGAGTCCTCAACATTGACTCCGGACCCCATGAAGTCTCAGGTCCTCAAGTCAAGCATGGGCAAAGAAACCTCCTGCTGAATACTACCTACCGCCCCCCCCTCAGCTGATGATGTTGAACACCACTTGGAATAAGCACTGAGGTTAGCGAGGGCATAGAATATACTCTGGGTGGGGCACTTTGTGGTCCATCACCAAGAGAGGCTCAGTAGCATCCGAGCTAGCCGAGTCCTGAAGGACATAGCTGCCAGACTGAACCTGCAGCAGGTGGTGAGAGAACCAACACGAGGGAAAAACCCACTTGACCTCAGCCTTACCAATCTACCTGTCGCAGATGCATCTGTCCATAACAGTATTGGTAGCAGTGATCACCACTCAGTCCTTGTGGAGACAAAATCCCATCTTCACACTGAGGACACCCTCCATCGTGTTGTGTGGCACTACCACCGTGCTAAATGGGATAGATTCAGAACAGATCTAGCAGCTCAAAACTGTGCATACATGAGGCATTGTGGGCCATCAGCAGCAGCAGAATTATTTTCCACAATATGTAAGCTCATGGCCAACATCTCCCTTACTCTGCTATTACCATGATCCGGGCCCAGGGGAGATGTGCATTCAAAGCCAGAGGCCCAGGGGCAGCACGGGCCAGCCCACACTGTGATATGTGTGCACACTAGGTCCGTGCAGCAGAGCTGGTCTCCAATCGTCTTGGGTAATCCTTGCCACTGGACCAAGACCTAGCTCTGTCAAGCCCATGTGATGGCTGGTGTGCAACGGCCACCACACATTAAAAAAATCCACACACAGGCATCTTCCACACTTGAGGATGTAGTTTGGGTCCTTCATTGAAACACCTGTGAACTCATCCTCTTTTGGCATGGAAGCAAGTCATCCTTGTTTCGAGGGACCACCTATGATGATGATGATTACCATCAAACCAGGTGATCAACTCTGATTCAATGAGGCGTGCAGAAGAGCATTCCAGGAACAGCACCAGGCCAATGAGGTGCCAACATGGGGATGCTGCAACACAGGACTACATGCATGCTAAACAGCAGAAGTAGCATGCTTTAGACGGATCAGATCAAAGCTCTGCAGTCTTGCCACATCCAGTTGTAAATGGTGGTGGACAATTAAACAAGTAATGGGAGGAGGAGGCTCCATGAATATCCCCATCCTCAATGATGGTGGAGCTCAGCACGTGAGTGCAAAAGACGAGGCTGAAGCGTTTGCAACCATCTTCAGCCAGAAGTGCCGAGTGGATGATCCATCCCAGCCTTCTCCTGAGGTCTCCACTATCACAAAAGTTAGTCATTAGCCAATTTGATTCACTCCACGTGACATTAAGCATCGGCTGAGCGTACTGGATATAGCAAAGACTATGGGCCCCAACAATATCCAGACTATCGTGCTGAAGACTTGCGCTTGAGAACTAGCTGTGCCTCTCGCCAAGCCGTTCCAGTATAGCTACAACATTGGCATCTACCCAACAATGTGGACAACAGCCCAGGTATGTCCTGTCCAAAAAAAGCAGTACACATCCAACTTGGCCAATTACTACCCCATCAGTCTACTCTCAATCATCAGCAAAGTGATGGAAGGTGTTGTCGAAAGTGCTATCAAGCGGCACTTACTCACCAATAACCTGCTCACTGATGTTCGGTTTGGGTTCCACCAGGATCCCTTGGATCCACAGCTCATTGGCCTTGGTCCAAACATGGACAAAAGAGCTAAATTCCAGAGGTGAGGCAAGAGTGACTGCCGTTGACATCAAGGCAGATTCCATTGAGAAATAAAAACTCCACTGGAAAAGTGATCCATCCTTGGCTAATAAAGAAGTTAAGTCGGGTATCAGATTAAAAGAAGAGGCTTATATTGTTGCTAAGGATTGGGAGAGCTTCAGAAACCCTCAAAGGATGACCAAAAAATTGATAAAAGGGGAGGAAATAGAATATGAGAGTAAACTAGCAAAAAATGTAGAAACAGATTGTAAGATCTTCTGCAAGTATGTAAAAAGAAGAGAGTAGCAAAAATAAGCATTGGTCACTTAGAGGCTGAGACAGGAAATATTATACTTGGAAACAAGGAAATGGCAGAGACATTAAACAAATATTTCATATCTGTTTTCACAGTAGAAGAATCAAGTGGCGAATGAGAATGAGGAACATAAAGGAATTAAGATCAGTAGAAAAAAAATACTTGAGAAATTAATGGAACGAAAAGCCAAGAAACTCCCTGGACCTGATGGCCTACATCCAAGGGTTCTAAAGTAAGAGACTGCAGAGATAGTGGGCTCAATTTTCCCCGATCGTTTGCACCATTTTTTCTTGCGTATTTATTTTATTCAAACTTTCCCCCTGCAACCTGCGCTGGTGTAACTGACTTAGTTATGATTTTTCTAGGCCAGTTTTTTTTTACGTTCCCTCATGTCTACGCCGTCTTTTTCAATGGTTCACAGTTTGGCCAACATTTTTTCTCTTAGGTCGGCGTATCTGGCCACTCCCGAAAATCCTTCTGGTGAGTTAAGAAAACCAACGCACGTTCATAAATCTGTGCTGAAAGACGCTATTGTTTTTAAATCGAAGATTTTGGAGTGAGTCAAGAACAATGTCAAAATCAATAATAAAGTTAAACTTTTTTTTAACCTGTCAACGTAGAAGTGTAAATTTGTTGGATTTCAGAAGTTTTCTCATTTTTTTACTCACTCACACGCCACCTTGAAGAAGGCCTGGCGGGTCATCGGTTTGGCAGGCAGAATCGGCTTCATGCCCAGACACAGCAGCTCGGGGTTCAGCTACAAAATAAGCTGTGGGGGACGGGGGGGAGAGGGAGGGATAGAGAAGGTCACAAACAATTAGTAAAAGCTGCGGAAGAGGGGAGAGGAGAGGAGCGAGAGAGAGAGATGCCGATCGGACGGCTTGGAGCCCGGGGAGGGGGAGAGAGAGAGAGAACTCACAAGACTCAAGCGGGGTGGGGGGGGCGGTGGAGAGAGAAGAAGTCCTTTGAGTGTGGTCCATCCATACAGACCTGGAGAGATACAACTGCGAACCTGTGCTGCCTGCTTTCCTGCCGTTTTGAGCTTCTTTCAAAGGTTAAATTTAAGTCAGCGACAACTATTCCACACGGGCATGTTTACTGTTGGAGCTGTTCCGTAATGTTGTGCTGTGTTAATAGAACATGGTTCAGCTTTAATGTAAAATATATTTTATTCAAAAGTTTACAATAACTTAACTTTAATAAAATTATTCTTGTATCAAAATTTACTTTAAGATCACTCTTTAAGATCACGTGAAAACTTTAAGATCACTTATAAACTTGTAAATTTACATAACTTACAAAAATCTTTTAATTTGAGAACAGTTACAGCAGTAACAATAATAACAACAACAACAACAACAGCAGCAGCAAAGAAAGGCAGGCAGTGGGGTAGTGTTTCTGGGCTTGATACCAAGCATGTTCTTTCTAACATCTCGGGGGGGCGTCGGCATCATGCAGCAAGTTGGAGGGCCCGGCTTTGGGCTCTTCAGAGACTGGTGTGGGGACTGGAGTGGGAGTGACAGTTGATTCTGTCAATGGACGTGGGGTCTGGGCCCTTGTTGCAGCAGCTAACTCCAACATGCCGTCCCTCATGCGCCCTGACAGTGTCTCAATAACCTGCAACATTTCCTCCCTCATGGCCAGTGACGTGGTTTGCACTACCTCTGACATTCCCTCCCCATGGCCACTATTCCCTCACTGATGGTCCCGGATATCATTCCCATTTCTCGTGAGAGTGTTGTTACTTCTCCCGACAGCCCCGCTACCTCATCACTCACCCCACTGATGTTGTCCAGGAGTGATCGCATAAGGTCAATGACTTCCGCACTCAATGACATCATCTGAACCACATCTGTTAGATCCTGCATCTCAGGAGAGCGCGGTCGAGCTTTCCTTCCCCTCCTCCCCTTGGGTGTGGCTCACACCACACCACTGGAACCCGCAACTTCGGAAGGCGGGGCCCTTAGTGCGCCTTGCTGCACCACACCACTGGGACCTACAACCTTGGAGGTGGGGCCCTGGGTGTGCCTCGCTGCACCCCACCACTGGGATCCGCAACCTCGGAAGGTGTGAAACCATGGAATGTCCCACCAATATTCAAACCACTAGTCACGGAAGGGGCTGTCACCTCCATGAGCGGCACCTCCTCCAAAATCAGTAGAACAGTGGGAGCTTCATCCAACTCCATCCCCTCCCGCTCACCCCCATGGATGGATTGGAAGATGTTCTCCTCTTCTGGCTCGTCCGCGTCTGAATCTTCTTCTACATCATCAGGGTAGGCCTCAAGTTCTGCAAAATATAACAGAACAGTCAAATAGTTAGCAGCAGAAGAGGGGGCAGGATGGGTGGCATGAGTAGGCTCACACGTCGCAGGCCAGGCAGCAGGTTGATTTGAAGGGCCATGATGAATTTGCAAGACTTACCCTCTCCCTCGAGTGTGTGCTCAGCTTGTGCAGTCCTGATTGCTTTTCTCCAGGCAGGTCCCATCAAAGCAGCGACCCTCTCTTCCAAGGGTGTCAGTGGGTGCAGATTTGCCAGGTCTCCTCCTGTTCGAGTTCTTTCCCTTTTATTATGTGCCACCTTCCTCTGCAAAGATGAAACTGCAACTTTTAACGGAGGGTGTCTTTCTGCTGGGTGGGACATATATAGCTGGTCATATTTACAATTGCATTGAATAAATGAAAATATTACTTACACTAACTACTTGACCAAGGTCCTGCCATTTATTTTTACACTTTCTCCAGATCTCGTGGTGGTCACCACTGCGCAGTAATCTTCTGCAACTTGGTTCCAGCGTTTCTTCATTTCTTTTGGTGGAACGTTTATGTGACCTCTGCTAGTGTTCAGCTCCTGCCATCTGTTCTCAATCACACGAAATAGTGCCTCCACTTATTCCTGTAAGAAATTCTTGGTCCTTGCACTGCGTTGCATCTTGTATTGCTGCAGCTGCGATTTTTCCAATGCTCTCACACAGCACTTGTAACACACACAACTGGCTCTTTAAAAATGTCCGTTTGCCAAATCCAAGCTGTACTGAGCATGCGCGTCCATTGGAACAGGCCAAAAACGTAATTTGTTTCCTCGCTCAGAAGGTGCGGCATTGTTTTTTGGCTCAGACAGCAGGCTCCACCCTCCTGAGGCGACTGAACACGCTGCACGGCGCCAAATTCGAATTATACATCAGGGAAACTTTGGCAAAATATTTCTGCCGCATCTCTGGCCTAGAAAAGCGGGCGTAACTCTGGCAACGCGCCAGAAAATGGGCTTGGCAAAATTGAGCCCAGTGGATGCATTGGTCATGATCTTCCTAAATTATGTAGAATCTAGAACGGTTCAAGCTGATTGGAAGGTAGCAAATATAACCTCACTATTGAAGTAAGGAGGAAGAGAGAAAACAGGGAACTATAGGCCAGTTAGCCTGGAATCAATCATCAGGAAAATTCTGTAATCCATTATTAAGGAAGTGGTAACATGGTTTTATGAAAGCAAAATCATGTTTTACAAATTTATTAAAGATTTTGAGGATGTAACTAGCAGGGTAGAAAAAGGGGAACCAGTGGATGTAGTATTTTTGGATTTCCAAAAGGCATTCGATAAGGTGTCGCATAAAAGGATGCAAAGTAAAATTAGAGATTGGGGGTTATATCTTAGCATGGATAGAGGATTGGTAAATGGACAGAAAACAGAGAGTAGGGATAAATGGGTAATTTTTCATAGAAACATAGAAACATAGAAATTAGGTGCAGGAGCAGGCCATTCGACCCCTCGAGCCTGCACCACCACTCAATAAGATCATGGCTGATCATTCAACCTTAGTATCCCTTTCCTGCTTTCTCTCCATACCCCTTGATCCCTTTGGCTGTAAGGGCCACATCTAACTCCCTTTTGAATATATCTAACGAACTGGCCTCAACAACTTTCTGCGGTAGAGAATTCCACAGGTTAACCACTGTCTGAGTGAAGAAGTTTCTCCTCATCTCGGTCCTAAATGGCCTACCCCTTATTCTTAGACTGTGACTCCCCAGCAATGGGAACATTCTTCCTGCCTCTAACCTATCCAATCCTGTCAGAATTTTATATGTTTCTGTGAGATCCTCTCTCATTCTTCTAAACTCCAGTGGATACAAGCCCAGTTGATTCAGTCTTTCCTCATATGTCAGTCCTGCCATCCCGGGAATCAATCTGGTGAACCTTCGCTGTACTCCCTCAATAGCAAGAACGTCCTTCCTCAGATTAGGAGACCCAAACTGAACACAATATTCCATGTGTGGCCTCACCAAGGCTCTGTACAACTGCAGTAAATCCTCTAGCTATGAAGGCCAACATACCATTTGTCTTCTTCACCGCCTGCCAACCTTCATGTCAAACTTCAATAACTGATGTACCATGACACCCAGGTCCTGTTGCAGCTCACCTTTTTCTAATCTGTCACCATTCAGATAATATTCTGTCTTCCTGTTTTTGCCACCAAAGTGGATAACCTCACATTTATCCACATTATACTGCATCTGCCATGCATTTGCCCACTCACCGAACCTGTCCAAGTCAGTTGGCAGTCTATAAATAGAATCATAGGGGCTGAAATTGGTGAAGGCCCCCACCCACCCAACTGGCGCCCAAGGACCGTCAATGGCCGCTGAGGTACATGACAGTGCTTTGAGTGGGGTTTTCATCAAAAATGACCTTCAACGGTTGCGGGCGGCAAAAGAGGGACTAACACCGCCAATCTGGTTGGCAGCTGGCGGAAGCTCGAATCTCGATGGCAAATGTGCTGGCCGCCCAAGTGTAAGGGGAGCTTGGGGTGTGGGTTCGAACCCACACTCCCCTGAGGTTCTGTACATGTGATTTATGAGGATGGGTGAGTAACGAGGCACCAGACACAGTGGGTAAGAGTACAAAATGGCTAATGTTGTTTATTTAGAATAGTAAACACAAAGATAGAGGTCATAGGAAGAGGTCGTAAATAGCAGTAATGGCACAATCTCATTCAACAACACGAAAAATTCTCGCAACAGGGTAGGGGGAAGATAAGAGGTTGAAACATTCCACACACACACAACCCCACCTCCTACTTCCACCCTTCTTACCAATTCCTATCCTAAATTGAGTCTGTGAGGGAGTTTGGGCTCTACTCACAATCCTATCAACTCTGGGGTTCGGGGGGCACTTATTTCAGCTCAGGGTTCCTCTGGGGTGGATTTTACGTTGTTGGTTGGTTCGGTTTTCCTCCTCGATGTTGCGTCGGTTTCTTCTATTTGCCTCTCAGTTGGCTTCTTCTTAACTCAACTCTACAATTCAATGCAAAAAGCTGACTCCAACCTCCAACCTCAAGTTGGTTTTTCCTTGCTCAGCTCAGCTGTGGGAAGTCACTGCCACTGCCTGCTGGTTTTCAGTCTCGGTGGCTTCGTCTGTGGAACTGCTGCTTCTTCCTCTAGTGGAGCGAGAGCGAGAGGGCGAGAGAGCTCTCTTTAGGTACAAGCTGCAAGCTCCAAGCTCTCCAACTTCCAAAACCTCCCCCTCCAAAACCTCCCCCACCTTCCAAAACCTAAAACCTCTCCAACTTCCTTGTGTCTTTTTGCAGCTTTTCTTATAATCCGTTCATGGGGTGTGAATGGCAGTTCGATGTGTATCGATCTGTTTGGAATGAAGATGATTGTTCACTATCTCGACAGAGGTGCCACTCTGTCTGGGCTGGCCAAACTGATTGGATCAGACCTGTGGGCCTTTGTTTAATTATTCAAACTGATACCCTTTGTGTTGCCTTGTGTATTACTGGGGAGATTTTGCCTGTACAGGGTGGCCAGAGCCCCATCATCCTCCGTGGTTTACAGACTGTTGGCTGCAGTTGGTCATGGCATCTTCCCATTCTCCCTGCCACATGTCTCCGTGGTTGGTTTTGCAGAACCTTACACAAATGCCGTCGAGGATGGAGTCGGGTCCACCGAGAGTCGAAGACCTGAAAAGGAAAAGCTTAAAAAAAATGTTTTTAAACCATCAGAAGACTTTCAGGGGACTCCATCCAGATGAATCCCTGTAAAGAAAAAAATTATAAAATGTTTACACACTTTTTTTTCATATCTTCATACTCACAGTCGGGGACAGACCAGCCTGCAGCCAGTGTCCACCCCCGTTCTGGCGCCGATTCTCGCCCGCATCAATATGGCATCTTGGCGGGCGGAAGTCCACTTATGCCACTCGGCCATCTGCTGACGTCAGTGGGCGGTTCCCGGCAGTTCCCACCTCCTGCCCGCTCCAGCTCAAATCGAAAGTGACACTGGGCGCAACTCGAGGAGGAATGTCGGCAGCAGTGGGCAGCAGTTAGTGACAGCTGGTGGTAAGACCATTAATTTCGGGCCCATAGAATCATAGAAAAATTACGACACAGAAAGAGGCCATTCAGCCCATCGTGTTTTGTGCCGGTGATGCACAGGGTGGAGTGCCGCAAGGATCAGTGATTGGGCCTCAACGATATTATATATCTACATTTTTTTTCAGATCTTCATACTCACTGTCGGGGACAGACCAGCCTCCAGCCAGTGGTCCACCCCCATTCTTGCGCTGACTCCCGCTGAAAAAAAATGGAAATCGGCACAATCCCGATCTGCAAGACCATCAGCAGGTCGGGGCCATACCACTGCAGGGCACAGCGCGTGCTGCTGCAGGAGGGTGACAGCTATGAAGTCGGGTCGCTGATTGCACTGCTGGCAGGCACAGCAGGAGGGGAGAAGGGGCGGCAAGAGTTTGTAGAAGGAATTGACCAGGGCCCAAGAGAGGTGTGAGTCTGGGGCCCAGAAGAGGCGAGGGCCCAGGGGCAGCATGAGCCAGCCCACATTGCTATATGTATGCGTGCTCAGTCCATGCAGCAGAGCTGGTCTCCAGTCGTCTTGGGTAATCCTTGCTATTGCACAAAGACCTAGCTCTGTCAAGTCCATGTGGTGGCTGGTATGCAATGACCACCACACATTAAAAAAATCCAAGCACAGGCATCTTCCACCCTCCAAGATGTAATTTTTGATCTGGAATATTAGGTCCTTCATTGAAACGATCATGTAGGTATGCTCGCGGTTACTAGCCACCAGGTGGCACCACTGTCGGAGGTCATTGGGCTGTACGCATGTGTGTACAGCCCAGGTATAAAAGGCACGCCATCTTGTAATGCAATCACTTTGGGTCCTAATAAAGCAGAGCCAGGTTCCTACCTGTGTTAGTTTACAGTATTCAGTCTATCGAGTTATTACACACATAACATTTGGCGACAAGGTAACTTAATAACCTTCGCATGCAAAAAATGAGCACAATTGGAATTCTTGAGAGATTCATGGAGGGAGAGGACTAGACAGATTTTGTAGCTCGCCTGGACCAGTACTTCGTGGCCAACAAAATGGCGGAACCTACTGACGCAGTTAGGCGCAGGGCGGTCTTCCTCATGGTTTGCGGTCTGAAAATCTATGGACTCATAAAGAATCTTCTCTCACCTGCAAGTCCAATGGACAAGGACTATGAGGAATTGTGTGCTCTGGTACGTGACCATCTCAAACCAGAAAAAGGCATCATCATCTCATGATATCAATTCTACAAGCACGTTCGTTCTGAGGGCCAGGATGTGTCGGAATTCATTGCGGACATAAGACGTTTAGCTGGACCGTGTAAGTTCGAAAACACGTTGGGAGACATGCTGTGGGACTTCTTTGTAATCGGCATCAAACACGAGGTGATCCTGCGTAAGCTACTGGTGGCGGAGACGCTGGATTTGAGCAAGGCCATCACGATTGCCCAGGCATATATGACGACGGACAAAAACATAAAGCAGATATCTTCGAAAAATCGGAACTCGGCAAGTCCTGTAAACAAGATTGTATCGTCGTTTGGCAGAGCTGCATATGGCAGGGCCTACTCGACTGCGTATGCGAAACCTGTGGCTGCCCAAAGCCTGCCAATGGGAATGAATCTGATTTCACTGTGTTGGCCTTATCGGAGCAATCATCAGCCTCATCAGTGTCGGTTTAAACAGTACATTTGTAAAAGCATCTCCAGCACATGAGTTCGCAACTGAGCAAGCGTGCTGCGACACACCATTTGGAGGATGATGACCAGTATAATGCAGATCCGGATATGCAATCCGAGATATCAGAGGAGGAAGTGTAAGGACTATATTCGTTCCTAACAAAGAACCAACCGATAATGATCAATGTGAAACTTAACGGTGTGCCGGTACCGATGGAATTTGACACGGGTGCGAGTCAATCAATAATGAGCCAGAGGATATTCGACAAGCTGTGGGATACTAAGCCTCTGAGGCCGAAGCTGAGGCAGTCAATGCCAAGTTGCGTACATACACTCATAACGGTGATTGGCAGTGCAGTAATCAAGGTGTCGCATGACGGTACGATTCATGATTTACCATTATGGATTGTTCCAGGTAATGGTCCAACGTTGTTCAGCAGGAATTGGCTAGAAAAATTCAAATGGAATTGGAACAATATCAAAGCATTGTCATCGGAGGATGATACTCCATGTACTGAGCAAGTTCCCTTCGCTGTTTGAACCAGGCATCGATAATTTCACAGGAGCCAAGGTACAGATCCATCTGGACTCGGATGCAAGACCCGTCCATCATAAAGCTCGGGCAGTGCTGTACATGATGAGGGAGAAAGTCAAAATCGAACTGGACAGACTCCAGCATGAAGAGGTCATATCACCGGTCGAATTCAACGAATGGGCCAGCCCCATTGTTTCTGTGTTAAAGAGCGATGGCACTGTCAGGATTTGTGGAGACTACAAGGTTACGATCAACTGAATTTCGAAACAGGATCAATACCCGTTACAGAGGCTGATGACTTGTTTGCAAAGCTAGCCGGGGGAAGTCGTTCACTAAACTGGATCTGACGTCGGCCTACATGACATAGGAGCTGGTTGAGACGTCAAAGAAACTTATGTGCATCAACACTCATAAAGGACTGTTTATCTACAACAGGTGTCCTTTCGGAATTCGCTCGGTTGCAATCATATTTCAGAGGAACATGGAGAGTCTACTAAAGTCCGTCCCTAGACATCTGGTCACAGGTCGTGACACCGCCGAACATCTGAACAACCTGGAAGAGGTTCTACATCGTCTGGCCAAAGTAGGACTCAGACTGAAATGCTTGAAGTACGTCTTCATGGCACCAGAAGTCGAATTCCTGTGGAGGAAAATTGCTGCTGACAGTATCAGGCCTACAGACTCGAAAACCGAGGCTATCAAAAATGCACCCAAGCCTCAGAATGTGATAGAGCTGCATCCGTTCCTTGGTCTACTCAACTACTGCGGTAATTTCCTACCTAGATTGAGCACTTCATCAGAGCCACTGCACATGCTGCTAAGAAAAGGCGACAACTGGGTTTGGGGTGCGTCTCAAGATAGCGCTTTTGAGAAAGCTACTAATCTGCTTTGCGCTAACAAGCTGCTGGAACATTATGATCCATGTAAGCGTCTAGTATTGGCCTCTGATGCTTCGTCATATGGAATTGGTTGCGTGCTCCAACAAGCTAATGAGTCGGGAAAACTACAACCTGTTGCATATATGCTTCTAAAAGTTTGTCAAAGGCGGGAAAAGCCTACAGCATGGTAGAAAAAGAAGCATTAGCCTGTGTGTATGGGGTTAAAAAGATGCATCAGTACCTGTTTGGTCTTCAGTTTAAACTGGAAACAGATCACAAGCCACTCATTTCATTGTTTTCCGAAAACAAAAGTATAAATACCAATGCATCGTCCCGCATCCAGAGGTGGGTGCTGACATTATCTGCCTATGATTATGTAATTTGCCATAGACCTGGCACTGAGAATTGTGCCGATGCACTGAGCCGTCTGCCGTTGCCCACACCGGAGGTGGAGACGCCACAATCTGCAGACCTACTGTTAGTTATGGATGCTTTAGAAAGTGAGGGAACCCCTGTCACGGCTCAACAAGTTAAGACCTCGATCAGCCAGGACCCGATATTATCGGTTGTGAAACATTGTATCCTTAGTGGTGATTGGTCTGCCATACCCAAGCAATTGGGTGATGAGACCAAACCTTACACCGAAAGACGAGCTATCCACTCAGTCAGATTGTTTACTGTGGGGTAATCGTGTTGTTATGCCTAAGAAAGGCAGAGAGAAATTTGTACATGATCTACATGGCACTCATCCCGGTATTGTCATGATGAAAGCCATTGCCAGGTGGCCTGGAATTGACTCTGATCTGGAATCATGTGTGCATGCAGCTAAGTAAAGCACCAGCGGAATCACCGCTGAGTCTGTGGTCATGGCTGTTAAGCTCATAATAAAGTAATGTAACTGAGTACTGTAAACATGAGTAAATGTGACCTTAGCTCTTTTATTCAAACTCCAGAGCGTGGGAGGCCTGCTTATATACAGTGCTCCCAAGGGATGCTGGGATCCCTTGGGACTCCAACAGGCATGCCCTCTGGTGGCGGTATGATGCAGGTTACCTAAGGTTACATACATAACATCACTCCCTCCCAAAGTCAACAGTACACTTATTTACAGGGTGAGACGATCTGGGGCTTTTTGCTCCCTTGTCGATCGTCTCGTTACAAATGCAGGTGTGGGTGAGTTGGTTGGTTCTTCGCTGGGCTGCTGGGCAGCTGGCCTTGCCGAGCTGCTGGGGATGGTGATTTCAGCTTCGTGGTCAACCGTGATGTCGGTTGCCACTTGTGTGTGTGTTGGAGGGTCAAAGTTGGTGGTGTCCTCTTCGGGTTGCTCGTGGCTGTCTGTGAATCGCAGTTTGGTTTGGTCCAAATGCTTTCTTCAAGTTAGTCAATTAGCCAGTTTCACCTGAAACACCGTATTCCCTTCTTTGGCTATGACGGTGCCAGCAAGCCATTTGGGACCATGGCCCTAGTTGAGTACAAATACAGGGTCATTGACTTCAATATCGCGTGACAAGTTTGTGCGATCATGGTACATGCTTTGTTGATGCCGCCTGTCCTCTACGTGATCATGGAGATCAGGATGGACAAGAGAGAGCCTTGTTTTGAGCGCCCTTTTCATGAGCAGCTCGGCTGCGGGAACCCTGGTGAACGAGTGGAGTCTGGTGCGGTAACTGAGCAGGACTCGGGACAGGCGGGTCTGCAGGGAGCCTTCCGACACACATTTCAAGCTTTGCTTGATGGTCTGGACTGCCCGTTCTGCCTGGCCTGCGGGCTTGAACGGGCAGATGTAATGTGCTTGATCACTTTACAAGTCATGAATTCCTTAAATTCAGCACTGGTAAAGCACGGCCCATTGTCGCTGACAAGGATATCAGGCAGGCCGTGCGCGGCAAACATGGCTTGTAGGCTTTTGATGTGGCAGTGGACGTGCTTACAGACATTAATACACACTCAATTCGTTTTGAATAAGCATCCACAACAACCAAAAACACTTTGCCTAGAAATGGGCCCGCAAAGTCAACGTGGATCCTAGACCACGGTTTGGAGGGCCATGAACACAAACTTAGCGGTGCCTCTCTGGGTGCATTGCTCACTTGAGAGCAAGTGTTGGATTGGTGCACGCATAACTCTAAGTCTGAGTCGATGCTGGGCCACCACACATGGGATCTGGCTATAGCTTTCATCATTACTATGCCTGGGTGGGTACTGTGTAGGTCGCGTATGAATGTTTCCCTGCCTTTCTTAGGCAAAACCACGTGATTGCCCCACAAAAGACAGTTCGCCTGTATGGACATTTCGTCTTTGCGCCGCTGGAACGGCTTGATCTCTTCATGAATCTCCACTGGGACGCTGGACCAGCTCCCATGGAAGGCACAGTTTTTTACAGGGGACAGTAAAGGATCCTGGCTGGTCCAGGTCCTGATCTGGCGGGCCACAACGGGTGACATTTCATTTTCAAATGCATCCATCACCAAGAGCAAGTCTGCAGGCTGGGCCATTTCCAACCCGGTGATGGGCAATGGTAGCCGACTGAGAGCATCAGCGCAGTTCTCTGTGCCTGGACTGTGGCGGATTACATAGTTATATGCAGACAGCGTAAGCGCCCATCTATGGATGCGGGCAGAGGCATTAGTATTAATTGCTTTGCTATCTGAGAATAGCGATACGAGCGGCTTATAGTCAGTTTCTAACTCAAACTTGAGACCAAACAGATACTGGTGCATTTTTTTCACCCCATAAACGCATATCAGAGCTCCTTTTTCAATCATGCTGTAGGCCCTTTTTGCCTTGGACAAACTCCTGGATTCACAGGCAACCGGTTGCAATATTCCCGATTCGTTTGCTTGTTGTAACACACACCCGACCCCATATGAAGATGCATCGCAAACTAGCACTAAATGTTTACATAGGTTATACAGAACAAACAATCTGTTGGAACATAACAGATTTCTGGCTTTCTCAAACGATGTCGCTTTTGATTTCCCCCATACCCAGTCATCTCCCTTGTGTAGCAGCACATGTGGGGGTTCTGGTAAGGTGCTTAACCTGGGTAGGAAATTACCAAAATAGTTGAGGAGTCCCGGGAATGACCGCAGCTCCATCACGTTCTGTGGTCTCGGCGTGTTCTTGATGGCTTCTGTCTTGATGTCAGTGGGTCTGATGCCGCCTGCCGCGATTCTTCTCCCGAAGAACTCAACTTTTGGCGCCAGGAAAACACACTTCGAGCATTTCAACCTGAGTCCCACGGGATCTAGCTGACTTAGAACCTCTTCCAGGTTCTTCAAGTTTTCGATGGTGTCCCGACCTGTGACCAGTATGTCGTTCTGGAAAACCACGGTGCACGGAACCGACTTTAGCAGGCTCTCCATGTTCCTTTGAAAAATTGCCGCGGCCGATCGAATCCCAAACGGGCATCTATTGCAGATGAAGAGACCTTTGTGCGTGTTGATGCAGGTGAGGCCTTTCGAAGATTCCACCAGCTCCTGCGTCATGTAGGCCGAGGTCAGGTCCAACTTGGTGAATGTCTTTCCTCCAGCCAACGTCGCAAATAGGTCGTCTGCCTTGGGTAGCGGGTACTGGTCCTGTAGCAAAAAACAGTTATGAGGATCATCCTTCTTTTCGCAGCATTCTCGTCCCCTTCCAGCTCACTGGCCATGAAGTATTGGTCGAATCGCTCCACGAAGGCTTCCCAATCGTCCCCTTCTGAGAATTTCTCCTGGATACTAACAGTTCTTTGCATTTTCACGTGATTGTTCGTTATCTCGTCGCCAGTTGTTAAATTCATAATAAAGTAATGTAACTGAGTACTGTAGACATGTGTAAATGTGACCTTAGCTCCTTTATTCAAACTCCAGAGTGTTGCTACAGCATGAGACGCCTGCTTATACTCCAAAAGATATGCCCTCTGGTGGCAGTATGATACAGGTTACCTCGGGTTGCATACATAACAGTGGCCATCTAAACCATGGTCCAGGATCCACATCAACTTTGCAGGTCCCTTGCTGGGAAAGATGTTTTTAGTTGTGGTGGATACATATGCCAAGTGTATAATATGTCATCCAGTACATCATGTCATGTTTGCCACTCATGGTCTGCCTGACTTCGTTGTAAGTGACAACCGACCTTGCTTCACTAGTCTGGAGTTTCAAGAGTTCATGAAACTCAATGGTATCAAACATGTGAGGTCAGCACCATTCAAACCTGCATCTAATGGTCAAGCAGAGCGTGCTGTCCAAACCATCAAGCAGAGTATGAAACATGTAATTCAAGGTTCACTGCAGACTCGCTTGTCATGCCTATTGCTTAGTTACAGGACAAGACCCCACACGCTTACCGGGGTCCTCCCTGTTGAACTATTGATGAAGAGAGGTCTCAAGACCAAGCTCTCTCTTGTCCACCCTGACTTGAACGATCATGTTGAATACAGACGTCAAAGTCAGCAGTGGTATCATGATCGCGCTGCTGTGTCACGCGTCATTTCAGTTAACGATCCTGTGTATGTAATAAATTACGGTCCCAAGTGGATCGCCGGTACTGTTAGGGCCAAGGAGGGTAACAGAGTGTTTATCGTCAAGCTCAAGAATGGGCAAACATGCAGGAAACATGTTGATCAGATAAAGCTGCGGCACACAGATGAACCGGAACAGTCTGAGGAAGACACAATCAGTGACCAACCAACCTACCATCAGTCATCAGAGGACTCCGCTGTCATCAATGAATCTGGACTTTCAATCCCTGACATGGTCATTGCCACTCCCAGCAGATCGGCTACCCAGCCCCCATCATAACAGAACTGAGACGATCAACTCAGGAAAGGAAAGTCCCGGTCCATCTCAATTTGTTAAAAGACTGTTACTAATATCTTAAAGGGGGATATTGTCATGTATGTATGCTTGGGGTTACTAGCCATCAGGTGATGCCACTGTTGAAGGTCATTGAGCTGTACGCAGGTATAAAAGGCAAGCCATCTTGTAATGTAATTACTTTGGTTCCTAATAAAGCAGAGCCAGGTTTGTACCTGTTTACAGTATCCAGTATTCAGTCTATCGAGTTATTACATACATAACAGAAACACCTGTGAACTCATCCCTTTTTGGCATGGAAGCAAGTCATCCTCACTTCGAGGGACTGCCTATGATGATGATGATGATGATATCTAAATGAATAACTTGGATGAAGGGACCGAGTGCGAATTAGCCAAGTTTGTTGTTGATACAAAGCTAGATGGGAAATTAAGGATGTCATAAACAGCCTACTAAGGGATGTAGACCAGGTGGGCAATAAAGTGATAGATGGAGTATAAAATCGGGAAATGTGAAGTTATTCACTTTAGTAGGAAGAATAAAAAAACTGTTCATTTTTCAAATGGTGAGAAACTATTAAATGTTGGTTAAAAACAGAAAATGCTGGAAATCTCAACGTGTCAGGCAGCATCTGTGGAGAGAAACAGAGTTAATGTTTCACTCTGTTTCTTTCCATAGACGCTGCCTGACCCGTTAAGGTTCCCAGCATTTTCTGTTTTTTTTCAGATTCCAGCATCCACAGTATTTTGCTTTTGTATTAAATGTTGGTGTTCAGAGAGATTTAGGTATCCTCGTATAGGAAACACGGAAAGTTAGCGTGCAGGAACAGCAAGCAATTAGGAAGACAAATGGCCTTTATTGCCAGGGGGTTGGAATATAAAAGTAAGGAAGTGTTACCACAATTGCTTTGGTGGGAACACATCTGGAATACTGTGCATAGTTTTGTTCTCCTTATCTGAGAAAGAGCACCCCCTTGGAGGTGGTACAACAAAGGTTTACTGGATTGATCCCTGGGATGAGAGGGTTGTCATATGAGGAGCGATGGAGTAGATTGGGCCTATACTCTCTGGAGTTTAGAAGAACGAGAGGTGATCTCATTGAAACATATAAGATTCTGAGGGTGATTGACAGGGTAGATGCTGAGACATTGCTTCCTCTGGCTCTAGGGGGGGATAGTCTCTGGATAAAGTGTCGGCCATTTAAGACTGAGATGAGGAGGAATTTCTTCACTCAGAGGGTTGGCAATCTTTGGAATTCTCTACCCAAAAGAGCTTTGGATGCTGAATCGTTGAGTATATTCAAGGCTGAGATAGATAGATTTTTGCAGGCTAAAATTCCCCCTTTCTAAAAGGCCAACAGGGCAATAAGGACTTTTCGCCTGGGGGCAGGCAGCAGAAATGACCCCACCATAGTTTTTGCCCTGTGCGGCGGTGCACGACATCATTGCCGTGTGTGCCAACCATTTTTCACCTCGCACTGACCCCTTTATGCCCCACGTGGGAAATTGCCACACAAGAACAAGGTTGATGCGGGGCGATGCCACCAACAGCTTTGTGGGTCACAAAGCTATGGTGGCGGGGGCGCCCCATCTGCCTTTAAAGGGGAGGGCCTTTGCAGTCAGCATGACAATGGCAGCCGCTGGTTCGGCCGGACCGCAAATAGGCAGCCCGGCACCAGAAGCCGCTGCAGATTTTGCCGCGGCCCTGCCCTTTAAGAGATGGTCAGCGCCACGCTGAGTGACAAGGCCTCACTTCCACACCTCTTCCGCCCAGCTACCGCCATGCGTAAGCCATTTAGCGCTCCAGCAACGCAGCTTTCCGATTTGGGGAAAAAAGTGCCGAATTTACAAATACTTAATTCAAGTTATGCGCCCCAAACCCAGCGCGCAGCAATTCTGTCCCCTTGGACTCTTGGACAATCAAGGGATATGGGGATAATACAGGAAAGTGGAGTTGAAGTCAAAGGTTATCCATTATCTTATTAAATGACGGAGCAAGCTCGAGGGGCCGTATGGCCTACTCCTGCTCCTAATTCTTATGTTTTTATGTTCTGATCAACTCAGCCCCAGGACATTGCTGCAAGGGTTCCTCTGGGTAATGTCGCAGGCCCAATCATCTTCAGCTGCTTCATCAATGACCTTCCCTCCATCAATAAGGTCAGATGTGCGGATGTTCTTTGATGATTGCACAGAGTTCAGTTCAATTCACAACTCCTCAGATCATAGAAATCATAGAAATTTACAGCACAGAAGCAGGCCATTTCGGCCCATCATGTCTGCGTCGGCTAACCAAGAGCTATTCAGCCAAATCCCACTTTCCAGCTCTTGGTCTGTAGCCTATAGTTAATGGCACTTCAAGTGCACATCCAAGTACTTTTTAAATGTAGTGAGAGTTTCTGCCTCTACCATCCTTTCAGGCAGTGAGTTCCAGACCCCCACCACCCTCTGGGTGAAAAAGTTTCCCCTCAACTCCCCTATAAATCTCTTAGCAAATATTTTAAAACTATGCCCCCTGGTTGTTTATCCCTCTGTCAAAGGAAATAGGTCTTTCCTATCTACTCTATCTAGGCCCCTCATAATTTTGTACACCTCAATAAGGTCTCACTGCAGCCTCCTCTGTTCCAAAGAAAACAAACCCAGCCTATTCAAACTTTCCTCATAGCTAAAACTCTCCAGTCCAGGCAACATTCTTGTAAATTTCTTCTGTACCCTCTCCAGTGCAATCACATCTTTCCTGTAATCTGGTGAACAGAACTGCACATAGTACTCTAGCTGTGGCCTAACTAGTGTTTTATAAAGTTCAAGCATAATCCCACTGCTCTTGTATTCTATGCCTCGGCCAATAAAGGCATGTATTCCGCATGCCTTCTTAACCACCTTATCTACCTGGCCTGAAATCTTCAGGGATCTATGGACATGCACTTCAAGGTCCTTTTGACCCTCTACACTTCTCAGTGTCCTACCATTTAATGTATATTTCCTTGCCTTGTCAGCCCTCCGCAAATGCATTACCTCACACTTCTCCGGATTGAATTCCATTTGCCACTGTTCTGCCCACCTGACTAGTTCATTGATATCTTCCTGCAGTCTACAGCTTTCTTCTTCATTATCAACCACACAGCCAATTGTTGTATCATCTGCAATCTTCTTAATCATACCCCCTATATTCAAGTCTAAATCATTGATATATAATGCAAAAAGCAAGGAACCTAGTACTGAGCATTACGGAACCCCACAGAAAACAGCCTTCCAGTCACAAAAACACCGATCAACCATTACCCTTTCCTTCCTGCCTCTGAGCATATTTTGGATCCAACTTGCCACTTTGCCTTGGATCCCATGGGCTATTACGTTCGTGACCAGTCTGCCATATGTGACCTTATGAATAGTTTTGCTAAAATCATACACTACATCAAACGCACTACCCTCATCGACCCTCCTTGTTACCTCCTCAAAATATTCAATCAAGTTAGTCAGACACGACCTTTCTTTGACATATCCATGCTGACTATCCTTGATTAATCCGTGTCTTTCTAAATGAAGATTTATTCTGTCCCTCAGAAATGTCTCCAATAATTTTCCCACCACCGAGGTTAGGCTGACTGGCCTTTAATTATTCGGTCTATCCCTTTCACCCTTTTTAAACAAATCATCATCATCGGCAGTCCCTCGAAATCGAGGAAGACTTGCTTCCACTCTAAAAGTGAGTTCTCAGGTGGCTGAACAGTCGAATGCGGCAATTACAGTCTCTGTCACAGGTGGGGCAGACAGTGGTTGAATGAAAGGGTGGGTGGGGAGTCTGGTTTTCCGTATGCTCCTTCCGCTGTCTGTGTTTGATTTCTGCATGCTCTCATCTTCCGGATGCTCTTCCTCCATTTTGGGCAGTTTTGGACCAGGGAATCCCAGGTGCCAGTGGGGATGTTGCACTTTATCAAGGAGGCTTTGAGGGTATCCTTGAAACGTTTCCTCTGCCCACCTGGGGCTCGCTTGCCATGTAGGAATTCCGAGTAGAGTGCTTGCTTAGGGAGTCTCGTGTCGGACATGCGGACGATGTGGCCCACCCAACGGAGCTGGTCAAGCGTGGTCAGTGCTTCGATGCTGGCAATGTTGGCCTGAGTGAGAACACTGACGTTGGTGCATCTATCCTCTCAGTGGGTTTGCAGTATCTTGTGGAGGCAGCGTTGGTGGTACTCCTCCAGCGCTTTGAGATGTCTGCTGAATATGGTCCACGTCTCCGAGCCATATAGGAGGGCGGGTATCACTACTGCCCTGTAGACCATAAGCTTAGTGCTAGATTTGACGTCCTGGTCTTCAAACACTCTCTTCCTCAGGTGACTGAAGGCTGTGCTGGCACACTAGAGGCGGTGTTGGACCTCGTCATCGATGGCTGCCCTTGCTGATAGTAGGCTCCTGAGGTATAGAAAATAGTCCACGCTGTCCCAGGCCACGCTGTGGATTTTGATGACCGGTGGGCAGTGCTGTGTGGCGGGGTCAGGTTGGTGGAGGGTCTTTGTATTATGGATGTTTGGCATAAGACCCATGCTTTCATATGCCAAGGTGTTGACGATGGCTATCCCTTTCTCTCTTTTTAAACAAAGGTACGTTAGCCATCCTCCAGTCCTCCAGTCCTCCAGTCCTCCAGTCCTCCAGTCCTCCAGTCCTCCAGTCCTCCAGCACCACACATGTAGCCAGAGAGGATTGGAAAATTATGGTTAGAGCTTCTGATATTTCCTCTTTTGCTTCTCTTAACAGCATGGGATACATTTCATCCAAGCCTGGGGATTTTTCCACTTTCAGAGCTGCTAAACCCCTTAATACTTCCTCTCGCACTATGCTTATTTCATCTAATATTTCGCACTCCTCCTCCCTGATTGCAATGTCTGCATCACCCCTCTCTTTTGTGAAAACAGACTCAAATTATTCATTAAGAACCATACCCACATTTTCCGCCTGCACACACAGATTACCTAGATGATCTCTAATAGGTCCTACTCTTTAGATAGCGAAGTGGTCCATGCCCTCATGCAGCAAGACCAGGATGACATTCAGGCTTGGGCTGATAAGTGGTAAATAACATTCTTGCCACACAAGTGTCAGGCAATAACAATCTCTAACAAGAAAGAGTCTGACCACCAGCCCGCGACATTTATTGGTATTACCATTGCCAAATCCCCACCATCAACATTCTGAGGGTCACCATTGACCAGAAACTTAACTGGACCAGCACATAAATACTATGGCTACAAGAGCAGGTCAGAGACTGGGTATTCTGTGATGAGTGTCTCACCTCCTGATTCCCCAAAGCCTTTCTACCATCTGCAAGATGGTCAGGAGTGTGATGGAATACTTTCCACTTGCCTGGATGCGTGCAGCTCCAACAACACTCAAGAATGAAAAAGCAGCACACTTGATCGGCACCCCATCCACCACCTTCAACATTCACTCCCTCCACCACCTGTGCACCGTGGCTACAGTATGTACCATTTACCACCTAGAAGGACAAGAGCAGCAGGTGCATAGGAACACCAACACATCCAAGTTCTCCTGCAAGTCACACACCATCCTGACTTGGAAATATATCGCCGTTCTTTCATCGTCATTGGGTCAAAATCCTGGAACTCCCTCCCAAACAGCACAGTGGGAGTACCTTCACCGCAGGGACGGCAGAGGTTCAAGAAGGCAGCTCACCACCACCTACTCAAGGGCAATTAGGAATGTGCAACAAATGATGGCCTTGCCAGTGATGCCCACATTCCAGAAGTGAATAAAAAAAAGACTGCACAACCAATGAGTGGACAGCCCTTGCCACTGACTCTCTGGCAAGCTGCTGAGGAACAGGAGCATGAGAAGCAGGAGGAGGAAGTGGAAGAAGAGGAAGAGAAAGTGAGCAGACAATCTGGACAGCTCCTTCCTGCCCGGGCTGTCCGTGAAGAACTCATCCGAGTACGATACAAGTAACCGCGATCCCAATCCCCATTCACCAACAGTCCCACACCTTGCCTTCTCTCTGTCACTGACCATTACAATGCTACAATGCAAAAATAAAAGTCACCACAAAATAAACATTACAAACAAAATTTATACATTAAATTATGTTACATTGAATAAAAACATAATCTAATCATACTTGTGGATTCCCTTAGTGATTATCATCCATGTACCTTTGCCTATCCTAGTGCTTCGACACAATGCTACCCCAGTGACTGCAGTATGGCTGGGGGAAGGCTGCTGACTTTCAGTGGAGGAGACTGCAAATGACATTGGTGGACAAACTTGAGCAGCTCTGAGCCTAATAGGCCTGGCTACATCTGCACGGGCAACAAGGGCACTGGCAGTGTGCAAAGATGGGACGATGAATGCTGTATTACTAAGAGAGTATAGCAGGTTCGTCTTTCATGGAGCCACTGCCAGTCCCTTGAGGTGGCACCTCAGCAATCCTAGTAATCTGTTGGAGGACAGATTGCCTGACTGCTGTACTGTAATCCACAGCCATGATGGCAGCAATCTGAGCTTGCACTGCAGTACTCAAACCTCAGGAGGATGTTGCTTGTGCTGCAAAGGAAGCCGCAACATTAGCCATCAGATGCTGTATCTTGGTTGGGTCCACAAGTGTGTTGATGGAGTTGGCCATCACTTCCATGAAAGGATGGGCTCCAAGCTCTGTGCAAAGTCCTGTGCCAACTTGAGGCTGAACTCTTTCATGCTCCTTGACATTGACTGCAGGCTTTCTGGCAGGGTTCCCAATGCATTTTGTTGTGCATACCCATTAGTGTTCTTCTGTAGGCTACCCTATCGAAGTCTCCATCTAAGTCGTCTGCAGCAGAACCCATGTGTGAACTCACCCTCTAGCAAGCTGGCACCTGTGCTATCCTTGCCCCTGCCCTAGCTGCAGCGCACTCATAACCGGTAGCTCACCATGTGCAGATGCCGCCTCTAATCTATTCTCTAAGATATGTGCAGTGTCAGTATCTGAGCTAGTGGCTGCGAGTGCGAAATCATTTGATAGTGTGTCTTCACCACAACTCTCTTTTTGGCGCTCCTCCATTACCTGACCAGGTGGTACCTCTTGGGTATCTGAAAGGAAATGGCACAAGAGTAAGGTTGTGGTGCAGGAAGGGAGGGCTGGGGGGATGGGGGGTTGTAAGAATGGCATGCTTAAACAATCAGCAGCTTGTAAATCAGAAGAGAGTGTGGGATATGGGGAAAGTGGGATGTGAGAAGGACGATTAAGTATGAGAATACCATCAACTTCGATGGTTTCAGCCATGCCGCTAGCCATGGCCTCAGCAATGGCCCTTGCGATAATGGCCAGCACCGTCTCCTCCATGGAGGTTAGAATATGCAGTTGTGCCTGTCCCCCGCCGGTTAGTTCTTGCTTTCTCCGGTTGTGCCCCACCTTGTCCTCCAAGATACAGGCAACTGTGTCAGTGAGTGTGGTGCAACTTGTTTGGCTGATGTGGCTGTCATGGTTGAATAGCTGGCAGTGTGTGCAACCTGCAAGATATGCATGTAAGGCTTGCAGCAGTGCTAAGTTTGTGAGAGTGAGATGAAACATATGAATGTTAGGTATAAGGCCTAATTGGTAGAGATTGTTGGTAGTTGAGTGATGGGAGTGTGGTGATTTGAGCAGTAGGTAGAATATGGCATTTGATGACGTATTCACCTTGACTTTGAGATAATTGAACTTCTTGCGGCACTACATCCAGGTCCTCGGGGCTTGACTCCTGGCATTGGCCACCACAGCTATCTGACCCCAATGCCTTTTGACCGTGTGTCTGGAGGGCCTTCAATCCCCCTGCTGATACAAGACATTTCACCTCCTCCACCAAGACCTCCAGTGCAGTGTCCAAAAACCGTGGAGCCCACTCTCGCCCCAATTGTGCCATTCCTCACTCTTTCCCAGATCAGATTCTCTTCAACCATGACTCCCAGCACCTGTTCCAGCCACTGTGCACCTCCTCTTTAGAGGTAGAGGCTAGCTTTAAGCATTGCGGGATAGCTTTAAGTAGGGCTACCCACTCATGATATTGGCCCCCTGCTGATGCATCCAGTCAATGAACAGCACAGTTAGCACTGACTGGACACAGAAATTATTCAAATGACCAGGCAATCAACGGGCGCTGTTTAATCGTACATCTCAATACCTGCATCTATTTTCTGGAGCTATCCAATTTAGCCCCCTGCAAGTTTTGAACATAAGAACATAAGAACTTAAGAATTAGGAACAGGAATAGGCCATCTAGCCCCTCGAGCCTGCTCCGCCATTCAATAAGATCATGGCTGATCTGGCCGTGGACTCAGCTCCACTTACTCGCCCTCTCCCCGTAACCCTTAATTCCCTTATTGGTTAAAAATCTATCTATCTGTGATTTGAATACATTCAATGAGCCAGCCTCAACTGCTTCCTTGGGCAGAGAATTCCACAGATTCACAACCCTCTGGGAGAAGAAATTCTTTCTCAACTCGGTTTTAAATTGGCTCCCCCGTATTTTGAGGTTGTGCCCCCTAGTTCTAGTCTCCCCGACCAGTGGAAACAACCTCTCTGCCTCTATCTTGTCTATCCCTTTCATGATTTTAAATGTTTCTATAAGATCACCCCTCATCCTTCTGAACTCCAACGAGTAAAGACCCAGTCTACTCAATCTATCATCATAAGGCAACCCCCTCATCTCCGGAATCAGCCTAGTGAATCGTCTCTGTACCCCCTCCAAAGCCAGTATATCCTTCCTTAAGTAAGGTGACCAAAACTGCACGCAGTACTCCAGGTGCGGCCTTACAGTTGCAGCAGGACCTCCCTGCTTTTGTACTCCATCCCTCTCGCAATGAAGGCCAACATTCCATTCGCCTTCCTGATTACCTGCTGCGCCTGCAAACTAACTTTTTGGGATTCATGCACAAGGACCCCCAGGTCCCTCTGCACCTCAGCATGTTGTAATTTCTCTCCATTCAAATAATATTCCCTTTTACTGTTTTTTTTCCAAGGTGGATGACCTCACACTTTCCGACATTGTATTCCATCTGCCAAACCTTAGCCCATTTGCTTAACCTATCCAAATCTCTTTGCAGCCTCTCTGAGTCCTCTACACAACCCGCTTTCCCATTAATCTTAGTGTCATCTGCAAATTTTGTTACACTACACTCTGTCCCCTCTTCCAGGTCATCTATGTATATTGTAAACAGTTCTGGTCCCAGCACCGATCCCTGTGGCACATCACTAACCACCGATTTCCAACCCGAAAAGGACCCATTTATCCCGACTCTCTGCTTTCTGTTCGCCAGCTAATTCTCTATCCATGCTAATACATTTCCTCTGAGTCCGCGTACCTTTATCTTCTGCAGTAACCTTTTGTGTGGCACCTTATCGAATGCCTTTTGGAAATCTAAATACACCACATCCATCGGTACACCTCTATCCACCATGCTCGTTATATCCTCAAAGAATTCCAGTAAATTAGTTAAACATGATTTCCCCTTCATGAATCCATGCTGCGTCTACTTGATTGCACTATTCCTATCTAGATGTCCCGCTTTTTCTTCCTTAATGATAGTTTCAAGCATTTTCCCCACTACAGATGTTAAACTAACCGGCCTATAGTTACCTGCCTTTTGTCTGCCCCCTTTTTTAAACAGAGGCGTTACATTAGCTGCTTTCCAATCCGCTGGTACCTCCCCAGAATCCAGAGCATTTTGGTAGATTATAACGAATGCATCTGCTATAACTTCCGCCATCTCTTTTAATACCCTGGGATGCATTTCATCAGGACCAGGGGACTTGTCTACCTTGAGTCCCATTAGCCTGTCCAGCACTACCCCCCTAGTGATAGTGATTGTCTCAAGGTCCTTCCTTCCCACATTCCTGTGACCAGCAATTTTTGGCATGGTTTTTGTGTCTTCCACTGTGAAGACCGAAGCAAAATAATTGTTTAAGGTCTCAGCCATTTCCACATTTCCCATTATTAAATCCCCCTTCTCATCTTCTAAGGGACCAACATTTACTTTGTTCGAAAAAACATTATAGGAAGTGTCAAAAATCTAGATTTTCTGAGCAGACATCACTCAGAATCCTTAAAAAATTAATCTGATGCTATCGACCCTTGAATCCATTTTCAGACTTCATGCCCTTAGAGAAAAGGAATGTTTGAAGTACCTGCGGCTTAAGATACAAGCCTATGTCTCACTGCACTTTCAATGTAATTTCTTGCTTTCCATTCAGCTTTTATTCAGGACTCTGGTGGTATAGCCAGCTTTTTTTTAAAGCTGTTTTACTAGCTTTCTATGTTGGCCTGTATGAGCTTCCTTTCCATGGGTCAACACATCTGTTCCCCTTTGTTTTAAGTTCTTTGCTTGAAAACCTATGATCCATCAGAGCTACAGATACACAGCTCCTTAGGTTACGCTCCTTGTGATTGATTCCTTCACCAGAGAAAGTGCTGACAAGTTGGGTTTCCTATTGCTGTGTGCAAAAAACCTGTTGCAGTTTTTTGTTGAATGAATTATACCTCTGTGGTCCGGAATATTATCATTAACTGCAAAACAATTTTCTACTAATATAATTACAGTTTAACTCAGAGATGTTTGAGGGGTGTATCCTGGTATACTTGTTGAATGATACAACAAAAACAATTACATTTATATCGCATCTTTAATGCAGTAAATCTTCCCAAGGCATTTCACAGGAGCATTACCAAACAAAATTTGATACAGAGCCACATAAGGAGATATTAGAACAGGTGACCAAATGTTTGGTCAAAGAGGAGTGTCTTAAAGGAGGAGTGAGAGTTAGAGAGGCGGAGAGGTTTAGAGAGGGATTCTAGAGCTTCGGCCTAGGCAGCTGAAGGCACGGCCACCAATGGTGGAACGATTAAAATTGAGAATGAAGAAGAGTTCACTGTGAAGCTTCTGCAAATTGAAGATTTTGTGCACTCGACTATTGATCCTTATCCTCTAACATAACAAATATACATTGGAGTAATTGCATGAGGTCTTGCTAAAGCAGCTAGCTGGGAATACAGATTAAAGAATCAGTGATATGGGGCTTGACTTTCCATTTTTTTTGTATCGATACCGCCCACTTAACATCCATTTTAACGCTGAGATGAGGTATAACGCCCAGATATCACCCATTTAGCCACAAAATGGAAACTAACGCCCATGTATCGCTCACTTATCGCCCAGCGTTACTTCACGCCGAGAATTAATAATCCCGCCAGCTCACTTTTTCTGCCGTAAAGCTCAGATTGGGTGAAACTAACGCCCATGATATCGCCGAGCGTTACTTTCGGCACCTCGTCCACATATCGCCGAAAATATCACTCGCCAAAAAAACCGCTGAGAAAAAGTTTCTCTCACCTGAACTAAACCCAGCGTAATGGACGCCATTTTGTAAATCGGAGGTCGGTTCATATAAAAGGCTGCTTTAACTTCTGGGGAGATTTGATGTACTATGGAGTTATTTTAAGGTAATTTGAACATCAGAACAAACATCTTATCATACTGTGAATTTTTGGTGTCTTAGCAGGTAAATTTATTGTTTGTGAACAATAGGTATAATACTGATTGTTATTGTAATGGGGCCTGTAATTTCTCAACCTGTCTTGATGACTACGCACATGCTGCAGACTAGAGATGGTAGAAGGTATATTCAAGAGCATTATGAGCCCAGTCAAAGAGGTGGCAGGCTGTTGAGGAGGATGAGAACTTATACACACTTACAGGGAGAAGCAGTCTTTTCTGAACTTGTCTGATAACACATGCCTTAGGAGACTGTGCTTCCAGAGAGAAGTTATCAGTGAGATATGCCAGCTCATCAGGGGAGATCTGCAGCCTTCCAGCAGCATCAGAACCGTACTGTCCGTTAAGGTCAAGGTGACTGCGGCACTTTCCTTCTAAGCATTGAGTTCCTTTCAGGCCTCAGCTGGCGACATTTGCACTATATCTCAGCATGCCACACATTGCTGCACTAGACAGGTCACTGAAGCCCTTTACGCACACAGGATGGACTTTATCAGCTTACCTATGGCCAGGGAGGCACAGAGTGTGAGGGGTCTCGGATTCTCCGGGATTGCAAACTTACCCAAGGTGCAGAGAGCAATAGACTGTTTGCAAATCGTGATGTGGGCACCTTTTCAGGATGCAGAGGTTTTTCGGAACCGAAAGGGATTCCACTCGCTGAATGTGCAACTCGTTGTTGACCAACAGCAAATTATTATGGCAGTAAATGCAAAATTTCCGAGCAGCATCCATGATGCTCACATCCTGCGTGAGAGCGCTGTATCTGACATGTTTACCAGTCAGCCACAAGGTCAATGCTGGATGCTTGATGACAAAGGATATGGCCTCACCACCTGGCTGATAACCCCCCTGCGTAGCACCCAGACAGAAACCGAGAAACGATACAACGAGAGCCACAGAGCCACACGCAATATCGTCGAGAATACCATTGGAGAGCTTAAGCAGCGCTTTAGATGCCTGGACTATTCAGGAGGCAAGTTACAATACCACCCTGAGCAGGTAGCTCTATTTCTGGTGATGTGCTCCATGCTGCACAACTTGGCTATCAGGAGGGGACAAGAATTGCCAGAAGGGACTGCTGGTCCACCTCAGCAGAGAGAGGAAGAGGAGGACGAGGAAGTAGACGCTGACCTCGGGGCAGACAAGCAGGCTGATGATGAACCATGTCCCCGCCCCCTCTATATCGCAGGAAAGGGCCCGTGGTGGCTACATAGCTGCAAGACTCTTACGTCAGCAGGTCATAAATGAGTACTCTGTTTGAAATAATGTTGGTGTATTTATAAAGCTGCAAGACGGCTGTGTCTGGAGCTCATAAATGAATGGTGTGCATTACCTTGGTGACAGTTAAGGTTTAAGTTGATTCAAGTGATGTTGAATTATCCCCTTTCATGTTAAGGAATCACCAGTGTGTAATGGTGCAGCTATCTGAGACAATGCGCAACAAGGTTATGTGAAATAAAAAACATTTAATGAGAACTTTTGTATAAAATCATAATTATAACAATAAAAAGCACCCCACCCCACAACAAATTTATAACATTTATTTCATTCATTTTTTCCCATTTCCAACAACACTTCATAAACATAGAACACAACTGCAAAAACAAAACCTCCCCCCTTCCCACAAATCTCCCAACAAAATAGCAACAACAACATAAAAATACTGTGACCAATACAACTCCTGCAACCATGCACCTCACTTTCGTTCCCCCCCGCTTCTCTCTCCCCACCTCTACCCCTTCCCCTTCCCCTCTCGACTCCAAGCCACCTTGCCGAACTGCTCCTCAGGTGCTGCATCATTGTGGGGGTGGGGGGGTGGGAATGACGGCAGAACCAGTGGTTGGCTGGATATGGGAGAGGATAGTCCTGAGGAGGGAACGTCCTCTGAGCCAGAAGCAAGATCTTCCTCCTGGCTCGCATGTGTCATTGACAATGAGAGTGCGACACCTTGGGGCGCAGTGCTGCGCTTAGGGACCACTGGTAGCCCTCTGGCATCAGTATTCCTGGCTATCACTTCCGGGGCCTCCACCATCCACGGCATGTACTCAGTCATAGTCGCGAACATGCTGGCCAGTTGTTGGGATATGCCCCCCATTGTCTGTTGGATCTGATGACCCATGTTCCTGCTCAGATCTGCCGCTCGTGGAGCAGTCCGGCTACATCGAACCGACCTCCGCGGGGTCCGTGTCGGCATTTGGGGACATTTGGGGTGCGCTGCGGCAAGGTGCTTGGGCCCGCTACCTCCATGGTGGAGGAGGGCATGGCTATAGGAGCACTAGATGTCATCGGTGTTGCATAGATTATGGAGCTTGTCGATGCAGGCTCCTCAAAGTCAGCACTGTCATCTGTGGAGAAGGCACGCTGCAGCTCCACGGGTGAGATTCGGGGCTACTCAGCACCAGATTGACGATCCCCGGTGAATCCGGACCCCCAGCTTCTTGGCTTGGTGGTGCTGCATGGGGCCGCACTGCTGGCTGAGCTACAAAACATAAATGAGGTTATTAGAGGAGAAGGGGGTGCTAGGGTCGCAAGGTGATTCAAACGCTATACACAGCATATGCACGACAAAAGCACTGCCACTATCAAAATTATCACAGACATACATTTCATGACCATGACCAAATTCTGCATTACAATGATTTTCATGAGGCCATCATTATTTAGAGAATACTTTTATCAATCATCTATCATATATAATTGTTCAGATATAAGTGGGTGTGGCATCGATTGAATTTACATCATGCAATGTGTATACTTTACTCACATGGCATCACATCAGGTTCTGCTGCTACTTGCGTGGTCAATCAGGGGTGGCTCCCCACTAGTACAGCACCCGCTCCTCGATGTCTGTCAGCTCGCTGATGACTGGTGGCCCCCCACCCATGCATTGTTGCTCGGCTCTATTCTTCAAAAGTTTCTTAAGCAAAAGGTAACAACAGCACGACATGGCATGAGATCATTGCATGAGATCATTGCTAGGTACTGTCACAGAGACTGATACATCACATAAACGACAGATGTAATCATGATTATTATGATAATTATCATTATTTACTTAAAGACGCACATCATAAACGTAGGCTTTGAGTAAAAACATTTCCGGTATAAGCGCAAGACATCACATCTGATTTTAATCACTCATTACACTTACAACTCAAATTATATAAATATGTAAGTAAATATAAATAAATGTAATACTTACTCTTGCGGAACCGATGAGGTCGTTCCAGCACTTGCGGCACTGGTTGCCCTCATGTACCTCGTTCATCGCCGATGAGAACACCCAGCCCATATCTTCTGGTAAACCTTTGGGGTAGGCTTCTCACTCCCACGCTGGGTCAATTGATCCCAGTGTGACTCCACCTCCTGCAGGAAGGAGGCATTTGCCTCATTGGAGAATCTCCAAGCTTATTTTCGTCCTCCCACTTCGAGCTCCTCTCACACCTCACTGCTCTCGCCAGTGTCCTTACCCTACAAATCATGCTATCTCACCTCCTCCATGCCTTCCATTTTAGTTATATATTTTTTGCCATAATCTCCGTGCAAACAATGTTATTTGTGCTCACAATTCTTTTTACTGCTGCTAAATCTCTTTACTACCTCCCACAACAGCCAAACAACCACACAACACACCCACACATGCTTTCAGTTCCTCTCTGCTCCCTCTCTCTCTCTCTCTCCTCTTCGGCGCATGAATTGATGACCCCTGACTTCCTGAAACGCGGGAAACGACCGTTGCCATGGCGTTGCTATGGACGCTGACAGTTTACGGCAGAAAGTCAAAAAAATTAATGCTAACACCGATTTCAGAGCGCTCGCGGTAACGCCCATTTTATAAAGTGGAAAGTTGGGATTTTGAAAATGGCCGATAATCCGGTGATCCCAAAATCCATAGTAAATGCCAATGCTGGAAATAATGCCCATTTTTGGACGATCTGAACAATAATGGAAAGTCTAGCCCATGGTGTTATAGCCCTACCTCCAACCTACTCTTGCGTCTAGCGAGGCACCATATCGCAATGAAGCTGCATGGAATTGCGTGATATTTCAGCTTCCTATGATTGGAAAATATGTAATATCAGTCCGGAATTAATTGACGAAACTGATGGTGCCTATTATTTTAGCAAGTGTTATGCAACTATTTACAAAAGTTAGCTCACATTTCTAGGGCTTCACCCCCGCTGACTGCAGAATAACTACAACCTGTATGTCAGTTGACATGCACAAAAATCAGCACTATCTAGCATTAACCTGCCTGTATTTACAGATTCAGGTTATTAGTTTAGGTGCAACATCTGCTCCAGTTGCAGGTCTGTTCCTTGACAATGCTTTGCATCTGGAACCTGCAGGTCGGTAGCAGTGCTAATGGTCATTGGATTCAGAGCTGCTGGCTACAGTACTATTGAAAAACATCAGCCAGAAGATCTCCAAGCCCAAATATCTTCCTGCTGCCCCTGTGAAAGAGTCTCACTTGCCTTTCTTGGGGTCCTTGGCCTTGCTGCCTGTCTCTCTCAGATCCTGATTTATTCTTGGTGGGCTCCACTTCTGAACCAGATTCGTGCTTATGCCTGCAGAGGTAGGAACTGTTGGGCTTTACGGCAGCATATCTGATGGGATTTCAGGGAATTTTTTGAATGCCTCCATACATGATCCCACACTGAATTAGGATAGAGGTTCCAGCAAAAGTACCCACCCCACCTCAATCGGAATTTCATATGGAACTTGCTGGATTCAATGGGGGAAAAATTCATTATCGCCCCGTTTGGGGGTGATTACGTTTGAAAGACGGGAAACTTAGTGCCAGGCGCTAATGCTTCCCAACTTTCAAAAAATTGGCTTCATCTCTCCAGGAATAAAGTATGGTATCCAATTAAAAACAAGGGCATACAAAGAGGCCAAAACTAGTGGGAGGACAGAAGATTGGGAAGCTTTTAAAAGCCAGCAAAGAATGACTAAAAAAATGATTAAGAAAGGGAAGATGGGCTAGAACCTCTACTTTTTTTGTATGCTTAATGTCCACTTAATGCCCATTTTACTGCTGAAATGACATATAATGCCCATATATTGTCTATTTTGGCACCAAATGGAAACTGATTGGCATTTTTAGAAAAATTATCGACGAGTGTTACTTTCCCCACGTACTTAACGCTGGGAAAAAAATATTACTGCCCGCCCACTTTTTTGGGGCGGAATCATCAGAATGGGTGAAATCAACACCCATAATATCGCCCAGCGTTACTTTCCACACGGAATTAGCGCCGAGATTCAGTAATACCGCCTGCCCACTTTTTTTTGTCGTAAAGAGCACATCTGGCGAAACTAATGCCCAGTAGAAGTCCCACCATCACTGAAGGGGTTAAAAATCATTAGTATTTCTAAAACATTTGTGGCTGAGTGTGAGACCATAATGTATAGCTCTCGAGAAGGGAGTATTTGGCAAATGTCCTAGCATAAACAGAATTACACGAGAAAACGAAAAATACCCCAGCTTTGTCTGTCTATTAACAGAAGATTTAGTCAAGGACAAATAGGTCTGGGAAGAAGTACACGGGAGGTAATGAAGCTTGCTGTGAATATAATTGTATTAACCAATTAATATTTGTAATCATAGTAGTTAGGCGAAACCTTGTGATGTGGCAGGAAAACAACAAAGGGAAAGCTTCCACGTGGAACTTCATGATTTGTATGTATTTTGATTGTATAAAAATAGCAGCCCCGAAGCTGCTTAGTGAGAACGGCTTGTTTGGGTCACCAAGTTACTGAACTTGTGTAGAAGCCGGGTCTCCCTTGATCGATCGAACAAAATAAACAACACTTTTCACCACATACAGACTTGTGTTGAGTGTTATTTAAATACTCCATAAAAATTGGCACTGCAAGCAGGGTACCTACGGGGAACAGACAGACGGGCATTTACAGAGCATCACAAGTGAGTATATTTAAACTACCACTCATAATCTGAAGTAAGCTGTAACTAAATGTGTCAGTTTCCCGGGATACCTGAATCTGTGAAAAGTCTGTTATGGTGCAAAAGACCTGGGGGTAATTTAAATGTGTTGTATATCTGTCACTATATAAGTCAAAGTGAGAGACCGTTAGTGGTTGCAAACTCTAGGTTTAAGGAACCAGATCAGGGAGGCAATCAGTATTGTTAGTCCAGCCAAATATTAGAGGTGTCCAAGGGCTTGAAGACAGTTCACAAAATCCAGTGAAGGGGTAGACGTGCCCAAACGTGAGATTATAAGGTATCGGTGGGACCGTAGACTCTGGGTTTAAGGGAAACCAAGCAGAGGGACGGGTGATACAGTGAAACCAATTAATAATGACTATATTAAGTGATGGGTGGGATCCCAAAATAGAGCCGGCCAAACAAAAATGATGGTGGGATAAACAGAAAAATAAGAAAACAGCTAAAGCAGGAATGAGAGGACGATGCCAAGAACAGGAAAAGGGACACATGTCATGCCTATGGGAGATGGATGATCGGTCAGGTGAGACACAATATGGATCAGATACAAACCGGGCGAGTTCCAGATTGGATAAATAGCACTCAGTTGAAAGAAATGGCACAGCACACTGGGCCATTAGACACCTGCACCCTGAAAGGAATGACTAGGGTGTATGTGGTTACAGGAGGATGAAAGGGGAAAAAAACCTCTTTGGTAGGGATAATACGAGTAATCCCTGTAATAAACCAAGGCTCATACCCATATCCTCAATATGAAGTTGAAAACATAGGGATAATACAAGGGGAAGAGTACATCCGTGATTACCAGATGGACCAGTATGCGATCAAAAAGAATGGAAAGATAAGGGCAATGCAATCTTTATCCGGGTACCGGAGAGAAGGAAGCCTAACTATATGCCTTCACCCAGTGGGAGATGGAGAAAGGATAGCTGCGGGTTTGTACTACGGAAGGATGTGTCATTGGAATAAGCCCTGCCCGAACTGAACCCACACATTACACCTATCAAGGACGAGGAGAATATTGTGTGGTAACTAGCCTGGGAACTTACAATTATGGAGGCTTGACTTGTAACGTTACAATGCCTAACTTTTGCTTTACTCCCAGAGTGTCGGTGGCAGTGGGAAGAGCACGCATGATGTGTACACACACCAGGAAGACAATGACATTAAATATAAGCGATGAGATTAAGCGAGATATTGATGATTACCTGGAAGAGCAAGCACCACCAATTCCCCTGTAACTTGAAGATTTAACTGAGCTTAAAGGACCATTAAGAAATAATATTAAAATATATTATGAGCTAAAGGTGAAAGGCAAAGAACTGGACAGTGAAATATAGGATAACCTGAAAAACCCGCCTTGGGACTTGAGATTATGGAATTGGGGAATGAATGTTGAAATACATACATGGATAAGGAACATTTCACATACCCTAGTGGCAGTACAAATAGTAATAGCCTTGAGTTGGTTGGAGATGTTATGTAACAAGTGCAAAAGACAGAAGAGGTATAGCCAAGCAAAGCTACCTGATATGATTTGTGGGTGCTCCCAAACTATCGCCTGATCACCGAGACCGGGCTGGAGTACAAGATGAATTATTGGTCATATTGGGTTAGATTAACCATATGCCCAAAGGTGGGATTGAAGGTGTAAAAATCATTAGTATTTTCAAAAATTTTGTGGCTGAGTGTGGGACCATAATGTATAACTCTCGAGAAGGGAGCATTTGGCAGATGTCCTAGAACAGATAGAATTACACGAGATAACAATAAATATCCCAGCTTTGTCTGTCTATTAACAGAAGATTTAGTCAAGGAGAAATAGGTCTGGGAAGAAGTACTTTCACAGGAATTGCTTAATCATAGAAAAGTAATGATGTAGCACGTAACTGATCAGATAAAAGGCGCACAGGGGAGGTAACGAAGCTTGCTGTCAATATAATTGTATTAACCAATTAATATTTGTAATCATAGTAGTTAGGCGAAACTTTGTGATGCAGCTGGGAAACAACAAATGGAAAGTTTCCGCGCGGAACTTCATGATTTTGTATGTATTTTGACTGTATAAAAATAGCAGCCCCGAAGCTGTTCGGAGAGAATGGCTGGTTTGGGTCACCGAGTTACTGAACTCGTGTAGAAGCCGGGTCTCCCTTGATCGATCTAGCAAAATAAGCAACTCTTTTCTCCACATACAGCCTTGTGTCGAGTGTTATTTAAATATTCCACAACAGTCACTTTCACCACCTCGCACACATATCGCCCACAAAATTGCTCGCCCAAAAAAACGCCCAGAAAAAGTGGAACTGTTCTGAACGAACGCCAGCGGTTTAAAATCGCACTCTTACGTGAGGGGCTGATATCTGAACAATTTGCCTGAAAGAACGTCGAAGTGACTGACAACGTTGACACACTGCTGTGTGTGTGCAGCTCAGATATCAATGGCGCTGATCACCTTGGTGCCAGTTAAAGTTTACATTGATTGATGCTAAGTTGTATTTAACCCTTTCATGTTACGGAATCATCAGTGTGTAATGGTGCAGCTGTCTGAAACAATGTGCAACAAGGTTATGGTCAAAAACAAAAATTTTATACCAATATTGGTCTGAAATCATAAGTATCCCAGGCAATAACACCGAACCCCCGCCCACACCCCACTTTTTCCACCATTGACATTAATCAAGTGTTCAACATGTCCAGCAACACAGAATACAAAGGCAAAGCAGGAACGTGGTCCCCAGCCCCCATACATTACAACAAATTGCATAGATGGAGATATAACACAGCCATCACCTGCGGACATGCACCTCACTTTCCTTCTCCCCTTCCCTTCTTCTCCCCATCTCTACCCCTTCCCCTCCTCGCTCCACGGCGCCTGGCCAAGGAGCTCCTCAAGCGATGCCTCATTGGGGGGATGAAGGCAGATGCGGTCATTGCACGGGTACGGGAGCAGGGGGTGCTGAGGGGGCAACATTCTCTGATGCAGAAGCAGGATCTTGGTCCTTGCTCTCATTTGTCATTTGTAGTGGTGTTGCAGAACCTAGGGGTGGAGTGCCGCACTCGGGGACCACTGAGAGGCCTGTGGCAGCAGTGTTCCTGGCTATCGCATTCAGGGCCTCTGCCATCCGCGGAATGTACTCAGTCATGGTGGCCAGCTGTCGGGATATGCCCCTCAATGCTTCAATGAGCTGGTCATCAACGTCTACAGTCCTCCTGGACAACTGTACCATCTCTCCGCTCTCATGTAACGCTCGTGGAACAGACCTGCCACTTCCACGAGACCTCCGCGGGGTCAGCCCCTTTCTGGGGACAAATGGGGTGCCCTGTGGTGAGGTGCTTGCGGCCAGTACCTCTAGAGTGGAGGCAGGAAGGACCGGAGGGCCATTAGATGGCTGTTAAGTGGAATGGTTTCTGGAGCATGGCGATGCAGGTTCCTCGAAGTCCGTGCTCTCATCCGTGGAGAAAAGATCCAGCGGATTGATGAGCGAGAATCGGAGCTCCTCAGCACCAGATGTTGGATCGTCCGGAGAGTCGGGCCCCACGCCCCCACCTTCTGGCTTCTGTGGTCTTGCCTGGGACTGCTGGCTGAGCTGCAAAACAAAGATGAGGTTATTAGAGGAGAAGGGGATGCTTGGATCACAAGATGAGTCCAGTGCTACACACAGCACATGCACAACAAAAGCACCACCACTCTCAAAATCATCGCAAACACCACATTTCATGACCATCAACACATTTGCATTCCAATGATTTTCATTAGGCCAGCATTATTTCTATGACAATTTTAGAAATCATCTCTCATATATGATTGTTCGGACCTGAGTGGGTGTGGCATCTATTGACTTTACATCACACAATGGTGTAAACTTTTCTCACATGGCATCACTTCAGGGTCTGCAGATGCGTTCGTGGCTGTCCGGGGGGTGCTTCCCCACGAGTGTGAGCACACGCTCCTCCATCTCAGTGATGTCGCTGGGGACTGTTGGCCCCCCACTCGTTCGCCTCTGCACGGACCTCATCATCAATAGCTTCTCTGTAACAGATGACAGGACGACATGGCATGAGATCATTGCATGATATTATTGGTAGCTACTGTCACAGAGACTGATACAACACATAACCAACAGATGTAATCATGATTATTCTGAAAATTCTTCTTCTTTACCTAAAGACTTATACCGTGACCGCAGGCTTGGAGTAAAACATTCCCGGTAAAAGTGAAAGAACTCACGTCTGATGATAGTCACTCATGACTGTTAAAAATCAACTTATATAAATACATAAGTACATGTAAATCAATGTAATACTTACTCTTGCGGATCCCACAAGGTCGTTCCATCGTTTGCGGCATTGGTTGTCCTCACAAACCTCATTGGTCGCCAATGAGACCACCTCTGCTATCTCAGTCCATATCCTCTGGTATGCCTTTGGATGGGCTTTCCACACCCTCCCTGTGTCGAATCACCCCAGCGTGACTTGACCTCCTGCAGGAGGGAGGCATTTGCCTCGTCCGAAAACCTCCTGGCTCTTTTGCGCCCTTCAATGTGCTCCTGTCCCACCTCACTGTTCTCTCCAGCTTCAGTCTCCATAGCGTGCTGTGATGCTTCCTCCTCTCGCTCCATTATAAGCCAAATTCAGGCACATATTTGGCTGGCAACAGTTACTTTTTGTTTGCCTACTTGCTGTGAAGCTCTAAAGTCTCTTTCCTTCCTCCCAAAGCAGCCACACCACACCCAGACATGCCTTCAGTCCCTCTCAGCTCCTTCTCTCTCTGTCTCCACTTCTGTGCATGTCATGATGACCCTTGACCTCCTGAATCAAGGGAATCGAACATTGCCATGCAGTTGCTAAGGACGGCCACATTTTATGGCAGAAGGATAAAAAAATTTACTACTACCGCCTATATAATATCGCTCCCGGTAACACACATTTTCAAAAATGGAGACTAGATGCTTGAGAATGGGCGAGAAGTCGGCAATCTGAAAACCCTTTTTTAATGCCCATTCCAGAAATAGCGCCCATTTTTGGGCGATAACCACAAAAGTGAAGGTTCCAGCTGTAATGTCTGTAAGTTTGTAATGTTTGTAGCTCCACACTGTGGATGTGGACGTATTGTGAACTGCAACTGCAGAGTTAATAATAAACAGAACCAGGCACATTCCGGAGGCTTCAGAGAGAGCTGCCTGCCATGTTAGGAGCTGTGTGTGCTGTGTTCTGTGAAGATATCACATTTGGCGATGAGATGGGATTTTTCGAATGATTTAAAGCTTAAATTTTGTTGGGGAAGGATTCAGCCAGCCGACAGAGAGACTTTGGAAGTTTCTGTCTTTGGAAAAAAGCAACAAAATCCAAGGTAAAAGACAGCACATGGTGTGAACAGCTAGAGATTAAAATGGCAGGTGTAATCGGACATTTGGGGGAATATCGACACGACCGGGAACATTTTAAAGCGTATGTGGATCGGCTAGAAATGTATTTCACTGCAAATAACATAATCAAAGTTCCAGACAATGCAGTCCAGAACCAGGCTCTGTTGGAACATAAGAAAGTGATCTTCTTATCGGAGGCGGGTCCGGCATTGTACGAAACCCTTGTAAATCTGCTTGTGCCTGACGAGCCCAAGGACACAATGCTTAAAGAGATTTTAACGAAGCTGGAGCATCACTATAACCCCAAACCGTTAGAAATTGCTGGAAGCTATCGCTTTGGGATTCGGAATCAAAAGTCTGATGAATGCATCGGTGATTACATCGTTGCATTAAAAAAGCTATCAATGCACTGTAATTTTGGAAACTTTCAAAACCGAGCATTACGGAATCGTTTTGTTCGTGGGGTGAAAAATGATGCGATCAGAAGGAAGTTATTGATGACGGATGACTTGGCTTTTGAGATTGCTTGTCAGACAGCGAGGTCGATGGGCATGGCCGAACAATATTCCCGAGAATTAAATAATAATTACGGTCGACAGTCAACCGAGGTAAATCACCTGCAGTTCAAAGTAAAAGATGGTGGGGGCCCAAAGTCTCAGAAACTGGAAATTCTAACAGAGCGTCGAAGTCGTGCTATAGGTGCCTGGGACAACACATTGCTCAAAGTTGTCCATACGTGAAGGCAGAGTGTTTCTTCTGCAGGAAGACTGAGCATCTTGTGAAGGCATGCCGACTGAAGGGTAAACCAGTTTTTAAAGCTATGAGTCCAGCGTTCAAACTATGAGTAGAAATTCCAAGAGACTACATAGCATGGAAGAACAACAACAGGACGAGGAGATGTTAGAGTTACAAGTCATCAGGAGCACGAGGTTAACGGACAGCGATTCGGAAAGCATCAAAATCCACATAGATGTTGCGGGATTCAAGATACCAATGGAAATTGACACGGGTGCATCCGTGAGTGTAGTACCGGAGTCACTGTACCTCGACAAATTGCGTGATTACCAACTGGAGAAATCCAAGATAGAGCTGTGAGGCTACTCGGGAGAGAAAATTCCTGTGGTAGGTCGTATCACTGTACCGGTGAAATATAAAGATCAATTTCAGAACTTGCCTCTAATAGTAGTGAAAGGAGACAAGTCTGCATTACTAGGAAGAAATTGATTGAGCTCACTGAAGCTGGATTGGAGTAAGATTTTCTGTGTGGAAGCGAGATTTTCATCAACAGATGAGGTTATCAAGAAGTTTCCGAAGGTGTTCTGTGAAATGGGCAGTCCGATCCAAGGCTTCAAGGCGAGTGTCAGAGTACAGAAGGACGCTAGATCGGTTTACTACAAGCCGCGTTCTGTACCATATGCACTCAAGGAGAAAGTTGAGCAAGAACTCAAAAGACTAGAGACTGAGAACATTATTTGTAAGATAGATGTAATTGGGCTACACCCATTGTTGTTGTACCTAAGTCCCATGGTAAGGTAAGATTGTGTGGTGATTATAAAGTAACTGTAAACCAGGTTCCAGAGGGTAATGTCCCCAATACATTGCCGAATATAGAAGATTTGTTCACAACACTGACAGGTGGTCAGATTTTCTCAAAACTGTATCTTACGATTGCCTACTTACTTGAACTAGATGAGGAGTCCAAGTCATGTTTGACTATAAATATCATCTAGGCCTATTATCAATTTAATAGGCTACCGTTTGGAGTGTCTTCTGCCCCTGCCATATTCCAATGGGTGATGAACCAGATTTTGCAAGGTATTGAAGGGGCAGTATGTTATTTGGATGACATACTAATTTCAGCACCAAATAGGCAAATTCATAATAACATATTGAATGAAGTCCTCAAACGGCTAGAGAAGCACAGAGTACGAGTGTCTGCTTGTAAGTGTGAGTTATTTAAAAACTCAGTGGAGTACTGAGGGTACAGAGTAGACAAAGATGGTTTACATCTGACCAAGGAAAAACTGGGTGCAATCAGAAATGCACCCACTCCCAGGAATGTCACTGAACTTCGTTCATTCTTGGGTCTTTTGAACTATTATGGGAAAGTTCCTACTAAATTTGGCTACAGTATTACATCCACTGAATGAACTTTTGAAAAAACAGGTTCATTGGAAGTGGTCAAAAGAATGCGATACAGCATTCAAGGAATGTAAAAGCGAATTGGTAGAGAGCACCATGTTAGTTCACTATGACATATCTAAGGAGATTAAGCTAGCATGTGATGCCTCTCCATTTGGAGTTGGGGCAGTGATCTCTCATCTATCACGTGGTGGGGCGGAAGACCAATTGCTTTTGCTTCACGCACTCTCAGTGCCAGTGAGAGTAATTACGCACAAATTGAAAGGGAAGCTTTGGCATTAATTTTTGGGGTGAAGAAGTTTCACAAATACTTGTATGGTCATAAATTTACCATTGTTACGGACCATAAGCCCCTAACAGCAATCCTCACACCAAAGTCCCCAGTTCCAACATTAGCTGCAGCCTGAATGCAGAGATGGGCTTTGATTTTGTCAGCATATACATTTGATATTGAATACAGACGATCAGCTGATCACAGTAATGCTGATGCAATGTCTAGATTGCCTTCCCCATCACAAGTTACACCCAATAGGGAAGAAGTGTTTTATTTTTCATACATTGATGAACTTCCAGTCACAGCTGAAGAGATTGGTAGAGCAACCAAACGTAACCCAGTGATGTCAAAGGTGTATGAGTATATTGCAAATGGATGGCCAAACCAGGTAACAGACAAAGATACACATCCATTCTTCATTCATTGGAATGAATTATCAGTCGATAAAGATTGTATCATGTGGGGTGTAAGAATGGTTATACCAAATAAATTCAGGTCTAAATTATTAGGAGACCTCCATGATTAACACCTGGGAATGTGCTTGACCAAGAATTTTGCATGCAGTTATTTATGGTGGCCAGGTCTTGATAAAGATATAGAGTACATCGTGAGTCATTGTACGACATGTCAATCAGTAAGCAAGCAACTACCACCAGTACCATTATAGCCATGGAAATGGCCTCCCAGGGTGTGGCAAAGGCTACATATTGAGTTTGCTGAGTTAGAAGGACAACAATTGTTCACTGTGATAGATAGCCATTTGAAGCGGGTTGGGGTGTTTCCAATGTGGAAAATAACAACAAATAAAACATTGGACATTTTACGAAAATTATTTTCTTCATTCGGCCTCCCTGAAGAGATTGTTTCGGACAATGGACCACAATTTTGTTCAGAAGAATTTGCACAATTCGCGAGCAAAAATGGTGTGAAACATACCAAGTTTCCACCATACCATCCTGCTTCGAATGGTGCAGCAAAGTGTACTGTACAAATTGTAAAACGTTTCCTCATAAAATAAATGTTAGATCCAAATCCGAGGAAACGACAGTTGTCATTGGATCACAAATTGGCTAATTGTTTGATTACATATTGAAATACTCCTCATACAACTACTGGTAGAACACCAGCAGAGTTGTTTCTTAAACGACAGCCACGAACCAGATTCTCGTTGTTAAAACCAAATTTGGCACAGTTCGTAGAAGAGACACAATTAAGACAGAAAGAGAATCATGATAGAGTAAAAGAGAGAATTGTGAAATTAAACCAGAAGGTGTGAGTGAAGAACCATCACCATAAATGTTTAAAGTGGTTACTAGGAAGAGTGGTGAAGATATATGGTCCTTGCACATATTTGGTAAAGATGTTTGATAATGGACAGGTTAGGTTTCTTCATATTTATCATATTTTACTGACAGACATGGAAGGAATTGAAGGTGGGAATGATTCAATTATTTCTGACAAATCAGATAGTTTTGATACACCAGTAGCAAATCCTAAATCCAATGTACTGGAAACAAATCCAGGAGAGAATCAGAATGAAAGTCTGAGTCCGAGTCAGGGAAACAAAGAACCTGAAGTTAGAGTGAGTTCAAATGAAAAATCAAGGAAATTCCGTGGAGGAAAACATCCCTCAGGATGGGCCTCGAATGAGTGTGAAATCGACACCATGTTTGGAAGGTTCTGTTCGAGAGCGAAGGTATCCTCTTCAAAACAGAAAACAAGTGGTAAGGTTAAATTTGTAAATATGGAAAAAAAATAAGTTTATATCCTGTGTTAAGTATAAACATGAAAGTTATGTATGATGTTTGTTGTAATAACTTCTTCATTAAGGAGGGAGAAGTGTAATGTCGGTAAGCTTGTAATGTTTGTAGCTCCACACTGTGGATGTGGATGTATTGTGTACTGCAACTGCAGAGTTAATAATAAACAGAACCAGGCACATTCCAGAGGCTTCCGAGAGAGCTGCCTGCCATGTCAGGAGCTGTGTGTGCTGTGCTCTGTGAATATATTACACTAGCCCAATGAAAGTAAATTAGCACAAAATATAAAAACAGATAGCAAGAGTTTCTACAGGTTTATAAAAAGGAAAAGAGTGGCTAAAGTAAATGTTGGTCCCTTAGAGGACGAGACTGAGGAATTAGTGATGCGGAACATGGAGATGGCAGAAACTCTAAAGAAATATTTTGTATCAGTCTTTACGGTAGAGGACACTAAAAATATCCAAACAGTGGATAGTCAAGGGGCTATACTGGGGGAGGAACATAACACAATCACAATCACTAAGGAGGTGGTACTCAGTAAGATAATGGGACTAAAGGTGGATAAATCCCCTGGACCCGATGGCTTGCATCCTAAGGTCTTAAGAGAAGTAGCGGCAGGGATGCATTGGTTGTAATTTACCAAAATTCCCTGGATTCTGGGGAGGTCCCAGCAGATTGGAAGACTGCAAATGTAATGCCTCTATTTAAAAAAAGAGGCAGACAAAAAGCAGAAAGCTATAGACCAGTTAGCCTAACATCTGTGGTTGGGAAAATGTTGGAATCCATTATTAAAGAAGCAGCAGCAGGACATTTGGAAAAGCATAATCCAGTCAGGCAGAATCAGCATGGATTTATGAAAGGGAAGTCATGTTTGACAAATTTGCTGGAATTCTTTGAGGATGTAACGAACATGGTGGATAAAGGGAAACCAGTGGATGTGGTGTATTTGGACTTCCAGAAGGCATTTGACAAGGTGCCACATAAAAATGAATGTTCACAAGATAAAAGCTTATGGGGTTGGGGGTAATATAATGGCATGGATAGAGAATTAACTTAAGAACAGAAAACAGAGAGTCAGGATAAATGGTTCATTCTCGGGTTGGCAATCAGTAACTAGTGGGGTGCTGCAGGGAACAGTGCAACCCCAACTATTTACAATCTACATTAACGACTTGGAGGAAGGGAACAAGTGTAATGTAGCGAAGTTTGCTGATGATACAAAGATGGGAAAAAAAGCAATGTGCGAGGAGGACACAAAAAACCTGCAAAAGGACATAGACAGGCTAAGTTAGTATGCAAAAATTTGGCAGATGGAGTATAATGTTGGAAAATGTGAGATTATGAACTTTGGCAGAAAGAAATCGAAGAGCAAGTTATTATTTAAATGGAGAAAAATTGCAAAGTGCGGCAGTACAGTGGGACCTGGGGGTCCTGGAGCATGAAACACAAAAGGATAGTATGCTTAGACTGTGTCCCCTGGTTCTGGACTTCACCAACATCGGGAACAGTCTTCCTGCATCTAACCTGTCCAGTCCCGTCAGAATTTTATATGTTTCTATGAGATCCCCTCTCATCCTTCTAAACGCCAGTGAATACAGGAGTTTCATATTTAAGAAAGTATATACTTGCTTTGGAGGCAGTTCAGAGAAGGCTCACTAGATTGATTCCAGAGATGAGGGGTTTGACTTATGAGGAAAGTTTGAGTAGGTTGGGCCTCTACTCATTGGAATTCAGAAGAATGAGAGGTGATCTTATCGAAATGTATAAAATTATGAGGGGGCTTGACAAGGTGGATGCAGAGAGGATGTTTACACTGATGGAGGAGACTAGAACTAGGGCGCATAATCTTAGAATAAGGGGCCGCCCATTTAAAACTGAGATGAGGAGGAATTTCTTCTCTCAGAGAGTTATAAATCTGTGGAATTCGCTGCCTCAGAGAGCTGTGAAAGCTGGGTCATTGAATAAATTTAAGATAGAGATAGACAGTTTCTTAACCGATAAGGGAATAAGGGGTTATGGGGAGCGGGCAGGGTAGTGGACCTGAGTCGATGATTGGATCAGCCATGATCATATTAAATGGTGAAGCAGGCTCGAGGGGCTATATGGCCTACTCCTGCTCCTATTTGTTATGTTCTTATGTAGGAAGGAAGTGGAGCACTAAATCAAGACCTCCACTTCTTGGAGCACTAGAGTATGCAGGTGGGGGAGAAACCTCAGCAGCTCTGCTGTGTTCAAAGGGCCCTTTGCCCCCTTAATGGGAAGGGTCATTGCTACAGGCTCTGCAATGTAAAACAGACTTACCTGGACCACCAAGGGAGTGGTAAACCCCTGCGATCAGCCCGGCACTCAAGCAGAGACCTGGACTGACCGATCGCGGGCAGGAACCCGCGAAGAAAACAACATCAGCAAAGATACATTTTTTTTACTTACCTTGCCACTTCGTCTTTAATCATCGCCCCGGTAGTGGCCGGTCACCTGTTCCATGCCTCCTGCAGCTTGTCGGTGTTTTCGGCCCGGCACTGCTGCAGGGCGCGGAAGTGAATTTCGGGTCCGGGGTGCTAACGGGGCGATGCGCAGAAAGTTCCGCCCCGGCAACTAAATTGGGCTTACCATCCCCGAGAGGAAGTAGAGCGCAAAGTCGTGCACACCACTTCCTCTCCAGGGCGGGACAAGGGCGCTAAACTTCTGGAATTTTCCAGTGCTCCGCGGAGAGAGGCATAGTGCTGGTGGGAACACAGGGCTATCCCCTTCCATTAAAGTGGAGGGCATGCTGTGGACTCTGCATTAGAGAGAAGCCCGGCAGAGAAGTAGAGTGCTGGGCTACAACATCGTGGCATGGACCCTGCAATTTGGAGATGGCAAGGTCGCGAATGGCAAGTTGGCCAAAAAAACAATTCAGCGCCATATCTCCCCTTTAATTTTTGCCCCGCGAGCAGCCTAAAGTCCGATATGCACCCTGCGAAGCTGGTGCAGTCATCGCCCATGGCAGCCTCACGGGGTTTTGCTCCGGGGCAAAAACAGGTCGCTGCACACGGTGATGACGTCGTTATTGCCGGCGCTTCCAGCAGGAGCATTGCGCTACCGATTATCGCCACCACTAAACTCCGGCAGGAACCGGTAGCGGCGCGTGCCTCGGTCGAGAAGTCTTTCGCCCCCGGGGACGCTAACAGGAGGCACAAATGACCTGAATTTCTCCCCCGCAGAATGGAAGAGCAGGCAGGTTATGCTAGAACTGTATAAAACACAAGTTAGACCACAGCTCGAGTACTGCATACAGTTCTGATCACCACATTACAGTAAAGATGTGATTGCACTAGAAAGGGTACAGAGGAGATTTATGAGGATGTTGCCAGGACTGGAGAATTTTAGCTATGAGAAATGATTGGAACGGCTGGGGTTGTTACTTTGGAACAGAGGAGGCTGTGGGAAGATTAAATTGAGGTGTATAAAATTATGAGGGGCCTGGACAGAAGGACCTATTTCCCTTAGCAGAGGGGCATAGATTTAAAATAATTGGTAGAATGATTAGAGGGGAGTTGAAGAGAATTTTTTTCACCCAGAGGGTTGTGGGGGTCTGGAACACACCAACTAAAAAGGTGGTAGAGGCAGAAACCCTCATCGCATTGAAAAAGTACTTGGATATGCAATTGAAGTGCCGTAACCTACAAGACTACGGACCAAGAGATGGAAAGTGGGATTAGGCGTGATAGCTCTTTTTTGGCTGGCGCAAACAAAATGGGTCAAATGGCCTACTTCTGTGCTTTAAACTTCCATGATTCTATGATTCAATTCTGTGAACAAGTATGAGCTAATCAGAGAGGCAGCATGGCATTGTTAAAGGTAAGTCATATTGACTAATCTCGTTCAATCTTTTGATGATGTCATTACTAAGCTAGATAAGGGAGTGTCTATAGATGTTAGTTATATGGACTTCCAGAAGGCATTCAATAATGGTCCTACATAAAAGCATAAGAATTCTTCCTCTTCGGCAGTCCCTCAGAGTAGAGGATGACTTGCTGCCACACTAAAAATGAGTTCTCAAGTGACTGATGAGTCCGATGCGGGAACTACAGTCTCTAACACAGGTTGGGTAGATGGTTGTTGAAGGGACATTGGTTGAAGGGCCGGTTGGTTGGAGTGCTTAGGTTGTTGTGCGCTCCTTCCGCTGTTTGCACTTGGTCTCTGCTTTCCCCCTGGCGAAGAGACTCCAGGTGTTTGGAGCCTTCACGGATTATTCTCTTCCATTTTGAGTGGTCTTGGGCCAGGAATTCCCAGGTGTCGGTGGGGATGTTGCACTTTTTAAAGTAGGGCTTGAGGGTGTCCTTGAAGCATTTCCTCTGCCCATCCTGGGGATCGTTTGCCGTGTTGGATCTCCGAGTAAATCGTTTGTTAAGAATTAACAAATTAGGAGCAGGAGTAGGCCATACAACCCATCGAGCCTGCTCTGCCATTCAGTAAGATCATGGCTGATCTCCGACCTCAATTCCACTTTCCCGCCCGATCCCCAGATCCCTTGATTATGCTATCGTCCAAAAATCTATCTATCTCAGCCTTGACTCTCCAGCCAGGGGAAACAACCTCTCAGCATTTACCTTGCCAATTACCCTCAGAATCTTGTATGTTTCAATGAGATCACCTCTCATTCTTCTAAACTCCAGAGCGTATAGGCCTAATCAACAATTTCTCCTCATAAGACAACCCTCCCATCCCAGGGATCAATCTAGTGAACCTTTGCTGCACCGCCTCTGAGGCAAGTTTATCCTTCTTCAGGTAAGGAGACCAAAACTGTGCACAGTACTCCAGATGTTACCAAAGCCCTGTACAATTGTAGCAGAAATTGCCTCTCTAAAAAATGCCCCTTACTACCTCAACCCGGCGGCCATGCTGCGGAGTCCAGTGGCCGGCGAGCTCCCGTTAAATGGCCGGCGACATCGGAATTCTCCTGACGCAGTCTTCCAGCGGTCTGCAGCTCTGCACCTCTTCCCCCTCACTTCTGCGGCGGTGATTGACAGTACTATTAAATGCGTCATCACGCTGTGCACCGCCGAGGTCCCGGGAAGTAAACAAAATCCCTTCTGAAGTTGTGCGGCCGCTCGGCGGTCCCAAGAGTTGCTTTTTTCCGGTGTTGCATCGTTGCAGATGCACACCGCCAGACCCTCTTAAATGCTTGTTGATGGAACAGAATTTTCTGCCTGCTGGGGGGGAAAGACAACAGGAGTGAGTTCACACCTTAATTTATTTTTAAAGCATCTCTCTACATCGAATTATTAATCAGCCTGAGGAGCTTTTTCTCCCTTTTAAAGTCCGTTATTTTCGATAAATTTGCACTGCTGTCTTCAGTGTGCACTGCTTGCCGAGTGCTGGAGGTACCTTCCAGCTGTAGCAAAGGGAGGCCACTTTGAGGAGGCTGTGCTTGTGGAGGGTCTTGAGATGGGGGCAATGCTTGCAGGCCAACCGCGCATTGTGCCTGCCACCGAGGCACGGAGGGGAAGGTGGCGCCGGGGACAAGGGATGCAGAAGCAGCGAGTAAGGGCCGCCGGCAACATTGTGCAGCATGATGGTGAGGGCCAGGGAGATGGCCACAGATGGCAATCAAGAGAGTTGGCATATGAAGCCCCGCAGCAAGACCTCCCCCAAGAAGGAGAGTCAGGTTCGCCGACCCCCTCCAGCAAATAATGGGCGAGTAGACCAGGAGGTAGCTTGCAGCAAGCCAGATGCTGGCAACACCAGCCTGCAGCTTACACTGCATGGCAGCAGCCACACTCTGGAAGCCATCTGAGGCTCCGTGCCCTGTTGCCCAGAGTGCATGAGAGCATTCTGAGAGAAAGGTCAAGATGAATTGAAGACACAGCTGCAAAACCTGCCTTTTAAGAAGGCCAGGGAGCAGCTGCATCGTAAGCATGATGGTTTTGCATCAAATGGATAAGAGGGGAATTTCTCAGTGCAAACACCACACCACTGAAAACAGCCATTACCACCGGGAACTAATACTCTGTCCTGTTTATGAAAGGGCAATAAAAGGGCAATTTCGATCTTACTACCACCGCAATCATATCGGCGGTAACGGATGGCCAATGGTGGTGCGACCACCCCGTTTCAGGCAGAGGGCAATTTTGGCCCCCCTTACTCTTATGCTCCAATCCCCTTGCAATAAAGGCCAACATGCCATTTACCTTCCTAATTGCTCGCTGTACCTGCATGCTAACTTTATGCATTTCCTGTACGAGAACACCTAAATGTCTCTGAACACTACATTTAATAGTTTCTCACCATTTTAATAAATCCTGTTTTTCTATTGTTCCTAACAAAGTGAACAACCTCACATTTCCCCATATTTTATTCCATCTGCTACCATATTGCCCACTCACTTAACCTGTCTATATCCCTTTGCAGGCTCTTTGTGTCATCTTCACAGCTAACTTTCTTGTCATATAAGTGGACTGACTTGTATTTACTCTATACATCCACCAGAGGGCTCACTCCCCAGAGTCCCAAGGGATCCCATAATCCCTTGGGAGCACAGGTATTTAAGAAGGCTCAGAGGTTGGAGAGACACTCTGGACACCTGCAATAAAAGACTACAGTCACACTTTATGTTGAGCTCACAGTGTTCAGTCTGACTCCTTCTCCATGCACAACAACTGGCAATGAGATATAGATAGCGAACCCAAAGATGCAGAGAACAGTGGGCATCCTGGAGATATTTTCGGAGGGAGAAGATTGGGAAACTTTTATGGAGCGACTCGACCAATACTTCATGGCCAACGAGCTAGATGGGGAAGAGAGCGCTGCCAAACATAGAGTGATTCTCCTCACCGTCTGTGGGGCACAAACGTATGGCCTCATGAAGAATCTGCTCACTCCAGAGAAACCCACGGAGAAATCGTACGACAATTTGTGCACTCTGGTCCGAGAGCGTTTAAACCCGAAGGAAAGCGTTCTGATGGCGAGGTACAGGTTCTACACCTACAAAAGGTCTGAAGGCCATGAAGTGGCGAGTTATGTCGCCGAGCTGAGACACCTTGCAGGACATTGCGAATTTGAAGGACATTTGGAGCACACGCTCAGAGACTTTTTCGTACTTGGCATTGGCCACGAAACCATACTTCGCAAGCTTTTGACTGTAGAGACCCCAACCTTGAGTAAGGCCATGGCGATAGCCCAGGTGTTCATTGCCACCAGTGACAATACGAAGCAAATCTCTCAGCACAAAAGTGCTGCTACAAGTACTGTGAACAAAGTGATGTTGTTTTCGAATCGTAAAGTACAGGGCAGGTCACACATACCTGCAGCTACACATCCACAGATGTCTCAGAGTCCACCATCAAGGGTGATGAATGCAAGGCCATTAACACCTTGTTGGCGCTGCGGGGGTGATCATCATTTCCATTCATGCCGATTCAAAAGGTACGTTTGCAAGGGCTGTGGAACAATGGGACACCTCCAACAAGTGTGCAGGTGAGCTGCTAAGCCTGTTAAACCTGCAAACCACCACGTTGCAGAGGAGGACAGATCCACGGAGGATCACTACGAACCAGAGCCTCAGATAGAGCAGGCAGAGGTACATGGGGTGCACACATTCACCACGAATTGTCCCCCGATAATGCTGAATGTTGAACTAAACGGACTCCCAGTGTCAGTGGAGCTGGACATGGGCTCGAGCCAGTCCATCATGGGCAAAAAGACTTTCGAAAGGTTGTGGTGCAACAAGGCCTCAAGGCCAGTCTTAACTCCAGTTCGCACAAGACTAAGAACTTACACTAAAGAACAGATTCCTGTAATCGGCAGTGCTACCGTAAAGGTCTCCTGCAATGGAGCGGTGCACAAGCTACCACTCTGGGTGGTACCGAGCGATGGTCCCACGCTGCTTGGCAGGAGCTGGGTTGGAAAGATACGCTGGAACTGGGACGATGTCCGAGCGCTATCGCCCGCTGACGGACTTCGTGTGCTGAAGTCTTAAACAAATTTCCTTCGCTGTTCGAACCAGGCATCGGGAAATTCCAAGGAGCAAAAGTATAGATCCACCTAATTCCGGGGGTGCGACCCATCCATCACAAGGCGAGGGCAGTACCGTACATGATGAGAGAAAGAGTAGAGATTGAGCGTGACCGGCTGCAACGAAAGAGCTTCATTTCACCGATCGAGTTCAGCGACTGGGTAAGTCCTATTGTCCCAGTCCTCAAGGGAGACGGCACCATCAGAATCTGTGGCGATTACAAAGTAACTATCAATCATTTCTCCCTGCAGGACCAATACCAATACCGAAAGCCGACGACCTCTTTGCAACGCTGGCGGGAGGAAAGACGTTCACGAAGCTGGAACTGACTTCAGCCTACATGACGCAGGAACTGAAGGAATCATTGAAGGCCCTCACCTGCATCAACACTCACAAAGGTCTTTTTGTTTATAACAGGTGCCCGTTTGAAATCTGATCAGCAGCGGCGATATTCCAGAGAAACATGGAAAGTTTACTGAAGTCGGTCCCTCACACTGCGGTCTTCCAGGACGACATCTTGGTCACGGGTTGGAATACAGTCGAGCACCTGCAGAACCTGGAGGAGGTTCTTAGTCGGCTCAACCGCGTGGGGCTCAGGCTAAAACGCTTGAAGTGCATTTTCCTGGCGCCTGAAGTGGAGTTCCTGCGAAGGAGGTTTGCGGCGGACGGCATCAGGCCCACCGAAATGAAGACGGAGGCAATCGAGAACGCACCGAGGCCACAGAACGTGACAGAGCTGCGGTCGTTTCTGGGACTCTTGAACTACTTTGGTAACTTCTTACCGGGTCTCAGCATCCTGCTAGAACCACTACATGTCTTACTTCGAAAAGGGGGTGAATGGGTTTGGGGCAAAAGCCAAGAAAATGCCTTTGTAAAAGCGAGAAAATTATTATGCTCAAACAAATTGCTTGTGTCGTATGGTCCATGTAAGCGTTTGGCACTAGCATGTGATGCGTCATCATATGGCGTCGGGTGTGTATTGCAACAAGCTAATGCTTTTGGGAAACTGCAACCTGTTGCTTATGCATCCAGGAATCTGTCTAAGGCCGAGAGAGCCTACAGCATGATTGAAAAAGAAGCGTTAGCGTGTGTCTATGGAGTAAAGAAAATGCATCAATACCTGTTTGGGCTAAAATTTGAATTGGAAACTGACTATAAGCCACTTATATCCCTGTTTTCTGAGAGTAAAGGGATAAATACCAATGCATAGGCCCGCATCCAGAGATGGGCGCTCACGTTGTCCGCATACAACTACGCCTCCGCCACAGGCCAGGTACAGAAAACAGCGCCGATGCTCTCAGTAGGCTGCCATTGCCCACCACGGGGATGGAAATGGCGCAGCCCGCAGATCTAGCCATGGTTATGGAAGCATTTGAGGGTGAGCAATCACCCGTCACTGCTCGGCAGATCAAAACCTGGACAAGCCAGGACCCCTTATTATCTCTAGTCAAAAGCCTTGTGCTTCATGGGAGCTGGTCCAGTGTCCCAGTGGAAATGCAGGAAGAGATAAAGCCGTTCCAGCAGCGCAAAGATGAAATGTCTATACAGACAGACTGCCTTCTGTGGGGCCATCGACTAGTGGCCCCCAAGAAGGACAGAGACACCTTCATCAATGACCTCCACACTACCCACCCAGGCATCGTAATGATGAAAGCGATAGCCAGATCCCACGTGTGGTGGCCCGGTATTGATGCGGACTTAGAGTCCTACGTTCACAAATGTAATACATGCTCGCAGTTAAGCAATGTACCCAGGGAGGCGCCACCAAGTTTATAGCCTTGGCCCTCCAAACCGTGGTCTAGGGTACACGTTGACTATGCAAGCCCGTTCTTGGGTAAAATGTTCCTTGTGGTTGTAGATGCGTATTCCAAGTGGATTGGATGTGAGATAATGTCGGCTAGCACATCCGCTGCCACCACTGAAAGCCTGCGGGCCATGTTTGCCACACACGGCTTACCCGATGTCCTGGTGAGCGACAACGGACCATGTTTTACCAGTATTGAGTTCAAAGAATTCATGACCCGTAACGGGATCAAACATGTCACATCTGCCCTGTTTAAACCAGCGTCCAATGGTCAGGCAGAGAAAGCAGTGCAAACCATCAAGCAAGGCTTGAAGAGGGTTACTGAAGGCTCACTGCAGACTCGCCTATCCCGAGTCCTGCTTAGCTACCGCATGAGACTACTCACTCACTTGGATCCCACTGCTGAACTGCTCATGAAAAGAACACTTAAGACAAGGCCCTCGTTAGTTCACCCTGATCTACATAAACAGGTAGAGAGCAGGCAGCTTCATCAAAGTGCATTCCATGATAGCGCAAATGTGTCAAATCAAACTCAGATTAACGGACTACCCTGAGCAATCCACCTTGGACCCTACCTTTTTAGATCCCCCAACACACACACCAGTGGCAACCGACACCACGGTTGACCACGAAGCAGAATCCATCATCCACAGTAGCCTTGCAGGGCCCAACACACCATGCAGCCCAGCAAGGCCAGCTGCACAGTAGCCCAGCGAGGGCCCAACAAATGATTCAATAACACCAGCTTTCACACCGAAATGATCAACCAGGGCAAGAGGGCCCCAATCCACTCACATTGTAAATAGTTACACTATTGACTTTGGGGGGAAGTATTGTTATGTATGTGCACTTGTATTTACTCTGTACAGCCACCAAAGGGCTCACTCCCAGGAGTCCCAAGGGATCCCATAATCCCTTGGGAGCACAGGTATTTAAGAAGGCTTCACAGGTTGGAGAGGCACTCTGGAGACCTGCAATAAAAGACTATGGTCACACTTTACGTTGAGCTCACAGTGTTCAGTCTGACTCTTTCTCCATACACAACATTTCCCACCTAGCTTTGTATTGTCAGAAAACCCGGATACGTTATAATCGGTCCCTTCATCTAAGTGATTAACATAAATTGCAAATAGCTGAGGCCTAAGCACTGATTCTTGGGGTAAACCACTAGTTCCAGCCTACCAACCTGAAAATGAGCTGTCTATCCCTATTCTCTGTTTTCGCTCTGTTATCCAATTCTCTAACCGTGCTATTATATTACCCCCAACCCCATCAGCCCTTATTTTGCATAACAACCTTTACCTTTTATGTGGCACCTCATCGAATGACTTTTGTAAATCGAAATATACAACATCCGCTGGTTCCATTTATCCATCCTGCTAGTTACATCCTCAAAATCTCCAATAATTAAAAAAAATATGATTTCCCTTTCATAAAACCATGTTGACTCTGCCTAATCATAATATGATTTCTAAATGGATTGCTGCATGTTCCCAACAACTGAATTAGGCTAACTGGTCTGTAGTTCATGTAGTTCCCTATTTTCTCTCTCCCTCCTTTCTTGAATAGCGGAGTTATATTTGATACCTTTTAATCCGCTGGGACCATTCGAGAATCTAGGGAATTTTCAAAGATCACAACCAATGCATCCATTATTTCTGCAGACACCTCTTTTAGAACCATGGCTGGCCATCAGGTCCAGGGAATTTGTCAGTTTTTATTCGCATTAGATTCTCAAGTATTTTTTCTCTACTGATATTAATTACTTTAAGTTTCTCACTCTCATTAGCACCTTCGTTCCCCATTATTTCTGGTATGCTTTTTGTGTCTTCTACTGTGAAGACAAATACAAAATATTTGTTTAATGTCTCTGCCATTTCCTTTGTCCACATTATAATTTCTCCTGTCTCAGGGCTGGATTTTCCTTTTAAATCGCCCCTGCCCAATCCTTAGCGGTGGTCCGGCGGTTGTGTCTTTTTCAACAGCCAGAATGCCGCTGGTGCGCACTCCCGCGGTTTTTGGGTGCTCCATGTCAGTGGCGGCGAAGCGGTGCGGGAGCGAAGTACAGCCTGCATTGTGCGGCCTATTGACTCGGGAATCTTTGGCTCCAAAGTTGTGCGCGCACGTGGGTGTCAAGCTCAGCCTTCCCGAGAGGCACCGACAGGAGGCCAGAGACTGCCGGCCTGAGATCGCTGTGGGAAGGAGGAGAGAGAGATCGCTGTGGGGGGGGGGGAAGGGGGGAGAGAGATCGCTGTGGGGGGGGAGGGGGAGAGGGATCGCTGTGGGGGAGAGGGGGGAGAGAGATCGCTGTGGGGGGGGAGGGGGGAGAGTGGGATCACTGAAGGGGTGAGACAGACTGGGAGGTGAGATAGACTGGGGCGGGGAGAGACTGGGGGGAGGAGAGACTGGGGGGAGGAGAGAGACTGGGGATGAGAGAGACTGGGGGTGAGAGAGACTGCGGGGGAGAGAGACTGAGGGGAGAGAGAGACTGGGGGGAGAGAGAGACTGGAGGTGAGAGACTGAGGATGGGAGAGACTGGGGGGAGGAGAGACTGTGGGGGAGGAGAGAGACTGGGGGTGAAAGAGACTGGGGGTGAGAGAGACTGGGGGTGAGAGACTCTGGGGATGAGAGAGAATGGGAGAGGAGAGAGGCTGGGGGTGAGAGAGACTCGGGGGAGAGAGACTGGGGTCAGAGAGACTGGGGTCAGAGAGAGACTCGGGGGAGGAGAAGACTGGGGGTGAGAGAGACTGGGAGAGGAGAGAGACTGGGGAGAGGAGAGAGACTGAGGGTGAGAGAGACTGGGGGTGAGAGAGACTGGGGGTGAGAGGGACTGGGTGTGAGAGAGCCTGGGGGGAGAGAGACTGGGCGGGGGGGGGGGGTGGGGGGAGAGAGAATGGGAGAGGAGAGAGACTGGGGGGAGGAGAGAGACTGGAGGTGAGAGAAACTGGGGGCGAGAGAGACTGGGGTGGGGGAGAGAGACTGGGAGAGGAGAGAGACAGGGGGGAGGAGAGAGACTGGGGGTGAGAGAGACTGGGTGTGAGAGAACCTGGGGAGGGAGAGCCTGGGGGGTGAGAGAGACTGGGGGTGAGAGAGACTGGGGGCGAGAGAGACTGGGGGGGGAGAGAGACTGGGGATCAGCGAGACTGGGGGGTGAGAGAAACTGGGGGTGAGAGAGACTGGGGGTGAGCAAGACTGGGGGGTGAGAGAAACTGGGGGTGAGAGAGACTCGGGGGTGAGAGAGACTGGGGGTGAGAGAGACTGGGGGTGAGAGATTGGAGGGGAGAGAGACTGAGGGTGAGGAGAGAGACTGGGGGTGAGGAGAGAGACTGGGGAGGGGGGGAGACTGGGGGGTAGGAGAGAGACTAATGTGAATGAGACTAGTGAGTGAGAGGGACTAAAGGAATAAATAAGGCTGTGTTCGACCATTTATATTATTGCCTAACACTAAAAAATACTACAATCCATTTAAAAATACATCTAACTGTGGAGAACTATAAAGATCTGTGTAATATCAAACAAACCTGTCAGATCTGTGTCCATACCGCCCACTTAAAATCCACTTAAGATCCAGTAAGACCTGCTTTTTCAGGATGGTATTAAGATCCGGTGGTTAGCGGATCTTAATGATGAAACTTCCATTTTAGGCGGTATTTGGGCAGCAATATATGGGCGGACAGTATCGAATACCGCCCGGCGGTAATGTTTGTGGAATTTACTGCCGGGCGGTGAATGGGCGATTTGAGAGGAAACTTGTAATTCTGGGCGGTAACTGGGCGGTAAATGGGCAATTTGAGAGGAAACTCTAGCACCCAGTCTCTAAGGGACCAACAGTTAGTTTTGCTACTTTCTTCCTTTTTACATACTCGTAGAATCTCTTACAACTTGTTTTAATATTTCTTGCCAGTTTACTCTCATTTTCATAAATTTTTTGGTCATCCTTTGCAGCTTTCTAAAGCTCTCCCAATTCTTAGGCTTACTACCATTCCTCACAACTTTATGGGCTAGATTTTACACTTTTGTACAGATCGCCCAAAAATGGGCATTATTTCCGGCGTAGGAGGTAACAATGAGTTTTCAAATGCCAGTTTGTCGCCCATTTTCAAAGCCCCTAGTCTCCATTTTAAAAATTGGCGAGCGATATGAAACGGGCGGTAGCGTTAAATCTCTCTGACCTTCTGCCGTAAAGTGTCGCCGTCCTTAGCAACGGCATGGCAACCTTCAATTCCCGCGATTCAGGAGGTCAGGGGTCATCATTACATGCGCAGAAGAGGAGACAGAGAGAGAGAGCAAAGCGTGTGTGGGTATGGTGTGTGCTTGTTTGGCTATTGTGGGAGGCAGGAGGGAGATTCACCAGCAGCAAAAAGCCTACTCAGCACCAAGAACATAGTTGGCACGGAGTTTTTGTCCAGCAAATAATATATAACATGGAAGGGATGGAGGAGGCCCTGGAACTGTTAGCCAGGAACCCTGGTGGCAGAGGGCTCCCCAAGGTGTACTGCACCCCAAGGTGCCACACCCCCATTGCCAATGACACATGAGAGCCAGGAGGAAGATCTTGCTTCTGGCTCATAAGAATTTGGAACAGGAGTAGGCAATCTAGCCCCTTGAGCCTGCTCCGCCATTAAACAAGATCATGGCTGATCTGGCCGTTGACTCAGCTCCACTTACCCGCCCGCTCCCCATAACCCTTAATTCCCTTATTGGTTAAAAATCTATCTATCTGTGATTTGAATACATTCAATGAGCTAGCCTCAACTGCTTCCTTGGGCAGAGAATTCCAATTCCACAGATTCACAACCCTCTGGGAGAAGAAATTCCTTCTCAGCTCGGTTTTAAATTGGCTCCCCCGTATTTTGAGGCTGTGCCCCCTAGTTCTAGTCTCCCCGACCAGTGGAAACAACCTCTCTGCCTCTATCTTGTCTATCCCTTTCATTATTTTGAATGTTTCTATAAGATCACCCCTTATCCTTCTGAACTCCAACGAGTAAAGACCCAGTCTACTCAATCTATCATCATAAGGTAACCCCCTCATCTCCGGAATCAGCCTAGTGAATCGTCTCTGTACCCCCTCCAAAGCTAGTATATCCTTCCTTAAGTAAGGTGACCAAAACTGCACGCAGTACTCCAGGTGCGGCCTCACCAATACCCTGTACAGTTGCAGCAGGACCTCCCTACTTTTGTACTCTATCCCTCTCGCAATGAAGGCCAACATTCCATTCGCCTTCCTGATTACCTGCTGCACCTGCAAACTAACTTTTTGGTATTCATGCACAAGGACCCCCATGTCCCTCTGCACCACAGCATGTTGTAATTTCTCCCCATTCAAATAATATTGCCTTTTACTGTTTTTTTTTCCAAGGTGGATGACCACACATTTTCCGACATTGTATTCCCTCTGCCAAACCTTAGCCCATTCGCTTAACCTATTTAAATCTCTTTGCAGTCTCTCTGTGTCCTCTACACAACCCACTTTCCCACTAATCTTAGTGTCATCTGCAAATTTTGTTACACGACACTCTGTCCCCTCTTCCAGGTCATCTACGTATATTGTAAACAGTTGTTGTCCCAGCACTGACCCCTGTGGCACACCACTTGATACATCCTTGCTATACGGTATAAATGCACACGAGGCCCATGCTTGAGAGAAGATCAGTCTGTGACCTGTCCTTTATTCCTTAGCACTCAAGTGATGGAATTGGGTGGAGCTTCCCATTTTATATCTGAAGGTCCAGGTTAGGAGTGTCTCCCACAAGTTCACCACCTTGTGGTCATTGTTCTCACAGTGTACAACTTCGGTCAGGTTATACATGGGTTACAATGCTGGTTGAATACATGACATCACCTCCCCTCCCAAAGTCTTATTTGGATCACAGGTTGAGTCTCTCTGGTGGTTTACACTCTCTTGTAGAGCGCCTGAGTTGGGGCTCCGGTTATTGGGCGCTGGCCTGAGTGTCTGCTGTTTGTGGTGCCTCAGGCCTGTTCGGACTGCCCACAGTGTCTGGGCTCTCCTCCACTTGATTCCTGTGTTCAGTCATCTGTGGAGGAGTGAACTCTATATTGTGTTCTTCCTCTGCTTCTTCTATGGGGTTGCTGAACCTCCTTTTTGTTTGATCCACATGTTTGTGGCAGATTTGTCCATTGATAAGTTTAACTACCTGAATCATATTTCCCTCTTTGGCAATCACAATGCCTGTGAGCCATTTGGGCCCTGCAGCGTAGTTGAGGACAAAAACAGGGTCATTTACATCAATACATCGCGCCCTCGCATTCCTGTCAGGGTAGTCATATTGTGACTGGTGCCTGCTCTTGACAATTTCTTTCATGGTGGGGTGTATAAGGGATAACCGGGTTTTGACCGTCCTTTTCATTAGCAACTCTGCGGGTGGAACCCCTGTGATTGTCCTTGAGTGCGCCATTAACAGGTGTTGATGGCCCCATTACTGGCCGCATTGTCCCTTGGAATCGCCGTTCAGCTTGCCATTGTCTGTCGAACTCCCCCTCTGGTTTCGACTACATGTTGGGGCATGCCCGACTGCCCTTGTCTGCCTGGAGAACTGTGTGCTGCTTTAACAATGTTGAATCTCTGTCCCAACCATTCCTTAACACAGTGCCTCTCATCTGTTCTGCTCGTGGCCATGCTCGCGTGGTTTAAATCCCAGTTTCTCGTCGCCATTGATACGTCCTTGCTATACAGTATAAATGCACACGAGGCCCATGCTTGAGAGAAGGTCAGTCTGTGACCTGTCCTTTATTCCTTAGCACTCAAGTGATGGAAGTGCGTGGAGCTTCCCCTTTTATATCTGAAGGTCCATGTTAGGAATGTCTCCCACAAGTTTACCACCTTGTGGTCATTGTTCTCATAGCGTACAACTTCGGTCAGATTATACATGGGCTACAATGCTGGTTGAATACATGACACCACTAACCATCGATTTCCAACCTGAAAAGGACCCATTTATCCCGACTCTCTGCTTTCTGTTAGTTAGCCAATTCTCGATCCATGCTAATACATTTCCTCTGACTCCGCGTACCTTTATCTTCTGCAGTAACCTTTTGTGCTCGGTGCTCGGAGCACATTCCCACCTCAGGACCATTCTCTCTCGTATCCGTCCAAGCAGCGGTTCTGCCGTCACCGCCCCCCCGCCCTCGCAGTGAAGCAGTGCCTGAGGAGCTCCTCGGCCAGAGGGCTTGGAGTCAGAAGGGGAAGGGGTAGAGGTGAGGAGGAGAAGCGCGGTGGAGAAGGAAAGTGAGGTGCATGGCCGCAGATGTTGTCTGGACATATTTTTACGTTGTTGCTGCTATTTTGGTGGGAGTGTCAGGGTAAGGGGTGAGGGGGCTACCTTGTTGGTTTGTATTTGTGCTCTGTTTTGCTGGAAATGGAGACCACTGTAATGATGTAAAGGTGATAAATTTGTTATGGGCTGGGGCGGGGGTAGGGTGTGGTGGTTTTTGCATATATACTTATGATTTCAGATAAATGGTTGGTTCAAATGGTTTTTATTTAACAAAACCTTGTTGCGCATTGGCTCAGATAGCTGCACTGTTACACACTGGTGATTCCTTAATATGAAAGGGTATAATTACACTTAACTTGAATCAACTTAAAACTTAACTGTCACAAGATGATGCAACCATTGATGTATGACCTGCACACCCAGCAATGTGTCAGCTTTGTAAATACCATCAATGTTTTTTCAAGGAAAGCGCTCATTTATGAGCTCCTGACGTAAGAGTCTTGCCACCACAGGCCCTTTCCTGCAGGGGGGCCGGGGTATGGCTTCAGCGTCTGCCTGATTGTCTGGCCCGATGTCAGCGCCACCTCCTCAACCTCCTCTTCCTCCTCTTCCTCTCTCTCCTGAGGTGGACCGTCAGACCCTTCTGGCAATTCTTGTCCCCTCCTGATAGCCAAGTTGTGCAGTATGCAGCACACCACCACGAATTGAGCTACCTGCTCAGGGTGGTATTGGAACTCACCTCCTGAGTGGTCCAGGCATCTAAAGCACTGCTTAAGCACTCCAATGATTTTCTCGACGATATTGCGAGTGGCTCTGTGGCTCTCGTTGTATCGCTTCTCGGCTTCAGTGTGGATGTCACACAGGAGGGTCATCAGCCAGGCGGCAAGGCCATACTCTTTGTCCCCAAGCATCCAGAATTGACCTTGTGGCTGGTGGCTGATTGGTAAACAAGTCAAATACAGTGCTCTCACGCAGGGTGTGAGCATCATGAATGCTACCCAGAAATTTAGTATTCACCGCCATAATAATTTGCTGGTGGTTGACAACAAGTTGTACATTCAGGGAGTGGAATCCCCTGCAGTTCCTGAAAATCTCTGCATCCCGAAAAGGTGCCCGCATCATGATGTGCGTACAGTTTATTGCTCCCTGCACTTTGGGGAAGTTACCAATTTGGTAGAATCCTAAAGCCCTCTTAGTCTGAGCCTCCCTGGTCACAGGGAAGTGGATAAAGTCCATCCAGCGTGTGTACAGGGCTTCAGTGACCTGTCTAATGCAGAAATGTGTGGCATGCTGAGACATACCGCAAATGTCGCCAGCTGAGACCAGAAAGGAACCCGACGCGTAGAACGAAAATGCCATGGTGACCTTGATCTTGACGGACAATGCAGTCCTGATGGTGCTGGCAGGCTGCAGATCTCCCTTGATGAGCTGACATATCTCACTGATAACCTCTTTGTGACAGCACAGTTTCCTCAGGCAAATGCCAAGTTGAGGTAAGACTGCTTCTCCCTGTACTTGCGGTGGGTGTAACGTCTGGTCCTCCTCATCAGTCTGTCTTACATTGGGCACATGATGTTGTCAAGTGTACCTTCTGCCATCTCGAGTCTGCAGCATGTCAGTGATCATCAAGAGAGGGTGAGAAATGACAGGCTCCATTCCAACAGCTATCTGTTTTCCACCGATTGTTCACAAAGAATGAATGTCCCCACTAAGACAGCTAGCAAATTCCAATCGTCCACAGTATGAAAAGATGTTTGTTCAGATGTTCACATTACCTCCAAACACCTCCAGCGTACATCCGAACTCCCCCGAGGTTGAAGCAGAGCAGCTTTTAAATGATGCGACATGTGATTTAGAACATGGCGTCCTTACCGCTGTGAGTAGTCCCGGTTAGTTCCACTTTTTCCCAGCGGTTTTTCGGTGAGCGATATTGTCCGGCAAGATGTCTGCATGGTGCCGAAAGTAAGGATGGGCGATATGCTGGGCATTAGTTTCGGCAAATGTGATCTTTACGACAAAAAACAGTGGACGGTCGGTATTGTTAAATCTCGGCGTTAATGACGTGTGGACATTAATGCTGGTCGATATTATGGGTGTTGGGTTCACCCATTCTGATGATTCCGTCCCAAAAAAATGGGCGGGTGGTATTATTTTTTCCCGCCGTTTACGTACATGGCGAAAGTAACGCTCGGTGATAAGTGTCCGAAAAATGGCCATCAGTTTCCATTTTGTGGCTAAATGTGCGCTATTTGGGCGTTACACCTCATTTCAGCATTAAAATGGACATTATGTGGGCGTTATATGCCATAATAATGGAAAATCTAGCCCTATAAGCTTCTTATTTTAATCTAATGTTACCTTTAACTTCTTTAGTTAGCGATGGATGCATCACTTTTCTTGTGGCATTTTTATTTCTCAATGGAATGTGTATTCTTTGAGAATTTTGGAATATTCCTTTAAATGTTTTCCACTGCTTATCTACTGTCATACCTTTTAATGTAATTTTCCAATCTACCTAAGCCAATTCACCCTTCATACCTATCTAATTGGCTTTATTTAAGCTTAAAACTCTAGTTTCGGATTTAACTATTTCATTCTCAAACACAATGTGAAATTCTATCATATTCTGATCACTCTTTCCCAGAGGATCCTTTACTATGAGGTTACTAATTAACCTTGTCTCATTTCACAATATTAGATCTAAAATAGCTTGTGCCATGATTGATTTCATGACTACCGTTGCTAATTTGATTTGCCCAGTTTATAGGAAGATTATAGTCCCCCAAAAATTATTGCATTACCTTTGTTACAAGCTCCAATTATTTGGTGATTAATACTCTGCCCAACAATATAGCTACTCTTTGGGTGCCTATAAACTACTCCCACCAGTGTTTTCTGCCCTTTATTATTTCTTATCCCCACCCATACTGATTCTACTTCCTGATCTTCCGAGCCAAGATCTTTTCACACTACTATCCTTATGTCATCCTTTATTATCAGTGCTCCCTTCTCCTTTTCCATTCTGCCTGTCTTTTTGAAATATCAAGTAACCTGGAATATTTAGTTCCCAACCTTGATCACCTTGCAACCAAATCTATGTAATGGCTATTAGGTTAAACCATTTATCTCTATTTGTGCCACTAATTTGTTATCTTGTTACAAATGCTTCGTGCATTCAGATAAAGAGTCGTTAATTTTAACTTTTTACCATTATTCCCTGCTTTCACCTTATTCACTGATGCACTAATACCATTAAACTCTCAGGGGGCAAAATTGCCCCTTTTTATAGTCCCGTTAGCGCATCAAGGGGGTGCTAATGTGGTGCAATGGTGTTTTCGCTCTATGGAGGGGGAGCGCCGCTGGGAAAATTGCCCTGGAGGTTTGAGGGGCGCTGTCCTGGTGTTCCGGGCCAGCGCACAACTGGCGATGACATAATCGGCGTGCACACCAACCCCTTTGCACTCCATGGCGGAAAGTCTAATTAATTAATTAGAGTTTATGTATTTAATTAACTTAGCCTATAGTTTAGTTTATTAACTAATTACTTGATCTAGTTTAAGTTACAGATAGATCTAATTAAATATTTACCTGTAACACAAAGCACTACAAGTATTGGAGGCAAAAGCATTACCTCCTTCCCCCTGCACTGAGTTCCCATTCTCTCCAAATTCCCAACTTTAACACACTGTTTAGAAGCACTTCATTTCAGACCACTCTGTGCAGACCACTCTGTGCATCAGCAGATACTGGTTACACCCAAGAGATTATTAGCAAAAATCACTTTGCAAGGAATTGGGGGTAGCCTTTTGATTTAGATTGGAAATTAGTTGGGTAGTAGGAAACAGAGAATGGGGATAAAAGGGACATACTGTGATTGGCAGATGTGATAAGTGGTGCTCCCCTGGGATCCCTGGGTTCTGGCTCCTCAGCTTTTCACCATATTTATTAATGACGTGGATGAAGGAACAGAAAAATGTATATCCAAGTTTGCAGATGATACTAAGTTAGGAGAGACAGTAAGTAGTGCAGATTGGAGAAGGAAGTTGCAAAGGGACAAAACTATGGAAAATGGAGTTCAGTGTGTGCAAGTGTGAGGTCATCCACTTTGGACTCAAGAAAGATAAATCAGAGGCCCTGATTTTGCTGGCACTCAGCAGATCTGATTGGTGGCGGAGCAGCTGTGAAATTTAAAATGATTGACAGCAGGTCAGGAACCTGTGGTCAAAACGCGCGCATCTGCAAAAGAAGAAAAACTACTCACCAATCACCAGCCAATCACTTACCCCCTTGGCTGTGATGTCACACTTCGATTTCTTTTTACTTCTTTTTTGCCCTCTGTCCCTGCTGCAGCTGCACCAGCTAGCCCCTCCTCGATGACTGCTGGGCCTTTTATGGCCCTCCCCTGGACTCCCGCTCCTCCTCCGACGCTCGCGCTCCTCCGACTGCTGGGTCTTTTATGGGCCTCCCCTGGCCTCCCGCTCCTCCTCCTCCGACACTCCCTGTTCCTCTCTCTGATCATCGGAGCATGGATCTCTCCATAGTCCTCTGCATGGCCCTCTCCCAGTGCAGGTGCCTCTCCCAGTGCCAGCCTTTCTCTTTCCATCTTCTGATGCCTCTGCCTGGCTAAATCATTGTCTTCTCCGAACCATCCTCTAATGGTGAAGATGCAGGAGACGTTCCACTGCCAGCACTGAGTCCATGATTTGCATAGAATGTTGTGCTATGCAAATAGAGCTGACTGAAGCAGAGGGAGCGCTGGAAGTAAATGGAAACTGCGTTCCGGCAATCAATGTTGGCTGTGGCAAAACCAACAAAATAATTTCAAAGTGTCCAAAAATTCGCCCAACAAAAAATGATCTCGATCAGCGCGCTTTTAAATCTCACTGGCGCTGCAGCCTGACGACTTCAAACCGACAGCAAAAGCTGTCATTGGCATCGGCAAATGTTAGTTGGAGGGGCGTGGGGCAATTTATTCTTCCAGAGCAGTCACGAGGCGATATGCATGGTGATGACCTCATCATCGCCGTGCGCAGAGGAGCATCACGATCAACGCCGGAGCGTAAAGCCCACGCGCTAACTCATTAGCACACTGTTAGTGTTGGCCGGCGGCGTTAACTGGCATTGCGCAAAGGGGCAATTTCAGCCCATACACCTCAGAAAGGATATATTGACCTTGGAATAGGGGCAGCCCAGATACACCAGAATGATTCCAGTGCTTAGAGAGTTGAGGACAGGTTGCATAAACTTGGCTTGTATTCCCTTGAATATTGAAGATTGAGGGGTGATCGGATCGTGGTGTTTAAATTATTGAAAGGATTTGATATGATAAAACTATTTCCTCTGTAACGTAAATCAAGAACAGGGACATCATCTTAAAATTAGAGCTCGTCCATTCAGAAGTGAAATCAGGAAGCATCTTTTCAGTAGAAATCTGGAACTCTCTCCCCCGAAAGGTTATAGATGCTAGGACAATTGGAGCTTATAATACCGAGATAGATACATTTTTGTTTGGTAATGGTATCATGTATGGAGGAAAGGCTGGGAAATTGAGTTTTGATGCAGATTAGCCATGATCTAGCCTATGCAACTCACCCTCATAATTTAACCCTGATATAATTCTGGTGAATCTGTGCTGCACCCCTTCAAGGCCAATGTATCCTTCCTGAGGTGCGGAGTCCAGAACTAAATGCAATACTCCAGATTGGGTCTACCAAGAGCTTTGTACAGCTGTAACATAATTTCCCCCCTTTGTATTCCAGACTTTTTGAGAAAAAGGCCAACATTCCATTAACCTTTTAAATTATTTTTTGTACTGTCGGCTAGCTTTTAGTGATTTCTGAACTTGGACCGCTAAATCTCTCTATTCATCCATTGTTTCTAGCTTCTCCCCATTTAGAAAATACTCTGATCTATCTTTCTTAGGTCCACAGTTTCCCACATTGAACTCAGTTTGTCTCAGTTTTGTCTACTCATTTAATCTTTCAATGTCCCTTTGCAACTTTCTGTTCCCTTCTACATTACTTACAAGTGTCATCTTGCGGTGTCCTGGCCAATAGTTATTCCTCAACCAACATCACTAGAAAACAAATTATTTGGTCATGTATCTCATTGCTGTTTGTGGGACCTTGCTGTAAGCAAGTTCCTTTCGAACAGTGACTACACTTCAAAATATATCTCATCGGCTGTAAAGCACTTTATGATGTTCCGAGGTTGTAAAAGGTACTATATAAATGAAAATCCTTTCCTGTTCCTTTTAAAGTGATATAGCAGGTGACTGGATGGCTCTGTCAACTCATCCTATTTCAGTGACAACTTGGCTCAGTGGTAATACACTTGTTTCTGAGTTAGAAGATTATGGGTCAAATCCTACTCCAGTGCTTGAGTACATACTGAGAGGATTCTACTTTTTTGGAGATACAATTTTTCATGTGAAATATTAAACTGAGGCCCTGTCTGCTAGTTTAGCACTTTTTTTGAATAAGAGCCAAGAGCTAGATTTTACACTTTTGTGCTTATCGCCCAAAAATGGGTGTTATTTCCAGCGTGGGCAATAAAAATGGGTTTTCCAATCGCCGGCTTCTCGCCCATTCTCAAAGCACCTGGTCTCCATTTTTGAAATTGGGCGTTACCGCGGGCAATATGCAATGGGCGGTAGCGTTAAATCTCGCTGAACTTCTGCCGCAAAGTGTGGCCGTCCTGAGCAATGGCATGGCAACTCTCGATTCCCGCGATTCAGGAGGTCAAGGGTCATCATGACATGCATAGAAGAGGAGATAGAGAGAGAGGGATCTGAGAGGGACTGAAGGTGTGTCTGAGTGTGGTGTGGCTGCTTTGGGAGGAAGGAGTGAGACTTTAGAGCTTCACAGCAACTAGGAAAACAAAAATTAGCTGTTAACAGCCACATATTTGTCTGAATTTGGCCTACAATGGTGGGAGAAGAGGAGGCATCACAGCACGCTGTGGAGACTGAAGCTGGAGAGATCAGTGAGGTGGGAGAGGAGCACATTGGAGGGCACAAAAGAGCCAGGAGGTTCTCGGACGGGGCAAATGCCTCCCTCCTGCAGGAAGTCGAGTTACGCTGGGGTGATTTGACACAGGGATGGCGTGGGAAGCCCACCACAAAGGCCTACCAGAAAATATGGACCGAGATAGCAAAGGTGGTCTCGTCGGCAACCAATGAGGTACGTGAGGGCAACCAATGCCACAAATGATGGAACGACCTTGTGGGATCCGCAAGAGTAAGTATTACATTTATTTACATGTACTTATGTATTTATATAATTTGATTTGTAACAGTCATGAGTGACTATCAGCAGATGTGAGGTCTTCCGCTTTTGGCAGGAATGTTTTACTCAAAGCCTGTGGTCACGGTGTATATCTTTAGGTAAAGAATGGTAATGATCATAATAAGCATGATTACATCTGTCAATTATATGTTGTATCAGTTTCTGTGACAGTACCTAGCAATGATCTCATGCCATGTCGTCTTGTCACCTTTAACAGAAGAATTATCACCGATGAGGTCCATGTAGAGGCGAACGGGTGGGAGGGCCACCAGTCCCCAGCGACATCATTGACATTGAGGAGCAGGTGCTCACACTCGTGGGGAAGTACACCCGGACAGCCATGGACGCATCTGCAGACCCTGAAGTGATGCCACATGAATAAAGCTTACACCATTGCATGATGTAAAGTCAATAGATGCCACACCCACTCATATCCAAACAAACATATATGATAGATGATTTCTAAAATTGTCATAGAAATAATGCTGTCCGAATGATAATCATTGCAATGCAAATGTTTTGGTGGTCATGAAATGTGATGTCTGTGATGATTTTATAGCGGTGGTGCTTTTGTCGTGCATATGCTGTGTGTAGCGCTGGACTCACCTTGTGACCCTAGCACCCCTTCTCCTCTAACAACCTCATTTGTGTTTTGCAGCTCAGCCAGCAGCGCGGCCCCAGGCCAGACCACAGAGGCCAGGAGGTGGGGACACGGGGCCCGACTCTCCGGACGATCCAACATCTGGTGCTGAGGAGCTCCGATTCTCGCCTGTCAATCCGCTGGTTCTGTTCTCCACGGATGAGAGCACTGACTTCGAGGAACCTGCATCGCCACACTCCAGAAGCCATTCCACCCCAAGGTCATCTTGTGCTCCTCCGGTCATTCCTGCCTCCACTCTGGAGGTACTGGCCCCAAGCACCTCGCCACAGGGGACCCCATTTGTCCCCAGAACGGCGCTGACCTCACGGAGGCCTTGTGGACGCGGCAGGTGTGGCCCACGAGCGCCACACGAGAGCAGAGAGATGGTACAGTTGTCCAGGAGGATTGGTGACCAGCTCATCGAAGCATTGGGGAGGTATATCCCGACTGCTGGCCACCATGCCTGAGTACATTCTATGGATGCGGAGGCCCAGGATGCAATAGCCAGGACCACTGCTGGCACAGGCCTCCCAGTGGTCCCAACACTCCACTCCTAGGTTCCGCACCATCACTGCGAATGACAGATGAGAGCAAGGACCAAGATGCTGCTTCTGCATCAGTTGCCCCCTCAGCACCCCCCGCTCCCATACCTGTGCAACCACTGCCTCTGCCTTCATCCTCCCACAATGAGGCACCACCTGAGGAGCTCCTCGGCCAGGCGCCGTGGAGCGAGGAGGAGCAGGGGTAGAGGTGGGGAGAAGAAGGGAAGGGGAAAGGAAAGTGAGGTGCATGTCCGCAGGTGATGGCTGTGTTATATCTCCATCTGGGTGTATGCAATTTGTTGTAATGTATGGGGGCTGGGGACCACTCTCCTGCTTTGCCTTTGTATTCTGTGTTGCTGGACATGTTGAACATTTGATTGATGTCAATGGTGGAAAAAGTGGGGTGTGGGCGGCGTTTGGGTGTTATTGGCTGTGATACTTATGATTTAAGACCAATGTTGGTATAAATTTTTTTTTATTGAACAGAACCTTGTTGCGCATTGTCTCAGATAGCTGGACCGTTACACACTGGTGATTCCTTAACATGAAAGGATTTAGTAAAACTTAACTTCAATCAACGTAAACTTTAACCACACTGATGGGTACCATTGATGTCTGAGCTGCACACACACAGCAGTGTGTCAGTGTTGTCACTCACAGCAACATTCTTTCAGGTAAATTGTTCCGATATCAGCTCCTCATGTAAGAGTCTTGCAGCAATGTAACCACCACGGGCCCTTTACTGCGGTCTCGAGGGGATCGTGGGTGGTACACTCATAATAAAGGATGAAACTGAGTATTGTGTACAATGAGCAAGTGTGACCTTAGCTCCTTTAATAAAGCTCCAGAGTGCATGTACCTCGTGGGTGGCCTGCTTATATACCGTGCTCCCAAGGGATGCTGGGATCCCTTGGGACTCCAACAGGTGGGCCCTCTGGTGGTCAGATATTATACAGGTTACAAGAGGTTAAATACACAACATCACTCCCCCATGAAGTCAACAGTACACTTATTTACAAGGTGAGACGATCTGGGGCTTTTCGCTCCCTTGTCGATTGTCCCAGTACAAATGCGGGTGTGGGTGAGTTGGCCAGTCTTCACTGAGCTGCTGGGCAGCCGGCCTTGCTGGGCTGCTGGGGATGGTGAGTTCGGCTTCATGGTCAACCATGATGTTGGTTGCCACTTGTGTGTGTGTTGGAGGGTCAAAGTTGGTGGTGTCTTCTGCGGGTTGTTCGTAGCTGTTGTTGAACCGCAATTTGATTTGATCCAAATATTTTCTGTACGTTTGTTCATTGGCCAATTTGACCTGAAACACCCTACTCCCCTTTTTTGCTGTGACCGTGCCATCAAGCCATTTGGGACAATGTCCATAATTGAGCACAAACACAGGATCATTGAGCTCATTTTTATGTGACAAAATTGTGCGGTCATGGTACACACTTTGTTGATGCCATTTGCCCTCCATGTGATCATGGAGATCAGGGTGGACAAGAGAGAGCCTTGTTTTTAGCGCCCTTTTCATGAGCAGCTCGGCAGGGGGAGCCCTAGTGAGTGAGTGGGATCTGGTGCGATAGCTGAGCAGCACTCGAGACAGCCGGGTCTGCAGGGAGCCTTCCGACACACGTTTCAAGCTTTGCTTGATGGTCTGAACTGCCCGTTCTGCCTGGCCGTTGGATGCGGATTTAAATGGGGTAGACGAGACGTGTTTGATCCCGTTATGGGTCATGAATTCCTTGAATTCAACACTGGTGAAGCACGGCCCATTGTCGCTGACTAGGACATCAGACAAGCCATGCATGGCAAACAAGGCTCGTAGGCTTTCAATAGTGGCCGTGGACGTGCTTATAGACATTATTGCACATTCAATCCATTTTGAGTAAGCGTCCACGACAACCAAAAACATTTTGCCTAAAAATAGGCCCACATAGTCCACGTGGATCCTCGACCAGGTTTGGAGGGCCACAACCACAATGGTGTCTCTCTGGGTACATTGCTCAGCTGAGAGCAAGTGTTGCACTGGTGCACGCATGATTCTAAATCTGAGTCGATGCCAGGCCACCACACATGGGATCTGGCTATGGTTTTCATTATTACAATGCCTGGGTGGGTGCTGGGCAGTTCTCTGCCTTTCTTGGACAAGACCACACGATTGCCCCACAATAGACAGTCCGCCTGCAGGACAACTCGTATTTGCGTCTGTGGAACGGATTAATTGCCTGATGCATCTCTGCTGGGACCGGACCAGCTCCCATAGAGAACACAGTTTTTTACCAAGGACAGTAAAGGATCCTAGCTGGTCCAGATCCTAATCTGGCGGGGCATAATGGGGGACTTCTCGTTCTCGAATGCCTCCATGGCCATGAGCAAGTCCGCTGACTGTGCCATTTCCACCCCGTTGTTGGGCAATGGCAGCCGACTGAGAGTATCTGCGCAGTTCTCTGTGCCCGGTCTGTGGCAGATTACATAGTTGTATGCCAACAGTGTGAGCGCCCATTTTTGGATGCGGGCAGAGGCATTGATATTAATCCCTTTGCTCTCAGAGAACAGCGATATGAGCGGCTTGTGGTCAGTTTCAAGCTTATACTTGAGGCCAAATATGTACTGGTGCATTTTTTTCACCCCGTAAACGCATGCCAGAGCCTCTTTTTCAATCATTCTGTAGGCCCTTTCGGCCTTGGACAAACTCTTGGACACATAAGCGACCGGTTGCAAAATCCCCGATTCATTAGCCTGTTGTAACACACACTCGCAAGCTAGCACGAATCATTTACAAGGGTTACACAGGGTTACAGCAGTTTCTTTGAACACAACAGATTTCTGGCTTTCTTAAAGGCAGCCTCTTGTGAATTCCCCCAAACCCAGTCATCTCCCCTGCGCAGTAGCGCATCTAAGGGTTCGAGCAGGGTGCTTAACCCAGGTAGGAAATTACCAAAATAGTTAAGGAGTTCCAGGAACGACCACAGCTCCGTCCGTAAAGTAAATATTGGTCCCTTAGAAGATGAGAAGGGGGATTTAATAATGGGAAATGTGGAAATGGCTGAGACCTTAAACAATTATTTTGCTTCGGTCTTCACAGTGGAAGACACAGAAATCATGCCAGAAATTGCTGGTCATGGGAATGTGGGAAGGGAGGACCTGGAGACAATCACTATCACGAGGGGGGTAGTGCTGGACAGGCTAATGGGACTCAAGGTAGACAAGTCCCCTGGTCCTGATGAAATGCATCCCAGGGTAATAAAAGAAATGGCGGAAGTTATCGCAGATGCATTCGTTATAATCTACCAAAATGCTCTGGACTCTGGAGAGGTACCAACGGATTGGAAAGCAGCTAATGTAATGCCTCTGTTTAAAAAAGGGGACAGACAAAAGGCAGGTAACTATAGGCCGGTTAGTTTAACATCTGTAGTGGGGAAAATGCTTGAAGCTATCATTAAGGAAGAAATAGCGGGACATCTAGATAGGAATAGTGCAATCAAGCAGACGCAACATGGATTCATGAAGGGGAAATCATGTTTAACTAATTTACTGGAATTCTTTGAGGATATAACGAGCAAGGTGGATCGAGGTGTACCGATGGATGTGTTGTATTTAGATTTCAAAAGGCATTCGATAAGGTGCCACACAAAAGGTTACTGCAGAAGATAAAGGTACGCGGAGTCAGTGGAAATGTATTAGCATGGATAGAGAATTGGCTGGCTAACAGAAAGCAGAGAGTCGGGATAAATGGGTCCTTTTCAGGTTGGAAATCGGTGGTTAGTGGTGTGCCACAGGGATCGGTGCTGGGACCACAACTGTTTACAATATACATAGATGACCTGGAAGAGGGAACAGAGTGTAGTGTAACAAAATTTGCAGATGACACAAAGATTAGTGGGAAAGCGGGTTATGTAGAGGACGCAGAGAGGCTGCAAAGAGATTTCGATAGGTTAAGCGAATGGGCTAAGGTTTGGCAGATAGAATACAATGTCGGAAAGTGTGAGGTCATCCACCTTGGGGAAAAAAACAGAAAAAGGAAATATTATTTGAATGGGGAGAAATTACAACATGCTGCGGTGCAGAGGGACCTGGGGGTCCTTGTGCATGAATCCCAAAAAGTTAGTTTGCAGGTGCAGCAGGTAATCAGGAAGGCGAATGGAATGATGGCCTTCATTGCAAGAGGGATGGAGTCCAAAAGCAGGGAGGTCCTGCTGCAACTGTATAGGGTATTGGTGAGGCCGCACCTGGAGTACTGTGTGCAGTTTTGGTCACCTTACTTAAGGAAGGTTATACTAGCTTTGGAGGGGGTACAGAGACGATTCACTAGGCTGATTCCGGAGATGAGGGGGTTACATTATGATGATAGATTGAGTAGACTGGGTCTTTACTCGTTGGAGTTCAGAAGGATGAGGGGTGATCTTATAGAAACATTTAAAATAATGAAAGGGATAGACAAGATAGAGGCAGAGAGGTTGTTTCCACTGGTCGGGGAGACTAGAACTAGGGGACACAGCCTCAAAATCAAAAGTCGGGGAGCCAATTTAAAACCGAGTTGAGAAGGAATTTCTTCTCCCAGAGGGTTGTGAATCTGTGGAATTGGAATTCTCTGCCCAAGGAAGCAGTTGAGGCTAGCTCATTGAATGTATTCAAGTCACAGATAGATAGATTTTTAACCAATAAGGGAATTAAGGGTTATGGGGAGCGGGCGGGTAAGTGGAGCTGAGTCCACGGCCAGATCAGCCATGATCTTGTTGAATGGCAGAGCAGGCTCGAGGGGCTAGATGGCCTACACCTGTTCCTAATTCTTATGTTCTTATGTTCTGTGGTCTCGGCGCATTCTTGATGGCCTCCATCTTGGCGTCAGTGGGTCTGATGCCGTCTGCCACGATTCTTCTTCCCAAGAACACGATGTCCTGCACCAGGAAAACACATTTCGAGCGTTTCAACCTGAGCCCCACACGATCCAACTGACTAAGAACCTCTTCCAGATTCTTCAAGTGCTCAATAGTGTCCCAACTTGTAAGCAGTATGTCGTCCTGGAAAAGCACGGTGCAAGGAACCGACTTTAGCAGGCTCTCCGTGTTCCGCTGGAAGAGAGCCGCGGCCGACCAAATCCCGAACGGGCACCGGTTATAGATGAACACACTTTTGTTGATGCAGATGAGGCCTTTTTAAGATTCCTCCAGCTCCTGCGTCATGCAGGTCCAGTTTGGTGAACATTTTCCCTCCAGCCAGGGTCGCAAATAGGTCGTCTGCCTTCGGTAGTGGGTACTGGTCCTGCAGCGAAAAATGCTTAATCGTTACTTTATAGTTCCCACAAATTCTAACCGTGCCATCCTCTTTAAGTACTGGGACAATCGGACTGGCCCAGTCGTTGAATTCCATCAGTGCGATGATGCCATCTCGCTGCAGCCTGTCCAGCTCAATTTCCACTTTTTCACGCATCCTGCATGGTACCGCCCGTGCCTTGTGGTGGATGGGTCGCGTACCGGGAACCAAATGGATCTGCACTTTCGCCCTTGAGAAGCTTCCAATGCTTGGCTCGAACAACGATGGGAACTTGCTCTGGACCTGGGCACATGAGGCATCGTCGATAGACAAAAGTGCTCGGATGTCGTCCCAGTTCCAGCTGATTTTTCCCAGCAAGCTTCTGCCAAACAACGTGCGGCCATCCCCTGGCACAATCCACAGCGGGAGTTCATGTACTGCTCCGTTATAGGAGGCTTTGACTTCTGCACTGCCAGTTACAGAGATTAGTTCCTTGGTGTTAGTCCTTAGTTTGGTGTGAATGGGGCTGAGCTTGGGCCCGTGTGTCTTTTTGCTCCACAGCCTGTCGAAGGCCTTGTTACTCATTATGGACTGATTTGCACCCGTGTCCAGTTCCGTAGTTACTGGAATACCATTCAGTTCAACTTTCAACATAATTGATGGACATTTCGTAGTGAATGTGTACACCCGTACACTTCTGCCTTCCCGGTACGAGTCTCCAATTCAGCCTGATCCACAATGGATCGATCTTCCTTTGCAATGTGGTGGTTTGCAGGGTTTGCAGCATTTGCAGCTCGCCTGCACATTCGCTGGAGGTGTCCCATTGTTCTGCAACCGTTGCACGCATAGTGCTTGATGCGACATTGATGGGGTCGATGATCACCTCCACAAAGCCAACAAGGTGTTAACTGCCTCGCATTAACAATTGATGGCGGACTCTGGGTCAACTGAGGTTGGGCAGCAGCAGCCGGCGTGTACCTTCGACATTTACATTTCTGCTCGAGGCCGATGTTACTTTATGCACAGTACTGGCCGAAACTTCCTTACTCTGCGAAATCTGCTTGGTGTTGTCGCTGGTGGACATAATGCTTTACTTAGATTCAGAGTTTCTACAGTCAACAGTTTGCGAAGGATTGTCTCATGTCTAATGCCCAGTACAAAAAAGTCTCTGAGTATTTGTTCTAGGAATCCCTCAAATTCACAATGTCCTGCGAGGCACCTTAGTTCAGCGACATAGCTCGCCACTTCTTGGCCCTCCGATCGTTGACACCTGTAGAACTGATATCTCGCCATCAAAATGCTTTCGTTAGGATTTAGGTGCTCCCAGACCAGCGTACACAATTCTTCGTAGGATTTCTCTGTTGGTTTTGCCGGAGCAAGGGGATTCTTCATGAGACCATAGGTTGTTGTCCCACAGACAGTTATGAGGATCACCCTTTGTTTGGTAGCGTTCTCGTCCCCTTGGTCACGAAGTATTGGTCGAGTCTCATCATGAAGGCCTCCCAATCGTCCCCTTCTGAGAACTTCTCCAGGATACCGACTGTTCTTTGCATTTTCGCGCAGTTGTTCGTTACCTCATCGCCAATTGGTACACTCATAATAAAGGATGAAACTGAGTACTGTGTACAATGAGCAAGTGTGACCTTAGCTCCTTTAATAAGGCTCCAGAGTGCAGGTACCTCGGGGGTTGCCTGCTTATATGCCGTGCACCCAAGGGATGCTGGGATCCATTGGGACTCCAACAGGTGGGCCCTCTGGTGGTCATGTGTCATACAGATTACAAGGGGTTAAATACATAACAGTGGGCATGGTTGCATGGTTATCTGGCCCTAGGCCCCAGCCCCTCGTTGTCCTCTTCCTCTCTCTCCTGAGGTGGAGCATCAGACCCTTCTGGCAATTCTTGGCCCCTCCTGATAGCCAGATTGTGCAGCATGGAGCACACGACCATGAATTTACCTACTTGCTCAGGGTTGTATTGTAGCTCCCCTCCTGAGTGCTCCAGACATCTGAAGCGCTGCTTAAGCACAGTTTTTTTTTCTGGACCACATTGCATGTGTCTCTGTGGTTCCGGTTGTATCGCTTCTCAGCCTCGGTGTGGGTGTCACGCAGGGGGGATCATCAGCCAGGTGGCTAGGCCATATCGGTTATCACCAAGCATCCAGCATTGTCCTTGTGGCTGACTCTTAAAGATGTCAGAGACAGCGCTCTCACGAAGGATGTGCGTCTTATCGAAGGTGCCCGGACATTTGGCATTCACTGCCATGATGATCTGGTTGTGGTTGACAACAAGTTGGACTTTCTGGGAGTGAAATCCTTTTCTGTTATGAAAATGCTCCGCATCCTGAGAAGCATGCGATGTGAGTGCACAGAATAGCTCCCTGCACCCTGGGGAACTTAGCAATGTGGTAGAATGCGCCAGCCCTGTCAGTCTGAGCCTCCGTGGTCATGGGGATGCTGATAAAGTCCATCCTTCTCGCATACAGGGCTTCCATGACCTGTCTAATGCAGCAATGGGTTGCATGATGAGACAGAGAGCAAATCTCGACCACAGAGGCCTGAAAGGAACCGGACTTGTCGAAAGACAGTGCCGCGATGACCTTGACCTCGACCAACACTGATGTCCTGATGGCAGGCTGCATATGTGGCCTGATGAGCTCATATATTTCATTGATCAGCACCTTGTGGAAGCGCAGTCTCCGAAGGCAGGTGTGGTCAGATACGTCGAGGTAAGACCTCTTTTCCCTGTAGGTGCGGGGTGTGTATGGTCTGGCCCTCCTCCTCATTCTTGCACGTCTTAAGTTGGGGACATCATGATGTGCATCACACATTGAGCCATCTGCACATCTGTGTATTAATCGATGCAGGCTGAGAAATGGCTGACCCCATTGCAATGAAAGTAGAATAGCGGCAATAATTTCCTCACTAAAATACAACTAGAGTAAACCCCCAATAGTCCAGAGTTTGAAAATATGTCTGTTGAGATGGTCACTTCACCTGAGAAGAACTCCACAGTCATTGCAAACTCCCCCGAAGTTGAAGCAGCCTTCTGAATGAAGCGACCTGCAATTTTAAAAATGGTAGCCACACCGCTGGCTTTAGTTCAGAATAGTTCCACTTTTTCTGGCCGTTTTTTTGGGTGAGCAATATTGAGGGCGATATGTGTGCGAGATGGTGAGAGTGATGGTGGACATCTCCTGGCCATTAGTTTCACCAAATGTGGTCTTTACGACAAAAAAAAATGGGCTGGCGGTATTATTGAATCTTGCCATTAATTACGTGCGGAAACTAACACTGGGCGATATTATGGTCGTTGATTTCACCCATTCTGATGATTCCGCCCCAAAAAAGTGGGCAGGCGGTATTATTTTTTCCCGGCGTTAAGCACATGAGGAAAGTAACGCTCGGCGACAAGTTTCCGGAAAATGCCCGTCAGTTTCCATTTTGTGGCGAAATGGGCGATATATGAGCGTTATACGTCATTTCAGTGGTAAAATGGACGTTAAGTGGGCGTTAAGCATGCAAAAAACATGGAAATTCTAGCTGCAAGTTGCCTGACCCAGATTCTTCCCTCAACCAACACCACCAAAACAGATTAGTGGGTCATTATTTCATTACTATTTGTGGGATCTTGCTGTACACACATTGTTATGTTTGCCTACATTTCCAAAATATTTTATTAGCTGTGAAACACCTTGGAGCATATTGAGAATGTGGAAGTTGCAAATTCTATGCAAATTCTTTCTATCTCTGATGTCTGGATTTGAATCCAACTCCAAGTGATGGGATGAAAGTTTCCATTCTCTGTCTTATCATTTTCAACCAATTCCTGGTGTGAAATTGCCACTAAATTGTCAATTTTACTCATGACATAAGTACAGTTGTGAAAATTAAAGGCCTGTACAATTCGGGTGGTTGTTGACACCGAGTTGGATCAGTATCCCTCAGTTTCTGGCTTTGCCATACCTCACACCATCTCTTAGTTCTAATACTAGATGCAAAAAAGTTTTCATTCCCCAGCACTTATCCTCCACCTCCAGAAAGCGGGAGGCTGCAGAAGGGGCAAGGTGCGCGGGCGGATTGTCAACCGTATGAGATTAAGGATTCGGGAGAGTCCGAGTTGAGTTCCGGGAGAGTCGGAGAGCAATAGAGTCTGAGTTCGGGAGAGTCCGAGTTGAGTCCGAGTTCCGGGAGAGTTGGAGAGCAGGAGAGTCCGAGTTCGGGAGAGTCCGAGTTCCGGGGAATCTGAGTTCGGGAGGTCGGTGATTTTGGTAGGCCGCAGAGGCCAGTGAGTCGGTAGGCCCTGAGGTTGGCGAGTAGGTAGGCCCTATAATGTTAAGAGTCGGTAGGCCCTGTGAGGTTGGTAAGTTGGTAGGCCCTGTGTGGTCAGCGAGTCGGGAGTTCGGAGGCCGGGTGTTCAGAGGCCTCGGAGGTCGGTGAGGTGAGTTGGTAAGTAGCTCTCTTTTCTCCATTTCTTTTTAAGCAGGTCGGGAGTTCAGAGGCCGAGAGGATGGGAGTTCGGAAGGCCACAGAGCTCAGTGAGGTGAGTTCGTGAGTAGCTCTCTTTTCTCCATTTCTTTTTAAGTAGATTTTAAACTAGATAAGACTAACTAGAGGGATGGCAGTGCAGCTCAGTCCTGTGGAGTGCACATCCTGCGGCATGTGGGAAGTCCTGGTCGCTTCGCGTAGCCTAGACAACCACGTGTGCAGGAGGTGTCTCCAGCTTAAACTGCTCGAGCTCCGCGTTTTGGAGCTGGAGCAGCGGGTGGAGCCAATACGATGCATCCACGAGGCTGAGAACAACATGGATAGCATGATTCAGGAGGTGGTCACCCCAAAGCTTAAAGGCGTGCAGGTAGAGGGGAAGTGGGTGACCACCAGTTGTAGTAAGTGTGCTAGGCAGGTCGCGCAGGAGTCTCCATGTGAGTCCATCTCGCTTTCAAATCAATATTCAATTCTGAGTATCGGCAAGGAAGATGGTGCCTCTGGGGAGTGCAGTCAGAGCCAATTCCAAGGCACCACGGGTGGCTAGCTGCACAGCGGGGAGGGATCGACTCTGGATCAGTTGCTATGGAGTGGAGGGAGATAATGTAACACCACTTTTTAAAAAAGGAGGGAGAGAGAAAACGGGGAATTATAGACCAGTTAGCCTGACATCAGTAGTGGGGAAAATGTTGGAATAAATTATTAAAGATGAAATAGCAGCGCATTTGGAAAGCAGTGACAGGATCGGTCCAAGTCAGCATGGATTTATGAAAGGGAAATCTTGCTTGACAAAATTTCTAGAATTTTTTGAGGATGAAATTCGGACAGTGGACAAGGGAGAACCAGTGGATGTGGTGTATTTGGACTTTCAAAAGGCTTTTGACAAGGTCCCACACAAGAGATCGGTGTGCAAAATTAAAGCACATGGTATTGGAAGTAATGTATTGAGGTGGATAGAGAACTGGTTGGCAGACAGGAAGCAGAAAGTTGTGATAAACGGATCCTTTTCAGAATGGCAGGCAGTGACTAGTGGGGTGCCGCCGGGCTCAGTGCTAGAACCCCAGCTATTTACAATATACATCAATGATTTAGATGAAGGAATTGAGAGTAATATTTCCAAGTTTGCAGATGACACTAAGCTGGGTGGCAGTGTGAGCTGTGAGGAGGATGCTAAGAGGCTGCAGGGTGACTTGGACGGGTTAGATGAGTGGGCAAATGCATGGCAGATGCAGTATAATCTGGATAAATGTGAGGTTATCAACTTTGGTGGCAAAAACATGAAGGCAGAATATAGAAACATAGAAAATAGGTGCAGGAGTAGGCCATTCGGTCCTTCGAGCCTGCACCATCATTCAATAAGATCATGGCTGATCATTCACGTCAGTACCCCTTTCAAGCATTCTCTCCATACCCCTTGATCCCTTTAGCGGTAAGGGCCATATCTAACTCCCTCTTGAATATATCCAATGAACTGGCATCAACAACTCTCTATGGTGGGAATTCTACAGGTTAACAACTCTCTGAATGAAGAAGTTTCTCATTATCTCAGTCCTAATTGGCATACCCCTTATCCTTAGACTGTGTCCCCTGGTTCTGGACTTCCCCAACATCAGGAACATTCTTCTTGCATCTAACCTGTCCAATCCTGTCAGAATTGTACATGTTTCTATGAGATCTTCTCTCATCCTTCTAAACTCCAGAGAATAAAGGCCCAGTCGATGCAGTCTCTCTTCATATGTCAGTCCAGCCATCCCGGGAATCAGTCTGGTGAACCTTCACTGCACTCCCTCAATAGCAATAACATCCTTCCTCAGACTAGGAGACCAAAACTGAACACAATATTCCAGGTGAGGCCTCACCAAGGCCCTGTACAACTGCAGTCAGACCTCCCTGTTCCTATTACTCAAAACCCCTAGCTATGAAGGCCAACATACCATTTGCCCTTTTCACCGCCTGCTGTACCTGCATGCCAACTTTCAATGACTGATGTACCAGGTCTCGTTGCACCTCCCCTTTTCTAAATCTGCCGCCATTCAGATAATATTCTGCCTTCGTGTTTTTGCCCCCAAAAACACATTATACTGCATCTGCCATGCATTTGTCCACTAACCTAACCTGTCCAAGTCACCCGCAGCTCTTAGCGTCCTCCTCACAGCTCACACCGCCACCCAGTTTAGTGTCATCTGCAAACTTGGAGATATTAAACTCAATTCCTTCATCCAAATCATTAATGTATATTGTAAATAGCTGGGTTCCCAGCACTTAGCCCTGCGGCACCCCACTACTCACTGCCTGCCATCCTGAAAAGGACACGTTTATCCCAACTTTCTGCTTCCTGTCTGCCAACCAATTCTCGATCCACGTCAGTATATTACCCCCAAAACCATGTGCTTTAATTTTGCACACTAATCACTTGTGTGGGACCTTGTCAAAAGTCTTTTGAAAGTCCAAATACACCACATCCACTGGTTCTCCCTTGTCAACTCTAATAGTTACATCCTCAAAAAATTCTAGAAGCTTTGTCAAGCATGATTTCCCTTTCATAAATCCATGTTGACTTGGATCGGTCTTGTCACTGCTTTCCAAATGCGCTGTTATTTAATCTTTAATAATTGATTCCAACATTTTCCCCACTAATGATGTCAGGCTAACCGGTTTATAATTATCCGTTTTCTGTCTCCCTCCTTTTTTAAACAGTGGTGTTATATTAGCTATCCTCCATTCCATAGGAACTGATCCAGAGTCGATAGACTGTTGGAAAATGATCACCAATGCATCCACTATTTCTAGGGCCACTTCCTTAAGTACTCTGAATGTAGACTATCAGGCCCTAGGGATTTATCAGCCTTCAATCCCATCAATTTCCCTAACAATTTTCCACCTAATAAGGATATCCTTCAGTTTCTCCTTCTCACTAGACCCTCGGTCCCCTCGTACTTCCGGGAGGTTATTTGTGTCTTCCTTTGTGAAGGCAGAACCAAAGTGTTTGTTCAACTGGTCTGCCATTTCTTTGTTCCCAATTATAAAATTCACCTGAATCTGACTACTAGGGACCTACGTTTGTCTTCACTAATCTTTTTCTCTTTACATATCGATCGAAGCTTTTGCGGTCAGTTTTTATGTTCCCGGCAAGCTTCCTCTCATACTCTATTTTCCCTCTCCTAATTAAACCCTTTGTCCTCCTCTGCTGAATTCTAAATTTCTCCCAGTCCTCAGGTTTGCTGCTTTTTCTGGCCAATTTATATGCCTCTTCCTTGGATTTAACACTATCCTTAATTTCCCTTGTTAGCAACGGTTGAGCCACCTTCCCCATTTTATTTTTACTCCAGACAGGGATGTACAATTGTTGAAGTTCATCAATGTGATCTTTAAATGTTTCCATTGCCTATCCACCGTCAACCCTTTAAGTATCATTTGCCAGTCTCTTCTAGCCAATTCATGTCTCATACCATCAAAGTTACTTTTCCTTAAGTTCAGGATCCTAGTTTCTGAATTAGCTGTGTCACTCTCCATCTTAATAAAGAATTCTACCATATTATGGTCACTCTTCCCCAAAGGGCCTCACAGAAAAAGATTGCTAATTAGTCCTTTCTCATTACACATCACCCAGTCTAGAATGGCCAGCCCTCTAGTTGGTTCCTCCACATATTGGTCCAGAAAATCATCCCTAATACACTCCAGGAAATCCTCCTCCATCGTATTGCTGCAGTTTGGTTAGGTCAAACTATATGTAGATTAAAGTCGCCCATGATAACCGCTGTAGCTTTAATGCTCGCATCCCTAATTTTTGTTTGATGCTGTCCCCAACCTCACTACTACTGTTTGGTGGTCTGTACACAACTCCCACTAGCGTTTTCTGCCCTTTGTATTCCGCAGCTCCACCCATAAGATTCCACATCATCCAGGCTAATGTCCCTCCTTACTATTGCATTAATTTCCTCTTTAACCAGCAGCGCTATCCCACCTCCTGTTGCTTTCTGTCTATCCTTCCTGAATGTTGAATACCTCTGGATGTTGAGTTCCCAACCTTGGTCACCCTGGAGCCATGTCTCCGTGATGCCAATTATATCATAGTCATTAATTGCTGCCTGTGCAGTTAATTCATCCACCTTATTACGAATACTCCTCGCATTGAGGCACAGAGCCTTCAGGCTTGTCTTTTTAACACACTTTACCCTTGTAGAATTTTGCTTTTTGATTTTTGCTTTGGTTTCTCTGCCCTCCACTTTTACTTTTCTTCTTTCTCTCTTTTGCTTCTGCCCTCATTCTACGTCCCTCTGTCTCCCTGTATAGGTTCCCATCCCCCTGCCTTATTAGTTTAACCCCCCCCCCCCAATAGCACTAGCAAACACTCCCCCTAGGACGTTAGTTCCAGTCCTGCCCAGATGCAGACCATCCGGTTTGTACTTGTCCCACCTCCCCCAGAACCGATTCCAATGTCCCAGGAATTTGAATCCCTCCCTTCTGCACCATTCCTCAAGCCACGTATTCATCTGAGCTATCCTGCAATTCCTACTCTGACTAGCACGTGGCACTGGTAGCAATCCAGAGATTACTACCTTTGAGATCCTACGTTTTAATTTAACTCCAAGCTCCCTAAATTCAGCTTGTAGGACCTCATCCCATTTTTTACCTATATCGTTGTTACCTATATGCACCACGACAACTGGCTGTTCACCCTCCCCCTTCAAAATGTCCTGCAACCGCTCCGAGACATCCTTGACCCTTGCACCAGGGTGGCAACATACCATCCTGGAGTCTCGATTGCGGACGCAGGAACATCTATCTATTCCCCTTACAATAGAATCCCCTACCACTATAGCTCTCCCACTCTTTTTCCTGCCCTCCTGTGCAGCAGAGCCATCCACGGTGCCATGGACTTGGCTGCTGTTGCCCTGCCCTGATGAGTCATCCCCCCCAAAAGTACCCAAAGTGGTGTTTCTGTTTTGGAGGGGGATGACCGCAGGGGACCTTTGCACTACCTTCCTTCCACTGCTCGTTCTGTTGCTCATCCATTCCCTATCTGAATTTTATCTGAATAGCGGCAGATTAGAAAAAGGGAAAGTGCAACGAGACCTGGGTGTCATGCTACTTCAGTCATTGAAGGTTGGCATGCAAGTGCAGCAGGCGGTGAAGAAGGCAAATGGGATGTTGGCCTTCATAGCTGAGGGATTTGAGTATAGGAGCAGGGAGGTCTTGCTGCAGCTGTACAGGGTCTTGGTGAGGCCTCACCTAGAATATTGTGTTCAGTTTTGGTCTCCTAATCTGAGGAAGGACGTTTTTGCTATTGAGGGAATGCAGCGAAGGTTCACCAGACTGATTCCTGGGATGGCAGGACTGACATGAGGAGAGACTGGATCGACTGGGCCTGTATTCACTGGAGTTTAGAAGAATGAGAGGGGACCTCATAGAAACATCTAAAATTCTGACGTGACTGGACAGGTTCGATGCAGGAAGAATGTTCCCGATGTTGGGGTAGCCCAGAACCAGGGGTCACAGTCTAAGGATAAGGAGTAAGCCATTTAGAACCGAGAAGAGGATAAACTTCTTCACTCAGAGAGTTGTTAACCTGTGGAATGCTCTTCCGCAGAGAGTTGTTGATGCCAGTTCATTAGATATATTCAAGAGAGAGTTGGATATGGCCCTTATGGCTAAAGGGATCAAATGGTATGAAGAGAAAGCAGGAAAGGGGTACTGAGGTGAATGTTCAGCCATGATCTTATTGAATGGTGGTGCAGGCTCGAAGGGCCAAATGGCCTACTCCTGCACCTATTTTCTATGTTTATATGTTTCTAAAAGAGCCCTAGGGACAGGGGATTCTATAATTTGGGGAACAGACAGGCGTTTCTGTGGCTGTAGACGTGTCTCCCGAATGGTTTTGTGCCTCCCTGGTGCCAGGGTCAAGTTGTCACAGAGCCGTCGCAGGTCATCCTGGGAGGGAAGGATAAACAGCTCGATATGGACCAACGACATAGGTAAAATGATGGATGAGGTCCTACAGGAAGAATTTAGGGAGCTAGGAAGAAAATTAAATGGTAGGACCTCAAAGGTAGTAATCTCCGGGTTACTACCGGTGCCACGTGATAATGAGTACAAGAATAGAAGGATAGAGAGGATGAACACGTGGCTGGAAAGTTGGTCTTGGAGGGAGGCTTTAATTCTTGAGGTATTGGGACCGCTTTTGGGGGAGATGGGACTTCTACAAACCAGACGGGTTGCACCTCAACAGCGCCGGGACCAATATCCTCGCGGGGAGTTTTGCTAATACTGTTGGGAGAGTTTAAACTAGCTTGGCAGGGGGATAGAAACCTGTGACCGAATTCAAAAGGGAAGGAAGTAAATCAGAAGTGGGATAGCAAGAATCTAGAAAGCAAATCTGTAAGGCGGAGGAAACAGAGCTTTCTGCGTAGTAAGCAAGGAGGTCTTCATGCACTGAATGATATATACTTTAATTCAAGGAGTATAGCGAATAAGGCGGATGAGCTAAGAACACAGATAGATACTTGGGAGTATGGCATTATAGCCATTACAGAAACATAGCTGAAAGAGGGGCAGGTTTGGCAGGGGGTAAAAAGCGGAGGGGCGGGGGGGTTGCGGTACTGATTAAAGAAACTATTACAGCGGTGAGGAGGGATGATATGTTAGAGGGATCATCAAATGAGACCGTATGGGTCGAATTGAAAAATAAAAAGGGACGATCATACTGCTGACCGTGTATTATAGACGCCCAAACAGTGGGAGGGAGGTAGAGGTGCAAATATGTAGGCAAATTGCTGTGAAGTCTAAAAACCAAAGGGTGGTAATAATAGGGGATTTTAACTGTCCAAATATTGATTGGGACAAATTTAGTGTGAAGGGTATAGAGGGTGCGGAATTCTTGAAATGCATTCAAGAGGACTTTTTTCGTCAGTATGTAGCAAGCCCAACATGAGAGGGGGCGGTCTTGGATTTAGTTTTGTGGAATGAAGATGGGCAGGTTGAAGGGGTATTTGTGGGGGAGCAGTTGGGTACCAGTGACCATAATTCAGTCAGATTCAAGTTGGTTATGGATAAGGACAAGAATAGGCCTGGAATATAAGTTCAGAATTGGGGAAACACTAATTTTGCTAAGTTAAGGAGTGATTTGGCCATAGTGGACTGGAAACAGCTACTTGTGGGTAAATCAATGTCGGAACAGTGGGAGGCATTCAAGGAGGAGATCCGGAAGGCTCAGGCCAAACATGTGCCCTTAAAGAAAAAGACTGCGAAAAATAATTCTAGAGCCCCCTGGATGTCTAGGGACTTGCAGGGGAGGATTAAGACAAAAAGGGACGCTTATGTCATACATCAATGGCTAAATACTTTAGAATCTTTAATGGAATATAGAAAGGGGCAAAATTAAAAAGGATATTAGAAATGCTAAGAGTGCACAAGAAATTCTTGGCCAGTAAACTTAAGGAAAACCCTAAGATGTTCTTTAAATATATTAAAAGTAAGAGGGTAACGAAAGAAATGGTAGGGCCTATTAGAGACCATGAGGGTAATCTTTGTGTGTGAAGGCTGAAGATGTTCGCAAGGTTCTTAACGAATACTTTGCATCTTTTTTCACAAAGGAAGGGGGCAATGCAGATACTGCTATAGAGGAGGAGTGTGATATTCTGGATGCAATAAATATAGTGAGAGAGGAAGTATTAAGGGGTTTAGCAGCTTTGAAAGTAGTTAAGTCCCCAGGCCAGGATGAAATGCATCCCAGGCTGTTGAGCGAAGTAAAAGAGGAAATAGCAGAGGCCTTGACCATCATTTTCCAGTCGTCTTTGGATCTGGGCATGGTGCTGGAGGATTGGAGGACTGCTAATGTAGTACCCTTGTTTAAGAAGGGAAAAAGGGATAGGCCAAGTAATTATAAGCCTGTCAGCCTATCCTCAGTGGTGGGAAAATTATTGGAAAAAATCCTGAAAGACAGGAAAAATCTGCATTTGGACTTTAGCAAGGCTTTTGATAAGGGCCCGCATGGTAGACTGGTCATGAAGGTTAAAGCCCATGGTATCCAGGGCAAAGTGGCAAGTTGGATCTAAAATTGGCTTGGAGGTAGGAAGCAAAGGGTAATGATTGATGGATGTTTTTGTGACTGGATGTTTCCAGTGGGGTTCCGCAGGGCTCAGTACTGGGTCCCTTGCTTTTTATGATATATAAATCAATGAATTAGATTTGAATATAGGTAGTATGATTAAGAAGTTTGCAGATGACACTAAAATTGGCTGTGTGGTTGATAATGAAGAGGAAAGTCATGGGCTGCAGGAGGATATCAATCTACTGGTCAGGTGGGCAGAGCAGTGGGAAATGGAATTTAATTCAGAGAAGTGTGAGGTAATGCACTTTGCGAGGGCTAATAAGGAAAGGGAAATAAATTAAGCGGTAGGCCACTTAATAGTGTAGAAGAACAAAGGGACCTTGGAGTGCTTGTCCACAGATCCCTGAAAGTAGCCAGGTGGATAAGGTGGTTAAGAAGGCATACGGAATGTTTACCTTTATTGGCCGAGGCATAGAATATAAGAGCAGGGAGGTTATGCTTAAATTGTATAATACTTTGGTTAGACCACAGCTGGAGTACTGCGTGCAGTTCTGGTCGCCGTATTATAGGATTGCACTAGAGAGGGTGCGGAGAAGAGTTACTAACTAGGATGCTGCCTGGAATGGAGAATCTTAGTTATGAGGACAGATTGGATAGGCTGGGTTTGTTCTCATAGGAACAGAGGAGGTTGAGAGGAGACCTCATCGAGGTGTAGAAAATATTGAGGGGCCTGGACATAGTGGATAGTAATGGTCTATTTCCATTGGTGGAGGGGGCTATTACGAGTGGGAATAGTTTTAAGGTGGTTGGTGGAAGATTTAGATGGGATTTGAGGGGGGGCTTTTTTACGCAGAGTGTTGTGGTGATCTGGAACTCACTACCTGGAAGACTAGTGGATGCAGATTTTAAGAGATGGTTGGATGGGCACTTAAAGTGCCGTAACCTGCAAGATTACGGACCCAGAGCTGGATTAGACTGGATGATCTTTTGTTGGACTGCACAGATATAATGGTAAGTACTGCAGGGAATAGAATACAGCCAGGGTGATCTCCTGGACTAGTTTCAATCGCCTGGATGGGTCGGAGAGAAATTTTCCCAGATTTTTTCTCCCTAAATTGGCCTGGGTTTTTATCTGGTTTTTGCCTCTCCCAGGAGATCACATGGCTCAGGTTGGGGTGGAGTGTATATGTTTTTAGTATAAGAGGTGTCGCAATTGTGTGAGGCGGACTGGTTGGGCTGGATGCTCTTTGCCTTTCCATCATTGTTCATAGGTTTATATGTAATCTTTAGGGCTGCTGACCAAGGGCCGTGTGGGTCTTTGTCGGCCGGTGCGGACACGATGGGCTGAAATGGCCTCCTTTTGTGTTGTAAATTTCTATGTTTCTATGCAGAAATGAAATTGGACACAAAGGCCTCATTGAATCCGAAGCCAGCAGCATGCCCCAATGCACTAGGCTCATTTGGCCCACAACTTCTATGAAAATTGGGTGGTTACCTCACAATAAGTTTGGAGCACCAGGGCAGCACTCCAGTCGCACAGTGCCCATTTGGAATGTGCCAGATTCCACTGTTGATCACTATCAGACACTCCCTGAGGAACTAAATAAAAGGACAAGTGATGCAGAGACATTCAATAACATTTCAACTCATATCCAGACCGTCTCTTGGGTTGTACATGTTTAACAACAAGTCTAATAAGTTTATTTAATCATATTTTATACCAATCATTCAACTGTGCACATACTAAAAGCTTTTGTAATGACAAGAGTATTGACTATGAACTGAGATCAGCATAGAAATATATGAGATTTAACAATTACAATTTTTAATCTAATAATTCTAAATGTTTTAAATTGCAGTTTTATATCTGTAAGATGTATGCTCCAGGTTGGCCAAGAGCTGAAGCAGTGGAACATAGATTTGGGAAAAGTTCAGTTCAGTTTGATTCCACACAGGCTTTTCCTGTGTTTCACTGGGCTTTTTAAACAAAATTTTGAGATTTTATCCTAAATCACAGATCATTTTTAAACATAAGGTTTCATTGCCATTTTGCTGAGATAATATACATTTCAATTTACAATGGTGCTAAAATTATAATTCCTTTTTGATGCAAACAAGGCCTTCTTCTTAGGATTCTGAAATATTTAATAGCATGTGTCACTTGCAAACCAGGTTTTGAGTGGATTTAAATTTTGTAGTTTTCTATATACACCAATCCAAAGGAACACTGTGCTTTTAATTGGGGACCGTGAGCACCGACACTGGTGGCATCTAAACTCAGCTAGATAGATATTTTAGTCTGTTCATTTTCAGTATTCTCCAGTATCATATCTGAAGGGGTGAGCTAATCGGTCAGGGTAAGAGTTTGTGGAATAACTTCCATATCTGTAGCTTTCCAGTCCTTCAGTCTGCTCTGTTTTATTGTGTCCTTCCTGTTGATAGGCTGTGGCTGATTTGATCATGGCATTATCTTCTTGGAACTTTGCCTCAGGGTAACTGGTGGGAGATATGGTGTCTACCAAGTGATTGCAGTTTGGAAGATTTTTGGCATCACAAATGTTGTCGCCAAACTTGGTCACAGGTTTGTAAGTTTGGTAGGAAACCTTAGTAGTTGTGGTTATGATAGTTTGCAAAGCTGAAGGGGTAGACCCAGTGCCACCTAACCTGCAGGGGTATTCTCCATTGTAGTAATGACTAGCATTGGGTGTGATATGTCCACACTCATTCCTGTCCCCGTATCCTCCCTTCAATATCTGCTTCCACCCATGATGTTTACTTCGCCCATCAAAGTTCCGATCATGGACATTCAAAGTGCCCACACTATGCTGGGATCCATGAAGTTGCATACACATCTTTCCTGAGTCAGTCTCAGACTGTATATTACTTGAATCTTTATAAAGAGCTGGGTAAGAGTTGGAGCCCATGTAACTAGGCATAGCAAAATCATAGCCACAGGATCCTCGAGGTACATAGATCCTTGGGTTGGAGGCTTTCGGAAGTGATGAAGCTGTTTCCCCTATACTGCTGCTGGGATCATAAACAGGCTTGAAAGGCTCTGCATTTTGAAATGGTGAGTAATGATGTGATGGAATAGGAAAGTTTGGTTCTGCAATTATGCCAAATCTATCTGGAGCTTCCATACAAGGCAAGTGGTGGAGGCTGCTGAAGGGACCACCACTGTCATGGTATCGATTTGCCTGCAGAGAAGCAAATAACATAAAGATTAACTATAATAAAAAGTGCAAGAAATCTAGAAAGTTTGTGCTTCACATTTTACAAGTACATGATGTTAAGAGACTGCTCGAAATGCCGTCATTTACCAGCAATAATATTTGTCTTTCTGTAAAGTACAGAAATTTCTCTCTAGAAAAAGGTTGCTTTAAAAGTAAATCCAACTACAGGTATTTATAAAATGTTGCCAGTTTTCTAGTGACACAAAGTTTTGTCATTTTGAGTCTCCCTGAATCCAGAATCAGTCTGGTGACATGATGACTCACACTACCAGTGTTGCGCACTTAGGGCGATATTTTCTGCTGTTTAACCAAAATGCTAGAAACAGGAATTAAAACTGAAAGAAAACTACAGGATACATTGAAACCACCATATATTCTTGTTACTCCCCATTTTTCACCTGCATAACAAAGGTTTGTGAAATTAGTAAAAAATTTTTGTTGAAAAATTGCATTGCTTCTTGAAGCCCTATTAATTAGCTTCCACAGAAAAATACGCCAGTTTTCTACTGAATCATAGTGTTATGTATACAAACCTCACCAATGTGAAAGACTTGCCACCAGGGGGCACATCTGTGGGAGACCTAAGGGTCACCTGTGCACCCTGGACTTGCAGGTATAAAAGGCAATCCACCATGCTGCTTCCTCACTTCAGAGCTACATTAAAGAGACCAAGGTCACAATGGTTTGAGCTTACAACACAGTCTTGTGGAGTTATTCTGAACATAATAATTGACGACGAGTTACAGATCACGAGCTTTCACGTGGTAATGGCTGCCATTGGTATTCTTGAGAGATTTGTTGAGGTTGATGATTGGGAAGCCTTCTTTGAGCATCTCGACCAGTACTTCATGGCCAACGAGCTGGACACGGCTGAGATGGCATTCAAGCGCAGGGCGATTCTCCTCACCGTCTGTGGGTCTTCAATATATGGCCTCATCAAAAATCTGCTGGCACCGGTCAAACCAACGGACAGAGCTGTGCATGCTGGTTCGGGAACACTTCAAGCCGAAGGAGAGCATATAATGGCCAGGTATCGCTTTTACATGCACCATTGCTCCGAGGGCCAGAACGTGGCGAGCTTTGTCGCCTTGCGGGACAGTGCGAATTTGCCGGATCTTTGGGGAAAATGTTGTGGGACCTTTTCGTGCTTGGAATCGGCCACGAGGTCATTCTTCGCAAACTGCTGTCTGCCGAATCCCTAGATCTGAGCAAGTCCATCACGATAGCCCAAGCTTTCATATCCATGAGCGACAACACGAAACAGATATCTTCACAGCATCGAAGCTCACCGGCAAGTACTGTGCATAGAATAATGCCTTCAGCAGGCAGAACTGTACATGGCAGGGCCTACACGACCGCAGAGGCCAGGCCTAGGGTGATTCAGAGGCTGCTGTGGGGTGTGAAAGCGTATCCATTAACACCATGCTGGCGCTGCGGGGGCAGTCATAGAGCCCATCAATGTCGATTCAAGCACGACGTGTGCAAAGGCTGTGGAACAATGGGGCATCTCCAGCGAATGTGCAAACGACCTCTGACTCACCACGTGGCAGAGTCAGCAGAGGACGTTGAACGAGCAGGAGAGGCAACTCAACCTGAGGATGAAGAGGAAGCCCTCCGATAATGTTAAAAGTTAAACTTTTAACTTTTTGGAATTGGACACGGGGGCGAGTCAATCAATCATGAGCCAGAAGGCTTTTGAGAAACTGCGGGGCAACAAGGCACAGAGGCCAAAACTGAGCCTGATTCACACAATGCTGCACACTTACATCAAAGAACTTGTACCTGTAATCAGCAGTGCAGCAGTGAAAGTACCCGACGACGGAATGGTGCATGATTTAGCACTATGGATTGTACCAGGCGATGGCCCAACGCTGTTTGGCAGAAGCTGGCTAGGAAAGATCTGAATGAACTAGGACGACATCAAAGCTCTGTCTTCAGTGGATGGCGCCTCGTGTGCCCAGGTGCTAAACAAATTAACGGCGTTATTTGAGCCAGGCATCGGCAGCTTCACAGGCGCCAAGGTGCAGATCCATCTTTTTCCTGGACCACGGCCCATCCATCACAAGGCCCGTGCAGTCCCATATATGATGCGAAAGAAAGTCGAGATCAAGCTGGACAGACTTCAACAAGAGGGAATCGTATCACCAGTCGAGTTCAATGAGGGGGCCAGTCCAATCGTGCCGGTGCTAAAGAGCGATGGGATGGTCAGAATCTGCGGGGACTACAAGGTAATGATCAACCGAGTCTCGTTACAGGACCAGTACCCACTACCTAAGGCAGAGGACCTAATTGTAACGCTAGCAGGGGGAAAGTCGTTCACCAAGCTAGATCTAACCTCTGTTTACATGACACAGGAGCTGGCTGAACCGTCAAAGAAATTGACGTGCATCAACACGCACAAAGGATTGTTCGTGTACCACAGCTGCCCCTTTGGGATTCGCTCAGTTCTGGCCATCTTCCAGAGGAACATGGAGAGTCTGCTGAAATCGGTTCCATGCATTGTGATGTTCCAAGACGACATCTTGATCACTGGTTGCAACACTACCGAACATTTGCACAACCTGAAAGAGGTTCTAAAGCGACTGGAAAGAGTGGGGCTCAGGCCGAAACGCTCCAAGTGTGTTTTCCTGGCGCCAGAGGTCGAATATCTGGGGAGAAAGATTGCAGCAGATGGCATCAGCCCCACGGACTCCAAGAAGGAGGCCATCAAGAATGCACCCAGACCACAGAATGAGGTGGAGCTGTGTCTGTTCCTGGGACTCCTCAACTATTTTGGTAACTTTCTACCGGGGTTGAGCACTGTGCTGGAACCCTTGCATTTATTGCTACTCAAGGGTGACAACTGGGTTTGGAGTAAATCTCAAGAGACAGTCTTTATTAAGGCCAGAAACCTGCTATGCTCTAACAAGTTACTTGTATTGTATGACCTATGTAAACGTTTAGTACTAGCTTGTGATGCGTCGTCGTACGGGGTCGGTTGCAAGCAAATGTGTCAGGCAAATTGCAACCGGTTGCATATGCGTCCAGAAGTTTATCCAAGGCTGAAAGAGCCTACAGTATGGTTGAGAAAGAAGCGTTAGCATGTGTATACAGGGTTAAGAAAATGCACCAATACCTATTTGGTCTCCGGTTCGAGCTCGAAACCGACCACAAACCGCTTACTTCACTGCTCTTAGAAAGCAAAGGAATCAACACCAATGCTTCATCCCGCATCCAAAGATGGGCACTAACATTGTCTGCGTATAACTATGTAATCCGCCACAGACCAGGCACTAAGAACTGCGCTGACACCCTCAGTCGGCTACCATTGCCCACCACCAGGGTGGAAATGGCGCAACCCGCAGACTTGGTTCTGGTAATGGATGCTTTTGCGAGCGAGGGGTCACCCGTCACGGCTCGCCAGATCAGGACCTGGATTAGCCAAGACCTTGTGCCAAGAACCGGTTGCATCCTGGTTCCCAGGGAAATGCAAGATGAAATTAAGCCGTTCCATTGACGTAAGGATGAATTGTCCATCCAATCGGATTGTCTCCTGTGGGGGAATCGCGTGGTTCTGGCAAAAAAGACCGGGAAACATTTATACGCGACCTACACAGTACCCACCCAGGCATAGTCATGATGAAGGCTATCGCCAGGTCGCACGTTTGGTGGCCCGGTATTGACTCCGAATTGAAGTCATGCATACACCAATGCCACACTTGCTCACACTTGAGCAATGCACCTAGGGAGGCCCCCCTGAGCCTGTGGTCATGGCCTTCCAAACCGTGGTCCAGGGTCCACATAGATTTTGCTGGCCCTTTTCTAGGAAAGATGTTTCTAGTAGCAGTGGACACTTACTCTAAATGGATTGAATGTATAATAATGTCATCATGTACGTCCACTGCCACCATTGAAAGCCTTAGGGCCATGTTCGCCACCCATGGTTTGCCCGACGTCCTTGTTAGTGACACTGGACCGTGTTTCACCAGCTCGGAATTCAACGAGTTCATGACCCGCAATGGCATTAAGCATGTCAGGTCTGCCCCATTTAAGCCTGCATCCAATGGTCAAGTGGAACGGGCAGTCAAAACCATCAAACAGAGCTTGAAACGCGTAACGGACGGCTCCTTGAAGACCTGGTTATCTCGGGTCCTGCTCAGCTACCGGACACGCCCTCACTCGCTCACCGGGGTTCCCCCTGCAGAACTGTTAATGAAGAGAACACTCAAAACCAGGCTCTCCTTAGTCCACCCGGATCTCAATGATCAGGTAGAAACCCGGCGTCACCGGCATAACGTGTACCACGATCGCGCGGCTGTATCATGTGACATTGAGGTTAATGATCCTGTGTTTGTTCTCAATTATGATCACGGTCTCAAATGGATTGCTGGCACTGTCTTAGCCAAGGAGGAGAATAGAGTGTTTGTTGTTAAACTGTTGAATGGGCAAACGTGCAGAAAGTACTTGGATCAGACCAAACTGTGATTCACGGACAACCAAGAACAATTTGAAGAAGACTTTACCATCTATGATCCACCAACACACACCCAACCAGCAATCGCTGTCAACCACGAGGATGAACCCACCATGCCCGTCAGTCCGATCAGACCAGCCGCGCGGCCGTGCAGCAATGATCCGACCGACTCACCCAGGCCAGGACTTCAACTCAGGAGATCGACCCGGAGAGCGCCAGATCGCCTCAACCTGTAAATAACTTGTACATAAGACTCTGGGGGGCGTGGGGGAGCGGGGGGGGGGAAGTGATGTTATGTATGCAAACCTCACCAATGTTAAAACTTGCCACCAGGGGGCACACCTGTGGGAGACCTAAGGATCACCTGTGCACCCTGGGCAAGCATAAAAGACAATCCACCATGCTGCTTCCTCACTTTGGAGTACATTAAAGAGACCAAGGTCACAATGGTTTGAGCTTACAACACAGTCTTGTGGAGTTATTCGGAACATAATACATAGAATCATAAAAATTTACAGCACGGAAGGAGGTCATTTCGGCCTATCGTGTCCGCGCCGGCTGAACAAGAGCCATCCAGCCTAATGCCACTTTCCAGCTCTTGGTCCGTAGCCCTGTATTCACTTTAAGTGCACATTCAAGCACCTCTCAAATGTGTTGAGGGTTCCTACCTCTACTATCCTTTCAGGCAGTGAATTCTAGACCCCCACCACGTTCTGGGTGAAGACATTTCCCCTCATATCTCCTCTAAACCTCTCCCCAATTAATTTTAATCTATGCCCCCTGGTTGTTGACCCCTCTGCCAAGGGAAACTGGTCCTTACTATCCACTCTATCTAGGTTCCTCATAATTTTATATATCTCAATCACATCTCCCCTTAGCCTCCTCTGTTCCAAAGAAAACAGACTCAGCATCTCCAATCTTTCCTCATAGCCAAAATTCTCCAGTCCAGGCAACATTATTGTAAATCTCCTCTGCATCCTTTTCAGTGCAATCACATCTTTCCTGTAATGTGGTAACCAGAACTGCATACTCCAGCTGTGGCCTAACCAGTGTTTTATACAGTTCAAGCATAGCCTCCTTGCTCTTGTATTCCAAAACTCAATTAATAAAGGCAAGTATTCCATATGCCTTCTTAACCACTTTATCTACCTGGCCTGCTACCTTCGGGGATCTGTGAACCTGCACTCCAAGGTCCTTTTGTTTCTCTACACTTTTCAGTGTCGTACCATTTAATGTGTATTCCCTTGCCTTGTTAGACCTCTCCAAATGCGTTATCTCACACTCATCCGGATTGAATTCCTTTTGCCACTGTTCTGCCCACCTGACCAGTACATTGATATCTTCCTGCAGTCTGCAGCTTTCTTCTTCATTATCAACCACACAGCCTATTTTAGTGTCATCTGCAAACTTCTTAATCATACCCCCAACATTTAAGTCCAAGTCATTGATATATACCACAAAAAGCAATGGACCCAGCCCTGAGCCCTGCGGAACCCCACTTGATACTGGCTTCTAGTCACAAAAACACCCATCAACCCTTTGCTTCCTGCCTCCGAGCCAATTTTGGATCCAACTCGCCACTTTGCTCTGGATCCCATAGTCTATTACTTTCATGACCAGTCTGCCATGTGGGACCTTATCAAAAGCTTTGCTAAAATCAATATACACTACATCATATGCACTGCCCTCATCGACCCTCCTGGTTACCTCCTCGATAAATTCAGTCAAGTTAGTCAGCCACGACCTTCCCTTAACAAATCTATGCTCACTGTCCTTGATTAATCCATGTCTTTCCAAATGAAGATTTATCCAATCCATCAGGATTTTTTCCAATAATTTTCCCACCACCGAGATTAGGCTGACTGGTCTAGAATTACTCGGTCTATCCCTTTCTCCCTTTTTAAACAAACGTACACCATCAGCAGTCCTCCAGTGCTCTGGCACCGCACCTGTAGCCAGAAAGGATTGGAAAATGATGGTCAGAGCCTCTGGTATTTCCTCTTTTGCTTTTCTTAACAGCCTGGGATACATTTCATCTGGGCCTGGGGATTTATCCACTTTCAAAGTTGCTAAGTCCCTTAATATTTCCTCTCTCACTATGTTTATCTCATCTAATATTTCACACTCCTCTTCTCTCATTGCAAATGAAAATGACCAGGTAGGAATTAGTTTATCCCCGGAGCTGGCATTAGTTCAATGATGGAGAAGTCAAATGTTCAGCATAGATTTTGCTGAAAATATTATTTAACTTACTCTGTGTTGCCATTTGTAAGAGAGGACTGCCCAGGAGGATAAGCTTCATTGGAGACTAAGCACCAACCCAGCAACAAGGCTGTTAAATAATCCACTGCTCTGATCTGCATTTTAATCAGTTGAGTAACGCTTGGCACAGGACACTTTTAACAAATGAGCACTAAACTGGTGGATTAGCTTTTGTCCTGCTCAGCTATATATTTCATTATCATAGGCAGAGTTAGATTAAGAATTCTTGGACCTCTCCGCATCGTCTGCATAAACCCCCCATCACACCACCCACATAACCCACAAAACCACCTCTCACAATCAATTACCACCCCATCAGTCTAATCTCAATCATCTGCAAAGTGATAGAAGGTGTAATCGATAGTGCTATCAAGCAGCACTTACTCAGTTTGGGTTCTTCCAGGACCACTCGGTTCCAGATCTCATTACAGCCTTGGTCCAAACATGAACAAAAGAGCAAAATTGGAGAGGTGAGATGAAAGTGACTGTCCTTGACATCAAGGTAGCATTTGATCAAGTGTGGCATTGAGGAGCCCTAGTATAATTTAATCAATAGAATCAGGGGGGAAACTTTTCACTGGCTGGAGTCATATCTCGCACAAAGGAAGATGGTTGTGGTTGTTGCAGGTCAATCATCTCAGCTCCAGGACATCGCTGCAGGAGTTCCTCAGGGCAGTGTCCTCGGCCCAACCATCTTCAGCTGTTTAATCAATGACCTTCCCTCCATCTTAAGGTCAGAAGTGGGGATGTTCGGTGATGATTGCAGTGTTCAGTTCCAATCACAACTCTTCAGATAATGAAGCAGTCCATGCCGTTGTTACCTCTAGACTTGACTATTCCAACGCACTCCTGGCTGGCTTCCCACATTCTATCTTACACAAACTTGAGGTCATCCAAAATTCGGCTGCCTGTGCCCTAACTTGTACCAAGTCCCATTCGCCTATCACCCCTATGCTTCCCGTTAAGCAACATCCCAATTTTAAAATTTTTATCCTTGTTTTCAAATCCCTCCATGGCCTCGCCCCCTCCCTATTTCTGTAATCTTTAAAAAAACAATTAAATCTTTCCTTATTCAAAATACATAAACATTATTATACAAAAACAACCATTCCATGTCAGCGTTTACCCTCCAAATAGGTTCTAATTTTTTTAATTTATAAATGTTATCGATTATTAATTTCAAATAGCAATGTTGTCCTTGAAATAGCAGTGAAGGAAACTGTACCTCCCAGCGCACAGCTAGTCTGCCGTTTGGGGTGGGAGGGGGACAGGAGGTAGGGCATGAGGTGTGGATAAGTACACAATGACGCCTGAATCTGGAGGTTTAGCTGAGAACAGCTATGTGCAGTATATCAGGCACATCATTACCATCCATCTGAGCAATTAGCAGAATATCTACCCGATTGCGACATTGATACCAAAGTTTGAAACAAATCTCCTCTGATGCATCGCCTACCTCTGATTCCATATGCCTCTTTTTGTGTGCAAAGTGTGGGGAGGACATTCGTCTCTTAACAGCACTTCTTCTTGCTTCTGTTTCCGATTTACTCTCCGGTCTCGGATGGTCATGTACTCCTTTAGCCTGTGTATTTAATATGTAAATGTTGATCAATTTGGCCCTTACATAGCCCCTGACAGGCAAACATTTTTATTTTACATTATGGAGAAATGATTTGCTTTAAAAAGTTTATAAAGTTATATATAATTAGGCTGACCCATAATTTCATATGATAGCACATGGAGAATATGAAAATAGTGATATTTATTATAATTATTTGCTGTCAGTAAGATAAAAAATGAAATTTGACGCAATGGCTAATAGCACAATTCAAATTGCTTCGTCTCTTCTTCTTCTTCTTAGGCAGTCGCTCGGAGTTGAGGATAACTTGCTTCCACACTAATATGAGTTCTCAGGTGACTGAGGAGACCAATGCGGGATCTTAAGTCCCTGCCACAAATGAGGCAGGTGGTGGTTGAAGGGACGGGTGGCTGGGGTGCTTGGGTTGTCGTGCGCTCCTTCCGCTTGGCTTCCGCGAGCTCCCGGCGAAGAGACTCCAGGTGTTCGGCGCCTTCCAGGATACTTTTCCTCCACTTTGAGCGGTCTTGGGCCAGGGATTCCCAGGTGTCAGTGGGGATGTTGCACTTTTTACAAGGAGGCTTTGAGGGTGTCCTTGAAGCATTTCCTCTGCCCACCTGGGACTTGCTTGCCATGTCGGAATTCTGAGTAGAGCGCTCGTTTTGGGAGTCTCGAATCGGGCATGCGGACGCTGTGGCCTGTCCATCGGAGCTGATCGAGCGTGGTCAATGCTTCAATGCTGGGGATGTTGGCCTGAGCGAGAACACTGAGGTTGGTGCGCCTATCCTGCCAATGGATTTGCAGGATCTTGCGAAGGCAGCATTGGTGGTACGTCTCCAGCGCTTTTGAGGTGCCTGCTGTACATAGTCCATGTCTCTGAAACATATAGGATGGCAGGTATCACTACTATTCTGTAGACCATGAGCTTGGAGCCGGATTTGAGATCCTGGTCTTCAAACGCTCCCTTCCTCAGGTGACCGAAAGCTGCACAGGCACACTGAAGGTCGTGTTGGACTTCATCATCAACACATCTGCTCTTGTTGACAGTAGGCTCCCAAGGTATGGAAAATGGTCCACGTTGTCCAAGGCTTCGTCGTGGATTTTGATAATCGGGGGGCAGTTCTGTGTGGCAGGGGCAGGTTGTCTTACGGATGTTTAATGTAAGGCCCATACTCTCGCCACTTCAGTGAAGATGTTGACGATGGTTTGGAGTTCGACCTCCGAGTGTGCACAGACGCAAATATCGTCTGCATACTGTAATTCAATGACAGAGGATGGGACGACCTTGGATCTGGACTGGAGGTGACGGAGGTTGAACAATTTCCTGTTTGTTCTGTAGATTAACTCCACTCCAATGGGGAGCTTACTGAGGGTGAGGTGGAGCATTGTAGCAAGGAAGATCGAGAAGAGCGTTGGTGCGATGACACAGCCTTGCTTGACCCCGGTCTCCACGTGATTTGGATCTGTGGTGGATCCATTGGTCAGGATCACGGCTTGCATGTCATCGTGAATCAATATATGAAACCTGGTTATACTAGGGAAAGCTTTCAAGTGCATGCTGCTGGCATGGAACCTCATCTATCAGCAGCACCTGTCAGGGAACTGCAGACATGCTGCCTGTAATTTTTCCATCTAATGGACAGTAAATCGTAGGAAGTGTGCCAGTGATTTCCCAGTATGCTCTTCTTGTGAGCAAGGCTCAGGCTGGGAGCAAATACATAAAATTTACTATTTACTCACTTGCTCCTATTATATAACAATATTACATTAAACAATTTTATAATCTACATATGCCAGAAGACATTTTTGTCTGTCGTGTGCATGCCCATTCATCTGTTATTCTCTGTGTAATACAGTTGTCAGTTTTTTTTCAGTGTAATATTTTCTCACTTTCACATACTGCCAGTTCCAGCCATTATTTATTCTTTGTCCTTGTCATCTATGACAAATTAAATTAAGGCCAGAAAATGTTGGAAACACTCAGCACGTCAGTCCAAGTCTGTGGAGAGAACAGGTAAGTTAACATATCAGGTGTAGATATTTCGTCAGAACTGGGTTTGAGATCTAACGAAGGGTTAAACTGAAACCCTAATTTGTCTCCTCGCTCCACAGATGTCAACTGTCCAACTGAGAATTTCAAGCATTTCCTGTTTTTGTGTTGGATTTTAGTCTATATTATGCAGAAATGGTTGTTGACAGCCTCAGTCCGGTTTCTATTAGTCATCACACTACAACACATAAAACCGCCGCTATTTTAGCAATCTCACTCAGATAGCCTAGAGGACGACTGGTGTGGGAAATGGAAAAGAGTGCAACTGTTTTCTCCTGGGGTTGGGCTTAAGATACATTATTAAGGCAGAGTAGAGGGAATCCATCCTATTCCTGGGACTGAATGATGCTGAACATGAATGTCTGAATTGTTCAATTCTGTAATACTAGGGAATGTTGTGGTCACTTTCACCAAAGAAGAAAACCAAAAATATAATGAATGCAGCACTACAGGTAGAGAAATCCATCTCAATTATTTAAGTGAATCCATTCCCAGGATTTGATAGGAGTACAGTGGCATTTCAAAGTGGCAGAGGAAAGTCCTGCCAGATTTCTCACATTACAACAGTAACTACACTGGCTATAAAATGCTTTGAGACATCCGGTGATCGTGAAAGGCGCTATATAAATGTAAGTCTTTCTTTCTTTCAGATTGAACTTGTGCTACCTCAAATAGTTCTACAGAATTTTCAGGCTGTAAACTTTATTGTGGCTGACAAGGTTGAGATAGTGGGCTAAAAATTCCATTGCGGCGCTATGGGTGCCATTTTGGGTAGAAAATGGTGTCCGAGCCATGCGCGCTATTCTGCAAAATCCACTGTTCTCTCATTCTTTGAGCCACCAAGACAAACTAAAGGATGTCTATTGGGTGACAAGGGCTATCCAATGACCACCTGGCTCATGACTCCGTTCCGCAACCCAACTACATGTGAGCATCATGCGTACAATGAGAGCCATGCTGCCACATGGAATCTGATAGAGCAGACCATTGGTGTCCTTTAGCAATGCTTCTGCTGCCTGGAGGAGCTCCGCAGTACTCACCAGAATGCGTCTCAAGATTCATCGTGGTCTGCAGCATACTCTACAACCTCGCCATCATGAGGGAACAGCCCTTGCCACCAGGCATACGGTGACCAGCTGAGAAGGAGGAAGAGGAGCAGGAGGAAGTGCAAGGAAAGAGACAACCCAGACAGCCCCTTTCTTCCCAGGCTGTCTGTGATTAACACATCCAATTGCGATATGAGTGAACACAGCCCAAATTCCCCATTCAACAATAGTCCCACGCCTTGCCTTCCTTCTGTTACTGACCACACAGCATTCTCTTGGCCACATTGCCACCACAATAGAAGCATTCCAATCTAACTTTATCCATCAATCTATCCAATATTACCTAACACCCTCGTGCATTCCCTTAGTGCCTGTCTTCAGTATGCCTTTGCCTGTCCTAGTGCTCCTATTGAAGGGTTGCAAAATTCGTCGGAAAACCCCCCCAGTGTTTGGACTCATTGGAAAGGAAATTTAACGTGGAACTATCTACCAGAAAGTTTGAGATCCTAAAATGCAAATGGAAGAAACTACGAACTTTAATCGAATTTGGGATTTTACAAAACAGATTGAGTTTGTGTGGGCAGGGCTAAAGAACTAAAGGATAACGATCCTGCAAAGAAGCCAGTTTTGAGTATTGAAACTGTCTGGGGTATTGAAACTAAAGCAAATTGTCTGGAGAATTGTGGAGACTCGAAAACCCTTCTCTCTAGGAGACATTAACATAGCAACAACTGACCCAGAGTTAGCTAACCACCATCCCGATCTGGAAAACCATTCCAGCCCATACATAATAATAATGGCACATCCAGCCTGCATGAAAACCCCAAGCACAGACAGACACTGCAAATACCAAAGCTAATATTTCCATCAAGAAAACAGATTTAGAAGATCAACACATCCGAGACAGGTTAACATTTAATGAGTTCGCCAAAATATGACAAAGAAATATCAGAATCCTGGCTGATTTGGTGCAAAGGTTAGAACAGCTCCAAAGGTGTAACTAGGCCCTGCTTTAACAAATGCAATGCTCATGCTTTTGCTTCTGAAGACACTGCTAGGGACGCTTAGCAGAAAATATGCACACAGCAGCATAGCATATAGAGGATCAAGAAGGGAGAAAGATCACCGCAGCAGTTTTAACTAGCTTCTCCAGCCTCGATGTCCTGAAATCAGAAAAAGGAAGGAAGAACATCACAATCGCAGCAGCAACTGACCACAGCCAACGTGGTACCACCAAAAACACCGCGCTCGACCAACTTCGAAACAAAACTCCACAGGAAGAAACGGAAGAATCGAAAATTTCCACTCTACAACCTAGGCCTGACTACCAACAGGTGAAAACATTACCTAAAGAGACTTTGAACCTATTTCTAACGAAAGAAAGTGGGTACATACCCCATAGATCCAAAACACGCCCTACCACATCAGCGGACTCCACCCAACTGAAGATTGCGCAGTAAGAGGTCCTCTACGACGTTCGGGGTATGGCAAGCAGAACCTACAGAATCCAGTGAACCCCGAAATCATGAACCACCGCCAACTACCAGTAAAGGATCGGTGAGCATAGTCCCTGTTTGCCCTGGAGTTTAACCTCGTCAGTGTTAGGCATTGGGAGGTGGGAGGTGTATTATTCACTGTAACCCCTTTGAATGTGTGATGCACTGTTCTTTACTTGAGTGATTATAAGTTTGACATTGTATTTTCTTGCCTTTAATAAAATCAAATTTCTTTTGCACCAAACCAGTTGTCTCTTGCACTTTATCACATCCCCCAAATAAATCCAGAGTCTAGAACCCAGGGAGTGGGAGTGATTCGAACCGCTCAGAAGGTCAGAGGTGAACCTGACCCCACACACCACCCCCTACACTATGCAGTGCTACCCCAGTGGCTGCAGCATGGCTGGTGAAAGCTGCTGACTTTCAGTGGGGGAGACTGCAGATGGCCTTGCAAGACGACCTCGAGCATCTCTGGGCCTAGTATGCCCACTGCAGACTACATCACCAGTCTGGGCTGGCTGGCTGACAGGAAACAGTAATGTTACTGGCAGACTGCTGTCATCCTGAGAGAGGACAGCAGGTTCATCCTCTACAGAGCCACTGCCACCACCACACCCCTCGCCAGGGCAGCGCCTCAGCAATCCTAGCCATCTGTTGGAGGACAGACTGCTGGACTGCTGTGATACCCTGGAAGTCTAGCCATGATGGCAGCAAGCTGAGCCTGTATGAGAGCAGTCTGAGGTGGCATGATTTCAGTTTCAGCTGCAGTACTCAGACTTAGGGTGGCTTATGCTTAAGCTGTAATGGAAGCTGAAACATCAGCCATCAGATGCTACATGATGGTTACGTCCACAAGTGCGCTAATGGATCTGCCCACCCCTTCCATGCTGGAAAGAATGGGCTGCAAGCTCTGTGCAAAACCCTGTGTAAGATTGGTGCCAGACTTCTCCATGCTCCATGACATTGCACTCAGCCTTTCTGGCAGGGCTGTGAATGCACCAAGCATTTTGTTGTGCATACCCATCAGCATTCTTCTGTAGCCTGCCCCATTGAAGTGCTCACCTGAGTCCTCTGCAGCAGAACTTGTGTGCAACCCTTTCCACCTGCCCTGGCTGCAGCCCACTCACGCCCGGTGACTCACCACATGCAGATCCCAACTCTAAGTTACCCTCTAAATTCCATGCAGTGCCAGTATCTGAGCTGGTGGCTCCGAGTGTCAGATCGAGTGATGGTGTTGCTTCTTCTTCATCACCCTCCTTTCACTCTTCTTCTACAACCACTGACTGGGCAGGTTGGATTTCTTGGCTATCCGAAGTGAGAAAGGCACAAAGGTACGATTGTGTTGAGGGGAGGAGGGGAAAGCAAGAGGTGCATGCTTACACCATATGCAGATTGTAAATCAGAATGAGAGAGGATGGGATGTAAGAAGAAGGAAATCGTATGATGATACCAGCATCTTTTTCTGTTTCAGCCCTGCTGCTGACCACGGGCTCAACCATGCCCCTCCCAAGAATGGCCAGCACCATCTCCTCCAAGGGGCCTGTCCCCCGCCGATTAGTTTTTGCTGCCTCTGGTTATGGGTCATCTTTTCCTGCAACAGAAAGGGAAGTGTGTCAGTGAATGTGGTGCAATGTATTTAGGTGATGTCCCTGTCATGGTTGAAGAGCTGACAGTGTGTGTGCAAGCTGTGAGATGTGGGTGTGTGGCTTGCAGCAGTGGTATGTGTGTGAGTGTGAGATGGAGCATGCAAATGTGTGGTCTGAGCAATGATTGATAGAGGTTGTTGATAGCTGAGTGATGGAAGTATGGTAAATTGAGTAGTGTGTGAGGTTATTGGTGCAGTTTGTGGGATATGGCATTTGAAAATGAATTCACTGACCTTGACTACTCATGTGAGTTCATTAAACTTCTTCCTTCATTGCGTCCACGCCATCAGGGCTACACTGCTGGCATACAAAAAGCAGGAAACTATCGACCAGTTAGCCTAACTTCTGTGGTTGGGAAAATGTTGGAATCCATTATTAAAGAAGCAGTAGCAGGACATTTAGAAAAGCAAAATTCGGTCAGGCAGAGTCAGCATGGATTTATAAAGGGGAAGTCATGTTTGACAAATTTGCTGGAATTCTCTGAGGATGTAACGAGCAGGGTGGATAAAGGGGAACCAGTGGATGTAGAATTTGAACTTCCAGAAGGCATTAGACAAGGTGCCATATAAAAGGTTACTGCACAAGATAAAAGTTCACAGGTAATATATTAGCATGGATAGAGGATTGGCTAACAAACAGAAAACAGAGAGTCGGGATAAATGGTTCATTCTTGGTTCAGCAATCAGTAACTAGTGGTGTGCCGTAGGGATCAGTGCTGGGACCCCAACTATTTACAATCGATATTAACGACTTGGAACAAGGGACCGAGTGTAATGTAGCCAAGTTTGCTGACAATACAAAGATGGGAGGAAAAGCAATGTGTGAGGAGGACACCAAAAATCTGCAAAAGGATATAGACAGGCTAAGTGAGTGGGCAAAAATTTGGCAGATGGAGTATAATGTTGGAAAGTGTGAGGTCATGCACTTTGGCAGAAAAAAAATCAAAGAGCAGATTATTATTTAAATGGAGAGAAATTGCAAAGTGCTGCATTACAGCGGGAACTGGGGATACTTGTGCAAGAAACACAAAAGGTTAGTATGCAGGTACAGCAAGTGATCAGGAAGGCCAATGGAATCTTGGCCTTTATCACAAAGGGGATGGAGTATAAAAGCAGGGAAGTTTTGCTCCAGTTGTACAGGGTATTGGTGAGGCCACACCTGGAATACTGGGTGCAGTTTTAGTTTCCATATTTACGTAAGAATATACTTACTTTGGAGGCAGTTCAGAGAAGGTTCACAAGGTTGATTCCAGAGATGGGGGGCGTTGTCTTATGAAGAAAGGTTGAGTTGGTTGGGCCTCTACTCATTGGAATTCAGAAGAATGAGAGGTGATCTTATCGAAACGTATAAGATTATGAGGGGGCTTGACAAGGTGGATAAAGAGAGAATGTTTCCACTGATGGGGGAGACTAGAACTCGAGGGCAAAATCTTAGAATAAGGGGCCGCCCATTTAAAATTGAGATGAGGAGAAATTTCTTCTTTCAGAGGGTTGTGGATCTGTGGAACTCACTGCCTCAGAGAGCTGTGAAAGCTGGGACATTGAATACATTTAAGACAGAAATAGACAGTTTCTTAAACGATAATGGAATAAGGGGTTATGGGGAGCGGGCAGGGAGGTGGATCTGAGTCCATGATCAGATCAGCCATGATCTTATTGAATGGCGGAGCAGGCTCATGGGGCTGTATGGCCTACTCCTGCTCCTATTTGTTATGTTCTTATGTTCTTATTCACCACAGTGGCTATCTGCTCCCACCGCACTTTGGTCTGTTGCCTGGAGGGCCTCCTGGCCCCCGGTGGAAAGAGGTCCTCTCACCTCCTGTTGAGCTTCTGCACCAAGGCCTCCAGTGCTGCATCGGAGAACTTTGGTGCATGCTCTCTCCCCTGTTTCTTCCTCAGCCAGTTGAATGAGCTGCTGCAGGCAGATTGTATCTCCCCTTTAAGAGGTGCAAACTGTCTTTAAGTAGTGCAGGCTAGCTTTAATTGGTGTTAGCCTCGCACGATCTTGGACCCCCTGCTGAACATTCTGTCACTGGGCAGCGCATTCAAGATAGGGCTGAACACCACAAACATGAAAAATTCGTGCTGCCTGCATTCCTCCGAACGGGCATGGGTTGCCAGCACATCACGATCGCTCCACCTGTTTCGGGGGTAAAATGAATTTCGAGGCAAGTGCATCTTATTAATTAATTAAATCTAGATAGTACAAGTGTAATTGGAGTTCCGTATGTCAGAAATAATTCAATATTGACATCCACCATAAAATCAGTGGAAATCAGTGTTTGTGCTAGTATTTCATGTCTATCCATGCTATATTTATATCTTTTATTTCAGATTTATTGTCTTCAAATCTCTGGAAAAAAAGAAAGACTTGCACTTATATATCATCTTTCATGACCGCCGGACATCCCAAAGTGTTTTACTGCCAATGAAGTACATTTGAATTGTAGCCACTGTTGTAATGTAGGAAACACAGCAGCCAATTTGTGCACAGCAAGCTCTCACAAACAGCAATGTGATAATGATCAGATAATCTGTTTTTTAGTGATGTTTGAGAGAGCAGATGGGGCCTCGGTTTCATGTCTCATCTGAAAATTAGCACCTCCGACAGTGGAGCACTCCCTCAGTACTGTGCTGGAATGTCAGCATAGATTTTTGTCCTCAGGTCTCATGAAGTGGGACATGACCCTCAACTTTCTGACTCAGAGGGAAGGGTGCTACCAAATGAGCCATGCTGACTCATACCTACTATTTGGAGGTGCATTACTTGAGATGTAGTAAATATTTGTATTTGTAAGCACATTTTGTAAGTCTTGCCATCTATTGCCCATCTCTAAGTTGCCCTGAGAAGATGGTGGTGGGCCTCCTTCTTAAATCACTGAGTAGCATTGGCATCTACCCACTGATTTGGAAAATTGCCCAGGTATGTACGGTCAACAAAAAGCAGTACAAATCTAATCTTACCAATTACCATCCTATCAGCCTACTCCCAAACATCAGCAAAATGAAGTGATGGAAAGGCTATCAAGCACTTATTCACCAATAATCTCCTCACTGATGCTCAGTTTCCACCAGGGCCACTCAGCTACAGACCTTAATACAACCTTTGTCCAAATATGGGCAAAATAGCTGAATCCCAGAGGTGTGATGAGAATAATAGCCCTTGACAGCAAGCAGCATTTGACAGAGTGTAGCACCAAGGAGCCCTAGTAAAGCAGAATTCAATGGGGATCAAGAAATAAACTCTCCACTGGCTCGAGTCATACTTGGCACAAAGGAAGAGGGTTGTGGTTGTTGGAGGTCAATCATAGCATCCTAGGACATCGCTGCAGGAGTTCTTCAGGGCCTCATCCGAGGGCCAACTATCTTCAGCTGCTTCATCAATTACCTTTCCTCCATCATATGCCAGAAGTCAGGTTGTTCACTGTTGATTGCAGTATTCATTTCCATTTGTAATTCCTCTGTAAGTGTCAGCCATGGCTCATTAGGTAGTACACTTGCCTCTGCATCAGAAGGTTCTGGGTTCAAGTCCCACTCCATAGACTTGAGCACAAAAATCTAGGCTGACAATCCAGTGCAGTACTGAGGGATTGCTGCACTGTTGGAGGTGCCATCTTTCAAATGAGATGTTAAGCCGAGGTCCCATCTGCTCCTTCAGGTGGACGTATAAGATTCCATGGCACTATTTCGAAGAAAAGCAGGTGAGTTATCCCCAGTCTCCTGGCTAATATTTATGGATCCAGTTATTTGCACCGTGTTTCTGGTTGATTGGCACTCCATTATCACATGACCTGATTAATGATTGGTCCACTCGGATGATAAGCCACACCCAGCTGTTTCTCTGGAGTGTGTAAATGGAACCACCTAGCCCACGTTCTGAGTGACTTTGCAAAGTATAATTTGAGCCATTCTGACTTCAGAACTCTCCTTCAAGCAGGACCTCCCCTCCCCCCCGCACCATAGATGGGGCATTGTGTGTGGGTCATGGATTGTCAACACTTTTATTGGGTATGAATGAACAGTGACAGTGTTGTGACTTCCAGATTTCATCCACTGTGAGTGTAAAGGGGGTTGGAAGAGCGTGATACATATTCCCTGAGTTCCCTCTCTCCCCTCTGATCCCCCCTCCCGCTTCCCCATCTTTCTCTTCCTCCCATATCCCTTGATTCTCCTCCCATCTCTTTCTCTCCCCATCCACCTCCTTCCTCACCTCCTCCCTATCTCCCTATCTCTCTCCCCCGCCGCCTCTCTCTCTCTCCCCCCCCCGCCACCTCTCTCTGTTTCCCGCCCGTCACCTCTTTCTCTCTCTCCCCCGCCCACCTGCTGCCACTCTCCCCCCCCCACCAGCCCGCACGCCTCTCTCTGTCCCCCCGCCACCTCTCTCTCCCCCGCCGCCATCTCTCTCTCATTCCCCACTGCATTTCTCTCCCCCGCCCACCGTCTCTCTCACTCCCCCCCAGTCCGCCTGCAGCCTCTCTCCCCGCCTCCCACCCGTCGCCTCTCTCTATTCCCCGCCCCCACCTCTCTCTCTCACTACCTCTGATGTTTTCGCTCCCACAAAAGGCCACAATAATGCAAAAGCTGGAAGCAATATTTCAGCAGCGGACTCTATGTGGACTCATCGGTGCCCCACTTCCGGTTCTGGTTTCGGGTCCGAGGACTCTGCATGCGCGAAAGGCGTCGGGGGCAAAGTCCAGAGTACGCAAGCGCAGAGAAAACACAGTGCATATGAATATTTATCCCTCAATTAATATCACTAAAAACAGATTATCTGGTCATTATTGTGTTGTTGTTTGTGGGAGTTTACTGTGTGCAAATTGGCAGCCATGTTTCCTACATTACAACAGTGACTACATTTCAATAAAAAATACTTAATTGGCTGTAAAGCGCTTTGGGATGTCCAGAGGTCATGAATGGCACTATATAAATGCAAGTCTTTCTTTTCATCTTTTTTTTTGATAAAGAAACAATGCATCCATGCAGCAAGACCTGAATTACATCCAGGCTTGAGCTGATAAATAACAAGTAACATTTGTGCCACACAAGTGCCAGGCAATGACCATATCCAACAAGGGAGAGCCTAACTAGTTCTCCATGATATTTAATTGCATTACCATGGATAGGTTTCCCACCATGAACATTCTGAGGGTCACTATTGACCAGAAAGTCAATTGGACCAGCTACTTAAATACCATGGCTACTAGAGTAGGTCAGAACCTGGCTATTCTGTGGCAAGTGGCTCATCTGCTGTCTCCCCAAAGCCTTGCCACTATCTAGAAGACACAAGTAAGAAGTGTGATGAAATACTCTCCACTTCCCATCCACCATCCTTAAACATCGACTCCCTCCATCATCGGTACACCAATGTTTACTAGCCATAGGATACACTGCAGCAACTTGCCAAGGCATTTTTGCTAACACCTCCCAAACCCGCCACCTCGACCACCTAGAATGACAAAGGCAGCAGGTGCATGGGAACACCATCACCTCCAAGTTCCTTTCCAAGTCACACTCTTTCCTGACTTGGACATAAGAACATAAGAAATAGGAGCAGGAGTAGGCCATATGGCCTCTTGAGCCTGCTCTGCCATTTAATACGATCATGGCTGATCCGATCATGGGCTCAGGTCCACTTCCCTACCCGCTCCCAATAACCCCTTAATCTCTTATTGGTTAAGAAGCTGTCTCTATCTGTCTTAAATTTATTTAATGCCCCGGCTTTCACAGCTCTCTGAGGCAGCGAATTCCACAGATTTATAACCCTCTGAGAGAAGACATATGTTGCCGTTCTGGGTCAAAATCCTGGAGCTCCCTACCGAACAGAATTGCGGGAGTACTTTCATGGACTGTAGTGGTTCAAGAAGGCGCACCACCACCTTCTCAAGAGCAACTAGCAATGAACAATAAAAGCTAGCCTTGTCAGTGATGCTCCCGTCCCGAATGAGGAAAAAAATAGAAAATTATGTAATAATTTTTTTTTAATATACAGTAGGTGCAAATTATAAATTTAGATTGTTGCTCTGTGACAACTGTTCAGTGCAAACTAAAATAGTAACTCCATAAACTGCCTTTTGTCTAGTGCCTGATTACATGAGTATGTTATAACAGTTTTCTTAATGAGTTTGAGCACAGCACAAGTAGATCAACAAATGGCATCATTAATTGAGTTTAGATGTTTTACACGGCATTGATGTGTCAGTCATAATCCCCATACCAAGGCTAAGAATACACAGTGACTGGTACATATCTGGTGCTATTCACATAATTCAAGAGAGAAATGGACAAAAATACCAACAGATGCAACATAGAAACATAGAAACATAGAAATTAGGTCCAGGAACAGGCCATTCGGCCCTTCGAGCCTACACCGCTATTCAATAAGATCATGGCTGATCATTCAACCTCAGTACCCCTTTCCTGCTTTCTCTCCATACCCCTTGATCTCTTTGGCCTTAAGGGCCATATCTAACTCCCTTTTGAAAATATCTAACGAACTGGCCTCAACAACTTTCTGCGATAGAGAATTCCACAGGTTAACCATTCTCTGAGTGAAGAAGTTTCTCCTCTTCTCGATCCTAAATGGCTTACCCCTTATTCTTAGACTGTGACCCCTGGTTCTGGAACTCCCCAGCAACAGAAACATTCTTCCTGCCTTTGACCTGTCCAATCCCATGAGAATTTTATATGTTTCTATGAGATCCCCTCTCATTCTTCTAAATTCCATTGAATATAAGCTTAGTCGATCCAGTCTCTCCTCATATGTCAGTCCTGCCATCCCAGGAATCAATCTGGTGAACCTTCGCTGTACTCCCTCAATAGCAAGAACGTCCTTCCTCAGATTAGGAGACCAAAACTGAACACAATATTCCAGGTGTGGCCTCACCAAGACTCTGTACAACTGCAGTAAGACCTCCCTGCTCCTATACTCAAATCCTCTAGCTATGAAGGCCAACATGCCATTTGCCTTCTTCACTGCCTGCTGTACCTGCATGCCAAACTTCAATGACTGATGTACCATGACACCCAGGTCTCGTTGCAGCGCCCCTTTTCCTAATCTGTCATCATTCAGATAATATTCTGTCTTCCTGTTTTTGCCCCTGAAGTGGATAACCTCACATTTATCCACATTATACTGCATCCGCCATGCATTTGCCCACTCACCTAACCTGTCCAAGTCACCCACAGTCTCTTAGCATCCTCCTCACAGCTCACACCGCCACTCAGCTTAGTGTCATCTGCAAACTTGGAGATATTACATTCAATTCCTTCATCTAAGTCATTGATGTATATTGTAAATAACTGGGGTCTCAGCACTGAACCCTGCGGCACCCCACTGGTCATTGCCTGCCATTCTGAAAAGGACCCATTTATTCCAACTCTCTGCTTCCTGTCTGCCAACCAGTTCTCTATCCATGTCAATACATTACCCCCAATACCATGTGCTTTAATTTTGCACACTAATCTAACATGATATGTGTGTGCCATGGTACAACTGATGTCAGCCTTGTTCTACAAATGGAGTCAGATTTACCACACTTTCCCAGTCATTGGGTAAAATATCTAGTCCCCTTTAACAAGATATCGCCAACTTTAACATTGCATTGTTCTACTTTCTGTTTCTTTCTTGCTATTTTTACTTTCAATGTACATGTATAATCCTTGCGGACTGTCCATATTTCTCTTTTTATTTTGATATTGATATTCCAAGTATCTCTTCGATTTGTTTTTCACTTCATGATAAAAGATTGGTGACCAAGGCAAATAGAGCCAGACTGATCTCTCATTTGCTAAATATACTTGTTACTGAGTGGAAGAAGTAATAAAGGGAGAAGAAAATGCATGACACACCTTCTTGTGCAACTGAACATGAGTGGTGTCAATAATAATTAGGTGGGATCGACACCATTTAAATGTAGGAGTTGTATAATTGCTTACATCAGATGTGTAATTATTTTACATTTATTAGAGGAGGCAGCTATTTATGATCTTTCTGGGAAGATTAAACCTGAGTTGGGATTTTCTCCATTTTCATGAATTCATTATGCACAAGAATTACAAACTTCACAGCTGGATTACTAACATTCTTTGCAATTATATTAGTTGCAATTTGGTTACTTGGGAAGTGTGAGAGGAATATTATCACAGGAACATTGCCACTAATTATTCACAAAATTGTCTGCACGACAATCACACTCAGCCGCATTTTGCTTGATAGCTTTTTAAAATCTACCAAAAATTGGGTAATTAACACATTTGCTGCAGAAGAAGAAAGCATGAACCTATATGCCACCACAAATATCAAATATGGAGCATTAAGTTTGAGTGAGTTGGTGCGATGGTAGAACAGGCTGAAGCAACACCACTGATGTAGTATTGGGGCGTTTTACTATGTTAAAGGCACTATACAACTGCAAAATGTTGATTCAATGCCCCACTGCATTGAGTATTGCTGTGGAGAGGCACTAAGCAGATGAAGGAAATTGGCAGGAGGTTTGCACCTTAACTGCACTCATCTCTTTTTAGTGATCAGTTCAGAGATCTCAAGTGGAGACTTTGGAACATGTCACTCTCTCTACCAATTAATGGCCAGATATTCCAGTCAGTGGTGAAGGAACTGTTATAGCACAGCCTGTCGAGGAGCAGGGTAACTCAGACAGCAACTTCTTGATCTCCACATTTAACTGCACATGTACGGCCTCCGGAAGTTGCTGTCTGATTTACTCCATAATAATAGTGAGCACTGTTAGCCTCAATGTTATTCTCAATACAAAATCCAGCCACATGTGTGGCACAGAGGGACAAAAAGAGAAATATTGTGGTAGTTTGTCCTGAAAAAGGATTAAAGAATGAGTTTAATATTTTTATTTCATTAAACACCCTTGTGTCTAAATATAACTTACTTGGAAAAATATGGCTTTGGTATCAAGTCTCCAAAAGTTTGTCACTGGATAGCCGCTGTGACCACGACATGATATCAGCTCCAGTGCTGAGTTACAGTTTGGACACACTTTTTCTGCAAAATATAAAACTACACATTAGGACTTGTTGTAATACAGGAACAGCGGACAAATAGGGCCCGCTTACGATTTCAATGTTGTTTCAAATTTACATCTAAGAGGTAATTTTCTAATTACTGTTCCCAGTCGGGAACCGCATCCACCGACAGCATATATTAAAGATTCAAACTTGTGCCTGAGTTTGTGTTATGTACTGTCACTGGGCAAGGCTTTCCACTAAAGGCTGAAGGTCCAAAATTAAGAAAAATAAAATCTGTAATGATTACTGCAGACACTTCTGCATCAAAATAAAATATGAATTATTTAAATTACTTTACATAACATAAAAACAGAAAATGCTGGAAATACTCAGCAGATCAGGCAGCATCTGTGGAGAGAGAAACAGAGTTAACGTTTCAGGTCAATTACCTTTCATCTGACGTTCTGGTGATAGGTCATTGACCCGAAACGTTAACTCTATCATCAGAACATCAGATGAAAGGTAATTGATCTGAAACGTTAACTCTGTTTTGCTCTCTCCACAGATGCTGCCTGATCTGCTAAGTATTTCCAGCATTTTCTGTTTTAATTTCAGATTTCCAGCATCTGCAGTATTTTGCTTTTGATGTTAAATAGCATCATCAGCATCATAGGCAGTCCCTGGGAATCGAGGAAAACTTGCTTCCACTCTTGAAGTAAATTCTTTCGTGGCTGAACAGTCCAATACGAGAGCCACAGACACAGGTGGGAGAGATAGTCGTTGAGGGAAGGGGTGGGTGTGACTGATTTGTCGCATGCTGTTTCCGTTGCCTGCGCTTGATTTCTGCATGCTCTCGGCGTTGAGACTCAAGGTGCTCAGCGCCCTCTCGGATGCACTCCTCCACTTAGGGCGGTCTTGGGCCAGGGACTCCCAGGTTTCAGTGGGGATGTCAGGGAGGATTTGAGGGTGTCCTTGTAACGTTTCCGCTGCCCATCTTTGAATCGTTTGCCATGAGGGAGCTCCGCGTAGAGCACTTGATTTGGGAGTCTCACGTCTGGCAAGCGAACTATGTGGCCTGCCCAGCAGAGCTGATCGAGTGTGGTCAGTGCTTCAATGCTGGGGCTGTTAGCCTGGACGAGGACGTTGATGTTGGTGTGCCTGTCTTCACAGGAGATTTGTAGGATCTTGCAGAGATATCGTTGGTGATATTTCTCCAGCATCTTGAGGTGTCTGTGTACATGGTCCATGTCTCTGAGCCATACAGGAGGTATTACTACAGCCCTGTAGACGATGAGCTTGGTGGCAGTTTTGAGGGCCTGGTCTTCACTCTTTTCCTCAGGTGGCCGAAGGCTGCACTGGTGCACTGGAGACAGTGTTGGATCTCGTCAGCGATGCCTGCTCTTGTTGATAGGAGGCTCCTGAGATATGGGAAGTGGTCCATGGTGTCCAGTGCCGCACCGTGGATCTTGATGACTGGGGGGCAGTGCTGTGTGGTGAGGACAGGCTGGTGAAGGACCTTTGTCTTACGGATGTTTAACGTAAGGCCCATGCTTTCGTACGCCTCAGTAAATAAGTCGACTATGTCCTGGAGTTCAGCCTCTGTATTTGCACAAACGCAGGTGGCGTTGTCCGTGTACTATAGCTTGACGACAGAGGTTGGGGCGGTCTTGGACCTGGCCTGGAGACGGCGCAGGTTGAACAGGTTTCCACTGGTTCTGTAGTTTAGTTCCACTCCAGCGGGGAGCTTGTTGACTGTGAGCTGGAGAATGGTGGCAAGAAAAATTGAGAAGATGGTTGGGGCGATGACGCAGCCCTATTTGACCCCGGTCCGGATGTGGATTGGGTCTGTGATGGATCCGTTGGTAAAGATCACGGCGTGATGTTACATAACAAATCAAGTGTCAGCCTTTGTTTATTGGTAGCACGCCTGTCTCTGAGTCAGAAAGTTTGTGGGTTCAAGCTCCACTCCCAGACTGGAGCATGTAATCGAGGCTGACACTTTAGTGTAGTACTGAGAGAGTGCTGCACTGTCGTTCAGATGCGACGTTAAACCAAGGCACCATTTAGCCTCTCAGGCAGTCGTTAAACATACCATGCCACTATTTGAATAATAGCAAGGATGTTTACCATTTTGGGATGAAACTAAGAAGCACTTTTTCACACAAAGAGTAGTGGAAATCTGGACTGCGCTCCCCCAAAAGTTGTGGATGCTGGATCAATTGAAAATTTCAAGATTGACATCGAAAGATTTATGTTAGGTAAGGGTATCAAGGGATCTAGAGCAAAGGCAGATAAATTGAGTTGAGGTACAGATCAGCAATGATCTAATTGAATAGCAGAATGTTGATGTATTATTATATATAAATTACTTGGATTGGGCATGGAGAGTATAATTTTGAAGTTTGCGGATGATACAAAATTTGGCAATGTAGTAAATAGTGAGCAGGACAGTAGCAGACTTGAGGAGGACATAGACAGACTGGTGAAATGGGAAGACACATGGCAGTTGCAGTTTAATGTGGATAAGTTTTAAGTGATGCACTTTGGAAGAAACAACATGGAGAGGCAGTATGATCTAAATGGTACTATTTTGAGGGGAGTGCAAGAACAGAGGGACCTGAGGGTGCATATTTACAAATCTTTGAATGTAGCAGGGCAGGTTGAGTAGATGTAATATAAATGGATTTCAAAAAGCATTTGATATAGTACCACATAATCGATTTATTCGGAAAATAGAAGCACATTGTACGAAAGGGGCAGTGGTAACTTGGGTATGTAATTGGCTAAGGGATAGGAGGCTAAGTGTGATTTTGAACAGATGCAACATCCTTCACTTGAGCCCAACTTTGATACGGCGTGGCGGCCCTGACCAGTGAGAAACCATCAGCGGCAGGTCGGGGCCATAAGTGGAGCGGTGAGCGGTGGCCATGGGCAGCGTGGTGGTGTACTACTGCAAGGTACAGCGCGAGCTGGTGCAGGAGGACCATGGCAGCGAAGAGCGACGTCTTCAAGGTCAGGTCGGTGATTGGAGCGTGGGCAGGTACAGCAGGAGTGGCTAGGTTGGGGCGAAGGACTGGGAAGAGATTGTGGAGCGATGTGATCAGGGCCCAGGAGAGGCATTAGTTCGGTGCCAAAAGAGGCGATATGTGTGTGCAACGGCCATCACACGTTAAAAAAATCCACGCACAGGCACCTTCCACACTTCAAGATGTAGTTCGGGATCTGCAATATTAGATCCTTCACTGAAACACATGTGAACTCATCCCTTTTTGTCGTGGAAGCAAGTCATCCTCGTTTCGAGGGACTGCCTATGATGATGACTTTGATCCTTCACCTGGGCATATAGGTGCATATTCACATATCCTTGAAGGGAGCAGAGCAAGTTGATAAGGTGGTTAAGAATGCATGTGGGCTATTTAGCTTTGTAAGTAGGGGCACTAAATACAAAACAAGGAAGTCATGCTAAACCTTTACAAATCTCTGCTTAGGCTTCAGCTGGGAGTATTGTCTACAATTCTGGGCACTATAGGAAGCTTGTCAAGGCCCTGGAGAGGATACAGAAGAGATTTACCAGAATGATACCAGGGATGAGTGAGTTCAGTTATGTTGAGTGATTGGGGAAGTTGGGATTGTTCTCCTTGGAGCAGAGAAGGTTAAGGGGAGAGCTAATAGAGGTATTCCAAATTATGAGGGATTCTGATCGAGCAAGTAGGGCTAAACTATTTCCTCTGGCAAGTGGGTTGGTAACCAGAGTTCATAGATTTTTTTTAAATTGCCAAAACAACTCGAGGGGAAATTAGTAGAAATTTCTTCAAACAGAGGATTGTTAAGATCTAGAATGCACTACCTGAAAAGGTAGTGGAATCAGATTTAAAAGACAATTGAGCATGTACTTGAACAGGAGTGATTTACAAGGTTATGGGCAAAAGGGTCTGTGACTAAATTGGACAGCTTCTTCAAAGAGCCGGCACAGGCATGACAGGCCCAATGGCCTCCTTCTGTGCTGTAAAATTCTATGATTCTAAGGGGCCGAAATACAGCCTCCCGATAAGGCCTGTTACCACTAGAAAGCGACGTCCAAATGGTGGTGTCGAATGGCAGCCAATATGTAGTCGAATAGCCGCCGCTTGCGAAATTTTCCTGGTGGATTTTCCGGCGGTCCCCACTTCTGCCGCACTGCTGCCGAATCCTCCTAATCATAGAATCATAGAATTATAGAAGTTTACGGCACGGAAGGAGGCCATTTCAGCCCATCGTGTCCGTGCAGGCCAACAAGAGGGTATCCAGCCTAATCATACTTTCCAGCGCTAGGTCCGTAACCCTGCAGATTACAGCACTTCAGGTGCACATCCAAGTACTTTTTAAATGTGGTGAAGGTTTATGCCTCTCCCACTCTTTCAGGCAGTGAGTTCCAAACCCCTACAACCCTCTGCGTGAAGAAATTTCCCCTCAAATCCTCTCTAAACCTTCTACCAATTACTTTAAATTTACGTCCCCTGATTGTTGACCTCTCTGCTAAGGGACAGAGGCCCTTTCTATCCACGATAGCTAGGCGCCACATAATTTTATACATCTCAAAGAGGTCCCCCCTCAGCCTCATCTGTTCCAAGGAAAACAAATCCAGCCTATCCAATCTTTCCTCATAGCTACGATTCTCCATTGCCGGCAACATCCTCGTCAATCTCCTCTGTACGCTCTCCCGTGCAATCGCATCCTTCCAGTAATGCGAAGACCATAACTGCACGCAGTACTCAGCTGTGGCCTACCCAGTGTTTTATACAATTCAAGCATAACTCCCCTGCTCTTGTATTCTATGCCTTGGCTAATAAAGGCAAACATTCTTAACCACCTTATCTACCTGGCCTGCTACTTTCATTGATCTGTGGACATCCACTCTCTTTGTTCCTCTACACTTCTCAGTGTCCTACCATTTAATGTGAATTCCCTTTTCTTGTTAGCCCTGCCCAAATGCATTACATCACACTTCTCTGGATTAAATTTCATTTGCCACTGTTCTGCCCACCTGACCAGTTGATTCATATCTTCCTGCAGTCCGCAGCTTTCTTCTTCATTATCAAACACAGCCGATTTTAGTATCATCTGAAAACTTCTTAATCATAGCCCCAACATTCAAGTCCAAGTCATTGATATATACCATAAAAAGCAGGGGACCTAGTAATGAGTCCTGTGGAACCCCACTGTAAACATCCTTCCAGTCACAAAAACACCCATCAACCATTACCCTTTGCTTTCTGCCTCTGAGCCAATTTTGGATCTAACTAGCCACTTTGCCTTGGATCCCATGAGTTTTTACTTTTGTCACCAGTCTGCCACGTGGGACCTTATCAAAAGCTTTGCTAAAATCCATAGACACTACATCATAGTTTGTTGCCTCCTTGAAAAATTCAATCAAGTTAGTCAGACATGACCTTCCCTTAACAAATCCGTGCTGACTGTCCTTGATTCATCTGTGTGTTTCTAAGTGAAGATTTATCCTGTCCTTCACGATTTTTTCCAATAATTTTCCCACCACTGAAGTTAGGTTGACTGGCTGATACATTTCATCTGGGCCTGGGAACTTTTCCACTTTCAAAGCTGCTAAACCCCTTAATACCTCCTCTCTCACTATGTTTATTTCATCCAGAATTTCACACTCCTCCTTGATAGCAGTATCTACCTTTGGCCCTTCCCTTTGTGAAAACAGATGCAAAGTATTCATTAAGAACCATACCAACATCTTCCACCTCCATGCAGAGATTATCCTCATGATCTCTAATAGGCCCTACCCTTTCTTTAGTTATCCTCGTACTCTTAATATATTTATAGAACATCTTTGGGTTTTCCTTAATTTCACTTGCCAAGAATTTTTCATTATCTCTCTTAGCATTCATAATATCCTTTTTAATTTTACCTCTGAACTTTTTATATTCCACCAGAGATTCTATAGTATTTAGCCGTCGGTATATGACATACGCTTCCCTTTTTTTCTTTATCCTTCCCTGTAAGTCCCTAGACATCCAGGGGACTCTAGAAATGTTTTTCCCGCCCTTTTTCATTAAGGGCACATGTTTGGCCTGAGCCCTCCAGATCTCCTCCTTGAATGCCTCCCACTGTTCTGACACTGATTTACCTACAATTAGCTGTTTCCAGTCCACTGTGGCCAAATCACTTCTCGACTTAGCAAAGTTAGCTTTTCCCCAATTTGGGACTTTTATTCCTGGATTATCCTTGTCCTTGTCCATAACTATCTTGAATCTGACTGAATTATGGTCACTGGCACCCGAGTGCTCTCCCACTGATACCCCTTCCACCTGCCCAGCTTCATTCCCCAAAACTAAATTCAAAACCGCCCCCTCCCATGTTGGGCTTGTTACATACTGACTAAAAAAGTTCTCTTGAATGGATGTTAAGAATTCCATACCCTCTATACCCTTCCCACTATAATTGTCCCAATCAATATTAGGACAGTTGAAATCCCCTACATATCCCCTATTACTGTCCTATGATTTTTGGACTTTACAGAAATCTGCCTACATATTTGCTCTTCTATCTCCCTCCCACTGTCTGTTTGGGGGTCTATAATACACATCCAGCAGTGTGATCGCCCCTTTTTTATTTTTCAGTTCGACCCATATGGCGTCATTTGATGATCGTTCTAACATATCATCCCTCCTCACAGCTGTAATAGTTTCTTAATCAATATCGCGACCCCTCCTCCTTTTTCACCCCCCCCTCTCTATCCCGTCTGAAGATCCTGTACCATACCTGCCCCTCTTTTAGCCATGTATTTGTAACAGCTATAATATCATGCTCCCAAGTGTCTACCTGTGCTCTCAGCTCATGTGCCTTATTCACTATACGCCTTGCATTGAAGTATATACCATTTATTACAGCCAGACCTCCTTGTTGACTATTTTCTAGCCCTCGTTTCCTCTGGCCTTCAAACTCACTTTCTACATTTTTGCTTTGTAATTCCAGCTTTACTCCCCTCCCTACTGTGTCATCAAAGCGCGCACCGCTGATGTCCTGCCCCGCAAGCAATATTCACCTTAGAAAATCTTCTGGCCGCCGCTTGGTGCCCCCAACAGTTGTTTCTGTCAGTGTACTGTGTTTGCAGTGTATGTAAAATAGCGGTGTGGCCTCCATTAAATGGGAGGATGCACTGCTACGGCCGCCATCTTATTTTTATGACGGATACTCCACTCCAGCCTCCACTCCAGCCCCCATTATGACAGTCACTCTGTTCCTGCCCCCACTTCCACCCTCATTATGACCGACTTCCGACTCGTTCCAAAAAAAACCAAAGAGCTGAATTTCGCAAGATGGGCCGCCACATCCATTGCAGCGGCCAAAACACAAGAAAAACAATAGGTGCGACCCATTTCTGGCAGGGCTGAATTTCGTCGCCTCTATGATTCTAACAAGCTTGAGGAGCTAAATGATGTACTCCTATTTCTATGTGTGCTGACCAACATCTATTCTTCAACTAACACCTTGAAAAATAGATTATCTGATCATTTTTCTCATTGCTATTTATGGGACCTTCCTGTGCACAAATTGACTGCTGTATTTTCTTATATGCCAAGCTTGTACTCCAGGTATTTCACTGGACAGTCTGGTCATACAGGTTCTCTCAGTACAGCATGCTGGTTGTTGTGAAGTTATTGCTAAATGTTGCTTGAGGTGCAGTTATACTGTCACCCCAATATCAATGTGAAGTAATTTCAGGTGTGTATCAATAGCAAAATAACTCAGGAGTCAGGTACCAATCTGGCTACCCAGTGCACTAAAGTCAAGCAGCCTAACTCACACCACTTTCCATTTGCACTGCTGCATTATAACTCCAGTGCCTGGATGGTCTACCAGCAAATCTGTATGGAATCTTTATAATGTTATTGAAAAATGGATAATCACACCTGCGGCCTCCGAATATTTAAGGTGAGCCGTCCAGGAGGGGTGTCTGCACATGTGTCCAAGTATAAGATAAATTTTCATCTTTAGCTTTCTTGGTGCAGAGTTTGTTCATCCGTACTATGCCTAAGTTCCCAATATTTGCTCCAAGTGCAAAAATAATGGCCTAGATTTTGCAGTAAGAATAACAGTGAGGCTATCAGCGCTCACCGTCATTGATATATAAATTGGACAGCAACTTCCAGCGACCTCGCATGTGCAGTTAAAAGAAAAAATCATGAAGTTGTTGTCTGGGTTGCCCTGCTCCTTCAGAAGCTTCACTATACCAGTATCTTGCCCAGAGACTCGCCATTGAAACACATGGCATGCCTTGAAGTTGTGCTACTTACGAGATATATACCCTCTAAACTCACCAGAAAAAGTTCGGGCTTGTCAATTCCAGTATAAGTAAATTTTGAATAGCATGATATTTCTTAGTTATTGGCAAGCAACCACTCTCCCACTGAAAATGTACTTTTACAAGGGTGGACTCTCATTCCTTCAGATTTTAATTAATGTTGGAGATTTATTTTTTAATTAAATAATTCAATACTTGTTTCAAAATTTTTTTTAGAATCATAGGGGCTGAAATTGGCTATCACCCTGGTTGGGAGCGAGCATTCTGTGCCCTGGAAGCGGAATTGGGGTTACCGCCCCTCACAGGAAGTGGAGTGCCATGGATCAAGGGTGCCACGGCCGCAGCCCGGCACTGAAACGGGGTGCTGGGCTGCCCGATCACAGTCCGGACCCGTGACATCGTTGGACAGTGGCCTGACCGGTGAAATCGGGAAAATAAAAAAATGCCGGCACATGGCGCAGCGCACCTCCCCTTTTAGCTTGCGCCCCATGATGCGTGTGCAGCCCAGTTCATGACCCACAAGACTGGCGTCGGCATTGCTAATTTTCATTGTGGTGCGAAAAGGGGTCGCTGTACACACCAATGACTTCATCGCCAGAGGTGTAATGGCCCAGGGCGCTACCAGCGGTGCACGGTGCTACTGCAGTCAAGCCTCCACTAACTCCCGCCCAATTTCGCGGGTGCCGGTAGTGCGCCTCCTGGGCAACAGGGGGATTTCGCCCCCAAGCTGCGGACTACAGGAAGGTATCAATCAACTGGTCAGGTGGGCAGAACAGTGGCAAATGGAATTTTACCCAGAGAAGTGTGAGGTAATGCATTTTAGGAGGGTAACAAGGAAAAGGAATACATATTAAATAGTAGGATACTGAGAAGTGTACAGGATCAAAGAAACCTTGGAGTGCATGTCCACAGATCCCTGAAAGTAGCATGCCAAGTAGATAAGGTCGTTAAGAAGGCATATGGAATGCTTGCCTTTATTAGCTGAGGCATACGATACAAGAGCAAGGGGTTTATGCTTGAACTGTATAAAACATTGGTTGGCCACAGCTGGAGTACTGCATGCAGTCCTGGTCACCGCTTTACAGGAAGGACGTGATTGCACTGGAGAGGGTACAGAGGAGATTTATGAGGATGTTGCCGGGAGTGGAGAATCTAAGCTATGAGGACAGATTAGATACATAAGAACATAAGAACATAAGAACAGGAGTAGGCCATCTAGCCCCTCGAGCCTGCTCCGCCATTCAAAAAGATCATGGCTGATCTGGCCGTGGACTCAGCTCCACTTACCCGCCTGCTCCCCATAACCCTTAATTCCCTTATTGATTAAAAATCTATCTATCTGTGATTTGAATACATTCAATGAGCTAGCCTCAACTGCTTCCTTGGGCAGAGAATTCCACAGATTCAGAACCCTATGGGAGAAGAAATTCCTTCTCAACTCGGTTTTAAATTGGCTCCACCATATTTTGAGGCTGTGCCCCCTAGTTCTAGTCTCCCCAACCAGTTGAAACAAACTCTCTGCCTCTATCTTGTCTATCCCTTTCATTATTTTAAATGTTTCTATAAGATCACCCCGCATCCTTCTGAACTCCAACGAGTAAAGACCCAGTCTACTCAATCTATCATCATAAGGTAACCCCCTCATCTCCAGAATCAGCCTAGTGAATCGTCTATGTACCCCCTCCAAGGCTAGTATATCCTTCCTTAAGTAAGGTGACCAAAACTGCATGCAGTACTCCAGGTGCGGCCTCACCAATACCCTATACAGTTGCAGCAGGACCTCCCTGCTTTTGTACTCTATCCCTCTCGCAATGAAGGCCAACATTCCATTTGCTTTCCTGATTACCTGCTGCAGCTACAAACTAACTTTTTGGGATTCATGCACAAGGACCCCCAGGTCCCTCTGCACCACAGCATGTTGTAATTTCTCCCCATTCAAAAAATATTCCATTTTACTGGGGTTTTTCCCAAAGGTGGATGACCTCACATTTTCCGACATTGTATTCCATCTGCCAAACCTTAGCCCATTCGCTTAACCTATCGAAATCTCTTTGCAGCCTCTCTGTGTCTGCTACACAACCCGCTTTCCCACTAATCTTTGTGTCATCTGCAAATTTTGTTACACTACTCTCTGTCCCTTCTTCCAGGTCATCTACATATTCTGTAAACAGTTATGGTCCCAGCACCGATCCCTGTGGCACACCACTAACCACCGATTTCCAAATTGAAAAGGACCCATTTAGCCCGACTCTCTGCTTTCTGTTAGCCAGCCAATTCTCTATCCATGCTAATACATTTCCTCTCACTCCGCGTACCTTTATCTTCTGCAGTAACCTTTTGTGTGGCACCTTATCGAATGCCTTTTGGAAATCTAAATACACCCCATCCATCTCTATCCACCATGCTCGTTATATCCTCAAAGAATTCCAGTAAATTAGTTAAACATGATTTCCCCTTCATGAATCCATGTAGCGTCTGCTTGATTGCACTATTCCTATCTAGACGTCCCGCTATTTCTTCCTTAATGATAGCTTCAAGCATTTTCCCCACTACAGATGTTAAACTAACCGGCCTATAGTTACCTGCCTTTTGTCTGCCCCCTTTTTAAAACAGAGGCGTTGCATTAGCTGCTTTCCAATCTGCTGGTACCTCCCCAGAATCCAGAGAATTTTGGTAGATTATAATGAATGCATCTGCTATAACTTACGCCATCTCTTTTAATAACATGGATGCATTTGATCAGGACCAGGGGACTTGTCTACCTTGAGTCCCATTAGCCTGTCCAGCACTACCTCCCTAGTGATAGTGATTGTCTCAAGGTCCTCTCTTCCCACATTCCCATGACCAGCAATTTTTGGCATGGTTTTTGTGTCTTCCACTGTGAAGACCGAAGCAAAATAATTGTTTAAGGTCTCAGCCATTTCCACATTTCCCATTATTAAATTAAATCCCCCTTCTCATCTTCTCAGGGGCCAACATTTACTTAGTCACTCTCTTCCGATTTATATATCGGTAAAAGCTTTTACTATCTGTTTTTATGTTTTGCGCAAGTTTACTTTCGTAATCTATCTTTCCTTTCTTTATTGCTTTCTTAGTCATGCTTTGCTGTCATTTAAAATTTTCCCAATCTTCTAGTTTCCCACTAACCTTGGCCATTGGTTTTTAATTTGATACTCTCCTTTATTTCCTTGGTCATCCACGGCTGGTTATCCCTTCTCTTACCGCCCTTCTTTTTCACTGGAATATATTTTTGTTGAGCACTATGAAAGAGCTCCTTAAAAGTCCTCCACTGTTCCTCAATTGTGCCACCGTTTAGTCTGTGTTCCCAGTCTACTTTAGCTAAATCTGCCCTCATCCCACTGTAGTCCCCTTTGTTTAAGCATAGTACGCTCGTTTGAGACACTACTTCCTCATCCTCAATCTGTATTACAAATTCAACCATATTGTGATCACTCATTCCGAGAGGATCTTTTACTAGGAGATCGTTTATTATTCCTGTCTCATTACACAGGACCAGATCTAAGAACATACTGTTCTAAGAAACAATCCCGTATGCATTCTATGAATTCCTCCTCCAGGCTACCCCATGCGATTTGATTTGACCAATCGATATGTAGGTTAAAATCCCCCATGATTACTGCCGTTCCTTTTACATATGCCTCTATTATTCCCTTGATTATTGTCCGCCCCACCATGAAGTTATTATTTGGGGGCCTATAAACTACGCCCACCAGTGACTTTTTCCCCTTACTATCTCTAATCTCCACCCACAATGATTCAACATTTTGTTCATTAGAGCCAATATCGTCTCTCACAACTGCCCTGATATCATCCTTTATTAACAGAGCTACCCCACCTCCTTTCCCTTCTTGTCTATCCTTCCGAATTGTCAGATACCCCTGTATGTTTAATTCCCAGTCTTGGCCACCCTGCAACCACGTTTCTGTAATGGTCACCAAATCATACCCATTTGTAATGATCTGTGCCGTCAACTCATTTACTTTATTTCGAATGCTACGTGCGTAGGCTGGATTTGTTTTCATTGGAACAGAGGAGGCTGAGGGGTGACCTCATTGAGGTGTATAAAATTATGAGTGTCCTGGATATAGTGGATAGAAAGGGCCTATTTCCCTTAGCAGAGAGGTCAACAACCAGGGGACATAAATTTAAAGTAATTGGTAGAAGGTTTAGAACGGATTTGAGGGGAAATTTCTTCACGCAGAAGGTTGTGGGGGTCTGGAACTCACTGCCTGAATGGGTGGTAGAGGCAGAAATCCTCACCATATTTAAAAAGTACTTGGATGTGCATCTGAAGTGCTGTAACCTGCAGGGTTACGGACCTAGTGCTGGAAAGTGGAATTAGGCTGGAAAGTCTCTTGTTGGCCGGCATGGACACAATTGGCTGAAATAGCCTCCTTCCATGCTGTAAACTTCGATGATAGAATCTTACAGCACAAAAGGGGGCCATTTGGCCCATTCTGTCTGTGCTGGCTCATTGAAAAAGCTGTCCTATTTGTTCCCATACCACAGTTTTCTCCCCATTGCCCTATTAGTCACTCCTCTTATAGTAAATGTCCAATTACCTTTTGAAAGTTCCTATGGAATTTGATTGCATCAAATATTCAGGTAGTATATTCTAGATCATTACAACCCTCAATGTGAAATAGTTTCTCCTTCTTTTCCCTCCAGTTCTTTTGCCAATTACTTTAAATCTATGACCTCTGGTTACTGACCTGCTTACTGAGAAAACAGTTTCTCCCTACCCTCTCTAAGCTCTGGAATTCCCTCTCTAAACCTCTCTGCCTCTCTACTTATCTTTTCTCATTTAAGACGCTCCTTAAAACTTACCTCAATTACCAAGTTTTTGTTCATCTGCCCTAATTTCTCCTTATGTGGCTCGGTATCAATTGGTTTATCTTATAATACTCCTGTGAAGCACCTTGGGACATTTTACTACATTAAAGGTGCTATAAAATAAAAGTTGTTGTTGTTGTACTTGCTCTATCAAAACCCCTCATAGTTTTGAATACCTCTATTAGGTCTCACTTTAACCTTCTCTGCTCTAAGAAGAACAATCCCAGATTCTCCAATCTCTCCCTATCCCTGGTATCATCCTGGTAAACCTTCTCTGTACCTCACCGAGGCCTTGACATCTTTCCTAAAGTGTTGTGCCTAGAATTGTACCAGCTATTTTTAAAAGTTTAGCATGACTTCCTTGTTTTTGTATTCAATGCCCCTATTTACAAAGCTAACTATCCCATACGCTTTCTTAACCTTATCAACTTTCCCTGTCACCTTCAAGGATATGTGAATATGCAACTATAGGTCCCTCTGTTCTTGCTTCTATTCAAAATTATGCTCTGCCTCCTATCCCTTAGCCAATTACATACCCAAGTTAGCACTGTCCCTTTAGTACAATGTGCTTCTATTTTCCAAATAAGTCTATTAGGTGGTACTTTTCAAATGTTTTTTGAAATCCATATTTACTACATCTACTCCACTACCTTCATCAATCACTCTGTTACTTTATCAAAGAACCAAATCAGGTTAGTCAGACACGATTTGCTTTTAACAAATCTGTGTTGGATGTCTCCATGCTTCTCTAAGTGAGAATTAATTTTGTCCTTGACAATGTTCTCTAGTAGTTTTCCCACCACTGACATCAGATTGATTGGCCTGTAGTCACCAGGTTTATTTTTCTCCCCTATTTGAACAGGGACGTAATATTTTCAATCATCCAGTCCCGCTGGCACCATTCCCATATCCAACGTGGATTGAAGATTGTGGTTAGAACTTCTTCTATCTCGACCCTAGTTTCCCTCACCAACCTAGGATGCATCTTATCTGGACCGGGTGACTTGTGACTTTGAGTGATGCCAACCTATTTAATACCTCCTTTCTATTTTTATCCTATCCAATGTCTCTTCTCCCTCCTCCTCTACTGCAACATTAACTTCATCCACTTCTTTTGTGAAGACTGTTGCAAAGTACTCATTCAATACCTCAGTCATAGAGGGAGTGCAACGAAGATTGAGTATATTCAAGGCAGAGATCATAGATTTTTGAATATTAAAGGAATCAAGGGATGTGGGGATTGTGCATGAAATTAGAGTTGAGATAGAAGATCACCTATGATCGTATTGAATGGCAGAGCAGACTCGAGAGGCTGAACAGCCTACTACTGCTACTAATTCTTATGCTCTTATGTTCTTAAGTCATGCCTTCTGCCTCCACAAGAAGATTTCCTTTTTTGTCCCTAATCGGCCCCACCATTCCTTTAACTTTAAATTTATATTGATATATTTATTTTTGGGTTCCTTTCATGTCACCCGCTAATCTATCCTAATATTCTCTCTTTGCCCTTCTTATATCCTTTTTCAATATCCCTCTTCATGCTCTGTATTCTGCCTGGTTTTCAATTGTATTCTGTACCTGACATTTGTCATAAAACTGACTGCAAAAGCTTCGATAGATATGTGAAGAGAAAAAGATTAGTGAAGACAAACGTAGGTCCATTGCAGTCAGATTCAGGTGAATTTATAATGGGGAACAAAGAAATGGCAGACCAGTTGAACAAATACTTTGGTTCTGTCTTCACAAAGGAAGACACAAATAACCTTCCAGAATACTAGGGGACCGAGGGTCTAGTGAGAAGGAGGAACTGAAGGAAATCCTTATTAGGCGGAAAATTGTGTCAGGGAAATTGATGGGATTGAATGCCGATAAATCCCCGGGGCCGAATAGTCTGCATCCCAGAGTACTTAACGAAGTGGCCCTAGAAATAGTGGATGCATTGGTGATCATTTTCCAACAGTCTATCGACTCTGGATCAATTCCTATGGACTGGAGGGTAGCTAATGTAAAACCACTTTTTAAAAAAGGAAGGAGAGAGAAAGTGGGTATTTATAGACTGGTTAGCCTGACATCAGTAGTGGGGAAAATGTTGGAATCAATTATTAAAGATGAAATAGCAGCGCATTTGGAAAGCAGTGACAGGATCGGTCCAAGTCAGCATAGATTTATGAAAGGGAAATCATGCTTGACAAATCTTCTAGAATTTTTTGAGGATGTAATTAGTAGATTGGAAAAGGGAGAACCAGTGGATGTGGTGTATTTGGACTTTCAAAAGGCTTTTGACAAGTTGCCACACAAGAGATTGGTGTGCAAAATTAAAACACATGGTATTGGGAGTAATGTATTGACGTGGATAGAGAACTTGTTGGCAGACAGGAAGTAAAAAGTCAGGATAAACGGGTTCTTTTCAGACTGGCAGGCAGTGACTAGTGGAGTGCCGCGTGGCTCAGTGCTGGGACCCCAGCTATTTACAATATACATTAATGATCTAGGTGAAGGAATTAAATGTAATATCTCCAAGTTTGCAGATGACACTAAGCTGGGTGGTGGTGTGAGCTGTAAGGAGGACGCTAAGAGGTTGCAGGGTGACTTGGACAGTTTAGGTGAGTAGGCAAATGCATCGCAGATGCAGTATAATGTGGATAAATGTGAGGTTATCCACTTTGGGGTCAAAAACACGAAGGCAGAATATTATCTGAATGGCGGCAGATTAGGAAAAGGGGAGGTGCAATGAGACCTGGGTGTCATGGTACATCAGTTATTGAAAGTTGGCATGCAGGTACAGCAGGCAGTGAGGAAGGCAAATGGTATGTTGGCCTTCATAGCTAGGGGATTTGAGTATAAGAGCAGGGAGGTCTTATTGCAGTTGTACAGCACCTTGGTGAGGTCTCGCCTGGAATATTGTGTTCAGTTTTGGTCTCTTAATCTGAGGAAGGACGTTCTTGCTATTGAGGGAGTGCAGCAAAGGTTCACCAGACTGAATCCCGGGATGGTAGGACTGACAGATTGGATCGACTGGGCCTGTATTCACTGGAGTTTAGAAGGATGAGAGGGGATCTCATAGAAACATATAAAATTCTGACGGGACTGGACAGGTTAGATGCAGGAAGAATGTTCCCAATGTTGGGGAAGTCCGGAACCAGAGGACACAGTCTAAGGATAAGGGGCAAGCAATTTAGGACTGAGATGAGGAGAAACCTCTTCACTCAGAGAGTTGGTAACCTGTGGAATTCCCTACTGCAGAGAGTTGTTGATACCAGTTCATTGGATATATTCAAGAGAGAGCTAGATATGGCCCTTATGGCTAACAAGATCAAGGGGTATGGAGAGAAAGCAGGAAAGGGGTACTGAGGTGAATGATCAGCCATGATCTTATTGAATGGTGGTGCAGGCTCGAAGGGCCGAATGGCCTACTTCTGCACCTATTTTCTATGCTTCTATGTTTTATATCCTATTTTATCCAGAGAGTTCAAGCTTTGGATGACCCACATTACCTCCTTGTGGGTATATGCGTGGTTTGTACAATGTATCTCCGCTTTGAAGGCCTAGCCCTGTGAAGGCTCTTTTACTTCTCAAATCAATGAAATTGGCTCTCTTCCAGTTGGGTATTTTCATCTCATGATTTTTCTTTTGCCCTTTCCATAACTACTTTAAACCTAATTATATTATGATCACTATTACCCAAATGTTTACCAACTGCAATATACTCCACTTGCCTTAATTCTTTCCACAGAACTCCAGCGCTGCTTCGTTCCTCATTGGGTTAGAGATCTAATAATTAAAGAAGTTCTCCTGTACTTATTTTAGGAATTCTTCACCTTCCTTGCCCTTTACTTTTTTTTCCCCCCAGTCTATGTTAAGATAATTGAAGTCCCCAACAATTACTGCTCTACTAATTTTACATTTCTCTGAAACTAGCCTATCGCCTTCTCACTATTTGGGTGTTTATAGTGAACAATCAAGAATCCAACAGCTCTTTTCTGTTGCATAACTCTAACCAAATAGATTCAGGGGCTCAAATTCCCAGTGCCCCATTTGTGGGCGGTAGCCGAGTTGGGTGGGGCTTCCTGCACCCAGTGCAGAAGTTCCACCCCGATCATGACATTGTGGTTACCGTCCTTCACAGGAAGTGAAGCGCAATGTCGCGCACTCCATATCCTGTTGGGGCGGGTTCGGGGGGCGGTGCGCTGGGACGAATATCCTCATGGGGAGATTTGCTAGTGCTGTTGAGGAGAGTTTAAACTAGCTTGGCAGAGGGATGGGAACCTGAGAACAAATTCAATAGAGAAGGAAGTAAAGCTGAAATTGAAAAGCAAGATGTAGAAAGTGAATCTGTAAATATTCCTGGTTACAGTATTTGTAGACAAGAGAGAGAGGGGGGTAAAACGGGATGGGGTGTCACGGTATTGATTAAAGAAACTATTGCAGCTGTGAGGAGGGATGATATGTTAGAGGGATCATCAAATGAGGCCATATGGGGCGAACTGAAAAATAAAAAAGTGGCAATCACATTGCTGGACGTGTTATATAGACCCCAAAACAGTGGGAGAGAGGTAGAAGTGCAAATATATAGCAAATTTCTGTGAAGTCCAAAAACCATAGGGCAGTAGTCTTAGGGGATTTCAACTATCCTAATATTGATTCGGACAAATATAGTGGGAAGTGTGTAGAGGGTACGGTATTCTTAAAATGCATTCAAGAGAACTTTATTAGTCAGTATGTAACAAGCCCAACACAGAAGGGGACGGTTTTGTATTTAGTTTTGGGGAATGAAGCTGAGTAGGTGTATCAGTGAGAGAGCACTTGGGTGCCAGTGACCATAATTCAGTCAAAATCAAAATAGTTGTGGATAAGGACAAGGATATGCCAGGAATAAACGTCTCAAATTGGGGAAAAGATAACTTTGCTAATTTGAGAAGTGATTTGGCCACAGTGGACTGGAAATAGCTAATTTTAGGTAAACCAGTGTTGGAACAGTGGGAATCATTCAAGGAGGAGATCTGGAGGGCTCAGGCCAAACATGTGCCCTTAAAGAAAAAGGATGGGAAAACAATTCTAGAGCCCCCTGGATGTCGAGGGACTTACAGGGGAGAATAAAGAAAAAAAAGCAATCATATGTACTGACGGCTAAATATTGTAGAATCTCTAGTGGAATATAAACAGTTCAGAGGTCAAATTAAAATGGATATTAGGAATGCTAAGAGAGATAATGAAAAATTCTTTGCAAGTAAAATTAAGGAAAACGCAAAGATGTTCTATAAATATATTAGGAATAAGAGGATAACTAAAGAAAGCATAGGGCCTATTAGAGATCATGAGGGTAATCTTTGTGATGAGTTGGAAGATGTTGGTATGGTTCTTAATGAATACTTTGTGTCTGTTTTCACAAAGGAAAGAGCCAATACAGATACTGTTATCGAGGAAGAGTGTGAAATTCTGGATGAAATAAACATAGTGAGAGAGGAGGTATTAAGGGGTTTAGCAGCTTTGAAAGTGGAAAAGTTCCCAGGCCCAGATGAAATGCATCCCAGACTGTTGAGTAAAGTAAAAGATGAAATAGCAGAGGCTTTGACCATCATTTTCCAGTTCTCTTTGGATTTAGGCATAGTGCCGGGGGTCTGGAGGACTTCTAATGTGGTACACTTGTTTAAGAAGGGAGAAAGGGATAGGCCGAGTAATTACAGGCCTGTCAGCCTAACCTCAGTGGTGGGAAAATTATTGGAAAAATCCTGAATGACAGGATAAATCTATATTTAGAAAGGTATAGATTAATCATGGACAGTCAGCACAGGTTTGCTAAGGGAAGATCGTGATTGACTAACATGAATTAATTTTTCGAGGAGGGAACCAGGAGGGTCGATGATGGTAGTGAATACGATGTCGTGTATGTGGACTTTAGCAAAGCATTTTCTAAAGTCTTACATGGCAGACTGGTCATGACTGGGATCCAGGGCAAAGTGGCAAGTTGGATCCAAAATTGGCTTAGAGGTAGGAAGCAAAGGGTAATGATTGATGGATGTTTTTGTGACTGGAAGAATGTTTCCAGTGGGATTCCATAGGGCTCAGTACTGGGTCCCTTGCTTTTTGTAGTACACATCAATTATCTAGATTTATAGGGGTATGATTAAGAAGTTTGCAGATGACACTAAAATTGGCTGTGTGGTTGATAATGAAGAGGAAAGTCTTGGACTGCAGGATGGTATCAATCTACTGGTCAGGTGGGCAGAACAGTGGGAAATGGAATTTAATTTAGAGAAGTGTGAGGTAATGCACTTGGGGAGGGCTAATAAGGAAAGGGTATACACATTAAATGATAGGCCACTTAGAAGTGCAGATGAACAAAGGGACCTTGGAGTGCTTGTCCACAGATCCCTGAAAGTAGCAGGCCAGGTGGTTAAGGTGGTTAAGAAGGCATACGGAATGCTTGCCTTTATTGGCCGAGGCATAGAATATAAGAGCAGGGAGGTTATGCTTAAGTTCTATAATACTCTGGTTAGGCCACAGCTGGAATACTGCGTGCAGTTCTGGTCGCCATATTATAGGAAGGATGTGATTGCACTGGAAAGGGTGCAGAGGAGATTTACGAGGATGCTGCCTGGAATGGAGAATCTTCGCTATGATGACAGATTGGATAGGCTGGGTTTGTTCTCCTTGGAACAGAGGAGGCTGACAGGAGACTTCAATGAGGGGTAATAAATTTTGAGGGACCTGGATATAGTGTATAGCAGGGGTCTATTTCCCTTGGTGGAGGGGTCAATTACTAGGGGTATAGTTTTATAGTTATAGGTTTATAGGTGATTTGAGGGGAAGCTTCTTCATGCAGAGGGTTGTGGGGTTCTGGAACTCACTGCCTGGAAGGGTGGTAGAGGCAGAAACCCTCACGACATTTAAACAGTGCTCGGATGGGCACTTGAAATGTCGTAACCTGCAACTGGTAAGTGGGATTAGACTGGATAACCTCTTGTTGGCTGGCGCAGATACGATGGTAAGTACTTCAGGGAATCGAATACGGCCAGAGTGATCTCCTGGACTAGTTTCAATCACCTGGATGGGTCGGAGAGGAATTTTTCCAGATTTTTTTTCCCCAATTGGCCTGGGTTTTTATCTGATTTTTTGCCTCTCCCAGGAGATTGCATGGCTCCGGTTGGGGTGGAGTGTACAATGTTGCGATGCATGGGGCATTACAGTTGTGTGAGGCGGACTGGTTAGGCCGGATGCTCTTTATCTTTCCATCATTGTTCATTGCTCATAGATTTATATGCAACCTTCAGGGCTGCTGACCGAGGGCCGTGTGACTCTTTGTCGGCTAGCGCGGACACGATGGGCCGAAATGGCCTCCTTCTCTGCTGTAGATTTCTATTTTTCTACACGGTTTCTCTGCGTAGCGCTGACCCATTTCAATGCCCCTCCCCTTCCGTTAAAGGGTAGGGCTCTGTGCTCTCTGCTGGGCCTCTGATGGATTCCACTGAGTGCCGGGCTGCAAGATGACGGCCCGGACCATGCCATGGAGATTCAAGACGGTTCAATTAGTGTGTCAGCCAAAACGGGAAAATAGCGGCACGGAAAGGTCCCCACCTCCCTTTTACTTCCGCCCCGCAAGCGGATAGCGGCCTGGTTCGGGACCCATGAGGCTGGGGCTGACAGCGCTCATGGCAGCCTCCTGGGACGGAAAAGGGTCGATGCAGGTCACTAAGAGGTTACCGTGCATGGCGATGATGTCATTGTCGATTGCGCGGCAGCCCGGGGCGCTACTAACGGGCGGCACTACCGTGTTAGGGTCTCCGCTAACTCCCACACAATTTTGCGGGAGCCATTAGCCCACCTCCCCGCGCGAGAACAGATTTGTGGCCCGCCCCATTAGCAGCCCTTGGAGGCGCTAATGGGAGGTGCCCTTCAGGGGAATTTTGGCTCCTCAGTCTTTGAACCCTCTCATACATTGTTCTCTGTAGAACTGTAATATCTTCCTTTATCAATACCAGCACTCACATTCCTGAGTTTTTTCCATCCCTTTCCCTCCTAAATACATTGTAGCCAGGAAGTTTAACTCCCACATTTATACCAGGTCTCCATGTCGCCACTATATCATAACCACATTTGGCAACTTGAGCTTATAACTCGTCAACTTTATTTGTAACACTCCTTGCATTAACACACATGCTTTCCAAAACCATTCTAATTAGCTCTGCTTTTTTTCCTGCATCTAATTCCTGCTCTTTCTACACTATTCTTTGCTCTTTTGCTGTTTGTCCCTCCTAGTTTTCTATAGACCCTTTCTCTCTTACCTGCTGCTACGTCCTGGTGCCCATTTCTGTCCCTTGTATCTCTCTCTTTTAATCCCATCTTTTTTTTCCCTCTCTTTATTTCCCTTTCTGTACATGATTTTACATTGACTTAACTATTCTTACTTCCTATTTCATGGCTCAGTAAGGATTCTTCAATCTGACTGGTTAAGGAGATACCTGTACACAGCTGCTTGCCCTGTTCACACAGGTCCCAGATCGCCTGTAGAGGCCACTGCACCGAAATGGATTTCTAATCAATGCAAGATCCAGTGCAAAAGCCCATAGAAATACTGTGGGCAAGCGCAAGTGTAATGAACAGCTGCCGCTCTTTGATCTCCGCTGACTGCAAAATCTGGGCCATTGTGTTTGGAGTGCTAAAGATTAAAGGTTACTTTTGTGACAGCTACTTTATAGCTGACCTCAGTTCAACCTTCAGTGTTGGTGAAAATTGTCAGCAGTTTCACTGTCTGCTGCTTGTACATTGCAATTTGGAGATACCAATCTTAATCACTTTTTTTCATTTAGCTAAAATTTGTACAAAATGGTGCATGGCAGCAAAATATTACAGCTTGAACATAAACTAGAAACAGGTTATTAGGGATAGGGTTGTATCAACAAAAGTTAGCTATGCAATGCAACAGTTCACACTTTAAGTGCAAAGAGTGAGTTTAAAATGTTTTTTTCATGCAAAGTGTTGTTAGAGTATGGAATGTTTTGCCACAGGGACTGAGTGAAATTGCATCAATCACAACATTTAGCAGGGAATTAGATAAAAACTTGGAGAAAAATAGTCAGAAACAAATGTCAACCTTGGCTCAGTAGTAGCACTCTCACCTCTGAGTCAGAAGGTTGTGGATTAAAATCCCACTGAAGAGAGGGAATGCTGCACTGTCCGAGTCACTGTCTTCCTTCTCAGAGGGACATAAAAAATCCAATGGCATTATTTGAAGAAGAGCTGGGGAGTTATCTCTGATATTCTGCCCAATATCTATCCCTCCACCAAAATCACTAAAAAATAGATTGGCCTGGATTTTGCAGAGGTGAACAGCGCTGACCGTTATGCTTGCAACTTCTCACTTTTTACGGGGCGGAAGTGCACACCGCTACTTTTTACAATGAATTCAATCACTTGAGTGGCAACTCTCAAATTTTTGAGTGCCAACTTACAGTTGCTAGAGATACTTTACTACGCGGCATCCTCCACGGGGTATCTGTAGCGTGTGTGAGCAGGGAAAATAACAGTGTGTCTCTTCCATCAATCAGATTGAGGAATCCTCACTGACACATGCAGGAGGGAATTTTAACTCCCAAAAATGGGTGGGTTAGGAGGTTAAAGTGTTAAAAAATGGAATCCCAACCCCAACCTGTCTCCAACCCGCCCACTGCTGGTTTTCACAAAGGCAGGAGGGGCTGGCGGCCAATTCGCTCCCAGAAGGCAGGTTGGCACTTTAAATATTATCATGAAGCTGCGTGCCTCATTGTAAAGCTCCATTTTAAATTTACCTCTGGCTTCCTGAGACTAAAGAGAGGCGAGGACTGCCGGATCCAGGAGGTAAGGCCTTTCCACTTACCTGCTGCATCCAGCATTCCTGCCTCATCAACCCTGCTGATCTCCCCCGACCTCTCCCCCAAGGCCTCCAACACACCACACCACCCTACCCCCCACCACGAGACCTCTGAACTCTGACCCCACCCCCCTCCCCTCCAACCTTTCGAAACCCCCGAACTCCGATCCTCCCTCTGACCTAAAATCCTTGAACACCGACCCCCTGTCCGATCTACTGGCCCCCGACCTCCAGCCCCCTTTCTGGTCTCTGATCCTCGGTATTCTGACCCCCTGTTCATCCTCTGATCCTTGGCCCAACCGCCCTGGATCCCCTCTCTGGCCTCCGATTCCACCCTCACTCCTGTCTGCTATCCATCCGACAGCCAGATAGCCTCTCAATCTGGCTGGCTGCAGGCGAGAACCAGAGAAACAAAATGTTAATCAAGCTCTGCAACTAAATCCAGTAGGGCATGACGAAATCTCGTTCTCCCGGAATTCCCGCCCCATTGCTGACACCCACCCCCCGCGCCCGCTCCCTCCCTGCCTCCATGTTAAAATTCCAGCCACAGAGTCTAAATCAGGAAGTACAAATTAGAGTTAATTCATTGTAAAATCATGTACAGAAAAAAAAATAAAGTGGGAAGGAAAGATGGGATTAAGAATGAGATAAAAGAGATAGAGAAAGTAAAAAACAAATTATTTAAATCTCCAACAATAATTTAACTCTGAAGGAATGAGACTCCGCACTTGTTATTAAATTAAATTTTCAATGCCAGAGTGGTTGGTTGGCAGTAATTAAGACATCACCAGCTCCAGCTTTTTGTAGCACATTTAGCAGGTAACTAGTGGGTAAGTACTGCAACTTCATAGAATCATAGAAAAATTACGACAGAAAAGGAGCCCATTCGGCCCATCGTATTCGTGCCCTTCACACCCTTCAGTATTTTAATGCTGAATCTATTGCCAAGTTACCAGTGTAGCAAAGTTTGTAGAGGACCAGGGTAAATCAGACAGCAACTACCAGATTTACATGGTTAACTGCACAGGTGTGGATGCCAGAAGTTGCTATCCGATTTACTCCATAATAACAGTAACCGCTGAGAGCATCACCGTTGTTTCTATTGCAAAATCCGGGTTTATATCTAGTCATTATCTCATTGCTGTTTATGGGACCTTGCAGTGTGCTAACTAGCTGCCACATTTCCCAACGGTGACACGTCAAAAGTACTTCATTGACTGTAAAGGGTTTTGAGATGTCCTGGGATTGTGAAAGGCGCTATCTATATAAATGCAAGTTCTTTCTTTTAAAAGGTACTGAGAAAAACCAAGGAAATGTGATGAAAGTAGATAGCTCCATTTAAGAGATGGCTCCTTCTGTGCAGACATTTCTGATCTTTGATTCTTCCTGTTGCCAAGGTGTGGGAGTAGAAACAAAAATTCAATACATGACGAGATGTAGAAAATAAACGTGGTTAGCTTAAATCGCAGTTAAAGTGGTTAAGTTGATCTGTGCAATCTTAGTTTATATGAACTTACTTTGTCCACTATAATAACAACAGCATTGCATGGTAATATATTTGTTAGTATAGACAGATTTAGGAATGGGAAATCGTGCTTGACGCAGAATTTTTTGAGGTTGTAACTAGCAGGGTAGATAAGGGAGAACCAGTGGATGTAGTGCATTTGGATTTTCAAAAAGCATTCAATAAGTTGCCATACAGGAGGCAATTACACAAAATGAGAGCTTGTGGGAATGGGGGTGATATATTAGCATGGATTGAGGATTAGTTAACGGACAGAAAAAAAATCTGTTACATCTCTAACTTTTTCTAGTTCTGATGAAAGGTCATCAACTTGAAACGTCAACTCTCTCCACAGATGCTGCCTGACATGCTGAGTATTTCCAGCATTTTTTGTGTTTTATATCAGATTTCCAGTATCCGCAGTATTTTGCTTTTGTAGTAGGAATAAACGGGTTATTTTTGGGTTGGCAGGCTGTAACTAATAGGATCAGTGCTTGGGCCTCGGCTATTTAAAGTCTATATGACTTAGATGAGGGGACCGAGTATAATGTATTCAAGTTTGCTGTTGATATAAAGTTAGATGGGAAAGTAAGTTGTGTGGAGGATGCAACAAGCCTGCAAAGGGATATAGATAGGTTAAGTGAATGGGCACAAACATGGCAGACGCAATATAATGTGGAGAAGTGAGAAGTTATCCACTTTGGTAAAAAAAATAGAAAAGCAGAATATTTTTTAAATGGTGAGAGATTGAAAAATGTTGGAATTCAGAGAGGCCTGGGTATCTTTGTAAACAAATCACAGAATGTTATCCTGCTGGGAAGCAATTAGGAAAGCAAATGGTATGTTAAGCTTTATTACAAAAGGATTGAAGTATAAGAGAAAAGAAGTCTTACTACAATTATATAGGGTCTTGGTCAGACCACACCTGGAGTACTATGTACAGTTTTGATCTCCTTAGTTAAGGAAGGATAGACTTGCCATAGAGGGAGTGCAATGAATGTTCACCAAACTGATTCCTGGGGTAAGGGGATTATCCTAGGAGGAGAGATTGAGTAGACTAGGCCTGTATTCCCCAGAATTTAGAAGAATGAGAGGTTATCTCATTGAAACATATAGGGGGAGAAATTCGGTCGCGCCTCATTTGGGGTGGTAACCCAGGCGGAGCAGTAATTTTAGCGCCTTGAAAAAGTTTGCGCCCTCCACCCAGAAATTCGTCAGAATCGGTCGAAGAGCTGACAGGGTCGCTAAATCAGCCACTGCACACTACAGCTGGGGGTGCCATAACGAAAGTTTGGTCGGTAAATTTGACGGATCCATTGCGCATGCGCCAAACTCCGATTCAGATCCCGGGAAAAGCCAAGTCTTAAAGGTGCAGCATAGTAATGCACCTATTAAAGTTTTCAAAATCATTTTTTCTCAAGCTGAACTCTTATTTCTGTCTGCCACTGCAAACTCGGTGGCTCACGCATATTGCTCTGTGCAAATGCTGCACTGACTGTGACTGCCGAGGGAAGCCCTTCCTCATCCCTTTAAGTAGCCACCAGTTAACGACTCTGCAAGCCTGTACTGACTGTTTTTCCAGACGTTGTTCTTGGCGACGACTAAATGAGGTGGCCGCACCTAATTTACCGCCTGGGGTGCAAGCATGGGCGTTGCACCAGTACTGAGATCAGGATCGAAGTGATCGTCAGCAGCCAGGTGCAACTGGTTTGTGCCCCCGGTAAACCTCTAATGAATTTTCAGTTGGAGCGCTAAAAGCTGCACTCCTGGTCGGTAACCTCTTATACTCCCATTAACGCCCCCTCTGATCACTAACTGAGGAGTTAGACAACCGAAAACCCAGCCCATAAAATTCTTACAAGCCTTCAGAGGGTAGATGTTGGCAGGATGTATCCCCTGGCTGGGGAGTCTAGAGCTAGGTATTCATAGACTCAAAATAATGGGTCGCCCATTTGATGAGATAGGAAAATCAATTTCACTCAAAGGGTTGTGAAACTTTGGAATTCTCTACCCCAGAGAGTTGTGGATACTCAGTCGTTGAGCATATTCAAGGCTGAGATAGATAGATTTTTGGACTCTAGAAGGATCAAGGGATATGGGGATAGGGCAGGAAAGAAGAGTTGAGGTCGAAGATCAGCCATGATCTTATTGAATGGTGGAGCGGGCTCGAAGGGCTGAATGGCCGACTCCTGCTGCTAATTCTTATGTTCTTATGTAACAAGTAGTGAGATTTAATCCATGAAACTTTAAAGTCTACATATGTTCCAGTTCACAGATGTATTTAATCCCATTACTGCCTTCTACAATATTCCATGAATGTAACCTGTCTGAGTTTCGTTAAAAGCCCTATTTAATTGTCTCTTCCATTAACCTTAAAGGTTTTGGGTGACTCATGAAAATTACCTTGAAAGTAGTCTATTGTCCCCAAAATAAATGACTTAACATAGATGAACTCCCAGATTTAATAAATGATTCAATGGAAATAATTTGGGAAAATTAGCTGCTATGATTTTATATTAGCTGCATCAATTCAATAAGAAATCCTTATATGAGAGACAAAAGAGTTGTGACGTAGTACAGCGAGGAAGGTTCTGGGTTGGAATTCTACTGAACCTTTGAAATGCACACTGAGCCAATCTAATATATACCACTTTTTGCTTATTGTACAAAAGTCATTTTCACCATTTGAAATAATAATAATTCAAATATGGTTCTTGTATAAACATCCTGATTTTTCTTGACCCCAAAACAATGGACATGTTAGAAAGTAGGCTGATAAAAGGTCATCGACCTGAAACATTATCTTTGTTTCTCTCTCCACAGATCCTGACTGTCCTGCTGAGTATTTCCAGAATTTTCTGATTTTGTTTCAGATTTCCAGCATCCGCAGTATTTAGTTTTTGTATTAGAAAGTAGGCTGATGTGCGATATAAACACTAATATTGAGCAGCTTTACAAGAGGGCTGAGTCAACTCTGTAAGTGGTAGAACATTCAAATTTGGCTCAGGATCCATTTGAGTAGAAATTTATTTTAGGTAGGAGCACAAAATAGGCAGAGTGGAAAAGGCACTGCCAGTTCACAATCACGCATTTTGCGCTGCTGCCCAAGACGAATTTCTAACCAATGGTATTAGCAGGTATAGGTTAAAGGCTGCATTTGCATAGTATGAACTGATTTTGTCTTGCAATTATAGCGTGAATGCAGCCTGAATCCAGATCAGGACCCAACCTAACACCTGAAAACTCCCTGGTGGAGGGGGTCCCATTCCACTTAGCTTAATCATTTTGGGTCTGAACACTCAACTTACACTACATAATTATACCCATTCAAAGCCAAAACTGTTTCACACTAAACTGATAGTGTATGTGTTTCCAAAGATATCTAGCGTGATCACTCCAAGCCCATTTTGATTCAATTTTCCTGATTACAAGCAGTGGCAACATACCTATCCCTGGCTTTGTCCTGGCCCCCAGTAGGCCAGACACACTACAGGTGGGGGCACAGTGGTATACAGTTGAGTGTGAGGCGCTCTGGGAACCAACATTGACTTTGGATCTAATGAAGTCTCATGATTTCACGTCAAACAAGGTCAAACAAACCTCCTGCGGATCACCACCTAGTGATCCTGTAACGTATGAATCAGTCCTCATCCATGTTGAATGTCACTTGGAGGAAGCTGTGAGAGGAAGTAAGGGCACTCTGTTTTGGGGAACTTCAATATTCACCATCAAAAGTGGCTTGATAGCACTTTTGATGGGCATAGCTGCCAGATTGGGCCAGTGTGAGATGATGAGGGAACTACCAGAAAGAAGTAACCTACTTGACCTCATCTTCACTAACTTTCCTATCACAGACACATCTATCCATGATAGCATTGGTAGGAGTGAGCACTGCACAATCCTTGTGTTGACAAAGTTTCATCTCCACAATGAGAACAACCTCCATTCGATAATATGGCACTACAACTGTGTTGTGGGCCATGATCATCAACAGAATTGTGTACCACCACAAACTGTAACCTCATGGCCAAGCACATCCCTCACTCATCTATTCTATTCAAGCTAGGAAAACTACCCTGACTAAATGGGTAAAATAGAAGAGCACACCAGGAGTAGCACAAGGCATGCCTTAGAATGTGGTATGAACATACTGAAGCTAATATAAAGGGCTATCTGCATGCTAACCACCAAAAGCTGCAAGCTATAGACAGAGCTAAGTGGTCCCACAGCCAGCGGATCAGAGCAATTCTCTAGTCCTACCACCTCCAGTGAAGAATGATGGTGGACAGCCAGGTAACTAACAGGAAGAGGAGACTCCATGAACATTCCCAACCTCAACCATGGTGGAGCCCAGCACATGACGTGTTTGCAAGTGTCTTCAGCCAAAAATGCTGAGTGGATAATGCGACTTGCCCTCTTCCCAAGGTCCTACCATGAGAGTCCAGTGTCCAGCTGATTCAGTTCACTGCACATTACATTAAGTATCAGTTGAGAACACTGGACACAGCAAAGACTATGGACTGTAGTGCTCAGCACCTGCACGCAAGATAGCTCTTTCCTAGGCTAGTGTTTACAGTACAGCTATGACACTGGTATCTATTCAACAATGTGGATGATTGTCCACAAAAAAGGACAAATCTAGGCATACCAATTACCGCCTTATCAGTGTCCTCCTAATCATCAATAAAATGATGGAAGGAATCATCAATTAACCAGCGACATCTATTCACTTAATTGAGTGTTCACCAATGTTTAGTTTTGATTTTCCCAGGACCACTTAGCTCCAGCCCTCAGCCCAGCCTTAATCCAGACATGGATGCAAAAGTTGAATTGCAGAGGTGAGGAGACAATAGCTTCCCTCAACATCAAGGCAGCATTTAACCAATTATGGCACCAAAGATACCCATAAAAGCTGAGGTCAGTGGGAATCAGAGGGAAACCCTCCAATGTCTGAAATTGTAACTGTACTTGTCAGAGGTCAATCATCACAGCTTCAGGATATCACTATAGACGTTCCTCAGGAAAGTATCCTTGGCCCAACCAGGTTTAGCTACTTCATCAATGACCTTCCCTCCATCATAAAGTCAGGAGTGGAGCTATTCACTGATGATGCCATGGTGTTCAACTTCATCTGCAATTCCTCTGATAATGAAGCCGACTGTGCCAGCCTACAGCAGGATTTGGACAACATTCAGGCCTAGGCTCATAAGTGGCAGGTAACATTCCAGACAATAATCTTCTCAAACAAGAGAAAGCTCAGCCACTTCCTCTGACCTTGAATTGCACTACCAACGTTGAGACCCCCACTATCAATATCCTGGGGAGGTCACCATAGACCAGTCATATCAACACCATGGCTACAAGAGTAAGGCTGAGGTTGGATATTCGGTGATGAATGACTTACCTCCTGACCCCTTAAAGCCTCTCCACCATCTACCATGCACATGTCAGGAGGGTGATGGAATACTCACCACTCATCTGTATGGTTTCAATTTAGGACAGAGCAGTCTGCTTGAATCCTATTATTGGACTCAATAGTCACCCACTCCACAAACCAATGCATCATGGATGTAGTATGCACTGTTGAAAGGACACACTGCAGCAACTCACCAAGATTTCCCAGCCCCATGACCTCTACCACCAAGAAAGACATGAGCAGCAATGGCTTGGGAACACCATACCAGCAAGTCACACATAATTGTGACTTGGATATATATCACCATTCCTTCAATGTTGATGGGTCAATATCCTGGAATTTCCTAAGTAACGCCATCAGGGGAGCAACACAAAGGCTGCAGCACTTAAAGAAGAAGGACTACCACATTCTCAAGCATGGGCAATAAATGTGACCTTGCCAACGTCGCCCGTATCCCAAGAACATTTTTTTTAAATCACAGAAACCTCTTATCCATTACTGTACACTATAATACGCACAATTTACAAAAAAACAATAACATTAATTAAAACTGAATAAACTGCAATGACACATATTATTTGGATTGAAATGGAGTGTGTTTCTAGCCAAAACACATCTCTGGGGTTTCATTTGTATTCAATTAATGAGAGGTTGAGCTAAAGTAAATCAGGAAAATCTATTTCCACTGGTTGGCGAGTCAGTAATTAGAGAGTATAGGTCTTTTGGAGATAGCAGTATTTTTTCAACATTTTTCACCAAAAATACTGTTAAAAATACCGCTATTTTTTAAAGGCCTATAATTGGCAAAAAAAATGTGCCTGACGGTAAAAATCGGTGTTGCACAAGGATTTGCGGTGGAAACCAATTTTAGCGGTCTTCGCCAATTTCAGTCCAAGGCCGATTACCGCTAAAAAGACAGGCCCTGGAATGGGGAAAACACAAAAAAAATTGCAAAAACAAAAAATAAAAAATCACAAAACATTCACAAGACATTTATCTAGCAAATCGCTGAAAAAGAATTAAAAATTAAAAACTTTACTTACCTTTTTTACAGATCTTCATACTTACCGTTGTTTCTGGGGCTGCAACGCAGGCTTTTCTCCTGCGTTTATTTTCACCCAGAATACGGATGCGCCTAACGGCCAATTTAGAGTAATATAATTGTTATTCGTCTTGCATGATGGCAGTCCGCTTTTCAGCGGTATTTCAAAACCGCCAGCACGCAACTTTGGCCAAATTAGGTGAACACCTTTTTCCGTCAACAAAGACGAAATATCGCCGAAAAAATGGGCGCAAGGCTGGCCAATTTCTAGCCCATAGTTTAAGATCATCACCAAAAGCACAAAGGGAGAGGTTAGAAGAAGTTTTGTTATGTAGAGAGTTGGTAGGACATGGAATGACACAGAGGTGCAAGAAAAATCCATGACAGTTTTTAAAAGGAAATGTTTAAATATTTGAAAAAGGAATATTTAAATTTGATTGGGAAAGGCAGGGGAATGGGACTAAGTTTATAGCTCTTTCAGAGAGCTGCCGCTGGCATGTTGGGTTATGCTGGATTCTACAAGCTATTCGAGCTTCACTGATATTGTTTATAACAGCATCTGAATCCATCCTGGACAAAGTTTAATCACTGTCAGATATTTTGTTTACCAAAAATTGTTTTATTTTATATTTCAAATAAGCATGAATTATTTTAATTTTCTATGAACAGAGATCATAAAGATTTTCAGAAAGGCTAAAAGGCCAACAGGCCCAAAAAGTCTGTTCTGTTTTGATAGATCTTAATCCCACCATGTGACCACAAAATGAAGCAAATAACTAATACAAGAAAACACCTCTTTCCACACAAGTGATAAAATATATTTTTTTATTTCGCAATATGTGAAAGAGATAAAAGAACAATATGATAAATTCATGATCTCAAGTTCTCTGTGAGCAGCTGTGCTTGAGGGGATTAAAGGTCAGTTAATCAGTGCCACAGTGTTATAGCCCTATCTCTGATGCATGCTCCATTTCAACGTGGCTACCCACTGGGAGCACAGAATCAGTGAATTGAACCAATGTTTTGTTCTTTTTCAATTTAATATAAAGAAAAGTCTTTTATATTTTCTGCAATAAAAAATTTCAATATGCTGAGAATGCAGTTTTACTGCCACTTTTGCATCAATGCAATGTTTTTTGGAGTACACATGGAAGCAACAATGACAGTGAAGTGTTATATTCTAATGTGATTTCTGAGCACTCTAAAGCCAGAAGACGAGAGACCCTTCACAGAGATTGATTTCACACTGAATGCAATATAACTCCAATCCAATGCAAAGCCACATTTTAAAAGTACCCAGCCTGTCCATTGGATACACTGAGCACTGTATAAAACCTACCTGTTAATGTTTCTGATGTTAGCAGAAGCATTTCCGAACTTTCCTAACTTTAAAACCCAGCTATCCAGGGACTGGGGTTCTGCACGTACATTCTAGTGTGCATCTGCAAAGTTCCTTTGTTGCTGATCTTAGTATAGAAACAGAGAAAATAGTTGCCCTTCGAGCCTGCAACACCATTCAATAAGATCATGGCTGATCATTCACCTCAGTACCCCTTTTCTGTTTTCTCTCCATACTCCTTGATCCCTTTAGCCATAAAGGCCATATCTAACTCCCTCTTGAATATATCCAACGAACTGGCATCAATAACTCTCTACGGTAGAGAATTCCACAGGTTAACAACTCTCTGAGTGAAGAAGTTTCTCCTCATCTCAGTCCTAAATTGCTTACCCCTTATCCTTAGACTGTGACCTCTGGTTCTGGACATCCCCAACATCGGGAACATTCTTCCTGCATCTAACCTGTCCAGTCCCGTCAGAATTTTATATGTTTCTATGAGTTCCCCTCTCCTTCTTCTAAACTCCAGTGAATACATGCCCAGTCGATCCAGTCTCTCCTTATATGTCAGTCCTGCCATCCCAGGAATCAATCTGGTGAACCTTTGCTGTACTCCCTCAATAGAAGAACGTTCTTCCTCAGATTAGGAGACCGAAACTGAACACAATATTCCAGGTGAGGCCTCACCAAGGCCCTGTGCAACTGCAGTAAGACCTCCCTGCTCCTATAGCTCCTATACTCAAATCCCCTAGCTATGAAGGCCAACATACCATTTGCTTTCTTCACCGCCTGTTTTACCTGCATGCCAACTTTCAATGAATGATGTATCATGACACCCAGGTCTCGTTGCACCTCCCCTTTTCCTAATCTGCCGCCATTCAAATAATATTTAGCCTTCATGTTTTTGCCACCAAAGGGGATAACCTCACATTTATCCACATTATACTGCATCTACCATGCATTTGCCCACTCACCTAACCTGTCCAAGTCACCTTTCAGCCTCTTAGCATCCTCCTCACAGCTCACACCGCCATCCAGCTTCGTGACATCTGAAAACTTGGAGATATTACATTCAATTCCTTCATCTAAATCATTGATATATATTATAAATAGCTGGGGTCCCAGCACTGAGCCCTGCGGCACCCCACTGATCACTGCTTGCCATTTTGAAAATAACTTGTTTATCCCGACTCTCTGCTTCCTGTCTGCCAACCAGTTCTCTATCCATGTCAATACATTACCCCTAATACCATGTGCTTTAATTTTGCACATCAATCTCTTGTGTGGGACCTTGTCAAAAGCCTTTTGAAAGTCCAAATACATCACATCTACTGGTTCTCCTTGTCCACTCTACTAGATATATCCTCAAAAAATTCTAGAAGCTTTGTCAAGCATGATTTCCCTTTCATAAATCCATGCTGACTTGGACCGATTCTGTCACTGCTTTCCAAATGCACTGCTATTTCATATTTAATAATTGATTCCAACATTTTCCCCACTACTGATGTCAGGCTAACCGGTCTGTAATTCCCTGTTTTCTCCCTCCCTCCTTTTTTAAAAGGTGGTGTTACATTAGCTACCCTCCAGTCCATAGGAACTGATCCAGACTCGATAGAATGCTGGAAAATGATCACCAATGCATCCACTATTTCTAGGGCCACTTCTTTAAGTACTCTGGGATGCAGACTATCAGGCCCTGGGGACATATCGGCCTTCAATCCCATCAATTTCTCTAACACAATTTCTTGACTAATAAGGATTTCCTTCAGTTCCTCCTTCTCGCTAGACCCTCAATCCCCTAGTATTTCCGGAAGGTTATTTGTGTCTTCCTTAGTGAAGACAGAACCAAAGTATTTGTTCCCCATTTTAAATTCACCTGATTCTGACTGCAAGGAACCTACGTTTGTCTTCACTAATCTTTTTCTCTTAACGTATCTATAGAAGCTTTTGCAGGCAGTTTTTATGTTCCCAGCAAGCTTCCTCTCATACTCTATTTTCCCCTCCTAATTAAACTCTTCGTCCTCCTCTGCTGAAATCTAAATTTCTCCCAGTCCTAGGTTTGCTGCTTTTTTCTGACCAATTTATATGCCTCTTCCTTGGATTTAACACTATCCCTAATTTCCCTTATGAGCCACGGTTGAGCCACCTTCCCTGTTTTATTTTTACGCCAGACAGGGATGTACAATTGTTGAAGTTCATCCACGTGATCTTTAAATGTTTGCCATTGCCTATCCACCATCAACCCTTTAAGTATGATTCGCCAGTCTATTCTAGCCAATTCATGTCACATACATCGAAGTTACCTTTCCTTAAGTTCAGGACCATCGTCTCTGAATTAACTGTGTCACTCTCCATCTTAATAAAGAATTCTACCATATTATGGTCACTCTTCCCCAAGGGGCCTCATTACACATTACACATTATGCAGTCTAGGATGGTCAGCCCTCTAGTTGGTTCCTTGACATATTGGTTTAGAAAACCATCCCTAATACACTCCAGGAAATCCTCCTCCACCGTATTGCTACCAGTTTGTTTAGCCCAATCTATATGTAGATTAAAGTCGCCCATGATAACTGCTGTACCTTTATTGCACGCATCCCTAATTTCTTGTTTGATGCTGTCCCCAACCTCACTACTACTGTTTGGTGGTCTGTACACAGCTCCCACTAATGTTTTTTGCCCTTTGGTATTCTGCAGCTCCACCCATACCGATTCCACATCATCCAAGCTAATTTCCTTCCTTACTATTGCGTTAATTTCTCTTTAACCAGCAACGCTACCCCACCTCCTTTTCCTTTCTGTCTATCCTTCCTGAATGTTGAATATCCCTGGATGTTGAGTTCCCAGCCTTGGTCACCCTGGAGCCATGTCTCCGTAATCCCAATTATATCATATTCTTTAATAGCTGCCTGCGCAGCTAATTCGTGCACCTTATTACGAATACTCCTCGCATTGAAGCACAGAGCCTTCAGGCTTGCCTTTTTAGCACACTTTGTCCCTTTAGAATGTTGCTGTAATGTGGCCGTTCAGTTGTGTGGTTAAGCATCTGCTAGCTACACACTGAACTCTACAATACCAAAAGCTACACTACATCAATAACAACAACTTGTATTTATATAGCACCGTTAATGTAGTGAAATGTCCCAAGGTGCTTCACAGGGTATTATGGGACAACTGTAGCCTTAGAACAGAAAATTGTTTTGGTAATGTCAATATCATAAAATATTAAGAGTTTTACTTAATTTTTTTAATGATTATCTGGCGATTTGGGTCCCTGCCCTCCTTACCCATTCTAGCAATTATCAAACCACTTTTCATTAATACCTCTGGCCTAAATATATTATGATATCAACGATGAGGGTTACAGTTATGAACAGAGACTTGAAAAGTTAGGACTTTTTTCACTGAAGCTGAAAGGTTGAAGTTTAATATGACAGAGCTCTTCCAGGTTCTGAAATGTTGTGATAGGGTTAATAGTGATAGATTGCTACACTGACTGATGAAACACAAGAGAGCACAAGTTTAAATTAATCACAAAGAATGAAAGGGCAGGCTGCAAAAAAAAATCTTTACACGGAGGATAGTCAAAATGTGGAATTCTTTGGCATAAATTATTGTTGGAACAGCGTCCCAACGACAATTTGTGCCAAAGAATTTCAGAGTCCATAAATTCTTCTAAACAGAATTAGATAATTGTTTGAAAAAGGTGAATATTAATAAATGTGGGAGTGAGCAGTATTAGATTAGATAGTTTATGTGGAGCAAAACACAATTCTGTGCTGTAACAATCTATAATTCTGTGATGATGAGAATTTAAACAAAATCAAAATTAGATTGAAGAGGGTGTACTATAATTCGAAAGATAGTTCTGAGAAAATTTCTGAAAATCAACCTCTGTATTTTATGACTTATGCACAGAAATACACACAGCAAGGGAGGATATTAATAACAATTACATAAAACGTGTTTCTACTAATTTAGTCTGGAAGAAAAAGCCAGCAACTTTTCACTTTGATTTTTATCTACTGGGACCCAATTGGCAACTGCAGAAATCAAGCTCCATCTATGTGCTAGAATGGTAGAATTTTAGGGCACAGGAAGAGTGGTTCTTTGAAAGAACGATTTATTTAAGATCGTGCATTTTTATAGAAACTCTTCAGAACCTTTCCTAGCTTCACATCCAGTGAGTTGCGTTTTCTGAAGTATAGTCATTGTTGTTGTCGGCAAATTTAGTCCCGTTCCCTGTCCCTTCCTCCCATCCCTTTGCATTTCCTTTCCAAGTATATACCCATTTCCCATTCTGTTGGGCGGTGAGCGGAGTAGTAGTGCATCCTGGCACCCATCGTGCTTCCTGATACAAATCCAGCTCAATCAGTTTAAACCACAATTTAAGGTAGATACAGAGGGTCCTCTGTGAAGATAGGTATATTAATCCAGCAATGTACAGTAGTTCATTGCCGAATGATAAATACTCACTCTGCTGTTTCTGACGAGCCTTGTCACAGATAGCCGGTCTGAGCTGCAGTTTGCTGCCATTTGGCAGAGTGCAATTTCTGGTGCAGATCACCACTCCCAGGCAGGACTTTTTCAGGATCTGGCAGTTGTGATTGTTGGTGTTCCTCATGGCCCAGCCACTCAGGTGCCTCTGCGCATTTTTATCTTCTGCAGTGTAAATGAATCGCACGTAGCCATCTGTCCATTCCTGGAACGTGTCAAACTGTTTCACATCCTGAAAGTTGCACACAAAATTGTTGATTTCTTTTCATTTATACTAGACTGCCAGATTATATGAACAAACATACCGGTCTATTTTGGGTGCCGTTGTCACAGTGTTAGACCAGAATTTACAAGTTTTAATTCTCATTTATTAATCCGCGGTGATCTGTCTCTAAAACAAATCTAAACTGTCAAACTGAAACTGGTTTACACCTTCCCTGTTCATCTGTAAAATTAATAAAAGGTTTTATTAAAAAGCAAATGCTGCAATTAAGATCATCCGAAGCGAGTCTCAAATGACAGATATTATTACAAATGAATAATGTTGTAAGCAATTTGATGTTAATTATTAAGCTTTTTCGAAAGAGCGAGTCAACAGGTGGAATGAGTGAAGTGTTCGGCAAAGCGCGCAACCCAAGTTTCAAACATTAAACATGTTCCAGGGCCCCAAGTAAATCGTTCTCAAATTGTCGCCCTTGACAGACTCGGAAAAGCTGCACAATGCTTGAAGCACAAAGCTGGAAGCAGATGAAGAAGAACAAATGTCTGCACCTGATAGCTGGAATATCCATCCGACGGAAACCGGCAACACGTGTAGCGACTTTGAAACGCAAGAATATAATTTTGATTGACTGAAGCAGGGCAATCCTGGACTTTATATCTACTTTTTAATCGCCTGTTGGGGACTGAGTCTGATTCTCTCCCCCACCCCCGTGTATCTAAACGTTTCGAGTTTTACTTTTGAAATTGAATTAAAGCGCATTAAATTAACGTACTTTTAAATATATAACACGATGCACTAAATATTTCACAAAATTCTAAATCCTATTTAGGAGCGTAAATTGTACCATACTGCGTATAAACGACTACCAGATTTGAATTCGTTCTCTTACTTGACGAGAGTTGTGAGTTACCTGAGGCAGTTTGGGGTCGTTAATATCCCAAGTGATTTTCATTCCGTAGGAACACACACAGTCAGCATCTTCGTACTGGTCCCCTTTGGACATCTCACCCAGTGATCAGCTCTGCTCAAATAGGTCGGGTAGCATCGGCTGGGTTGGAACTCCACTCACACTCCGATTCATGCACTGCACAAAAGGGCAGAGAGAAGGAAACGTGAGAGGAGACGGAGGAAAGAGTTGGCACACGATAAATAAACACAGAATGAGAAAATAAAGTTAATATTTTTTTAAACTGACAGAAAGTGCTCGTGTTCACTGAGACTGGCAAACCTGTGGTACTTGAATTCATTTGATCCCGTGTGGAGTGCAATAAAGTTTCGATGTGATGTGCACTTTTTGCGAAAACACTGGGGTATAAAGACGAGTGAAGGTGTTGTGCACACTCCCTCGGTCCGCGGTTATCCTCTCAGTGATTCAGCATACGCTCTCTCTTTTTGACACAGTTGGGTAGGAGTTGAACACCAGCACTAGCTTTTATCTCAGGTGAACCGTGCTGCTGACCTGTGAAGATAGCCAGTTCTAATCCACACGTAGACACTCAGCCAGTCAAACATGACCCACCTGCCTGCCAGTGTCTGAAGTACAGCAAACAGCCTCCAGAGACACAACCAGCCACAACCCGAGCACAAATCAGCCCCAAAGTCAAGTCTAGAAACCACATCAGAACACAACCAGCAGAGATCTTGAAAATACCATGAAAACACATTTGCAACAGCAAAGTTGTTTTACTGGATTTCGAATGGTAGCACAATCTAATTATTTATCCTTAACAGTCAAAACAAAATATTATTAGGGTGAAAGTCACACTGTCCTTCTTCACTGTCTAAAGTGGACTTGTGCCAATATACCCAAATTTCATGGTGCGGTTGGAATATATGGTGCATTTTAAACATATTTCAAATATTGTGATAGTAATAGTGTAAATGATTGTGAATTCCTTCAATTTACCGTGCACAGTTCAAAGTGAGCTGTGAATAGTGCAAAGGATTGGTGGGGGAGTTTCACATGACCTCAGGCGTTATTTTGAACTGGAGATGAGACAGACTATCAGAGACATCATTTGCTTTTCACATTCTTCTGGAGCCAATTGTGTGTGGAGCTGAGTTCGGTGACACTGATGAGATACAATTTAACACAAGCGAGGAAGGAAAATAGTCGAGTTAAACTCCACAGTTAAACTCTCGGCTCCGTTGTAAGTTAACAGAGGTTAGATCTTGGCTTTTAGTCCAAACCGTGCGATCAAAAATCGGAGTTATTTGAGGTTTCTAAAAATTATTTGTGACCTGCGAAATACGTATTTCTAAAATCGGCGTAGTATATAATTCTTAAAATATTTAAATAATCTCAGTCCGATCGCTGGTTCAAGTGCAGGATGACATAGATGTAATTGAAAACGTTCCCCGTGCCACGTTGTGAATGTGTTTTGCCTTTCCCTTTATTTATATAACACTGCTACACACTACTTCACTTTGTGTGGCTAAGGCCTTTCCAGGTGTCATGGATAAAACAGAAAAATAAACAAACCTGTTGTTTAATTGTTTTGTGTAAACCTAATAGATTTTTAGTTTAGGAGTCAGGCAAATCTTGCAAATCTGGAACCTGTTCTGGCAAAGCAGCCGAACTTGCTCCGGTGTTCGTTTTGGTAATTTAATTCATTGGAATCTTTATTATATAAATTAAACTATGATGACGATTCCAGATTTATTTAGCCATCGGACTAAACATTAAGGTTAGAGTTAAAACATATGGGGAAAGTGTGACAGTAACCCTGAGACGGAACTGTAACATTCCAGTTAGATCTGAATCGGGTTGCTGAGTCGGGTGACCGTATTCCACGAAATAGATGCAGACATTCGAAACTGACCCCGATCCCCCACCGCCGGCAGGCCAGAGAAGGGTTAGACTGCACAGAGCGCTGACTTCAGAACTTTTCATGCCTAAAAGATATTTAGTCGATCCACTGATTGCACTCACATATATGCACAATACCAGCTATAAAAATAAATATATATTCATCCCAAAAATAAACAAATACTGTTTATCTCTGTTAAACATATCTCTGTTAAACCAATACTGATCCTAAAATATTAACCAGTACTAACACAACATTAAACCCAAAAATAAAAAAAAACACTGACTACGAAATTTAAGCCAATATTGACACCAAAATTAAATCAATAACCATCCGTGGCTAACTAAGGAAATAAGGGATGGTGTCAAATTGAAAACAAGGGCATACAATTTGGCCAAAACTATTAGGAGGCCAGAGGATTGGGAAACTTTTAAAAGCCAGCAAAGAACGATTAAAAAAAAGATAGAGAGAGAAGATAGATTATGAAAGTAAACTAGCTCAAAATATAAAAACAGATAGTAAGAGTTTCTACAGGTGCATACAAAGGAAAAGAGTAGCTGAAGTACTCTAAAGGATGAGACTGGGGAATTAATAATGGAAAATAGGGAAATGGCAGAGACATTGAACAAATATTTTGTATCGGTCTTCAACATAGAAGACACTAAAAACATGACAATAGTGGATAATCAAGGGGCTATAGGGAGGGAGGAACTTAATACAATCACTATCATTAATGAAGTAGTACTTGGTAAAATAATGGGACTAAAGGCAGACAAGTCCCCTGGACCTGATGGCTTACATCCTACGGTCTTAAAAGAAGTGGCTGCAGAGATTGTAATCTACCAAAATCCCCTGGATTCTGGGGTGGTCCCAGTGGATTGGAAAACCGCAAATGTAATGCCCCTATTTAAAAAAGGAGGCAGACAAAAAGCAGGAAACTATAGACCAATTAGCCTAACATCTGTCGTTGGGAAAACGCTGGAGTCGATTATTAAGGAAGCAATAGCAGTACATTTGGAAAAGCATAATCCAATCAAGCAGACTCAGCATGGTTTTATGAAAGGAAAATCATGTTTGACAAATTTGCTGGGGATCTTTGGGGATGTAACAAGCAGTGGATGTGGTGTATTTGGATTTCCAGAAGGCATTCGATAGGGTGCTACATAAAAGGTTACTGCATAAGATAAAAGTTCACGGGGTTGGGGGTAATCTATTAGCATGGATAGAGGATTGGCTAACTAATAGAAAACGGAGAGTTGGGCTAAATAGGTAATTTTCCGGTTGGCAAACAGTGACTAGTGGTGTGCAGCATGGATTGATGCTAGTCCTTAACTATTTACAATCTATATCAATGACTTGGATAAAGTGACTGAGTGTAATGTAGCCAAGTTTGCTAATGATTACAAAGATGGGTGGGAAAGCAAATTCTGAGGAGGACATTAAAAAGCTGCAAAGGGATATAGATAGGCTAAGTGAGTGGGCAAAAAATTTGGCAGATGGAGTATAATGTGGGAAAATGTGAGGTTATCCACTTTTGCAGAAAAAATAGAAAAGCAAATTATAATATAAATGGAGAAAAATTGCAAAGTGCTGCAGTACAGAGAGATCTAGGGGTCCTTGTGCATGAAACACAAAAAGTTAGTATGCAGGTACAGCAAGTAATCAGGAAGGCAAATGGAATGTTGGTCTTTTTTGCAAGGGGGATAGAGTATAAAAGCAGAGAAACCCTGCTACAACTGTACAGGGTATTGATAAGGCCACACCTAGAGTACTGCGTATAGTTTTGGTCTCTGTATTTAAGGCAGGATATACTTGCATTGGAGGCTGTTCAGAGAAGGTTCACCAGGTTGATTCCGGAGATGAGGTGGTTGCTTTATGAAGATAGCTTGAGTAGGTTGGGCCTATACACATTGGAGTTCAGAAGAATGAGATGTGATCTTATCGAAATATATAAGATAATGAGGGGGCTCGACAAGGTGGATGCAAAGAGGATATTTCCACTCATAGGGGAAACTAAAACTAGGGGACATAGTCTCAAAATAAGGGGCCGTTCATTTAAAACTGAGATGAGGAGGAATTTCTTCTCTCAGAGGGTTGTAAATCTATGGAATTCTCTGCCCCAGAGAGTTGTGGAGGCTAGGTTATTGAATATATTTAAGGCGAGAAAGACAGATTTTTGAGTGATAAGGGAGTAAAGGGTTATGGGGAGCTGGCAGGGAAGTGGAGCTGAGTCCATGATCAGATCAGCCATGATCTTATTGAATGGCGGAACAGGCTCGAGGGGTCAAATAGCCTACTCCTGCTCCTATTTTTTATGTTCTTATATAGGAAAGTCTGGAGCTGCTGATACAACTCACTTGTCCTGAGTCGGGAAGCCATCCTCCCCAGTTTAGCTACACAATGGAACCGAGTATTTAAAACACCTCATTATAAAAAACAACCTCGGCATTCAACCACAATAGTTTCACTGGAAAGTGTTTTATTTGTAAATAGCCACAAACGACAGACCCATTTGCTCAACGCAGCAAACATCCAAGTTCTTTATAACTATAGCCATTTGTCTGACTGTAATTAAAGACTACACCAGGTTTGCAAAGAGTATCCCATCTTTGTTTTTGGTCTTAGTCCCATCAGCTAAATAGCATCGATACAAATTGACAAAACAATGGCAAAACAAGGTAGTTTCCTGAAAGAAAAACTGATGCAAATTAGATGATGCAAATTAGATACAAAAATCACTCTCCTCAAACCTATGTGGTAAATATGTCAAAAAATAAAACAATTTTGAAACAAATACTTTGAATTGTCATCGCACTGCTCTGGATGAAATTACCCTGGACATTTATTTCTCATGAAATCATTTATTTCTCACAAATGAGTATCCAAATAATGCCAAGAATTGTGAATCCCGTGGCATTTTAAATTCTGGAACAAACATGTCAAAAAGAAAATAAGCCTTAAACAGTTTGTGAAAGTTACTGGAGAGCCATGCAGTTGCAAAAGAAGTAAATTAATTTTAAACCCAAATTTAACACATCACTCTTGTAGCAATATTATAGCAATAAAACAGGGGAGAAAAATCAAAACCAAAAATACACAAAACTTCACCGTGAAATCTATGAAGATTTCAACAAATGTGGACAGATGTTTTGTGCGACTTACATCCAAGAATCTTCCCATGACTGGCAACATTCTCCTGGAAAAAGCAGTACTTCTGGCACTCCAAATGAAGTATAATGGTTTCAAATACAGCTCTGAAAAGTAATTTTATTATATATTTTTCAACATTAGATTAGTATAATATAATAGGTCACTTAAGCATATTTCATCGTGCTATGTAATTTTTAAAAATAATTTATGACTCTAGTGCTTCAAGTAGGTGATTAGAAGCATTCTGAAATGCATTACATTAAATTGTGTAGCGGTGATAATAAATGATTCAGAGGCACAAAGTCAAATTGTTAAAGTCATTTTTCAAAAGAAGCAACTGAAATATCTTTACTGCAAGTTTAGGATATTCTGGTTTGTTGTTTCGAAGCTCATTCTATTAATTAAAAGAAAACACATGAAAAAAGTATAAACAACCAAACAAATATTGACATTTTCTTCAAAAAATAACTGAGGTAATGCTGTGTTAATTAAAATCTTGTCTACAACGCATTGTGCTTAGTTCATACATTTAACTAACAGTACTTCTGTTATTAATAAAAATGCATTTTAAAACTTTGAACAAGATATATTGTGTTATTGTTTTTTGCTTATTTCCATGTTACATGTAGGATAATAAAAAGAAAGCAATAGCACACTGAGGAGTTTAGATGATCTCATTAACTGCAAAAGTAAAACTCCAGCAGATTATCAATCTAATCTGTACCCTGAAATATGTCACTCTTTGAAACATGCTCCTATGCAATCTTTATAGCATGTAGAAAATCAAAATATATATCCCAGAAATGTGGAAACATAGGAGGCCATTAACGAGCTGCACAGCAATAAAATGGAACTGCAAGCATCGACATGTTTGAAACAGAAAGAATTTTACATCCTAAATTTAGTGGTCTGATGTATAATAGGACTGATACCAAAGCCAAGCTGTGGACTAAAAAACACAATCAACCAAGTATTTTTAAACTTTTAACAACATGCATTGTATTATTTTTTGTATGCTCATTTCCAGGGTCACTTCATGATATGAGGGACTACCAGTTTTGAGACACCATACAGAATACGTTGTTTTAAATAGCAGGTTTAATTATGTATGTATGTAAAGAATATAAAGATTGAGTAGAGGCATGTTTCAAACAGTTGGCCTGGAAATTCCAGCCTCCCCGGGTCCGTACTTAGTGTCTACGGACCTGGGAAGTCATCAGATTAGGTTGTTAATGTTCTGTAGTTTTATTCTATCAGATTATGAGTTTATCCAGGTTCTTCAATGTGTTATTCCACCATGGCAAAGCTCTGTTTAATGTGTGCAGGGTGCTTGCATATATGTGCAAGGCTATGTGCAGGGTTCTTTTCGAGGATGCTTCCACATATGTGTGCAGGTGTGGTATTTGGACACTATTTTGTATTAGCTTAAAAGAGAGGTTGCAATTCTCTGCTTTTTAATAACATTTCATAACATAAAAGATTCAATACAAGGCTCGTACAGTGCTAAACAGATCTGGCTTTTCTCCCAACAATTTCTAAATTCAGTTTCTCAGTGTCTAAAAGCTACACTCAGGGAGGCCATTTATCACCTGGCATCAGTGTATTGGAGATTTGGATATCACTCTGAAGATATACTGTCCTTTGACATCCATCCATACCTCAAATCACTTCATGCTCAAATCACTTTATCCTGAGGGACAGGATAAATCTTCATTTGGAAAGACATGGATTAATCAAGGACAGTCAGCATGGATTTGTTGAGGGAAGGTCATGTCTGATCTTAATTACATTTTTCAAGGAGGTAAACAGGAGGATCACAGAATGCAGTGTGTATGATGTAGTGTATATAGATTTTAGCAAAGCTTTTGAGAAGGTCCTGCATGGCAGACTGGTCACGAAAGTAAAAGCCCATGGGATCCAGGGCAATGTGGCAAGTTGGATCCAAAATTGGCTCAGAGGCAGGAAGCAATGGGTAATGGGTGTTTTTGTGACTGTATCCAGTGGGGTTCCGCAGGTCTCAGTGCTGGGTCCTTTGCTTTTGTGGTAATTATCAATGACTTGGACTTGAATGTTGGGGGTATGATTAAGAAGTTTGCAGATGTGGAGGAGGATTTCCTGGAGTGTATAAGGGATCGCTTTCTAGACCAATATGTCGAGGAACCAATTAGAGAGCAGGCCATCCTAGACTGGGTCTTGTGTAATGAGAGAGGATTAATTAGCAATCGTGTCATGCGAGGCCCCTTGGGGAAGAGTGACCACATTGCCCTGGATCCCATGGGCTTTTACTCTCGTGACCAGTCTCCCGCTGAGTCGGAAATCCGTGTGTTCGGCGAGAGGCCTATAAAAGGCCATGATGTCGGGAGGTGCGTCGCTGAGTCAGGAGTCCGTGAGTTCGGCGAGAGGCCTAGAAAAGGCCGCAAGGTCTGGAGGTGCGTCGCTGAGTCGGGAGTCCATGAGTTCGGTGAGAGGCATGCTTGTGCAGCTACAGGGAGAAGGCAAAAAACAAGTAGAAAGAAATAGAAAGGTGACATCACAGCCAAGGGGGTAAGTGATTGGCTGGTGATTGGTAAGTAGTTTTTCTTTTTTCTTTTCTTTATCAGTGAGTAACATTTAGCATTGTTGTTGCCAATTTAAGTGTATCTAAGGGTTAAGTCATGGCAGGAGAGCTCGGACACGTGTTATGCTCCTCCTGTACTATGTGGGAAATCAGGAATGCCTCCGATGTCCCTGACGACTACGTGCGGGAAGTATATCCGCTTTCAGCTCCTGACGAACCGCGTTGCGGAACTGGAGCTGTGGGTGGATTCACTCTGGAGCATGCACGATGCTGAGAATGACGTGAATAGCACGTTTAATGAGTTGGTCTTACCACAGGTAAAGGATACACAACCAGATAGGGAATGGAAGACCAACAGGAAGAGCAGTGCAAGCAAGGTAGTGCAGGGATCCCCTGCGGTCATCCCCCTGCAAAACAGATACACTGCTTTGAGTACTGTTGAGGGGGATGACTCATCAGGGGGGAGCAGCAGCCAAGTTCATGGCACCATGGCTGGCTCTGTTGCACAGGAGGGCAGGAAGAAGAGTGGGAGAGCGATAGGGATAGGGGATTCAATTGTAAAGGGAATAGATAGGCGTTGCTGTGGCCGCAACCGAGACTCCAGGATGGTATATTGCCTCCCTGGTGCAAGGGTCAAGGATGTCTCGGAGCGGGTGCAGGACATTTTGAAAAGGGAGGGTGAACAGCCAGTTGTCGTGGTGCATATAGGTACCAATGACATAGGTAAAAAACGGGATGAGGTCCTACGAGGCGAATTTAGGGAGCTAGGAGCTAAATTAAAAAGTAGGACCTCAAAAGTAGTAATCTCAGGATTGTTACCAATGCCACATGCTAGTCAGAGTAGGAATCACAGGATAGCTCAGATGAATACGTGGTTTGAGGAGTGGTGCAGAAGGGAGGGATTCAAATTCCTGGGACATTGGAACCGATTCTGGGGGAGGTGGAACCAGGACAAACCGGACGGTCTGCAGCTGGGCAGGACCGGAACCAAGGGGGAGTGTTTGCTAGTGCTGTTGGGGAGGAGTTAAACTAATATGGCAGAGGAATGGGAACCTATGCAGGGAGACAAATAAAAAGGAGGCAGAAGCAAAATATAAAAAGGAGAATAGTAAAAGTGGAGGGCAGAGAAACCCAAGGCAAAAAACAAAAAGGGCCACATTACAGCAAAATTCCAAAGGGGCGAAGTGTGTTAAAAAAACAAGCCTGAAGGTTCTGTGTCTCAGTGCGTGGAGTATTCGGAATAAAGTGGATGAATTAACTGCGCAGATAGCAGTGAACAGATACGATGTGATTGGCATCACGGAAACATGGCTCCAGGGGGACCAAGGCTGGGAACTCAACATCCAAGGGTATTCAGCATTTAGGAAGGATAGACAGAAAGGAAAAGGAGGTGGGGTGGCGTTGCTGGTTAAAGATGAAATCAATGCAATTGTAAGGAAGGACATTAGCCTGGATGATGTGGAATCGGTATGGGTGGAGCTGCGGAATTTCAAAGGGCAGAAAATGCTAGTGGGTGTTGTGTATAGACCACCAAATAGTAGTAGTGAGGTTGGGGACGGTGGAGGAGGATTTCCTGGAGTGTATTAGGGATGGTTTTCGAGACCAATACGTCGAGGAACCAAACAGGGAGCTGGCCATCCTAGACTGGGTATTGTGTAATGAGAAGGGACTAATTAGCAATCTTGTTGTGCGAGGCCCCTTGGGGAAAAGAGTGACCATAATATGGTAGAATTTCTTATTAAGATGGAGAGTGACAAAGTTAATTCGGAAACTAGGGTCCTGAACTTAAGGAAAGGTAACTTCGACGGTATGAGACGTGAATTGGCTAGAATAGACTCGCAAAGGATACTAAAAGGGTTGACGGTGGATAAGCAATGGCAAACATTTAAAGATCACATGGATGAACTTCAGCAAATGTACATCCCTGGCTGGAGTAAAAATAAAACTGGGAAGGTGGCTCAACCATGGCTAACAAAGGAAATTAAGGATCGTGTTAAAGCCAAGGAAGAGGCATATAAATTGGCTAGAAAAAGCAACAAACCTGAGGTCTGGGAGAAATTTAGAATTCAACAGAGGAGGACTAAGGGTTTAGTTAAGAGGGGGAAAATAGAGTATGAGAGGAAGCTTGCAGGGAATATAAAAACTGACTGCAAAAACTTCTAAAAATATGTGAAGAGAAAAAGATTATTGAAGACAAACGTAGGTCCCTTGCAGTCGGATTCAGGTGAAATTATAATGGGGAACAAAGAAATGGTAGACCAATTGAACCAATACTTGAGTTCTGTCTTCACGAAGGAAGATACAAATAACCTTCCAAAGGTACTAGGGGACAGTGGGTCTAGTGAGAAGGAGGAACTGAAGGATATACTTATTAGGCAGGAAATTGTGTTAGAGAAATTGATGGGACTGAAGGCCGATAAATCCCCGGGGCCTGATAGTCTGCATCCCAGAGTGCTCAAGGAAGTAACCCTACAAGTAGTGAATGCATTGGTGATCATTTTCCAACAGTCTATCGACTCTGGATCAGCTGCCATGGACTGGACGGTAGCTAATGTAACACCACTTTTTAAAAAAGGAGGGAGAGAGAAAATGGGTAATTATAGACCAGTTAGCTTGACATCAGTAGTGGGGAAAATGTTGGAATCGATCATGAAGGACGAAATAGCAGCGCATTTGGAAAGCGATGACAGGATCGGACCAAGTCAGCATGGATTTATGAAACGGAAATCAAGCTTGACGAATCTTCTGGAATTTTTTGAGGATGCAACTAGCAGAGTGAACAAGGGAGAACCAGTGGATGTGGTGTATTTGGACTTTCAGAAGGCTTTTGACAAAGTCCCGCACGAGAGATTGTTGTGCAAAATCAAAGCACATGGTATTGGGGGTAATATACTGACGTGGATAGGGAACTGGTTGTCAGACAGGAAGCAGAGAGTCAGGATAAACGGGTCCTTTTTGGAATGGCAGGCAATGACTAGTGGAGATGACGTTAAACTGGGTGGCGGTGTGAGCTGTGAGGAGGACGCTAAGAGGCTGCAGGATGACTTGGACAGGTTAGGTGAGTGGGCAAATGCATGGCAGATGCAGTATAATGTGGATAAATGTGAGGTTATCCATTTTGGGGGCAAAAACATGAAGGCAGAATATTATCTGAATGGCGGCAGATGAGGAAAAGGGGAGGTGCAACGAGACCTGGTGTCATGGTTCATCAGTCATTGAAAGTTAGCATGCAGGTACAGCAGGCGGTAAAGAAGGCAAATGGTATGTTGGCCTTCATAGCTCGGGGGTTTGAACATCGAAGCAGGGAGATCTTACTGCAATTGTACAGGGTCTTAGTGAGGCCTCATCTGGAATACTGTGTTCAGTTTTGGTCTCCTGGTCTGAGGAAGGACGTTCTTGCTATTGAGGGAGTGCAGCGAAGGTTCATCAGACTGATTCCAGGGATGGCTGGGCTGTTATATGAGGAGAGATTGGATCAACTGGACCTTTATTCACTGGAGTTTAGAAGGATGAGAGGGGATCTCATAGAAACATATAAGATTCTGACGGGACTGGACAGGTTAGATGCGGGAAGAATGTTCCCGATGTTGGGGAAGTCCAGAACAAGGGGACATAGGGGTAGGATAAGGGGTAAGCAATTTAGAACTGAGATGAGGAGAAAATGCTTCACTCAGAGAATTGTTAACATGTGGAATTCCCTGCAGCAGAGAGTTGTTCATGCCAGTTCACTGGATATATTCAAGAGGGAGTTAGATATGGCTCTTACGGTTAAGGGGATCAAGGGTTATGGAGAGAAAGCAGGACAGGGGTACTGAAGGAATGATCAGCCATGATCTTATTGAATGGCGGGCAGACTCGAAGGACCGAATGGTCTACTCCTGCAAGTATTTTTCTATCTTTCTATGTTTCTATGGTAGAATTCTTCATTAAGATGGAGAGTGACACAGTTAATTCAGAGACTCGGGTCCTGGACATAAAGAAAGGTAACTTCGATGGTATAAATTGGCTAGGATAGACTGGCGAATGATAGTTAAAGAGTTGACTGTAGATAGGCAATGGAAGACATTTAAAGATCACATGGATGAACTACAACAATTGCACATCCCTATCTGGCGTAAAAATAAAACGGGGAAGGAGGCTCATCCATGGCTCATCAGGAAAATTAGGGATAGTGTTAAATATAAGAACATAAGAACATAAGAATTAGAAACAGGAGTAGGCCATCTAGCCCCTCGAGCCTGCTCCACCATTCAAAAAGATCGTAGCTGATCTGGCCGAGGACTCAGCTCCACTTACCCGCCCTCTCCCCATAACTCTGAATTCCCTTATTGGTTAACAATCTATCTATCTGTGATTTGAATACATTCAATGAGCTAGCCTCAACTGCTTCCTTGGGCAGAGAATTCCACAGATTCACAACCCTCTGGGAGAAGAAATTCCTTCTCAACTCGGTTTTAAATTGGCTCCCCCATATTTTGAGGCTGTGCCCCCTAGTTCTAGTCTCCCTGACCAGTGGAAACAACCTTCTGCCTCTATCTTATCTATCCCTTTCATTATTTTAAATGTTTCTATAAGATCACCCCTCATCCTTCTGAACTCCAACGAGTAAAGACCCAGTCTACTCAATCTATCATCATAAGGTAACCCCCCTCATCTCCAGAATTAGCATGGTGATTCATCTCTGTACCCCCCCAAGGATTGTATATCCTTCCTTAAGTAAGGTGACCAAACCTGCACGCAGTACTCCAGGTGCGGCCTCACCAATACCCTGTACAGTTGCAGCAGGACCTCCCTGCTTTTGTACTCCATCCCTCTCGCAATGAAGGCCAACATTCCATTCGCCTTCCTGATTACCTGCTGCACCTGCAAACTAACTTTTTAGGATTCATGCACAAGGACCCCCAGGCCCCTCTGCACCGCAGCATGTTGTAATTTCTCCCCATTCAGATAATATTCGCTTTTTCTGTTTTTTTTCCCAAGGTGGATGATCTCACATTTTCCGACATTGTATTCCATCTGCCAAACCTTAGCCCATTCGCTTAACCTATCTGAATCTCTTTGCAGCCTTTCTGAGTCCTCTACACAACCCGATTTCCCACCAATCTTAGTGTCATCTGCAAATTTTGTTGCACTACACTCTGTCCTTTCTTCCAGGTCTTCTATGTATATTGTAAACAGTTGTGGTCCCAGCACCGATCCCTGTGGCACACCACTAACCACCGATTTCCAACCTGAAAAGGACCCATTTATCCCGACTCTCTGCTTTCTGTTAGCCAGCCAATTCTCGATCCATGCTAATACATTTCCTCTGATTCCGCGAATCTTTATCTTCTGCAGTAACCTTTTGTGTGGCACGTTATCGAATGCCTTTTGGAAATCTAAATACACCACATCCATCGTTACACCTCTATCCACCATGCTCGTTATATCCTCAAAGAATTCCAGTAAATTTGTTGAACATGATTTCCCCTTCATGAATCCATGTTGCGTCTGCTTGATTGCACTATTTCTATCTAGATGTCCCGCTATTTCTTCCTTAATGATAGCTTTAAGCATTTTCCCCACTACAGATGTTAAACTAACCGGCCTATAGTTACCTGCCTTTTGTCTGCCCCCTTTTTTAAACAGAGGTGTTACATTAGCTGCTTTCCAATCCGATGGTACCTCCCCAGAGTCCAGAGAATTTAGGTAGATTATAATGAATGTATCTGCTATAACTTCTGCCATCTCTTTTATTACCCTGGGATGCATTTTATCAGGACCATGGGACTTGTCTACTTTGAGTCCCATTAGCCTGTCCAGCACTACCACCCTAGTGACAGTGATTGTCGCAAGGTCCTCCCTTCCCACATTCCTGTGACCAGCAATTTTTGGCATGGTTTTTGTGTCTTCCACTGTGAAGACCGAAGCAAAATAATTGTTTAAGGTCTCAGCCATTTCCACATTTCCCATTATTAAATCCCCCTTCTCATCTTCTAAGGGACCAACAATTACTTTAGTCACTCCCGTTTTATATATCGGTAAAAGCTTTTACTATCTGTTTTTATGTTTTGCGCAAGTTTACTTTCGTAATCTATCTTTCCTTTCTTTATTGCTTTCTTAGTCATTCTTTGCTGTCGTTTAAAATTTTCCCAATCTTCTAGTTTTCCACTAACCTTGGCCACCTTATACGCATTGGTTTTTAATTTGATACTCTCCTTTATTTCCTTGGTTATCCACGGCTAGTTATCCTTTCTCTTACCGCCCTTCTTTTTCACTGGAATATATTTTTGTTGAGCACCATGAAAGAGCTCCTTAAAAGTCCTCCACTGTTCTTCAATTGTGCCACCATTTAGTCTGTGTTGACAATCTACTTTAGCCAACTCTGCCCTCATCCCACTGTAGTCCCCTTTGTTTAAGCATAGTACGCTCGTTTGAGACACTACTTCCTCACCCTCAATCTGTATTACAAATTCAACCATACTGTGATCACTCATTCCGAGAGGATCTTTTACTACGAGATAATTTATTATTCCTGTCTCATTACACAGGACCAGATCTAAGATAGCTTGCTCCCTTGTAGGTTCTGTAACATACTGTTCTAATAAATAATCCTGTATGCATTCTATGAATTCCTCCTCCAGGCTACCCCATGCGATTTGATTTGACCAATCGATATGTAGGTTAAAATCCCCCATGATTACTGCCATTCCTTTTTCACTCAATTATGCCTCTATTATTCCCTTGATTATTGTCCGCCCCACCATGAAATTATAATTTGGGGGCCTATAAACTACGCCCACCAGTGACTTTTTCCCCTTACTATCTCTAATATCCATCCACAATGATTCAACATTTTGTTCATTAGAGCCAATATCGTCTCTCACAACTGCCCTGATATCATCCTTTATTAACAGAGCTACCCCACCTCCTTTCCCTTCTTGTCTATCCTTCCGAATTGTCAGATACCCCTGTATGTTTAATTCCCAGTCTTGGCCACCCTGCAACCACGTTTCTGTAATGGCCACAAAATCATACCCATTTGTAATGATTTGTGCCGTCAACTCATTTATTTATTTTGAATTCTGAGTGCGTTTAGGTAATGTGTTTTAATATTAGTTTTTAAACCATGATTTTTAATTTTGACCCCTCCTGCAGCCCCTTTATATTCATACATATTATCCCTTCCTATCACCTTGTGGTTTACACTTACCCCAGTGCTACTCTGCTCTGTTGCATCCTGCCTTTTGCATTATTTCTTGGGGTCCTGTTCATCTGCGCTCTCACCCACTCTAACCAGCTCAGAGCCCTCTCCTGGGTTCCGAATACTCCTCGCATTGAGGCACCGAGCTTTCAGGCTTGCCTTTTTATTACACTTTGACCCTTTAGAATTTTGCTGTCCATTGGCCCTTTTTGTGTTTTGCCTTGGGTTTCTCTGCCCTCCACTTTTACTCATCTCTTTTCTGTCTTTCACTTCTGTCTCCATTTTGTTTCCCTCTGTCTCCCTGCATTGGTTCCCATCCCCCTGCCATAATAGTTTAACTTCTCCCCAACAGCACTAGCAAACACTTCCCCTCAGACATTGGTTCCGGTCCTGCCCAGGTGCAGACTGTCTGGTTTGTACTGGTCCCACCTCCCCCAGAACCGGTTCCAATGCCCCAGGAATTTGAATCCTTCCCTGCTGCACCACTGCTCAAGCCACGTATTCATCTGCACTATCCTGCGATTCCTACTCTGACTAGCATGTGACACTGGTAGCACTCCCGAGATTACTACTTTTGAGGTCCTACTTTTTAATTTAGCTCCTAGCTCCTTAAATTCATCTCGTCGGACCTCATCCCTCTTTTTACCTATGTGGTTGGTACCAATGTGCACCACGACAACTGGCTGTTCTCCCTCCCTTTTCAGAATGTCCTGCACCCGCTCCGAGACATCCTTGACCCTTGCACCAGGGAGGCAACATACCATCCTGGAGTCTCGGTTGCGGCCGCAGAAACACCTATCTATTCCCCTTACAATTGAATCCCCTATCACTATCGCTCTCCCACTCTTTTTCCTGCCCTCCTGTGCAACAGAGCCAGCCATGGTGCCATGAACTTGGCTGCTGCTGCCCTCCGCTGATGAGTCATCCCCCTCAACAGTACTCAATCCAAGGAAGAGGTATATAAATTGGCCAGAAAATGCAGCAAACCTGAGCATTCGGAGAAATTTAGAATTCAGCAGAGGAGGTCTAAGGGTTTAATTAGGAGGGGGGAAATAGAGTATGAGAGTCAGCTTGCAGTGAACATAAAAACTGACTGAAAAAGCTTCGAAAGATATGTGAACAGAAAAAGATTAGTGAAGACTAATGTAAGTCCGTTGCAGTCAGAATCTGGTGAATTCATAATGGGGAACAAGGAAATGGCGGACCAATTGAACAAATACTTTGGTTCTGTGTTCACTGTGGAAGACACAAATAACCTCACAAAAATACTAGGGGACCGAGGGTCCAGTGAGAAGGAGGAACTGAGGGAAATTCTTATTAGTTAGGAAATGGTGTTAGGGAAATTGATGGGATTGAACGCCGATAAATCCCCAGTGTCTGATAGTCTGCACCCAAGTGTACTTAAGGAAGTGGCCCGAGAAATAGTAGATGCATTGGTAGTCATTTTCCAACATTCCAGGACTCTGGATCAGTTCCTATGGATTGGAGTGTCGCTAATGTAACACCACTTTTTAAGAAAGGAGGGAGAGAGAGAACAGGGAATTATAGACCGGTTAGCCTGACATCAGTAGTGGGGAAAATGCTGGAATTAATTATTAAAGATGTAATAGCATTGCATTTTGAAAGCAGTGACAGGATCGGTCCAAGTCAGCATGGATTTATGAAAGGGAAATCATGCTTGACAAAGCTTCTAGAATTTTTTGAGGATGTAACTAGTAGAGAGGACAAGGGAGAACCAGTGGATGTAGTGTATTTGGACTTTCAAAAGGCTTTTGACAAGGTCCCACACAAGAGATTAGTGTGCAAAATTAAGGCACATGGATTGGGGGTAATGTATTGACATGGATGGAGAACTGGTTGGTAGACAGAAAGCAAAGAGTGGGAATAAACGGGTCCTTTTCAGAATGGCAGGCAGTAACTAGTGGGGTACCGCAAGGTTCACAGTGGAAGACACAAAAACCATGCCAAAAATTGCTGGTCATGGGAATGTGAGAAGGGAGGACCTTGAGACAATCACTATCACTCGGGGGATAGTGCTGGACAGGCGAATGGGACTCAAGGTAGACAAGTTCCCTGGTCCTGATGAAATGCATCCCAGGGTAATAAAAGAGATGGCGGAAGTTATAGCAGATGAATTCGTTATAATCTACCAAAATTCTCTGGATTCTGGGGAGGTACCAGCGGATTGGAAAGCAGCTAATGCAATGCCTCTGTTTAAAAAAGGGGGCAGACAAAAGGCAGGTAACTATAGGCCGGTTAGTTTAACATCTGTAGTGGGGAAAATGCTTGAAGCTATCATTAAGGAAGAAATAGCGGGACATCTAGATAAGAATAGTGCAATCAAGCAAACGCAACATGGATTCATGAAGGGGAAATCATGTTTAACTAATTTACTGGAATTCTTTGAGGATATAACGAGCATGGTGGATAGAGGTGTACCGATGGATGGGGTGTATTTAGATTTCCAAAAGGCATTCGATAAGGTGCCACACAAAAGGTTACTGCAGAAGATAAAGGCATGTGGAATCAGAGGAAATGTATTAGCATGGATCGAGAATTGGCTGGCTAACAGAAAGCAGAGAGTCGGGATAAATGGGTCCTTTTCAGGTTGGAAATCAGTGGTTAGTGGTGTGCCACAGGGATCGGTGCTGGGACCACAACTGTTTACAATATACATAGATGACCTGGAAGAAGGGACAAAGTGTAGTGTAACAAAATTTGCAGATGACACAAAGATTAGTGGGAAAGTGGATTGTGTAGAGGACACAGAGAGGCTGCAAAGAGATTTAGATTGGTTAAGCGAATGGGCTAAGATTTGGCAGATGGAATACAATGTCGGAAAATGTGAGGTCATCCACCTTGGAAAAAGAAAACAGTAAAAGGGAATATTATTTGAATGGGGAGAAATTACAACATGCTGCGGTGCAGAGGGACCTGGGGGTCCTTGTGCATGAATCCCAAAAAGGTAGTTTGAAGGTGCAGCAGGTAAGGCGAATGGAATGTTGGCCTTCATTGCGAGAGGGATGGAGTACAAAAGCACGGAGGTCCTGCTGCAATTGTACAGGGTATTGGTGAGGCCGCACCTGGAGTACTGCATGCAGTTTTGGTCACCTTACTTAAGGAAGGTTATACTAGCCTTGGAAGGGGTACAGTGACGATTCACTAGGCTGATTCCGGAGTGAGGGGGTTACCTTATGATGATAGATTGAGTAGACTGGGTCTTTACTCGTTGGAGTTCAGAAGGATGAGGGGTGATCTTATAGAAACATTTAAAATAATGAACGGGATAGACAAGATAGAGGCAGACAGGTTGGTTCCACTAGTCGGGAAGACTAGAACTAGGGGGCACAGCCTCAAAATACGGGGGAGCCAATTTAAAACCGAGTTGAGAAGGAATTTCTTCTCCCAGAGGGTTGTGAATCTGTGGAATTCTCTGCCCAAGGAAGCAGTTGAGGCTAGCTCATTGAATGTATTCAAATCACAGATAGATAGATTTTTAACCAATAAGGGAATTAAGGGTTATGGGGAGCGGGCGGGTAAGTGGAGCTGAGTCCACGGCCAGATCAGCCATGATCTTATTGAATGGCGGAGCAGGCTCGAGGGGCTAGATGGCCTACTCCTGTTCCTAATTCTTATGTTCTTCTGTTCTTATGTTCTTGTTCTTATGACCCCAGCTATTTACAATATATATTAATGATTTGGACAAAGGAATTGAATGTAACATCTCCAAGTTTGCAGATGACACTAAGCTGGGTGGAGTGTGTGCTGTGAGGAAGATGCTAAGAGTCTGCAGGTGACTTGGACAGGTTAGGTGAGTGGGAAAATGCATGGCAGATGCAGTATAATGTGGATAAATGTGAGGTTATCCACTTTGGTGGCAAAAACAGGAAGGTAGATTATTATCTGAATTAGTAAAAGGGGAGGTGAAACGAGACCTGGGTGTCATGGTAAGTAGTCATGCAGGTACAGCAGGCAGTAAAGAAAGTAAATAGCATGTTGGCCTTCATAGCGAGATGATTTGAGTATAGGAGCAGTTGTACAGGGCTTTGGTGAGACCACACCTTGAGTATTGTGTGCAGTTTTGGTCTCCTGAGGAAGGACATTCTTGCGATTGAGGGCAGCGAAAGTTCACCAGACTGATTCCCGGGATGGCAGGACTGACATATGAAGAAAGACTAATCGACTAGGCTTATATTCACTGGAATTCAGAAGAATGAAAGGGAATCTCATAGAAACATATAAAATTCTGACGGATTGGACAGATTAGATGCAGGAAGAATGTTCCCGATGTTGGGGAAGTCCAGAACCAGGGGTCACAGTCTAAGGATAAGGGGTAAGCCATTTAGGACTGAGATGAGGAGAAACTTTTTCACCCAGAGAATTGTGAACCTGTGGAATTCTCTACCACAGAAAGTTGTTGAGTCCAGTTCATTGGATATATTCAAAAGGGAGTTATGTGTGGCCCTTATGGCTAAATGGATCAGGGGGTATGGAGAGAAGAGAGGAGTGGGGTATTGAAGTTGCATGATCAGCCTGCTCCTGCACCTATTTTCTATGTTTCTATGTTTCTATGACACTAAAATGGGATGTGTGGTTGATAATGAAAAAGAAAGCTGCGGACTGCAGGAAGATATCAATGTCCTGGTCAGGTGGGCAGCACGTGGCAAATGGAATTCAATCCGGATAAGTGTGAGGTAATGCATTTGGGGAGGTCTAAAAAGGCAAGGGAACACACATTAAATGGTATGACACTTAAAAGTGTAGAGGAACAAAGAGACCTTGGAGTTTAGGTCCAAAGATCCCTGAAGGTAACAGGCCAGGTAGATAAGGTGGTTAAGAAGGCATATGGAATACTTGACTTTATTAGTCGAGGCAAGAGCAAGGGGGTTATGCTTGAACTGTATAAAATACTGGTTGGCCACAGCTGAAATACCATGTGCAGTTCTGATCACCATATTACAGGAAACATGTGATTGCACTGGACAGGGTGCACAGGTGATTTACAATAATGTTGCCTGGAGTGGAGAATTTTGGCTGTGAGGAAAGTTTGGTTGATGCTAGGTCTGTTTTCTTTGGAACAAAGGAGACTGAGGGGAGACCTTATTGTGGTGTATAAAATGATGAGGGGCCTGGATAGAGTGAATAGGAAGGACCTGTTTCCTTTGGCAGAGGGGTCAACAACCAGGGGGCATAGATTTAAAGTAATTGGGGGGAGGTATAGAGGAGATATGAGGGGAAATGTCTTTACCCAGAGTGGGGTCTAGAACTCACTGCCTGAAAGGGTGGTAGAGGCAGAAACCTCATCACATTTAAAAATACTTGGATGTGCGCTTAAAGTGACGTAACCTACAGGGCTACGGACCAAAAGCTGGAAAGTAGGATTAGGTTAGATAGCTCTTGGTCAGCCAGCACAAACATGATGGGCTGAAATAGTCACCTGCCATGCTGTAAATTTATATGATTCTATGATTCTATGCTCACATGGAAGTATAACTATAGTCTAAGAAATATATCAACTGTCAGTCTTGACATTTTCCACTGCTAGTTCACATTTAATATGAAATACTTGACTTTTAAATACATTTTTATGGAATCAAAAGTTGGGACATGTAAAAAAATCATATGCATTATCCTTAAAGCACACATAACAGGACAAGAAGTTGCTTACTTTCTATTTCCACCCCACTGCTTGATTGGCCTAGCTACAAGCGTTCCATTATCCTGGGAAGAAACTTTGACTTATTCCAGAAAATGATCCATCTCAGACTGTAATCTCAATGTTTTCCATTAAAATGCAATTAATCGAGCAATCTGGGTCACTACCATAACTGAGGGAATACACTGTGTAAATCAGATACAGGGAAACAAGAGACAGCACCTTGTCCTTTTTTGGCATGGAAGCAAGTCATCCTCGTTTCGAGGGACTGCCGATGATGATATACTGAAATAATACCTGAAAAGCCAAAAGTTATTAATAAACCAGGCAACAATGATCTTAATCTCAGCTTAATCTATCCAATGTTTAATTAGATAATAAATTTGGGCCTCGTGTTTATACTTAATCACAAAAATGTTAGTAAATATTGATTTGCATCACACTGAATTAAATTGAAAATAAAGCTATATGTAGAGAACCAACTTGCATTTGTAAAGTGCTTTTCACATCCATCCCAATGCACTTCACAACCAATTCATTGCTTTTAAAAAAAATGGAGTTACTGCTATAATGTTGGCAAACACAACAAACAGCAATGAGGTAAATGACCAGCAAATCTGTTTTAGTGATGTTGGTTGAGTGATAAACATTGGACACCTGGAGAACTCTCCTGACCTTCAAACAGAGCCATGGGTCTTCTTGTCCACCTGAGAGAGCAAGAAGGCTTTGACATTTCACCTGAAAGAGGACAGCACAGCATTCCCTCAACAGTACAGTCAAGTGCCAAGTCTCTGGAATGGGACTTGAACCCACAAAAGTACTGATTGAGAGGTGAGAGTGCTACTACTGACCAAGACTGACTGGCACCTTGGCTCAGTGATCGATACCTATACGTTTAAAAGCTGCCAAACTGTACGTTTAAAAGAACCACAGTTTTGTTGGAGTTGTTAATGGGGCAATATTTCATGGTTTATCAATTAGGAAAATTATTTTTATGGTTGCCACTTACAGAGTGATATTTTACCACCAAGCTACGGTCGGTGCTGATCTGGATTCAGGCCCCTGGTGTTGCTTTTGATTGGAAATATCTTAAACCGTGAATGCACTCGAAGATGCAGCCGCTCCACCGCCCTAACTTCACGGCAATCCCCCTTTGGGTTTGTGAAGGGGATGGGCTCCGCCAAAGTTCGAGTGGCCGAGTTGGAAATTGTTTTGTGCTTTCTTTAAAGAGCGGTAAACATTTTGAGCGATCCACTGTGATACGTCCTTACTATAGAGTATAAATGCACACGAGGCCCATGCTGAGAGAAGGTCAGTCTGTGACCTGTCCTTTATTCCGAAGCACTCAAGTGATGAAAGTGGGTGGAGCTTCTCCTTTTATACCTGAAGGTCCAGGTTAGGAGTGTCTCCCACAAGTTCACCACCTAGTGGTCATTGTTCTCACAGTGTACAACTTAGGTCAGATTATACATGGGTTACAATGCTGGTTGAATACATGACATCACCTCCCCCACAAAGTATTATTGGGATCACAGGTTGAGTCTCTCTGGTGGTTTACGCTCTCTTGTAGAGCGCCTGAGTTGGGGCTCCGGTTGTTGGGCGCTGGCCTGAGTGTCTGCTGTTTGCGGCGCCTCAGGCCTATCCGGACTGCCCACAGTGACTGGGCTCTCCTCCCTTTGGTTCTGGTGTTCGTCACCTGTCGTGGAGTGAAATCTATATTGTGTTCTTCCTCTGTTTCTTCTATGGGATTGCTGAACCTCCTTTTTGTTTGATCCACGTGTTTGTGGCAGATTTGTCCATTGGTAAGTTTAACTACCAGAATCCTATTTCCCTCTTTAGCAATCACAGTGCCTGCGAGCCATTTGGGCCCTGCAGCGTAGTTGAGGACAAAAACAGGGTAATTTACATCAATATATCGCGCCCTCGCATTCCTGTCATGGTAGTTATATTGTGACTGGCGACTGCTCTTGACAATTTCTTTCATGGTGGGGTGTATAAGGGATAACCGGGTTTTGAGCGTCCTTTTAATTAACAGCTCTGCAGGTGGAACCCCTGTGAGCGAGTGTGGTCGGGATCTGTAGGCCAACAGGAAGCGTGATAAGTGGCTTTGTTGGGAACACCCTTGGATTCTGAGCATCCCCTGTTTGATTATCTGCACTGCTCGCTCTGCCTGGCCGTTTGAGGCCGGCTTGAACGGTGCCGTTCTGACATGGTTAATTCCATTGCCTGCCATGAAGTCCTGGAATTCAGTGCTTGTGAAGCACGGGCCATTGTCGCTGACCAAGATGTCTGGTAGACCATGGGCAGCGAACATTGCCCATAGACTTTCTACCGTGGCAGAGGATGTGCTTGAATTTAAAATGTCACACTCGATCCATTTGGAGTAGGCATCTACTACAACCAAAAACATTCTTCCCATGAAAGGACCTGCGTAGTCCACATGGATGCGTGACCAAGGCTTGGCGGGCCATGGCCAGGGGCTAAGGGGGGCTTCCTTGGGCGCATTGCCCAGCTGGGCACACGTGTTGCACCTGCGAACACAAAGTTCCAGATCTGCGTCTATCCCTGGCCACCAAACGTGTGACCTGGCAATTGCCTTCATCATGACAATGCCCGGGTGCTCATTGTGGAGTTCTCTGATGAACACCTCTCTGCCCATCTGGGGCATGACTACGTGGTTTCCCCACAGTAGGCAATCGGCCTGAATCGAGAGTTCATTCCTGCACCTGTGAAATGGTTTAAATTCCTCAGGGCATGCCCTGTATCTGGCTGCCCAGTCCCCATCCAGGGCACATTTCTTGACTAGAGACAATAGCGGGTCTCTATTTGTCCAGACTTTTATCTGACGGGCTGTCACGGGTGAGCCTTCGCTTCCGAAAGCTTCAACAGCCATGATCATCTCAGCACCATGCTCAGTAGCCCCCTCAGTGGTGGCTAGTGGGAGCCTGCTGAGTGCATCGGCGCAGTTTTCGGTGCCCGGTCTGTGCCGAATTGTATAGTCATAGGCGGCTAACGTGAGTGCCCACCTCTGTATGTGGGCCAATGCATTTGCATTTATGGCCTTGTTGTCAGCCAAAAGGGACGTTAGGGGTTTGTGATCTGTCTCCAGCTCAAATTTCCTGCCAAACAGGTACTGGTGCATTTTCTTTACCGCATGTACACATGCGAGCGCATCCTTTTCTACCATCCCGTAGCCCCTTTCTGCCTGGGACAGACTTCTGGCGGCATAAGCTACCGGCTGTAACTGACCCTTGGCATTGACATGCTGCAACACACACCCGACACCATAGGACGATGCATCGCACGTTAACACAAGTTTCTTACATGGGTCATTTTGCGTTAACAGATTGTTGGGACATAACAGATTGCGTGCTCTATTAAAAGCCCTTTCCTGACTGGTCCCCAGACCCATTCGCGACCTTTGCGTAGGAGCACGTGTAGCGGCTCTAGCAGCGTACTCAATTTGGGAAGAAAGTTACCAAAAGAGTTCAGGAGCCCCAGGAACGAACGCAGCTCCATCGTGTTACGGTGCCTGGGTGCTTTCTGGATCGCTTCCGTCTTGGACGCAGTAGGGCTGATCCCGTCTGCTGCTACTCTCATCCCCAGGAATTCTACCTCTGGAGCTAGGAAGACGCAATTCGCCTTTTTCAGTCGCAGCCCTACCTGGTCCAGTCTGCGTAGCACCTCCTCCAGGTTGTGGAGGTGTTCTTCAGTATTGTAACCCGTGATGAGGATGTCGTCCTGAAAAACCACCGTCCCTGGAATTGACTTGAGGAGGCTTTCCATATTTCGTTGGAAGATCACGGCGGCCGAGCAAATCCCGAACGGACATCTGTTGTACTCAAACAACCCCTTGTGTGTCGTGATGGTGGTCAACTTCTTCGACTCATTCGCCAGCTCCTGGGTCATGTAAGCTGAGGTCAGGTCCAATTTTGAAAACAGTTTGCCACCGGATAGCGTCGTAAAGAGGTCCTCCGCTCTTGGTAGCGGGTACTGGTCTTGGAGTGACACCCGATTGATGGTGGCCTTGTAATCACCACATATCCTGACCGACCCATCCGCCTTTAGCACCGGCATTATCGGGCTCGCCCAGTCACTGAATTCGACTGGCGAGATGATGCCTTCCCTCAGCAGACAGTCCAATTCACCTTCTATCTTTTTCCGCATCACGTACAGCACCACTCTGGCCTTGTGGTGTACTGGCCTGGCGTCCGGGTTTATGTGAATCACTACCTTGGCCCCCATGAAAGTGCCAATGCCGGGTTGAAATAATGAGTCAAATTTGTCCAGGATCTGTGAGCATGATACTCGCTCCACAGAGGAAATTGCATTGACATCGCCCCATTTCCAGTTCATGACAGCAAGCCAACTCCTCCCCAGTAGTGCGGGACCGTCCCCCGGGACAACCCAAAGTGGCAACCTGTTCTCCAAATCTTTGTGGGTCACGACTACCGTGGCGCTGCCTAGCACCAGAATGATCTCCTTTGTGTATGTCCGTAGCTGTGCGTCAATCGGCGAGAATTTTGGCCTCTTGGCCTTGGATGCCCACAACTTTTTGAACTGTTTGATACCCATCAGGGACTGGCTGGCCCCCGTGTCTAGCTCCATTGATACTGGGATGCCATTGAGGAGCACTTTCATCATTATCGGTGACGTCCTGGTGTATGAACTGTATACGTGTTCCACATGAACTCGCTGAACTTCAGCTTCAAGCGATATCCCCCAGTATTCATTTCTGCAATTTCTGCAGATATTTGGCTCATCTTTGCAAACTCCGGCTGAGTGTGTGCCTCCACGCCTCCAACATGAGCTGTTGTTGGAAACATAAGGTCCCTTGCCAGTCGATCGTCCCTGACTGCCCCTGTGACTGTCCTTGAGTGCGCCATTAACAGGTGTTGATGGCCCCATTACTGGCCGCAATGTCCCTTGCAATGGCATGAATCGCCGTTCAGCTTGCCATTGTCTCTGTTGAAGTCCCCCTCTGGGTTCGACTACATGTTGGGGCATGCCCGATTGCCATTTTCTGCCTGGAGAACTGTGTGCTGCTTTAACAATGTTGAATTTCTGTCCCAACCATTCCTTAACACAGTACCTCTCATCTGTTCTGCTCGTGGCCATGCTCGCGTGGTTTAAATCCCAGTTTCTCGTCGCCATTGATACGTCCTTACTATACAGTATAAATGCACACGAGGCCCATGCTTGAGAGAAGGTCAGTTTGTGACCTGTCCTTTATTCCTGAGCACGCAAGTTATGAAAGTGGGTGGAACCTCCCCTTTTATACCTGAAGGTCCAGGTTAGGAGTGTCTCCCACAAGTTCACCACCTAGTGGTCATTGTTCTCACAGTGTACAACTTAGGTCAGATTATACATGGGTTACAATGCTGGTTGAATACATGACACACTGAGAACGACTCTTGTTTCAGATTATATTCTTGACACGGAACTAGTTGTCTAGAGTAATTTAAACACACTTATCGTCGCTCATATGATCATATGAATTATCTTTTAATTTTCAATCTTTTCAAAATTATTGAATTTTATAACGGGAGATAAGTATTACAGGACTTCGGATATACTCGGCAGAACAACTTGCCCAATTATAAAATTCACCATAAATAAAAAATGATCCCAAAATTACATCCAAATTAAACAGGTGAGAATATAAGTATAACTTTACATTGAAAGTTACATTGAATATTACCCCCTCCCTACCGTTAAACTTACTGACATGTAGCAGCCAATATTATTACCCGCAATTGGTGACGCTTATCAGGAAAGGAAGGATTTGTTTAAACAACAAACGTGAATACAAGTTGCTGGTTCTTAGCTCTCTGACCTTTGAAAGATTTTGAAAACAATTGAATCGTGCTTTTGAACGGTGTCGCCAGTTTCTATCATAATATTAAAGAGCGTTGTCACTCTACACCAACCGCGACAGGAACAACTTCATTCTTTGATTATAAAGAAAGGAGAAACTTTGAGGAAAATTATGCACGAAAGCAGTATTAGTTTAAATTTGGAAAGTTTTAAATGCAGGACACAGAAAACAAAAACGTCAGTGACTAGATCAGACTACTGTAAGGTGTGGTTTTAATTCTGGTTGTGGGGTTGATCCTGTAAATATTATACATTCCGAGAACTTTGAGAACTAAGCCCATGACTAAGTCACAACATTGTAACGACGAATGTCAGGATGGCCAGCACATGAATTGTGTACCGGTATGTTGAATAAATTAAAGCCCGATATTCATCAATAAACTGAAATGTAGAGAAAGACAGAAAAAACACAATTCCACTTGGGATCTGAAAGTTGTATATATCTCCCAGTTGCTACTCTAGCAGTTATTTATATTACCAGAAGTATAATAAACTCTGCACAACTGTAAACATCACAGAGACCATATCCACAAATACAAATAGAACAGTTTTATATTGGAAATTATTGGAAAATTAGAGAATTAATTTAAGTAGATGTGATTGTGCCCTGTCACCTTCAACAATTTGCGGACATATACCCTCAGGTCGCTCTGTTCATGTACCCGCTTTAGGACTGTATCATTTAGGTTATATTGCCTCTCCTCATTCTTTCTACCAAAATGTGTCACTTTGCACTTTCCTGCGTAAAATTTTATTGGCCACGGGTCTGCCCATTTGACCAGCCTGTCTATGTTTTCTTGAAGTCTAACATTATCCTCCTCACTGTTCACTATACTTCCAAGTTTTGTGTCATCTGCAAATTTTGAAATTCTGCCCAAGTCATTAATATATATCAAGAAAAGCAGTGGTCCTACATCGGCCCCTGGGGAACACAACTGTATACCTTCCTCCAGTCCAAAAAACAACCATTCACCACTACTCTCTGTTTCCTGTCATTTAGCCAATTATTTCATTTGAATGTTCATCTAGTATAGTGCAGGCACTTTACTGCACCATTGGAGTGTTGCAAAAAGTGGAAAACATGATTGCACAGAGACAGAGGGCTGCACCCAGGTTCTCTGATGACTCCCTCTATATGCTTATGGAGGGAGTGAGAGCATGCAGGGAGGTCCTCGTCCCTTGCGATGGGTAGAAGACACCTCCCCAAAAGATGAAAGGACCCTGGTTCCAAATAGCAGAAGAGGTTAGTAGCAGGGATGTTGTGAGAAGGATCTGGGTGCAGTACCTCAAATGTTTCTCTGATCTCATTAGATCAGGAAAGGTGAGTGCAAAGCTACACTCAACTTCATCCTGCTGTGCCTCTCAGCACATCCCCATCACTCTGCCATCTCAAACCTACTCCTGCACATCCTTACTCACACCAACATACTTTGCACGTTCACCCATCCCTCTACCTCTATCTACAGTATCACATCCCCATCTAACTAACCACCCCTCACAGTCACCCTCATCCAAATGTAATCATACCAACTAACAACATGCAAGGGGGCCATTTTGCATTGCTACCTCACTCTATCATAGTCACCCTCTAACGATATATCACATCCATTCCTTACACTCATTCCATCACTCACTCAACCTTCTCTTTTTCTCATTGCAGGAAAAGAGAGCCCACAATAAGAGGGAGAGAGAGAGAATCGGAGCTGGTCCTCCATCATTGGCCACCTTAACAGCAGCTGAGGGGATTGCCTTGGAAGTGTCTGTTGTCGCATAGCAGCTGGAGGTGAGAGACGGAGAGAAGGGAACAGCTCAGCAACCTGGTAACAAAATTACATCTCACACAGCCACCTGGCATACAGCAGTCACTCATATGTGGAACGATTTCAGCAGTCAGTGAATGTCCATCATGTGCATAATGGTATCTGTACTCATTCTTGATATGACATATTTAACTCATCTCTTTACTCTCCCACAGGTCCGTCAAGGACCCCCCCTCTGACTCTCCATGAGGAGTCTCCAGCGCACACTGTCACCAGACATAAGTGCAACCAGCACCAGTGCAGATATGCACACCTGGAGGGTGCAAAGCGAGATAGATTAGTGCTGCCACTTAGTGGCATCTCACAACTCACAAGTGAGCAAGAGCAGATGGTGGAGGCAGTGACAGCAGTAGACTCCACGCTGGAGGATGGAGGATGTTCCCAGCTCTGCTTAGCTGCAGGCAGACTCTGAGCCTCGGGGGCCATCCAGAAAGAGGGCAATCCTGGAGGTGCGTTAAATTTCATCTTCCATGTGTCCGCCCATTCCATCAGCCTGTCTCTGTCTTCTTGTAGTCGATCACGATACTCCTCATTGTTCACTATACTTCCAAGCTTTGTGCCATCTGCAAATTTTGAAATTGTGCCCTGTACACCCCAATTCAAGTCATTAATGTATATCAAGAAAAGCAGTGGTCCTAGAACCGACCCCTGGGGAACACCACTGTATACCTTCCTCCAGTCTGAAAACAGCTATTCACCACTACTCTCCCGCTCTCGCGCTACTCTGGGCTTGCTTCTCCCACTCTCCTGCTCCTCCGGGATCGCTTCTTCTGATTGTGCATTGCCCCAGGCTCACTTCTCCCGCTCTCACACTGCTCCGGGCTTGCTTCTCCCACTCGTGCACTGCTTCCGGACTAGCTACTCCCTCTCTTGCACTGCTCCGGGCTCGCATCTCTCGCTCTCTCGCTGCTCCAGGCTCTCTTTTCCCCTTTCAATGCCTGCTTCGGGCTCCCTTCTCCCGCTGTCTCGCTGCTCCGGGCTAGTTTCTCCCGCTCTCGCGCTGCTCCGGGCTAGTTTCTCCCGCTCTCGCTCTGTTCCGTGCTTCTTCTCCCGCTCTCGTGCTTCTCCAGGATCGCTTCTTCCGCTCGTGCGTTGCTTCGGGCTAGCTTTTCCTACTCATGCATTGCTCCGTATTGGCCTCTCCCACTCGCGCGCTGCTCCGGGCTGGCTTCTCCCGATCTCGTGAATTTCCGTGCGAGCTTCTCCCGCTCGCGTGCTGCTTCGGGCTCAGTTCTCCTGCAGTCTCGCTGCTCACGGCCAGCCTCACCCGCTCTCGCGCTGCTCTAGGTTAGCTCCTCCAACTCACGCATTGCTCCGTGTTGGCTTTTTCTGCTCTCGCGCTGCTTCGGGCTCGGTTCTCCAGCAGTCTCGCTGCTCACGGCTAGCTCCTCCCGTTCTCGCGCTGCTCCCGACTATCTTCTCCCGCTTTCGCGCTACTCTGGGCTCGCTTCTCCCGCTCTTCTGCTCCTCCGGGATCGCTTCTTGCGATCATGCATTGCTCCAGGCTCACTTCTCCTGCTCGTGCGTTGCTCTGTGTTGGCTTCTGCCGCTCTTGCGCAGCTCTGGGCTCGATTCCCGCGCTCTTGTGCTGCTCCGGGCTCGCTTCTCCTGCTCTCGTCCTGTTTAACTCGGTTCTCCCACAGTCTAGTTGCTCACGGCTAGCTTCACCCGCTCTCATGCTAATCTGGGCTCGCTTCTCCCGCTCTCGCGCTGCTCCAAGCTCGCTTCTCCCACTCTCGCGCTGTTCTGGGCTCGCTCATCCCGCTCACGCGCAGCTCCAAGCTAGCTTCTCCCGCTCGCGCTGTGTTCCAGGTTCACTTCTCCCACTCGCGCTGTGTTTCAGGTTCACTTCTCCCACTCTCGCACTGTTCCAGGCTCGGTTGTCCCGCAGACTTGTTCCTCCTGGCTAGTTTCACCCGCTCGTGCGCTGCTCTGGGCTCGCTTCTCCCGCTCTATCCCTCAAGCCAAAAAAATGGAAACTGATGCCCATTTTTCAGATACTTATCACCAAGCATTACTTTTGCCATGTACGTAACGGAGGGAAAAAATAATACCGCCTGCCCACTTTTTGGGAAGTAACCATCAGAATGGGCGAAACCAACGCCCATAATATCGCCCTGCATTACTTTCAGCATGTCATTATCGCCAAGATTCAGTAATACCGACCGGCCAATTTTTTTGTCGTAAAGATCACATTTGCCGAAACTAACGCCCAGGAGATCGCCCAGTGTCATTTTCACCACCTCACACACATCTCGCCCACAATATCGCTCACCCAAAACATCGCTCTGATAAAGGGGAATTGTTCTGAACTAATCACAGCGGTCTGGGCACCATTTTTAAAATCGCAGGTCGCTTCATTGAAAAGGCTGCTTCAACTTCGGGGGAGTTTGGATTGACTCTGGAGTTCTCAGGTGAAGTGATCATCTCAACAGACATCTTTTCAGACTTTGGACGATTGGATTTTACTGTAGGTGTCTTTTAGTGTGGAAATTATTGCTTCTGATCAATCGCTATTCTACTTTCATTGGAATGGGGCCAGCCGTTTCTCAGCCTGCATCGATTAATATGCAGATGCTGCAGAGTGCAAATGGCACAATGTCTAATGCACATCATTATGTGCCCAATCTAAGACGTGCCAGACTGAGGAGGAGGTCCAGACCATACACATCCCGCACTTACAGGGGGAAGAGGTCTTACCTCAATACCTGTCTTCGGAGACTGCGCTTGCACAAGGTGGTGATCACTGAAATATGGAAGCTCATCAGGCCAGATTTACAGCCTGCCATCAGGACATCACTGTCCGTCGAGGTCAAGGTCAGCGCGGCACTGTTTCTCTATGCGTCCGGTTCATTTCGGGCCCCCCGCGATCGAGATTTCCCCATTGTCTCACCATGCCACACATCGTTGCATTAGACAGGTCATAGAGGCTCTGTACATGTGTAGGATGGAATTTATCAGTTTCCCCATGACCACAGAGGCTCAGATTGACAGGGCTGGAGCATTCTACTACATTGCTAAGTTCCCCAGGGTACAGGAAGCAATACAGCGTACTCACATCGCCATGCCGGCTCCTTCTCAGGATCCAGAGCTTTTTCGTAACAGAAAAGGATTTCACTCCCTGAAGGTCCAACTAGTTGTCAACCACAACCAGAAATTAATGGCAGTGAATGCCAAATGCCCGGGCAGCTTCGATGAGGCTCACATCCTGCGTGAGAGCGCTGTCTCTGACATGTTTAAGAGTCAGCCACAAGGACAATGCTGGATGCTTGGTGACAAGCGATATGGCCTAGCCACCTGGCTGATGACCCCACTGCATGACACCCATACCGAGGCCGAGAAGCAATACAACCAGACCCACAGAGACACGCGCAATGTGGTCCAGAAAACAATAACTGTGTTTAAGCACTCTGGAGGGGAGCTACAATACAAGCCTGAGCAAGTAGCTAAATTTGTGGTCATGTGCTCTATGCTGCACAAGCTGGCTATCAGGAGGGGCCAAGAATTGCCAGAAGGGTCTGATGGTCCACTTCAGGAGAGAGAGGAAAAGGAAGATGAGGAGCTGGACGCCAAGCTAGGGCCAGACAAACAGGCTGACTATGCACCACGCCCCCCTCCAGACCGCAGGAAAGGGCCCGAAAGGGCAGGAAAGGGCAGCTACATAGCTGCAAGACTCTTACATCAGGAATTCATAAATGAGCGATTTGCCTGAAAGAACGTTGCTGTAATTGACACAGCTGACACACTACTGTGTGTGTGCAGCTCAGACATCAATGGTGGTCATCACCTTGGTGCCAGTTAAAGTTTAAGTTGATTCAAGTTAAGTTTTATTTAACCCTTTCATGTTAAGGAATCACCAGTGTGTAACGGTCCAGTTATCTGCGACAATACGCAACAAGGTTATGTTGAATAAAAAACATTTTATATGACCATTATATCACGGGCAAAAACACTCCACCCCTACCCCACTTTTCCAACCATTGACATCAATCAAATGGTCAACATGTCCAGCAACACAGAATAAAAATACAAAGCAGGAGGGTGGTACATAGTCCATGTCTCTGACATAGAGAGGCGATATTACTATAGCTCTGTAGACCATGAGCTTGGTGGCAGTTTTGAACGCCTGGTCTTCAAACACTCTTTTCCTCAGGCGGTCGAAGGCTGCACTGGCGCACTGGAGGCAGTGTTGGGTCTCATCGTCAATGCCTGCTCTTGTTGACAGGAGGCTCCCGAGATACGGGAAGTGGTCCACGGTGTCCGCGCTTGATTTCTGCAGGCTCTCAGCGTGGATCTTGATTATGGGGGGGGGGGCAGTGCTGTGTGGTAAGGACAGGATCGTGGAGGACCTTTGTCTTACGGTTGTTTAGTGTAAGCCCATGCTTTCATATGCGTCAGTAAATGCGTCGACTATGTCCGGAGTTCAGCCTCTGTATGTGCGCAGACGCAGGCGTCGTCCATGTACTGTAGCTCAACGACAGAGGTTGGGGTGGTCTTGGACCTGGCCAAGCCAGGTTGAACAGGTTCCCACTGGTTCTGTAGATTAGGTCCACTCCAGCGGGGAGTTTGTTGATTGTGAGGTGGAGCATGGTAGCGAGAAAGATTGAAAAGAGTGTTGGGGCAATGATGCAGCCCTATTTGACCCCGGTCCGGATGTGGATTGGGTCTGTGATGGATCTGTTGGTAAGGATCACGGCCTGCATGTCGTCGTGGAGCAGGCACAGGATGGTGATGAACTTTTGAGGGCATCCGAAACGGAGGAGGACGCTCCATAGATCCTCGCGGTTGACAGTGTCAAAGACCTTTGTAAGGTCAAAAAAGGCCATGTATAAGGGCTGGCACTGTTCCCTGCATTTTTCCAGTAGCTGTCACACTGCAAAAATCATGTCCGTTGTGCCCCGCAGGGGATGAAATCTACACTGTGACTTCAGGAGGAGCTCCTCGGCCACGGGAAGAAGACGGTTGAGGAGGACTTTAGCGATGACTTTCCCAGTGGCTGATAGCAGGGAGATTCTTCAGTAGTTGCCACAGTCGGACTTGTCCCCTTTTTTAAAGATGTTTACAATTCCTGCATCTCTGAGATCCCCCGGCATGCTCTCTTCCCTCCAGATGAGAGAGATGAGGTCGTGTGTTCGTGCCAGCAGTGCCACTCCACCATACTTCAGTGCCTCAGCAGGGATTCCATCCGCACCCGTAGCCTTGTTGCTTTTAAGCTGTCTTATGGCTTTTTCTACCTCGTGCAGTGTTGGGGTCTCACTGAGGTGGTGGCGGGTAGCATGCTGCGGGATGGAGTCGAGAACACTTGAGTCAAAGGGAGAGTCTCGATTGAGGAGATCTTCTAAGTGCTCCTTCCAGTGGGCCATGACTGCCTCAGTGTCCTTGATGAGTGTTTCCCCGTTTTTGGCCAGCAGTCGGGTGAGACCTTGGGAGTTTGGCCCGTAGGTGGCCTTCACTGCGATGAAGAATCCTTGCACATCATGATTGTTGGTCAGCTGCTGAATCTCCTATGATTTCTCCATCCACCACCTGTTCTTTCGGTCCCTGTTTTTTTGTTGGACCTCAGCCTTTAGCCATCTGTTGTCATGGCCCCTGTTGGTACCATATCAAGGTGTGCCACCAGAGGGCACAGCAGTGGGAGACTTGTAGGTTACCTGTACAGATGTGCCTGGCCTAGTATAAAAGGCAGGCCACCAGGTGATCCTCACTCTGGAGTTAACTAATAAAGAACTAAGGTCACTACAGTTCAAGTACTACACACTGCCTTGTGGAATCATTGTTAGAGCATCTAAGGACACAACATCTGTAATGCTGCTTTGCTGCTTTGCTGCTCCCACATTGGTTTGTTGTTTAAGGCTCAGAAATGCCCTGCGCTTGCGATTTATTAGCTCTTGGATCTCTTGATCATTCTCATCAAACCAGTCCTGGTGTTTCCTGGGTGAGTGACCGAGCGTCTCTTTGTAGGCACTGGTTATGGAGGCCTGAAGGGCAGACCAAGTGGTGTGGGCATTCTACATCTCAGGGTCATCAAGGCACGCCAGGTTAGCTGTAAGGCACTGGCTGTATAGGGCTCTCTTAACTGGGTCCTTAAGTGCTCTGGCATTGACTTTCTTGCGGCACTGCTTCTGCTGCCCCCTCCGCTTTGGGGCTATTTTGATGTCGATGATGGATCAGATTAGGCGGTGGTCCGTCAAGCAGTCATCTGCTCCTGTCATGGCGCGGGTGACGCGCACATCCTTGCGATCCCTGGCCCGGATGATGACATAGTCGAGCAGGTGCCAGTGTTTGGAGCAAGGGTGTTGCCATGATGCCTTGTATTTGTCCCTCTGGCGGAACAAGGTGTTGGTGATGACAAGTTTGTCAGGAGTAAGGTACCGCTGGAGTTGGTGTGCATGTTAATGTATGTACTGTAACACTAGACCACTGAATGTACCTTCACCTTGTATACACTATACCTGTACCACCAGAGGGTGCTGCTGCTGGAAACCTAAGGATCACCTGTACACTGCAGGTAACCAAGTATAAAAGGGAGCTCACCTCTTGTTGTCCTCACTCTAGGAGCTGCAATAAAGGACTAAGGTCACTACAGTTCGAGTACTATACCCTTACCTTGTGGAGTCTTTCACAGAGTGCTTGCATATACAACAACTTGTGACGAGGTTACAAATTTCCACACACAATATGTCTAACCTAAGCAACTTCCAACAATTCGCTGATGGGAAAGATTGGGATGCCTTTGTGGAAAGGCTAGAACACTTTTTCATCGCGAACGACCTGGCTAGGGACTCACCAATCTCGCTGGCAAACAAGCGCAAAGCCATCCTGTTCAGCAGTTGTGGGCCCACTATCCATGGCCTCATCAGGAACATGCTAGCCCCAGGGAAGACGACAACCAAGACCTATGCGGAGCTCGTAACTTTAATACAAGAACAACTCAAACCTAAAGAGAGCATCCTCACAGCCAGACACAGGTTCTACGCCCACTGGCGGCCCGAAGGCCAAGAAATTGCTAAATACGCTGTAGATCTGAGAAGATTGGCTGCACTGTGTGATTTTGGTGACTATCTCACCGAAGCACTAAGGGATATCTTCGTTATTGGAATCTGCCACGAAGGCCTCCTCCACCAGCTGCTCTCTGTGGACACTATGGTCACCCTGCAGAAGGCAATCAAAGTGAGCCAGGTATTCATGATTTTGGTCTACGACTCCAAACAGATGATGACTAACACCCAGGACTCTAATCCGATGAGTGAACCGAATGGCGCCTTTCAGAGGCAAGACTGCTGCCCCGAGTCCCGCAACCCTGAGTCCGCCACATGAAGCCAACCAGCTAGCCCCGTGCTGGCGTTGTGGAAGACTATACCTGCAAAGGCTGCAAAACTAAAGGGCACCTTCAGCGAATGTATAGAAAAAGTTTTACTCACCGTGTCGCTGAAGAGTTGGTCGATCACCCCAGCTCCAGCACTGATGAAGATGAAGCTGCTCAGCCCCTGGAAGAGGAGTATGGAATATATACCTGCTCCACCGCGAGTTTCCCGTGGAAAATGTAAGTAGAAATCAACATGGTTCCAGTCTCGATGGAGATCGACACAGGGGCGAGCCTGTCATTGATGAATCAGACAACCTTTGAGAAACTCTGGGACAATCCCGCCAAACGACCCAAAATGTCCCCAATCCAGGCAAAGCTACTCCCCAACACAAAAGGCACCATCCCAGTTGTTAGCAGCGTGGAGGTCCAGGTAGCCCATGGTGGCGCGATGCACAAACTTCCCTTGTAGATCGTTGCCGGTGATGGTCCAACGCTGCTGGGAAGAAGATCGATGAAGCATGTCCAAATCTGTCGGAGCGACGAAGGCCTCCTGGCCCTGGCGATCGACATCCTACGCGGCCCCAAACTTGGATCCAACGCGGCACCTAAAAATCTTACCGTCCGATTCGACTGCGTGGCGACCACACAGACTGCACAACTCAACGGCGAGATGATCCTACCTGAACGACCAGACCTCACCTTCCGGGCTCCAGTGGCAGGACTCCGAGGGAAGAAGATTGGTGCGGAAGGTAGATTCCCGGCATCTGTGGCAGAACCTGGGGAGAAAAGGATCACTGCAGCCTACCTCGTGGCGAGAGAGAAAATGGCGCATGCACCACGTGGCGAAGCACCTGGAATCAAGGTGGCCGTGACCAGGCCACTTGGGGCAACGTTGAGGGAGCAACACATGTCACTGAATGGCGAACCGGATTGGGGTAAAGATTGCAAGGCCCTCTTAAAGGAGACCGGCAACCCAGAACAATTAAAGGGACAGTTCCACTCTTGGCACAGCGATGCCGGTGATATTAAAGATAAAAGTGTAATAATGAATGCAGGTATATAAATGTACTATTGAATGGTGATGCTGGCAATGCTAATGGAAGAAATGTAACAAATGCTTCAAAAAGTAATGTAAGTGACAAAGTTGTACTGTTGAACAGTGAGGCCAGTAATGCTAATGTGACAAATGTAACTAACAAAGGCAGGTATCCAAATGTAACCTTGCACAGAGATACAGATAGCACACAAGAAAGCGTTGTAAGTGAAAGTGTAAAGAAGTATAACAATGTCGAAGTAATTAGTTGTGATCAGAGCCAATGTATCATTGAACGGTGTAAAATTCACGAGAATCCCCCCAGTGTTTGGGTTCATTCGAAAGGAAATTTAATTTGGGACTATCTACCGGAAAGGTTGAAATCCTAAAGTGCTCGTGGAAGAAACTATGAACCTTAATCGAATTTTGGACTTTTTCAAGACAAATTCAAGCCTGTGGGTGGGCCTAAGGAACTAAAGAGGTCAATTTGATTATTGGAATTGACTGGATGTTGGGACTAAGTTAAATTGTCTGGAGGAATGGACATTTCTCCACAAGAGACATTTACATTGCAACAATAACTCAGAGATGGCCAGCCATCAAACCAAACTGAGAAAAGCCATCTTCAACATGAATAAGAACAAAAGGGCCCACTATAGCCTGTATGCGAAAACCAAGCACAAAAGAACATTGCAATTACCAAGCTAATATTTCCATCAGGAAACAGATTTAGGAATGCAACCCACCCAAGACATATTAATTGTTAACAAGCTCGCCAAAATATTACAAAGAAAAGTCAAGCCCACCAAATTTAAACAAAGAATTCTGGACTGATTTGGCATGAAGATTAGAACAACTCAAACCATATAACTGATCCCCTGTTTCAACAAAGGGTATGCCATATTGTTCGTGCTATATTACAACTATGCCATCAAGAAGGGAGAGAGACCAACGTGACAGTTGAAAACTAACTTCTCCAGTCTCGAAGTCCTGAAGTCCTGAAGGAAGGAAGAACATGACCATTGCGGCAGTAACCGACCACAGCCAACGTGATACCAACGAAAAACCACCGCGATCGACCAAACTCAAAACAAAACTTCAACAGGAAAAAAAACGAAGAATTGAAAGTTTCCACTCTACAATCTAAGGCCTGACAACCAACAGGCGAAAACATTACCTAAAGAGACTTTGAACCTATTTCTAACGAAGAAAACCGGGTACTTACCCCATAGATCCAAAACGCGTCTTATCGCATCAGCGGACTCAACCCAACTGAAGATTGTGCAGTAAGAAGTTTTCTCCGATGTTCGGGGTATGGCAAGCAGAACCTACAGAATTCAACGAACCCCGAAATCGTGAGCTATCGCTAACTGACCAGAAAGGATTGGTAAGCATAGTCCCTGCCTGCCCTGGAGTCTAACCTAGCTAGGATTACGTATTGGGAGATGGGATGTGTAAGTTTTACTGTAATCCCCTTTGAATGTATGATGTATTGTTCTTTATTAGAGTGATTATAAGTTTGACATTGTATTTTTCTTGTCTGTAATGAAGTCAAAGTTCTTTTGCATCAAACCAGTTGTCCTTTGCACTTTGTCACACCCCCCAAATAGAACCTAAGAGAGTGGGAGCGATTCGAACCACTCAAGTAGGTCAGAGGTGAACCTGACCCCACACACCACCCCTTACAAAATGGTGACTATGGCAGGACTCTGGTACAAGGGGTGTGATACGGAGAGTGCTGGTTTGGGGCAAAGAACCAAGATGGAAGAGAGGATTTCCTCCTATGTGTATAAGGTCAATGTAACTAAGGAATGGGTGCTTGGTCTATTGCGCGCTGAGCGTCCAGCTGATGCTGCAGCCCAGTGGAAAGCAAGCAAGGATCATAAAGAAGCAGTAGAGAAGGCAATTTGGTTGGTCTGTCTACAGCGACAGGTCCAACTCCTAGACAAAACTAATGAGACACTACAGGCAGAGTTATGGGAATGCGCAGAGAACTATCAGGAAATGGCTATGGCAGAAGAAAGGTTATGGGGAGAACTCCATAAGCTAAAAAAGGAAAGGACCCAGATAATGGATAGGTTTGAAAACAGTCAGGACTATTTTCAGTGTCAAGTTACCGAGGCCAAAAATAATGAAAAGTCACTGCGGGAGGAAAGCACTCGCCTCACCCTACAAGTAAAAGAGCTCCAGGAAAAATTAAAACATGTGCAGACAGCGTATAAAGTAGCTACCACTAATGGGTTTCAATCAGGAGACCACGGTCCCTGCCAGCAACATCCCGTCCTCAAAACTGTCCTGAACATGCTAGCTAAAGGGGAAAAGATAGACGGCCTGTACGGCACTGCAGCAATTGCCATTAAAGAAGGCATGCTGTTCAGGGGGGAGCAATGGGTAGTACCGCAACAACACCGGAGAGAATTCCTTCAGCTGGCCCACGAGGGTCCAGGAGCAGGACACCACGGACCTGAGACCACTTGGCAATGAGTGGAACAAGCAGGGTGGTGGCCAGGACTCAGTGAAGACGTCCACGAGTTCTGTGCTAGCTGTCTGGTGTGCGCTGCCAACAACCCCGACCCCCAGAAAAGAAAGGTGTCTATGGGTCATATCAGGAAGGTAGAGGGACCCTGGCAGTCGATCCAAATCAATTATATCAGGCCCCTACCCACTGTGAGGCTACAAATACTGCCTAGTCATGATGGACGTATTCACCAAATGGGTGTAAGCCTTCCCGTGCTGAACAACCACTAGCCTGGGAACACCTAGGATCCTGGTCAGAGAAGGATTCTCTCGATGGGGACTACCACAATACATGGAGTCCCACCAAGAGAGTCACTTCAGGTGATGCAGGAGACCCTTAAGGTGCTCGGCATCAAAGGAAAATTGCATGTCACCCACAACCCGCAGTCATCCGGGCCTGTGGAGCATTTAAACTGCACGATCAAAGAAAGACTGCGCAATGAGACAGGGGACTCACCCAAAGGGTGGGTAGAGGTCTTACAACTGGTCCTCATGGGGATCTGGGCCAGCCAGTCAAAGAGCACGGGGTACTCCCCGTACGAGCTCATGACTGGCAGAGCCATGCGAACTCCCACCCATGTGTTAGCCCCGGTACTCACGGAAGATCAGCTTATGGAAGCAAACCGGGACAGCTTTGTCAGGAATCTGTTTGAACACCTTAAACAGATTCACTGGCAGGCTGCTAACAACATGGGAAAACAGCATCGGAGCAACCGACTGCTGCTAGAGCCCCGCAAACATCATGAATGGGAGATAGGGGACCAGGTTATGGTACGGAACTACGTTCGAGTCGGGGTCTTTGAGATACTGTACATGGGACCATACTACATTGTCCACAAGGCAAGCCCCTTGGTCTATGCCATAAAATTGCCCCGCCGTACAAAGTGGTTCCACATAAATCAGTGCAAACTTTTCAACCCAGGGGCAGCAGCTAAACATAAGGGACAGCCAAAAACTGTAAACCGTACTAAAGACAGGGATCCTCAGCCAGCAGCCCCCAACTGTGGAAATTCTGCAGGGGACGTAGCAGACCCATAGACAGCACCTAGAGGGGTGGTGGACTGTGTTACTGGAGAAGCTGTCCCCCAATCATTTGAGACTCGGACACACTGCCAGTAGCCAGAGCCTTAAGAAGGACTCCCCGCACACCACGGCCAAAGACATCATGGTCACCAGCGCTGGTTCAGCCCCGGGAAAGGGATCAGCCGCAAAAGGGTACATAAGGTCAGAGACTCCCAGCCGGTAGCCTCGGGCAACAAAGGACCCTCAGAAGAAATAGCGGTGGACCAGCCACCAAGTGGGAGTCCCCAGCCCGTAGCCCTCAACCAGGCAGAATCCCCAGAGGAAGAAACCAATCAGGCAGCCAGCCCCAAAGGAGCGGTGTGTTGCAGCACTGGAGGGAGCGTTCCCCCGATAGTGTGGGACTCAGGACGCTCCGGGTACGGCAGTGCAGGCCGACTTACTACCAGCCCCCTGGACACCCAGAGGCAAAAGAAGAAAGAAAGAAGACAGGAATTAACCTGGCCACCCGGAGACGAGTGACAGATGTACATATATTGTACAATATGAATTTAAGCATGTCTAGTGAGTAATTTAGAGTAGTGTAAGATTATCTGTGTAATGATAAGTATATATGTATTAGTTACTGGGGTAAGGAAAATAATCTACCTGTTCAGCTATTAAAAGAGGCACAGGCTGGGTAATACCCGGGAGTAAGAAGAATCTACTGGCATTACTATTAAGGGAAGCACCAGTGAGATAACAAGCAAAATGGCTGTGAGATAAAAGTTAGAAGCAGACATCAGTCCACAAGGTACTAAATAAGGCAGCCAGTCGATTAAAGACGATACTATGTCTGAAATGAAGAGAATCCAATTTGGAACTCGGTCATTTTTGTCAAGCCAGAGAGTTTTCTCAGGGCTAGACAATCTGTTTTATGTGCCCCCACAGGAAAGAGAACAGTATGGAAAGGGTCCTGTTCCTGCTCGCCCTGATAAGGATGAGCAATGGCGACCGAGGAGATGTGGAAGAATCCCTCATTTACGGGTGTTCAGGAGAAAGAGCACTGATCGTAACTGCCGGGGGTGGCACCCCAGGTGTGGAAGAACTCGCTATTTACAACCACAAGGGAAGGTGGCCAGGGTGGCTGGGATCTAATTCTACCCGCTACTCCAACCAGGAAGGTATTACCTTCGGGGAGGCCTCAGTTCCATGCCCCTGGATACGGATCATCGCTGCCCGAGTCAGTGTTACAGAGGGAAAACGTGTATGTTTGACTTGAAAAGGAAAGATTTCCCTGGGAAGATGGTGGTGGTTCAGAAAACTCAGCAAGGACGCATGGGACCAGGAATCGGACTGGGAAAGACTCGGTAATGATACATACCGCACCATCACGGGGACACGGGGAGGAGTAAAAGTGTGTTGGGACAAATGGTGGGAATCCGAACAAGGAATTTACATTTGCATGTGGGGATCAGAGAATATTTGTCCCGCAGGCATATCGATCGCCTTCGCCAGGCAATGGTAAGATGAAGGGGAAGGGGAAGGGATGGGGTGGGACGCTAGCCTACACGGGTGTGCGGTCCCACACTCCACACTCCCAATTAATGCCACCGAACTAAGAGCACACATTAAGAAACCCCTGCCCACAACCCCGCCAATAAGCACATAATAGAAAGGTATCCTACCATCACCAAGGGACCTGGGAACGGATTAGTATTGGTACAGACCGAAAAGGTGTTATACCAGGGGGTACATTATGCAGTAGTTTCAGTAACTTTAAACCTTACTGAGGTACACCGACCTGCATGGTGCCCGAAGGAAACAGAGCTGCTATACCAGGCCTTACTTACAGAAATATTCAAGAAATGTTATGAGTTAGACTTTGCAAATGTAGACAAAGCAGACCTATACACCCTAAACGATAGGGACACCATGGGCTTGGGGAGACCTAGCAGGGGAATCATAAATGATGTTTTCACTGCGTACAATACAGGATCCTCTGTAATAAATAGCCTAGATGACATAGCACTGCAAACACAGATAAACGGTTTAAATAACCAATTGAAGAAAATCCTGAAACAAGAGAACACAGTAGTAGGTTCAGAACTACACGAGGACCAGGCTATGACTGACCATTTAAAATAAATTGTGGCTGAGCTGGAAAAACATGCACAGAAAGTGAATGCACTCATACGGAAGGATAAAAACGCTTCAGACCAGGTGTGCGTACTGTATGGGGCATGGTTGTTGGGTGAGGGCCGCAACAACCTGGAGGATTTAAAACAAGGTGTAGTCCCCTCTTGGATCAGGAACAAGCACCTCGCAGCCCTCCACCCGTACAGTAATTCACTAAACCCGTGCCAGCTCCGCCTAGCCTCTGAAGCCTACCCTGTCCCAGTAGATTGTGGGAAATCTAACCACACTATTATGGGAATAGTACTGAGGATGCCGGTCATGGGTGGGACAGCCCGACCCGCACCGGTATACCAGGTGGAGAACATTGGAGTTATTCAGGGAGGTGCACACATTCGTTTCGCAGCGGTCCCACCCTATGTCATAAAGTGGGAACACGCTGTAACGGGTACTGACCTCTCCGGGTGCCGGAGCCAGGGTGCACACGTAATACTGTGTCCCCAGTACTTGAACGCCTATTCTAAACCACAGTGTGTGTTTAAAGCTGCTGGCGCACAGCCTATTAACTGCACCATGGAGCTAATGGCACAAGATCACGTCCCTCCACAGATAGTATACATAGGGGGTGGGACATATTGTATCACCACAGTGCGCCCCATTACCAACATGGACACTTCTGGTGTCCGGTGAGTGACAGCAGTTTTTGCTTCAAACTGAGGAATCCGTTCAAGTGGCCCAGGAATGGATTGTTCCCATTCCTGAACCCTCCACTGTCCACCTCACTGTGAAGGAAAACATTACAAACCTGCAGGATTATGTTGTACATTTTGGCTATGCAATTCCCCCTCTACCCGAACATCTTACCGCTCTGCTAAAAGCTGTCATTATCTCACAAAAATATTTCTCGACTCTAGAACAGAAAACAATTGAGATAGGGAAAAAGATTCTTGAGATCACAATTCTGCCTTGGTGGAACCTTTTCAGAAATATAGAAGTCCCAGTCTGGATCCGAATCGCTTCCCACACTTTAGTTATGTCAACTCGCGATTATTCTTTATTATCACTTGCCGAGTGAAATGCAGAGGCCGTCAGGTCAGGCACCAAAGGGTGCTGTACGCTCCTTGGCCGAACTTGGGAATTGCACAGGGAGGGGTGACACCATACTACCATGTTTAATATGTGCTTGATTTTAACTGCTGTAAAACACAAAATATCGAGTGTTGTAAGAGTGTTACTTAAAATGAGTTTGACCATGTACCTTTATTTTTTTGTCTGAACTTAAAATGTGTTTGACTATGCACCTTTATTTTTACGGAACATAAAGTGGTGTTTGACTGTATACCGTTATTTTACTGTGAAAACCAAGTAAAGGAGGGGCATCGTATCCCCTCTATGCTGTAACCGAATTGAAGTGATTATTTTCGCCTGTAAATTGCATTGCATTTTGACAGGGGATGCACATTAATGTTTAGCTAGTATAAATACAGGGAAGGTTGACTCCCGGGATCAGGAATTTTGCTTACTTTGGTTGACACTCAAGAGTGTAGATTGTCAACAGGGGGAACTGAAGGGTGCAACATTCACGAGAACCCCCCAGTGTTTGGGCTCATTCGGAAGGAAATTTAATTTGGGACTATCTACCGGAAAGTTTGAAATCCTAAAGTGCTTCTGGAAGAAACTACGAACTTTAATCAAATTTTGGACTTTTACAAGACAAATTCAAGCCTGTGGGTGGGCCTAAGGAATTAAAGAAGTCAACTTGATTATTGGAACTGTCTAGGTGTTGGGACTGAGTTAAATTGTCTGGAGGAATGGACATTCGAAAACCCTTCTCCACAAGAGACATTTACATTGCAACAATAACTCAGAGATGGCCAGCCATCAAACCAAACTGAGAAAAGCCATCTTCAACATGAATAAGAACAAAAGGGCCTGTATGCGAAAACCAAGCACAAAAGGACATTGCAATTACCAAGCTAATATTTCCATCAGGAAACAGATTTGGAAATGCAACCCACCCAAGACATATTAACTTTTAATGAGCCCGTCAAAATATTACAAAGAAAAGTCAAGCCCACTAAATTTAAACAAAGAATTCTGGACTGATTTGGCGTGAAGATTAGAACAACTCAAACCGTATAACTGGCCCCCTGTATCAACAGAGGGTATGCCATATTGTTCGTGCTATCCTACGACTATGCCATCAAGAGGGGAGAGAGACAAACACAACAGTTGAAAACTAACTTCTCCAGCCTCGAAGTCCTGAAGTCCTGAAGGAAGGAAAAACATGACCATCGCGTCAGCAACCGACCACAGCCAACATGGTACCAACGAAAAACCACCACGATCGACCAAACTAAAAACAAAACTTCAACAGGAAAAAAATCGAAGAATTGAAAGTTTCCACTCTACAATCTAAGGCCTGACTACCAAAGGTGAAAACATTATCTAAAGAGACTTTGAACCTATTTCTAATGAAGAAAACCGGGTACTTACCTCATAGATCCAAAATGTGCCTTACCGCATCAGCGGACTCAACCCAACTGAAGATTGCGCAGTAAGAACTCTTCTCTGACGTTCGGGGTGCGGCAAGCAGAACCTACAGAATTCAACAAACTCCAAAATCATGAACTACCGCTAACTGATCAAAAAGGATTGGTAAACATAGTCCCTGCCTGCCCTGGAGTCTAACCTAGCTAGGATTAGGTATTGGGAGGTGGGAGATGCAATTTTTACTGTAACCCCCTTTGAATGTGTAATGTATTGTTCTTTATTAGAGTGATTATAAGTTTGACATTGTAATTTTCTTGTCTGTAATGTAGTCAAAGTTCTTTTGCATCAAACCAGTTGTCCTTTACACTTTGTCACCCCCCCCCCCCAAATAAACCCAGAGTCTAGAACCCAAGGGAGTGGGAGTGATTCTGGTCAGAGGTGAACCTGACCCCTGGGACCACCCCTTACATCATGTATGCTAATAATAGAATGAGAAATTATACCGGGTTCGACATGTATACTGACAATGCCAAAGGGAACACTCCGTGGGAAACAACCAGGTCCTGCAGGCTACCTGATCATGTAGCCTACGCTTCAGGGACCAATGTGATGCCCCAGGAAGGGTTCAAACACACTGTAAGGGGTGGTCTAGGGGGTCAGGTTCACCTCTGAACTTCTGAGTGGTTCGAATCGCTCTCACTCCCTTGGGTTCTAGACTCTGGATTTATTTGGGGGGCGTGATAAAGTGCAAGAGACAACTGGTTTGGTGCAAAAGAACTTTGATTTTAGTAAAGGCAAGAAAATGCAATGTCAAACTTATAATTGCTCTAATAAAGAACAGTACATCACACATTCAAAGGGGTTACAGTGAATAATACACCTCCCACCTCCCAATACTTAACACTGACTAGGTTAGACTCCAGGGCAAACAGGGACAATGCTTACCAATCCTTTATGGTCAGTTGGCGGTAGTTCGCGATTTCGGGGTTCACTGAATTCTGTAGGTTCTGCTTGCCGTACCCCGAACATCGGAGAAGGCTTCTTACTGCGCAATCTTCAGTTGGGTGGTGTCCACTGATGCGGTAGGGCACGTTTTGGACTTATGGGGTAAGTACCTATTTTCTTTCGTTAGAAATAGTTTTAAAGTCTCTTTAGGTAATGTTTTCACCTGTGGGTAGTCAGGATTTTGATTCGATTCTTTGGTTTTTTACTTGTGGAGTTTTGTTTTGAATTTGGTCGAACACCGTGGTTTTGGTGGTACCATGTTGGCTGTGGTCGTTTGATGTCGCGATGGTGATGTTCTTCCTTCCTTTTCCGATTTCAGGATGTTGAGGCTAGAGAAGTTAGTTACAACTGCTGCGGTGGTCTTTCTCCCTTCTTGATCTGATGCATAGCAAGTATAACACTAGCATAAGCATACCCTTTGTTAAAGCAAAGTCCAGTTATACATTTTGAGCTGTCCTAATCTTCGCGCCTAATCAGTCCAGAATTCTTTGTTTAATTTTGGCGGGCCCGATAATTCTTTGTCATATTTTGGCAGGCTCATTAAAATGTTAACCTGTTTCGGGTGTGCCGATCTTCTAAATTTGTTTCTTGATGAAAATATTAGCTTGGTATTTGCAATGTCTGTCTGTGCTTGTTTTTTTTTCCATATGGGCTGGATGGGTCTTTTGTTATTCATATGCTGAAATGGCTTTCCAGATTCAGGCTGATGGTTAGCTATCTCTGGGTTAATTGTTACTATGTTAATGTCTCATGTGGAGAAGGATTTAAGAGTATCCATAATTCTCCAGACAATTTACTTAAGTTTCATTACCCCAGACAGCTTCAATACTCAAACTGGTTTCCTTGATGTTATATATGTGGACTTGTATTTACTCTGTACAGCCACCAGAGGGCTCATTCCCCGAAGTCCCAAGGGATCCCATAATCCCTTGGGAGCACAGATATTTAAGAAGGCGTCACAGGTTGGAGAGGCATTCTGGAGGCACTCCTCACCATCTGTGGGGCACCAACGTGTGGCCTCATGAAGAATCTGCTCACTCCAGCAAAACCCACGGAGAAATCGTACGACGATTTGTGCACAGAGTTCCGAGAGCATTTGAACCTGAAGGAAAGCATTCTGATGGCGAGGTACCGGTTCTATACCTACAAAATGTCTGAAGGCCAGGAAGTGGCGAGTTATGTCGCCGAGCTAAGACGCCTTGCAAGACATTGCGAATTTGAAGGACATTTGGAGCACATGCTCAGAGACTTTTTCACACTTGGCATTGGACACAAAACCATACTTCGCAAACTTTTGACTATAGAGACCCCAACCTTTAGTAAGGCCATAGTGATTGCCCAGGCGTTCATTGCCACCAGTGACAATACGAAGCAAATCTATCAGCACACAAGTGCTGCAAAAAGTACGATGAACAAAGTGATGTTGTTTTCAAATCGTAACGTACAGGGCAGGTCACACATACCAGCAGCTACACATCCGCAGATGTCTCAGAGTCCACCATCAAGGCTGATGAATGCAAGGCCATTAATACCTTGTTGGCGCTGCTGGGGTGATCATCGTTTTCATTCATGCCGATTCAAAGGATACGTTTGCAAGGGCTGTGGAACAATGAGACACCTCAAATGAGTGTGCAGGCCAGCTGCTAAGCCTGTTAAATCTGCAAACCACCACGTTGCAGAGGAGGACAGATCCACGGGGGATCACTACGAACCAGAACCTCAGATAGAGGAGGCAGAGAGAGGTACATGGGGTGCACACATTCACCACGAATTGTCCCCCGATAATGCTGAATATTGAACTAAATGGACTCCCTGTGTCAATGGAGCTGGACACAGGCGCGAGCCAGTCCATCATGGGCAAAAAGACTTTCGAAAGCTTGTGGTGCAACAAGGCCTCAAGGCCAGTCTTAACTCCAGTTCACACGAGATTAAGAACTTACACTAAAGAACTGATTCCTGTAATCGGTAGTGCTACCGTAAAGGTCTCCTACGATGGAGCGGTGCACAAGCTACCACTCTGGGTGGTACCGGGCGATGGTCCCACGCTGCTCGGCAGGAACTGGCTGGGAAAGATACGCTGGAACTGGGACGAGGTCCGAGCGCTATCACCCGCTGACGAATCTTCGTGTGCCCAGGTCTTAAACAAATTTCCTTTGCTGTTCGAACCCATCAGGAAATTCCAAGGAGCAAAAGTGCAGATCCACCTAATTCCGGGGGCGCGACCCATCCATCACAAGGCGAGAGCAGTACCGTGCATGATGAGAGAAAGGACAGAGATCGAGCTAGACCGGCTGCAATGAGAGTGCATCATTTCACCGATCGAGTTCAGCGAGTGGGCCAGTCCTATTGTCCCAGTCCTCAAGGGAGACGGCACCTAAAGGATACAAACCTAAAAGGGTGCATGAACAGAGAGACCTAGTGGTATATGTGCACAAATCATTGAGGGTGGCAGGGTAGGTTGAGAAAGCAATTTCAAAAGCTTACGGGTTCCTGGGCTTCATGAATAAAGGTATAGAGTACAAAAACGTGGAAATTATGATGAACCTGTACAAAACACTGGTTCAACCTCAACTGAGGTATTGTGTCCAATTCTGGGCACCACACTTTAGGAAAGATGTGAAGGCCTTAGAAAGGGGGCAGAAAACATTAGCGAGAATTATTCCAGGGATGAGAGACTTCAGTTATGTGGATAGAATGGAGAAGCTGGGGTTGTTTTCCTTACAGCAATGAAGAGTAAGAGGAGATTTGATAGGTGTGTTCAAAATCATGAGGGATATGGAAAGAGTAGATAGAGATAAACTGTTCCCATTGGCAGAAGGGTTGAGAACCAGAGAACACAGATCTAAGGTGATTGGCAAAAGATCCAAAGGCGACATGAGGAAAAACTTTTTTACGCAGCGAGTGATTAGGATCTGGAATGCACTGCCTGAAATGGTGGTGGAGACAGACTCAATCGTGGTTTTCAAAAGGGAACTGGATAAGTACATGAAGGAAAAAAAAATTGTAGGTCTACGGGAAAGAATGGGGGACAATTTGAAGTGCTCTTGCAGAGAGCTAGCACGGGCTCGATGGGCTGAATGGCCGCCTTCCATGCTGTAACCGGCTATGATTCTATGATTCTTTGAAGGTGCTGCCAAAGTCATAGTGAAAGAGGAGGTAATGGGAGATACTGGATGAGATAAAAATTGATAAAGAGGAGGTACTAGAAAGGCTGTCTTTACTTAAAGTTGATAAGTCACCAGGACTGGATAGGATGTATCCTAGGATGCTGAGGGAAGTAAAGGAGGAATTCGCAAAGGTACTGGCCACAATCTTACAATCCTCCTTAGATACGAGGGTGGAGCCAGTGGACTGGAGAATTGAAAATGTTATACCCTTGTTCAAAAAATGATGTAAGTATAAATCCAGCAACTACAGGCCAGTCAGTTTAACCTCAGTGATGGGGAAGCTTTTAGATAATCAGGGACAAAGTTAACAGTCACTTGGACAAGTGTGGATTAATTAAGGAAAGCCAGCACGGATTTGTTAAAGACAAATCGTGTTTAACTAACTTGATCGAATTTTTTGATGAGGTAACAGAGAGGGTTGATGAGGGCAATGCGGTTGATGTGGTGTACATGGACTTCCAAAAGGCATTTGATAAAGTGTCACATAATAGTCTGCCAGAAAAGTTGAAGCCCATGGAATATAAGCATGAACACAAAATTGGCTAAGTGGCAGGAAACAGAGAATAGTTGTTTTTCGGACTGGAGGAAGGTACACAGTGGTGTTCCCCAGGGGTCGGTACTAGAACCACTGCTTTTCTTGATATATATTAATGACTTGGACTTGGGTGTACAGGGCACAATTTTAAAATTTGCAGATGACACAAGATTTGGAAATATGGTGAACAGTGAGGAGAATAGTGATAGATTTCAAGAGGACATAGGCAGGCTGGTGGATTGGGCGGTCACCTGGCAGATGAAATTTAACGCGGAAAAGTGCGAAGTAATACATTTTAGTAGGAAGAACAAGGAGAGGCAATATAAACTAAGGGGTACAATCCTAAATGGAGTGCATGAACAGAAAGACCTGGGCGTATATGAGCACAAATCGTTGAAGGTGATAAGGCAGGTTGAGAAAGCAGTTACTAAAGGATAGGGATCCTGGGCTTCATAAATAAAGGCATAGATTACAAAAGCAAGGAAGTTATGATGAACCCTTGTAAAACATTGTTTAGGCCTCAGCTGGTGTACTGTATCTAATTCTGGGCACTACACTTCAGGAAGGATGTGAAAGCCATAGAGAGGGTGCAGAAACGATTTATGAGAATGATTCCACGGATGAGGGACTTCAGTCACATTGATAGACTAGAGAAGCTGGGGTTGTTCTCCTTAGAGCAGAGAACAGTTGAGGAGATTTGATCGAGGTGTTCAAAATCATGATGGTTCTAGACGGAGTAGATAGAGAGAGACTGTTCCCATTGGCGGAAGGGTTGAGAACCAGACGATACAGATTTAAGGTGATTGGCAAAAGATCCACGAGGAAAAGCGTTTTTATGCAGCAAGTGGTTAGGATCTGAAATGTCTGAAAGGGTGGTGGAGACAGACTCAATCATGGCTTTCAAAAAGGAATTGGATGAGTACCTGAAGGAAATACATTTTCAGTGCTTTGGGGAAAAGGCAGGGGAGTGGGACTAGCCAATGTGCTCTTGCAGAGAGCCGGCATGGGCTCGACGGGTCTAAAGGCCTCCTTCTGTGCTGCAACCATTCTATAATTATAAGTCTAATACTATCCTCCACACTATTTATTACAGTTCCAAGCTTTGTGCCATCTGCAAATTTGTAAGTTTTGCCCTATATACCCAAGTCCAGGTCATTAATATATATTAAAAAGTCCTAATACCGAGCCCTGGGGGACAGCACGCTATACTTCCCTCCAATTTGCAAAAAACAACCGTTCCCACTACTCTCAGATTTCCGTTCCTTGGCCAATTTAGTTCCATGCTGTCACTGCCCCTTTAATCGCATGAGCTTCAATGTTACCAACAAGTCTATTATGTGGTAGTTTATCAAACACCTTCTGAATGTCCATATACACAACATCAACTGCACTACCTTCATCAAACCCTGTTCATTATTTCATTGAATGTTAACTGTGCCACTCTCCATCTTAATGAAGAATTCTACCATATTATGGTCACTCTTCCCCAAGAGGCCTCGCACAACAAGATTGCTAATTAATCCTCTCTCATTACACAACACCCAGTCTAGGATGGCCAGCTCTCCAGTTGGTTCCTCAACACATTGGTCTAGAAAAACATCCCGAATACACTCCAGGAGATCCTCCTCCACCGTATTGCTACCAGTTTGGTTAGCCCAATCAATAGGCAGAGCCACTTTGCAGCAAAATTCTAAAGGGTCTAAGTGTGTTAAAAAGGCAAGCCTGAATGCTCTGTGCCTCAATGCGAGGAGTATTCGGAATAAGGTGGACGAATTAACTGTGCAGACAGCAGTTAACGGATATGATGTGGTTGGCATCACGGAGACATGGCTCCAGGGTGACCAAGGCGGGAACTCAACATCCAAGGGTACTCAACATTTAGGAAGGATAGACAGAAAAGAAAAGGAGGCGGGGTGGCGTTGCTGGTTAAAGAGGAAATTAAGGCAATTGTAAGGAAAGACATTAGCTTGGATGATGTGGAATCGGTATGGGTGGAGCTACGGAATACCAAGGGGCAGAAAACACTAGTGGGAGTTGTGTACAGACCTCCAAACAGTAGTAGTGATGTTGGGGAGGGCATCAAACAGGAAATTAGGGGTGCATGCAATAAAGGTGCAGCAGTTATCATGGGTGACTTTAATACGCATATAGATTGGGCTAACCTAACTGGAAACAATACGGTAAAGAAGGATTTCCTGCAGTGCATGAGGGATGGTTTTTTAGACCAATATGTCGAGGAACCAACTAGGGGGGAGGCCATCTTAGACTGGGTGTTGTGTAATGAGAGAGGATTAATTAGCAATCTCGTTGTGCGAGGCCCCTTGGGGAAGAGTGACCATAATATGGTGGAATTCTACATTAGGATGGAGAATGAAACAGTTAATTCAGAGACCATGGTCTAGAACTTAAAGAAGGGTAACTTTGAAGGTATGAGGCGTGAATTGGCAAGGACAGATTGGCGAATGATGCTTAAGGGGTTGACAGTGGATGGGCAATGGCAGACATTTAGAGACTGCATGGATGAACTACAACAATTGGACATCCCTGTCTGGCATAAAAATAAAAAAGGGAAGGTGGCTCAACCATGGCTATCAAGGAAAATCAGGGATAGTATTAAAGCCAAGGAAGTGGCATACAAATTGGCCAGAAATAGCAGCGAACCCGGGGACTGGGAGAAATTTAGAACTCAGCAGAGGAGGACGAAGGGTTTGATTAGGGCAGGGAAAATAGAATATGAGAGGAAGCTTGCAGGGAACATTAAAATGGACTGCAAAAGCTTCTATGGATATGTAAAGAGAAAAAGATTAGTAAAGACAAACGTAGGTCCCCTGCAGTCAGAATCAGGGGAAGTCATAACGGGGAACAAAGAAGTGGCAGACCAATTGAACAAGTACTTTGGTTCGGTATTCACTAAGGAGGACACAAACAACCTTCTGGATTTAAAAGGGGTCAGACAGTCTAGTAAAAAGGAGGAACTGAGGGAAATCTTTATTAGTCGGGAAATTGTGTTGGGGAAATTGATGGGATTGAAGGCCGATAAATCCCCAGGGCCTGATGGTCTGCATCCCAAAGTACTTAAGGAGGTGGCCTTGGAAATAGCGGATGCATTGACAGTCATTTTCCAACATTTCATAGATTCTGGATCAGTTCATATGGAGTGGAGGGTAGCCAATGTAACCCCACTTTTTAAAAAAGGAGGGAGAGAGAAAACAGGAATTATAGACCGGTCAGCCTGACATCGGTAGTGGGTAAAATGATGGAATCAATTGTTAAGGATGTCATAGCAGTGCATTTGGAAAGAGGTGACATGATAGGTCCAAGTCAGCATGGATTTGTGAAAGACAAATCTTCTGGAATTTTTTGACGATATTTCCAGTAGAGTGGACAAGGGAGATCCAGTTGATGTGGTGTATTTGGACTTTCAGAAGGCTTTCGACAAGGTCCCACACAAGAGATTAATGTGCAAAGTTAAAGCACATGGGATTGGGGGTAGTGAGCTGACATGGATTGAGAACTGGTTGTCAGACAGGAAGCAAAGAGTAGGAGTAAATGGTTACTTTTCAGAATGGTAGGCAGTGACTAGTGGGGTACCGCAAGGTTCTGTGCTGGGGCCCCAGCTGTTTACATTGTACATCAATGATTTAGACGAGGGGATTAACTGTAGTATCTCCAAATTTGCGGATGACACAAAGTTGGGTGGCAGTGTGAGCTGCGAGGAGGATGCTATGAGGCTGCAGAGTGACTTGGATAGGTTAGGTGAGTGGGCAAATGCATGGCAGATGAAGTATAATGTGGATAAATGTGAGGTTATCCACTTTGGTGGTAAAAACAGAGAGACAGACTATTATCTGAATGGTGACAGATTAGGAAAAGGGAAGGTGCAAAGAGACCTGGGTGTCATGGTACATCAGTCATTGAAGGTTGGCATGCAGGTACAGCAGGCGGTTAAGAAAGCAAATGGCATGTTGGCCTTCATAGCGAGGGGATTTGAGTACAGGGGCAGGGAGGTGTTGCTACAGTTGTACAGGCCTTGGTGAGGCCACACCTGGAGTATTGTGTACAGTTTTGGTCTCCTAACTTGAGGAAGGACATTCTTGCTGTTGAGGGAGTGCAGCGAAGGTTCACCAGACTGATTCCCGGGATGGCGGGACTGACATATCAAGAAAGACTGGATCAACTGGGCTTGTATTCACTGGAGTTCAGACGAATGAGAGAGGATCTCATAGAAACGTTTAAAATTCTGACGGGCTTAGACAGGGTAGATGCAGGAAGAATGTTCCCAATGTTGGGGAAGTCCAGAACCAGGGGTCACAGCCTAAGGATAATGGGTAAGCCATTTAGGACCGAGATGAGGAGAAACTACTTCACCCAGAGAGTGGTGAACTTGTGGAATTCTCTACCACAGAAAGTTGTTGAGGCCAATTCACTAAATATATTCAAGAAGGAGTTAGACGTAGTCCTTACTACTAGGGGTATGGCGAGAAAGCAGGAATGGGGTACTGAAGTTGCATGTTCAGCCATGAACTCATTGAATGGTGGTGCAGGCTCGAAGGGCCAAATGGCCTACTCCTGCACCGATTTTCTATGTCTATGTTTCTATGTAACCTTTATGGCTGCTGACCAAGGGCCTTGCGGCTCTTTGTTGGCCGGCGTGGACACGATGGGCCAAAATGGCCTCCTTCTGCACTGTAAGTTTCTATGTTCCTATGTTTCTGCTTGCTAAAAGTCATGGGGGCTGAACTGGCAGTGGACCTCGCCCTCCAGGATCTACGGCGGAGGAGGCGAGACAATCAGCCTTCCAGATGGGCTGACTGTAACCGGCTCATCAGACTGCGATTCGCATGAATGAAATCCCAGATCCCCATAACTCATACAATCCCTGTCTCACGCCATATCACAGCATCCTCCTGGGTGCAAAGGTTAAATTAAAGTGACCGCAAAATATTGCAAACACAGTAAATAAATGTATCTATAAACATATCACACATATCACATGAATTCTAATAACTAATTACCTTTGTGTCCGTCATAGTTGAAGAGCTGTCATTGTTTGCAAGGTGTGAATGTAGGTGTGAGAGTGACTAGGTCGAGATTGTTGGTGGGTGAGTGCTTGGGGTGTGGTGCATTGAGCAGTGTGTGAAGCTTGTGGTACTGATGGTGGTATGTAGCATTTGTTGAAGTATTCACTCATATTGACCCTCTGTGTGATCTCGTTCAATTTCTTCCTGCACCGTGTGTGGGTCCTGGGGACCACAGTGCTGGTCTGAAAATGGCGGCCACAGGTCGGAGCGGACTGGCCACCGAGTAGCTGCGAATTGACCGACGCTCGTGGCATTGCCTCGATGGATATTTCCGGCGGTGTAGTTATCTGCCCCGCTCCCCCCACTTCCGCGCCACTCCTGGATATACGTCGTTAACGACATCATCAAAGCGCACACCGTCTCGAACCCGCACCAGAAACTAAATTGTTCTTAAATCATCTTCCGGCCGTTTGTCTGTGCCAACGATAGGTTTTATGGGTCGGTACACACTGCGTGCTTTTAAAGGCACGGTGTGGCTCCCAACATTCTTGTCCGCCATATTATTTTGCACAGTTGAAACCATTGAGAGTTGTGTTCTTGACACCGATTTGAGGAGTAGTGGGCCATCCTCTTCATACCTACAACAGAGAGCGCTAATTGACGAGGCTGGGCTTGAAGAGGATTACTAAATGGGGTCAGTGCTGGCAGCGGAACGCCTTCTGCACATTGTGCACACAGGAGAAGGCGGCACAGGCTCCAATGGTTGGAGAGGCAGTGGGCAAGGGACGCAGCTCACATGACTGGGGAAAATGCAGAAGGAGATGGAGACAGAGCTGAACCCAGAAGGGCCAGCCGTCAGGAGGGGGTCAGATATGCAGTTGTCCTACACAACATAGTGGCCCAGATTGACAGGAGGCAGCCTGAATATGAGGCAGATGCTTGCCATCAGCAGGCTGCAGAGGGTGAGGACCAACAAGAGCAGAAGAGAGAAGGCAATGAGACAGCTGTCAGAAGAAGATGCCTACATAGACGTGGTGGCAGAAGGCCCTATCGTAAAAGGTTGTACAGACAGCAGTTCTCTTACATGGACCTCACTGATGACCAGTGTCTCCGGAGACTGCGATACCACAAGGATATTATCACGGAGCTGTGCCAGACCTGCAGCAAACAAGGTTGAGGGCAGCTCTGTCAGTTGCATCAAAGGTCACCATTGCCCTCAATTTCTATGCGACTGGATCTTTTTAAGCTGCATCAACAGACATTCTGAACATTTTGCAGTTTGCCGTGCATAGCTCCATCCGTCAGGTGACAGATGCTCTGTATAGGAGGAGGAGGGACTACATATCCTTCCCTATGAGCAGGGCGAAGCAGGTGGAGTGGCAGACCGGATTCGTGAGGATTGTGGGCTTCCCCAGGGTTCAGGGTGCCATAGACTGCACCCACGTCGCATTGAGGGCGCCACAGAACAATCCCGGGATCTACCGTAACTGCAAGGGATTCCATTCCCTCAATGTCCAGCTGATGTGTGACCACAGCTGCAAAATCATGGTAGTTGATGCCCGGTATCCTGGCAGCAGCCACGATACTTTCATCTTGTACCAGACCGGTGTTTGCTGGCCCAAACCAAGATTGCGGCTGGCTCCTTGGAGACAAGGGCTACCCACTCTGCACTTAGCTGCTGACTCCCCTTGGTCCCCCTCGGACTGCTGCGCAGCAATTGTACAATGACTCTCATTCAGCCACCAGGTGCAACATTGAGCAGACCATCGGAATTCTTAAACAGAGGTTCCGTTGCCTGAATCGCTCAAGAGGACTGCTGCAGTATTCGCCTGAGCGGGTGTCCCTATTCGTCGTCGTCTGCTGCATGCTTCACAACCTGGCAATCATGAGGGCACAACCAATGGTATTGTGTCTGTCAGCACTCTAGTAATGGGCCTTATGCTAAACATCTGTAAGACAAAGGTCCTCCACCAGCCTGTCCTCATCGCACACCACTGCTCCCCCAGTCATCAAGATCCACGGTGTGGCCCTGGACACCTTGGACCACTTCCCATATCTCAGAAGCCTCCTATCAACAAGTGCACGCATCGACTATGAGATCCAACACTGCCTCCAGTGCACCAGTGCAGCCTTCAGTCGCCTGAGGAAAAGAGTGTTTGAAAACCAGGCCCTCAACACTGCCACCAAGCTCATGGTCTACAGGGCTGCAGTAATAGATGTCCGCCTGTATGCTCAGAGACATGGATCATGTACAGTAGACATCTCAAGTTGCTGGAGAAATATCACCAACGATGTCGCCGCAAGATCCTACAAATCCCCTGGGAGGACAGGCGCACCAACATCAGCCTCCTCATTCAGGCTAACATCCCCAGCATTGAAGCACTGACCACACTCGATCAGCTCTGCTGGGCAGGCCACACAGTCCGCATGCCAGACACGGGACTCCCAAAGCAAGTGCTCTACTCGGAGCTCCTTCATGGCAAACGAGCCAAAGGTGGGCAGCGGAAACGCTACAAGGACACCCTCAAAGCCTCCCTGATAAAGTGCAACCTCTCCACTGACACCTGGGAGTCCCTGGCCCAAGATCGCCCTAAGTGGAGGAAGTGCATCTGAGAGCGCCTCAAGTCTCAACACTGAGAGCATGCAGAAATCAAGCGCAGACAGTGGAAACAACGTGCGGCAAACCAGTCCCACCCATCCCTTCCCTCAACGACTATCTGTCCCACCTGTGACAGAACCTGTGGCTCTCGTATTGGACTATTCAACCACCAAAGAACTCACTTCAGGAGTGGAAGCAAATCTTCCTCGATTCCGAGGGACTGCCTATGATGATGATGCGTATTAACGCCACTTGAACTGTTGTGACTTTAGTCCATTTATTGCAGCTCCTGAATGAGGGTACAGTAAGGTGAGCTCCCTTTTATACTTGGTTACCTGCTTGTGCAGGTGACCCCTAGGTCTCCACCAGTTGTACCCTCTGGTGGTACAGGCATCGTGTATACAGTATGAAGATACATTCAGTGGTCTTATGTCATCATCATCATAGGCAGTCCCACAGAATCGAGGAAGACTTGCTTCCACTCTTAGCATGAGTTCTTAGGTGGCTGTACAGTCCAATACGAGAACCACAGTCTCTGTCACAGGTCGGACAGGTAGTCGTTGAGGGAAAGAGTGGGCAGGGAGCCTGGTTTGCTGCACGCTCCTTCCGCTGCCTGCGCTTGATTTCTGCATGCTCTTAGCGACGATACTCGAGGAGCTCAGCGCCCTCCCGAATGCACTTCCTCCACTTAGGGCGGTTTATGGCCAAGGACTCCCAGGTGTCAGTGGGGATGTCACACTTTATCAGGGAGATTTTGAGGGTGTCCTTGTAACGTTTCCTGTGCCCGCTTTTGGCTTGTTTGCCGTGGACAAGTTCCGAGTAGAGCGGTTGCTTTGGGAGTCTCATGTCTGGCATGCGGACTATGTGGCCTGCCCAGCTTATGTAACTGTACCTTGAGTGTACAGGGTATATACATATATTATACATACACAACATCACTCCCCCCTAAGTCTTGTGGCACTGGCCTTTGCACTGTGTGCTCTGGCCCTCGAGTTGAGTGCCCAAAGCCCTTACACTTTGTCTGTGCTTGGGAATGGCTCTCTTCTTGTAGACCCCCAAGTCCTTATTGCCACGACATTGGGAAATGGTCAGCAGTGGACGGTTGGAGGTTGCAGTGGGGGTTGAGTGGATTCTGGGTGTGATCATGTGTGTCCATGGCTATATACATCCCTTTCCCTCCCCCCCATACATCGACCATGTGTGTAGCTTGACATCTGCATTTGCATACATGTACAGTGAATAAAAAATAGGATGAGTTATATCACTGTTTGGCTTTAGCAGTAGTGGAACAAGTACATATTACACGTAAGGTAGATACATGGTATTACAGTCTTGCCCCTAGGGTGTAGGTGCAGGTGGGTGAGGACGCTAATTTGAGAGTGACCGAACTGCGTCCAGGTTGTCTGATGGCGGCGCTGCGCCCCCTGCCAGCTGGGTGGGCTCGGATCGCTCCCCTGGCTGAGTCTCAGGGCTTTTGCCATTGCCTACTGGTGGGCAGAGCCACAGGTGTGTGTGATCTCCCTGTCCTCCTTTGAGGGCTGCAGGGTCTCCCTGCTGCCCTTCAGCGGTAGTCAGAGCCTGGTCATCCCAGGTCCCGTCAGGAGGACGAGAGGATGCTAGCCTATTTCTCCCGGTACTAGCCCTGGTGGCCAGAGAAGTCGGGCCAATCTGGGGCAGGGTGCCAGTGGTGGTGCCTGTGCCATCCGCTGATCACTGGCCCTGCAGTGGGTATGCTCCCTCTGTGTGTGGCCACACTCCCTTGGGCATCACATTGGTCCCAGAGGCACAGGCTACATGATCGGGTAGCCTGTTGGACCTGGGTGTTTCCCACAGAAGGTTGCCCTTGGTTTTGTCGGCGTACATGTAGAACCCGGAATCACACATTATTTCATCATTTACATTCATGATACATTGGCTCCGACCGCAATCACCCGACTCGACATTGTTAATTGTCTTTACAAATTCGCATTTGTCAATTACATCTTTTCCCTGTATACTACCGGCATCGCTGTTCAAAGGTACATTTAGATACTTGCATTTGTTACTTACATCTTTTACATTAGTATCACTGGCATTGCTGTACAAAGAGTGGAACTGTCCCTTTAATTGTGCTGAGTTGCCGGTAGGGCCTTGCAATCTTTACCCCAATCCGGTTCGCTGCTCGCCATCACGCATTGCTCCCTCAACGTTGTCCCTCGTGATCTGGTCGCGGCCATCTTGATTTCAGGCGTTTCTGCGAGATCCTTTTCTCCCCAGGTTCTGCCATGGAAGCCAGGAATTTACCTTCTGCACCGATCTTCTTCCTTCGGAGTCCTGCCACTGGAGCCCGGAAGGTGAGGTCTGGTCGTTTGGGTTGGATCATCTTGCCGTTGGGTAGTGCAATCTGTGTTGTCACCACGCAGTCGAGTTGGACGGGAGGATCTTCAGGTGCTGTGATGGATCCAAATTTGGGGCCGCATAGGATGTCGATCGCCGGGGTCTGGAGGCTTTCCCAGCTCCAACAGATTTGAATTTATTTCATTCATCTTCTTCCTAGCAGCGTTGGACCATCACCAGCAACGATCCACAAAGGTACCTTGTGCATCGTGCCGCCGTAGGACACCTGGACATCCACGCTGCCAACGACTGGATGGTGTCATTGTGTAAGGAAGCATTTTAGGTCGTTCGGTGGGATTGTCCCAGAGTTTCTTGAAGGCCGCCTGATTCATCAGCGATTAGCTCGCCCCTGTGTCGACCTGCATCGAGACTGGAATACCGTTGATTTCAACTTCCATTTTCAATGGCAAACTCTCGGTGGAACAGGTAAGCACCCCGTACACCTCTTCCTGTGGCTGAGCTGCCTCCTGGACTCTCTCTTCGTCTTCATCAGCGCTGGAGCCCGGGTGATCAGCCAACTCTTCAGCGGCTCGTTGAGTAAAATTTATTTTACACATTCGTTGGAGATGGCCTTTAGTGTTACAGCCTTTGCAAGTATAGTCTCTGTATCAGCACTGGTGGGCCCTGTTATTTCCTCCACAGCGCCAGCATGGGGCTAGCCGGTTGGCCCCATGTGGTGGACTCAGGATTGCGGGACTCGGGGTAGCAGTCTTGCCTCTAAAAGGCACCAGTCGGTTCATGGTACTTGCCGGGTTAGAGTCCGGGGGGGTGAGTCATCATCCTCTTGCAATCACAGGCCGAGGCCATGAACGCCTGGTTGACGTTGATTGCCTTCTGCGGGGTGACCGTGGTGTCCACAGAGAGCAGCCTGTGAAGGAGGCCCTGGTGACCGATTCCAATAACAAAGATGTCCCTCAGTGCTTCGGTGAGATGGTCACCAAAATCACATGGTGCAGCCAATCGTCTCAGGTCTGCAGCATACTTTACGATTTCTTTGCCTTCGGGCCGCCGGTGTGTGTAGAACCGGTATCTGGCTGTGAGGATGCTCTCATTAGGCTGAGCTGTTGCTGTATCATCGTTACGAGCTCCACATATGTTTTGGTTGTCGTCTTCACTGGGGCTAGCAAGTCCCTGACAAGGCCATAAATGGTGGGTCCACAACTGCTAAGCAGGATAGCTCTGCCAGCAAGGTCAGTGTGTCTCCAGCCAAGTCGTTTGTGATGAAGTAGCGTTCGAGCCTTTCCACAAAGGCATCCTAATCTTCCCCATCAGCGAATTATTGAAAGTTGCCAAGGTTAGCCAATTTTCGTGTGGAAATTCATTATCTCGTCGCCAGTTATTGTGTCTGTAAGCACTCTGGTAATGACTCCACGAGGTAAGGTATTGCACTTGAACTGTTGTGACCTTAGTCCATTTATTGCAGCTCCTGAATGAGGGTACAGTAAGGTGAGCTCCCTTTTATACCTGGTTACCTGCAGTGTACAGGTGACCCCTAGGTCTCCACCAGTTGCACCCTCTGGTGGTACAGGCATAGTGTATACAGTGTGAAGATACATTTAGTGGTCTTATGTAACTGTACATTGAGTGTACAGGGTATATACATATATTATACCTACACAATAAATGGAGGATGAGGCAGCAGTACCACCTGAGGAGGAGGACCAGGAGGAGGAGGCGCAGGAGCATGATGCACAGGAGGAGGAGGAGGCACAGGAGGAGGGCCAGGATGCAGGATGGCAGCCACGCAGGATGCAGCGTTGCCATCCCAATCCTGCAAGGGAAATCCTAAACTGTCTCATTGCTGCTCATTTCTGCTGAGTTCATGTGCACTTTAGCCTTTATCTGTGCCACTCCATGGGCAAACCAATGAGCCCTTTCACACATCATTCCCCACAGTGAAATGAGAGACCTGCACAGATATTCAAACCCAAAATAAAGATTTATTACACAAGAAATAATCTGCAAAAAAACATACAAAAAAAGCATTTTCTTATAAGCCCTCTTACGCTTACCTATTCTGAAACTATGCCACAATGTCTCCCCTGTGGCTGCATCATGGCTCTGGGAAGACAGCTGTGTTTCAGGTGTAGAAGCTATAGATGTCCTTCTAGGATGCCCTCGACCAGCTCTGGCCCTAGAAGGGCCGGCTGCAGATTGGATCGCATCCTCCTCCTCATCAGTCGGAATTGGCTGGGGTGAAGCCATGGTTGGCAGCAATGGCGGAGTGGGAGGTCTCGGCTCAGGACTGCTGTGATCGTGAGAGACCACATCAGGATCCTGGTCCAATGAACCGGCCCCACTCTGCCGGGGCAGCACCTCACCATCGCCACCAATCTGCTGGAATACAGGTCGGTGGGGTGGCGTGACACCAGAAGGCCCCCTGTGGACCGTGGTGGACCCAGCCACGATGGCTGCAGTCAGAGCTCGCATGACATCCAGCTGAGACTGCATGAGAGCAGGCACAGTCTCGATGCCATCAGAGATGACAGCAGTAAGATGCTCCGTGGCCTGTTGCTGAAAGTGCATGAAAGCATTCTGAACTTCCAGGGCAGCGGCCATCCTCTCCAATACAGCACTGAGACATTGGTGCCCTTCTGCCTGTCCTGTAATGGCAACTGCCACATCACATGCCTCATCACATCTGAATCCGCATGGTCACTCTGGGATTCCACCATCGTCTGCACACTTCCATGGTGTACACAGAGCAGTCCGCAATGGGGGAGGCAGACTCCTCCACGCACCTGACCGTTTGCGACTGTCTCTTGGACATCTTTGCATTACCGACCGGAGCTCGGATTGCGTGGCCTGCACCCTTGTTTCAAAAGCCGCCACATCGAGGGGCTCGTCTGAGTCCTCTGCAGCAAAACTCGCATACAACCTCGTCCCCCCAGAGACCCCTCTGCCCTTCACCATGCTGCAGCCCGCTAGGCCCTGGTGCATCACCCAGTGCAGACCCATCCCCTAAATCTAACTGCAACGACCGCGTACTCCCAGTATCTGAGCTGGTGCGTGCTAGTGTAGGAAGCAGTGATGCGGAGCTGGCAGCAGTGTCCGCTCTTCATCGCCTTCATCGGACATGCCGCCAATGTCTGCACTCAGCTCAAGGCCCTTGGGCTGACTCTGGCTCACACTCGGCTCAAGGGCCTCAGTCTCACTCTGGCTTGCATTTGGGGAACCATTTGCAATCATGAATGGCATAAGGGTTGCATGAGGGTGAGATAGGCATTGCAGCATTTAGCAAGCAACTTGCACACAATCATCACCAATTGAGGGTATGCGCTGGGACTTTCAGGGAGAGAGGTATTAAAGGAAGGCCTTCACTTACCGATGCTGTCCCCAGTGGGATCCACACTGCCGGCAGCCACAGGGAAGGCAACATGTGGGCACACTAGCCACTGCACCCTCTCTTCTATGTCACTGTGCTGCTGGATATCGGCCTCACCCCCACCAGTCCTCTGTTGTTCCAAATGGTTGTGGGAGACCTTGGCCTGCAAAGCAAAGAAGGATTGCTGAGTAGCAGTGTCATGAGGCCACGGCAATTAGTGCAAGTGTGGGTCCATTACATGCAGTTGTAACTCTCACAGGAAAGGGACCCTCCATCGTAAGCATACATAGATATAGATGCCACAGCAATCAAATGGTGCTTCATATTGTGAAGGTGCGAAATAAGAGCAGGTGAAGGAGAGGCTCAGAGATGGAAGGTCAGGAGTTGGGGGAACATGTATTCACTTTCATCAGTCGAATTATGTCGTTCAACCTTTTGCGGCATTAGGTGGAGGTGCGGTCATGAATTGAAGACCCCGACAGCTCCACAGCTATCTCTCTCCACGCATTCACAAAGATGGCACAACTGGGTCTTCCTGTGTCCAGATACAGTACGCACCTCCTTCCCTCAACAGCTTGGATGAAGGTTTCAGTTTCAACATTGGAGAAGCGACTTGCCCACCTTAAAGCTCTTGCATTAGCCATTCCTTCATAAGCACCAGAGACAAACTTAATGCTCAGGGCCTATCTGCAAAACCTTCCCTTTAAGAAGGCCAGGGAGCAGTTGCCTCATCATCACTCAATGGGAATCAACTGAATTTCGCAGCCTAATCAGTCAGTCTGTCCCCACACCGCTGCAAAGAGCCTATTCCTGCCTCCAACACCGCACTGCTCCTTTTTTTCCCCCCAAAGTGCTGAATTTCATTCTAATGGCCACCCCATCCATTGGGGCAGTAATGCACGCCTAAAAGTGGTAAGTGTGCCCCGTTTTGGGTGGAGGGCAATTTTGGCCCCTAAATTTCTTCTGAGAGAATGAGACTCCACACTTGTAAAATTACATTTTCATAACCATAGAGGTTGTTCAGCAGTAATTCTCATTTATTATGCTGTTAAGATCTCAGCTACTCCTGATTGTACCAGCTCTAACTTTTCATCAGTCTTGTGGGTAAGTAGCACAAGTTTCGCTATTATATTGATAAATGTGCAGGTTCCATCGGCAAAGACTGCAACAGATGAGCAGGGTACAATTGACAGCAACTCCCGGATTTCTGCATTTAACTGCGCAAGTGTGGATGCCAGAAGTTGCTGTCAGTTTTAACCAGTAATAATGATGAGAGCTAACAACTATGTTATTAATAGTACAACAAAATCGTGGTCATTGTTAACATTTGGAGTAACTTTGTCCAGTGATTCAGCTTGTCTAAGAATAAAAACACAGTAAATATGAAGAACAGCTGACTCCACTAATTCTTCCTTTTCACACTGAATCTGTTTATCCACATTCTTGCAATGCAGAATCAGCCTTTCTATAGTATTTTCATACCCTTCCTGTCTGCAAGCAAACAGAAGAGCATGGATCACTGAAGCCCCTCGAGCTTGTTCCACCATTCAATTAGATTGTGGTTCATAGAAGCGTAGAAATTTACAGCACAGAAAGATGACATTTCGGTCCATCGTGTCCATGCCAGCCGACAAAGAGCTATCCAGCCTAATCCCACCTTCCAGCTCTTGGTCCATAGCCGTGTAGGTTACGGCACTTCAACTGTGCATCCAAGTCCCTTTTAAAAGTGGTAAGGGTTTCTGCCTCTACCACCCTTTCATGTCATGAGTTCCATGCCTCCACCAGCCTCTGGGTGAAAAAATTCCCCTCAAATCCCCTCTAAACCTCTTACCAATTACTTTAAATCTATCCCCCTGGTTGTTGACCCCTCTGCTAAGGGAAATAGGTACTTCCTAGCCACTCTCTCTTGGCCCCTTATAATTTTATACACCTCAAAAAGGTCTCCTCTCAGCCTCCTCTGTTCCAAAGAAAATAATCCAGTCTTTCCTCATAGCTGAAGTTCTCCAGTCCAAGCAACATCCTCGTAAATCTCCTCCGTACCCTCTCTAGTGCAATCACATCTTTCCTGCAAGGTGGTGATCAGAACTGCACGCAGTACTCTAGCGGAGGCCTAACTAGTGTTTTATACAGTTCAAGCATAACCTCCCTGCTCTTGTATTCTATGCCTCGCCTAATAAAGGCAAGTATTCTGTATGCCTTCTTCACCATCTTATTTACCTGGCCTGCTACCTTCAGGGATCTATGGACATGCACTTCAAGGTTCCTTTGCTCCTCTACACTTCTCAGTGTCCTAACATTTAATGTGTATTCCCTTGCGTTGTTAGCCTTCCCCAAATGCATTACCTCACACTTCTCTGGATTGAATGCCATTTGCCACTATTCCACCCACCTGACCAGTTCATTGATATCTTCCTGTAGTCTACAGCTTTCTTCTTCATTATCAACCACACAGCCCATTTGCAAACTTCTTAATTATACCCCATACATTTGTTATATCTTTAATACTCTTATGAAAGACTCCATGAGGTCTAGTATTGTACTTGAGCAGTTATGACCTTAGTCCCATTTATTGTAACTCCAGAATGAGGCACAAGCATGGTGGGCAGTCTTTTATACTGGGCCCTGCACACCTATGCAGGTGACCCTCAGGTCTCCCACCGCAGAGCCCTCTGGTGGCACACCTTACGTGACTATACAGTTAGTATACATGGTCTACATACATGACATCACTTCCCCCAAGTCTTTAATGCAAAGTGACTCATACATTGACGGTGACCTGAGCTTTGCTTTTCCTGGTTGACCATTGGAGGGTCGCTTCTAGCTTGGGTGGGTTGGTAGTGAGATTTGTTGCCAGTGGAGGTACCAGTGGTTTCTGATTGTGAGTCTATGCCGACTCCATTCTCCCCGCCCCCCCTGCCCCCCCACACAGAGATCAGGCTAATGGCCCGTTACATGCAAGTTGCATTCAAGTTCATCACATGGGTTTTACATTTACATCTTGGTACATTTGTTGGGTGGATTACAGTTGCGTTTCTTTTTGTGTGGTACATTTACATGATCAGTACAGGTATCTCAGTACAGGTATACAAGGACAGTCTCGTTCCAGCACGGCCGGATGAGATCCGGGTCGTCTGGTGGCGGCGCAGTGCCCCATGCTAGTGGGTCTGTGGGTGAGGTGAGCTCATTTTGCTCGAGTTGCCGGAGCTCAGGGCTCTTGCCTTTAATCCTAGTGTGGGGCAGGCCCAAAGACAGCTGATGTGTCTGTGATCTCCCTGTTCTTTTCATTTGCACAGTGTCGCTGCTGCTCCCTGGGAAGCGGTCTGAGCGAGTGAGCATTTCATCCAATAGACAGTGGGGCTGCCTCGTCTTGTCTAGCAGTTTGCAGAGGACTGCTAACTCGCTTTCCTTGAGAGCACTGTTGTGAGCACTCTCTAGTTTTGGATCCTGGCTGGCCCAGGTCCCGTTCGGAGGAGCCGTTGCGGGTGACCCTTCGCTCTTGGGTATTGCCATGGTGGCGAGTGGGTTTGTGGGCTGCGCCTTTTCCACCCGGGTAGCTGACTGCGAGCATAGGCGCAGTTTACTGTTTCTGGCCCGTGGCGGTTTATGCCATCGGGTGCCTGCAATGTTAAACCGATCTGAGGCAGGGTACCGCTACCGGTGCCTCTGCTCTCCGGCTTGTCTACTTTTGTCAGCTGTGGGGACACTTTATGATACATCGTTCTGGTCCCGGGGATGCAGGCTACAGCACTGGGTAGCCCGCTGGACCTGTATACAACAATAAGGTGTTCGCCCGCTACATTGACTGATTGCAGTTTGCACCCGACATTGCTCAACAATATTTTGCTCGTTACAGCTGGACTTTTACATTGGTTACCAATTTCAAGCAGTTCATTCAAAAATGGCAGGTTGCTGGTCTCCTTTAAAATGGCCTTACTACTTTTACCCCAATCGTCTTCCTTGCATGGAACCACATGCTGTTGTTCCATTAGTGCTGCACCTTGTGGTTTGGGCGTCATCTTTTCCCTGTCCATGATGTCGACTGCCGCGATCTTCTTTCCCAGGGATTCTGCCATTGAAGCTGGGAAGGCGCCCTCAGATTCAATCTTCCTCCCCAGGAGCCCTGCCACTGAAACTGGGAAGGTGTGTTCAGGTCGTCTCGGCCAGATCATCGTCACGCAGTCGTGATGAGCGGTCTGTGCCTCGGGGGCTGCGCGGATCTGCTCTCTGGTGCCTGGTCCAACCGAAGGTGGGGGCTTGCTCTGCCTCTGAGCACGGGGGACATCGATCGCTGGAGGGATGAAGTCTTCCCAGTTCCAATTAATCTTCCTCATCTATCTTCTTCCAAGTAGCGTTGGTCCATCACCTGAAACAATCCACAATGGTAAATTGTGCACCGCGTCATCATGGGATACACTTACATCCGCATTACCAACAACTGATATCAGTTCCTTGGTGTAGGTGCGCAGCTTTGCCTGAACCGGGACCAGCTTGGGTCATTCAGCTTGCTCATTCCACAGCCTCTCAAAGGCTTCCTGGCTGATTACTGACTGACTCGCCCCCTTGTCCACTTCCATGAAGACTGGAATGCCATTTATCTCAACTTCCATTATCAATGGAGGACAATCTGTGGTGCAGGTAAATACTCCATACACTTTGTCCTGGGACTGAGCTGCCTCTCTAGCCATCTCCTCGTAATCCGCGCTGGATTCACGGCCATCTGCTGACTCCTCTTCCACGTGGTGAGTCACAGCTCTTTTACACATTCGCTGGAGGTGGCCCTTTGTGCTGCAGCCTTTGCACACTTAATCTCTGAACTGACACTGATGAGCCCTGTGATTACCTCCGTAACACCAGCATGGTGCTACTCGACTTACGTTTGCACCCCTCGGCGGACTCTAAGTTAAAGGACTCGGGGGCCTGTACGTTCTGCCCTGGGCAGATTCACATTCAACAGTGCTGCCTGTGAAAGGCGCCATTCTATTTACAGTACTTGCCGGGTTTGAGTCCTGAGAGTGAGTCATCATCTGCTTGGAGCTGTAGCTTGAGGTCATGAACGTCTGGCTTGCTGATGGCCTACTGCAGAGTGACGGTGGTTTCGGCAGACAGTAGCCTGTGAAGAAGGGCCTCATGACCGATGCCAATTACAACGATGTCCCGCAATGCATCGGCGAGGGAAGCGCCGAATTCACACGGTCCTGCCAGCCTCCTGAAGTCGGCAGCGTAATTTGTGATTTCCTGGCCCTCAGGGCGGCGGTGTGTATAAAATCGATGCCTGGCCGTGAGGATGCTCTCCTTTGGTTTGAGTTGGTCCCAAATGAGCACTTTCAGCTCCTCATATGACTTGGTCGTTGTTTTCTCTGGTGCAAGCAAGTCCCTGATGAGGCCGTAGACCGCGGGCCCATAACTGGTCAACAGGATAGCTCTGCGCTTATCTGCCAGCGTGGCCAGATCATCGCCTACCAGGTCGTTTGCTACGAAATATTGGTTGAGCCGCTCCGTAAAGGCTTCCCAATCTTCACCCTCTGAGAACTTTTCTAATGCACCAACGTTAGTCATTTTTGCGTGAAAGTTCGTAATCTCGTCGCCAGTTGTTATGTCTTTAATACTCTTATGAATGACTCCACGAGGTCTATTATTGTACTTGAGCTGTTGCGACCTTAATCCCATTTATTGTAACTCCAGAGTGAGGCACAAGCATGGTGGGCAGCCTTTTATACTGGCCCTGCACACCTATACAGGTGACCCTCAGGTCTCCCACCGCAGTGCCCTCTGGTGGCACAACTTATGTGATTATACAGTTAATATACATGGTCTACATACATGACAATGTTCAAGTCTAAATGATTGATATAAACCACAAAAACCAAAGGTCCGAGTATTGAGCACTGCAGAACTCCACTGGAAACAGTATTCCAGTCACAAAAACACCCATCAAACATTACGATTTGCTTCCTGCCTCTGAGCCAATTTTGGATTCAACTTGCCACTTTGCATGAGCTTTTACTTTTGTGACCAGTGTGCCATGTGCGACCTTATTAAAAGCCTGATCCATATACATTACATCAAATACACTACCCTCATCGACCCTCCTTGTTACCTCCTCAAAAAATTCAATTATGTTCGTCAGACATGACCTTCCCTTAACAAATCCATGCTATCTGTCCTTGAATAATCTGTGTCGTTCTAACTGACGATTTATCCTGTCCATCAGAATTTTCTCCAATACTTTTCACACCTCTGAGGTTAGGCTGACTGGCCTGTAATTACTCGATCTATCCCTTTCTCTCTTTTTAAACAAAGGTAAACATTAGCAGTCCTCCAGTCCTTCGGCACCACACCTGTAGCCTGAGAGAATTGGAAAATGATGGTCAGAGCCTCTGCTATTTCCTCTCTTGTTTCTCTTAACAGCCTGGGATACATTTCATCTGGGCCTGGGGATTTATCCACTTTCTAGGCAGCTAAACTGCTAAATACTTCTTCTCTCACTGTTTCTTTCATCTAATATTTCACATTCCTCCACCCTGATTGCAATGCCTGCATCACCCCTCTCTTTTGTGAAAACAGACTCAAAGTATTCATTAAGAACGATACCCACTTCGACTGCCTCCACACACAGGTTACCTTTAAGATCTCTAATAGGCTTTAGTTATCCGCATGCTCCTGATGTATTTATAAAACATCTTTGGGTTCTCCTTGATTTTACTTACCAAAATGTTTTCATGCTCTCTCTTTGCTTTCCTAATTTCCTTTTTAATTTTACCTCTGCACTTTCTATACTCCTTTAGGGTTTCTGCAGTATTGAACCCTCGGTATCTGTCATAAGCCTCCTTATCCTACCCTGTATGTCCCTTGGTATCCAGGGGGCTCTAGATTGGTTAGTCCCACTCTTTTTCTTTAAGAAAACATACTTGCTCTGACACTGATTTACCTTCCAATAGCTGTTTCCAGTCCACCTTGGCTAAATCACATCTCGGCTTAGTAAAATTGGCTTTCCCCCAATTGTGAACTTTTATTCCTGGTCTATCTATGTCCTTTTCCATTACTGCCTTATAGATTTTGCACTTCTCAGAAATCTGCCTACATATTTGTTTTTCTATCTCCATCTGACTGTTTGGGGGCCTATAGTATACTCCCAGCAGTGTTATCACCCCTTTTTATTCTTCAATTCAACCCATATAGCCTCATTTGATGATCTTTCTAATATATCACCCTCCTCACAGCGGTAATTGTTTATTTAATGAATACTGCGACCCCCCTCCTTTTCTGTCCCATCTGAAAACCCTGTAACCAGGAATGTTGAGTTGCCCTTCTTTCAACCATGTCTCAGTAATAGCTATAATATCATACTCCCAAATGTCCACCTGTGCTCTCAACCCTTCTGCCGTATTCTCTAGACTCCTTACATTGAAGTATATACAATTTAGCACGGTCAAACTCCCTCATTGTCTATTTTCTGTCTGTTTCCTCTGCCTTATAAGTTCATGTTCAAATTTTCTGCTTTCAAATTCCAACTTTGCTTCTCTCCCTTCTGAATCTACTCTCAGGTTCTCTTCCCCCTGCCAAGCTAGTTTAAACCCTCCCCAACATGACTAGCAAACGCCCCCATGAGGATATTGGTTTTGGCTATGTTCAATTGTAAGCAGTCCGGCTTCCACAGGTTTTACAGACTGTATAGGCTTGTACAGACTTCCCCCCCGACGTGCAACCCCCCCCCTCCCCCACCTCGGCTCCTCCCAACGGCAAATGGAGGCCGGTGCGCGAGGGGAAGGAGAGAGGAAGTGAGGAGGCGCTGACACTATGAGAAATGTGAAGTGCTGACGGAAATCTCTGTGATATGGTTCATGTTGTAAGAGGTTGATGAAAACTGACACACTGCAGGGAGAAAAAAATATATATATACACAAAAGATTCTAGAACATTCCCCAAGGATTGGAAAGTCGAGGCCTGAGATCACAGCGAGAGCGGGACCAGCGGCGGGGATAAAAGGAGCGCTGACCCAAGGCCCGAGATCACAGTGAGAGCGGGAGGTCGAGGCCAAAGGTAAACAAAGAAGTAAAAAGAAATCGGAGCATGACGTCACAGCCAAGTGGGTGGATTGATGAGTATTTTATCTTTTTCTTTTTTTTTCTTATCAGTAGGAAACCTTTGGCATTGTTGCCAAATTAAGTTAATTAAAGGGTCAAATCATGGCATAGCCCAGACCGATGTCGTGTTCCTCCTGTGCTATGTGGGAAATCAGGAACACTTCCAGTGTCCCTGACTACTACATGTGCAGGAAGTGTAACCAGCTGCAGCTCCTGTCAGACTGCATTGCAGCACTGGAGCTATGCATGGATTCACTCTGGGGCATCCACAATGCTGAGGATGTCATGAATAGCACGTTTAGTGAGTTGATCAAACCACAGCTAAAGATTACAAAGGCAGATAGGGAATGGGTGATCATCAGGCACAGCAGGAGTAGGAAGGTAGTGCAGGGGTCCCCTGCGGTCATCTCCCTCCAAAACAGGTATATCACTATGGATACTGATGAGGGATGAAGGGTTAATAGCGTTAGTGTGAAATTGCTGTACTTTAGAAAATGTACTATAGGATAGAATGAGATAAGCAATTGCAAAAAGGTCACAAGACGCTGAGCAAGAAAGAAACCAATCACACCAGATGCTGGCCGAAGATAAGGAAGTAAGCCGGACAAAAAACTCGTTGTGTAGACACTTCATGCAATGCCAGATGTAGAAGCAGTGACATGTAACCTTTGCGATTTACAATTTGAAATACTCATTTTATCTAACCCCAAATTGAGTTGTTGCCTGGTTGAGGGATCTACATACAACTCCCCTGGTAACTTGTATTAATAAACTGTGTGTGTTTTCAACTCTCTAATGTAGTCTCGGAGTAGATTTATTTCTACCTCGGGGTTTTTCCCCGACAGTTTTGGCGCTGCGAGCAAGGTGTACCGGTAAGCCCTCCTGACCGACACTCGAACATACGGGGATAAGGTCGGATTTCACGACATCCCAGAAATTGGAACGTCGAACCGGCAGGGATGAGGCTGCCGGACACGCAACGAACAAGTGAGACTCGGGGAGGTTTGATAACAGACATAGTGAGTAGAAATTAAGATAAAGTAGAATATAAGTAAGATAAGTGGTGTGTAAGAGAAACGAGTGTCCCCACCACTTCAATTGTCACAAACTATCTCCAACACCTAATTTGAGCCGGAATTAAGAGGGCAAATGCCCCACGTGATGGCCAAGGAATAAGGTCAAAGGGAACACCGGGAGGACAAAGTGACAGCGGAAACCTGTGAGTGACTGTGTGATAAGCAAGGTGTGAGAGTTGAGGGATAATCCCATCGCAATAAATAAGTGACGGAGTAGAAGTAGGCCCGTGTGAAGAGACTCATTCGCAGAGGAAGCGAGAGAAGGTCAGATCACATAATGGTGTCGGGGGAAGACCTTGAATGGGGGCCGGGAGGGTCTCTTAGTAGGTTCTATGCAGACGACCAGAAGGGCTTAATAGATAAAATGATTAAAGATGGGTGGGATCCCTTGGCTGTCCCCAAGGAGCAAAAGAATTGTTGGGAGAAACAGAAACAGAAAAAGGCAAAGAAAGCCTTTAGTATATCAGTTATGTGTGTTACAAAGTAAAACCAAACAATTAGTAGAGAAAAGTAAGGAAACAGAAGCCGAGAATAAGAAACGGAGAGAGCGGTATGAACAAAGCGGCAAGTGGGGGGGATCATATTATGACCTCCCTCTGACTTATGTTGCCACAGTAGTGGCCTCGGCTCCTCCCTTTGATGAGGAGACCGAGATGGAAGGGTCAAATTCAGTAAATACAGAAAGGGCAGCCCCTCTTAGGGTAACCCAGGGCGTACAGGGAGGGAACCCCCGATATCAATACTACCTTTCACCCCCACAGAAAAACAAATGATGAATCAGGATTTGGGGAGTCTACAACCAAGGAAGAGAAATGTAGAATTTTGGCAAAAGTTAGAAGAATTGTATGAGACCCACGATATGCATGAGCGAGATGTCCACCAAATAGTTCGGGCTAAGTGTCCAAAGGACCGGTGGACAGGGCTAGCACCTCCTCACAGTGATGGCACATGGATACCTGCCGTGGGTGCCACAAGGGCACAACAGGACGCTGCCAGAACGGGGATCGTCCAGGCTGTACAGGCCTTAATGGGAGCATCCACTCCAAATTGGGGATTGATAATGCAGACCCGCCAGAAAAAGGGAGAAAACACCAATGACTACGGAGAGAGGTTACGGTTCCAATACCAAGAGTCCTCGGGACAGGCGGCCCCGAACAGAGACGACCCAGTCTTCGTGAAAATGTTTAAGGACGGCCTTTTGGCCGACCATCAAAAGATCTTAAAAATGGGGGTGGTAGTCGCGGACACCGATGACCAAGCTGTCCAGTGGGCATGCCACATTAACTCTGGGGGAATAAAACAAGAAGTGGCTGCGGCTAAGAGTAGTAAGACTGTGGGCCGAGGGGAATGCTACAACTGTGGCAAGGTGGGTCATTTTGCCGCCGACTGTAAGGGCCCCAAGAGACCAACCGTCCGATGTGACAATTGCGGGAAAAAGGGACATGCCACTGATAAATGTTGGGCACCCAAGGAGAAAAGAAATAGTCAGTCAGGCCTTAGAGTAGAGGAGATGAACCGACAGCAGCTAATCACAGCGCTGAGGGACTTAGGAAGAGACTAAAGGCCAGCGGCCCCCGTGGAGCAGGGAGAGGATCCGTGTATTCACATAACAGCGCTGTTAGGGGGCCGGCAGTGTGATATGTTAGTGGATACCGGAGCATCGGTATCTATGACAGATATTCCCTTACCCACAACTAAACATGTAGTCCATATAACTGGCGTGGGAGGATTTGCCACCAAAGCCGACTGGAGTGAAGTAATTCTATTGGAGATAGCCGGTATTCTGATCCCGGCACAATGTTATGTATGCCCAAATACAGAAGGGATCATATTGGGGATCGACCTCCTGGAACAGTTAGGGGCAATAATAGACCCACAGAATAAGAGAATAGTTTGGAGAAATAAGGGAGGTCGCAAAATCACGACATATGGGGAACAGACTAATTTGCACAATCACACAAAAGTTGGAAGTGTGCAACTTCTCACCCGAGATTGGGATACAGCAGGAGACTATGGCCCATTATGCGAACAAATGAGGGAAGTGTGGGCTCAATCAAAACAGGATTGTGGGCTGGTAAAGACCAAGCCAGTGGTCATTCCTGGGCCCGAACACACTCCTCATAAGCAATACCCCATTAAACCTGAAGCCCGAGAGGCCATAAAACAAATAATGCAGGACCTCTTGCAGAGCGGTGTCCTTCAGGAAGCCAAAAGCACTACGAACTCGCCAACCTGGCCCGTAAAGAAACCAGATGGGTCATACCGATTGACCATAGACTATACGGCGTTAAATAAAGTAACTCCCCACCAGCACCCCATCGTAGCAAGCCCAGCGACCATATTTAATGGATTGAAACCAGAACAGAAAATATTCACGGTCTTAGATATAGCTAATGGATTTTGGTCCATACCATTAGCCCAGGAGTCCCAAGATAAATTTGCATTTATGATCAGGGATAGGCAGTACACTTGGACTCGAGTGCCCTAGGGTTTTCACAACAGTCCGGCCATATTTCACCGAACTATGAGTCGAACCTTGGAGACTGTAGATTTAGCCCCTTACCGAAGTAACATCCTCCAATATGTGGACGATCTGTTGATTGCCTCGGGGGATGTGAGAGGACATATGGGGGCTCTAATAGAAACCCTGGAAGCTTTATTGGAATTCAGAAGAATGAAAGGTGATCTTATCAAAACGTATAATATTATTAGGGGGCTTGACAAGGTGAATACAGAGAGGATGTTTCCACTGATGGGAGAGACTAGAACAAGAGGGCATGGTCTTAGTATAAGGGGCCGCCTATTTAAAACTGAGATGAGGAGAAATTTCTTCTCTCAGAGGGTTGTAAATCTGTGGAATTCGCTGCCTCAGAGAGCTGTGGAAGCTGGGACATTGAATAAATTTAAGACACAAATAGATAATTTCTTAAACGATAAAGGGATAAGGGGTTACGGGGAGCGGGCAGGGAGGTGGAGCTGAATCCATGATCAGATCAGCCATGATCTTATTGAATGGTGGAGCAGGCTCGAGGAGTCGTATGGCCTACACCTGTTCCTATTTCTTATGTTCTAATGTTCTTATGTTTCAGGTGGCTACTCACCACATATACAATCTTAGAAAATATGTCAATTATTCACCAAATTCCCAGGAAAAGGTATAAAAGTACATAGGTAGAATTATGAAACAATAGTTGAAGTATACATCATATAACACTAAAATATCACGTGAGTTAATCGTAATTAATAGCAAGACAGATTTCCCAGGCATTAAAAGTGAACAATATTGAGAATGTTGCTGTACAGTTTTTCTCAATAAATCAAGAGTTAACATACTGATACTTATAGGGCAACCCTGCATATAGGCTGCACCCCAAACTTGAGGCCTTGGTCAGTGAAAAACATATTGTTAACTCACATGTTGGCCACACTCCCGACTTACAGATTTTGTTTTAATAAGTGTGGCATCTTTATGAGGTAATATGGTAAGTATTTGATTTTCAAAATATAAAATGCAATATTGACTCACAAAAACAGAGCCAATAAGAACATAATAGGAGCAGGAGTCGGTAATTTGGCCTCTCGATCATGCTCTGCCATTCAATGAGACTATGGCTGATCATTTACCTCAACTCCACTTGCCTGCACTATCCCCATATCCCTTGATTCCCCTAATATCCAAAAATCTATCGATCTCTTTCTTGAATATACTCATTGACTGAGCCTCCACAGCCGTCTGCTGGAGAATTCCAAAGATTCACAACCCTCTGAATGACCCTCTCAATCCTAAATGGCAGACCCCTTATTCTACTCAATCTCTCCTCATAAGACAATCTCCCCATCCTAGGAATCAGTCTAGTGAACCTTTGTTGCACTCCCAGTGGCTAGTTTATCCTTCCTTAGGTAAGGAGGCCCAAACTGTACACAATACTCCAGGTGTGGTCTCCCCAGGGCCGTATATAATTGCAGTAAAATGTCTTTACTCTTATACTCAAATCCTCTTGTAATAAAGGCCAAAGTACCATTTGCTCTCTTAATTGCTTGCTGTACCTGCATGTTAACTTTCATTGATTTGTGTTCAAGGACACCTAGGTCCCTCTGAACTCCAACATTTCCCAATCTCTCACCATTTAAAAAGTACTCTGCTTTTTTATTTTTCCAGTAAAGTGGATAATTTCTCATTTATCCACATTATATTTCATTTGCCACATTCTTGTCCACTCATTTAGCCTGTCCATATCCCATTGAAGCCTCTTTGCATCCTCCTCACAACTTACAATCCTACCTAGCTTTGTATCATCAGCAAACTTGGATATATTACATTTGGTCCCCTCATCCAAATCATTGATATATATGATGAATAGCTGAAGCCCAAGCACCGATTCCTTGTGGTACCCTACTAGTTATAGCCTGCCAACCTAAAATGACCTGTTTATTCCTATTCTCTGTTTTCTGTCCGTTAACCAATCCTCAATCCATGCTAGTATATTACCTCCAATCACATGAGCCCTAATTTTGTTTAATAACTCATGTGTGGCACCTTATCAAATGCCTTCTGAAAATCCAAATACACCACATCCACTGGTCCGCCCTTATCTATTCTGCTAGGTACAATCTCAAAAAAATGTAACAGATTTGTAAAACATGATTTCCCTTTCATAAATCCATGTTGACTCTACCCCATCTTATTATTGTTTTTTAAGTGCCTTGTTATCACATCCTTAATAATAGATTCTAGCATTTTTCCCTACAACTGATGTTATGTATTTAACTCTTGGCAACCTGTATCATACCACCACCAGAGGGCCTACCTGTTGGAGTCCCAAGAGATCCCAGCATCCCTTGGGAGCACGGTATATAAGCAGGCCTCCCACATGGTATCTGCACTCTGGAGTCTAATTAAAGGAGCTAAGGTCACACTTACTCATTGCTTACAGTACTCGGTTTCATCCTTTATTATGAGTGTAATAATTGGTGATGAGGTAACGAACAACCACACGAAAATGCAATGAACAGTTGGTATCCTGGAGAAGTTCTCAGAAGGGGATGATTGGTGTAAGATTGCAAAATTCGTGGGAAAACCCCCCCAATGTTTGGACTCATTGGAAAGGAAATTCGATTTGGGACTATCGGCCAGAAAGTTTGGGATCCTAAAATGCACTTGGAAGAAACTATGAGTTTTAGCCAAATTTGGGATTTTACAAGGCTGATTGGGTCCGTGTGAAAAGGGCTGAAAAACTAAGGGACAACTAGCCTCCAAAGAAGCCAGTCTTTGGTTATTTGAAACTGTCTGGGGTATTAAAGCCAAACAAATTGTCTGGAGAATTGTGTAAATTCGAAAACCCTTCTCCCCAGGAAACAATAACATAGCAACAATCAACCCAGAGGTAGTCAGCCATCGCTCTAAGCAGAAAACCCATCAAGCACATACATAATGTTAATGGCCCATCCAGCCCGCATAGAAAACCCAGGCCTAGGCAGACATTGCAAATACCAAAATTAATTTTCCCGATCAAGAAACAAATTCAACAGATCGACACATCCAAGACAGGTTACCATTAATAAGCCCGCCAAAATATGACAAAGAAATATCAAGCCCGCCAAAATTAAGACAAAGAATCGGGGATGATTTGGCGCGCAGATTAGAACGGCTCCCAAAGTATAACTGGGGCCCTGTTTTTAACGAGTTAGGAGAGGAAAAGGAGAGCACCGCAGCAGTTTTAATGAGCCTTCCAGAGAGCTTGCTACACAGCCTTCTATGCAGCTCTTCTGAGCATCAACATCTTCAGCCTCGACAACACTCCTGGGCTACACTGCTCTGCTACCGAAGAAGAAGGAAGAACACCATCAAGACAGAGAAAAGCAGTTCCAGTAACTTTGGACATCGCCATCGCAGCATCAACTGACCACAGCCAACGTGGTAACATTGAAACCACCGCGATCGATAAATTCCAAGGACAAAACTCCTCAAGAAGAAACTGAAGATTCGAAAATTTCCACTCTACAATCTGTTCCTAGCTACCAACAGATGAAACATTACCTAAAAGAACTTTAAAACCTATTGCTGATGGAAGAAAAGTGGGTACTCACCCCATAAGTCCAATACGCGCCCTACCGCATCAGTGGACACCACCCAACTAAAGACTACGCAGTAAGAGGTCTTCCACGACGTTCGGGGTATGGCAAGCAGGACCCCAAGATCGCGAACCACCGTCAACTGACAATAAAAGGATTGGTGAGCATATTCCCTGTTTGACCTGGAGTTCAAACTAGTCAGAGTTAGGCATTGGGAGGTGGGAGGTGTATTATTTTCTGTAACCCCTTTTGAACGTGTGATAAAGTGTTCTTTATTCTAGTGATTGCAAGCTTTGACACTGTACTTCCTTGTCCTTAATAAAATCGAAGTTCTTTGCAACAAAACCAGTTGTCTCTTGCACTTTGTCACATCCCCAAATAAATCCAAGTCTAGAACCCAGAGAGTGGGAGCGATTTGAACTGCTCAGAAGGTCAGAAATGAACCTGACCCCAGATCCACCACCCGCTACAGAATGGTGACTGCGGCAGGACTTTGGTACAAAGGATGTGATGCAGAGAATGCTGTTTTGGAGGAAAGAACCAAGATGGAAGAGAGGATTTCATCCTATGTGCATAAGAAAGTGGATATCACTAAGGAATGGGTGTTTGGTCTGTTACGCACTGAGCGTCCGGGAGATGCTGTGGCCCAGTGGACTGCAAGCAAAGACCATAAGGAATCAGTAGAAAAGGCAATTTGGTTGGCCGGCTTACAGCGGCAGGTCCAACTCTTAGACAAGAACATTGAGATACTGCAGGCAGAACTATGGGAATGTGCAGAAACATCACATGAAAGGGCTATGGCAGGAGAAAGGTTATGGGGAGTACTCCCTAAGCTGAAGCATGGAAAGGCACAGCTAATGGAAAGGTTCAAGAACAGCCAGGACTATTTTCAGTGTCGGGTCACAGAGGCAAAAAAAACGAAAAGGTACTGCGGGAGGAAAATACTCACCTTACCCTTCAAGTAAAAGAGCAGGAGAAGTTAAGGGCCGTACAGGCAGTTTACAAAGTAGCCAGCACTAATGAGCTTGAGTCAGGAGACCACGTCCCTGCCAGCAACAAATGAAAAGTTTAACCCTTGCTCTGTCCAAGGCCAAAGGCATAGTATGCCTAATAAACCCGGGTGCGGCCCGGGTAAACCTGGACGAGAAGTAGGAAACTGTTCAAGCACCACCTGTGGCACTGGTGACTACACTGGTTCGGCAGCAGGAGGGGCAAACGAGTTGCGGGGAGGACAGGGAGAGCGGAGCACCACCACCTGCGGCACTGAGTTTCAGCTCGGTTTGGCAGAAGGGAGGGTTGGGTGAGCCAGAGCAGGAAGAGCCAGAGCCGGGCCGATGTGCCCAGTCCGGCAACAGAAGTTTGACCCGCCCACCAGTGCTGGGGGTCAGAAACCCCTGGAAAGTCAATTTGTGGTTCCCATACTACCCAACAGCTTAGGGCTATGATAAGCCACCTGGGAAAGCTTACTCCAAAGGGTCCATTTTATGGAAGTGGAAGAGGCAGGGGATATTAACGGGTGCGATGATACCAACATAGCAAAAATGCTCCTCCTCTCACTGGACGGCAAGCTGTACCAGTCCCTCTCTGCCGAGAGCAAAAGGGGGCAGAGGACATGTGCTACTATCCAAGAGGACATCCTGGAAGCCATTAGCTGTAATGACGGGAGTCCCTTCTCCAGAGTGGAGAAGACAGTGCAGCTCACAAGGGAAACCCCACAGGCTTTCGCAGACAGACTGTGGCCTGTGTACCAGAGCGCCTGTGGTGGGGACCTCAACCGGAATCTCCTAACTCTGGACAGGTTAGATGCAGGCAGTGACTAGTGGGGTACCGCAAGGTTCTGTGCTGGGGCCCCAGCTGTTTACATTGTATATTAATGATTTAGATGAGGGAATTAAATATAAATGTAGTATCTCCAAATTTGCGGATGACACTAAGTTGGGTGGCAGTGTGAGCTGCAAGGAGGATGCTATGAGGCTGCAGAGTGACTTGGATAGGTTAGCTGAGTGGGCAAATGCATGGCAGATGAAGTATAATGTGGATAAATGTGAGGTTATCCACTTTGGTGGTAAAAACAGAGAGACAGATTATTATCTGAATGATGACAGATTAGGAAGGGGGAAGGTGCAGCGAGACCTGGGTGTCATGGTACATCAGTTATTGAAGGTTGGCATGCAGGTACAGCAGGCGGTTAAGAAAGCAAATGGCATGTTGGCCTTCATAGCGAAGGGATTTGAGTACAGGGGCAGGGAGGTGTTGCTACAGTTGTATAGGGCCTTGGTGAGGCCACACCTGGAGTATTGTGTACAGTTTTGGTCTCCTAACTTGAGGAAGGACGTTCTTGCTATTGAGGGAGTGCAGCGAAGATTCACCAGACTGATTCCCGGGATGGTGGGACTGACCTATCAAGAAAGACTGGATCAACTGGGCTTGTATTCACTGGAGTTCAGAAGAGTGAGAGGGGACCTCATAGAAACGTTTAAAATTCTGACGGGTTTGGACAGGTTGGATGCAGGAAGAATGTTCCCAATGTTGGGGAAGTCCAGAACCAGGGGTCACAGTCTAAGGATAAGGGGTAAGCCATTTAGGACCGAGATGAGGAGAAACTTCTTCACCCAGAGAGTGGTGAACCTGTGGAATTCTCTACCACAGAAAGTAGTTGAGGCCAATTCACTAAATATATTCAAAAGGGAGTTAGATGAAGTCCTTACTACTCGGGGGATCAAGGGGTATGGCGAGAAAGCAGGAATGGGGTACTGAAGTTTCATGTTCAGCCATGAACTCATTGAATGGCGGTGCAGGCTAGAAGGGCTGAATGCCCTGCTCCTGCACCTATTTTCTATGTTTCTATGTTTCTATGCAGGAAGAATGTTCCCAATGTTGGGGAAATCCAGAACCAGGGGACACAGTTTATGGATAAGGGGTAAACCATTTAGGACTGAGATGAGGAGAAACTTCTTCACTCAGAGATTTGTTAACCTGTGGAATTCCCTACCGCAGAGAGTTGTTGATGCCAGTTCATTGGCTATATCCAAGAGGGAGTTAGATATGGCCCTTACGGCTAAAGGGATCAAGGGGTATGGAGGGAAAGCAGGAAAGGGGTACTGAGGTGAATGATCAGCCATGATCTTATTGAATGGTGGTGCAGGCTCGAAGGGCCGAATGGCTGAATGCACCTATTTTCTATGTTTCTATGTTTTGAAAGAGCCCGCTGGCTCAGAAGCCTGGTGGCAAACAGTTCACCACGAATCAAAGCAAAGGCTGAGGCCTGGTTTGACCCGAGAGATCCCCATTCCATCGAGGAGGGAGTGGTCAGGCAACTGACCCTAGCCTACCGGAACAGCTGGAGGACGGAAGAGCATCCACTCAAGGAAAGGTTCCATGAAATCAGACCTAGTCTGGATAAGAGGGAATGGCAACAGGAGGAGGGGGGCAAACCCTCTGATACGAAACGTAGCTGCTTCTGATGCGGGAAGAGTAGGCACTGGAGAAAGGATTGTAGGAATCCATGGAAAAGTAGTGCAGGGAAAAATTCTCCAGCCCCTGCACAAAAGACCAAGACCGAGAAACCAGTCTCTCCCCACACGTTTGATACATTCATGACTGTGCTCCGAGCAATGCTGGATGGCCCTGGGAGGGTAACTGCCGCCACCGGTACCGAAATCCCATCTGCCCCATCCCATCCAAAACAGTGACTAGAACAGGCTCAGCCTGTCCACCTGTGTTCCCTAGAGTATGATGCGTGGGGGAGACTGACCGTTCAGATGTAAGTGGAAAAGGTGAAAGGGACTTATCTGCTTGATACCGGTGCATCAAGCAACCTGGTCAATGCAGCTAACCCCACCGCCTCACCTCTGTCTAGCGGGGTCCCCTACAGCTTGGTGGGTTTCACAGACGCCGAGCATGCTGGCTCATTCTCCGTTCCGCTCTCTATTCATTTGGGAACATTCCACACCAAGTGGACCTGTGTCCTGATGAAGAGGGAACAGGAAGAGAGGGGGATCCTGGGGGCTGACTTCATTTTAGGCCATGGGAGCCTAGTGGATTTGAGGAACCATTGTCTTTGGGGGCGGTATTTATGGGACAGGAGAGTGAGGTGGTGGTTATCCCAGAAAAATGGGGAAAATTCACGATGTGCACCATGAAGCCAAAGCAGGGTTACGACTTGAATCCGATGAAGTACCAAGAGTATGTGAGGGCAAACCTTGCAGCTTTTGCCACTTACAAACGCGACTGTGGAAGGATAAACGGGGTCGAGGTTAGCATAGATGGGGACCCCATGACCCGACCGCAGAAACAGTATAACTTCCCACGGGTGGCGGAGGCACACATGGAAACAGCGTTGGGTTCTTTGGTTAAACAGTGGTTATTGAGACCGATAGCCATCCATGTGAACTCTCTCTTGTAGCCGGTTAAGAATCCAGACAACTCCTGGAGAGCCACTATCGAGTGCTCAACCGTAACATCCCCGCCTGTGCACCCACCATTGCTGCCGTCGCCAACCTCATTGGAAGTATCCCAGCCTCCGGGACCACCTTCACGATGCTGAATATTTCCAACGGGTTTTGGTCCATCCCTTTACGAAGAGAAGACCAGTACAAGTTTGCTTTTACCTTTAAAGGCCAGCAATACACTTGGAACTGTCTCCCTCAGGGCTTCCACAACAGCCCTAGCATTTTCCACCAATGTATGGGCAACTGTTTAAAGAGTTTCAGCAGACCCCAGCAGCTGGTACAGTATGTGGACGACCTGCTCCAATTCACCGATGAGGGCGAGGAGCATGGCCCACTGCTGGCTGAGCTGCTGGAGCTACTGAAGGAAGAGGGGTTGAATGTGAATCCCAAGAAGGTACAGATTTGCCAGAAGGAAGTAAAATTCCTGGGACTGGCTGTGCACGCTGGGGAAAGAGCCATTGACAAAGCTAGAAGGGAAGCAATGTAAAAGTTACCAGCCCCAACACAGTAACAGGAGTAAGACCTTTTCTAGGGCTAACCCATACTGCAGAGATTTTATTGAGGATTATGCAGCCACAGCAGCCCCTCTGCTCCGACTCCTACAAGAGGGAGCTTAGTGGGATTGGGATGAGGGTTACGAGGCAGCATTTATCCAGCTCAAGAAAGATCTGCAGACTGCACCAGCTCTAGGGGCTATCGATGGGGGTAGAGAGTTCTTCCTGGAGGTAGTAGCCAATGGGGACAGCCTGAGCGCAGTACTGTTCCAGGAGCGGCACAGCCGGCTGAGGCCAGTGGCCTACTCCTCCAGGATACTCACGACGTGGAGAAGGGATACTTCAACTGTGAGCGGCACATCCTAGCCACTCACTTGGCTGTGAAAAGATCACTGATCTTCACAGGGTGTCCCCTATCACACTCCTTACCCACCATATGCCCACACAAATGCTCCTTAATATGTCCTTACTATACAGTATAAATGCACACGAGGCCCATACTTGAGAGAATGTCACTCTGTGACCAGTAACCTTTATTCGCCAGCACTGAAGTGGAGAAGATGGGTGGAGCTTCCCCTTTTATACCTGAAAGTCCAGGTTAGGAGTGTCTCCCACAAGTTCACCACCGAGTGGTCAGTGTTCACTCGGTGTACAACTTAGGTCAGTTTATACATGGATTGCAATAACAGTAGAATACATGACATCACCTCCCCCCCAAAGTCTTATTGGGATCACAGGTTAAGTCTCTCTGGTGGTTTACACTCCCTTGTAGAGCACCTGAGTTGGGGCTCCGGTTGTTGGGCGCTGGCCTGAGTGTCTGCTGTTTGTGGTGCCTCAGGCCTGTCCGGACTGCCCACAGTGACTGGGCTCTCCTCCCTTTGGTTCCGGTGTTCGGTCACCTGTGGAGGAGCGAACTCTACATCGTGTTCTTCCTCTGCTTCTTCTATGGGGTTGCTGAACCACCTTTTTGTTTGATCCACGTGTTTGCGGCAGATTTGTCCACTGGTAAGTTTAACTACCAAAACCCTATTCCCCTCTTTGGCAATCACAGTGCCTGCGAGCCATTTGAGCCCTGCAGCGTAGTTGAGGACAAAGACAGGATCATTGACATCAATACATCGCGCCCTCGCATTCCCGTCATGGTAGTCACATTGTGACCAGCGCCAGCTCTCAACAATTTATTTCATGGTGGGGTGTATAAGGGATAACCTGATTTTGAGCGTCCTTTTCATTAGCAGCTCTGCGGATGGAACTCCTGTGAGCGAGTGTGGTCGGGATCTATTGGCCAACAGGAGGCGTGATAAGTGGCTTTGGAGGGAACCCCCTTGGATTCTGAGCATTCCCTGTTTGATTATCTGCACTGCTCGTTCTGCGTGGCCGTTTGAGGCCGGCTTGAACGATGCGGTTCTGACATGGTTGATACCATTTCCTGCCATGAAGTCCTGGAACTCAATGCTGGTGAAGCACAGGCCATTGTCGCTGACCAAGACGTCCGGTAGACCATGGGCGGCGAACATTGCCCGTAGACTTTCTACCGTGGCAGAGGATGTGCTTGAATTGAGAATGTCACACTCGATCCATTTGGAGTAGGCGTCTACTACAACCAAAAACATTTTTCCATGAAAGGACCTGCGTAGTCCACATGGATGCGTGACCATGGCTTGGCGGGCCAGGACCAGGGGCTAAGGAGGGCTTCCCTGGGCGCATTGCCCAGCTGGGCACACATGTTGCACCTGCAAGCACAAAGTTCCAGGTCTGCATCTATCCCTGGCCACCAAACGTGTGACCTGGCTATTGCCTTCATCATGACAATGCCCGGGTGCTCCTTGTGGTGTTCTCGGATGAATGCCTCTCTGCCCATCTGGGGCATGACTACTCGGTTCCCCCATCATAGGCAATCGGCCCGAATCGAAAGTTCACCCTTGCGCCTGTAAAATTGTTTAAATTCCTCAGGGCATGCCCTGTACATGGCTGCCCAGTCCCCATTCAGGACACATTTCTTGACTAAAGACAGTAGCGGGTCTCTATTTGTCCAGACTTTAATCTGACGGGCTGTCACGGGTGAGCCTTCGCTTTCAAAAGCTTCAACAGCCATGACCATCTCAGCAGCACGCTCGGTTGCCCCCTCGGTGGTGGCTAGTGGGGGCCTGCTGAGTGCATCGGCGCAGTTTTCAGTGCCCAGTCTGTGCCGAATTGTATAGTTGTAGACGGCTAACGTGAGTGCCCACCTCTGTATGCGGGCTGACGCATTTGCATTTATGGCCTTGTTGTCGGCCAAAAGGGATGTTAGGGGTTTGTGATCTGTCTCCAGCTCAAATTTCCTGCCAAACAGGTACTGGTGCATTTTTGTTTACTGCATATACTCATGCAAGCGCTTCCTTTTCTACCATCCTGTAGCCCCTTTCTGCCTGGGACAGACTTCTGGAGGCATAAGCTACCGGCTGTAACTGACCCTTGGCATTCACATGCTACAACACACACCCGACCCCATAGGACGATGCATCACACATTAACACAAGTTTCTTACATAGGTCATATAGCGTTAACAAATTATTGGAGCATAACAAATTGTGTGCTCTGTCAAAAGCCCTTTCCTGGTTGTCCCCCCAGACCCATTCGCGACTTTTGCGTAGGAACACGTGTAGCGGCTCTAACAGCATGCTCAGTTTGGGAAGAAAGTTACCAAAATAGTTCAGGAGCCCCAGGAACGAACGCAGCTCCGTCGTGTTACGCGGTCTGGGTGCTCTCTGGATCGCTTCCGTTTTGGACGCAGTAGGTCTGATTCCGTCTGCTGCCCAGGAATTCTATCTCTGGAGCTAGAAAGACGCACTTCGCCTTTTTCAGTCGCAGACCTACCCTATCCAGTCTGCGTAGAACCTCCTCCAGATTGTGGAGGTGTTCTTCAGTATCGCAACCCGTGATGAGAATGTCGTCTTGAAAACCATCGTCCTTGGGATCGACTTGAGGAGACTTTCCATGTTTCGTTGAGCGAATCCCGAATGGACATCTGTTGTACTCGAACAACCACTTGTGTGTCGTGATGGTGGTCAGCTTCTTCGAATCACTCGCCAGTTCCTGGGTCATGTAAGCTGAGGTCAGGTCCAATTTTGAAAAAAGTTTGCCACCGGATAGCGTCGCAAAGAGGTCCTCCGCTCTCGGTAGCGGGTGCTGGTCTTGGAGTGACACCCGATTGATGGTGGCCTTGTAATCGCCAAATATCCTGACTGACCCATCCGCCTTGAGCACCGGCATAATTGGGCTCGCCCAGTCACTGAATTCGACTGCCGAGATGATGCCTTCCCTCAGCAGGCGGTCCAATTCGCCTTCTATCTTTTCCCGCATCACGTATGGCACTACTCTGGCCTTGTGGTGTACTGGCCTGGCGTCCAGGTTTATGTGAATCACTACCTTGGTCCCCATGAAAGTGCCAATGCCAGGTTGAAATAGTGAGTCAAACTTGTCCAGGATCTGTGAGCATGATACTCGCTCCACAGAAGAAATTGCATTGATATCGTCCCATTTCCAGTTCATTACAGCAAGCCAACTCCTCCCCAGCAGTGCGGGACGGTCCCCCGGGACAATCCAGAGTGGCAACCTGTTCTCCGAATCTTTGTGGGTCACGACTATCGTGGCGCTGCCTAGCACCGGAATGATCTGCTTTGTGTAAGTCCGTAGCTGTGCGTCAATCGGCGATAATTTTGGCCTCCTGGCCTTGGATGCCCACAACTTGTCAAACTGTTTGATACTCATCAGGGACTGGCTGGCCCCTGTGTCTAGCTCCATTGATACTGGGATGCCATTGAGGAGCACTTTCATCATTATCGGTGGCGTCCTGGTGTTCAGCTTCCAGCGATTTCCACCAGTATTCATTTGGCCTCGTGGGGCTTACATCGGGCCCGTCCTCCTCATACATCAACCTGGCTGCAGGCTTCCTGCACATACTCGCCAAGTGACCGCTGCCGTTGCAATTTCTGCAGGTATATCGCTGATACCTGCAAGCTCTGGCTGTGTGTTTGCCTCCACACCTCCAACATGAGCCGTTGTTGGAAACAAAAGGTCCATTACCAGTCGATCGTCTCTGAATGTGTCTGTAACTGTCCTTAAACGCACCATTGATAGATGTTGATGGCCCCATTACTGGTCGCATTATCCCTTGCGATGGCATGAATCGCCATTCAGCTAGCCATTGTCTCTGTTGAATTCCCCCTTTGGGTTCGACTACATGCTCGGGCATGTCTGATTGCCCCTGTCTGCCTGGAGAACTGTTGACTCCCTGTCCATTTGCTGCATTTAAACCAAGATTTTTGTCAAACATCATTCTGGTCTCTTCTTCCCCTGAGATAAATGTCTGGGCTATCAAAGCCGCCGTTTCCAGGGTCAAGTCTTTGGTCTCAATCAGTTTCCTGAAAACCCCAGCGTGCCCAATGCCCTCAATAAAAAAGTCTCGCAGCATCTCCGCTCTGCATGCATCTGGGAACTTACATCGGCTCGCCAGTCGGCGGAGGTCTGCCATGAAGTCTGGAACGCTTTGCCCTTCTCGCCGCCGGTGCATGTAAAACCGGTGTCTCGCCATGTGCATGCTGCTCACCGGTTTAAGGTGTTCCCCGATCAACTTACTGAGCTCTTCGAACGTCTTGTCCGCCGGCTTCTTTGGCACTAGAAGGTCCTTCATCAGGGAGTACGTCCTGGATCCACAAACCGTCAGGAGATGAGCCCTGCGTTTGTCGGCCAAATCCTGTCCCAGCCATTCCTTAGTGACAAAACTTTGCTGTAGTCTCTCAATAAAGTCGTCCCAATCATCACCAACACAGTACCTCTCGTCTGTGCTGCTAGTGGCCATGCTCGCATGGTTTAAATCCCAGTTTCTCGTCGCCAATAATATGTCCTTGCTATATAGTATAAATGCACACGAGGCCCATACTTGAGAGAAGCTCACTCTGTGACCGGTAACCTTTATTCGCCAGCACTGAAGTGGAGAAGATGGGTGGAGCTTCCCCTTTTAAACCTGAAAGTCCAGGATAGGAGTGTCTCCCACAAGTTCACCACCAAGTGGTTAGTGTTCTCACGGTGTACAACTTAGGTCAGTTTATAAATGGATTGCAATGACAGTAGAATACATGACACTCCTGAAGGGAGAATCAAGGATGGGACGGTGAGCAGTGCCCGCATTGCGTGCTGGACCCTACTCCTCTCTCAGATGGACCTAAGGGTAAAGGATCTTTGCAAGCCGAGGCTCGCAACCAACATGATCTATCCAGAGACAGCCCACCGGTGATCCATTGAAGAGGTATGGGAAATTAACATAGGCTTTCGGGCTGGGTTACACCCCGCAGGCCAAGAAATCTATGTAGACGGCGAACGACTCACAGGCTGTGGAGTGTATGACCCAGAGGCAAGCATTGCCCTGGTGATTAAACTCCCCAGTACTATGAGTGCCCAGCATGCTGAACTGTCGGCGGTGGTGTACGTAGTCACACACCCCGAAGAATTTCCTACCCCGTACACGATTTGCTCGGACAGTATGTTCACATGCAATTCGTGTACGGACTACCTGGCTATCTGGTCCCGTTGCGGATACACATATGCAGACGGGAGATCCCTGGCAATTAAGCTTTACTGGAAAAGATCATGGCAGCTGTTGGGGAGGAAGGGAAGGTCTATATACATGAAGTGAAGGCACACTCAACCACTGAACCCCGTAGTGAGGGGAACCAGCAGGCTGACATGTTGGCCAAACAAGATGCTCGCATGGGCAAGCTCTGGGATCCGTACAACCCAGGCCCCATTGCAGCGGTTAGGGACGGGACTGGGCCCCTGACCCCCAGAAAAAAAAGATGTCTATGGGACATATCAGGAGGGGAGAGGGACCATGGCAGTCGATCCAGGTCGATTATATCGGGCCCCTACCACTGCCCAGGGAGGCTACAAGTACTTCCTAGTGTTGGTGGATGTGTTCACCAAATGGGTGGAAGCTTTCACATGCCAAACAGCTATTGCTTTGGGAACAGCTAGGATCCTGGTCAGGGAGGTGTTCTCCCAATGGGGACTACCACAGTAGGTGGAGTCCGACCAAGGGAATCACTTCACCGGATAGGTGATGCAGGAGACCCTTAAGGTGCTCGGCATCGAGGGGAAATAGCATGTTGCCCACAACCCGCAGTCATCCGGGCCTGTGGAGTGTTAAAACTGCACTATGAAAGAAAGGTTACTTAAGGAGATGGGGGACTCACCCAAGAAGTGGGTAGAGGTCTTACCACTGGTCCTTATGGGGATCCGGGCCTGCCAGTCAAAGAGCATGGGGTATTCCCCGTACAAGCTCATGACCGTCAGAGCCATGCAAACCCCCACGCATGTGTTAGCCCCCGGTGCTCACAGAAGGTCAGCTCAGGGAAGCGGGCCGGGACAGCTTTGTCAGGAACCTGTTTGAACACCTTAAACAGATTCACTAGCAGGCTGCTAACAAATGGGAAAACAGCATCGGAGCAACCGACTGCTGCTCGAGCCCCGCAAACACCACGAATGGGAGATAGGGGACCAGGTTATGGTACGGAACTACGCTCGAGTAGGGGCTTTTGAGGCATTGTACATGGGACCGTACCACATTGTCGACAAGGCAAGCCCTATGGTCTATGCCATAAAGATGCCCCACCATACAAAGTGGTTCCACACAAACCAGTGTAAACTGTTTCACCCCAGAATAGCAACTAAGAGTAAGGGACAGCCAGGAACAATGAATCGTTCTAAGGGCAGGGCTCCTCAGCCAGCAGCCTCCACATGGGACATGGCAGACCCACAGACTGTACCTAGAGGGGAGGTGGACTGTGTTACTGGAGGAGCTATCCCCCCAATCATTTGGGACTCGGACGCAACCCCAGTAGTCAGAGCCTTGAGGAGGACTCTCCGCACGCCACGGCCTAAGACACTGTGGTCACTAGCGCCCCAATTTAAGTGGTTCAGCCCCGGGAGGGGGACCAGCCGCAAAGGGGACCTAAGATCAGGGACAGCCTGCGAGCAGGGACCCCCAGCCAGTAACCTTGGGCGTCAAGGGACCCCCGGAAGAGATAGTGGTGGACCAGCCACCAATTGAGAGTCCGCAGCCTGCAGCCCTCGACTATGCAGAACTCTAAGGTAACGAAATGAACCAGGCAGATCCCTCAGGTAACGAAATGAACTTTACAGCCACCCCTAAAGGGGTGGTGTGCTGTAGCACCGGAGGGGCTACCCCCGATAATGTGGGACTCAGACCCACCTCTGGTCAGGACACTCCGGGTCCTGCGGTATGGGCCGACTTACTGCCGGCCACGCTGGAAACCCAGAGACCCAAAAAGAAAAGAGAAGAACAGGAGTTAACCTGGCCACCCGGAGACGGGTGGCAGATGTATATAAATAGGACAACATGAGTTTAAGTATGTGTAATACGAATCTAGCGTAGTATAGGATTATAAGTGCAATGATTCTAGGTCACCACGACCTCATGAAGAATGGTTTCGGGTCACCACGACCTTAAAAAAAACACGAGTCATGAAGTAGTGAAATGAATACGAAATAGGATAACAATGGTTTAAAACGAGTACGAAATGAAAGAGTTTCGGCCGGCAGCTGGTGTCCAACTAGTGACATGTACCTGGTAGTATTTGGGGAAGGTGTGTAAGAGCCCATTTGGGGGTATGAGAAGAATCCACTTGTGTAGTAATTAGAAGAGGCACAGGCCTGATAATATCCAGGAGTAAGAGGAAGAACCCACCAGTACAGCTATTAAAGGAAGCACTGGTAACATTCGTTTCTTGGGGAAAGGAAAAGACCCCACCTTTTAAGCAGTAAAAGAGGCACTACAAGAACAATAAGAGTATTATGACTAAGAGACAAAAGTTAAAAACAGACATCAATTCCGAGTCAGTTGGTAAAAGACTTTATTATGCTTCCGCAAAGAAATGAGTCCAAATTGGAACTCGATCACCTTTTGTCAAGCCAGAGAGCTTTTCTCAGGGTTGGGCTATCTGTTTTATGTGTCCCTACAGGAAGGAGATCGACATGAAAAGGGTCCTGTTCCTGCTCGCCCTGATAGGGATGAGCACCGGTGACCGAGGAGACGTGGAAGAATCCCTCATTTATGGGTGCTCGGGAGATCGTAACTGCAGGGGGCGGCACACCGGGTGTGGAAGAGCTCGCTGTTTATGCCCACGAGGGAAGGTGGCCAGGGTGGTAATTTCACCCACTACTCCAGCCAGGAAGGGTTTAACTATGGGGAGGTTTCCGTTCCATGCCCCAGGATACGGGTTGTTGCCGTGCGGGTCAGTGTTACGGAGGGACATGTATGTTTGACATGTAAAAGACAGACTCCCCTGGATAGATGGTGGTGGCTCAGGAAGCTGAGCAAGGACACGTGGGACCAGGAATATGACTGGGAACAACTCGGTAATGATACATACTGTACCATCACGGGACACGGGAAGGAGTGAAGGTGTGTTGAAACAAGTGGTGGGAGTCTGAACAGGGAATTTACGTCTGCATGTGGGGGTCAGAGAAGATCTGTCCTGCAGGCATATCAATCGCCTTTGCCAGGCAATGGCAAGATGATGGGGAAGGGATGGGGTGGGATTCCAGCCTACACGAGTGTGTGGTCCCACACTCCCCACTCCCAATTAATGCCACCGAACTTAGAGCACGCATTAAGAAACCCCTGCCCACGACCCCTCCAAAGCGAATAATAATAGAAAGGTATCCTACCACCACCAAGGGACCAGGAAACGGATTAGTATTGGTACCAACCAAAAAGGTGTTATACCAGGGGGTATACTATGCAATAGCTTCAGTTATTTTAAAGCTTACCGAGGTGCACTTACCTGCATGGTGCCCGAAGGAAACGGCACAATTATACCAGGCCCTAATCAGAGAAATGTTGAAGAAATTTTAAGAGTTAGATTTTTGGAACGTAGCCAAAGCAGATTTATACACCCGACACGCTAGGGACACCATGGGCACGGGGAGACCTAGAAGGGGAACCTTGAACAACATTTTTACTGCATATAATACAGGATCCTCTGTGATAAATAGTATGGACGATATAGAACTGCGAACGCAAATAAATGGTCTAAAGAACCAACTGAGAAAGATCCTAAAAGAGAAAAACACAGTAGTAGGCTCAGAGCTACACGAGGACCAGGCTATGATGGTCCATTTAAAAGAGATCATTGCTGAGTTTGAAAAACATGCACAAACAGTGAATGCACTCATACGGGAGGATAGGAATGCTTCAGACCAGGCTACACAGAACGAGGTGTGTGTGCTGTACGGGGCATGGTTGTTGTGCGAGGGCTGAAATGACTTGGAGGATTTAAAACAATGTTTAATCCCCTCCTGGATCAGCAACAAGCAGCTTGCAGCCCTCCACCCATATAGTAATTCCCTAAGCCTGTGTCAGCTCCACCTAGCTTCTGAAGCCGACCCTGTCACAGTAGATTGTGGGCATTCCAATCACACCATCATGGGGATAGTACTAAGGATGCCGGTCATGGATGGGACAGCCTGACCTGCACCGGTATACGGGGTGGAGAACATTGGAGTCATTCAAAGAGGTGCACACTTTCGTTTCACAGCGGTCCCACCGTATGTTATAAAGTGGGAACACGCTATGACGGGTACTGACTGTAAGGAGGTGGGTGTTTGGGGTGTGTTGTGGTCTCTATGAGGGGGTGAGGTTCCCTTCTGACCAACTTGAGTGGTTTCGAATCGCTCCCCCTCCCTTGGGTTCTGTAATCTGGATTTATTTGGGGGGGGAGTGACAAAAGTGCAGAGGCCACTGGTTTGATGCAAAGAACTTTGGTTTTATTACAGTCAGGGTAATACAGGCTTGTAATGTTTTCCTTCACAGCGAGGTGGACAGTGGAGGGTTCAGGAATGGGAACAATCCATTCCTGAGCCACTTGAACGGATTCCTCAGGTTTGAAGCAAAAACTGCTGTCACTTACTGGACACCAGAAGTGTCCATACTGGTAGTGGGGCGCACTGGTGGTGACACAATATGTCCCACCCTCTATGTATGCTACCTGTGGAGGGACTTGGTCTTGTGCCATTACTTCCATGGTGCAGTTAATGGGCTGTGCACCAGCAGCTTTAAACCCACACTGTGACTTTGAATGGGCACTGAAGTACTGGGGACACAGTATTACGTGTGCACCCCGGCTCTGGCACCCGGAGAGGTCAGTACCCGTTACAGCGTGCTCCCACTTTATGACATAGGGTGGGACCGCTGTGAAACAAATGTGTGCACCTTCCTGAATAACTCCAATGTTCTCCACCCAGTATACCGGTACGGATCGGGCTGTCCCACCCATGACCGGCATCCTTAGTACTATCCCCATTATAGTGTGGTTAGATTTCCCACAGTCTACTGGGACAGGGTAGGCTTCAGAGGCTCGGCGGAGCTGGCACGGGCTTAGTGAATTACTGTACGGGTGGAGGGCTGCGAGGTGCTTGTTCCTGATCCAAGAGGGAACTACACCTTGTTTTAAATCCTCCAGGTTGTTGCGGCCCTCACCCAACAACCATGCCCCATACAATACGCACACCTCATTCTGTGCAGTCTGGTCAGAAGCGTTTCTATCCTCCTGTATGAGTGCATTCACTGCCTGTGCATGTTTTTCCAGCTCAGCCACTATTTCTTTTAAATGGACAGTCATAGCCTGGTCCTCGTGTAGTTCTGATCCTACTACAGTGTCCTCCTGTTTCAGGATTTTTCCCAATTGGGTCTTTAAACTGTTTATCTGTGTTTGCAGCTCTATGTCATCTAGGTTATTTATTACAGAGGATGCTGTATTGTAGGTAGTGAAAATATCGTTTATGATTCCACTTCTAGGTCTCCCTGAGCCCATGGTATTCTTAGCATTTAGGGTGTATAGGTCTGCTTTGTCTACATTTCCAAAGTCTAACTCATAAAATTTCTTGAACATGTCTCTGAGTAGGGCCTGGTATAGCAGCTGTTTCCTTCGGACACCATGCAGGTAGGTGTAACTCGGTAAGGTTTAATATTACTGAAGCTACTGCATAATGTAGCCCCTGGTATAACACCTTTTCGGTCTGTACCAATACTAATCCGTTCCCAGGTCCCTTGATGGTGGTCGGACACCTTTCTATTACTGTGCGTATTGGCGGGGTTGTGGACAGGGGTTTCTTAATGTGTGCTCTTAGTTCGGTGGCGTTAATTGGGAGTGGGGAGTGTGGGACCGCGCACCCGTGTAGGCTAGAATCCCACCCCATCCCTTCCCCTTCATCTTACCATTGCCTGGCGAAGGCGATCGATATGCCTGCGGGACAAATACTCTCTGATCCCCACATGCAAACATAAATTCGTTGTTCAGATTCCCACCATTTGTCCCAACACACTTTTACTCCTCCCCGTGTCCCCGTGATGGTGCGGTACGTATCATTACCGAGTCTTTCCCAGTCCGATTCCTGGTCCCATGCATCCTTGCTGAGTTTTCTGAGACACCACCATCTTCCCAGGGGAATGTTCTCTTTGCAAGTCAAACATACACGTTTTCCCTCTGTAACACTGACTCGGGCAGCGATGATCCGTATCCGGGAGTATGGAACTGAGCCCTCCCCATAGGTAAACCCTTCCTGGCTGGAGTAGCGGGTAGAATTAGATCCCAGCCACCCTGACCATCTTCCCTCGTGGGCGTAAACGGCGAGTTCTTCCACGTCTCGGGGGCCACCCCCGGCAGTTACGGTCGGTGCTCTTCCTCCTGAACACCCGTAAATGAGGGATTCTTCCACGTCTCCTCGGTCGCTGCTGCTCATCCTTATCAGAGCGAGCAGGAACAGGATCCTTCTCATGTTGTCCTCTTTCCTGCAGGGGCACAGAAAACAGATTGTCTCGTCCTGAGAAAGTTCTCTGACTTGACAAAAGTGACCGAGTTCCAAATTGGGCTCATAGTCTTTAACTGACTGGCTGTCCTCTTCAGTTCCTTGTGGACTGATTGCTTTTAACTTTATCTCACAATCTTTCTGCTTGTTATCTTACTGGTGCTTCCTTAATAGCCATACAGGTAGATTCTTCTGACTCCCGGGTGTTACGCGACTGTGCCTCTTTTAACAGCTGCACAGGTAGATTCCTTTCCTTACCCAGTTAACTAATACATATACACTTATCATTACACAGATAAATCTTACACTATTCTAAACTTATTCACTAAACATACTTAAATTCATATTGCTAAACATCCTTAAATTCACATCGCTATATATGTACATCTGCCACCCGTCTCCGGGTGGCCAGGTTAATTCCTGCCTTCTCCTTTTCTTCTTCTCCCACTGGATGTCCAGTGAGTAGGTGATAGATCAGTCTGCACCGTCTAACCCTAAGTACCCTAACCAGACATGGGTTTGAGTCCCACACTATCGGGGGACTGTCCCCTCCAGTGCTGCAGCACACCACTCCTTTGGGGGTGGCTGCCTGGTCGAGGGCTACAGGCTGGGGACTCCCACTTAGTGGCTCCACTGCTATCTCTTCAGGGGGTCCCTTGTTGCCCGAGGCTACCGGCTGGGTGTCCCTGCTCGCGGGCTGGTCTCTTTCCTTAGATGCCCTTTTGCGGCTGGTCCCTTTCCCGGGGCTGAACCATTCAAATTGGGGCTGTTATATATTGTCCAAGTCCATTAAATGTATAAGTACAATGGTGTGCCACAGAGGGCGCTGTGGTGGGAGACCTGAAAGTACCTGCTAGACAGAGTATAAAAGGCTGCCCACCACACCTGAGAGGCACTCTGGAGTTACACAATAAAGGACTAAGGTCACAGCAGTTACTACAACACCAGACTGTGTGGAGTCAGTGATTTGAGTGTTACATACATCACATTGGCGACAAGGACACGGACGAACTTAACGCATCAGGCAACTATGTCTACTCTGGGCTCGTTAAAGGATTTTATGATGGGAAATGATTGGGAGGCCTTTACGGAACGGCTCGAGTACTGCTTCACAGCAAACGACCTGACGGCGAACATGGACGCCCTGAGAGAGAAGCGTAAGGTGATATTACTTTCCAGCTGTGGCGATGAGGTTTACTGTCTCATCAGGGATTTGCTGGCACCCGGGAGTGCCAGGGACAAGTCATATGAGGAGCTGGTCGTACTCATTCGTGACCAACTTAAACCGAAGGAGAGCATCCTCACGGCCCAGTGCAAATTCTACCACTACTGCAGACTTGAGGGCCAGGATGTCACCAAACATGCTACGGACCTCAGGAGACTCGTGGCGCCATGTGATTTTGGCACACACCTTGAAGACACGTTGCGAGACGTTTTTGTTATGGGGAGTGGCCATGAGGGTCTTCTTCACAAGCTGTTATCCACGGAACCTACAGTCACCCTGAAGCAAGCCATCACCACCAGCAGGGCGTTTATGGAATCGACTTGCAGCACTAAGCAAATGATCCAGACAGTCTCGAACCCGGCAGGCACTATCCACAGGATAGCGGCCACCACGGACAAAACTGCAGAACGTGTCTCTGCCCAGGGCAGGGAGCACGGACCTCGGGGTCCTGGAACTCAGAGTCCGCCGAGGGGACTAATCGAGTAGCACCATGCTGGCGCTGCGGAGGAAGCCATGGGGCTCACCGGTGCAGGTTTGCGGAATATACGTGCAATACCTGCCACACGAAAGGCCACCTTCAGCGTATGTGTAAAAGACACCTGACTCACCGTGTGGCTGAGGAGATGGCAGAGGGTCCAGAGGGTCCATTTTCCAGCGAGGAGCAGGCAGAAGAAGACGAGGCGTTGTTTGGACTGTATACGTGTACCGACGGCTCGGCCTCGGTGATTATGGAGGTCAAGATTAATGGAGTCCCAGTGAGTATGGAAGTGGACACTGGATCGGGTCCGTCGTTGATGAGTCAGGAAACTTTTGAAAAACTGTGGGTTAACCCAGGTGCACGACCCAAGCTGGTCCCGGTCACGGCAAAGCTGCGTAGCTACACCAAGGAACTGATGCCTGTTTTTGGCAGAGCAGATGTGCAGCTATCTCACGGGGGCGAGACGCACGGTTTATCTTTGTGGGTCATTGCGGGCGATGGGCCGACGCTTCTCGGCAGAAGATGGATGGGAAAGGTCCGTGGGAGCTGGGAAGACTTCACTCCTCCACAGACCGCTGTCCCCCGGGTCCCCAAAGAGCAGGGCCGACCGAGCTGGAGAAGAAATAAGCAGTTCATCAGCAATCTCAATTCCACAGGCCACAGCAACCCTGCAGCCCCAACCCTGGAACAGCTGCTTTTCAACCCGGCTACAGGAGCGGCGGCAAGTGCTGGAGCAGGAGCGGAGGCCACAGGAGAGGCGGCAGGTGCTGGAGCAGGAGCAGAAGCCACAGGAGAGGCGGCAGGTGCTGGAGCAGGAGCAGAAGCCACAGGAGAGGCGGCACCAGCGGCAGGAACGGAGGCTGCAGCGGCGGCGGAGGCTACGGAGGCAGCAGATACGACTCGGGAGAACGCGATTTCTCGGACAGATGCAGGAGCCAGAACAGAGGATACGGCCAGCTTCAAGATCATGTTTTGGCTGTTTTCTTTCCTTCTTTCTTCGTTATTTCTTCTTTTCCAGAGAGTAAAACGGCAGGCCAGCGAGCTCAAGATGGCAGCAGCAGAGCTCTGCAAAGAACAAAGGCAAGCAGTACAACTAAAATGGCAGTGCCCAAGCCTCGTGGGAAGCACAAGATGGCGTCTTAAAAGGGAAATGCACCCAGGAGTCTTAAAAGGACCTTGCACCGTTGGCGGTCCCCACAAAGAGACTTTTGTAAGGCAAGAGCGAGTCTAAATGAGCAATGTGAATGTAGGATGACGGATTTATGATAAGAATTAATATTTTAATGTTGAATGGTCACTGTGTTTAAAATTATGGATATGAATTATGAAATTACGTCACTTTTCCCTGTTTTCCCAGGATAACCATCATCTCACTCTCCTGTCCTGTATAGACTGACCCCCAAAGACAGTGGTTTCTTAAATCCACTAGGATCCCGTGGCCTAGGATGAAGTCAACCCCCCGAATCCCTCTCCCTTCCTGCTCCCACTTCATCAGGACACAAGTCCACTTAGTGTGGAGTGTACCTAAATGAATGGAGAGCGGAACGGAGAATGAGCCAGTCTGTTCAGTGCCTGTGAAACCCACCAAGCTGCAGGGGACCCCGTTAGACAGAGGTGAGGCGGCGGGGTTAGCTGCATCCTTGAGGCACTGGTGTCCAGCAGGTAAGTCCCTTTCACCTTTTCCACTTCCATCTGTACAGTCGGTCTCCCCCACGCTGCGTCTGTCCTAGTCACGGTTTTGGTTGGGAGGGGGCACATGGGATTTCGGTACCGGTGGCGGTGGCTACCTTTCCAGGGCCATCTAACATGGCTCAGAGCACAGTTAAAAAGGTCACAAACGAGTGGGGAGGGACTGGCTTATCTGTCTCGGTCTTTTGGGCAAGGGCTGGAGAATTCTTTCCTGCACTATTCCTCCAAGGACTTTAACAATCCCTTCTCCAGTGCCCACTCTTTCCACACCCTAAACAGATACGTTTTATATCGGATGGGTTACCCCCCTCGTAGCTCCATTCCCTCTTGCCTTGGTTAGGTCGGATTTCGTGAACCCTTCCCTTTTGTGGGTGCTCTTCTGTCCCTCTGCCGTTTCTGCAAGCTAGGGTCAGTTGCCTAAGCACTCCCTGTTCTGTGGCTTAGGGATCTCTGGGGTCGAACCAGGCCTCAGCCTTGGTTCTTATTCTGGGTAAACTGTTAGCTACTAGGCTTTGGAGCCAGTGTGCTAATTCGTCCGGGTTTAAGTGATCTCTGTCGATGTCCCCACTACAGGCACTTTTGTACACTGGCCACAGTCGGTCTGCGAAAGCCTGAGGGGTTTCTCCTGTGAGCTGTACTGTTTGCTCTACGCTAGAGAAGGGACTCCCGTCATTGCAGTCCATAGCTTCTAAAATGTCCTTTTGGATGGCAGCAAGTGTTTTCTGTCCTCTTTTGCTCTCAGTAGAGAGGGACTGGTACAGTTTGCTGTCTAGAGATAGGAGAAGCATCTTTGCCATTTCTGCATCATCGCACTCATTAATATCCTCTGCCTGATCCACTTCCACAAAGTGAACCGAAGGGTCTCCCTTTAGAGTTAGCTTTCCCAGGTGGCTTATCATAGCCCCAAGCTGGTGAGGAGTGTGGGGGACCACAAACTGACTTTCCAGGGGCCCTGGACCCCCGTTAAGGGTGGGCGAGCCAAATTTCTGTTGCTGGACCGGGCACATTGGCCCTGGTTCTGGCTCTCCCTGTTCTGGCTTGCCTCCCTCTCCTCCCTGCTGCCAAACTGAGCTGAAACTCGGTGCTACAGGTGGTGGTGGTTCACTATCCCTGTCCGCCCCACAACTGATTTTCCCCTCCTGCTGCTGCACCAATGTAGTCACCGGTGCCACAGGTAGTGGCCAGGTAGTTTCCTCCTTCTCTTCCAGGTTTACCTGGGGCATACCCGGGCTTATTAGGCATACCATGCCTTTTGCCTTGGATAGAGCAAGGTTTAAACGTTTAATTTGTTGCTGGCAGGGACCGTGGTCTCCCGATTCAAACCCATTAGTGCTAGCTACTTTATACGCTGCTTGCACATCTTTTAATCTTGGCGAGTGCTTTTCTTCCTCAGTGACTTTTCATTACTTTTGGCCTCAGTAACCTGACATTGAAAATAGTCCTGACTGTTTTTAAACCTTCCATTATTTGGGTCCTTTCCTGTTTTAGCTTACGGAGTTCTCCTGATAATCTTTTTTCTGACATAACCCTTTCCTGATTGTTCTCTGCGCATTCCCATAACTCTGCCTGTAATGTTTCATTCATTCTGTCTAGCAGTTGGACCTGTCGCTGTAGACAGAACAACCAGATTACTTTCTCTACTGCTCTTTGTGATCTTTACTTGCTGTCCACTGGGCTGCAGTGTCAGCCGGACTTAGTTACATTCACTTTCTTATACTCATAGGAGGAAATCCTCTTTTCCATTTTGGTTCTTTGACCCAAACCAGCACCCTCTACATCACACCCCATGTACCAGAGTCCTGCCGTGGTTGCCATTTTGTAAGGAGTGGGGTGTTTGGGGTGTGTTGTGGTCTCTATGAGGGGTCAGGTTCCCTTCTGAGCAACTTGAGTGGTTTCGAATTGCTCCCCCTCCCTTGGGTTCTGTACTCTGGATTTATTTGGGGGGTGTGACAAAAGTGCAGAGGAAATTGGTTTGTTGCAAAGAACTTTGGTTTTATTGCAGTCAAAGTAATACAGGCTTATTACTCTAGTAAGAAAATACACGGCCAAATTTACAATCACTCTAATAAAGAACAAGACAAGGAAAAGTACAAGGTCAAACTTATAATCACTTTAATAAAGTACCATACACTACACATTCAAAGGGGGTTGCAGTAAAATTATACCTCCCACCTCCCAATACCTAATTCTAGCTAGCTTAGACTCCAGGGTGGCAGGGACTTATGCTTACCAATCCTTTTGATAGTTAATGGTAGATGGTGATGTTCTTCCTTTCTTCAAGACATCAAGACTTCGAGGCCGGAGAAGTTAGTTTTACAACTGTCACGTTGGTTTCTCTGCTTGTCTTGATGAGGTAGTAGCGACCACCTCTCTCCCCCTGTTGAAAACAGGGGCAGTTATACGATTTCAGTGTTATAATCTTGCCGCCCAATCTGTTCACAATCCTTTGTATAATTTTGGCAGGCTTGGTTCTTCTTTGTAATATTTTGGCGGGCTCGTTAAATGATATGTCTTGGGTGGGTTGATCTTCGAAAAACTGTTTCCTGATGCAAAAATTAGTTTGGTAATTGCAATGTCCTTTTGTGCTTAGTCTTTCACATACAGGCTGGATTTGGGCCTCTTTGTGATGTATATGCTGAAAATGGTTTGTCCAGACCCATGTTGATGGGGAGCTATCTCTGAGTGATACTGTGATGGTAATGTCTCTTGTGGAGGAAGATTTCCAAATACTCATTCTTCCAGACAGGTTACCTCAGTCCTCACACCCAGACAGTTCCAATAATCAAGTGGGCTTCCTTTCTTCCCTCGGTCCGCCCACAGGCTTGAATTTGTCTTGTAAAAGTTCATAACTCTATTAAAGTTCGTAGTTTCTTCCATAAGCACTTTAGAGTTGCAAACTTTTCGGTAGATAGTCCCAAATTAAATATCCTTTCGAATGAGCCCAAACACAAGGGGGTTCTGGTGAATTTTGCTCTTATTCAAGGAGGTGCACACGTTCGTTTCACTGCGGTCCCACCGTATGTCGTAAAGTGGGAGCACGCTATGACGGGTACTGACCTCTCCGGGTGCCGGAGCCGGGGTGCACACATAATACTGTGTCCCCAGCACTTGAACACCTATTCTAAACCAAAGTGCGGGTTTAAAGCTACTGGTGCACAGCCTATCAACTGCATCATGGAGGTAATGGCACAAGAACATGTCCCTCCACAGGTAGCATACATAGAGGGTGGGACATATTGTGTCACCACCAGTGCACCCCACTACCAACATGGACAACATTTCTGGTGTCCGGTGGGTGACAGCAGTTTTTGCTTTAAACCCGAGGCAGAAATTCAAGTGGCCCAGGAACAGATTATCCCCATTCCCGAACCCTCCACTGTTCACTTCACTGTGAGTGAAAACATCACAATCCTGCAAGATTATGTTGCACATTTTGGCTATGAAATTCCCCTCTACCTGAACATCTTACCACTCTAGTAGAAGCTGTAGTAATCTCACAAAAACATTTCTATACTCTAGAGCAGAAAACAATCGAGATGGGGCGAAAACTTCTAGAGATCACAATTCCGCCTTGGTGGGACATTTTCAGAAATATCGAAGTTCCTGCCGGAATCAGAATAGCTTCCCACATTCTGGTTGTCTGTCAACTCATGATCGTTCTTTACTTATGGTATCTCAAGTAAAACACAGAAGCCGTCAGATCCGGCACCAAAGGGTGCTGTCGGCTCTCTAGCCAAATTGGGGATCGCACAGGGAGGGGTAACACCATATTATCATGTTTAATTTGTTTTTGATTTTCACCTGCTATAAAAATGCAGAGGTCGAGTTGTTGTGTATGGAGAAAGAGTCAGACTGAACACTGTGAGCTCAAAGTAAAGTGTGACCTTAGTCTTTTATTGCAGGTCTCCAGATTGCCTCTCCAACCTGTGAAGCCTCCTTAAATACTTGTGCTCCCAAGGGATTATGGGATGCCTTGGGACTCCAGGGGATGAGCCCTCTGGTGGCTGTACAGAGTAAATATAAGTCCACATATATAACAACATTCCCCGCCAAAGTCAAGAGTGTAACTATTTACAATGTGAGTCGATCTTGGGCACTTCTTGCCCTGGTTGATCGTCTCGGTGTGAAAGCTGGTGTTGTTGAATCATTTGTTGGGCCCTCGCTGGGCTGCTGTGCAGCTGGCCTTGCTGGGCTGCCTGGTGTGTTGGGCCCGGCTGGGCTGCTGTGGATGATGGGTTCTGCTTCGTGGCCAACCGTGGTGCCGGTTGCCACTGGTGTGTGTGTTGGGGGATCAAAAAAGGTAGGGTCCAAGGTGGTTTGCTCAGGATAGTCCGTGAATCTGAGTTTGATTTGGGCCAAGTGTTTCCGGTGAATGAGTCCATTTGAAAGTTTGACCCGAAACACCCTGCTCCTCTCTTTGGCCACGACAGTGCCGGGAAGCCACTTGGGATCTTGTCCATAATTTAATACAATACAGGATCATTGATTTCAATCTCGCATGACACATTTGTGCTATCATGGTATGCACTTTGTTGAAGCCACCTGCTCTCTACCTGTTCATGTAGATCAGGGTGAACTAACGAGAGCCTTGTCTTAAGTGCTCTTTTCATGAGCAGTTCAGCAGGTGGGATCCTAGTGGGGTCTCGTGCAGCAGCTAAGCAGGATTCGGGATAGGCGAGTCTGCAGTGAGCCTTCAGTTACCCTCTTCAAGCCTTGCTTGATGGTTTGCACTGCTCTCTCTGCCTGACCATTGGATACTGGTTTAAACGGGGAAGATGTGACATGTTTGATCCCATTATAGGGCATGAATTCTTTGAACTCAGCACTGGTAAAACATGGCCCGTTGTCGCTCACCAGGACATCGGATAAGCCGTGAGTGGCAAACATGGCCCGCAGGCTTTCAGTAGTGGCAGCGGACGTGCTAGCCGACATTATCTCACATTCAATCCACTTGGAGTACGCGTCTACAACCACAAGGAATATTTTACCCAAGAATGGGCCTGCATAGTCGACGTGTACCCTAGACCACGGTTTGGAGGGCCAAGACCATAAACTTAGCAGCACCTCCCTAGGTACATTGCTTAACTGCAAGCATGTATTACATTTGTGAATGTAGGAGTCAAAGTCTGCATCGACACCGGGCCACCACACGTAGGATCTGGCTATCGCTTTCATCATTACGATGCCTGGGTGGGTACTGTGGAGATCATTGATGAAGGTGTCTCTGCCCTTCTTGGGGACCACTATTCGATTGCCCCACAGAAGGCAGTCTGCCTGTATAGACATTTCATCTTTGTGCCGCTGGAACGGCTTTATCTCTTCCTGCATTTCCACTGGAACACTGGACCAGCTCCCGTGAAGCACACACCTTTTGACGAGAGATAATAAGGGGTCCTGGCTTGTCCAGGTTTTGATCTGCTGGGCAGTGAAGTGTGATTGCTCACACTCAAATGCTTCCATAACCATAGCTAGATCTGCGGGCTGCGCCTTTTTCTACCCCCATGGTGGGCAATGGCAGCCTTCTGAGAGCATCGGCGCAGTTTTCTGTGCCTGGCCTGTGGCGGATGGCGTAGTTGTATGTGGACAACGTGAGCGCCCATCTCTGTATACGGGCCAATGTGTTGGTATTTATCCCTTTACTCTCGGAAAACAGGGATATAAGTGGCTTATGATCAGTTTTCAATTCGAATTTTAGCTCAAACAGGTATTGATGCATTTTCTTTACCCCATAGACACAAGCTAATGCTTCTTTTTCAATCATGCTTGCAGTGTCTCTGCACCTTGTTACAAACTCACACGAGGCATGTATATATCAGACACGGTCACTCTGTGACCTTCACTTTATTCCCAGGACCAAAGAGTGCTGACCCTGGATGGGACCTCCCCTTTTATACCTGGAAACCCAGGTGAGGAGTGTCTCCCGCAAGCTCACCCCCTGTGGTCAAGGTGTGCATTTCAAGGGTACAGGTACAGTGTGCATGAATTACAGTTACATAACTATTGTCATTGCAAGATGGTAAAATACATGACAATGCTGTAGGTTCTCTTAGCCTTAGACAGACTCCTGGATGCATAAGCAACCGGTTGCAGTTTCCCGAAATCATTAGCTTGTTGCAATACACACCTGACGCCATATGATGACGCATCATATGCTCATACCACACGATTACATGGATCATACAACACAAGCAATTTGTTTGAGCATAACAATTTTCTTAGCTTTTGCCCCAAACCCATTCGCCCCCTTTTCGTAGTAAGACATGTTGTGGTTCTAGCAGTGTGCTAAAACCCGGTAAGAAGTTCCCAAAGTAGTTCAAGAGTCCCAGAAACGAATGCAGCTCCGTCACGTTCTGTGGCCTCGGTGCGCTCTCGATTGCCTCCGTCTTCGTGCTGGTGGGCCTGATGCCGTCCGCCACGATCCTCCTTCCCAAGAACTCTACTTCAGGCGCCAGGAAAATGCACTTCGAGAGTTTTAACCTGAACCCCACAAGTTGAGTCGACTAAGAAACTCCTCCAGGTTCTGCTGGTGCTCGACTATGTTCTGACCTGTGACCAAGATGTCGTCCTGGAAGACCACGGTGTGCGGGACTGACTTCAGTAAACTTTCCATGTTTCTCTTGAATATCGGTGTGCGGGACTGACATCAGTAAACTTTCCATGTTTCTCTGGAATATCGGTGTGCGGGACTGACTTCAGTAAATTTTCCATGTTTCTCTGGAATATCGCCGCCGCTGATCGGATTCCAAACGGGCATCTGTTATAAACAAAAAGACCTTTGTGCATGCTGATGCAGGTGAGGGCCTTCGATGATTGCTCCAGTTCCTGCGTCATGTAGGCTAAAGTCAGATCCAGCTTGGTGAAGGTCTTTTCCTCTCGCCAGCATTTCAAAGAGGTCGTCAGCCTTTGGTGGATATTGGTCCTGCAGGGAGAAATGATTGATAGTTACTTTGTAATCGCCACAGATTCTGACGGTGCCATCTCCCTTGAGGACTGGGACAATAGGACTGGCTCACTCACTGAACTCGATCGGTGAAATGATGCCCTCTCTTTGCAGCTGGTCTAGCTCGATCTCTATCCTTTCTCTCATCATGTGCGGTACTGCTCTTGTCTTGTGATGGGGTCGCGCCCCCGGAATTAGGTGGATCTGCACTTTTGCTCCTTGGAATTTCTTGATGCCTGGTTTGAACAGCGAAGGAAATTTGTTTAAGACCTGGGCACACGAAATGTCATCAGCGGGCGATAGCGCTCGAACATCGTCCCAGTTCCAGTGTATCTTTCCCAGACAGCTGCTGCTGAGCAGAGTGGGACCATCCCCCTGTACCACCCAGAGTGGTAGCTTGTGCACTGCTCCATCGTAGGAGACCTTTACGGAAGCACTGCCGATTACAGGAATCAGTTCTTTAGTGTAAGTTCTTAGTTTCATGCGTACTGGAGTTAAGACTGGCCTTGAGGCCTTGTTGTACCACAACCTTTCGAAAGTCTTTTTGCCCATGATGGACTGGCTCGCGCCCGTGTCCAGCTCCATTGATACCGGGAGTCCATTTAATTCAACATTCAGCATTATCGGGGGACAATTTGTGGTGAGTGTGTGCACCCCATGTACCTCTGCCTCCCCTATCTGAGGCTCTGGTTTGTCGTGATACTCCATGGATCTGTCCTCCTCTACAACATGGTGGTTTGCAGGTTTAACCAGCTTAGCAGCTCGCCTGCACACTCATTGAAGGTGTCCCATTGTTCCACAGCCCTTGCAAACAGACTCTTTGAATCGGCATGAATGGAAACGATGAACACCCCCGCAGCACCAACAAGGTGTTAATGGCCTTGCATTCATCACCCTTGATGGTGAACTCTGAGTCATCTGCCGACGTGTAGCTGCAGGTATGTGCGACCTGCCCTGTACATTACGATTCGAAAACAACATCACTTTGTTCACAGTAGTTGTAGCAGCACTTGTGTGCTGAGAGATTTGCTTTGTATTGTCACTGGTGGCAATGAACGCCTGGGCTATCGCTATGGCCTTACTCAAGTTTGGGGTCTCTACAGTCAAAAGTTTGCGAGTATGGTTTCATGGCCAATGCCAAGTACGAAAAAGGCTCTGAGCATGTCCTTCAAATTCGCAATGTTCTGCAAGGCGTCTTAGCTCGGCGTCATAATTCACCACTTCCTGGCTTCAGACCTTTGTCGGTGTAGAACCGGTACCTCGCCATCAGAACGCTTTCTTTCAGGTTCAAATGCTCTCGGACCAGTGTGCACAACTTGTCATATGATTTCTCCGTGGGTTTCGCTGGAGTAAGCAGATTCTTCATGAGGCCATATATTAGTTCCCCACAGATGGTGAAGAGGATCGCCCTTCATTTGGCAGTGCTCTCTTCCCCATCTAGCTTGTTGGCCACGAAATATTAGTTGAGTCGCTCCACAAAAGTTTCCCAATCATCTCCCTCCGAAAATTTCTCCAGGATGCCCACTGTTCTCTGCATCTTTGGGTCCACTATCTGTATCTTATTGCCAGTTGTTGTGTGTGGAAAAAGTGTCAGACTGAACACTGTGAGCTCAAAGTAAAGTGTGACCTTAGTCTTTTATTGCAGATCTCCAGAGTGCCTCTCCAACCTGTGAAGCCTCTTTAAATACCTGTGCTCCCAAGGGATTATGGGATCCCTTGGGACTCCAGGGGACGAGCCCTCTGGTGGCTGTACAGAGTAAATACAAGTCCACATATATAACACGAGTGTTGTAGGAATTTTGCTTAAAATTGTGTTTGACTATGTACCTGCATTTTCTGTAAAACTGGAGTAATGGACGGGCGTCGGACCCACTCTATGCTGCAACATAATTGGAATGACTGTATTTACCTGTAAACTGCATTACATTTCAAAAGGGGTATGCACGTTTAAGTTTTAGCTTGGTAAATACAGGGGAAGGTTGGCTCTCGGGAGTCAGGAATTTTGCTCACCTAGCATGATACTCTCGCATGTAGAGTAACACAGGGGGGACTGTAAGATTGCAAAATTCATGGCCTAGGCCTAGGCAGACATCGCAAATACCAAAACTAATTTTCCCGATCAAGAAACAAATTCGACAGATCGACACATCCGAGACAGGTTATCGTTAATTGAGCCCGCCAAAATATGACAAAGAAATATCAAGCCCGCCAAAATTAAGACAAATAATCGGGGATGATTTGGCGCGCAGATTAGAACGGCTCCCAAAGTATAACTGGGGCCCTGTTTTTAACGAGTTAGGAGAGGAAAAGGAGAGCACCGCAGCAGTTTTAATGAGCCTTCCAGAGAGCTTGCTACACAGCCTTCTATGCAACTCTTCTGAGCATCAACATCTTCAGCCTCGACAACACTCCTGGGCTACACTGCTCTGCTACCGAAGAAGAAGGAAGAACACCATCAAGTCAGAGAAAATCAGTTCCAGTAACTTCAGACATCGCCATCGCAGCATCAACTGACCACAGCCAACGTGGTAACATTGAAACCACCGCGATCGATAAATTCCAAGAATTAAACTTCTCGAAAGTTTCCACTCTACAATCTGTTCCTAGCTACCAACAGGTGAAACATTGCCGAAAAGAACTTTAAAACCTATTGCTGACGGAAGAAAAGTGAGTACTCACTCACCCCATAAGTCCAATACGTGCCCTACCGCATCAGCAGACCACCCAATTAAAGACTACGCAGTAAGAAGTCTTCCACGACGTTCAGGGTACGGCAAGCAGAACTTACAGAGTCCAGCGAACCCCGAAATCGCGAACCACCGGCAACTGACAATGAAAGGATTGGTGAGCATAATCCCTGTTTGCCTGGAGTTCAATCTAGTCAGAGTTAGGCATTGGGGGGTGGGCGGTGTATTATTTTCTGTAACCCTTTTTGAACATGTGATAAAGTGTTCTTTATTCTAGTGATTGCAAGCTTTGACACTGTATTTCCTTGTCCTTAATAAAATCAAAGTTCTTTGCAACAAAACCAGTTGTCTCTTGCACTTTGTCACATCCCCAAATAAATCCAAAGTCTAGAACCCAGGGAGTGGGAGCGATTCGATCCGCTCAGAAGGTCAGAAGTGAACCTGACCCCCAGATCCACCACCCCTTACATTGGGAGGCCTTCGTGGAGTGACTCGACCAATATTTCGTGGCCAACGAGCTGGAAGTGGATGAGAATGCTGCCAAATGAAGGGTGATCCTTCTCACCATCTGTGGGGCAACAACTTATGGCCTCATGAAGAATCTTCTAGCTCTGGTAAAACCAACAACCAAATCCTATGAAGAATTGTGTACGCTGGTCCGGGAGCACCTAAATTCTAAGGAAAGCGTTTTGATGGCGCGATATCGGTTCTACATGTGTCAATGGTCGGAGGGCCAGGAATTGGCAAGCTACGTCGCCGAACTAAGGTGCCTTTGCAGGAAATTGCGAATTTGATGGATCCCTTGATCAAATGCTGAGAGACTTTTGCGTGCTTGGCATTGGCCATGAGGTAATCCTTCGCAAACTATTGACTGTTGAAACACCGAATCTGAGCAAAGCCATAACGATAGCCCAGGCATTTATGTCCACCAGCGATAACACCAAACAAATTTCACAACATAAAGAGGTTTCGGCCAGTACTGTGCACCAAGTAACATCGTTTTCAAGCAGGAATACATATGGCAGAAGGTACACGCCAGCTGCTGATCGACCTCAAATGATCCAGAGTCCACCATCAATTGTTAATGCGAGGCAGTTAACACCTTGTTGGCGTTGTGGAGGTGATCATCAGGCCCATCAATGCCGCTTCAAGCACTATGCGTGCAATGGCTGCAGAACAATGGGGCACCTCCAGCGAATGTGCAGGTGAGCTGCAAACCTTGCAAATTCACCACTTTGCAGAGAAAGATCGATCCATGGTGGATCAGGCTGAACGAGAGACTCGAACAGAGGAGGCAGAAATGTACAGAGTACACACCTTCACCATGAAATGTCCACCAATAATGTTAAAAGTTGAACTGAACAGAATTCCAGTATCCATGGAACTGGACACGGATGCAAGTCACTCCATAATGAGCAAAAAGGCCTTCAACAGGCTGTGGTGCAACAAGGCACACAGGCCCAAGCTCAGCCCCATTCACACCAAGCTAAGAATGTACACCAAAGAACTGATCTCTGTAATTGACAGCACAGAAGTCAAAGTCTCCTATGATGGAGGAGTGCACGAACTCCCACTATGGATTGTGCCAGGGGATGGCCCCACACTTTTCGGCAGAAGCTGTCTGGGGAAAATCCACTGGAACTGGGACGACATCCGTGCACTTTCGTCCATTGACGACGCCACGTGCCCAGGTTCTGAGCAGATTTCCATCATTGTTAGAGCCAGACATTGGAAGTTTCTCGGGGGTGAAAGTACAGATCCACTTGGTTCCCAGTACACGACCTATCCACTACAAGGCATGGGCGGTACCGTATATGATGCGAAAGACGTTGACCATGCAGGCCCATTTCTAGGCAAAATATTCTTGGTTGTTGTGGATGCTTATTCAAAATAGATTGAATGTGTAATAATGTCTGTAAGCACATCCACCGCCACCATCGAAAACCTACGAGCCATGTTTACCACACACGGCCTACCTGATGTCCTAGTCAGCGACAATGGGCCGTGTTTCACCAGTGCTGAATTCAAGGAATTCATGACCCGCAATGGGATCAAGCACGTCTGCCCTGTTCAAGCCCGCATCCAACGGCCAGGCAGAACGGGCAGTTCAAATCATCAAGTAAAGCTTGAAACATGTGTCGGAAGGCTCCCTGCAGACCTGACTGTCCTGAGTTCTGCTCAGCTACCACACCAGATCCCACTCACTCACCGGGGTTCCCCCAGCTGAGCTGCTCATGAAAAGGGTGCTCAAAACAAGGCTTTCTCTTGTCCACCCTAATCTCCATGATCATGTCGAGGACAGGCAACATCAACAAAGCATGTACCATGATTGCGCAAACTTGTCACGCAATATTGAGGTCAATGACGCTGTGTTTGTACTCAATTATGGACATGGTCCCAAATGGCTCACTGGCACGGTCATAGCCAAAGAAGGGAGTAGGATGTTTCAGGTCAAATTGGCCAATGGACTAATGTGCAGAAATCATTTGAACCAAACCAAATTGTGGTTCACTAACAACTACTAGCAACCCAAAGAGGACACCATCAACTTCGACCCTCCAACACACACACAAGTGGCAACCAACACATGGTTGACCACGAAACCGAACTCACCATCCCCAGCAGCCCGGCAAGGCCAGCTGCCCAGCAGCCCAGTGAAGAACCAACCAACTCACCCACACCTGCATTTGTACCGAGACGATCGACAAGGGAGCGAAAAGCCCCAGATCGTCTCACCCTGTAAATAAGTGTACTATTGACTTTACGAGGGAGTGATATTATGTATTTAACCCTTGGCAACCTGTATCACACCACCATCAGAGGGCCTACCTGTTGGAGTTCCAAGGGATCCCAGTATCCCTTGGGAGCATGGTATATAAGCAGGCCACCGACGCGGTACCTGCACTCTGGAGTCTAATTAAAGGAGCTAAGGTCACACTTACTCATTGCTTACAGTACTCAGTTTCATCCTTTATTATAAGCATAATAGATGTCAGGCTAACTGATCTGTAGTTCCCCATTTTCTATTTCCCTCCTTTCTTAAATAGTGGGGTTACATTTGCTACCTTCCAATCTGCAGGAACCATTCTAGAACCTTTGGAATTTTGGAAGATGACAACCAATGCATCCACTATTTCTATAGCCACCTCTTTCAAAACCCAAGATGTAGTCCATCAGGTCCAGGGGATTTATCGGCTTTCAGTTCCATTAATTTCTCCACTACCATTTTTTTACTAATTCTAATTTTTTTCAGTTCCTTATTCTCGCAAGAGCCGTGGTTCTTCACTATACTTGGCAGGTTTTTTGTGTCTTCTTCCGTGAAGACACAGAGTATTTGTTTAACTTCTCTGCCATTTCCTTATTCTCCATTATACTTTCTCCTGTCTCAGCCTGCAAGGGACCCACATTTATTTTTGCTAATCTTTTCCCTTTTACATACCTATAGAAGCTTTTACAGTATGTTTTTATGTCTCTCACTAGTTTACTCTCATTCTATTTTCCCTTTCTTTATCAATTCTAAAATCCTCCCAATCCTCAGATTATTACTCTTTTTGGCAACATTATAAGCTTCTTCCTTTGATCTAATACTATTTTTAACTGCTCTTGTTAGCTATAGTTGGACCACTTTTCCTGTGGGTTTTTTGTGCCTTAAAGGAATGTATATTTGTTGTAAATTATGCATTAATTCTTTAAATGCTATCCATTGCTTGTCCAATGTATATCAAATAATATTAAAGGGTGAGTTAGGAATTGATCACTTCAAAATATCTTCAAATATCATATTTGTTACTGTTGAAATAGCAACCCATCCCATTTTTCCTCCAGTTGGTAGTATTCTTGTCTTGGGAACACAAGGTTGTGGGTTCAAGCCCACCCTAAGGGAGTGTAACAATTGCAATGCACACACAACAAAAAGTGACTGCACTTCAAAAGTAATTAATTAGCTTTGAATATATTGGTACATTCTCAAAAAGGGCTAGAAAGTTCAAGTTTCTTCTTCACAGCCCATGTGAATGGTCGTTCTGACTGCCTTCCTCTCTTTAATAGTCTTGTCCATACTGGGAGGCCCTGGAGAAGGAGCACACATTGTTCGCCAATACCTTTGAGGCCTTTCCCAACTGGTGGACACTGTAGGACTTGAGTGGACATCAGGAATAATATTATTTAAGTTTATAAGTTTCCTTTTTTTTATGGTTAAGTTCTTTATTAGTTGCATTGTTTTAAAAGGGGGCAAATTTGTTTAGTTCCTGGTTAATGACACCAATATTTTAGAAAGGCATAGGACCTTAAGAGAAAAGGATTTCCCAATCAATCATGACAATGTGCTAACTCATTGCATCAGCCAGTCTAGCACCTGAGCACTAGTTTAAAATTTCTACATGTCTAGGTGGGCTCATGGAGCTTTATCTTAATATATACCAATAAATTGAGACATGCAAAAGCAGATCGTGAGTTTGCATCATTGGTTTCCCATTCAATGAATTCCGGGGCTCTGTACAGCTGAGCTATTAACCATAAGAATGGAGGAAAATTAGAAAGTGAGTCAAAGCAATAATATCACAAGCCCAAATAAAAAGGATTTGCATTTAAATAGCACCTTAACACATCATCAGGATGTCTTAAAGTTTATCATACCCAATTAATTACATTTGAAGTATAATCATTGTTGCTTTTTAGTGTACAGCAAAGCCCCAAAAGGAGAAAATGAGATATATGACTAGCTAATCTGCTTTTGATGGTGCAGGTTGAGGGCGAGTGTTGGCCAGGACTGCTACTTCTTCTTCAACTAGTGCCATGCGATCTTCAATGCCCACCTGAATAGTATGATGTCTATTCATTAGATGCCCTTTAGTGCAGAATTGTGGGTTTTTAATGTGTGTATTTTGAGGAAGATGGTTGCAGTTGTTGGAGGCCAATGATTTCAGATCCAGAATATCGCTGCAGGAATTGCTCAGGGTAGTATCCTCGGCTCAACTATCTGCAGCTGCTTCATCAATGACTTCCCTCCATCATAAATTCAGAAGTGGGGATGTTCGCTGATAATTGTAAAAGTGTTCAGTTCCATTCACAACTCCTCAGATAATGTCCACATGAAGCAAGACCTGGTCAACATCCAGGCTTGAGCTGATAAACAGGGAAGTAATATTCGTGCTACACAAATGTCAAGCACTGACCAACAAGAGAGTCTAACCATCAGCATGACATTCAGTGGCATTACCATTGTCGAATCTGCCATCATCAACGTCCTGGGGTCACCCTTGACCAGAAACTTAACTGGACCAGCCACATAAATACTGTGGCTACAAGAGCAGGTCAGAGGCTGGGTATTCTGTCACTCAGTGACTCACCTCTTAACTCCCCAAAAGCCTTTCCACCATGTACAAAGCACAGGAATATGATGTTATACTTTCCACTTGCCTGGATGCGTATAACTCCAACAACACTCAATAAACTCAACATCATTCAAGACAAAGCCACCTTAAATATTCATTCCCTCCACCACCAGCGCAATATGCACTGCAGCAACTTGCCAAGGCTTCTTTAACAGCAACTCTCAAATCCTAATTACCCTTGAGAAGGTGGTGGTGTTCTGACTTCTTTAACTGTTGCAGTCCATGTGGTGTTCGATATGGAGCAACATTTCCCCTAAGGTCTGCGGGCATTTATCAACCGCTGGAAAAGATACCGCGTATTTGATACATTAAAGGGACGGTGTACGAAAAAGAACTAGAGGGAACATTGGTAGAGAATTCCAGGATTCCCAGTGACGATGAACGAACGGCAATATATTTCCAATTAGAAGGACACCATCCTGACAGCGGTCTGCACTACAGCTCACCATCACAGGGCAATTAGGGTTTGGGCAATAAATGCTGGACTTACCAGTGACGCCCACATCCTGTAATAAAAAATATTTTCTTTTACTGCTATTTCATACTTTGTCATTCTTTTCTCATCACTCTTTATTGTTAGATGTTTTTGTTCATGTTGTCTTTTTCTGTTAGTTATTTTTTATTTCAAGTTTTATGATCTCCGACTTTGTAGTTTCTCTTCCAGGACGTGATGACTGAACGTGTACCTTTTTTTAAATGGCGCAATGATTACTGAATCATATTAATAAGACTCAAAGTACACGTTAACGGTACAGTGTCAGTATGCAATCTCCCATCCTGGTGAATTACGGAAGCGCACACATACAATTATCTAAATATGCTCAGCTCGGCCTGGGTAGCACTTTGCACTGCTGGGGGTGAGGGGCGGTGATTTGGAAAGATGCGTGACGCATCTGAAACCTCCTTACGCCGCAACAAATTCCTATCCAATTGATGCAGCCTATAGAATACACACAGATCAGAGAGAGCTGTCTGAGAGGGAGAGCGTGCCCCGAAGGTATTAAGCCTACGCAAGTTTTATGCTGAGTTAGTGGGGAGGAAAACATTTCTAAAATATAGTGAAATGTCTTGTGTATTAGTTGTAGCGTATTGAGGCTTAGAGTTTGTAACAATTAGTTGTCACCAGTCTGTTCAGGTATTGGATTTGTAAGGATAGAGTTTTGACAAGAGATTAATTTGATGAAATTGCCTGTTTGTGGAAAGTTAAAGTCGATTTTGAAACCTAAGCTTGCCAAGATTATCTTAAGTGATGCCGCTTCACGTTCTGTTCCAGTAACTTGGCCTTTTGAATAATTCAATTTAAAACTTTTTTTAGAAAATACACCTCGGAATACCACCAAATGGTTGAAGCTCGTTAGTACTCAAGATTTGTATTTTGTTTCGTGGAGGTTTCAGCTTCCGTTTGTATTTTTTGGGGGAAAGATGATTTTCATTGTTTAAAGTGAAAATAAAACTAGTTTAAATATGGAAAGGATTTTGGGGATGAATTGCATTCGTTATAGTACGTTAATCTTTGCAAAGCACTCAAACCTCATCTTCAAGTTGGGATGACCAGATTGTTGCATTACGGCTGCTTGGGTCCAACATTCTTTAATTGAAAATGTTTCTGCAATTTGTTAAGTCTGGACAACAAATTAGTTCTGAAAATCATCAATTTATGGGGTGGTTAATTGGAAGGGATTTCTCCAGTGTCCCATCTGCACACGTGCAGCTCGTTTCCATGTGATTTACTTTAACTATCTTTAAATAGCCAGTTCTGTTCAGCTGGTACACCAACCCCTAAATGTGTGTAATTTTTCTCTTTTTTTTTAAAAGTGGGTTGTTCAACTAACTTGCTATTCTATGGCTTTCTAATGTTAAACTTAATGGAATGTATCCCATGCAGTTCAGTTTTTCAATTTTTTTCAATATATTTCCTGTGGAGAAGTGATGAGCTGTTTCTTTTCAGTGTTGGTAATTCTTGGGTGAAACATTCCAATCCTGTATATAAATTTACAGGCCATTTGGCCCAACTGGTCTATGCTGGTGTTGATGCATACACAAACCTATTCCTATCATTCACCTCGCCTCAGTTTTTTTAAAAGAGTGCACATGTGGCAAAAGAAATCTGTTGAGACAAACTACCATATTATACAAAAAATACTTGGAGTGTCTTTGGCAATGTCATTAGTTTAGCAGTATAGTGTATATTAATGTAAACTTAATATTTGATGTTTTGGTCTTTCCCAATGATGGGTGTTTTTGTGACCTGGAATACTGTTTCCAATGGACTCAGTACTAGGTCCCTTGCTTTTTGTGGTATATATCAATGATTTTAGACTTGAATGTAGGAGGTATGATTAAGAAGTTTGCCAATGATACTAAAATTGGCTGTGTGATGATGATGACGAAGAAGAAGAAGAAAGCTGTATACTGCAGGAAGATATGAATGAACTAGTCAGGTGGGCAGAACAATGGCAAATGAAATTAAATCTAATCTAGGGAGGGTTAACGAGGCAAGGGAATACATATTAAATGGTAGACACTGAGAAGTGTACAGGAACAAAGGGACCTTGGAATGCATGTCCACAGACTGCTGAAGGTAGCAGGACAGGTAGATAAGGTGGTTACAAAAGCAGAATACTGTGGCTGCTGGAATCTGGAATAAAAACAGATCCTGGAAATCTCAACAGGTCAGGCAGCATCAGAGTTAACGTTTCTGGTCGACCCTTCATCAGAACTGAAGAGTGTTCAGAAAGAACAGATTCTTAACAAGCACTAAAAGGGGTGGGGGGGCCAAAGAACAAAAGGGAAGGTCTGTGATAAGTTGGAAGACAAGAGAGATTAGAGGGACAAGGGATAATGGTTCAAATGGTAATGCCAGGAGTTAAAAAAACAGTTTAAGGTGGTTAAGAAGGCATATGGAATACTTGCCTTTATTAGCCAAGGCATAGAATACATGAGCAGGGAGGTTATGCTTGAAATGTATTAGATACTAGTTAGGCCACAGCTAGAGTACTGCATGCAGTTCTGGTCACCACATTACAGGAAAGATGTGATTGCACTAGGGAGGAGATTTACGAGGATGTTATCTGGACCAGTATTTTAGCTAATGAGGAGAGATTGGAGAGGATGGGGTTGCTTTCTTTAGAACAGAGGAGGCCGAAGGGAGACCTGATTGCGATGTATACAATTATGAGGGGTCTATATAGAGTGGATAGGATGGACCTATTTCCCTTAGCAGAGGAGTCAACAACCAGGGGGCATAGATTTAAAGTAATTGGTAGAAGGATTTGAGGGGAAATATTTTCACCCGGAGGGTGGTGAGGTTCTGGAACTCGCCGCTAAAAGGGTGATAGAGGCAGAAGCCCTCACCACATTTAAAAATAACTTGGATGTGCACTTGAGGTGCCGTAACCTACAACGCTACAGACCAAGAACTGGAAAGTGGGATTAAGCTGGATAGCTCTTTGTTGGCCAGCGTGAACATGATGCTGTAAATGTCTGATTTTTGAAGGAGGAAGAATTCCAAGTGAGGATATGACTGAAGATATGCCACTTAAAAAGGAATTAATGGTAAGATTTCTTTCCAAAAACATTTCATGCCATTAGCCATTACATATATTGTGCACATTTAACTGTAATGCAATAAAACACCTTGGGTTGGAAATTCGATGATTTTGTGACCGGGTTTTTGGTGCTATTTCACCTTTTTTTGACGGAAAATTCGGTGATGTTTTGCGGCAGTGGTTTTCAAATACTGCTGGAGAGGACCACCACCGTGCTAGACTCAAAATATCGCTTTCCTCCAAAATTTGGCCCTGTGCGCACATTTTGTGCAAAAAAAACACCGACGAGGGGAAAAGCCTGTCGTAGCCGGCCTGCTAGCTGTGGCAAGTTTTAAAGTTTTTATTAATTCTTTTGCAGCGATTCGATAGGTAAGTGTTTTGTAAATTAATTTTTTTTGTTTCCAATTTATTGGTGTTTTTCCACCCTCCCAAGGCCAAACTCAGCTGTATCGGCCTTGACTAATGTTGCCGAAATTCGTGGTTTGCGCTGCGAATCCTCGTGCAACGCCGACTTTTAGTACTGCACACATTCAGGCCTGATAGTGAAGTGATAACGGTCATTTTGGTGCAAAAATACCGTTATCATTTAGAACCGCATTTCCAGTCCCTAATACCCAATTTGTGTGTCTGCTAGTTAACTTTTACAAAAGCTTCCGAACAGACTTGTAGAACTACAATACTTAGTATTTTTGGTTGAGTACTGTCCTGTAAAATATACTGAAGGTTTAAGTAACCTCTGAAAACATTTGTGCCCTAATGCCTCTGTCGTACTGTGCCTTTGGGACCACAGCACCAATGACTTGTCAGGCGAGTCCCAAATGTGTTTACGTGCCCTGTTGCTTCCTGACCACAACTTTGCTGGTGTGAATGAGACCACCTCCAACAGTGCAGGTGTTCTTCTGCTGATATTTGATTGGCTGTAATATGAAGTTAAAGTAAGCACAGATGTATCTTGTTTTAAAGGTTAGACTTTGTCCTGTGCTGATGTTTTATTTGCTGTTTAAGAACACAAGATGTAGGACTGGGGTATGCGGCCTGCTCCACCGTTCAAAATGATCATGGCTGAACTTTGACATCAATTCCACTTTCCCACCCTATCCCCATATTGCTATATATGTAAACCTGTATATACTTTATGTAGCCACCAGAGGGCTCATCCCTGGAGTCCCAAGGGATCCCACAATCCCTGGGGAGCACAGGTACTTAAGGAGGCCTCACAGGCTGGAGAGGCACTCTGGAGACCTGCAATAAAAGACTAAGGTCACACTTTACTTTGAGCTCACAACATCCAGTCAGACTCTTTATTCATACATAACAACTGGCGACAAGATACAGATGATGAACCCAATGATGCAGAGAACAGTGGGCATCCTGGAGAAATTTTCAGAGAGAGATGATTGGGAAATCTTCGTGGAGTGATTCGACCAATACTTCGTGGCCAACGAGCTGGTAGGAGAAGCGAACGCCGCCAAACTAAGGGCGATTCTCCTCACCATCTGCGGTGCACCAGCATGTGGCCTCATGAAAAATCTGCTTGCTCCAGCGAAACCCACAGAGAAATCGTATGATGATTTGTGCACACTGGTCCGGGAGCATCTGAACCTGAAGGAAAGCGTTCTGATAGCGAGGTACTGGTTCTACACCTAAGAAAGGTCTGAAGGCCAGGAAGTGGTGATTTATGTCGCCGAGCTAAGATACCTTGCAGGATATTGTGAATTTGGAGCACGTGCTCAGAGACATTTTTTGTACTTGGCATTGGCCTTGAAGTGATACTTTGCAAACTTTTGACTGTAGAGACCCCAACCTGGAGTAAAGCCATAGCGATAGCCCAGGCGTTCATTGCCACCAGTGACAATACTATGCAAATCTCTCAGCACACGAGTGCTGCTACAAGTACTATGAACAAAGTAATGTTGTTTTCAAAGTACAGGGCAGGCCCCACATGCCTGCAGCTGCACGTCTGCAGATGTCTGAGCCCACCATCAAGGGTGATGAATGCAAGGCCATTAAAACCTTGTTGGCGCAGTGGGGGTGATCATCGTTTCCATTCATGCCACTTCAAAGGGAATGTTTGCAAGGGCTGTGGAACGATGGGACACCTCCAATGTATGTGCAGGTGTGCTTCAAATCCTGTTAATCCTGCAAACCATCATGTTGCAGAGGAGGACAGATCCACGACGAACCAGAGCCTCAGACCGAGGAGGCAGAGGTATATGGGGTGCACACATTCACCATGAATTGTCCGCCGATAATGCAGAAGGTTGAATTAAATGGACTGCCGGTGTCAATGGAGCTGGACACAAGCATGAGCCAGTCCATTATGAGCAAAAAGACTTTCGGAAAATTGTTGTGCAGCAAGGCCTCAAGGCCAGTCTTGACTTCCATTTGCACGAAACTGAGAATTTACACAAAGGAACTGATTCCCATAATCGGCAGTGCTACTGTAAAGGTCTCCTACGATGGAGCGGTGCACAAGCTACCACTCTGGGTGGTACCGGGCGATGGCCCCAAGCTGCTTGGCAGGATCTGGCTGGGGAAGATACGCTGGAACTGGGACGACGTCCGAGCACTCTCGTCCGCTGACGACACTTCGTGTGCCCAGGAACTTTAAGAAGTTCCCTTCGCTGTTTGAACCAGGGAGCAAAAGTGCAGATCCACCTAATTCTAGGGGTGCGTCCCATCCATCACAAGGTGAGAGCAGTACCGTACATAAGGGTAGAGATCGACCAAGACCGACTGCAACAAGAGAACATCATTTTGCCAATCGAATTTAACGAGTGGGCCAGTCTGATTGTTGCAGTCCTCAAGGGAGATGACACCGTCAGAATCTGTGGTGATTACAAAGTTACTATCTATCGTTTCTCCCTGCAGGATGAATATCCCCTACCAAAAGTTGATCTTTTTGCTACGCTGGCGTGAGGAAAGACGTTCATGAAGCTGGACTTGACCTTGGCCTACATGATGCAGGAGCTGGAGGAATCATCGAAGGGCCTCACTTGCATCAACATGCACAAAGGTCAGCCGCGGCGATATTCCAGAGAAACATGGAAAGCTTACTGAAGTCGGTCCCGTGCACGGTGGTCTTCTAGGACGACATCTTGGTTACAGGTCGGGTCACAGTCAAGCATCCGCAGAACCTGGAGGAGGTTCTTCGTCGAATCAACGTCATGGGGCTCAGGTTAAAACACTCAAGTGCATTTTCCTGGCGTCTGAAGTGGAGTTCCTGGGCAGAAGAATCGTGGTGGACGGCATCAGCCCTACCGATTCGAAGATGGAAGCAATCGAGAGCACACTGAGACCACAGAACGTGACGAAACTGCGGTCATTTCTTGGACTCCAGAACTACTTTGGTAACTTCCTACTGGGTCTCAGCACCCTGTTAGAACCACTATGGGTATGGGGTAAAAGTCTAGAAAATTGTTATGCTCAAACAAATTGCTTGTGTTGTATGATCCATTTGGTACTAGCATATGATGCGTTGTCGTACGGTGTTGGGTGTGTATTGCAACAAGCTAATGAATCTGGGAAATTGCAACCGGTTGCTTATGTATCCAGAAGTCTGTCTAAGGCTGAGAGCGCCTACAGCATGATAGAAAAAGAAGTGTTAGCGTGTGTGTATGGGGTAAAGAAAATGCATCAATATCTGTGGGCTAAAATTTGAATTGGAAGCTGACCATAAGCCACTGCTATCCCTTTGTTCCGAAAGTAAGGGGATAAATACGAATGCATCAGCCCGCATCCAGAGATGGTCGCTCACGTCCGCATACAACTACGCCATCCGCCACAGACCAGGCACAGAAAACTCTGCCGATGCTCTCAGTAGGCTACCATTGCCCACCACGTGGGTGGAAATGGCACCGCCCGCAGATTTAGTCGTGATTATGGAAGCATTCAAGAGTGGCAATAGCCCGACAGATTAGAATCTAGATGAGCCAAGACCCCTTACTGTGTTTTATAAAAAAAAAAAAAAAAAAAATTGTTTGCTTCACGGGAGCTGGTCCGGTCTCGCAGTGGAAATGCAGGAAGCGATAAAGCCGTACCAGCGGTGCAAAGGTGAAATATCTGTACAGGCAGACTGCCTTCTGTTGGGTAATCGGGTAGTGGTCCCCAAGAAGGGCAGGGACACTTTCATCAGTGACCTCCACAGTACTCATCCAGGCATCGTAATGATGAAGGCGACAGCCAGATCCCATGTGGTGGCCCGGTATCGATGCGGACTTTCATTTGTGCACGCAGGGCTCTAACACGTGGTCGCAGTTAAGCAATGCATCCAGGGAGGTGCCACTAAGTTTATGGTCTTGGCCCTCCAAACTGTAGTCCAGGGTCCATGTCGACTATGCAGGTCTGTTTTTGGGTAAAATGTTCCTTGTGGTTGTAGATGCGTACTCCAAATGGATTGAATGTGAGAATGTCGGCAAGCACGTCCGCTGCCACCACTGAAAGCCCGCGGGCCATGTTTGCCACGCATGGACTGCCTGATGTTTCACCAGTGCCGAGTTCAGAGTTCATGATCCGTAATGGGATCAAACATGTTATATCTTACCTGTTCAAACCAACATCCAATGGTCAGGCAGAGAGAGCAGTGCAAACTATCATGCAGGGCTTGAAGAGGGTAACTGTAGCGTCGCCTATCCCGAGTTCTGCTTAGCTACTACACGAGACCCCACTCGCTCACTGGGATTCCACCTGCTGAACTCGTGAAAAGGCACTTAGTTCACCCTGATCTACATGAACAAGTAGAGAGCAGGCGGCTTCAACAAAGTACATATGATAGCGCAAATGTATCACGCGAAATTGAAATCAATGATCCTGTATTTGTGTTGAACTATGGACAAGGTCCCAAGTGGCTTCCTGACACTATTGTGGCCAAAGAGGGGGAGCAGGGTGTTTCAGTTCAAACTTTCAAATGGACTCATTCACTGGAAACACTTGGACCAAATTAAACTCAGATTCACGGACTATCCTGAGCAACCCACCTTGGACCCTACCTTCTTTGCCAAAACCATGCCAAAAATTGCTGGTCATGGGAATGTGGGAAGGGAGGACTTTGAGACAATCACTATCACTCGAGGGGTAGTGCTGGACAGGGTAATGGATCTCAAAGTATACAAGTCCCCTGGTCCTGATGAAATGCATCCCAGGGTATTAAAAGAGATGGTGGAAGTTATAGCAGATGCATTCGTTATAATCTAGCAAAATTCTCTGGACTCTGGGGAGGTACCAGCGGAATGGAAAGCAGCTAATGTAACGCCTCTGTTTTTTTTTAAAAAAAGGGGCAGACAAAAGGCAGGTAACTATAGGCCAGTTAGTTCAACATCTGTAGTGGGGAAAATGCTTGAAGCTATCATTAAGGAAGAAATAGCGCAATCAAGCAGACGCAACATGGATTCATGAAGGGGAAATCATGTTTAACTAATTTACTGGAATTTTTTGAGGATATCACGAGCATGGTGGATAGAGGTGTACCGCTGGATGTGGTGTATTTAGATTTCCAAAAGACATTCGATAAAGTGCCACACAAAAGGTTACTGCAGAAGATAAAGGTACGCGGAGTCAGAGGAAATGTATTAGCCAGCCCATTCTCTATTCATGCTAACAGAAAGCAGAGTCGGAATAAATGGGTCCTTTTTCGAGGTGGAAATTGGTGGTTGGTGGTGTGCCACAGGGATCGGTGCTGGGACCACAATTGTTTACAATATACATAGATGACCTGGAAGAAGGGACAGAGTGTAGTGTAACAAAATTTGCAGATGACACAAAGATTAGTGGGAAAGCGGGTTGTGTCGAGGACACAAGCTGTAAAGAGATTTAGATAGGTTAAGCGAATGGGCTAAAGTTTGGCAGATGGAATACAATGTCGGAAAATGTGAGGTTATCCACCTGGGGGGCGGGGGGGGGGAAACAGTAAAAGGCAATATTATTTGAATGGGGAGAAATTACAACATGCTGCGGTGCAGAGGGATCTGGGGGTCCTTGTGCATGAATCCCAAAAAGTTAGTTTGCAGGTGCAGCAGGTAATCAGGAAGGCGAATGGAATGTTGGCCTTCATTGCGAGGGGATGGAGTACAAAAGCAGGGAGGTCCTGCTGCAACTGTACAGGGTATTGGTAAGGCTGCACCTGGAGTACTGCGTGCAGTTTTGGTCACCTTGAGAAAGGATATACTAGCTTTGGAGGGGGTACAGAGACGATTCACTAGGCTGATTCCGGAGATGAGGGTGTTACCTTTTGATCGATTGAGTAGACTGGGTCTTTACTGGTTGGAGTTCAGACGGATGAGGGGTGATCTTATAGAAACATTTAAAATATTGAAAGGGATAGACAAGATAGAGGCAGAGAGGTTGTTTCCACTGGTCAGGGAGACTAGAACTAGGGGGCACAGCCTCAAAATACGGGGGAGCCAATTTAAAACTGAGTTGAGAAGGAATTTCTTCTCCCAGAGGGTTGCGAATCTGTGGAATTCTCTTCCCAGGGAAGCAGTTGAGGCTAGCTCATTGAATGTATTCAAATCACAGATATAGATTTTTAACCAATAAGGGTTATGGGGAGCGGGCGGGTAAGTGGAGCTGAGTCCACGGCCAGATCAGCCATGATCTTGTTGAGTGGCGGAGCAGGCTCTAGGGGCTAGATGGCCTACTCCTGTTCCTAATTCTTATGTACTTTGACCCCCCCCCCCCCCCCCCAACATACACACCAGTGGCAACTGACACCACAGTTGGCCATGAAGCAGATCCCGTCACCCACAGCAGCCCAGCAGGACTCCCCACACAGGTAGGCTAGCTGCACCGCAGCCCAGTGAGGGCCCAGCAAACGATTCACCAAAACCAGCATTTGCACAGACGATCAACCAGGGAAAGAAAGGCCCCAGATCGACTTGCCTTGTAAATAGTTACACTGAGGAGGGAGTGTTATATATGTAAACCTGTACACACTTTGTGTAGCCACCAGAGGGCGCATCCCTTGGAGTCCCAAGGGATCCCACAATCCCTGGGGAGCACAGGTACTTAAGGAGGCCTCACAGGCTGGCCAGGCACTCTGGAGACCTGCAATAAAAGACTAAGGTCATACTTTACTTTGAGCTCACAGCTCTTTATTCATACATAACACATCTATTGATTCCTTTAGTGCCCAAAAATCTAACGATCTCAATCTTTAATATATTCATCGACTGAGTATCCACAGCCTTCTGGGTAGATAATTCCAATGATTGGAAAACTTCTGAGTGAATATCTTTCGCCTCATCTCAGTTCCAAATGGCCAGCTCCTTGTCCTAAGAATCCTTGTCCCCTAGTTCTAGACTCTGCAGCCAGGGTAAACAGCTTCTCGCCATCTACTGTCGAGTCCTCTCAAATGTTTTGTTTTATGTTTCAACGAGATCACTTCTCATTCTTCTAAACTCCAGAGAATATAAGCCCAACCTACTCAATCTCTCATCATACAACAGCCCTCTCATCCCAGAAATAAATCTAGTAAACCTTTGTTTAACCTCCTCTAAGGCAGATATATTCTTTGGGTAAGGAGACCAAAGCTGCACACTACTCCAGGTGTGGTCTCACCAAAGGTCTATATAATTGCTTTTTTTTTAAAGATGGTCACGATTACTGTAAACTTCTAAATTTCTATTCCTGCATCTGAGATCCCCGGCATACTCTCCTCCCTCCAAATGAGAGAGATGAGGTGTATTCGCGCCAGCAGTGCCTTTCCGCCATGCTTCAAAGCCTCAGCAGAGATTCCGTCCACACCCGTAGCCTTGTTTTTAAGCTGTCTTATGGCTTTTTCTACCTTGTGCAGTGTTGGGGTCTCACTGAGGTGGTGGTGGGTAGCATGCTACGGGATGGAATCGAGAACACTCAAGTCAAAGACAGAGTCTCAATTGAGGAGATCTTCGAATGCTCTTTCCAGCGGGTCCTTACTGCCTCGGTGTCCTTGAGTGTTTTCCCCATTCTTGGCCAGCACTGGGGTGGGGCCTTGGGGGTGTTTGGTTCATAGGTGGCCTTGACTGCGATGAAGAATCCTCGCACATCATGGTTGTCGGCCAGCTGCTGTATCTCTGACTGCGGCAACTACAGAGGAATCTCCCTGCTATCAGCCACTGGGTAAGTCGTCACTAGTGTCCTCCTCAACCGATGGCTTCCCATGGCCGAGGAGCTCCTCCCGGAGTCGGTGCGGATTTCGTCCCCTACGGGCACAACAGACGTGATTTTTGCAGCACAACAGCTACAGGAAAAATGCAGCGAACAGCACCAGTCCTTATACATGGCTGCCTTCAACCTTACAAAGGCCTTTGACACACTGTCAACCGCGAGGGTGTATGGAGCATCCTCCTCCATTTCGGATGCCCCCAAAAGTTGGTCACCATCCTCCGCCTGCTCCACAATGACCTGCAGGCCGTGATACTTACCAACGGATCCACCACAGACCCAATTCACGTCCGGATCGGGGTCAAACAGGGCTGCGTCATCGCTCCAACCCTCTTACTCTTTCTCGCCACCATGCTCCACCTCTCAGTCAACAAGCTCCCTGCTGGAGTGGAACTAAACTACAGAACCAGTGGGAACCTGTTCAACCTGCACCATCTCCAGGCCAGATCCAAGACCACCCCAACCTCTGTCGTTGAGCTACAGTACGCGGACGACGCCTGCGTCTGCGCACATACAAATGCTGAACTCCAGGACATAGTCGACGTATTTATTGAGGCGTATGAAAGCATAGGCCTTACGCCAAACATCCGTAAGACAAAGGTCCCCTCATGTCTTGAATAAAGAGTCAGACTAGGTACTGCAAGCTCAAAGTAAGGTGTGACCATCTTTTGTTGCAGATCTGAGTGCTTCTCCAGCCTGTGAGGCCTCTTTTTATATAAGGGATTGTGGGATCCCTTGGGACTCCAGGGGATGAGCCCTCTGGTGGTTAGACATGGTATTTACAGGTTTATATACATAACCACCTCCACCAGCCTGTCCTCACCGCACAGTACTGCCCCCAGTCATCAAGTTCCACTGCGCGGCCCTGTACACTGGACCACTTTCCATATCTCGGGAGCCTCCTATCAAGAGCAGGCATCGACGATGAGATCCAACACCACCTCCAGTGCATCAGTGCAGCCTTCGGCCACCTGAGGAAAAGTGTTTTGATGATTAGGGCCTCAAAACTGCCACCAAGCTCATGGTTTACAGGGCTGTAGTAATACCTGCCCTCCTGTATGGCTGAGACATGGACCATGCACAGTAGACGCCTCAAGTTGCTGGAGAAATACCACCAACGATGTCTCCGGAAGATCCTACAAATCCCCTGGGAGGACAAGCACACCAACATCAGCGTCCTCATTCAGGCTAACATCCCCAGCATTGAAGCACTGACCACACTCTATCAGCTCCGCCGGGCAGACCGCATAGTTCACATGCCAGACACGTGACTACCAAAGCAAGTGCTCTGCTCTGAGCTTCTTCACGGCAAACGAGTCAAAGGTGGGCAGCGGAAACGCTACAAGGACACCCTTAAAGGTTCGCTGATAAAGTGTGACATCCCCACTGATACCTAAGTGGAGGAAGTGCATCTGGGAGGGCGCTGAGCACCTTGTGTCTCAATGTCTGGAGCATACAGAAATTAAGCGCAGGCAGAGGAAAGAGCGTGCAGCAAACCAGTCCCACCCACCCCTTCCCTCCATGCCGATCTGTCCCACCTGTGACAGTCTGTGTGTCTCATATTGGACAATTCAGCTACCAAAGAACTCACTTCAGGAGTGGAAGCAAGTCTTCCTCAATTCCGAGGGACTGCCGATATAATTGCTACAAGACTGCCTACTTTTGTACTCCAACCCCCTTGTAATAAAGGTCAACATACTATGTCTTAATTGCTTGCTGTACCTGCATGAAAAAAAAATGATTGCATTGCCAGCTTTGTTTAATTATGCGAATCAGCCCATCGTGCATGTTCCGGCTCTTTGAAAGAGCTTTCTAATTAGTCCTATGCCCATGCTCTTTCCCATGAGCCCTGCAAATGTTTCCTTTTCAAGTATGTCCAATTCTCAAGTTACTATTAAATCTGCTTCCACCTCCTTTTTTCAGGCAGTGGATCCTGATCATAACTCGTTGCGTACAAAAAAAAGTCTCCATCTCCCTTCTGGTTTTTGCTGATTACCTTGAATCTGTGTCCGCTGGTTCCAGACCCTTCTGTTAGTGAAAGTCATTTCTCATTAAATCTCTTCATAGGTATTCAAAATTATGAAATCTCGCCTTGACCTTTTCTGCTCTGAGAATAGTCCCAACCTTTCTAGTCTCGCCACATAACTGAAGTCCCTCATCACTGGTGTAAATTCTTCCTAAAGTGTGGTGCCCAGAATGGGATACAATACTGTAGCTGAGGCCTAACCAGTGTTTTATAAAGGTTTACCATAAATTCCTTTCTTGTACTCTGCCTCTTTTATAAATCCAAGCATCCCAAATGCTTTTCTAATCGCCTCATCAACTTGTCCTTTGCCCACAAAGATTTGTGTACGTGAACCCCAGGTCTTTCTGTTCCTGCACCGACTTTAAAATGGTACCATTTAATTTATATTGCCTCTCCTCTTTCTTCCTTCATCTCGCTAGTAATCAATAATTGGATAGATGTTCACATTTTTGTGTGTCTCATTCCCTGCCATGCCTGAAGTTTGTTATAGCCTCAGAATTTTTGATTGCTTTCGGCCCATCACTTAAATTGGTACTTTTACTCCTAAATCGCCTGATCATAATCCAGCAATTGGATAGCTGCGAGAGATGGGTTTATAGCACAATACTTAAAACATTATTGAAATAATTGCATAAACAGTTAAGGTTTCTGCCTTGGCTTTGAATTGACATGCCCATCTCTAGGTCAAAAGGTGGTTAGTTCATACTCCACTGCAGAGACATAAGCGGATAATCTAAGATGACACTTCTGTGTAGTTGGAGGTGATGCCTTTCAGATGAGACATTAAACCATGAACCCCATATGTCCTCTCGGGTAGCCATTAAATATTTCATGGCATGATTTGAAGACCAGTAGGGGAGTTCCCCTGGCTCCTTAGTCAACTTTTATCCCTCAACCAACACCATCAAAAACTGATTATCTGGTAATTTAACTGATTGCTGTTTGTAGGAATTCGGCTGTGGTTACTTTTTGCATGCTCAATGTTGCAACATTGAGTTTTTAGGGCCCTTGGGGCTTTTGAATATAGTTTAGAAATTATGTTACCATCTCAGATTGTGAAGATGGTGTCATTGAGCAAGGGATTTTTTTTATTATTGCAGCTTTCGTCTCTTATTGAAGGTGCCTTTAATGTCAATGGATTTCAAGCCTTGGAGGAATTTCTGCTGGATGAAGGCGAATATCCACCTCAGGAATGCAACAAGCCATTCCTAAACAAAATTGATAAACTAGCTCACAAGGTACTGCACCTTTTCTTGCACTGTCATTTAAGAATGAAAGGACTCCAATTAATCCAGATTGCTTGTTTGGTCTTGATTTGTTTTTCTAGGAAATGGACAAAAATCAGTTCAAAAACATCTCATTACTGTTGAAAGCATTGCAGAGGTTCTGCAAAGAGAATTCAGATGATGGCCTGAGTTGTCTAATTAAACATGGGCTTATTCAGAAGATAAGTATTCATATTAAAAATCTGCCTTCTCAATTTAAATGTGTATAGAATGCGGGTGACACAATTTTCCTGCTTTTTCTGACACCAAAAATGGTTGCAACAGTTAATCCTCCCTGGATGCATGTGTTGCACATTAAGCTATGGCATCAACAGCTGATATTGTCATAACAGCTAACCCATGTTAGAATGAATCTCCCCCACACAGTTGAAATACACATTATAAGTACTATCAGATATCAGAAGTACTTTCTGTTCTTTCAAAATCTGTACCCCTTTACTTTTGTAAAAGAGTATCTAGTTCAGGCTGAAATATCTAGAAACTAGTTCAGTTGGTGGCGTTTTCAACTCTGAGTTAGAAGGTTGTGGGTTCAAGCCCCCTTCAGGATTTCAACAGTGCAGGACTGAGGGACTGCTGCATTGTCAGGATTCTGTTCTTCCGGCTGAGATGTTAAACTGAGATCCTATCTACGTGTTCTCATAGATTTCGGTGGATGTTAACGATCCCATGACAGCATTTGAAGAAATACAAATTTCCCCAGTGTTTTGTCCAATGGTCATCCCTCAACCAACATCAGGGAAAAATAGTTTAATTGGGCATTATCATGCACAAAATGGTTGTCGCATTTGCATAATTGTGACTGTTCTTCAAAGCAATTTATTATATATGAAGTATATAATGCTTTTGTAACTGTCTTTGTTTTTGTCTTTCTTGTACAGTATATTGAAGGTTTTGTGTTTAAAATTGTAGAGGGCCTCCAGCATTGTTGGTTGGTATCTGCTAACCATGACTGTGCTAATTCCATATTAATCAATCAGATTCCAAGGCTTGGCCGGACAATTTCCTGCCAACTTTACATGATCCCTACAATCAGGGACATGTGACCACTTGCATTGTTGATTTAAAGGGATTAAATAATTGCAACACAAATCCAAAGTACTTCGCAGGTAGGGATTGGAGGTAGATAAGATTAAGCAAAGATTTTGGATAAGTGGCTTAAGATATGAGCAAAAAAGTATGTTTGAATGTGGGGAAGTGATATGAACTGCAGGAGTTGGGGAGCGAATTCCAAAATTGCAGGAGAAAGCTCTGTCGTGGACAGTAGAGTGTACCTACCTACAAGGCAAGTCAAGAGTGTGATGGAATACTCTTGGCATTGCACCCTTCTAGGCAAGCGAACAACACTCTAAACTCAACACTATCCTGGACAAAGCCTTGATCGGTAGCCCATAGAAACATAGAAAATAGGAGCAGTACTAGGCCATTTGGCCCTTCGAGTCTGCACTGCCATTCAATATGATCATGGCTGATCCTCTATCTCCACACCATATTCCTGCTTTTTCCCCATACCCATTGATGTCTTGTGTCTCTCAATCTATCTCCTTTTTTTAAATATATTCAGTGACTTGGTCTCCACAGCCTTCTGTGGTAGAGAATGTCACGGGTTCACCACCCTCTGAGTGAAAAAATTTTCCTCATCTCGGTCCGAAGTTTCCCACCCCGTATTCGGAGACTGTTATCCCTTCCAAACTTCCCAGCCAGGGGAAACTTCCTCCCCGCATCCAGTCTATCCAACCCTGTCCGAATGAGATCCCCTCTTTCTCCTAAACTCTAACGAATACAGGCCTAGTTGACCCAATCTCTCATACGACAGTCCTACCATCACAGAATCAGTCTAGTGAGCCTTTGCTGCACTCCCTCTATGGCAAGTATATCCTTTTTTTGGGTAAGGAGACCAAACTGCGCACACTGCTCCAGGTGCGGTCTCAACAAGGCCCTGTATAACTCTAGTAAGACATTCTTGCTCCTATACTCAAATCCTCTTGAAATGAAGGCCATTTGCCTTCCTAACTGCTTGCTGCACCTGCATGGTTGCTTTCAATGACTGGTGTACAAGGACACCCAGGTCCCTCTATGTCGACACTTCCCAAGCCTTTTAAATAATACTTTGGTAGGAAAAACAGGAGGACAAAGTGGATAACTTCACATTTATCCACGTTATACTGCATCTGCATTTGTTTGCCCACTCACTCAACCCATCTAAATCGCCTTGCAGCATCTTTGCATCCTCCTCACAAATTAGACATCCACTCCCTCCACCATGACTGCAGTGCGCACTAGCTACAGCTTGCAGTGTAGCAACTCACCAAAGTTTCTTTGACAGCACTTTCCAAAGCTGTGACCTCTACCACCTAGAAGGACAAAAGCAGCAGACGTATGGGACCACCAAATCACACACTATCCTGACTTGGACATATATAGTTCTTCCTTCATTGTCACTGTATTTAGCACTTCTTTTAATATTAGATGTGCTGCATTTGCAGTTTGCTGACTTCCCCTGCCTCATGTTCTTTGGTCCCTCTCGTCTTTTTACCCTCCCACTACTTGGAACATTAGTCTTTTTATATGTATCTGCATCATGCATCTTACTGAACTTTTATATCATTAAGCTAAAAGAAAAAGTTTACACAAATGCAACAAAAAGTGGAAATCCAGCAGACTGGGAGAGCTATACAATTAAACAAAGGGATAGAAAGAAAGGGAATATGGGGGGGGGGAAAAACTTGCAAGAGGTATTATAGCTATATAGGATATACAGCACAGAAACAGGCCATTCGGCACAACCGGACAGGGTAGCCTTGAGTAAGAGTTCATAGAGTGCATAAGGGTTGGGTTCCTTGAGCAGTATGTAACGGAACCAACCAGGGGCAGACTATCCTACATCTGGTCCTGTGTAATGAGACAGGATTAATAAACAATCTCCTGGTAAAGGATCCCCTTGGAATGAGTGATCATAGCATGATTGAGTTTCAAATTCAGATGGAGGTTGAGAAAGTTGGATCTTTAACCAGCGTACTAAGTTTAAATAAAGGAGACTATGAAGGTATGAGGGCAGAGTTGGCTAAAGTGGACTGGGAAACCGATTTGATGTGTGGGACGGTTGACGAAAAGTGGTGTACATTTAAAGAGATATTTCACAACTCAAGAAAAATATATTCCAGTGAGGAGGAAGGGGTGCAAGAGAAGAGAGCCATCCATGGCTAACTAAAGGACGGTATCCGATTTTAAAAACAAGGGTGTACAAAGTAGCCAAAACTAGTGGGAGGACAGAAGATTGGGAAGCTTTCAAAAGCCAGCAAAGAATGACACAAAAAATGATTTAAGAAAGGGAAGATAGACTATGAAAGTAAACTAGCACAAAATATACAAACAGATAAGTGTTTCTATAGGTATACAAAAGAAATAGTGACTAAAGTAAATGTTGTTCCCTTGGAGGACGAGACCGAGGAATTAGTAATGGGGAACATGGAGATGGCAGAAACTCCAAACAAGTATTCTGTATCCGTTTTTATGGTAGAGGACATTAACAATATTCCAACAGTGGATCGTCAAGGGGCTATAGGGGGGAGGAACTTAACACCATCACAATCACTAAGGAGGCAGTGCTCAGTAAGATAATGGGACTAAAGGCAGATAATCCCCTGGACCTGATGGCTTGCATCCTAGGATCTTAAGACAAGTAGCGGCAGGGATTGGTTGTAATTTACCAAAATTCCCTGGAGTCTGGGGAGGACCCAGCAGATTGGAAAACTGCAAATATAATGCCCCTATTCAAAAAAGGAGGCAGACAAAAAGCAGAAACCTATAGACCAGTTAGCCTAACATCTGTGGTTGGGAAAATGTTGGAGTCCATTATTAAAGAAGCAGTAACAGGACATTTGGCAAAGCAAAATTTGGTCAGGCAAAGTCAGCATGGATTTATGAAGGGGAAGTCATGTTTGAAAAATTTGCTGGAGTTCTTTGAGGATGTAATGAACAGAGTGGATAAAGGGGAAACCAGTAGATGTGGTGTATTTGGACTTCCAGAAAGTATTTGACAAGGTGCCACACAAAAGGTTACTGCACAAGATAAAAGTTCACGCGGTTGGGGGTAATATATTAGCATGGATAGAAGATTGGCTGACAAACCGAAAACACAGTCGGGATAAATTGTTCATTCTCTGGTTGGCAATCAGTAATGAGTGGGGTGCCACAGGAATCCTTGCTGAGACCCCAACTATTTACAATCTATATTAACGACTTGGAAGAGGGGACTGAGTAACGTAGCCAAGTTTGCTGACGATACAAAAATGGGAGGAAGGGCAATGTATGAGGAGGATATAGAGGCTGCAGGAGGACATGGACAGGCTTAGTGAATGGGCAAGAATTTGGTAGATGGAGTATAATGCTGGAAAGTGTGAGGTCATGCACTTTGGCAGAAAAAAATCAAAGGGCAAGTAGTTATTTAAATGGTGAAAGATTGCAAAGTGTAGCAGTACAGCAGGACCTAAGAGTACTTGTGCATGAAACACAGGGGGATGGTATGCAGGTACAGCAAGTGATCAGGAAGGCCAATGGAATCTTGGCCTTTATTGCAAAGGGGATGGAGTATAAAAGTAGGGAAGTCTTGTTACAGCTGTACAAGGTATTGGTGAGCCACACCTGGAATACTGCATGCAGTTTTGGTTTCCATATTTACGAAAGGATATACTTGCTGTGGAGGCAGTTCAAAGAAGGTTCACTCGGTTGATTCTGGAGATGAGGGGGTTGACTTATGAGGAAAGGTTGAGTAGGTTGGGCCTCTAATTGGAATTCAGAAGAATGAGGGGTGATCTTATAGAAACTTATAAGATTATGAGGGGGCTTGACAAGGTGGATGCAGAGAGCGTGTTTCCACTGGTGGGAGAGACTAGAACTAGAGGGCATGATCTTTGATTAAGGGCCGCCCATTTAGAACTGAGATGGAGAAATTTCTTCTGAGGGTTGTGAATCTGTGGAATTCGCTGCCTCAGAGCTGTGGAAGCTGGGATATTAAATTTAAGACAGAGAAATAAACTGTTTGTTAAAGGATAAGGAGTTATGGGCAGTGGGCAGGGAGTGGAGCTGAGTCCATGACTATATCAGCCATGAACTTATTGAATGGCAGAGCAGGCTTGAGGGGCGTTATGGCCTACTCATTATTATGTTCTTGTGTTCTTATGTAACCAGTCCGTGTTGGCATTCATGCTCCACTGAAACCTCCTCTGTCTTTTCTCATCTAAATCTATCTGCTTAACCCTCTATTCCCTTCTCACTCATGCTTGTCTCACCGCCCCTTAAATGTATCTAAACTATTTGCTTCAACCATTCCCTGTGGTAGCAAGTTCCACATTCTCACCACTGGGTAAATAATTTTTTTTCTGAATTCCTTATTGGATTTGTTGGTGATTATATTATATTGATGGCCTCTAGTTATGCTCTTTCCCACAAATGGAAACATTCTCTCTGTATCCACTCTATCAAAACCTTTCATAATTTTAAACACCTCTTGGGTCACCCCTCGGCCTTTTTTTCAAGAGAAGGGATCCATCCTGTTCATCCTTTCCTTATTTATATGTATCCTGTCGTATTTCTGGTTTCATCCTCGTAAATCTTCTCTACACCTTCTCCAGTGCCTCTATCCTTTTCTATAATATAGCAACCAGAACTGTACGCAGTATCTAAGCATGTTCTAACCAAGGTTCGATACAGGTTTAGCATAACTTCCCTACTTTTCAATTCTATACCTCTAGAAATAAACCCTAGTGCTTGTTTCTTTTATGGTCTTGCTAACCAATGATGTAACTTTTAACAATGTGTATTTGTACTCTACTTGGAGGGTGCAAGTCTAGGTGGGGTAATGTGACCTCGCTGTTCTTCCTACCAAAATGTAATACCTCACATTTGTCCATGTTGAACTTCATTTGCCCATTTTGCAAGATTATTAATGCCCTCCTGTAATTTGTTGCAGTCCTCAGTATTGACTCGTACCCAATTTGGTGTCGTCTGCAAATTTAGAAATTATTTTTCATTCCAATGTCTCAATCGTAAATAGAAATTGTGAACAAGTGATCCCAGCACTGATCCTTGTTCAACACCACTAACCAGCTTCTCCCACTGTGAATAGTTACCTTTTTACATGTGCTTTCTGCTTTCTGTCTTGAAGCCAGTTAGCTATCCATTCTGCTATGTGTCCTCTGACTGCACATTGTCTGAGCTTGTTCATCAGTCTATTATGGGGTACCTTTATCGAAGGCTTTTTGAAAGTCGAGATAAATTGCATCTGCATTGTCTAATCTCTCTCTTACCTCTTCAAAAGATTCAATAAGTTTGGTCAAGCAAGATTTTCCCTTTTTGAAAGACATGCTGACTATTCATTACTATAATTTTGGTTTCTAGATGTTCTATTTTCTCCTTTAGTAGGGATTCTATTATTTTTCCTACCACCGATGTGAAGCTGACTGGTCTATAAATGCCTGGACATGTTCTTAAATATAGGTATTACATTAACTATCCACCAGTCCTCTGCCATTGCATGTTTTTCTAACGAATTATTAAAGATGTGTAGTAAGACCTCTGTTGTCTCTTCCCTAGATTCTTTAAAAATGTGTGAATGCAATCCATCCGGATCAGGGGTTTTATCCTCGAGTTTGACTAGTGTTATGTATATTAACTGGGTTTTACCTGCCACCGGAGGGCGCAACTGCCAGAGTCCTAATGGTCACTGGCAGACATGTGCAAGCCATGTATATAATGTTGGCAGCCATGTTGAATCCTCACTTTGAGAATAAATAAACTGGAATAAGGTAATGCCTGAACCAGCTCACCATACTTAGCCTTGTGGAGTTATTCGATACTTAACAACTAGTTTATTTAATACCATTTTAAAATGTACTTATTTCATTGCTAATGTCATGATCCAATGACATGACCAACTGTTCTATCTCCCTGGTAAATAATGAAGCAAAATAATTATTCAATATTTCTGTGGTCTTATCCTGTCTATCCCTTAATAGCCCTATTCCCATCCCAACCTCTTTTTACGGATGTGCCTGTAAAATATTTTACTCGTTTTATGTTCCTTGATGATTTAATTTTATAGTTCCTCTTTGCCTTCCTAATTGTTTTTTTGACATCTCATAGAATCATAGAAATTTACAGCACAGAGGGAGTCCATTTCGGCACATTGTGTCTGTGCTGGCCAACAAAGAGCTATCCAGCCTAATCCCACTTTCCAGCTCTTGGTCCATAGCCCGATAGATTACAGCACTTCAAGTGCACTTCCAAGTATTTTTTAAATGTGGTGAGGCTGTCTGCCTTTACCACCATTTCAGGTAGTGAGTTCGAGACCCCCACCACCCTCTAGGTAAAGACATTTCCCCTCGTATCTCATCTCTACCTCCCCCCCAATTACTTGAAATCTATGCCCCCTGGTTGTTGACCCTTCTGCTAAAGGAAACTGGTCCTTCCTATCCACTCTATCCAGGCCCCTCATAATTTTATACACTTCAATCACGTCTCCCCTCAGCCTCTATTCCAAAGAAAACAGACCTGGCATTTTCCTCATAGCCAAAATTCTCCAGTCCAGGCAACATTCTTCTAAATCTCCTCTGCATCATTTCCAGTGCAATCACATCTTTCCTGTAATGTGGTGACCAGAACTGCACATACAAACATAGAAAATAGGTGCAGGAGTAGGCCATTCGGCCAGTCGAGCCTGCACCACCATTCAATACGATCATGGCTGATCATTCCCTCAGTACCCCTTTCCTGCTTTCTCTCCATACCCCTTGATCCCCTTGGCCGTAAGGGCCATATCTAACTCTCTCTTGAATATATCGAATGAACTGGTGTCAACAACTCTCTGCGGTAGAGAATTCCACAGGTTAACAACTCGAGTGAAGAAGTTTCTCCTCATCTCAGTCCTAAATGGCTTACCCCTTATCCTAAGACTGTGTCTCCTGGTTCTGGACTTCCCCCATCATCGGGAACATTCTTCCCACATCTAACCTATCCAGTCCAGTCAGAATCTTATACGTTTCTATGAGATACCCTCTCATCCTTCTAAACTCCAGTGTATAAAGGCCCAGTTGATCCAGTCTCTCCTCATATGTCAGCCCCGCCATCCCGGGAATCAGTCTGGTGAACCTTCGCTGCACTCCCTCAATAGCAAGAACGTCCTTCCTCAGATTAGGAGACCAAAACTGAACGCACTATTCCAGGTGAGGCCTCACCAAGGCCCTGTACAACTGCAGTAAGACCTTCCTGCTCCTATACTCAAATCCCCAAGCTATGAAGGCCAACATACCATTTGCATAATTCGCCTGCTGTACCTGCATGTCAACTTTCAATGACTGATGTACCATGACACCCAGGTCTTGTTGCACATCCCCCTTTCCTAATCTGTCATCATTCAGATATTCTGCCTTCGTGTTTTTGCCCCCAAAGTGGATAACCTCATTTATCCACGTTATACTGCATCTGCCATGCATTTGTCCACTCGCCTAACCTGTCCAAGTCACGCTGCAGCCTTTAGTGTCCTCCTCACCGCTCACACCGCCACCCAATTTAGTTTAATCTGCAAATTTGGAGATATTACACTCAATTCCTTCATCTAAATCATTACTGTATATTGTAAAGAGCTGGGGTCCCAGCACTGAGCCCTGCGGTACTCCACTAGTCACTGCCTGCCATTCTGAAAAGGACTCGTTTATCCTGACTCTCTGCTTCTTGTCTGCCAACCAGTTCTCTATCCACGTCAGTGCATTATCCCCAATACCATGTGCTTTGATTTTGCACACCAATCTCTTGTGCGGGACCTTGTCAAAAGCCTTTTGAAAGTCCAAATACACCACATCCACTGGTTCTCCCTTGTCCACTCTACTAGTTACAACCTCAAAATTTCAGAAGATTTGTCAAGCATGATTTCTCTTTCATAAATCCACGCTGACTTGGACCAAACCTGTCCCTGCTTTCCAAATGTGCTGCTATTTCATCTTTAATAATTGATTCCAAAATTTTTGCCCACTACTGATGTCAGGCTAACCGGTCTATGATTATCCGTTTTCTCTCTCTCTCCCTCCTTTTTTTAATCAGTGGTGTTACATTAACTACCCTCCAGTCCATAGGAACTGATCCACAGTTGATACTGTTGTAAAATGATCACCAATGCATCCACTATTTCTATGGCCACTTCCTTAAGTACTCTGGGATGTAGACTATCCGACCCTGGGGATTTATCGGCCTTCAATCCCATCAATTTCCCTATCACAATTTCCCGTTTTATAAGGATATCCTTCAGTTCCTCCTTCTCACTAGACCTTCAGTCCCCTCAATTTCCGGAAGGTTATTTGTGCCTTCCTTCGTGAAAATAGAACCAAAGTCTTTTTTTAACTGGTCCGCCATTTCTTTGTTCCCCATTGTAAATTCACCTGAATCTGACTGCAAGGGACCTACGTTTGTTTTCAACAATCTTTTTCTCTTCACATATCTATAGAAGCTTTTGCAGTCAGTTTTTATGTTCCCAGCAAGCTTCCTCTCGTACACTTTTTTTCTCCCTCCTAATTAAACCCTTTGTTCTCCTCTGCTGTATTACAAAATTCTCCCAGTCCTCAGGTTTGTTTCTTTTTCTGGCCAATTTATATGTTTCTTCCTTGGATTTAACACTATCCTTAATTTCCCTTGTTAACTGCAGTTGAACCACCTTCCCAATTTTATTTTTACTCCAGACAGGGATGTACAATTGTTGAAGTTCATCCATGTGATCTTTAAATGTTTGCCATTGTCTATTCACCGTCAACCCTTTAAGTATCACTTGCCAGTCTATTCTAGCCAAGTCATGTCACATACCATCAAAGTTACCTTTCCCCAAGTTCAGGATCCTAGTCTCTGAATTAATTGTGTCACTCTCCATCTTAATAAAGAATTCTACCATTATTATGGTCACTCTTCCCTCAAGGGGCCTCGCACAACAAGATTGTTCCTTAGTCCTTTCTCATTACACATCACCCACTCTAGGATGGCCAACCCTCTCGTTGATTCTTCGACATATTGGTCTAGAAAACCATCCCTAATACACTCCAGGAAATCCTCCTCCACCGCATTGCTACCAATTTGGTTAGCCCAATCTATATGTAGATTAAAGTCGCCCATGATAACAGCTGTACCTTTTATTGCACACATCCCTAATTTCTTGTTTGATACTGTCCCCAACCTCACTACTACTGTTTAGTGGTCTGTACACAACTCCCACTAGTGTTTTCTGCCCTTTGGTATTCTGTAGCTCCACCCATACTGATTCCACATCATCCAGGCTAATGTCCTTCCTCACTATTGCATTAATTTCCTCTTTAACCAGCAATGCCACTCCGCCTCATTTTCCTTTCTGTCTATCCTTCCTAAATGTTGAATACCCCTGGATGTTGAGTTCCCAGCCTTGGTCATCCTGAAGCCATGTCTCTGTGATGTCAATTACGTTATACCCGTTAACTGCTATCTGCGCAGTTAATTCGTCCACCTTATTCCGAATACTCCTCGCATTGAGGCACAGAGCCTTCAGGCTTGTCTTTTTAACACCCTTTGACCCTTTAGGATTTTGCTGTAATGTGGCCCTTTTTGCCTTGGGTTTCTCTGCCCTCCACTTGTACTTTTCTTCTTTCTATCTTTTGCTTCTGCCCCCATTCTACTTCCCTCTGTCTCCCTGCATAGGTTCACATCCCCCTGCCATGTTGGTTTAACCACTCCCCGACAGCACTAGCAAACACTCCCCCGAGGACATTGGTTCCGGTCCTGCCCAGGTGCAGACCGTCCGGTTTGTACTAGTCCCACCTCCCCCAGAACCGGTTCCAATGTCCCAAGAATTTGAATCCCTCCCTTCTGCACCACTCCTCAAGTCACCAATCCATCTGAGCTATCCTGTGATTCCTACTCTGACTAGCCTGTGACACTGGTAGCAATCCTGAGATTACTACTTTTGAGGTCCTACTTTTTAATTTAGCTTTTAGCTCCTTAAATTTAGCTCCTAGCTCCCTTAAACACAGTACTACAGCTACAGCCTAACCAGTGTTTTACACAGTTCAAGCATAACCTCCTTGCTCTTGCATTCAGTTCCTCGATTTAATAAAGGTAAGTATTCCATATGCCGGCTTAACCACCTTATCTACTGGCCTGCTATCTTCAGGGATCTGTGAAACTGAACTCCACGGTTCCTTTGTTCCTCTACACTTTTCAGTGTCCTACCATTTCATGTGTATTCTCTTGCCTTGATAGACTGCCCCAAATGCATTACCTCACACTTATCCGGATTGAATTTCATTTGCCACTGTTCTGTCCACCTGACTGGTACGTTGATATCTTCCTGCAGTCTGCAGTTTTCTTCATTATCAACCACACAGCCTATATTAGTGTCATCTGCAAGCTTCTTAATCATACCCTTAACATTCAAGTCCAAGTCATTGATGTATGCCACAAAAAACGAAGGACCCAGCACTGAGCCCTGCAGAACCCCACTGGATACAGCCTCCCAGTCACAAACACCCATGAACTATTAACTTTGCTTCCTGCCTCTTAGCCAATTTTGGATCCGACTTGCCACTTTGCCCTGGATCCCATGGACTTTTACTTTCATGACCAGTCTTCCATGTGGGACCTTATCAAAAGCTTTGCTAAAATCCATATACACTACATCATATGCACTCTCTCATCGACCCTCCTGGTTATCTCTCAAAATTGAATCAAGTTAGTCAGACATGACCTTCTCAACAAATCCATGCAGATTGTCATTGATTAATCCATGACTTTCTAAATGAAGATTTATCCTGTCCCTCAGAAGTTTCTCCAATAATTTTCCCACCACCGAGGTTAGGCGGACTGGCCTATAATTACTCAGTCTATTCCTTTCTCCCTTTTTAAACAAAGGTACCATGTTCGCAGTCCTCTGGCACCACACCTGCAGCCAGAACATTGGAAAATGATGATCAGACCTTCTGCTATTTCTCCTTTTGCTTAACAGTCTGGGATGCATTTCATCCGGGCTGAGGGATTTATCCACTTTCAAAGCTGCTAAACCCCTTAATACTTCCCACTCATGTTTATTTCATCTAATATTTCACACTCCTCCTCCCTGATTGCAATGTCTGCATTGCCCCCCTCTCTTTTTATTGTGAAAATAAATGCAAAGTATTAAGAACCATACCCATGTCTTTCACCTCCATACACAGATTGCCTTTATGGTCTAATAGGCCCTACTCTTTCTTTAGTTGTCCATGTGCTTTAACGTATTTATAAAATATCTTTGGGGTTTTTTTGATTTTACTTGCCAAAATATTTTCATATTCTCTCGTTGCTTTCCTGATTTCTTAATTTTACCCCTGCACTTTCCATACTCTAGAGATTCTGAAGTATTGAGCCCTCGGTATTTTAAGCCTCCCTTTTTTCTTTATCCTTCTCTGCATGTCCCTTAACATCCAGGGAGCTCTTGATTTGTTAGTCCCACCCTTTTTGTTTATGGGAGCATACTCTGGATTGTCTCCTCGAATGCCTCCCACTGCTCTGACTGATTTACCTTCAAGTAACTGTTTCTAGGCCACTGTGGCTAAATCCCTCTCAGCTTATTAAAATTGGATTTTCCCCAATTAAGAACTTTTAATCCTGGTCTATCTTTATCCTTTTCCATAACTACTCTAAATCTAACTGAATTATGATCACTAGCACCAAAATTCTCTCCCACTGATACCCTCTCCACTTGCCCTGCTTCATTCCCTAAAACTAAATCCACAACCGCCCCTCCCTTGTTGGGCTTGCTACATAGTGGCTAAAAAAGTTCTCCTGAATGCATTTTAGGAATTCCGCACCCTCTATACCTTTCACACCAATGTTATCCCAATTGATATTAGGGAAATCCCCATCTATTATTGCCCTATAGTTTTTGCACTTCTCAAAAATATGCTGACATATTTGCTTTTCTGCCTCCCTCTGACTTGGGGGTCCATGTACACTCCCAGTCGTGTGATCACCCTTTTTTTTATAGAAACATGGAAACATAGAAAATAGGTGCAGGAGCAGGCCATTTGGCCCTTCGAGCCTGCACTGCCATTCAATGAGTTCATGGCTGAACATGTAACTTCAGTACCCCATTCCTGCTTTCTCGCGATACCCCTTGATCCCCTAGTAGCAAGGACTACATCTAACTCCTTTTTAAATATATTTAGTGAATTGGCCTCAACAGCTTCCTGTGGTAGAGAATCCAACAGGTTCACCACTCTCTGGGTGAAGAAGTTTCTCCTCATCTCGGTCCTAAATGGGTTACCCCTTATCCTTAGACTTTTGTTCTTGAATTCGAACCATATAGCCTCATATTTGATCCTTCAAACATCATCCCTCCTCACAGCTGTAATTGTTTCTTTTTAATCAATACTGTGCCGCACCCACCCCCCCCCCCCCCCCCGCCTCCTTTATTTACCCCACTCTATATCTTGTCTGAAAACCCTGTAACCAGGAATGTTGAACTGTCATACCTGTCCTTCTTTCAGCCATGTCTCAGTAGTAGCTATCTTGGTAGTCTGTTGTATTCAACAAAGACATTGATGTGCTAATCATCAATGGCATGTGTCTTCAAGTGGATCGAAAGGCCAATTCTGGATGCACATAGTCTCTTGCACATCAGACAAGGGAAGTTTGATGTGTCTGATGCTGACAGTACTGCTACCTGATGTCGTCTATCTCTAGTGTCCCACAGGCGTTGACATCGGCTTTCTTCGAAGGTCTGGCAGGCAGTCCTCATGAGGGTTCACCACTGGATTTTATTAGCTGCTGTATTCTCGAGGTCCTTTGGTCGGATGCCACAGTACTGGAGGCTAGCCTTGATGCAATCTTTGTAGCGCTTGCGGGGAAGCTCCTGGTGTCTTCGACCTTCACAGAGCTCGCCGTGAAGAAGCTGATGAGGGATCCTTGACTCATCCATGCAGATGACATGTCCAGCCCACCAGAACTGGGCTGGCATGATCATCACATCGATGCTACTTGATTGTGCTCTCTCCAGAACCTCAAAGTTTGACACCCGGTCTTGCCAGCGCATGTGGAGTATAGATCTGAGACTGCGCATATGGAAAGCTTCCAACTTGTTGATGTGACATCTGTAGGGTGTCCAGGTCTCCCATCCATAAAGGAGAGATGAGAGAACGACTGCTCTATACACCAATAGTTTAGTTGACAGTCGGATGTGGTGGTGACTCAATACCTTAGTGCGCAAGCGACCAAGTGCCTGGCTGGCTTTACAGATCCTCGCATCAATCTCCTTGTCCAAGGACCCATCACTTGATATGGTGCTGCCAAGGTATTTGAAGCTGTCCACTGACTTTAGTTGTATACTGCCGATGAAGACTGTGGGAGCAGGGGCAGGCTGATAGAGAACCTCGGTTTTACTAAGGCTGATGGTTAGGCCAAACCATTCTGTTGCCTCAAAAATTTGCTGAGTATGAATTGTAGGTCACTCCTTGTGTGCCGTAAGGGCGCAATCGTCAGCAAAGAGTGCCTCTAGGATGAGCCGTTTCCGTACTTGGGTCTTTGCAGCAAGGCGGTGGAGGTCGAACAGTGAACCATCTAATCGATATTTCAGGTAGACCCCAAACTTCAAGTCTTTTATGGCATAGTTCAAGACGCAGGTAAAGAATAGGTTGAACAGAACTAGAGCGAGTACGCAACCTTGTTTCACTCCATTTGAGATGGCAAATGGGGCCGTGGTTGTGCCATCTGGGAGCACTTCACCTGTCATGTTGTCATGAAACAGCTCAATGATGTGGACAAACTTCCTTGGGCACCTAAGTTTCGTCAAGATTGACCACAGCGCTGCTCTGTTGACAGTATCAAAGGCCTTGGTGAGGTCAATAAATACAGCGTACAGGTCTATGTTCTGTCAATGCACTTGTCTGAGTGCAAAGATCATGTCCACTGTGCTCCAACCAGGTCGAAAGCCACATTGGGTATAGTGGTAGCTATAATATACTCCCAAATGTCTGTCTGTGCGCTCAGCTCATCTGTTTTATTCCCTATACTCCTGGAATTGAAGTATTTACCATTTAGCATTGTCAAACTTCCTTGTTTATTTTCTAGCTCTTGTTTCATCTGTCTTCCAAATTCATTGTCTACTATTTTGCTTTCCAATTCCAGCTCGGCTTCTCTCCCTACTGAATCTAATCTCCGGTTCCCATCCACCCCCTGTCATGCTAGTTTAGACACTCTCAACAGCACTAGCAAACCCCCCCCCCCCCCCCCCTCCCCCAAATCTTTTCATATTTTCCCTTATCGTACACTCCTCTGCTGTCTAATTATCTGCCTGTTGATTTTATCTTTCATTTATGATCAGTCTCACTTGGGGCCCCCACTACATATCCATTTCAAATGATTCCCAACAGCTGCCTTCATGTTCCTTTAAAAATTCCTTGTTCCTGCTTTATTTAGTTGAAACCCTTCTCTTATAACAGTCATTTTTTTTTTTCCTCCTGAAAATATGGTTGCTTATCAAGATACAGATTGAATCTCTCATCCGGCACCCTCGGGACCTGGCTAGCACAGGCCAAGAGAATTTTCCGGACCAAGGGAGGTCACGCTGACCCCAGACAGTCAGCCAAGTTTTAGAATTACTATTTTTGCTAATCTGTAAATGTAGTACCATGGATTTCATACCTTGTATATCAGCCACGTTGTGGCGATTTTGATGTAAATAGGACTGATCTAGGGAGTGTGATTGCAGGTTGGAAGTGAGATTTGCTGATGGGTTGCACAGAGAGGGGGTCTGCTGTTTGATGTAAGGAGCCCCATTGTTCAGTGCGGAGGATATGGAGTGTGGCTCCATCACCCCACCGCCAGTCAGCAAGGGACACACGGGCAGTGAGCTGTCGGCGTGGTGGGGTAGTCTCCGACTGAAGACCCTGTACAGCCTCCCATATAGTGACCATTGTTGGCCGAGACGTAAGAGACAACACATCCCGTCAATGTTGCTAGGCAAATTTCTTCCAGCCTTAATAGGAGTCTCGGAAAAAGGGGAAGCGACTCTGGAGGAACTGGTAGATCTCGCTGAGAGTCAGCCGCTTGGTGGGAGAGCTCTGGGTAGCCATCACAATCAGGGTTATGTTGGAATAAGGCAGCTTCTCCAGGCACTGTATGCCAGTGTTTGTTTTCCTAGTTTTGGTCGTGGAGGTGGCTGATTCCATCAGAGGTCTGACAACGACCTGGCTGGGTCGTTGTCAGCAGTACCCGGTTTAAATAGACCCGAAGATCCCTCACCTGACACCCGGTGGAGCCCTGGCCTCCTCTCTGACCCAGCAGTGCTCCAGCCGGCTCTGTAGTGCCTTGTTCCATCCCTCCTCCTGATCCCGACCCCATTTTCAGGCGTGACTGCTGTGAAGCAGTTCCCGTGAACATTGGGAAACCATTAGCCAATTTCATGTATAAAAAGGATTTCCATCTGGCCTCCAAGTCCAACATCAAAAAGCTGAGCGGCAGCTCGGGGCACGTGTTGTTGGGAGGGTGCAGCAAAAATGTCACTGGGCCCGAGGGCCGCCCGCCTGCTCACAAGACATCGCATGGGTCAGCGGGAATGTTGCCGGACCAAAGCGTGCCGGATTTGAGGTTCAACCTGTAACCTGTTTACGCCAAATCGCAAGCCACTTATTATTTTCTTGAACTTTTTTTTGTTCCCAAATATTGGGATTATACCAGAGGACATTACTTTGTATCCCCTATCTTTGAGTTTTGAGGCAATCCTCTTACATGTAACTTTTAAGGCCCTTGTATTCTCCCAATGTCATTTTGTCCTTGCATGGACTATCAACACTCCTTTACCTTTTGTCTTGTATCGATATCTTCAATTTCTCTCGAGCAATACAGAACCATTGGGGCCACCCATCACCATATTTTATTGGTTAGCTCATTGTTCAAGGTGCTGGGTGGGATGCACTGGATCGCAGTTCTGTCTGCTAATGACACTATCATCTGCAAAGATGGATCTTCTCCGTATTCCCTTTCAGACAGGCAATAATAACGGTTAGCATGACAAAATAATACATTTTATATTAGATATTCCTATTGATGCAAGTAACCCAGGAGGAGTGGCTGTGACAGACAATGTTCTCTTCCCCTAGACTGACATTCCTCACCCTGTTGTATGTTTTTATATTTAAAAATACCACTGCTTGTTGTTTAGGCTTGCAATTCTCCTATAGTGTTGCATAAGGTATCTCCTGATTGGACAGTGCTACATTAGAAAGCTTCCCAGCCAACAGGGAGACTCTCATTGAGTTAGATGATGTCTAATGCATTTTAATTGTAAGCACATTTCTTGTAAACAAGTTAGTAACTTGCATTAGAATTTCAAGTTTAAATCTCCAAGTACTTTTGGGATGGTCTATAAAGCAGTATAGATTCTTACAAATACTGAGTGTATATAAAACAGAGATAAGTGAGTCGCTGTCTAAAATGGATTGTTAAAGACTTGATTTGGAATGATTGAGTACTTGGCATTCTATAGAACTGATCACTACACTAAGGAACCATTTCCATAATATGCAGTGAACGCTGCTGATGTATTTAGCTGATTATGCTCCAAAATGTATTAATCTTTTGAGAATGTTTATAGGAAAGTAACATTTTATATAACTACCAGAAACTTACAAATTCCAATTCCTAAATTAATGAGGCCTGTTTATTTGTTTTACATGCTCCTATGGTTTGAACGATCTACTGAATTTTTGAAAACTGCAGAACTGAAATCAAGCGAAGCACTTGCGACCCTTGTCGAAGATATTTTTGATACAGTATTGGTAATTATGTATGTTGGTATAAAACTGAATTTTCATATTGCTTCTCAAAACTTGTGCAATTATTGCATTTTTTGTTTCCTAGGCTATTTCCAAGTGCAGTAGTGAAGGTAAGGTTATCCATCAGATCAGAGATCATAATTGTTCATTTCTTTGTTCGATTACAGTGTTGTATATGGGAACAAATTTATTGCATGCTAACATTCTAAAATATGAAATGTAACTTTGTATAGTAACTGAAAAAGCAGTTCATGCTGAAAAATATACTAGATTTATTTTCAGAGGTTTGTAATTTTATATTGGGTTTGAATATTGTTGCCAAGCATGCTTGAAATCTCTTGTCAGCCTTGGCACAGAGCTAACCATCTCGTCTTTTGAATCAGTAGCTTGTGGGTTCACGCACCACTCCAGAGATGTGAGCAAATAATCCAGGGTGGCAATTCAGTGCAGTGCTCGGAGTACTGCACCATCTAAGATGTATTATGCTTAGAAGGATTGTATTTAAGTACAGAATCCCCATAAGCTTAATAGGGATTCCCTAAAAAACAGATTTTCACAGTACTTAAATAAAAATACATCATCATATTCAAAGTTAATTGAAATACAATTTAATTATACATTTAAAACAAAAATGAAATATTTTAAAATAAATTAAGACGTTTTTAAAGAGGCCAAATTCATTCACAGGATGTGGGTGTTGTTGACGAAACAGGAATTTATTATCGATCCTTAATTGCCCTTGAGAAGATGGTAATGAGCTGCCACCTTGAACCATGTGGTGAAGGTACTCCCACAGAGCTGTTGGGTACGGAGCAATATTCCCTGTAAATGTTTTGGGGCCTATGCAACCCCTTTTAATGAGCTGCACGACCATTCAAAATACCGTGCATGTGTGTTTTTTCTATTTAAAATCCAGTTGCACAGGAACTTGAGTGCTGTGCATCCATGCAGCTTAAAGGGATCATTGGTAAGGAGTTCCTGGATTTTGACCCAATGGTGATATAGATCCAGGTCAGGATGATGTGTGACTTGGAGGAGAAATTGCAGATGATGTGTTCCTTAGAATAGTACAGCACAAAAGGAGGCCCCCATCGAGTGTGCACTGGCTCTTTCAAACAGCAATCCAGTTAGTCCGACTCCCCTACTTCTTGCCCATATCCCTGAAGTTTTCTCTTTCAAGTATTTATCCAATTCCCTTTTGAAGGGTGGTGATACAGCCGCCTTCAGGTAGTGCATTCAAAATCTTAACCACTTGTTGCGTTTGTGTGTATATATATTTTATATATGTTCCTCTGGTTCTTTTGCTAGTCACTATAAATCTGTGCCCCCCTCGTTATTGAGCCTTCAGCCATTTGAAACCATTTCAGTTACTCTATGTAAATCATTCCTAATTTTAAACCCCTCAAGTGCTCCAGAACGAGCCACCTACAGCCACAGCTATTCCAGTACAGCTACAACACTGGCATCCACCTGAAAATGTGGAAAACTGCCCAGGTATGTCCTGTCCACAAAAAAGCAGAACAAATCCAATCGGTCATTTACAATTCCATCAGTCTACTCTCAATTATCAACAAAGTGATGGAAGGTGTCATTGGCAGTGCTATGAAGCGGCATTTTCTCACCAATAATCTGCTCACCGATGCTCAGTTTGGGTTCCGCCAGGACCACTCTGCTCCAAACCTCATTACAGCCTTGGTTCAAACATGGATAAAAGTGCTGAATTCCAGAGGTGATCCAAGAGTGAATGCCCTTGACATCAAGGCACCATTTGAGTGTGGCATCAAGGAGCCAGAGTAAAATTGAAGTCAATGGGAATCGGGAGGAAAACTCTCCACTGGCTGGAGTCATACCTAGCACAAAGTAAGGTGGTTGTTGGTCAATCATCTCAGCCCAAAGACATTGCTATAGAAGTTTCTCAGGGCAGTGTCCTGGCTGCTTCATCAATGACCTTCCCTCCATCATAAGGTCAGAAGAGGGGATGTTTGCTGCTGATTGCAGTATTCTGTTCCATTTGCAACTCAATAAATGAAGCTGCAAGCAGGCATGGACTGCAAGACCTGGACGACATTCAGGCTTTGGCTGATAAGTGGAAAGTAACATTTGTGCCACACAAGTGCAAGGCAATGACTATCTCCAACAAGTGAGACTTTAATCACCTATCCTTGACCTTCAATAGCATAACCATTGCCAAATTCCCCCACCATCAACATTCGGGAGGTTACCATTGACCAGAAACTTAACAGGACCAGCCACACACACTCTGTGGCTAAATGAGCAGGTCAGAGGCTGTGTATTCTGCGGTGAATGTCTCACCTAGCCTCCCCCCCCCCCAAAGCCTTTCCACCATCTACAGGCCACAAGTCAGGAGTGTTATGGAATAATGTCCACTTGCTTGGATGAGATCAGCTCCAACAACACTCAAAGCTCAACACAATCCAGGGCAACACAACCCACTTGATTGGCACCCAATTCACCACCTTAAAAATTCACCGGTTCTCTGGCTGCAGTGTGTACTATCTACAAGATGCACTGCAGCAACTCACCAAAGCATCAACAGCACCTCTCAAACCTGTGACCTCTACCACCGAGAAGGACAAGGGCAGCAGGTGTATGGGAACACTCACCAGCAATTTCCCCTCCAAGTCACTCGCATTCTGACTCGGAAATATATCGCCGTTCCTTCATCATCACTGGGTCAAAATCCTGGAACTTCCTCCCTAACCGCACTGTGGTAGAACCTTCACCACAGACTGCAGTGGTTCAAGAAGGTGACTCCCCTCCACCTTCTCTAGGGCAATTAGGAGTGGACAATAAATGTTGGCCTTGCTAGCGATGGCCACATCCTAGGAACAATTTTTTTTTTTAAATCAGGTCTTCTCTCGGCTCTGAGGAACAGCCCCAGCTTGTCTACATAGCTGTATTCACTCACTCAATTCTAATAAATCTCTGCTGAACCCTCTCCAAAGCCTTCACATTCTTCTGTAGGTAGGGTGCCCATAATTGGACACACTACTCCAACTGGGGCTGAACTAGTGTTTTACATAGGTTAAGCATAACTTCCTAATTTGCCAGTGGGTATAATGCATACTATGCCATACCGCCTTTGCAATGGACTGCAAGTTTGAGATTTCCACATGTGCTAACTCCCTAACTTGCAATCTGTCAAGTTACGACGTGACCGATAGTCTGCATGGCCAAGGAAATCCTTATTGCTGGTGCAGAGTTGGGCTAACTGCACAGCAATTACTTATGAAAATTTTAGAGCTGTAAGGGCATACCTCAAAAGATTCAAAGCATCATTCGGCATGCATTAGCATCATTTTCATCGTGGGTCGTTTGCTTATCTAGGAGGGAAATTGTATATTAGTAGTTTGTAGCAGTGCCAATGGTATTTTTTTTCCCCATTGCATGCCATATAATGCATGAGATTTTGTATGGAAGTGTGTGGCAAATGCAAAGGGACCAATATTATGAGGCTGTCTGGGGCATATGTGAATATATTCTCAGCAGTTGGACTGTTGAATTTTCTGCGGATCAGAGTGTACCATTTGAGGTGATAGTGTTCCATGGATCACCATCCCCATTCATAGCTTAACTTTGTTAATTAAACATACACACAGTACCTATGTTACAAAAAATTATGAATGGGGATGGCAGTCTATGAATTGAGCACCAGATGTATGTGATCCCAGGTACACTTCTACACACACTGCGTCCCTGGGATCCATGGACCATTAAGCTGCCTTCAAGTACGCAATGTCAAACAGCAAGTTCGCACCAGGTAAGTTCATGTACTATTTGGATGCTGGCTGCATACTCCATAGGTATATTGCCGACTGAAAAATCCGCCCCTATGTGTCTCTTTATAAAGCCCACGATCCCATATGCTTTATTAACTTTTGTTAACTTATCCTGCTACCTTCAAATATTTATGCACACACCCCAGGAGTGTCTCATCTTGCATCCTGTTTTAAAATTGTACCTTTTAGTGTATACGGTCTCTCATTCTTCCTACCATATTATATGACCTCGCTTCTCTGCATTGAATTTCATCTGCCATGTGACTGCCCATTCCACCAGCCTGTCTGTCTGTCTTGCAGTCTATTACCATCTTCCTTACTATTCACTACGCTTCCAAGTTTTGTCATATGTAAATTTTTAAAATGTGTCCTGTAGCCTCCAAGTCCAAGTCATTAATGTACATCAAAAACAGCAGTGGTCGTAGTGCTGAACGCTGGGGAACACCACTGTATACTTCCCTCCAATCGGAACAGCAGCCATTCATCACAACAGTTTTCTATCCCCTTAGCCAGTTTTGTATCTATGCTGCTAAAGCCTCTTTTATCACATGGGCTTCAATTTTTCTAACAACCTGAGTATGTGGTACTTTATCAAATGCCTTTTGAAAGTCCATATACACATCAACTGCACTGCTCTCATTCACCCTCTCTGTTACCACATCAAAAAACTCAAATGAGTTAATCAAATGCAATTTGCCCTTAACAAATACAGGCTGGCTCTCCATTATTACTCCATGCTTGTCCAAGTGGCTGTTAATTTTCTCCGGGATTATTGTTTCTAAAAACTTCCCCACCACCGACATTAAACTGACTGCCCTATAATTGCCAGGTTATCCTTCGCCCCTTTTTAGAACAAGAGTGTAACCTTTTCAATCCTCCCCTCTTTTTATTTTTTGTAAGTGGTTGGTTTTGATCTGGGTGGTTTCGAATCACCCCCTTACAACAGTTCTAGAGCCAAAAATTGCAGTACATAAAAACATTTATGAACTACAACAATTGTACATCCCTAACTGGAGTAAAAAAATGGGGAAGGTGGCTCAACCGTGGCTAACAAGGGAAATTAAGGATAGTGTTAAATCCAAGGAAGGAAGAGGCTTATAAATTGACTAGAAAAAGCGGCAAACCTGAGGACTGGGAGAATTTTGTAATACAGCAGAAGAGGAAAAAGGGTTTAATTAGGAGGGGGAAAATAGAGTATGAGAGGAAGCTTGCTGGGAACATAAAAACTGACTGCAAAAGCTTCTGTAGATATGTGAAGAGAAAAAGATTGTTGAAAACAAATATAGGTCCCTTGCAGTCAGATTCAGGTGAATATATAATGGGGAACAAAGAAATGGCAGACCAGTTAAACAAATACTTTGGTTCTGTTTTCACGAAGGAAGATACGAGGGGACCAAGAGTCTAATGAGAAGGAGGAAACTGAAGGAAATTCTTATTAAGCGGGAAATTCTGTTGGGGAAATTGATGGGATTGAAGGCCGATAAATTCCTGGGGCCTGATCGTCTGCATCCCAGAGTACTTAAGGAAGTAGCCGCAGAAATAGTTGATACATTAGTGGTCATTTTCCAACAATATATCGACTCTGGATTGGTTCCTATGGACTGGAGGGTAGCTAATGTAACACCACTTTTTAAGAAAGGAGGGAGAGAGAAAACTGATAATTATAAACCAGTTAGCCTGACAACAGTAGTGGGGAAAATGTTGGTATCAATTACTAAAGATGAAATAGCAGCACAATTGGAAACCAGTGATGGGATTGGTCCAAGTCAGCATGGATTTATGAAGGGGAAATCTTGCTTGACAAATCTTCTAGAATTTTTTGAGGATGTAACTGGTAGAGTGGACAAGGGAGAACCAGTGGATGTGTATTTGGACTTTCAAAAGGCTTTTGACAAGGTCCCACACAAGAGATTAATGTGCAAAATTAAAGCACATGGTATTGAGGGTAATGTACTGACGTGGATAGAGAACTGGTTGGCAGACAGGAAGCAGAGAGTTGGGATAAACTGATCCTTTTCAGAATGGTAGGCAGTGACTAGTGGGGTGCTGCAGGGCTGTGCTGGGATCCCAGCTCTTTACAATATACATTAATGATTTGGATGAGGGAATTGAGTGGGTAATATCTCCAAATTTGCAGATGACACTAAGCTGGGTGGTGGTGTGAGCTGTGAGGAGGACCCTAGGAGGCTGCAGGGTGACTTGGACAGGTTAGGTGAGTGAGCAAACGTGTAGTAGATGCAGTATAATGTGGATAAATGTGAGGTTATCCACTTTGGTGGCAAAAACACGATGGCAAAATATTATCTGAATGGCGGCAGATTGGGAAAAGGGAGGTGCAACGTGACCTGGGTGTCATGGTATATCAGTCATTGAAAGTTGGCATGCAGGTACAGCAGGCCATGAAGAAGGCAAATGGTATGTTGGCCTTCATAGCTAGGAGATTTGAGTATAGGAGCAGGGAGATCTTGCTGCAGTTGTACAGGGCCTTAGTGACTGGTGAGCATTATCCCAGCCCACACATCCTTAAGACCACCGCATAGTGTGAAGGTCCCAACCAAGCCTCAGGGATTTAGTGGGGAGGTTTCTGGAATATTGTGTTCAGTTTTGACCTGGAATATTGTGTTCAGTTTTGATCTCCTAATCTGAGGAAGGACGTTTTTTCTATTAACGGAGTGCAGCGAATGTTCACCAGACTGATTCCTGGGATGGCAAGTCTGACATATGAGGAGATACTGGATTGACTGAGCCTGCATTCACTGGAGTTTAGAAGGATGAGAGGGGATCTCATAGAAACATATAAAATTCTGACGGGATTGGACAGGTTAAATGCAGGAAGAATGTTGCTGATGTTGGGGAAGTCCAGAACCAGGGGACATAGTCTAAGGATAAGGGGTAAGCCATTTAGGACTGATAAACTTCTTCACTTAGTTGTTAACCTGTGGAATTCCCTACTGCAGAGAGTTGTTGATGCCAGTTCATTGGATATATTCAAGAGGGAGTTAGATATGGTCCTTATGGCTAAAGGGATCAAGAGGTAGGGAAAGAAAGCAGGAAAGGGGTATTGAAGTGAATGATCAGCCATGATCTTGAATGGTGGTGCAGACTTGAAGGGCTGAATGGCCTACTCCTGCACCTATTTTCGATGTAAAATAGGTGCAGGAATAGGCCATTTGGTCCTTCGAGCCTACACCACCATTCAATAAGATCATGGCTGATCATTCACCTCAGTACCCCTTTCCTGCTTTCTCTCCATACCCCTTGATCCCTTTATCCATAAGTAGTGAACAGAATACACAGTTCGAGAGAGATCTTGAGGTCTCAACTGTCACTGGTTTTATTCAAGTTAAAGCACACACCTACTTCCAGTATAACACACCCTGGTGGTGTAAATGAAACAAACAGTACAATACTGACCCATCTGAACAGGCCACTATCACGAAGTACCCACAACTAAAACACCCCTGCATGGCTCAATCGGGCACCACTGAAGCTGTCCAACAGACTGTGCGTATGCCTATGATCCGCACAGAAACCTCCCCACTAAATCCCTGAGGCTTGGTTGGGACCTTCACACTATGCGGTGGTCTTAAGGATGTGTGGGCTGGGATAATGCTCACCAGTTACTCATCTGGCTTACTCGCTGCTTCTCCCAATGAGCGAGGCTCTCTTTGCTCGTAAATGGTGGTTTCTTCTCTCTGTCAGAGAGCGAGAGCATACCTGAAAAACGCTTCCGAATTCACGCACTAAAAACCAGTCCTTTGCCTGAGGCAGTCCAACTAAAAGCAATGTCACATCTTCGGCCTGTGCCTTTTGTTACTGGGATGTTCCTGGGCCTAAAATGTGGCCAAATAGCTTCCTTTTGTCCTGAGGTTCCCATGCCCTGGGGCTCTGTCATTTCAATGGCTTGACCATTTCAGTGTACCTGATCTCACTGATGGATTCCCATTACATGACACATGGTCCTCCATCTCATTTCAGCCATCCCAGAATATCCCTGCCCACTTGATGTGTATTCCTGTGGAACATTCTTGGGCCTGTCCCAAGTCATGCTGTCAGCTCTTTTGAAATGAAGAAGCAATGTCCAAAACTTAGAAGTCCGAATCGATATTTATGCCGATTCTTACACCTTTGGCACCACTCCTGTATCCAAGGTGGATTGGAAGATTGTGGCCAGCACCTCCTGTAATTTTTACTCTTGCTTCCCTTAGCAACCTAGAATGCATCCCATCCGGACCGGGTAACTTAACCATTTTAATTACTGCCATCCCATCCAGTACCATCTCTTTATCTCTTTTTATCTCCTCCAGTATCACAGCATCTTCCTCGTTTACCATTGCTTTGGTAAACATCGATGCAAAGTACTCAATTAATACCTCAGCCATGCCTTCTGTCTCCACCAATAGTTCTCCATTTTAGTCCATAATTGGCCCCACCACTCCCGACAACACTTTTACTGTTAATATATCATAGAAGACCTTTGAATTCCCCTTTGTGTTAGCCAGCAAACTATTCTCATACTGTCTCATTGCCCTACTTATTTCCTTTTTCACTTCTCTGTACTTTTTATGTTCTGTCTGTTAGCGCGAATGTTTTCCCTGGAAGAATCACAACACTCGGTCGGTTCCAACGCCAAAACGGCCTTTATTACGCCAGCAGGGGGAGAGCCTCTGGTCCAACTCCAGGCACTCCACTCCACCGAACAAAGAAATTCATCGATATTTATATGTTTTACAATAGTTCATTACAGTTACTCAGCCCACCTTGGATGGACACAATCTAATCATAATGATTATAGATTACATATAGGTTTAAATGGGCCAATAGAATTAACCCTGGTACATCAGGGGGCTGCATGATCAGTTCGTGACAGTTGGGGGCTGATTCATATCCGTGTGATGCTTTCCAGGCCCCCCTTATCTTCATTACTCATGGGTTCCGCCGGTGCCTAGCTCTTTATCTCCATGGTTGCTAGGTACCCCATCTAAAGGTAACTGATTTGAGGACATTCCGTATTAGGTACCGCAGTGTTCTATATGCTATCTTATCTCAAGTTGTTGATTCAAGACATTCCTGGTACCAGGCTCTGTCGGGTCAGTGCTCAGTCAGCAGTTTTAGCTAACTTGGCTAACCGAGCCCCCATCATGCTTTGCTTAGCCCCCTGGCAGCCATTTTATATTTGGCTAACATTTTATACGCACGCATGCACCCACCCTTTGCCTTCCTACAACAATCCCTCCTTTCGGTAAGGGACTACTCGGAGTTCCCTTTCACCGACAATTTTGTTCTGTTAATGTGTGCCTACCCACCCCTTTTGATGGGTACTTGTGCACCGCCCGGTATTCCCTGCCCCAGCATGCTGGCCAGTCACGTGGTTTCGGTTGCTAAGGTCAAATCCTCCTGCCCCTCTGTTAGACAGGCCCTTCTAATTTCCCGGGACCTAGCTCGGTTCTTTTTTCGTCGTGCCTGGTGCTTACATGATTGACAAGCCATGACCCATGACGCCCCATGTTATCACTTGGACCAGTTGTACCCCAACCAGTACGTGTGATATTATTCACACTCATTCCCCAGTCCCAAACCTTCCTCCACCAACTCGGGTCTTGTAAGTCTATGTCAGTATCCTCTTCCAGTACTTTGATTTTAGTTTGCAATTGGTGGTAGAGCTTTATGGATTGTCCCACTCTGAGCCTCAGTTCCCTTAACACCTCGGCTCGATGTGGGATGGGGACCTGGTCTGGTTCGTCATACTCCTGTAAGTGATCATGGAGTTGGTCGGTTACGTTAATGGTTTCGGTATGTCGACGTTTAACCTGGGTGATGTGGGCTTGCCCAATCGTAAAGGGTCGTAGTGGGGTAAAACAAAAGTTTGGCTCTGGGATCAGGCACTGTAGGTCATTGTACTGTTATGAACATTCTGTGGTAGAGATGCAGTACTTTCCCTTCCCTCCGTAGCCTGCCCTAGCAAAGTGAGCGTGTGCGGGCACTATTTCTAGTACGCACCCGTCGGTTCGGTTAAACCCACACTCGTCTAATTCCCCTCTGCCCACCGGGTGAGGACACACTAATCTCTCCCTTTTGCTTGCATCCTGATAGGGAAATCCCGGTGAGTGTGTCATTTTGGCAGACGGCGGATGTTGTGGTCAGATAGTAACAGAGAGAGGTGTTTTCCTGTAATACCCCGATATTCTCCAGCTGGTACAGTGGAAATGGTCCCGAATCTGGGGTGGCTATAGGGATCATCAGAACTATCCCTATCCCAGTATTCTTACCCATTTGGCAATCGGGGATTGCTGGGTATTCTCTGGTCAGTCCCTTCCGAGTACAGTTGTCCAGTGTCCCCTTCTGACTGGCCAACTGAGCTACATGCGAGCTGTCTATCCAATCGGGTACCTCCCCCCTTTGGATCTGGTCGAGGTTGTCGTATCTGTCCCACCATCCACAGGCTGTAAGTGTGACAGAGTTGCCCCTGTCTAGATTTTCCGGTATCCTCTTTCTTTCAATGAGGTGATTAATGGTTTTCGCGTGTGCTTCCAGGACTGTGATGCCATCCAATTGGATTTCAGCCTGATCTTCCTGATTCCCCTCTACCCGTTCTAATAGTCGCTTCATCACCCCTCTGAGCTGTTCCACCCTTTCATTTAGCCCTTGTATGTCCAGTGAGTTTACTACGGAGGTTCCGGTATTAAAGCCAGTAGCGACATCATTAACTATTCCCCTCTTAGTTCTATGAACTGGCTCTAGTCCTCGGAATCTACTGGCACCCATGGCATCGGCAGCCTGCTGCATTACAACTTTACTCATACATTATACATTTTTATTGCCTGTTCTGTACAATATTCCGGCATCTGTATACCTGAAATATTAATCAGAACAGGCAAAATTTCATGCTTTATATTGTCATACAATAGTTCGCCCTCATTAGACAGTACGATCCCATTTTCTGGTCCCCTGGCTATTGTTGGGCATGGCAATTCTTCAGGCAGAGTGGTGGTTCTTATGGGGCGTGGCGTCTGAGAGGGTGAGAAGCACACATATAATATCGCTACCTCTACCTCATAGTACCCGCACAGCCCTACCCCTTTTCTGCAGGTGACTGGTGGTTGTGGCTGGACCGGAGGTGTGCAAATTATGCCGAAGGTACACTCGTCGGGCCCCCCGGCCTCCCTTCGCTTAATGCAGCTGCTCCTCGTACCCGTGGAGGCCCATAAAGGTCAAGATGGCACACCAGCCACATCCCAATGGTCTGTGGGAGAACCTACAGATCGATTTTCACAGGGCCACTGCCCAACAGCCGGGGAAAGAAATACTGCCTGGTCATTATTGACCAGTTTACCCGATGGGTGGAGGCATTCCCCACCCGGGATTGTGGGACGTCCACAGTAGTGCGTATTCTCGCATCTTAATCGGATTCACTTGTAGCCATGCATTGAAATAAGTTCTATCCTTGCTCCAATCTTTAGTTGCTGGGATGCACACTCCATCCATTAAATTAAACAAAATTCCATAGTTCATGTGATTGTCCACTTCCAGCGTGCTCTAGTCCGTCGGTATCCTCCCAAGCGTGTGTGTGTCTCAGGGTTATCAATATGACGAGTTGTATTTGTCGCATCCCCATTTCGGCGAGTCTTATGTCATTTTAAACAGACAGCCTGGTCGTCACCAGGTGTTAAGTTCTGGTCTACTTGTATCGTCGTCACTCTGTCGGATTAGAAGTAAAGGTTAGGTTATAGTTGTACAAAGTCTAGTCGAGGCGCACCATTTTTTGGTTCGGCCATTATCCCTCGGAATTATACTTTTTTAACTGGGACCAATGCTTCCACCAACCTTTTTCCTCATGTCGATGCATGCATGTGTCACGAGTCAAAGTGACGTCGTATGGTCCGGTCCATCTTGGGGCAAATCCTGCTCTGTCGGGGGTGACTTGTACTAGGACTTTGTCTCCTATCTGGAAGGTGTGTATCAGTCTTTCCCTGTCCTTGGGCCTCCAGATCCTGTATCGTCTGCTGTTCTATCACCTCTCGTCTTAGTTCCTTCAGCTGTAAATCTAATTGCCTTACGTACTGTTTAATCCGGTCTCGTAAGGGGCCCATGTCCTCTCCACCTGTTATAATACCCTCGGGGAGTTTCATGGCCTCCCTGTCATTAGTTCGAAGGGAGTCAGGCCTGTGGTCCAGTTAGGGGTGGCCCTAAGTCTCATTAATATACAGGGTAGGATGTCTGCCCATCCGTTATGGCCTTAGCGATTTGCTGTCTTTACAGGTACGGTTCATCCGCTCTACCATTCCCGAGCTCTGTGGCTGATACGGGATGTGGACTTGTTGTTGGATCCCCAACAGACCGCATGCCTCTTTCATGATTTGTCCCGTGAAGTGGGTGCCTTGGTCTGAGTCGATTTGGAGGGGCACTTCCCACCGTGGGATTATGTCAAACGCGAGAATACGCACTACTGTGGACGGCGCACAATCCCGGGTGGGGAATGCCTCCACCCATCGGGTAAACTGGTCAATAATGACCAGGCAGTGTTTCTTTCCCCGGTTGTTGGGCAGTGGCCCTGTGAAATCGATCTGTAGGTTCTCCCACGGACCCTTGGGACGTGGCTGGTGTGCCATCTTGACCTTTATGGGCCTCCCCGGATTGTGCTGTGCGCATATTATGCAGCGCTGACAATGCTTCGCAACGTCCCACCCTACACCAGCCCACCACCAGTTTCTAAGTAGGCGGTCTAACATTCCGTCCCGCCCAGTGTGGTCCGGTTCATGGTGTAGTCGGAGTAGTTTGGTCTGGATGGAGGATGGGGCGACTACCTGTAGTCCCTTTCTCCATACTCCGTCCTCCCCAATGGCTGCTCCCTGACTTTCCCATCAGGACTATTCCTCCGGGCTACACTCTTCCTGCACCCTGTGGATATTTAGCTCTCCTGGTCCTACTGTGGCTATTTTAATTATCTGGGGATCATCCTCTTCTGCAGCTGCTTGATCTGCTAGCATGTTCCCTTGCTGCTCTCTGCTTTCTATCCTTTGGTGTGCCTTAATTTTAATTACGGCTGCCATAGTGGGTTGTTTAACTGCTTTCACTAACTCCTGGACTATATTTTCGTGCTTAATGTGCCCTCCTCCTGAGGTTATATACCCCCGTCTACTCCATGCTATCATGTAATCATGTACTACCCCGAACACATACCGGCTATTGGTGTAGACATTTACGTGTTTTCCCTTGGCTAATTTAAGGGCTTTGGTTAAAGCCATGAGTTCTGCTACCTGGGCAGACACCATTCCTTCCAATGCCCCCTGTAGGAGAGTGGTACCGTCCTGGTTTACCACACCCCATCCGGTGCAGAACTGCCCGTCGAGATCCGCCGACGTAAAGGGTTAAGTCGGGGTTGTCTATAGGTTCGCCGGCTATCTCCCCTTCAGTTCCTTGATCTATTTCAGTCTCAACAATGGGGTTCGCCTTTGGTCACTGTCCCCTCAACTGGGTTAAAACCTACGTCTCAGATTATTCGTATGGACTGGTCTTTGGGTAGCAACACTGCCTCCCAGGTAGCCCGTCGGGTATCTGACACCATTTTTAATCTCCCGGTGTTTAGTAGTTCCACTGGTGTGTTTAGTATGTAAAATCAGTTGTTATGACATCGTCACTGGTTCGCATATTCTTGCAGCCCAGGCAGTGCAATCAAGGGCAGCCACACACTGATGGAGCCCTTTCACTACCGGGGACTCCTGCGTCGAGTAATATGCTACTGGTCTCATTACCCCTCCCTTCTCCTGGGCTATCACGGTACTGTAGAAGCCTCCCTCGAGATCATAGTATACGTGAAACGGCTTGGTCATGTCAGGCAGTTTCAGTGCTGGGGCTGCTAGCTGTCCAGCTTTTAATTTCCCATATGCTTCTTCCTGCTCCGATCCCCACTCTACCTGATCTGTCCCTGGCTTTCCTCCTTTGACTAGTCGCTGGATGGGTTCGGCCATGGTCGCGAATTGGGGAATGAAATTCCTGCAATAGTTAAACAGACCCATCACCTGCCGCACCCCCCACACCGTTGTGGGGCAGGGCATGCCAGCGATGGCTGTTTTCCAGTCTGCGGGGAGTGTCTTACTTCCCTGACTGATATCATGTCCCAAGTACCGTGCCATGGCTTGCCTAATTTGTGCTTTCCTTGGATTTATTTTAAAACCTGCCTTTTCCAGAGTCCTTAATACGGTCATTACGGCTCCCAAGTGCTCTTGGTCGTTTGACGAGGCTATTAGGATATCGTCTACGTATTGGAGGATCGTGCTATTGTACGGGGTTAAATCACATTGCTCCAGGGCATTGCTCATAACCCAGTGAAAGATGTTGGGGCTGTTATGGAACTCCTGAGGGAGCCGAGTCCACGTGTATTGTTTGCCCCTTGAGGTAAAGGCGAATTGTTCCTGGTCATCAGGGACCAAGGGAATTGACCAAAATCCGTTAGCGATGTCTAAAATGGTGAAAATCCTGTGTTCTGGATTCAGACCGTTGAAGATCGTGGCTGGATTGGCTACGATAGGGTGTTCCTTGGGCGTTCGATTATACCGCCCTGAATAAGGTATCGTTAATCGGTAACTCCCATCTGGCTTCTTCACCGGCCACATTGGGGAGTTCGTAACCGATACTGTCATCGTAATATGCCTTGTTCAACCAGGGCTTCTATTATACTCTCGATGGCCTCTGGCTTAATGGGGTATTGTTTGTGGGAAGAGTGTACTGGTCCCATGATTTTCTCCGGGGTGATTTTTAATGAGGCAACAGTCCTGCTTGCTTGTTGCCCAAACTCCCAGGATGGCCTGGCACAGTAATCCCAGCATTCTGTCATTTGACCAATCTCTCGTTAATGTGTCTGCTTTGTCTATCATTGCTATGTTCTTCACTGGGGCCCATTTTCCGGTAATTTTATCCTTATACCCTTTTTTAGCGGCCCAGGTTATCTGCCTCCGCTGTGCGTCAACTATGGTACCTAACTCGCGGAGTAAGTCCATCCCTAGTATAGTGCCCTCCGTATTTGGGTACACCCAGAACTGGACCGGCACCATTATATCATCTATCTCGAGCACTTGTGTTTCACTCTGGTATGCCGTGGTCCTGTTTCCCCCCACCCCTTGGATTACAATGGATTGTCGGGTAGTGGGTAAATCTAGATTGGTTAGGGACACCGACGCCCCCGTGTCTATTAACATGTGGCATTGCCGGCCCCCTAACGATGCATTGATCCACATGCGGGGATCGGGTCCTTGGCCGGGGACCGATGCGATTCATTGGGGTTTCGTCTGCTGTTGGGTCAGCTGCTGTATAATATCCAGCGTGCTGACATCCAGGGTTCTTTCATTGGGATTTTGTCCCTTTCTGGATCCCCTTTGTGGCCCCTTTCCCTCCAGACTGCCCCCTTCGCCCAGCAGTTCTTCATCTCGTGGCCTGTCCAGTCACAGTTTTTGCATCTTTTGCGGCCGTTGCGCTTTGGGGCTCTGCATTCGGCATGGCGGTGGTCCGTTTTGTTACAGTTATAACATGTCTCAGTTGTCTTTGTGGCAGGGGCCGCACAGACCTCAGCCGTACTGGCTGCTACTTTGGCCCTTTGTTGGTTGTCTACCGAGGTAGCCCAAGTTTCTAGGTCATCAAAGTTATTATATGCTACCAAGCCTGTCTTTAATATGGCTTGGTGGGCGGGGCTTAACCCACCCTTGTACAGCTGTATGAAGGCTGGGTTCTATCGGTCTGTGTCCGGCACGTCACTGTGTGCCAGGAAAGCCTTGAATTTTCTAGCCCCGTACTCCTGCGCCCGTTCATCCTTCCTTCTTTTGTACCACTCCTACTATAGAGTTCCAGTTTATGGGGACCTGACCTAGGACGTTTGTTACTTTCGCTTTAAATGCTATCCTGCTCGCCTCCTGCTGTTGTCTAGTGGCAGACAGGTCCGTACACCAGGTATTGTTTCGGAACTCATCGTTTAACCGGTCCCAGTAGCTTTCTGGCATTTTAATTCTAACTATAGCGGCGATGTCCTGATTGTGGAGCTAGTGACAAATTTTCATCTCCTTGAGCTTCTGCCAGAAGGTTGAATTGTTATGTCGGGGTGTTAGGGGCGGCAGCTTGTCTAGTAGCTGCATCGTGTCCCCGGGAGATAGGGACATATATGTTAGCCATATTTGTGGGGCTCGGGTGGGACTTCCCTGGCACCCATGTCCTGCTGGGTTCCCGGGTATGTGTTCTACCTTTATCGGGGCGGTCTTGACCGAGTTTGTTAGGGCATACAGGGGAGGCAGAGTGTCCCCTCTAAGCGAGCTGCAGCTACCTGCTTCCTCCTCTAGGCACCCCCAGTATTCCTCACTAGGTGGCGCACTTGGACCCATTGTTAAGGCCGGCAGAACTGTCTGTCCGGATCCAACAGTCGCTTGCTTTCTTTTTGTTTGCACATACTGATTTACCTTTTCTGTTTTACATGGGCTCGCAGTATCAAGACCACGGCCTTTTCATCTTTATCTCTTTTTTCCTTCTCCCACCATTCCTGCTGATTTGCTGGCGGGTCCTGGGGGTTCCATCCTGACAATCATCCTTTCAATTAGTTTCTTTTGTTTCTCCGCCAAGTGGCGGGTAAGGGACCCTTCTGGTCCCCATTCGAGGTTATTTGTTTTACCGGCCATTCCTGGGTAGGACTAGAACCGTTGGGACTCTATTCTGAGGTCCGCTTTCTACCTAGCGTAACTTGTAGTAGACGGTCTCCTGGCTACTGTCGGGTCACCAGTTCTGCTATCTCACAAACTTATACAATTCTTAAAACGTGCTTCAGCAATTCCCGCAGTGTCCCACGCTTCCTTAACGACTACCTACCACCGTTTTGTCTGTTGGTCTGACCCTGTTCACAGGTTTGGTTTCCGTTGGTCGCTGTGCACCACCTGGTCTCCGGGGTATATTTTCAAATCACACTACTGGGTCCAGGAAGTGTCGCTCGGTATCACGATCCTAAGTGTGTTCCCTACGCCTGCTTACTTCCTGGCTGTCACGTGGGACTAAAGTCCTCTTAATTCAGGCTTAGGCTAGGCGTTTGAGATATGAGACCGTCTCCTCGTGTTGATCAACCGGCTTCCATCTTCCACACCCTTTATAATTAAAAATCGTTTTTTTATACTCATCCGGTTTTCCATGGGTGTTCGGCAATTTTTTTTGATCCTGCCTACTACGCCACTGTTAGCGCAAATGTTTTCCCTGGAAGAATCACTCAACACTCGGTCGGTTCCAACGCCAAAACGGCCTTTATTATGCTGGCGGGGGGGAGAGCCTCTGGTCCAACTCCAGGCACTCCATTCCACCGAACAAAGAAATTCATCGATATTTATATGTTTTACAATAGTTCATTACAGTTACTCAGCCCACTTTTGCTGGACACAATCCAATCATAATGATTATAGATTACATATAGATTTAAATGGGCCAATAGAATTAACCCTGGTACATCAGGGGGCTGCATGATCAGTTTGTGACAGTTGGGGGCTGATTCATATCCATGTGATGCTTTCCAGGCCCCCCTTATCTCTGTTACTCATGGGTTCCGCCGGTGCCTAGCTCCTTGTCTCCATGGTTGCTAGGCACCCCATCTAGGGGTCACTGACTTGAGGACATTCTGTACTAGGTACTGCAGTGTTCTACATGCTATCTTGTCTCAAGTTGTTGATTCAAGACATTCCTGGTACCAGGCTCTGTAGGGTCAGTGCTCAGTCAGCAGTTTTAGCTAACTTGGCTAACTGAGCCCCCATCATGCTTTGCTTAGCACCCTGGCAGCCATTTTGTTTGGCTAACATTTTCTACCTACCTACCCCGTTACCAGACATTGCGCAGACTGCAAGAGCTGCTGTCCAGAATCCGGAAATAGCTCCCGAAAACCAGATCTCTCTCAAACAGGCTCGGCCTTGAGGTTGCTGGGTTTGGGCCAACGGATTCAATGCTCCAAAATCCAGAAATACCTGAAACGCAGCCCAGGGGTTTCCAGATTTGGGACATCTGATTTCTTCTCCAACATCCAGAAAAACCGGAATGGCTTCGGTCCCGAGGTTTATGGTTTCGGTACATTGTACTTGTATTATCAAGCTGACCTCTGTTAATTCCCTCCTTTTTTGTTTCATCTTACACTCCAACCATCATCCAGGGAGCTCTGGCTTTGGTTGCCATCCCTTTCCGCCTTGTAGGAATGTACATAAACTGTATGCAAACCATCTCTTTAAAGACCGCCCATTGCTCCATTACATTTTTACCTTTGACTCCAATTTTTCTGGGTCACATCCCCCCTCAATATGCTGAAATATGCATTCCTCCAGTTAAGTATTTCTGTTCTAGATTACTCCTTATCCTTCTCCATAATTAATCTAAACCTTATGATACTACGATCACTATTGCCGAAATGCTCTCCAACTTGATGCAAAATTATCTTCTTGACCCACTTCGTTGCCCTGGATTATATCTAGCAATGCCTCCTTCCTCATTGGGCAGGAAACATACTGATCAAAAAAATTCTCCTGAATGCACTTAAGCAATTCCTCCCCTTCTCTGCCCTTAACACAATCACTGCCCCATTCAATATTGGGGGAGTTAAAGTCTCCTATTATCATTACTCTCTCATTCTTGCAACTCTAATTTATTTGCAAATCTGCTCCTCTATCTCCAACCAAATAGATTCTGTCTCGAGGACATTCCTCTTCCAACACCATAATATTTTCCTTAACCAAAACTGCTACCTCCTTTTTCCCCCTCTTATCTTTACTGACTACCTTGTATCCAGGAATAATAAGCATTTAATCCCTTCCTTTTTTGAGCCAGGTCTTAGTTATTGCCACTACGCCATATTCCCACGTGGCTATTTGTGGCTGCAGTTCACCAACCTTATTAACCACACTTTGTGCATTTACAAACATGCACACCAAACCTCACTTGGACCATTTTTTTTTTGTATTTTATATGTTCCTCACTAATTCAGTATTATTTATAACTGTCTCTCCCAGTCCACTGTGCACCTTGTTGCTACTTAATACTACATCCTGGTGCCCAGCCTTCTGGAGAATTAGTTTAAACCCTTCCCCACAGCGCTAGTTAACCTCCCCACAGGGATATTGGTCCCAGCTCTGTTCAGGTGCAACCAATCAACCTTGAAAGGTCCCTCCTGCCACAGAACTGGTCCCAATGTCTCAGGAATCTGAAGCCCTCCCTCCAGCACCATGTCTCTAACCATGCATAAACCTGCCATACCTTCCTATTTCTACTCTCACTAGTGTGTGGCACTGGGAGTAATCCAGACATGACTACTTTTTGAGGGCCTGCTTTTGAAATTCCTCCCTAGATCCTTAAACTCTGCAGAACCTCAACCCTCTTCCTCCCTATTACATTGTTTTCGACATGGGCCATGACTTCTGGCTTTTTTTCTTTCTTTTCTCTCCCGCCCCCAACCCCAAGCCACAGAATGTTCTGCACCCTCTGTGATGTTCCAAGGAGGCAACATGCCATATGTGTCTCATGTCAACGCTAGTAAAACTTCCCATCTGTCCCCTGACTATCGAATCCCCAATTACTATTGCATTCTTGTACTTTGTTGTAACCTCCCTGTGCAGTATTTTGCTTCATGTTGCCAAGCTCAGGACTGCAGTCCTTTTGAGGGTGGTGCCACACTCATTCAATGCTGAATACCGGTTTTAATGTTTGAGTGCCACATTCCTGCACTGCCTGCCTCTTCCTACACTTCCAGGTGGCCACCCACTTGCTATTCTGAACTCCATCTGGCTGTGGGGTGAGCATGATCCAGGATGCATTCAACCACCCATTTGCCCTGCAGTGAATCCAGCTGCCCCATAAGCTCCAAAAGCCTTCGTGTGAGTTTGAGCAAACTGGAGGCATTTTTCTGCTGCCCTTGTTCTTTAAGGTGGTAGAGGTCAATGGTTTGGGAGGTGTTGTCAAAGAAGCCTTGGCGAGTTGCTGCACTGCATCTTGTAGATGGTACACACTGCAGCCATGGTGCACTGGTGGTGCAGGGTGTGATGTTTAAAGTGGTGGATGGAATGCCAATCAAGGGGGCTGCTTTGTCCTGGATGGTGTCGAGCTTCTTGAGTGTTTTTGGAGCTGCACTTGTCCAAGCAAGTGGAGTGTATTCCATCATACTCCTGACTTATGCCTTGTAGATGGTGGAAAAGCTTTGGGAGTCGGGATGCGAATCACTCGCTGCAAAATACATCGCCTCTGACCTGTTATTGCAGCCATAGTATGCGGCTGGTCCAGTTAAGTTTCTGGTTAATGGTGACCCCCAGAATGTTGAAGCTGGGAGGATTCAATGATAATGCCATTGAATGTCAAGGGGAGGTAGTTAGACTTTCTCTTGTTGAAGATGGTCATTGCCCAGCAATTGTGCGGCGCAAATGTTACTTGCCACTTACCAGCACGGACGACTTCGTTATCTGCGGAGTTGTGAATGGAACAGAGATAAACATAATGAGAGAGGAAATATTAAGTAATTTAGCATCTTTGAAAGTAGATAAATCCCCAGGCGCAAATTAAATGTATCCCAGGCTGTTCAGAGAAGCAAGGGAGGAAACGGCGGAGGCTCTGACCATCATTTTCCAATTCTCTCTGGCTGCAGGCATGATGCTGGAGGACTGCTAGCATTGTACCATTGATTAAAAAGGGAGAAGGGTATAGACCAAGTAATTACATGCCAGTCATCCTAAAAATTCTGAGGGACAGTATTAATCATCTTTTAGAAATGCATGGATTAATCAAGGGCAGTCAGTGTAGATTTGTTAAGGGGAGGTCGAGTCTGACTAACTTGATTGAATATTTTGAGGTAACAAGAAAGGTTGATGAGGGTACTGTGTTTGATGTAGTCTACATGGATTTTAGCAAGGCTTTTGACAAAGTCCTACATGGCAGGCTGGACAGAAAAGTAAGATCCTTAGGATCCAAGGGAAAGTGGCAAATTGGCTCAGTGGCAGGAAACAAAAGGTAGTGGTCAATAGGTGTTTTTGTGACTGGAAGGCTGTTTCCAGTGGGGTTCTGCAGGGCTCAGTACTAGGTCCCTTGCTTTTTGTGGTATTTATCAATGTAGTGGGCATGATTAAGAAGTTTGCAGATTTTACAAAAAATGATTGTGTGGTTGATGATGACCAAACCTATAGACTGCAGGAAGATATCAATGAACTGGTCAGGTGGGCAGAACAGTGGCAAATGGAATTCAATCTGGAAAAGTGTGAGGTAATGCATTTTGAGGTCTATCAAGGCAAGTGAATATACAATAAATGGTAGGATACTGAGAAGTATAAAGGAACAGTGAGACCTTGGAGTTCATGTCCACAGATCCCTGAAGGTAGATAAGGTGGTTAAGAAGGCATACGGGTACTTTCCTTTCTTAACCAAGGCATAGAAAAGAGCAGGGAGGTTATGCTTGAACTTTATTAAACACTAGTTAGGCCATAGTTAGAGTAGTGTGTGCAGTTCTGGCCGCCATATTAAAGGAAAGATGTGATTGCACTAGAGAGGGTACAGAATGGATTTGAGGATGTTGCCAGGACTGGGGAATTTTAGCTATGAGGAAAGATTAGATAGGCTGGGGTGGTTTTCTTTGGAACAGAGGAAGCAGCGGGGAGACTTAATTGAGGTGTATAAAATTATGAGGGTCCTAGATAGTGGGTAGTAAGGACCTATTTCCCTTCGCAGTCAGGTCAATCACCAGTGGAAGATTAGAGAGGAGTTGAAGAGAACTTTTTTTCATCCAGAGTGGTGAGGGTCTGGAACTCACTGCCTGAAAGGGTGGTAGAGGCAGAAACCATCACTTTTTAAAAAAAAAAAAAGTATTTGGATATGCACTTGAGGTGCCGTAACCTACAAGGCTACGGAAAAAGAGCTAGAAAGTGGGATTAGGCTCAATAGCTCTTTCAGCTGGCGCTTACGATGGGCCGAATGGCTTTGTTTTGTGCTGTAAATTTCTGATTCAGTGAGCACTGCAATCATCAGCGAATGTCCCCATTTCTGACATGATGGGGGTGGAGGGGGGGGGTTGCGTGGGAGGGGGGAGGGAAGGGAAAGGAAGAAGATAGTTGATAAAGCAACTGAAGATGGTTGAGCCTAGGACACTGCCCTGAGGAGCTCCTGTAGCCATGCTCTGGGGCTGAGATGATTGACCTCCAACAGCCACAACTATCTTCCTTTGTGCATGGTATGACTCCAAGCAGTGGAAAGGTTTCCTCCTGATTCCCATCGACTCCAATTTCACTAGGGCTCCTTGATGCCGCACTGTCAAATACTGCCTTGATGTCAAGGGCAGTTGCACTGGCCTCGTCTCTGGAATTCAGCTCTTTTGTCGATGTTCGGATTAAGACTATGAAGTGATCCAGAGCCGAGTGATCCTGGCGGAATCAAAATTGAGCATTGGTGAGCAGGTTGTTGTGAATAAGTGCCACTTGATATCACTGTCGATGACACCCTCCCTTACTTTGCTGATTGCAAGCAGACTGTTAGGGTGGCATTTGGCCAGATTGAAATTCTCCTGCCTATTTGTGGACAGGACATACCTGGGCAATTTTCCTGGGGGGTCATGGAGAGGTGGTCTAAAATTAACCTCCATGTGTAAGTGGAATATATTCACATTTCCTCTCTGAACCACTGCTTAATTGGTGCTTTCTCTCTGCAGACAATTGGAAATTAGATTTAACTTTTTAAACGGTAACCTCTTCAGGTGATTTTCATAACTTGAGTCATTTGCTTTTATCGTAATAGGGAGGATACAACTCATGGACACTTTTGTGCTGCAATTAGGCCATAGTGTGACTGACTTTCGCCTTAAAATTTCTATACGATTGGAGGTATGAATACTATCTTTCAGGTAATTATCTTTCAGGTAATTATCTTCCACTAAAACTGTCAAGATAATGACTCTTTTTCTGTTGCCTTATTTAGGCTGTAAGAACCTTCAACTCGATGCTTGATTTACTCTCGCGTGAAGGGAAATTAAAATTTCACTTGTCCGAGGAAGCATGTAGTCTAATGTAAGTTTAAAAAATATATACAGATCAATTTCATAAATTCTGTAAATCACCTGCAAAATGTCAGCTTGGCTCAGTTAGTTGGACACTCTCCCGAGTCGGAAGGTTGTGGGTTCAAACCCCTTTCTAGCACTTGAGCATCAAGGCTGGAAATTCAGTGCAGTACTGTTGGAGGTGATGTTTTCTACATTAAATTCACTCCTTCAGGTGGCTGTAAAAGATTCCAGGGCACTAATTGAAGCTCAGGAAATTCTGGGTGATCTTAGCCAGTATTGCTCCCTCAACCATCACCACCAAAAACTGATTAATTGATCGTTCATTTGTTGTGTGTAAATTGGGAAAAGTATTTGCCTACACTTTAAAAGTAATCAAATGATTATGAAAAATTTTGGAGCATCACAAGAACATATGTTATATAAATGAAAGTTCTTCATTCGTGCAAGATGATTGATAACTACAGAGACTTTGCTTGCAGAGAGCATAGTGATATTTTTTCTCTTCTCTTGGGCAGTCCCTCGGAGTCAAAGATGACTTGCTTCCACACTAAAATGAGTTCTCAGGTGATTACGAGTCCAATGCGGGACCTAAAGTCTCTTTCAGGTGGGGCAGACGGTGGTTGAAGGGACGGATTGGTGGGGTGCTTGGGTTGTTGTGCACTCCTTTCGCTGTTTGAGCTTGGCTTCCGCTTGCTCCCGGAGAAGGGACTGTGTGTTCAGCCCCTTCCCAGATGCCTCTCCTCCACTTTGAGCGGCCTTGGGCCAGGGATTCCCAGATGTCGGTGGGGATATTGCACGTTTTCAAAGAGGCTTTGAGGGTGTCCTTGAAGCATTGCTTCTGCCCACCTGGGGCTTGCTTGCCATGTCGAAGCTCAAAGTAGAGCGTTTGTTTTGAGAGTCTTCTATTGGGCATGAGGATGATGTGGCCCGTCCATCGGAGCTGATCGAGCCTGGTCAAAGCTTCGATGTTGGCCTGAGCGAGAACACTATTGGTGCGCCTATCCTGCCAATGGATTTGCAGGATCTTGCAGTGGCAGCATTGGTGGTACGTCTCCAGTGCTTTGAGGTGCCGGCTGTACATAGTCCATGTCTCTGAAGCATTTAGGAGGGCGCCTATCACTACTGCTCATGTGGACTATGAGCTTTGTGCTGGGTTTGAGGTCCTGGTCTTCAAACACTCTCCTCAGGCGACCAAAGGCTGCACTGGCACACTGAAGGTGGTGTTGGACTTCGTCATTGACGTCTGCCCTTGTTGACAGTTAGCTCTCGGGGTGTGGAAGGGCTTGTCGTGGATTTTGATAATCGGGTGGCAGTACTGTGTGGCGGGGTCAGGTTGGCAGAGGAATTTTGTCTAACGGATATTTAATGTAAGGCCCATGCTCTCGTACACTTTGGTGAAGGTATTGACGATGGTTTGGAGTTCGGCCTCAGTGTGCGCAGACGCAAGCGTCGTCATAAAAAATGCGGCGAGGTCCGGATATTTTTACTAACCAGATACAGACGGGCTATAAGCAGATTTTTAAAAAAAAATTGAACGAGTATAGATATGGGGATCTTTAAGGAGTAGTAACTTGCATGCTTTTAACCATACTATAGACAGAGGTATCCCATTCTGGCTGTTTCTTTGTGTGAGAGAGACCTTTTTGAACTTGCATGCTTGGGTGTTGTGGGAGTGGCTTGCTAATGGATGAATTGTAATGTCATTTGTATACAATTAAACTCTGTGGCTCGAAGCTCCTCAACAGGGATTCATCTGAAATAATGCAAGTTACTGAAATTTATTTTAAAGGAGTACAAATGGAGTGAGGGAAAAATTAATTCCCCCAATTTTTGGTGCGGTTTGATGAACAAGTTTGAAGAAGTAATAATTGAAAGGACCTGGAGACTCGTACATTGATGATGATGATGGACGGGGGAGGAAAACTGGAACATTAATAAACTTGCAGAACGAGCATGTAATTGTCAAAATTAATTTCAATATAGAGGTGTGAGGTGGTGCCTTTTTGGGAGGAAAAACAAGAGACACATACTGCTTTGATGAGTCTAAATGGGGTGAAGGATCTGGGAGTGCAGATACACCAATCACAAAGTAAAAATGCAAGTTAACAAGGCCATTTATAAAAGGAAAAACAAGCACTGGGTTTCATTTCTAGAGGGATAGAATTGAAAAGCAGAGAAGTTAAGTTTGTATCAAACCTTTAGAAAATGATTTATTTTTATTCGTTCATGGGATGTGGCTGTTGCTGGCAAGGCCAGCATTTATTGCCCATCCCTAATTGCCCTTGAGAAGGTGGTGAGCTGTCATTTTCAGAGGGCAGTTAAGAGTCAACCACATTGTTGTGGGTCTGGAGTCACACATAGGCCAGACCAGTTAAAGATGGTAGATTTCTTTCCCTAAAAGACATTAGTGAACCAGAAGGGTTTTTATGACAATCCGGTAGTTTCATAGTTCATTACTGATGCTAGATTTTTGTTGGAGATTCATTTAATTAACTGAATTTAAATTTCCCAACCGCTGTAGTGGGATTTGAACTCGTGTTTGCTGGATCATTAGTCCTGGCCTCTGGATTACTAGTACAGTAACATGACCACTATGCTCCAGTCTCCTGTTTGCTTGGGTAGGCATAGAGAAAATGTTTCCACTTGTGCAGGAGACCTAGAGGTCATAAATAAAACCTAGTCATTAACAAATCCAATAGGGAATGTAAAAATTGCCCAGGTATGTCCTATCCACAAAAAGAAAGACAAATCTAATCAGGCCAATTACCAACCTATCTGTCTCATCTCAGTCATCAGTAAAGTGATGGAAGGTGTCATCGACAGTGCTATAAAACAGCACTTAACTTGTCAATAACCTGCTTACCAATGCTCAGTTTGGGTTCTGCCATGAACGCTCTGCTTCAGACATCATTACAACCTTGGTCCAAACATGGACAAAAGAGCTGAATTCTAGATCTGCGGTGAGAGTGACTGCCCTTGACATCAAGGAGCCCTAGTAAAATTGAAGTCCATGGGAACCTGGGGGGAAAACTCTACACCTTGCTGGAGTTGTGATGTATGTAGCACTCAAATCACTGACTCCACACAGTCTGGTGTTGTAGTAACTGCTGTGACCTTGGTCCTTTTATTGTGTAACTCCAGAGTGCCCTTAGGTGTGGTGGGCAGGTACTTTTGGGGGTCTCACCACAGTGCCCCTTGTGGTGTACCATTGTAACTATACATTTAATGTACATGGACAATACATAACATCTCACTCTTTCTCCTTCCCCCCCCCTGCCCCCCCCCCCACCAAAGGCAAATTGCTCAGCCTTGTTCGTCCTGGTTGATTTGAGTGAGTCCATGACCATCTACTTCCCTCTTCCCAGCCTCCCCCCCCCCCTCCCCAAATGTGGAGATTATGCTTGCGATCTGGTGCAAGCATGTGGTATTTGCAGTCCTTACATGGGTGATATAAGTACACAAATATAATCTCCAGTGGAAAGCAGGTACACATGGACAGTTCATTTGTATGCGTTGAAGAGTTGGATCAAAAGATTACAGGTACACTGAACAGTTATTAAATCCCAGCTCCACTGGGTGAGGTGTGGTGGCGGCATACTGCCCCTTTTTGCCCGAGGTAATGGGCTGTTCTGAGGCAGGGTATGGCAACTAGTGTGTTGCCTCTGTTCTCAGAAAATGGTTGCCTTTGCGGCTTGTCTGCAGCTGCTGAACAATTGCATAAATCACACAAAATCAGAAATCGCATTAATCCTTTTAACTGTGCATTGTGATATTAACTCTCCACCAATCATCATCATTTTAATCACAGTAATCATTTTAGCATCAAAATATTAACTCTTGTCATAAATCACGTCATCATACAAATCACTAATCATTTTGACTCACTAGCTCTTATAAAAGTCTCTTTGTGGGGACTGCCAACGGTGTAAGGCCCCTTTAAGACTCCTGGGTACATTTCCCTTTTAAGACGCCATTTTGTTTTTCCCACGAGGTTTCTACTGGGTGCTGCCATTTTAGGTGCTCTGCTGATGCCTGCCTACTTTTCTCTGCAGAACTCTGCTGCCACAAGGCTCGCCGCCACCTTAAGCTCGCTGTGCTGCTGCCTGCTCTCCCTCTCTCTCTCCACACTCAACGCACCCGGGAGCCGCAATGCACTGGCCACCGCATCCTCCGGAGCACCCCACGCAGCTGACCTTTTTGCCCGGGAGTTGCCGCGCGCGCGCACACGTCCTCCGGAGTCGACCTCCTCACTGCCGCAGCCGATCCTCCCGCTGCAAGTCCCGCGAATGACCGTCTCTGCCTGCGAGCCGACGGTGCCTGCTGGAGCAGCCCGCCGAAGCCCTTCTCTCTTCTCCAGCTCGGTCAGTGCTGCTGCTGGTTCCAGCGCCTCTTTCTCACTCTCAGACTTTGCAGGGGAGAGTCGACGGCCACCGCTGCTCTGCCCAGCCCCACACACGCTTCCTTCGCTGCCATCCGATCCGAAGGTGGAGGCCTGCTCTGCCTGTGAACACTGGGGACAGCGGTCTGTAGAGGAATAAAGTCTTCCCAGCTCCCACGGACCTTCCCCATCCATCTCCTGCTGAGTAGCGTCGGCCCATCACCTGCAATAATCCACAAAGGTAAACCATGTGTCTCGCCACAGTGAGATACCTGCACAACCGCTCTGCCAAGAACAGGTATCAGTTCCCTGGTGTAGGTGCGCAGCTTCACCGTGACCGGGACCAGCTTGGGTCGTGCAGCTGGGTTGATCCACAGTTTATCAAAAGTTTCCTGACTCATCAGCGACTAACCCGACCCCGTGTCCACTTCCATACTCACTAGGACTCCGTTAATCTTGACTTCCATAATCACTGGGGCCGAATTGTCGGTACACGTATACAGTCCAAACACATCATCTTCTTCTACCTGGGGCTGGGCTGCCCGTAGAGCCAAACCGTAATGCTCCTCACTGGACAGCAGATCATCTACCTTCTCCTCAGCCACACGGTGAAACGTGTTTTTTTTGCACATACGCTGAAGGTGGCCTTTCGTGTGGCAGGTATTGCACGTATACTCCGCAAACCTGCACCGGTGAGCCCCATGGCTTCCTCCACAGCGCCAGCATGGTGCTACTCAATTAGCCCCCTCGGCGGACTCTTTGTTCCAGGACCCTGAGGTCTGTGCTCTCTGCCCTGGGCAGAGCCACGTTCTGCAGTTTTGTCCATGACTGGCGGTATCCTGTGAATAGTACCTGCTGGGTTCGAGGCCATGTGAATCATCTGCTTGGTGCTGCAAGTCGAGGCCATAAATGCCCGGCTGATGTTGATGGCTTGCTGCAGGCTGACTGTAGGTTCAGTAGATAGCAGCTTGTGAAGGAGACCCTCGTGGCCAATCCCCATAACAAAGATGTCTCGCAACTCCTCGTTAAGGTGTGTGCCAAAATCACACGGCGCCACAAGTCTCCTGATGTCCACAGCATATTTTGTGACATCCTGGCCCTCAGGTCTGCAGTGGTGGTAGAATTTGTGCCTGGCCGTGAGGATACTCTCCTTTGGTGTTGGTTGGTTATGAATGAGTTCAATTAGCTCCTCCTATGACTTGGCGCTTGCGGGTAAACCTCATCGCCACAACTGGACAGCAATATCGCCTTGCGCTTCTCTATCAGTGCGTTCATGTCCCCTGTCAGGTCGTTTACTACAAAATAGTACTCGAGCCTTTCCGTAAAGACATCCCAGTCATTACCCTCTGTGAAATCCTTTAGCGTGCCCAAAGTAGCTATGGTTGCGTGAAGAGTTCGTCCATGTCCTTGTCGCCAATTTGTGATGTATGTAGCACTCAAATCACTGACTCCACAGCCTGGTGTTGTAGTAACTGCTGTGACCTTGGTCCTTGTGTAACTCCAGAGTGCCCTTCAGGTGTGATGTGCAGCCTTTTATACTCTGACTCGCAGGTACTTTTGGGTCTCCCACCACAGTACCCCTTGTGGTGCACCATTGTAACTATACATTTAATGTACATGGACAATACATAACAGGAGTCATATCTGGCACAAAAAGATGGTTGTGGTTGTTGGAGGTCAATCACCCAGGACATCACTGCAAGAGTTCCTCAGGGCAATGTCCTCAGCCCAACCATTTTCAGCTGCTTCATCAATGACCTTCCCTCCATCATAATGTCAGAAGTGGGGATGTTCGCTGATGATCGCTCAGTGTTCAGTTCCATTTGCAGCAACTCGGGTAATGAAGCAGTCTGTGCCCGCATGCAGCAAGCACTGGACAACATTCATGCTTGGGCTAATAAAGTGGTAAGTAACATTTGTGCCAGGCAATGAATAGCTGAGTCTAATCAACTCCCCTTGACATTCAATGGCATTACCATCGTTGAGTCTCCCATGAACATCTTGGGGGTCACCATTGACCTGAAACTTAACTGGACCAGCCACATAAATATTGTGACTACAAGAGTGGGTCAGAGGCCAGGTATTTTGCAGTGAGTGATTCACATCCTGACTCCCCAAGCCTTTCCACCATCTACAAGGCGCAAGCCAGGAGTGTGATGGAATACTCTCCACTTGCCTGGATGAGTGCAGCTCCAACAACACTCAAGAAGCTCAACACCATCCAGGACAAAGCAACCTGCTTGATTGGCATCCCATCCACCACCTTAAACATTCACTCCCTCCACCACCACGGCACTGTCTGCAGTCTGTACCATCTAAGATGCACTGCAGCAATTTGCCAACACTTCTTCAACAGCACCTTTACCACCTAGAAAGTCTAGGGCTACAGGCACATGAGAACACCATCACCTCCAAGTCGCACACCATCCAGACTTGTCAGAGTACCATCACCACGCAGATGGCAACGGTTGAAAAAAGTGGCTCACCACCACCTTCTGGATTGTCATTAGGGATGGGTGATAAATGCTGACCTTGCAGTGACGCCCACATCCCTGAAGGAATTTTTTTTGCATTTTTTAAATAAGGGAAAACAAATGGGGAATTCAGAAACGTCTTTACCGAAAGATTGGTGAGAATGTGGCACGCACTACTGCAAGGAGTAGTGGAGGCAAATGGCATAGATGCATTAAGGGGAAGCTTGATAAACACATGAGGGAGAAAGGAATAGCAGTATATGCTGATGGGGTTAGATGAAGAAGGGTAGGTGGAAGCTTAAATGCCTTTGTAGACCAGTTGGGACAAAAGGCATGTTTCTGAGCTGTTTACTCTTGTTTAATGACTAGACTTGGTTTGACAGTAAATCAAACTGCTGGGAAAATTCACGGCTTGATTCCAAATGTGTTCACTTCATAAATTTATGGTTGTACCTATTGATGTAATTAAAGAATTTGTCCTAACCTTTAACATTGTATTAAGTTAAAATACAGCAAAGTAGACTTTGTAGATAAACTTGTGAGCAAAATCCTTTTAAATGTAAATATTGGAATAGAAATACTTGCACTCAGTTGTCAGGATCAGGAATGCTTTTCCTTAAAAGGTGGTGGAAGCTGATTCCATAAATAATTTTTTAAAGCAGAGTTGGACAGGTACTTAAGGATGAGCAACTTGCAGGATTATGGACCCAAAGCGAGGATATGGGACAAAGCATGACTGCTCTTTCAAAGAGCCAGCACAGCCACGACTGGCCAAATGGCTGCCTTCTGTGCTGTAAGTTTCTATGAAATCTATTTGAAACTCATCAGTTGTTGAGGGTAGTGATTCTCCTTTGGGGCCAAGATTTAAGTCTAACCCAAACTGAAACGAGAAGTTTCAGAAATTGGCTGTAAAATCTTAAGTGAAATGTTGACTGGTCCCACATGTGCAAGCCCACATTTAGGTTATTTTTAAAAAATATCAGCACAGATGGTGCTAAGTTGTCAATCTTTCTCTGCAAAGGACACATGAAAATGAGGCTGGAGATTGCACAACTGTAGCCTTAGCCACACAGCACTACCAGTCATACAAGTATATTACTCAATACTGAGTACTAGTTTATCTTAACTTGAATATATGAATAATTTGTGACCATTTTATTTATTTTGCAGGCTTGATTTGGCAAGAACCATTCTGGAGGTTGGTGGTAAGAATAACAATTTTGTTGAGAAAATGTATAATCTCTATGGATTGGTTTTGTTTGATGATAAATGTCACTTTCCTCCCCATACAGCACCTAGCCAATTGCACAGGTAACTTATTTCCAGACTTAAGTGGTCTTCAGTCAGCCAGAAGACTGACAACAAATACCAAGTGATAATTCTGACTTCCCTGTTACTTGGGTCTACTGGCCTTTTAAATTTGGTTTCTCTTTTTCATTTTACTAATATATGAAAGTATCATCCAGAAATAAAATATGGCTCTTAGAATGCACACTACAATGAAGAGATCCTGGCAGCATTATTTTAAGGTTCCTTTGGAATGAGGGGAGGGGATCACGGAGATGGTGGAGGATGATCCGTTGAATATGAAGGCTGGTGGGGTGAAAGGTGAGGACGAGGGGAACCCTGTCGTGGTTGTGGGAGGAAGGGGAAGGAGGTAAGAGCAGAAGCATATGGAATGGATACGGTCAAGGGCCATGTCAATCACGGTAGAGGGGAATTCTCGATGGAAAAAAGACATAGCAGCAGGACTAGTATGGAAGGTGGCATCGTCCGAACAGATGCTGGGAGAATGGAATAGAGTCCTTGTAGTGAGCGGCGTGGGAGGAAGAGTCGTTCAGGTAGTTGTGGGAGTCAGTGGGCTTATAATGGATGTTTGTCAATAACCTATCCTCCAAAATGGGGACAGAGAAGTCGAGGAAGGGAAGTGTCAGAGATGGACCATGTGAAGGTGAAGACAGGGTGGAAATTGGAAGCAAAGTAAATGAAGTTTTCTACTTCAGGGCGAGACGAGGAAACGGCACTGATGGTCATCAATGTACCAGAAAAAGAGGGGAGGGAGGGGACCTGAGTAGAACTAGAACAAAGAATGTTCCACATATCGCATGAAAAGGCAGGACCCATGCGGGTTCCTCAAACCACTGCTCTCGCCGCAAACTGAGATTCAGAGAGAGAGTGTAAGATGAAGCAGAAAAAGAATGCGTATGACCGATGTCAGGTCGAAAATACATCTGAGAATCAGGCTAAGTATAGAAAGTTCAGAGAAGTGAAGAATAAAATAAGAGGGGCAAAGAGAGGGTATGAGAATAGATTGCCAGCTCGCATAAAAGGTAATCCAAAAGGCTTCTATAGGCATATAAGTAGTAAACGGCAGTAGGGCAAGGGGTGGGGCCAATTAGGGACCAGAAAGGAGACTTGCGCATGAATGCAGAGGGTATGGCTGATGTAATCGATGAGTACTTTGAAACATAGAAACATAGAAAATAGGTGCAGGAGTAGACCATTCGGCCCTTTTGAGCCTGCACCACCATTCAATATGATCATGGCTGATCATGCAACTTCAGTACCCAGTTCCTGCTTTCTCTCCATACACCTTGATCCCTTTAGCCATAAGGGCCACATATAACTCCCTTTTGAATATATCTAACGAACTGACCTCGACCACTGTTTTCACCAAGGAAGAATAATCTGCCACTGTCATAGTGAAAGAGAAGGTAAAGGAGAAACTGGATGGGATAAAAATTGATTAAAGACAAGATACAGGTATTAACTCACCAGTCCGGGACTCTTTGGTCTGGCATCATTCCTGGCGGAGGGGGTCGCGACCCATGCTGTGTCTTGGGGCTAGTTGTTCCTCTTCTCCCCGCTGTTTCCGGTGTTCCCTCCGAGGTCGGGTCGACATGCTGTGTCCTGGGGCTGACTGCTCCTCTTCTCCCCACCGCCTCAGGTGTTCCCTCCGAGGTCGGGTCGACATGCTGTGTCCTGGGGCTGACTGCTCCTCTTCTCCCCACCGCCTCAGGTGTTCCCTCATTGGTCGGCGTGGCGGCTGACTGAGGAGCTGAAGCTGGGTCTGAGAAATGCTGCGCAGCAAGCTTCTGTGCGGCGCATGCGCAGAACATGGACAGGTTGTTGTCTGCAGTACCTAGTAAGTCTAGGGTACTGCTGACATCGCTAGGGTTGTCATGACCTCCCGTGGTCCGGAATATTCTCTGGACTGGCACCAGTCAGGTCCCAAGGGTGTCGGACTGGAGAGGTATAATGAGGTACGAGAAAGGCTGCCTGTATTTAAATAAGTTAAGTCAGCAGGACCAGATAGCATCCAAGGACACTGAGGGAAGTAAAGGAAGAAATTGAGGTACTGGCCATAATCTTCCAATCTAGCTTAGAAACAGGTGTGGTGTCAGAGGACTGGAGAATTGCAAATGTTGTACTCTTTGTTCAAAAAAAGGTGCAAAGATAAATCCAGCAGTTACAGGCCAGTCAGTTTAACCTGTTTATGTATGTCGACCTTAGCCAAATGTAAGACTTGCCACAAGGGGGCACATCTATGATGACCCAAGTGTCACCCATGCACCCTGGGGCAAGCAGGTATAAAAGGTGATTCACCATGCTGCTTCCTGACTCTCTCGAGTCTGAAATAGAGAACAAGGTCCCAACAGTTTGAGCTTGCGATATAGTCCTGTGAATTTATTCTGAACATAACACATTGGCGACTAGTAACGGATCACGAACTTTCACGCGGTAATGGCTGCCATTGGTATTCTTGAGATTTGTTGAGGGTGATGATTAGGAAGCCTTCATTGAGTGCCTCGACTAGTACTTCGCGTCCAATGAATTGGACAAGGCTGAGACGGCGACCAAGCGCAGGGCAATTCTCTTCACCGTATGTGGGTCATCGGTTTATGGCTTCCTTAAAAATTTGCTGGCACTGGTCAAAGTAACGGACAAATCTTACACAGCTGTATAGGCTGGCCAAGGAACATCTCAAGCCAAAGGAGAGCGTCCTGATGGCCAGGTATCGCTTTTACACACACTGTCGTGCCGAGGGCCAGAACATGGCGCGTTTTGTCGCCGACCTAAGATGCCTTGCGGGGCAGTGCGACTTTGCAGGATCCTTGGGGGAAATGTTGCGGGACTTTTTTATGCTTGGAATTGACCATGAGGTCATCCTTCCCAAACTGCTGTCTGCCGAATCCCTAGATCTGAGCAAGGCCATCATGAAAGCCCAAGCCTTCATATCCATGAGCGATAACACGAAACAGATATCTTCACAGACTCGAAGCTCATCGGCGAGCACTGTGCACAAAATAATGTTTGCAGCAGGCAGAACGGCACAGGGCAGGGCCCACCCGATTGCAAAGGCCAGACCTCGGCCTAGAGTGACTGAGTGTGCCGTGGGACATGAATGCGTATCCATTAGCACCATGTTGGCGCTGCGGGGACAGCCGTGGGGCTTGAATCTACATTGATGAGCTCTATGTGTGCAAGGGCTGTGGAACAATGGGCACATCCAGCGAATGTGCAATGATCTCTGACTCACCACGTGGCAGAGTCAGGAGAGGATGACCGATCCAGCGAGGATCATGAACGAGCAGGAGAGGCAACTGAACCTGAGGATGAAGAGGAAGTATATGGGAAACACACCTTCACCACCAAAAGCCCTCTGATAAGTTAAACTTAACGGCTCCAGTCTCCATGGAACTGACTCGCTCCGTGTCTAATCAGTCATGAGCCGGAAGGCTTTCGAGAGGCTATGGAGCGATGAAGCGGAGCGATGAAGCACAGCGACCCAAACTGATCCCGATTCAGGCAAAACTGCGCACCTACACCAAAGAACTGATATCAGTTATTGGTAGTGTGGACATAAGAGTATTCCATGAGGGAGCAGTGCACGATTTACCACTGTGGATCGTTTCAGGCGATGGGCCAATGCTGCTTGGCAGGAGGTGGATGGGGAAGATTCGATGGAACTGGCAAGACCTCTGCGCACCACCTCCGGCGAACGAGGCCTCCCTTTCCCAAAGAGCGAGCAAACCCCTACTTCCAGCTGAACCAGGCATCGAAGTGCAGATCCATTTGCTGATCCCCGAGGCACAGGCCGCTTATCACAACCGCAAGGAGGTAAAGTTCAACCGAGCAGCGGTACAGGCACGGTACTCGCCACCTGAAGCCAACGCCCCTTTCGTGACAATGGAAGAGGCTCCAGGCCGACCATGCGGAGTGGGACTCCGGCCGAAATGATCCAAATGCATCTTCCCGGTGCCAGAGGCAAAATAATTGGGGAGGAAGATCACAGCAGTCGGCGTCCAGGCCGCGGGACAGAGGAATGTGTCGCCCAGTAATGAAGACGACTGGGTTTGGGGCAAAGGTAAAGGGGCAGCCGCGGGGAAGGCCAGGAACCCACTACGCTCATAAATTGTGTGCACCATATAACCCTTGCGAGTGGTCTTTCGCGGCCAATGATGTACCATTGTATGGGGTTGGGGTTATCTTACAACAAACCAAAGAAGTTGAGCCCAAACGATTGAACATGTATCAAATAAATTAAACAAAGCAGCAGCCTGTGTTCACCGGACTGAAGAGACCTACCAAAGAGTGTCCCAACATGTGCTCGAGCCAAACAAGCGGCTCATCCCACAAGCTTGGGAGAGCAGAGGCACCATTATCGATGCGTTGTTTCGAGAATGTCCAACACTGTCTGCGCACTGTAACATGATCCGCTACGGGCCAGGCACAGAGAGCGGCACCTATGCTCTGTTGGCCACCGTTGCCCACCCCTGTGGAAACAGCGCAGCCTGATGACCCACTCGCGGTCGTGGAAGTGCTAGAAAGCAAGGGGTCAGCCGTAACAGCCCCCAGCTCAGGACCAGGACCTGGACCAGCCAGGATCCCATGTTATCGCCTGCCAAAGGTGAACTGCTAGACGGGATGTGGCAACCTATCCGCCAAAGAGACGATAGACCCATCCCAACGTTGCAAAGAAAGGCAGGGCGGCTACAGAGTTGGTGGTCTGCGGCGCCCATACTACGGCCCAATATACACGGGGACTACTAGGTCTCCTGCCACTACCGAGAAGTCTCAAGGCCATTGTGGCCATTCTGGGCTTGCCAGACCTGAGGGTCAGCGCCCAAATCACTAAACCTAGCACCACGCCATGGTAGACTCCCGACAGACACTGCTATCCTGGGAGTTATGTAATCGCCAGTCAGAATCATTCAGAATCGAGCCTTCCGCATGCCATTAGTAGCGAATGCACCATAAGTGCACGACCCCTCCACGCGACATTCGAATAAGTGATGTAGACCATGTTCAGGGCTCCAGTTGGGCTACTTGCACTGCATTAGCCAAGGGGTGGGGGGGGAGAATGGAATGTATGTGATCAAAACGGTGCATTTGATTGTGAAACCATGTACCGGGCTAACGAGTAAAGCAGTTGGACAAGACCAAACTGCGAACGACAGATAACCAGGAACCACTGTGAAAGGACCTGGCCCCCAGCGACCCACTAACACGATCAACTTCGCCATCAACCACAAGGATGAACCCACCATGTCAGGACTTCAACCCAGGCGATCGACCCGGGGACATAGGGTGCCAGATCGCCTCAACTTGCAAATAACTTGCACAATAAGACTTTGGGGGGGTGGGGGAGAGGAGTCATGTTTATGTATGAGGACCTTACCCAAACGTAAGACTTGCCACTAGGAGGCAAACCTGTGGGAGACCTGAGGGTCATTATGCATCCTGAGGCAAGCAGGTACAAAAGATGATTCACCATGCTGCTTCCTCACTTGAGTCTGAATAAAGAGACCAAGGTCTCTTTTGAGCTTGCCATATAGTCCTATGAATTTATTCTGAACTTAACCACCTTGGTAGTGGAGAAGCTTTTAGAAACAATATTAATTTTGTCCCTGGTTAGTTACTTGGACAAGTGTGGATTAATTAAGGAAAGTCTTAATTTGTTTAAATTTTTTGATGAGGTAACTGGGAGGGTTGATTAAGGCAATGCGGTATATGTGGTGTACATGGATTTCCAAGAGGCGATTAATAAAGTGCCACATAATAGGCTTGCCAGCAAAATTGAAGACCATGAAATAAAGGGACAGTGTCAGCATGGATACAAAATTGGCTGTGACAAAAAACAGTAGTGGTGAATGGTTGTTTTCGGTTGTTCTCCTTAGAGCAGAGAAGATTGAGGTGTTTAAAATCATGAGAGGTCTGGACAGAGTAGATAGAGAAATTGTTCACATTAGCAGAAGGGTCGCGAACCAGAGGACAAAGATTTAAGGTGAGAAAACCTTCTTGCGCAGCGAGTGGTTAGGATTTGGAATGCACTGCCTGAAAGGGTGGTGGAGGCAGACTCAATCATGGCTTTCAAAAGGGAATTGGATAAGTACCTGAGAAAAATAATTACAGGGCTCCGGGGAATGGGTGGGTGAGTGGGCCCAGCTGAAGTGCTCTTGAAGAGCGCCGCACAGGCTCGACTGGCCGAATGGCCTTTCGTGTTGTAACCATTCTACGATTCTGTGACATCAAAGCACCATGCGCCACCATGTACACGCTTTCAACCCCTCTCTTCAGCAGCACTGACTCTCTATCTCAAAGCTGCCCTGGTCCACAGTTCCATTTCATCGTTTGCCTCATCCAGCATTTAACAAAAACGTTTTTTCTTCCTTTCAGGTGTCTAGGAACGCAAGCTTCAACAACTCTTGGACACCAGTGCCTCTCTGGAACTTTCTTCCCCTTCACTTTCTTCTGACCCCATTCCTTCTACCAATCTCTCTATCCCCTCTGTTTGACCTTCCCCTCTGTTTGACCTTCCCATCTCTGACCCCAATCAGTCCTCAGCAAAAATCCCCTTTTGCCTCCACCTCAATGAATCATGAGTTCGGCATGGCGCTGAGCTCTTTTTCTTTAGTCTCTGTGCCCACTTCTTTGGTCAGGAGTCTCCCCACCATTCCCCACACAGCTAACTCTTTCTCCTGTTATCAGAATTCGCATTCTCCCTGGACCCCTCCCTCTGGCCTCTTGCCCTCTCTAGATCTTTTCATTGCGAACAGCCGATGTGACATCGGCCATCTCATTTTCTCTGCTCCCCTCACTCGCTCCAACCTACCATCCTCTGAACTTGCAGCATTCCGTTCTCTAGGATCCCAACCCAACATTATCATTAAACCTATTGATCAGGGAGGCACTGTTTGGCGACCCGACCTCTACCTTGTGGAGGCTGAACACCAATCTCTGACATCTCCTTCTATTTTCCCCTGAACTCATGACCAACCATCAAGCTATAATTTCCAAGACTGTCACTGATCCTATCTCCCTTGGAGATCTTCCCTCCACAACTGCCAATCTCTGGGTTCCCCAACCCCGTACAGCCCGCCTCTAACTCTTCCCAAGATTCTCAAACCGGACTGCCCTGTTAGACCCATTGTTTCACCCTATTCTTGCACCACGGAACTGATTACTTTCTAGGTTGAGTTGCTCTCTTCCTTCCCCCCCCCCACCTTATCCTGTCTGGTGTAAAAATAAAACTGGGAAGGTGGCTCAACCATGGCTAATCGGGAAAATTAGGGATAATGTTAAATGCAAGGAAGAGGCATATAAATTGGACAGAAAAAGCAATAAACTTGAGGACTGGGAGAAATTTAGAATTCAGCAGAGGATGACAAGGGGTTTAATTAGGAGGGGGAAAATAAGCTTGCAGGGAATATAAAAACTGACTGCAAAAGCTTCTATACATATGTGAAGAGAAAAAGATTGGTGAAGACTAATGTAGGTCCCTTGCAATCAGAATCAGGTGAATTCATAATGGGGAACAAGGAATTGGTAGACCAATTGAACAAATACTTTGGTTCTGTCTTCACCTAAGGAAGACACGAATAACCTCACGAAAATACTAGAAGACCGAGGGTCTAGTGAGAAGGCAGAACTGAAGGAAATCCCTATTAGTCAGCAAATGTTGTTGGGGAAATTGATGGGATTGAAGGGCTGATAAATCCCCAGGGCCTGATCGTCTGCATCCCAGATTACTTAAGGAGGTGGCCCTAGAAATAGTAGATGCATTGGTGGTCATTTACCAACATTCCATGGACTCTGGATAAGTTCCTATGGATTGGCAGGTAACTAATGTAACCCCACTTTTTAAAAATAGAAGGGAGAGAGAAAACGGGGAATTATAGACCAGTTAGACATTGGTAGTGGGGAAAATGTTGGATTCAATTATTAAAGATGTAATAGCAGCGCATTTGGAAAGCAGTGACCGGATCAGTCCAAGTCAGCATGGATTTATGAAAGGGAAATCATGCTTGACAAATCTTCTAGAATCTTTTGAGGATGTAACTAGTATTGGATAAGGGAGAACCAGTGGATGTGGTGTATTTAGACTTTCAAAAGGCTTTTGACAAGGTCCCACACAAGAGATAAGTGCAAAATTAAAGCACATGTTATTGGGGGCAATGTATTGACGTGGATAGAGGACTGCTTCCTGTCTGCCAAGCAAAGAGTGAGAATTAACGGGTCCTTTTCAGAATGGCAGGCAGTGACTAGTGGGGATATCGTAAGGTTCAGTGCTGGAACCTCAGGTATTTACAATATAAATGAATTTGAAGAAGGAATTGAATGTAATATCTCCAAGTTTGCAAATGACACTAAGCTGGGTGGCAGTGAGAGCTGTGAGGAGGATGCTAAACGGCTGTAGGGTGACTTGGACAGGTTGGGTGAGTGGGCAAATGCAGTATAATGTGGATACATGAGGTTATCCACTTTGGTGGCAAAAACAGGAAGGCAGATTATTATCTGACTGGTGACCGGTTAGTAAAAGCGGATGTGCAACGAGACCTGGGTGTTATGGTACATCAGTCATCAGGCATGCAGATAAAGCAAGCAGTAAAGAAAGCAAATGGCATGTTGGCCTTCATAGCGAGAGGATTTGAGTATAGGAGCAGGGAGGTGTTAGTGCAGTTGTACAGGGCCTTGGTGAGGCCACACCTTGAATATTGTGTACAGTTTTGGTGGTCTAATCCTGAGGAAGGATATTCTTGCTATTGAGGGAGTGCAGCGAAGGTTCACTGGAATGATTCCTGGGATGGCAGGACTGACATATGAAAGACTGGATCGACTCGGCTTATATTCTCTGGAATTTAGAAGAATGAGAGGGGATCTCGTAGAAATATATCATATTCTGACGGGATTGGACTGGTTAGATACAGGAAGAATGTTCCTGATGGGGAAGTCCAGAACCAGCGGTCACAGTCTAAGGATAAGGGGTAAGCCATTTAGGACTGAGATGAGAAACTTTTTCACCTAGAGAATTGTGAGCCTATGTAATTCTTTACAACAGAAAGTTGTTGAGTCCAGTAAGTTGGATATATTCAAAAGGGAGTTAGATGTGACTCTTACGGCTAAAGGGATCAGGGGGTATGGAGAAGGCAGGAGTGGGGTACTGGAGTTGCATGATCAGCCATGATATTGAATGGTGGTGTAGGCTCGAAGGGCTGAATGGCCTGCTCCTGCACCAATTTTCTATGTTTCTATATTTCCCACCTACATCAGTGACTCTTCTGACACACTCAGTTTTCCAGTTTCCTGGCCCCAACCGTCGTCTCCTCACTGGCCGTACTAACCCTCTACACCTCCTTCCTCCACCAGGATGGCCTGAGGACACTCCGCTTCCTTGAACCAAGGCCCAACCAGTCCCCATCTACCACCACCCACCTCTACCTGGCTGAACATTCTCACATTGAACAACTTGTCCTTTGACTTCAACCACTTCCTCCAAATTAAAAGTTTTGCTATGGGAACCCACATATGTCGTAGCTAAGCCTGCCTTTACGTGAGATATATAGAACATTCATTGTTCCAGTCCTACTCTGGTGTCTTCTCTCACCACTTTGTGGGACATTGATAACCATCGATAACACTTCCTGCTCTCACTCGGAACTGGTAAATTTAATCAAGTTTGTTTCCAATTACCACCCTTCCATCACTGTCACATGGTTCATCTCTGACTTTTCTTTCCCGTTCCTCGACTTTTGTCTCCATTTCTGGGGGTTGCCTATCTACAAACATCTACTATAAAATCTACCAGGGTGAAAGTCCAGGTGAGTCAGCACTGGTTGAATAGCCGCCTTCTGTGCTGTAATCATTCTATGATTTTTCTATGATTCTAAGCCCACTGACTCCCACAGCTACCTATACTACTGGATCTGCGAACTGAAATGAGGAGGAATTTCTTCTGAGGGTCATAAATCTGTGACAGTCTCTGCCCCAGAGAGCTGTGGAGGCTGGGTCATTGAATATAGTTAAGGTGGCGATAGACAGATTTTTGAGCGATAAGGGAAGTAAAGGGTTATGGGGAGCGAGCAGGGAAGTGGAGCTGAGCCCAGGATCTGATCAGCCATGATCTTATTAAATAGCAGAACAGGCTCGAGGGGCCAGTTGGCCTACTCCTGCTCCTATTTCTTCCATCCCACTTCCATTCTCCCAGTTTCTCCATTAGTGCTTCTGATATGTCTTCCTTTTCCTTAACTGAAGATTCCCCTCTGCTGCGGTTGACATGGCCCTTGACCTCACCCATTCCATTTCCTGTGCTGCTTCTCTCTCCCCTTCTCCTCCCTTCCATAACCATGATAGGGCTCCCCTTGTTCTCACCTTTCACCCAACCAGCCTCCACATTTAACTGATTATCCTCCATCATTTCCGACACCTCCAGCGTGAGCCCACCACCAAACACATCTTCCCCTCCCCTTTCAGCATTCCAAAGGGACCACTCACTCTGCAATACTCTGGTCCACTCTTCAATCACCCCCAGCATCCCTCTCCTTCCCATGGCACATTCCCTCGCAGGAGATACACCACCTGTCCTTTCACCTTCCTTTCTACTGTCCAGGGACCCAAACACTTCTAAGTGAAACAGCAATTTACTTGTACTTGCAATTTAGTTTCGTGTATTCGCTGTTCACGGTCCCCTCTACATTGGGGAAGCCAAATGCAGATTGGGTGACAACTTTGTGGCACACCTTCTTTCAGTCCATAAGTATGATCTGAGCTTCTGGTAGCCTGTTACTATAATTCTCTGCTCCAATCCTACTCTGATCTCTCCGCCCTCAGCCTCTTACTCTGTTCCAACAAAGCTCAACGCAAGGTCGAGAAACAGCAGCTCATCTTTCGAGTAGGCACTTTACAGCTTTCTGGAATCAACATAGAGTTCAATAAATTCGGACCATAACTTCTGCCACTATTTTTTCCAGATGGCAGTTGTTGATGATTCTGCCAGACTTTGTACAATCATAACTTGTCATTTAATTTCTCCTGCCTTCCACCCTATCACAGACCTTCCCCTTTGTTCTTTCCTTCCCTCCCCCCTTCTCATGCCTCTTGCTTAAAATCTGTTACATTTCTAACTTTTTCCAGTTCTGACAAGCTATTGTCCTGAAATGTTATCTGTTTCTCTCTCCACAGATGCTGCCTGATCTGCTGAGAATTTCCAGCATTTTCTGTTTTTACTTCAAATTCCCAGCAGTATTTTGCTTTTGTACATTTCTTTAAGGCAGTGTCTTGTTACATTGTGTAAGATCTGTCATCTATGCATAGAAACTAGGTGCATCAGGCCATTCGGCCCTTCGAGCCTGCACTGCCATTCAATAAGATCATGGTTGATCATTCAACCTCAGTACCCCTTTCCTGCTTTCTCTCCATATCCCTTGATCCCTTGATCGCTTTGGCTGTAAGGGCCATATCTAACTCCCTTTTTGAATATGTCTAATGAACTGGCCTCAATAACTTTCTGCGGTAGAGAATTCCACAGGTTAACAACTCTGAAGAATTTTCTCCTCATCTCAGTCCTAAATGGCTTACCTCTTATTCTTAGACTGTGACCCCTGGTTCTGGAACTCTCCCAGCATTGGGAACATTCTTCCTCCCTCTAATCTGTCCAATCACGTCAGAATTTTATGTTTTTATGAGATCTGCTCTCATCTAAACTCCAGTGGATACAAGTGCAGTTGATCCAGTCTCTCCTCATATGTCAGTCCTGCCATCCCGGGAATCAGTCTGGTGAACCTTCGCTGTACTCCCTCAATAGCAAGAACCTCCTTCCTGAGATTGAGACCAAAACTGAACACACTATTCCAGGTGTGGCCTCACCAAGGCTCTGTGTTTTTAAAAAAAAAAAGGCAGACAAAAGGCAGGTAACTATAGGCCGGTTAGTTTAACATCTGTAGTGGGGAAAATGCTTGAAGCGATCATTAAGGAAGAAATAGCGGGACATCTAGATAGGAATAGTGCAATCAAGCAGATGCAACATGGATTCATGAAGGGGAAATCATATTTAACTAATTTACTGGAATTCTTTGAGGATTATAATGAGCATGGTGGATAGAGGTGTACCGCTGGATGTGGTGTATTTAGATTTCCAAAAGACATTTGATAAGGTGCCACACAAAAGGTTACTGCAGAAGATAAAGGTACGCGGAGTCAAAGGAAATGTATTAGCATGGATAGAGAATTAGCTGGCTAACAGAAAGCAGAGTCGGGATAAATGGTTCCTTTTCGGGTTGGAAATCGGTGGTTAGTGGTGTGCCACAGGGATCGGTGCTGGGACCACAACTGTTTACAATATACATAGATGACCTGGAAGAGGGGATAGAGTGTAGTGTAACAAAATTTGCAGATGACACAAAGATTAGTGGGAAAGCGGGTTGTGTAGAGGACACAGAGAGGCTGCAAAGAGATTCAGATAGGTTAAGCGAATGGGCTAAGGTTTGGCAGATGGAATACAATGTCGGAAAATGTGAGGTCATCCACCTTGGGGGGGGGGGGGGGGAAAAAAAACAGTAAAAGGGAATATTATTTGAATGGAGAGAAATTACAACATGCTGTCGTGCAGAGGGACTTGGGGGTCCTTGTGCATGAATCCCAAAAAGTTAGTTTGCAGGTGCAGCAGGTAATCAGGAAGGCGAATGGAATGTTGGCCTTCATTGCGAGAGGGATGGAGTACAAAAGCAGGGAGGTCCTGCTGCAACTGTACAGGGTATTGGTGAGACCACACCTGGAGTACTGCGTGCAGTTTTGGTTACCTTACTTAACATAGAAACATAGAAACATAGAAAATAGGTGCAGGAGCAGGCCATTCAGCCCTTCTAGCCTGCACCGCCATTCAATGAGTTCATGGCTGAACATGAAACTTCAGTACCCCCTTCCTGCTTTCTCGCCATAACCCTTGATCCCCCGAGTAGTAAGGACTTCATCTAACTCCCTTTTGAATATATTTAGTGAATTGGCCTCAACTACTTTCTGTGGTAGAGAATTCCACAGGTTCACCACTCTCTGGGTGAAGAAGTTTCTCCTCATCTCGGTCCTAAATGGCTTACCCCTTATCCTCAGACTGTGACCCCTGGTTCTGGACTTCCCCAACATTGGGAACATTCTTTCTGCATCTAACCTGTCTAAACCCGCCAGAATTTTAAACGTTTCTATGAGGTCCCCTCTCATTCTTCTGAACTCCAGTGAATACAATCCCATTTGATCCAATCTTTCTTGATAGGTCAGTCCCGCCATCCCGGGAATCAGTCTGGTGAACCTTCGCTGCACTCCCTCAATAGCAAGAATGTCCTTCCTCAAGTTAGGAGACCAAAACTGTACACAATACTCCAGGTGTGGCCTCACCAAGGCCCTGTACAACTGTAGCAACACCTCCCTGCCCCTGTATTCAAATCCCCTCGCTATGAAGGCCAACATGCCATTTGCTTTCTTAACCGCCTGCTGTACCTGCATGCCAACCTTCAATGACTGATGTACCATGACACCCAGGTCTCGTTGCACCTTCCCTTTTCCTAATCTGTCACCATTCAGATAATAGTCTGTCTCTCTGTTTTTACCACCAAAGTGGATAACCTCACATTTATCCACATTATACTTCATCTGCCATGCATTTGCCCACTCACCTAACCTATCCAAGTCACTCTGCAGCCTAATAGCATCCTCCTCGCAGCTCACACTGCCACCCAACTTAGTATCATCCGCAAATTTGGAGATACTGCATTTAATCCCCTCGTCTAAATCATTAATGTACAATGTAAACAGCTGGGGCCCCAGCACAGAACCTTGCGGCACTCCACTAGTCACTGCCTGCCATTCTGAAAAGTACCCATTTACTCCTACTCTTTGCTTCCTGTCTGACAACCAGTTCTCAATCCACGTCAGCACACTACCCCCAATCCCATGTGCTTTAACTTTGCACATTAATTTCTTGTGTGGGACCTTGTCGAAAGCCTTCTGAAAGTCCAAATATACCACATCAACTGGTTCTCCCTTGTCCACTTTACTGGAAACATCCTCAAAAAATTCCAGAAGATTTGTCAAGCATGATTTCCCTTTCACAAATCCATGCTGACTTGGACCTATCATGTCACCATTTTCCAGATGCACTGCTATGACATCCTTAATAATTGATTCCATCACTTTACCCACTACTGAGGTCAGGCTGACCGGTCTATAATTCCCTGTTTTCTCTCTCCCTCCTTTTTTAAAAAGTGGGGTTACATTGGCTACCATCCTTAAGAAAGGATATAGTAGCTTTGGAGGGGGTACAGAGACGATTCACTAGGCTGATTCCGGAGATGATGGGGTTACCTTATGATAGATTGAGTAGAGTGGGTCTTTACTTGGAGTTCAGAAGGATGAGGGGTGATCTTATTGAAACATTTAAAATAATGAAAGGCATAGACAAGATAGAGGCAGAGAGGTTGTTTCCACTGGTCGGGGAGACTAGAATTAGGGGGCACAGCCTCAAAATACGGGGGAGCCAATTTAAAACCGAGTTGAGAAGGAATTTCTTCTCCCAGAGGGTTGTGAATCTGGAATTCTTTGCCCAGGGAAGCAATTGAGGCTAGCTCATTGAATGTATTCAAATCACAGATTTAACCAATAAGGGAATTAAGGGTTATGGGGAGCGGGGCGGGTAAGTGGAGCTGAGTCCACTGCCAGATCAGCCATGATCTTATTGAGTGGCGGAGCAGGCCCGAGAGGCTAGATGGCCTACTCCTGTTCCTAATTCTTATGTTCTGTGCAACTGGAGTAAGACCTCCCTGTTCCTGTACTCAAATCCTCTAGCCATGAAGGCCAACATGCCATTTGCTACCTTCACTGTCTGCTGGACCTGCATGCCAATCTTCAATGACTGATGTACCATGACACCAAGATCTTGTTGCACCTCCCCTTTTCCTAATCTGTCACCATTCAGATCATCTGTCGCCCTGTTTTTGCCACCAAAGTGGATAACCTCACATTTATCTACATTATACTGCATCTGCCATGCATTTCCCCACTCACCTAACCTGTCCAAGTCACCCTGCAGCCTCTTAGCATCCTCCTCACAGCTCACACCTCCACCCAGCTTAGTGTCATCGGCAAACTTGGAGATATTACATTCAATTCCTTCTTCTAAATCAGTGATGTATATTGTAAATAGCTGGGGTCCCAGCACTGAGCGTCTGCCATTCTGAAAAGGACCCATTTATTCTGACTCTCTGCTTCCTGCCTGCCAACCAGTTCTCTATCCACGTCCGTACATTACCCCCAATACCATGTGCTTTAATTTTGCACACCAATCTCTTGTGTGGGACCTTGTCAAAAGCCTTTTGAATGTCCAAATACACCACATCCACTGGTTCTCCCTTGTCCACTCTAGTTACATCCTCAAAAAACTCAAAGATTTGTCAAGCATGATTTCCCTTTCATAAATCCATTCTGACTAGGACCGATCCTGTCACTGCTTTCCATATGCGCTGCTACTTCATCTTTATTTGATTCCAACATTTTCCTCACCACCGATGTCAAGATAATTCCCTGTTTTCTCTCTCCCTCCTTTTTAAAAAGTGGTGTTACATTAGCTACCCTGCAGTCCATAGGAAATGATCCAGAATCAGTAGAATGTTGGAAAATGATCGCCAATGCATCCATTATTTCTAGGGCCACTTCCTTAGGCGGCATCCCAGAGTACTTATCAGGCCCTGAGGATTTATCAGCCTTCAATCCCATCAATTTCCCTGACACAATTTCCTGACTAGGATTTCCTTCAGTTCTTCCTTTTTCGCTAGTGCCTCGAACCCCTAATATTTCCGGAAGGTTATTTGTGTCTTCCTTAGTAAAGACAGATCCCAAGTATTTGTTCAATTGGTCTGCCATTTCTTTGTTCTCCATTATAAATTTGCATGATGCTGACTGCAAAGGACCTATGTTAGTCTTCACTAATCTTTTTCTCTTCACATATCTATAGAAGCTTTTGCAGTCAGTTTTTATGTTCCTTGCAAGCCTCCCCTCATACTCTATTTTGCCCCTTCTAATTAAACCCTTTGTCCTCCTCTGCTGAATTCTAAGTTTCTCCCAGTCCTCCGGTTTGCTGCTTTTTCTGGCCAATTTATATGCCTCTTCCTTGGATTTAACACTCTTCCTAATTTCCCTTGTTAGCCACAGTTGAGCCACCTTCCCTGTTTTGTTTTATTACTCCAGACAGGGATGTACAATTGTTGAAGTTCATCCATGTAATCTATAAATGTCTGCCATTGCCTATCCACTGTCAACCCTTGCCAATCTATCCTAGCCAATTCACATCTCATACCATCGATGTTACCTTTCCTTAAGTTCAGGACCCTAGTCTCTGAATTAACACTGTCACTCTCCATCTTAATAAAGAATTCTACAATATTATAGTCACTCTTCCCCAGGAGGCCTTGCACAACAAGATTGCTAATTAGTCCCCTCTCATTACACAACACCCAGTCTAGGATGGCCAGCTCTCTCGTTGGTTCCTCGACATATTGGTCTAGAAAGCCATCCCTAATACACTCCAGGGAATCCTCCTCCATCGCATTGCTACCAGCTTAGTTAGCCCAATCTATATGTCGATTAAAGTCCCCATGGTAACTGCTGTACCTTTATTACACGCATCCCTAATTTCCTGTTTGATGCCATCCCCAACCTCAGTACTACTGTTTGGTGGTCTGGACACAACTCCCACTAGTGTTTTCTGCCCTTTGATGTTCCGCAGCTCTACCCATACAGATGCCACATCATCCAAGCTTGTGTCCTTTCTTACTATTGCATTCATTTCCTCTTTTAACCAGCAACGCTACCCCACCTCCTTTTCCATTCTGTCTGTCCTTCCTGACTATTGAATACCCCTGAATGTTGAGTTCCCAGCCTTGGTCACTCTGGAGCCATGTCTCCGTAATCCCAATTATATCATTAATAGCTGCCTGCGCAGTTCATTAATTCACCTCGTCACGAATACTCCTCGCATTGAGACACAGAGCCTTCAGGCTTGTCTTTTTAGCACTCTTTGTCCTTTTAGAATTTTGTTGTAATGTCACCCTTTTTGATTTTTGACTTGCGTTTCTCTGCTCTCCACATTTACTATTCTCCTTTCTCTCTTTTGCTTCTGCCCCCATTTTATTTCCCTGCATAGGTTCCCATCCCCCTGTCATATTAGTTTAACCCCTCCCCAACAGCACTAGCAAACACTCCCCTGAGGACATTGGTTCCGGTCCTGCCCAGGTGGAGACCATCTGGTTTGTATTGGTCCCACCTCCCCCAGTACCAGTTCCAATGTCCCAGGAATTTGAATCCTCCCTCTTGCACCACTCCTCGAGCCACGTATTCATCTTGGCTATTTTGCAATTCCTACTCTGACTAGCACGTGGCACTGGTAGCAATTCTGAGATTACTACCTTTTTTGAGGTCCTACTTTTTAATTTAAATCCTAGCTCCCTAAATTCAGCTTGTCGGACCTCATCCCACTTTTTACCTATATTGTTGGTACCTATATGCACCACGACAACTGGCTGTTCACCCTCCCGCTGCAGAATGCCCTGCAGCCGCTCCGAGACATCTTTGACTCTTGCACCAGGGAGGCAATATACCATCCTGGAGTCTCGATTGCGACCGCAGAAACACCTATCTATCCCCCTAACTATAGAATATCCCACCACTATAACTCTCCCACTCTTTTTCCTGCCCTCCTGTGCAGCAGAGCCACCCACGGTGCCATGAACTTGGCTGCTGCTGCCTTCCCCTGGCGAGCCATCTCCCCAAAAATATTGAAGGCGTGGGTGGCTCCGTTTTGGAGGCAGATGATCACAGGGGGCACCTGCACTGCCTTCCTACACCTGCTCTGCCTGGTGGTCACCCATCCCATATCTGCCTTTGTAACCGGTGTGACCAACTCATTGAACGTGCTATCCACAACATCCTCAGCATCGCACATGTTCCAGAGTGAATCCACCCACAGCTCCAGTGCCGTCGTGCTTGCGGTTACTGGCCACCAGGTGGCGTGACTGTCTGAGGTCATTGGCTGTGTGCACTGGTTTGCAGGCCAGGTATAAAATGCAAGCCATCATGTAATGTGAGCACTTTTTAGGCTCTAATAAAGCAGAGCCAGGTTTGTGCCTGTTAGTTTACAGTATTCAGTCTATCGAGTTATTACATACATAACAATCTGAAAACTGATCCCAATGCAGCTGCCAATGTGTTAATGACCAGATAATCTGTTTCAGCCATGTTGATTGAGGGATACATATTGGCCATGACACCAGGGATAACTCCCCTGCTCTTCTTGGAAATAGTGTCCTGGGATCTTTTATGTCCACGTGAGAGAGCAGAAGGGGCCTTGGTTTAACATCCCATCTGAAAGACTGCAGCACTGCACTGGAATATCAGCCTAGATTTTTGTGCTCCAGTCTCTGGAGTGGGATTTGAACCCACAAACTTCTGACTTGGAGGCAAGATTGCTACCAACTGACACATGCATTTATATTTACACGTACCTACATTTATATAAGTTTGTATATTTAAAATTAAAAGAAACAGTGAGGATCAATGCCATTCTGAGAGAATGCAATTTTTAGCCATTCAGGTCTTCCTCACAAATATACAATACACTTATCCTGTCTTGATTAGCTGAGAAAATGTGTTTTTATTTTGTCCTGATTGAAGAAGTACTGGTCCCCTTTTTTTAATTTGCCTAATGAGGGCTTGCTCCTATAGCATCCAACAGGGATCAGTCTGATGAAAGCTTGCTGCTGTAGCATGTTCTCATCCCTAGCATTTCATAATGTTTGTATATATACACAGGTACATGTCTTTTTTTTTTAAATCAACATTTATACAGTATCTTATGTCCTCTGGACATCTCAAAGTACTTCATAGCTAATTGCATTTCAACAATAATTAATCACCTTGTGCAAGCAAGGGAATGAGACCAGGCTGTAGCAGAAAGCTAGAAAAAAATTATAACAAGAAACCTCAGTAGACCCTTGTTGTCACTGCTGCTGCTGTGTCCAGTATTTTGGGGAGGGGGTGGGAAATAGTACTCCCTGGGTGAGGCCTTCATTTATCACTCCGACCCAGTAAGTTCAATGTTTCATTATTTCTTAGAGACGTTCCCTGATACCCTGAGGGTTGCAGGGAGGTCTTTTGGGCTGCCAGGTGGGTAATTAAATAAACTGCACATGAATACATACACATTGGTGAAAATACTAGGAATGATGAATGTTGATCGAGAGCATGGAAACCTGGATCAATTCCTGCTAGAATCCATTAGTGTTTTACCAGATCTATAACTTTGAGAGAAAGTAACATGGTATCCTCTGTTCATTTGAAGGTAACTTAGTGCTGGAGGTGTTAGAATCCATATTCTGAATTATAAGATCATTTTTCTAATTGTGTCTCCATGTCACAATCTGTCCAATTGCTAAATTTGTATCGACTCGCCTAGTCAGACTTTACAGCCTACGACTATCAAAATGGCAGAACTAAGACACAGTTTTTAAAAACTCAAACTTGCAAAGAATTTTAATCTATCTTTGCTGTGCTGGATCATTCTTGTCAGAATTGTTTTCTCCCCTTTAGAAGAAGTTTTGATGTCCTGTGAATATCTGTTTTTTTAAAAAAAACAAAGGATTTCTCCTAGCTCAGCTGCTTTTTTTTTAAACCAACACCCTAATTAGTCAACTTTCTGAATCCTCCTCAGTGTAGGTTGGCTTCCTCTCACTGGGAGTATCGCAACATGCAGGCGATCAAATTGCAATCTTGGGTGTCAGTAGAGCTAGTGGTCTCAGACAGGGATACTTCTACAAAGTAGGCTATAAAATTCATTTCTGGTGAAGATGTAATGGAGGAAGATATTGAGGATGGTGCATCCCCATATCGTATTCGAGAAACCAGTGCTGGATTTATAGAAACATTGAATGGTTGGTACAGGGTAAGTAGCTACTGCTCCTGGGGTTCCAGTCACCCGAGTAAACCCATGACTTCAAATATTGCACTGGTCACAACTTGACCTATTCAGTGGTCTTCATGCTTTTGTGCCTTTGGGTGAATGCTATGGGAGTGTGGGCTATGTAAGGAAGCTTTCAGTTTCACAAGGGTTATAGCACTTGTAGAGACGGATTCTGCTTTCGTCATACTTTGGTGGAAACATTGCTGGAAGGATATAAATCTATTCCATAAGGTTAAGGAGGCATGGGGTAAAGGATTTTCTCTTGAGTCGAACCCTTGACTCAACTCTTGGCTTTAGTTTGCTCTTGGGTCCATAGCCCTTTCAAGAGTATCAAGTAGTCTGCCCCAAATGCTCCGAATGCACTAAACCAAGCTCTAGGATCCAGATGCTTTGCAGTTGGTTGTGAGACTGCTCAACTCACTACTGACGCAGGTAGGCCTGCAGTATTTTTCAGTGGTGTAGGTTTATAGTGATGTTGCTCCAATTTTCTGAGGTATGGTACACACTGATCATTCACGGTTTCCCTCGTGATTAAGATGTTTAGTGTCCCGAATCTTGAATCTCTTAATCTTGGTCTAGATTGTTCCTGTCCTATCCTTTCATTTTTTTAAAAATCTCAATTGGCATTTTTGCCAAAGCCCTGTTCACAGGATTATCCCTGTCACTCTCCTATGAATCTCTTCCAATTTGCAAAGGTCGTCCTGAAGACAGGTCATTCAAAACTCAAACACATCATGTGGCCTCAATAGTGATCGATACAAAGTTAACTTAGAAACATATGAATTTATAGCGCAGAAGGAGACCATTCCAGCCCATGTCCATGTCGGCTGACAAAGAGCCACATGGCCCTTGGTCAGCAGCCTTAAAGGTTACGTATAAACTTATGAACAATGAAGGGAAGGCAAAGAGCACCCAGCCCAACCAATCCACCTCACCCCAACTGTGACATCCCTTGTACTAAAACATTCTACACTCCACCCCAACCGGAGCCATGTGATCTCCTGGGAGAGCAAAAACCAGATAAAAACCCAGGCCAATTCCCAATTTTACAAAATCTGGGAAAATTCCTCTCCGACCTATCCAGGCAATCAAAACTAGTCCAGGACATTACCCTGGCTGTATTCTATTCCCTGCAGTACTTACCATTATATCTGCTCCGTCCATCAAAAGGCCATCCAGTCTAATCCCAATTACCAGCTCCAGGTCCATAACCCTGCGGGTTACTGCACTTCAAGTGCCCATCCAACCATCTCTTAAAAGTGGTGAGGGTTTCTGCATCCACCACTCTTCCAGGCAGTAAGTTCCAGATCCCCACAACCCTCTGCATAAAGAAGCCCCTCCCCTCAAATCCCCTCTAAAACTTCCAACAACCACCTTAAAATTTCACATGCAATCAAGATTTATTCTGCTATATGATTAGTTTTGCTGATAAAGCTACTGTGTTTTTTTTCCACCTCATCCCTACACTTGCCATTTTGCAACTTTCCAAGTTAAATTTTTGTTTAGCAACAAGTTGACCAAATATGGTCTGACTAGTGGACTGACATAACTTATGTAGAGTTATATTCTACTGTTCTGGTTGGTATTCTATCAGCCTATTTTGAATTGCTTGTCACATTGTTTGGATAAGGAAATTAGCAAGGGTCCCAGGTCCCCTTCTAACTCTTCCTTTTCTTATTCAGTTCCATTTATTTGGACATATCTTTCATATTAAATTTAGCAAATATGCCCAGTTGCAACCCCATATATATTTTTATTGTTGCATCCACAATCTCTCATTTTTTTTTTTTAAATTTATGTATTAATAACAGCATTTCAGATATCTTTTTTTTTGTTAAATTAGACTATGAAATTCAGGTAGCCATTTCTGAGGCCCTGTGTCGGATGACTGATAGGAAGACGAGAGAGACTCTTATTTATAAATGGTTTGATGAACCGAATGCATATGCTTTCAAAGAGATCAAAGATTCTGAATTTGAAACTGTAAGTATAGTAACTTATTAAAAAATTGATGCAAAGATTAAATGTATGAAGGATTTTGATAACATAATTTGGGGGGTGTAAGATATTTCCACTGCTTAACGAGTCGGTATGTGCTGTAACATTCTATGATACTGCAATATGTTGGTAGTTGAAGTAATTGGTTATCAATTGCAAAAGGAAATAGTAAAATTCCACACCTGAGAATTGGATGTGCAGAGATGATGCCTGATTTAAGGTTGAATAGACAGTATTGGAGTTTCAAGCAAGTGATGAATTTTGAAGCTGAAGTTCATGTTCTTCCAATTTATTTGCATATCTTTGGAATTCTCAGCTGAAAAGAGATGTGATTTGAGGTCTTTTTAATGAGAAAACTGGTATTGGGGCAGAGAGTTGACACTGCAACAACTATAACTGCTGTTGCGATACTCACCCAATCTGCCTTTAACCTCGAGACTTGACTATTCTGACACACTCCTGGCCAGTTTCCTATCTTGCACGCTTCATAAACTGAGCTCATCAAAAAACTGCTGCTTGTATCCTAACTTGCACATAGTAGAAATATCGAAACATAAAAACATAGAATCATAGAAATTTACAGCACAGAAGGAGGCCATTTTGGCCCATTGTGTCCGTGCCGGCCGACCAAGAGCTATCCAACCTACTCCCACTTTCTAGCTCTTGGTTCATAGCCCTGTAGGTTACGGCACTTTAAGAAAGAAGAAAGACGGATTTATATAGCGCCTTTCACGACCACAGTCAATGAAGTACTTTTGGAGTGTAGTCACTGTTGTAATGTATGAAACATGGCAGCCAATTTGCACACAAGCAAGCTCCCACAAACAGCAAAGTGATGACCAGATAATATGTTTTTTTTAATGTTGATTGAGGGATACATATTGGCCAGGACACCAGGGATAACTCCCATGCATTTCTTCGAAATAGTGCCATGGGATCTTTTATGTCCATTTGAGAGAGCAGACAGGGCCTTGGTTTAACATATCATATCTGAATACTGGCGTCTCCGACAGTGCTGTTCCGCCTCAGCACTGCACTGGAGTGTCAGACTAGAATTTATTTTTGTGCTCAAGTCCCTGGAGTGGGACTTGAACCCACCCACAATCTTCTGACTCGGGTGAGAGTGCTACCCACTAAGTGCACGTTCAAGTATTTTTTAAATGTGGTGAGGGTTTCTGCCTTTCAGGCAGTGAGTTCCAAACCCCCCCCACCTTCTGGGTGATGACATTTTGCTTCATATCTCCTTTTAAACCTCCCCTCCATTACTTTAAATCTATGCCCCTGCCAAGGGAAACAGGTCCTTCCTATCCACTCTATCCAGGCCCCTCATAATTTTATATACCTCAATCAGGTTTCTCCTTTGCCGCCTCTGTTCCAAAGAAAACAGACCTAGCATCTCCAATCTTTCCTTATAGCAAAAATTCTCCAGTCCAGGCAACATTCTTGTAAATCTCCTCTGCACCCTCTCCAGTGCAATCACATCTTTCCTGTAATGTGGTGACCAAAACTGTGCACAGTACTGCAGCTGTGCCCTAACCAGTGTATTATACAATTTAAGCATAAATTACTTGCTCTTGTATTCCATGCCTTAACTAATAAAGTTAAGTATTCCATATGCTGCCTTAACCACCTTATCTACCTGGTCTTCTCCCTTCAGGGATTTGTGGACCTACACTCCAAGGTCCCTTTTTCATCTGCACTTTTCAGTGTCCTATCATTTAATGTTTATTCCCTTGCCATGTTAGATCTCCCCAAATGCATTACCTCACACTTATCTGGATTGAATTCCATTTGCCATTGTTCTGCCCACCTGACCAATACATTGATATCTTCCTACAGTCTGCAGCTTTCTTCTTCATTATCAACCACATAGCCAATTTTAATGTCATCTGCAAATTTCTTAATCAAACTCCCAACATAGAAGCATAGAAAATAGGTGCAGGAGTAGGTCATTCGGCCCTTCGAGCCTGCACCACCATTCAATAAGATCATGGCTGATCATTCACCTCAGTACCCCTTTCCTGCTTTCTCTCCATACCCCCAACCCCTTTAGCCGTAAGGGCCATATCTAACTCCCTCTTGAATATATCCAATGAACTGACATCAACAATTCTCTGCAGTAGGGAATTCCACAGGTTAACAACTCTGAGTGAAGAAGTTTCTCCTCCTCAGTCCTAAATGGCTTCCCCTTATCCTTGGACTATGTCCTCTGGTTCTGGACTTCCCCAACATCAGGAATATTCTTCCTGCATTTAACCTGTCCAGTCCCATCAGAATTGTATATGTTTCTATGAGATCCCCTCTCATTCTTCTAAACTCCAGTGAATACTGGTCCAGTCAATCCAGTCCCCCCTCATATGTCAGTCCCGTCATCACGGGAATCAGTCTGGTGAACCTTCGCTGCACTCCCTCAATAGCGAGTCATCTTTGAGTGGAAGCAAGACTTCCTCGATTTTGAGGGATTGTCGATAATGATGGATATACACCACGAAAAGCAAAGGATCCAAGACTGAGCCCTGCAGAACCCCACTCTAAACAGCCTTCCAGTCACAAAAACACCTATCAACCATTACCCTTTGCTTCCTGCCTCTGAATCAACTTTGTCCTGGATCCCATGGCTTCTACTTTCATGACCAGTCTGCCATGTGGGACCTTATCAAAAGCTTTGCTAAAATCCATATACACTACATCATACGCACTTCCCTCATCAAACCTCCTGTTTACTTCCTCGCAAGATTCAATCAAGTTAATCAGACACGACCATCCCTTTACAAATCCATGCTGACTGTCTTTGATTAATCCATGTCTTTCCAAATGAAGATTCTTTTGCAATAATTTTCCCACCACTGCACTTGCACCTCTGCAGTCCTCTAATTCTGGTCTCTTGCACAACCCTGATTTTAATCGCTCCAGCATTGGCGGCCATGCCTTCAGGTGTTGTGGAATTCCCACCCTGTGGCTCTGCACCACCCTAGATTTCTCCTCCTTTAGATGCTCCTTTTTAAATCAAGCTCTTTAACCTGTCCTGCTATCTCCTGTGTGTCAGGACAATGCTCCTTTTTAAATCAAGCTCTTTAACCTGTCCTGCTATCTCCTGTGTGTCAGGACAATGCTCCTTTTTAAATCAAGCTCTTTAACCTGTCCTGCTATCTCCTGTGTGTCAGGACAATGCTCCTTTTTAAATCAAGCTCTTTAACCTGTCCTGCTATCTCCTGTGTGTCAGGACAATGCTCCTTTTGAAGCACATTGGGATGTTAACTACGTCAAAGGTGCTATATAAATGCGAGTTATTGTAACAAAGTATTGAGCATTACACACGCAAATTATTTACTTCAAAACTTGTACTTCCATGGGCAAGATAAGTGGGGATAAAATTGCTGAACAGACAGAGCCTGAAGAGTGAAAGTTAATCTTTAGATGTGCCTTAATTCAGGATACTTCCACTTGCAGATTATTCCACTTGCTTTTGGAATGGTGTCTGTCTGTGATCTAGGGTTGAAATAGGTTCAAGGTTACATGGGGGTTATAGAGTTATGAGCTTTCCATGCAAAATGGGGATTAAGACCAATGCTGGATAAACATGAACGTAAGAACGGCCTGTTTCTGTATTAAAATTCCTATGTAATCTGATCTGAATTGGATGTCTTGTGTATTACAAGCCACATAATCAAATGTTTGATTTTTTTTTTAAAGCGGAGTTCAGCCTCAATTCGGGGCCCACAATGGCAAACGAGGTGACCAGAGGATATCTGTTTCTCTGCTGCCATATTGAGCTCCTCCTGTTGCTCAGTAATCTAACGCTGGTGATTTTACATTGTGTTGTATGTAGGCTGTTGTGCATTTTCAGCTATTAAAATGCTCTCTTTAGATGCAAGTGAGCCCGGTTGTATGACTAATGATCACACTGGCTAACATCTATCTTCAAACCTGGAGACAGCATTGTGACCTTTTACTTTACACTTATTTCTGATTAGCAGTGGTCCATGTTCCCTACTGACTTGTGAAACTTTTTCCCTAAAGGAGGTCATTTTGGTTCATACAAATATATATATTTTTTATTTTGAAGGACTGCAGAAAATTTCTCAACAAATTAAATAAAAGTCTTTGCAATAAAAGAAGGTAGGATCCTCTTGCATTGAAAACTATTGAACACATAACTCTGCTGATTGTACATTATAATTAAGTCTTCTGTGTGATGAACTACATAATGAACACCTGGCAAACTCAACTAGAATCTGTGCAGCGAAGGTGTTTACATTTTAAATTCTATTAAATTTATATCCAGTTTGCATTGAGTAAAGTTTAGATTTGTTTAATGAGCTGTTGTGATATGTACAGTAACAACCCGGGTGAATAGTCCGTCAACATACTTTCCACTATAAGGAAGTACATGCCATCTGCTCCCCCTTTACTCGCTCTCCATATTCATCCCCTCCGCCCCCCCCCCCCCCCACTTCCTCTCCTGAAAATAGTACAATGAGAAATAGATGAGGTGGTTACCATATATGGAGTTATGCGTAAGCCTGCAGGCAACACTCTAGGCACAGCATTTTAAAGCAAACATGTACTATGCCACCCAAAACTTGATTGTTCAACTGTATTCAATGTTTTACATGGATATACAAGCATTGCATTAAATGAAACTAATCAGAAAATATTTTTCAGCTATGTGATGGTTGTACGAATTCCTTTGTTTAAAGCTGAGTAACAAAGAAGCCAATGTCATCTGACATGTCGACAGTACTTTCTTGTATTTAAAGAAATATTCAGTGTGCTTCTAAAGGACGATAGAGAGAGACTTTCCTCTAGTGGGAGAATCCAGAACTGGGTCAATGGGCTCAATTTTCCCCAGTGATTCGTGCTGTTCTTTTGGAGCAGGTTGCTTTTTTTTTTGGCTGAAAACTGCCACGGCGCTCATGTCCACAAGGCTGTAGTAATACCCGTCCTCCTGTATGGCTGAGACATGGACCATGTACAGTAGACACCAAGTCGCTGGAGAAATGCCACCAACGATGTCTCCGCAAGATCCTTCAAATCCCCTGGGAGGACAGACTCCTCGACCAGGCCAACATCCCCAGCATTGAAACACTGACATTGGTCAGCTCCGCTGGGCAGGCCACGTTGTTAACATGCCAGACACGAGACTCCCAAAGCAAGCACTCTCCTCTGAACTCCTTCACAGCAAATGAGCCAAATGTGGGCAGAGGAAACGTCACAAGGACACCCTCAAAATTTGATAGTGCAACATCCTACTGACACCTGGGAATCCCTGGCCAAAGACTGCCCTAAGTGGAGGAAGTGCATCCAAGAGGGTGCTGAGCACCTCGAGTCACATCGCCAAGAGCATGCAGAAATCAAGCGCAGGCAACGGAAAGAGCATGCGGCAAACCAGTCCCACCCACCCCTTCCCTCAACGACTATCTGTCCCACCCGACAGAGACTGTGGTTCTCGTAATGGGCTATTCAACCACCTAAGACCTCATTTTAAGAATGGAAAAATGTCTTCCTCGATTCTGAAGGGCGATTTTTTTTTTTTAAACTATCGCTATCAATATGCACCAACTCAGTTACGATTTTTTTTAGGTTAGTTTTCTTTTCCCGCCAAGGGGGTGTAACCTGCCACCCGCAACAATTCTGGCCATTTAGGCAAGTTTGGCCAACTGAGTTACTCCAGTTCTGCTTAGGTCAGCATATGTGGGTGGGACTGGTTTGCCGCACGCTCTTTCCACTGCCTGTGCTTGATTTCTGCATGCTCTCGGCGATGTGACTAGAGAGAGAGAGAGAGAGACGCAGATCAAGGCTCCACCCCCAAAACTAAAGGATAGGTTAGTCCATGCTAAAAATGAAGAAATCCAATGGGTAAACTTAGAATTCTTTTGGCGTACTTAGGCCCCCCAAAAACGGGCGTAACTCTCCAAGTACGCCAAGAAAAAACTTTGGGGAAAATTGAGCCCAATATCTTCAAATTAGAGGTAGATTTTGAAGGGTGATGTCAGAAAGCACTTCACACAAAGGGTAGTGGAAATCTGGACCTCTGTCTTCCATCTCCCCATACACCCCACCCCCTCAAAATAAAAGCAGTTGCGGCTAGATCAATTGAACATTTCAAAACTTGAGATTGATAGATTTTTGGTAGGCAAGGATTGAGCATTACAGAGTTAAGATAAAGATCAGCCTGGGAATGGCCCCGGGAGTCCTCAACATTGACTCTGGACCCCCATGAAGTCTCATGGCACCACGTCAAACATGGGCAAAGAAACCACCTGCTGATTACTACCTACTGCCCTCAACAGCTGAATCAGTAATCATCCGTGGTGAACGCCACTACTGAGGGTAGCAAGAGCACTGAATGTACTCCATGTCTATCAAGTGTGGCTCTGCAGCACCACTAGTGATGGAACTGGCTGAATCCAGAAGGATATAGCTATCAGATGCAGTCTGTGGCAGGTGGTGAGAGAACCAAATAAAGAAATACTTGCATTTATATTGGGCTTTTCACAACCACTGGACATCTCAAAGCACTTTGCAGCAAATGAAGTACCTTTGAAATCGCTGTTGTAATGTAGGAAACTCGGTAGCCAATATGCGCACAGCTAGCTCCCACAAACAGCAATGTAATAATGACCAGATAATCTGTTTGTGATCTTAATTGAGGGATAAGTATTGGTCAGGATACCATGGATAACTCCCCTGCTCTTTGTCATGTATGTATGCTTGGGGTTACTAGCTACCCTGTGGTGCCACTGTGGGAGGTCATTGGGCTGTACGCACGTGTGTGCGGCCCAGGTATAAAAGGCAAGCTATCATGTAATCATTTTGAGCCCTAAGAAAAGCAGAGCCAGGTTTGTACCTGTTAGTTTACAGTATTCAGTCTATCGAGTTATTATATACATAACACTCTTCTTCAAAATAGTGCCATGGGATCTTTTACGCCCACCTGAGAGACCAGATGGGGCCTCGATTTTAAAGTCTAATTTGAAAGACGATATCTCCACAGTGCAGCACTTGCTCAGTACTGAACTGGAGTGTCAGCCTAGATTTTTTTTTTTTTTTTACTCCAGTCTCTGGAGTGGGACTTGAACCCACAAACTTCTGACTCCGAGGCAAGCAACTGTGCTACCAACTGAGCTTCAGCTGACACTGGTGAAAGCAATATGAGCAACAAACCTACTTGACCTCGTCCATCCCAATCTAACTGTCGCAGATGCATCTGTCCATTACAGTATTGGTAGAAGTGATCAATTGTCTCTACACAGTCCTTGTGGAGGTGAAGACCCATCATACTGGGGGGTGTAAAACATTGTATTGTATGGCACTACCATAGTGCTAAATGGGATGGATTCAGAATTAATTCAGTAACCCAAAATTAGGCAGTCATGAGGTCCTATGGACCATCAGCAGCAGCAGCAGCAGAATTGTATTCCACCACAAACTAACCTCATGGCCCAGCATATCCATTACTCCACCATTAATTAAATTAAAAAGTAGGACCTCAAAAGTAGTAATCTCGGGATTGCTACCAGTGCCACGTGCTAGTCAGAGTAGGAATCGCAGGATAGCGCAGATGAATACGTGGCTTGAGCAGTGGTGCAGCAGGGAGGCATTCAAATTCCTGGGGCATTGAAACCGGTTCTCGGGGAGGTGGGACCAGTACAAACCGGACGGTCTGCACCTGGGCAGGACCGGAACCAATGTCCTAGGGGGAGTGTTTGCTAGTGCTGTTGGGGAGGAGTTAAACTAATATTGCAGGGGGATGGGAACCTATGCAGGGAGACAGGGAGACAAAAATGAGGCAAAAGCAAAAGACAGAAAGGAGATGAGGAAAAGTGGAGGGCAGAGAAACCCAAGGCAAATAACAAAAAGGGCCACTGTACAGCAAAATTCTAAAAGGACAAAGGGTGTTAAAAAAGCAAGCCTGAAGGCTTTGTCTTAATGCAAGGAGTATCCGCAATAAGGTGGATGAATTAACTGTGCAAATAGATGTTAACAAATATGATGTGATTGGGATTACGGAGACGTGGCTCCAGGATGATCAGGGCTGGGAACACAACATCCAGGGGTATTCAACATTCAGGAAGGATAGAATAAAAGGAAAAGGAGGTGGGGTAGCATTGCTGGTTAAAGAGGAGATTAATGCAATAGTTAGGAAAGACATTAGCTTGGATGATGTGGAATCTATATGGGTAGAGCTGCAGAACACCAAAGGGCAAAAAATGTTAGTGGGAGTTGTGTACAGACCTCCAAACAGTAGTAGTGATGTTGGGGAGGGCATCAAACAGGAAATTAGGAGTGCATGCAATAAAGGTGCAGCAGTTATAATGGGTGACTTTAATATGCACATAGATTGGGCTAGCCAAACCGGAAGCAATACGGTGGAGGAGGATTTCCTGGAGTGCATAAGGGATGGTTTTCTAGACCAATATGTCGAGGAACCAACTAGGGAGGAGGCCATCTTAGACTGGGTGTTGTGTAATGAGAGAGGATTAATTAACAATCTCATTGTACGAGGCCCCTTGGGGAAGAGTGACCATAATATGGTGGAATACTGCATTAGGATGGAGAATGAAACAGTAAATTCAGAGACCATGGTCCAGAACTTAAAGAAGGGTAACTTTGAAGGTATGAGGCGTGAATTGGCTAAGATAGATTGGCAAATGATACTGAAGGGGTTGACTGTGGATGGGCAATGGCAGACATTTAGAGACCGCATGGATGAATTACAACAATTGTACATTCCTGTCTGGCGTAAAAATAAAAAAGGGAAGGTGGCTCAACCGTGGCTATCTAGGGAAATCAGGGATAGTATTAAAGCCAAGGAAGTGGCATACAAATTGGCCAGAAATAGCAGCGAACCTGGGGACTGGGAGAAATTTAGAACTCGGCAGAGGAGGACAAAGAGTTTGATTAGGGCAGGGAAAATGGAGTACGAGAAGAAGCTTGCAGGGAACATTAAGGCGGATTGCAAAAGTTTCTATAGGTATGTAAAGAGAAAAAGGTTAGTAAAGACAAACATAGGTCCCCTGCAGTCAGAATCAAGGGAAGTCATAACGGGGAACAAAGAAATGGCAGACCAATTGAACAAGTACTTTGGTTCAGTATTCACTAAGGAGGACACAAACAACCTTCCGGATATAAAAGGGGTCAGAGGGTCTAGTAAGGAGGAGGAACTGAGGGAAATCTTTATTAGTCGGGAAATTGTGTTGGGGAAATTGATGGGATTGAAGGCCGATAAATCCCCAGGGCCTGATGGACTGCATCCCAGAGTACTTAAGGAGGTGGCCTTGGAAATAGCGGATGCATTGACAGTCATTTTCCAACATTCCATTGACTCTGGATCAGTTCCTATCGAGTGGAGGGTAGCCAATGTAACCCCACTTTTTAAAAAAGGAGGGAGAGAGAAAGCAGGGAATTATAGACCGGTCAGCCTGACCTCAGTAGTGGGTAAAATGATGGAATCAATTATTAAGGATGTCATAGCAGCGCATTTGGAAAATGGTGACATGATAGGTCCAAGTCAGCATGGATTTGTGAAAGGGAGATCATGCTTGACAAATCTTCTGGAATTTTTTGAGGATGTTTCCAGTAAAGTGGACAAAGGAGAACCAGTTGATGTGGTATATTTGGACTTTCAGAAGGCTTTCGACAAGGTCCCACACAGGAGATTAATGTGCAAAGTTAAAGCACATGGGATTGGGGGTAGTGTGCTGATGTGGATTGAGAACTGGTTGTCAGACAGGAAGCAAAGAGTAGGAGTAAATGGGTACTTTTCAGAATGGCAGGCAGTGACTAGTGGGGTACCGCAAGGTTCTGTGCTGGGGCCCCAGCTGTTTACATTGTACATTAATGATTTAGACGAGGGGATTAAATGTAGTATCTCCAAATTTGCGGATGACACTAAGTTGGGTGGCAGTGTGAGCTGCGAGGAGGATGCTATGAGGCTGCAGAGTGACTTTGATAGGTTAGGTGAGTGGGCAAATGCGTGGCAGATGAAGTATAATGTGGATAAATGTGAGGTTATCCACTTTGGTGGTTAAAAACAGAGAGACAGACTATTATCTGAATGGTGACAGATTAGGAAAAGGGAAGGTGCAACGAGACCTGGATGTCATGGTACATCAGTCATTGAAGGTTGGCATACAGGTACAGCAGGCGGTTAAGAAAGCAAATGGCATGTTGGCCTTCATAGCGAGGGGATTTGAGTACAGGGGCAGGAAGGTGTTGCTACAGTTGTACAGGGCCTTGGTGAGGCCACACCTGGAGTATTGTGTACAGTTTTTGTCTCCTAACTTGAGGAAGGACATTCTTGCTATTGAGGGAGTGCAGCGAAGATTCACCAGACTGATTCCCGGGATGGTGGGACTGACCTATCAAGAAAGACTGGATCAACTGGGCTTGTATTCACTGGAGTTCAGAAGAGTGAGAGGGGACCTCATAGAAACGTTTAAAATTCTGACGTGACTGGACAGGTTGGATGTAGGAAGAATGTTCCCAATGTTGGGGAAGTCCAGAACCAGGGGTCACAGTCTAAGGATAAGGGGTAAGCCATTTAGGACCGAGATGAGGAGAAACTTCTTCACCCAGAGAGTGGTGAACCTGTGGAATTCTCTACCACAGAAAGTAGTTGAGGCCAATTCACTAAATATATTCAAAAGGGCGTTAGGTGAAGTCCTTACTACTCGGGGAATCAAGGGGTATGGCGAGAAAGCAGGAAGGGGGTACTGAAGTTTCATGTTCAGCCATGAACTCATTGAATGGCGGTGCAGGCTAGAAGGGCTGAATGGCCTGCTCCTGCACCTATTTTCTATGTTTTTTTTTCTATTACCATCAAGCCAGGCAACCCTAATTCGAAGGAGTATAGATGGGCATGTCAGGAGCAGCACCTAAAAATAAGGTGCCAACCTGGTGAAGTTAAAATGCAGGACTATATACATGCTAAAGAGTGAAAGATGCATGCTTTTGACAGCCAAGCAATCTCAAAAAACGATTAGATCAAGGTGCTGCAGTCCTGCCACATCCAGTCATGAATGGTGGTGGACAATTGAACAAATAACGGGAGGAGCCGGCTCTATAGCAACCCCATCCTCCGTGATGGCGGAGACCAGCACGTGAGTGCAAAAACCAGGCTGAAGCGTTTGCAACCATCTTCAGCCAAAAGTGCCGAGTAAATCTCAGCCTTCAGATAAAAGTTCATTGGGTTGAGGATAATATATTGGCATGGATAGAGGATTGGCTAACGAACAGAAAAAAGAGTCGGGATAAATGGTTCATTTTCTGGTTGGCAATCAATAACCAGTGGGGTGCCGCAGAAATCAGTGATGGGACCCAAACTATTTACAATCTATATTAATGACTTGGAGGAAGGGAGCGAGTGTAACATAGCCAAGTTTGCTGCTGACACAAAGATGGGAGGAAAAGCAATGCGTGAGGAGGACATATGTGGGCAAAAATTTGGCAGATGGAGTAGAATGTTGGAAAGTGTGAGGTCATGCACTTCGGCAGAAAAAAAATCAAAGAGCAAGTTATTATTTAAATAGAGAAAGATTGCAAAGTGCTGCAGTACAGCGGGACCTGGGGCACTTGTGCATGAAACACAGGAGGATAGTATGCAGGTACAGCAAGTGATCCGGAAGGCCAATGGAATCTTGGCCTTTATTGCATAGGGGATGGAGTATAAAAGAAGGGAAGTCTTGCTACAGTTGTACAAGGTATTGGTGAGGCCACACCTGGAGTACTGCATGCAGTTTTGGCTTTCATATTTATGAAAGGATATACTTGCTTTGGAGGCAGTTCAGAGAAGGTTCACCAGGTTGCTTCCGGAGATGAGGAGTTGACTTATGAGGAAAGGTTGAGTAGGTTAGGCCTCTACTCATTGGAATTGAGAAGAATGAGGTGATCTTATTGAAATGTACAAGATTGTGAGGGGGCTTGACAGGGTGGCTGCAGAGAGGATGTTTCCTCTGATGGAGACTAGAACTAGAGGGCATAATCTTAGAAGTTAACACTGAGATGAGGAGAAATGTTTTCTCTCTGAGGGTTTTGGATCTGTGGAGTTCGCTGCTGTGGGAAGCTGGGATATTGAATAAATTTAAGACCGAAATAGACAGTTTCTTAAACGATAAGGGAATAAGAGGTTATGGAGAGCAGGCAGGGAAATGGACCAGAATCTATGATTGGATCAGCCATGATCGGATTAAATGGCAGAGAAAGCTCGAGGGGCCGTATGGCCGACTCCTGCTATTTTTTAATGTTATGTTCTCTTAAGGTCCCCACTATCACAGATGTCAGTCTTCAGCCAATTTGATTCACTCCATGTGATATCAAGAAATAACTGAGTGCAGTGAAGACAGAAAAGGCTATGGACCCTGATAAAATCCCTGCTGTTGTGCTGAAGACTTGTGCTACAGAACCAGCCGTGCCTCTAGCTAAGCTGTTTCAGTACAGGTCCAACTCTGTCATATACCCGACAGTGAAAAATTGCCCAGGTATGCCTACCCGCAAAAAGCAAGACAAATCCAAAGCCAATTACGGCTCCAACAGTTTACTCTCAATCATCAGCGAAGTGATGGAAGGGGTTGTCGACAGTGCTATTGAGCGGCACTCGCCAATAACCCGCTCGCCAATGCTCAGTTTAGATCCCTCTAGGACCACTCTGCTCCAATCCTCGTTATAGTCTTGGTCCAAACATGGACAAAAGAGAGGAATTCCTGAGGTGAGAGTGAAACTCTCCACTAGCTGGAGTCATACCTAGCACAAAGTAAGATACTTACGGTTGTTGGTCAACCATCTCGGCTCCAGGACATCACTGCAGGTGTTCCTCCGGGCAGTGTCCTAGGCCTGACCATCTTCTTCTGCTTCATCAGTCCCTCCATAATGTCAGAAGTGGGGATATTGACTGATGATTCAAATGTTCAGTTCCATTTGCAACTCCTGAGATACTGGCCTAGAAATTCAGGTCGAGGTCTTCTCGTGTGCCAACAATTGAAAAAGGGAAAAATTATGTGCACTTACCTATTTCTGCTGCGCCTATGAGTGATCCCGGTCCTGAAGGCTTCACTCACTGCGTGTCTGAGCGCGTGCATGTTGGGACGTCCGTTAGCTGGAGTCACTTGGCTCTGGGCGGCCAATCAAGGCACAGTATTGTCTCATTAATAATAATGCGAACTCCGTAAGTAGAAGTTCCCATTATGATTGCGAAACAGCCCCCAAACACACACAAATACACTACATATTTAAGATTAATTTAAATTAGTTATTGATGTCTTATTGAAAAATATATAGTGATTTTTTTAAAAAGATTTTAATGTTTTAAAATAAACCTACCGTAATAAGCAGGGTTTTTAACAAAAAAATTTTCTTTAAATTTTATTTTGTTTATGTATGTTTTGAGGTTATGTGCCTGCTTTTATCAGGCGCAAGAGTTTTCAGGACATCTGGGCAAGATATGGGTAAATACTGCAATCTTGCCAATGTCCCTGGCTGCTGAGATTCTGAGGATCTGTCAAGCTGGAGCTTGACCGATTGGGAAAACCCGGTTTTCAGCGCATGTGCATTGTGCGCCGAAAACTGTCTTTTGCGATGCCTTTCCCGGTCTGTATGCACCCGGGGAGGTTGGGATTTCCAGGCCATTGAACCAATCCGTGCCCGCATGCAGAAAGATCTGGACAACATTTGGGCTTGGGCTGGTAAGTGACAAGTAGCATTCATGCCCCACAAGTGCTGGGCAATGACCAACTCCAATAAGCAAAAATCTAATCACTGCCCCTTGACATTCAACAGCATTACCATAGTTAAATCCTCCACCAACATCCTGGGGGGTTCTGGCTACAAGAGCAGATCAGAAGCTGGATATTCTGTGGGTAGTGACTGCCTGACTCCCCAGAGCCTTTCCATTATCTACAAGTCAGGGGTGTGATGGAATACTCTCCACTTGCCTGGATGAGTGCAGCTGCAACAACACTCGAGATAAAGCAGCCTGCCAATCTATCACCTGCGCACTGTGTCTGCAGTGTGTACAACCTACAAGATGCACTGCAGCAACTTGCCAAGGCTCCTTTAACAGCACCTCGCAAACCCACTATCTCTACCACCTAAAAGGATAAGGGTAGCAGGTGCATGGACTTGCAAGTTCCTCCCCAAGTCACGCACCGCACTGACTTGGAAATATATTGCCGTTCCTTCATCCCTGGGTCAAAATCCTGGAACTCACTACCTAATAGTACTGTGAAAGTACTTGCCATGATGCCCCCATCCCTTGAATGAATAAAAGAAAGCCATGATCTTATTGAATGGCGGAGCAGGCTCGAGGGGCCGTCTGGCCTACTCCTATTATGTTCTTATAAGTTGTTGAATGGCTTTTTCCTTCTGTTCCGATGCATTAACAACGTAAATGTAACCTCTACATATTTAATTGATTAGCATGAACATTTCTCCCTTGAGTTTGATCTATATAATTCATTAGCTTTACTATCTCAATTGTGATTTTATTCACTTAATCTTTCATCTGGTTTTGCAGAGTTTACACCTATCCATGTAATTCAGCATTTCTTGATCTGAATGAGGTAAGGTGTTTCATTTTCTTTAAATAATCTGGTGGTGGTAGAATTAAGCCAAAAAATGTTTCCTTTATTTTTAAAGCAGTTTTTGTTGGATCTCATTAGTGTTTGTGTACATGGATATGTGCACTGGTGCCTACAATTCAAATCCCCAAGTTGTCTTAATGATTTGCGAATGTGTTTGCCACAAAATTTGCACTTTGTCATATTTAACTTAATTCAACATGTTTTAGGCACAAAGGACATTGAATGACCAGGGGTAGAATTGAGATTTTCAAGGCTGGAGTTCACATTACAGTTGTCATTATAAAAATGTGGTATTTTTGTCATTTAACTTGTGGCTTAGTTTAAAGAATTTGTAGCTTTTAGGCCATTTGGCCAATCACAGCTCATCCCTTTTGATACTCCACTTTCCCAGTGTGGCATCCAACTGCTTGAACATCCTTCAAGACTGTAACCCAGATTCTCCTGGGTCTATGTGTCAATGTGTATATAAATATTGAAAGAAAGGAAATTGTGGAGTAAGTGACTCAAATTTCATCCATTTTGCATCCAATTTCCACCCTTCCCTCACCTTCACATGGTCCATCTCCAACTCTTCCCTTCCCTTCCTCGCCTTCTCTGTCTCCATTTCTGGGAATAGAGCATTGACAAACATTCACTAAGCCCACTGACTCCCATAGCTACCTGAACTACACTTCCTCCCATTCTGTATCCTGAAAGGGCTCCATTCCATTCTCCCAGTTTTTCCATCTCCGTCGCATCTGCTCTGATGACACCACCTTCCACACTAGTGCCTCTGATATGTTTTCCTTTTTCCTCAACCGTGGTTAACATGGCCCTCGACCATGTCCATTCTGTTTCCCGCACCTCTGCTCTCCCCCCTTCCCCTCCCTCTCAGAACTGTTACAGGATTCCCCTTGTCCTCACCTTTCACCCCACCAGCCTCCACTTTCAATGGATCACTTTCCGTCACCTCCAGCATGATCCCACCACCAATCACATCTTCACCTTTCCCTCACCCCCCCCTAATCTCAACATTCTGAAGGGACTGTTCCATCCAAGTCCATTTCACAGGCACCCCTTCCCCTGCAAGCGCAGGAGATGCTGCACTTTTACATCCTCTCTTATCACAGTCCAGGGCTCCAAATACTTCCTCCAGGTGAAACAGCGATTTACTTGTACTACTTTCAAGTTAGCATACTGTATTCACTGCTCAAAATGTGGTGGTCTCTACATTGGGGAGACCAAACACAGATTGGGTGACCGCTTTGCGGAACTTCTCCGTTCAGTCTGTAAATGTGACCCCGAGCTTCCGGTCACTTTAATTCTCTGCTCCACTCCCACTCTGACCTCTGTCCTGACTCCTGCACCATTCCAATGAAGCTCAATGCAAGCTCGAGGAACAGCACCTTGTCTTTCGTTTAGGAACTTTACAGCCTTTTGGACTCAACATTGAGTTCAACAATTTCAGACCTTAACCTCTGACTATATTTTGCTCATGTATTTTTTTTCTCTGTTTCCCATGGCAGCTGGTAATTATCCTGCCATTCACACCCTATCTAAACTAATCTTTTACTAATTACTGCCATTACCATCTCAAGTTGGCCCATCATCATCCCTTTTGTGTCTCAAATCTTTCCTGTCTTCCATTTTGATCTTCCGCCTCCCCCTTTTAATGCTCCTTAAGAATCTGTTCTTTCAAACATTCACCAGTTCTGAGGAAGAGTCATCGACCCAAAACACTGACCACCTGCGATTTCCAGCATTTTCTATTTTTATTCCATATTTTCCTGGGACTTTTGTACCACTCAGTCATTGCCCTTGCCAAAAACAGTTGAAATGTAATTATCATAGCTCTGCCCCCAGTCAAATCAATGGTGGTCGCAATTTTCCTGCATTTAAGGCAGCTGACCAAATGGCACTGGTGGCCTGACAGCAACATGATTTACTACATCAAGACTGGTTTGGAAACCGGAGAGCCAAAATCAAATTGTATTCCACATTGCAACACATTTCTGAATAAAGGATACAATGATTTTGTGATGGTGACAATCCTGAAAACATTTCACCTTCCTCAAATTACAAAGGAACCAAGGCAGTTTCTACTCGTTTGTTTAATTAGTCAGGTCTTATCGCTTTCTGTATTTACAGTGTAGTTTCCTTCCACGTTAAAGTAAAAGCATTAATATTTTGGAAGCAACTTTGCCATGGTAACAGGATCGTAATTTTTCCCAAAGAATACCGCTTTCTGCAGTCTCCAATGTCTTGATGTGAACAAGTGCAATGTGGGCCAGTGATCGAATGTGCCTCATTCAAACTCTCATCACCATTGTAAAGATTAAATAACTACAATCTCCCCTTCCTGCAACTGGGATTTTCAATTCTATTGGGCCAGAAATTACTGTAAAAAAAAATAATAGTGAGGCTAATGGTGCTTACTGTTTACTGCGCAAGTCAGACAGCAACTTCAGGCGAGTCAAGATGTGCAGTTAAATGTGAAAATCTGGAAGTTGCTGTCCGAGATGCACCCCTCCTCCATAAGCTGTGTAAAAAGGCATCTCTCTGTCTGGCTCCCCACTTAAATGTATTAAACAGTGTGAAGTTCCTGTACTTGCATGATAGATATGGACTAAATTCACCATAGAATGTTGGGGCTTGTCCATTTCAATCTAATACACCTTCTAATGGTGTGATGAGTCGTAAATACTACCAATCAATCAACATCTCTGTAAATAATTGAGTTTGCACACTAGTCTGTCAAGGGTAAAGAATCAAACAGTTTATTAAGGTTTACCTAAAGGCTGATCAGGGAGTACAGCTTAGAGCTCCCGAAGCTAGTTCCCAGCTGACTCGACGTCTGACTTTGTGTTTTGTATTTAATCTTACAAACCACAATCACATGCGTCATTGTTCCATCAACAGACCGCAATATCCTTTTGACACTTACAATGTCTCTAATGATACCATTTAGCTACAAGGCAAGTAGAGACATTATCCTGCTATTTCACACCTTAGCCTAACTGCAAGTCAGCATGTCATCTTCGTACACCACATCCTCTTGCAAGTGACCCATTTATTGTTACTATGTTCTTGATTGGTTCTTGCTTATTGTTGCTAGGGGGAAAAAAAACCTTTCCTACCCAGACTGCACCTGCTTACTGGCTTGGCCATTTTTCTGAGCACATTTCCCAGACTGCAACACTATTCACTACAGTAGACTCCTAAAAAGCCCTACTTGGCTAAAGCAGGCCCCAATTTCCTACTTCAATCTCTGTTACTGGAAATTAACTATTTGTGCAGTCTCATTCCTTCAGATTTTAATTTGTTGAAAATTTAAAATTCCATTTTTTAAACTTTTCTTTGTGTCTCCACTCTTTCTCTCTCGTTTTCTCTCTCTCTCGTTTTCTCTCTCGCTCTCTCTCGTTTTCTCTCGCTCTCTCTCGTTTTCTCTCGCTCTCTCTCGTTTTCTCGCGCGCCCTCGTTTTCTCGGTCCAGTTTTTCTTCCACGAACTTTATTTCATTTTCTGTAAATGATTTGACATTGAATTCTAACTGACAGTTCCTGATTCAAACATCATGCTGTTCATTAATAATACTTGAATCTGATTGGTTAAGAAGACACCGTTGCTTGCCCTGTTTACACAGGTCCCAGATGCCCCATAGAGGCTGCCCAGCCATTTTGGATCTCTAACTTCAACTTCCAGTGCAAAAGTTCATTGAAATTAAATGGACAAGGGGCGTTCGTTCACCAACTGCAGTAATTTCTGGCCCAATATTGCCATAACATATATCTGGAGCCCATTCTCTGAAATCATTTTTAGAATATAAATGATGCCCTCTCTGTTGTACCACCATGCTCAATATCCGTACAGCCACTAACTCAACAAAAGTCTCTCTCTTTTTTTTTTAAACTGATTTGCTTATATAAACCAGGTTCCCCTTAAAAAATCTTTTCTCCAGGCTGTGAAGATTGAGCCTTTTAAACTGATGTGTTTACTTCTTATTATCCCTCTCTGCAACTTCTCCAGTTTTGGCACATTCATCATATAGCATAGCAAATACTGCTGTACTAAAAACTCTAGTGTAACCAATAATCTCATTAGACATATCCCACTGTTCTTCCTATACATCCTGACATTTTTAGCTTGATGATTAAAAATTGTTCCATCACATTGAGACAAGTTCACTATTACTCCCAGGTCCTATTCCTATTCATATTGCACTGAAGTGAAAAAACTATAGGGCAGTAATGGGGAATTTCAACAACCCTAATAATTGGGATAAAATTAGTGTGACCGATATAGTGTGCGGAATTCCTAAAACGCATTTAGGAGAACTTTTTTAGCCAATATGTAGCAAGCCCAACAAGGGAGGGGGTGGTTCTAACCTAATTTTAGGAATGAAGCTGGGCAAGTGGAAGGGGTATTGGTGGGATAGCATTTTGGTGCTATTGATTATCATTCAATTAAATTTAGAGTAGTTATGGAAAAGGCCAGGAATAAAAGTTCTCAATTGGGAAAAAGCCAATTTTGATAAGCTGAGATGTGATTTAGCCAAAGTGGACTGAAAACAGCTACTTTGAAGGTAATTCAGTGTCCGAGCAGTGGGAGGCTTTCAAGGAGGAGATCCTGAGTGTTCAGAGCAAGTATGGCTCGTTAAAGAAAAAGGATGGGACTAACCAATCTAGAGCCCCCTGATATCCAAGGGCCATACAGTATAGGATAAAGGAAAAAAAGGGAGGCTTGTAAGAACATAAGAAATAGGAACAGGAGTAGACCCCTCGAGCCTGCTCCGCCATTTAATACGTTCATGGGCTGATCTGATCATGGACACGGGCCCATTTCGCTGCCCGCTCCCCATAACCCCTTATTCCCTTATCAGTTAAGAAACTGTCATTCTGTCTTAAATTTATTCAATGACCCAGCTTCCACAGCTCTCTGAGGCAGCGACTTCCACAGATTCACAACCCTCACAAGAAATTCCTCCTCATCTCAGTGTTAAATGGGTGGGCCCTTATTCTAAGATTATGCTTCCTAGTTCTAGTCTCCCCTATCAGTGGAAACATCCTCTCTGCATCCACCTTGTCATGCCCCCTCATAATCTTGTACATTTCAGTAAGATCACCTGAAGAAGAAGAATAAGAAGAATTCTTCTGAATTCCAATGAGTCGAGGCCCAACCTTCTCAACCTTACCTCATAAGTCTACCCCCTCATCTCCGAAATCAACCTTGAGAACCTTCTTTGAACTGCCTCCAAAGCAAGTATATCCTTTCGTAAATATGGAAACCAAAACTCCATGCAGTATTCCAGGTGTGGCCTCACCAATACCCTGTATAACTGTAGCAAGACTTCCCTGCTTTTATACTCCATCCCCTTTGCAATAAAGGCCAAAATTCCATTGGCCTTCCTGATCACTTGCTGTACCTGCATACTATCCTTCTGTGTTTCATGCACCAGGACCCACTGTCCCGCTGTACTATAGGACTTTGCAATTTTTCTCCACTTAAATAATAACTTGCACTTATGACCGATACCGAGGAATCAATACTGAAGAAACTCTAGAGGAGTATAGAAAGTGTAGGGGTGAAATTAAAAAGGAAATTAGGAAAGCAAAGAGAGCATGAAAAAATTTTGGCACGTAAAATCAAGGAAATCCCAAAGATGTTTCATAAATACATTAAGAGCAACAGGATAACTAAAGACGGAGTAGGGCATATTAGAGACCACAAAGATAATCTATGGTTTTTCATGAATACTTTGCGTCTGTTTTCACAAAGGAAAGTCTGCATCATCCCTCATCAGGAAGGAGGAGTGTGAAATATTAAATGAAATAAACATGAGAGGGGAAGTATTAAGGGGTTTAGCAGCTTTGAAAGTGGATAAATCCTCAGGCCCGGATGAGATGTATCCCTGGCTAAGAAAAGCAAAAGAGGAAATAGCGGAGGCTCTGACCATCATTTTCAAATCCTCTCCGGCTACAGGTGTGAAACTGGAGGACTGCAAATGTGGTACATTTGTTTGAACTGTATAAAACACTAGTTGGGCTACAGCTTGAGTACTACATGCATTTCTTGTCACCATATTACAGAAAAGATGTGATTGCATGAGAGAGGGTACAGGAGGAGATTTACAAGGATGGTGCCTGGACTGGGGAATTTTAGCTGAGGAAAGATTGGACAGGCCTGGGGCTGCTTTCTTTGGAACAGAGGAGGCTGAGGGGAGACCTTTTTTGGAGGTGTATAATGAGGGGCCCAGATAGAATGGATAGGCCAGACCTATTTCCCTTAGCAAAGGGATCAACATAGAAACATAGAAAATAGGTGCAGGAGCAGGCCATTCAGCCCTTCTAGCCTGCACCGCCATTCAATGAGTTCATGGCTGAACATGAAACTTCAGTACCCCCTTCCTGCTTTCTCGCCATAACCCTTGATCCCCCGAGTAGTAAGGACTTCATCTAACTCCCTTTTGAATATATTTAGTGAATTGGCCTCAACTACTTTCTGTGGTAGAGAATTCCACAGGTTCACCACTCTCTGGGTGAAGAAGTTTCTCCTCATCTCGGTCCTAAATGGCTTACCCCTTATCCTCAGACTGTGACCCCTGGTTCTGGACCTCCCCAACATTGGGAACATTCTTTCTGCATCTAACCTGTCTAAACCCGTCAGAATTTTAAACGTTTCTATGAGGTCCCCTCTCATTCTTCTGAACTCCAGTGAATACAAGCCCAATTGATCCAATCTTTCTTGATAGGTCAGTCCCGCCATCCCGGGAATCAGTCTGGTGAACCTTCGCTGCACTCCCTCAATAGCAAGAATGTCCTTCCTCAAGTTAGGAGACCAAAACTGTACACAATACTCCAGGTGTGGCCTCACCAAGGCCCTGTACAACTGTAGCAACACCTCCCTGCCCCTGTATTCAAATCCCCTCGCTATGAAGGCCAACATGCCATTTGCTTTCTTAACCGCCTGCTGTACCTGCATGCCAACCTTCAATGACTGATGTACCATGACACCCAGGTCTCGTTGCACCTTCCCTTTTCCTAATCTGTCACCATTCAGATAATAGTCTGTCTCTCTGTTTTTACCACCAAAGTGGATAACCTCACATTTATCCACATTATACTTCATCTGCCATGCATTTGCCCACTCACCTAACCTATCCAAGTCACTCTGCAGCCTAATAGCATCCTCCTCGCAGCTCACACTGCCACCCAACTTAGTATCATCCGCAAATTTGGAGATACTGCATTTAATCCCCTCGTCTAAATCATTAATGTACAATGTAAACAGCTGGGGCCCCAGCACAGAACCTTGCGGCACTCCACTAGTCACTGCCTGCCATTCTGAAAAGTACCCGTTTACTCCTACTCTTTGCTTCCTGTCTGACAACCAGTTCTCAATCCACGTCAGCACACTACCCCCAATCCCATGTGCTTTAACTTTGCACATTAATCTCTTGTGTGGGACCTTGTCGAAAGCCTTCTGAAAGTCCAAATATACCACATCAACTGGTTCTCCTTTGTCCACTTTACTGGAAACATCCTCAAAAAATTCCAGAAGATTTGTCAAGCATGATTTCCCTTTCACAAATCCATGCTGACTTGGACCTATCATGTCACCATTTTCCAGATGCACTGCTATGACATCCTTAATAATTGATTCCATCATTTTACCCACTACTGAGGTCAGGCTGACCGGTCTATAATTCCCTGTTTTCTCTCTCCCTCCTTTTTTAAAAAGTGGGGTTACATTGGCTACCCTCCACTCCATAGGAACTGATCCAGAGTCAATGGAATGTTGGAAAATGACTGTCAATGCATCCGCTATTTCCAAGGCCACCTCCTTAAGTACTCTAGGATGCAGGCCATCAGGCCCTGGGGATTTATCTGCCTTCAATCCCATCAATTTCCCCAACACAATTTCCCGACTAATAAAGATTTCCCTCAGTTCCTCTTCCTTACTAGACCCTCTGACCCCTTTTATATCCGGAAGGTTGTTTGTATCCTCCTTAGTGAATACCGAACCAAAGTACTTGTTCAATTGATCCGCCATTTCTTTGCTCCCCGTTATGACTTCCCCTGATTCTGACTGCAGGGGACCTACGTTTGTCTTCACCAACCTTTTTCTCTTTACATACCTATAGAAACTTTTGCAATCCGCCTTAATGTTCCCTGCAAGCTTCTTCTCATACTCCATTTTCCCTGTCCTAATCAAACCCTTTGTCCTCCTCTGCTGAGTTCTAAATTTCTCCCAGTCCCCAGGTTCGCTGCTATTTCTGGCCAATTTGTATGCCACTTCCTTGGCTTTAATACTATCCCTGATTTCCCTAGATAGCCACGGTTGAGCCACCTTCCCCTTTTTATTTTTACGCCAGACAGGAATGTACAATTGTTGTACTTCATCCATGCGGTCTCTAAATGTCTGCCATTGCCCATCCACAGTCAACCCCCTAAGTATCATTCGCCAATCTATCCTAGCCAATTCACGCCTCATACCTTCAAAGTTACCCTTCTTTAAGTTCTGGACCATGGTCTCTGAAATTACTGTTTCATTCTCCATCCTAATGCAGAATTCCACCATATTATGGTCACTCTTCCCCAAGGGGCCTCGCACAATGAGATTGCTAATTAATCCTCTCTCATTACACAACACCCAGTCTAAGATGGCCTCCCCCCTAGTTGGTTCCTCAACATATTGGTCTAGAAAACCATCCCTTATGCACTCCAGGAAATCCTCCTCCACCGTATTGCTTCCAGTTTGGCTAGCCCAATCTATGTGCATATTAAAGTCACCCATTATAACTGCTACACCTTTATTGCATGCACCCCTAATTTCCTGTTTGATGCCCTCCCCAACATCCCTATTACTGTTTGGAGGTCTGTACACAACTCCTACTAACGTTTTTTGCCCTTTGGTGTTCTGCAGCTCTACCCATATAGATTCCACATCATCCAAGCTAATGTCTTTCCTAACTATTGCATTAATCTCCTCTTTAACCAGCAATGCTACCCCACCTCCTTTTCCTTTTATTCTATCCTTCCTGAATGTTGAATACCCCTGAATGTTGAGTTCCCAGCCCTGATCATCCTGGAGCCACGTCTCCGTAATCCCAATCACATCATATTTGTTAACATCTATTTGCACAATTAATTCATCCACCTTATTGCGGATACTCCTTGCATTAAGACACAAAGCCTTCAGGCTTGTTTTATTAACACCCTTTGTCCTTTTAGAATTTTGCTGTACAGTGGCCCTTTTTGTTCTTTGCCTTGGGTTTCTCTGCCCTACACTTTTCCTCATCTCCTTTCTGTCTTTTGCTTTTGGCTCCTTTTTGTTTCCCTCTGTCTCCCTGCATTGGTTCCCATCCCCCTGCCATATTAGTTTAAATCCTCCCCAACAGCACTAGCAAACACTCCCCCTAGGACATTGGTTCCAGTCCTGCCCAGGTGCAGACCGTCCGGTTTGTACTGGTCCCACCTCCCCCAGAACCGGTCCCAATGCCCCAGGAATTTGAATCCCTCCCTGCTGCACCACTGCTCAAGCCACGTATTCATCCAGAGGACATAGATTTAAAGTTGGTAGAAAGTTTTGAGGGGAAATTTCTTCACCCAGTGGGTGGTGAGGGTTTGGAATTAACTGCTGAAAAGGTGGTAGAGGCCAGAAACCCTCACCACATTTAAATAGTACTTGGATGTGCACTTGAAGTGCTTTAACCTACAAGGCTACCGACCAAGATCTGAAAATTGGGATTAGGCTGGATAGCTTTGTTGGCCAAAAAGATCTCCTTCCGTGCTGAAATTTCTATGATTCTATGACAATATTTTGTCTGAGATGCAATACTTTGTCATTATTAAATTCATCTATCTGTTTCCCTAGTTGCATAAATGTTCTATATCCAAAACAATGACCTGGATTTTGCGGTCAGTGGCAAAGGAACGGCACTCGCTATTCAGTACGGTTACAGCTGCCCACAGACTTATTGCAGGCTTTTGAGTGGCAACTTGCAGTTGCGAGAGTTCCTCTTCACAGCGCCCTCTGCATGGGGATCTGTGGTGTGCAGGCAGGTCAACCAATCAGATTGACGAATCCTTACTGAGGCCCACAGTCTAAACTAGGAAGTATCAATTGAATATTTAATTCAATGTAAAATCATGTATAGAAACAAAATAAAGAAAGATAGGATTCAGAGAGAGAAGGAAGAGATGGCACAAATAAAGTTTAAAAATAGTTTTCATTTATTTTTTTAAAATCTACAATTTAAATTTGAGAGTGCATTTGTCAAGTTAAATTTTCAGTGGAAGAGAATTTGTTTGGCAGTAATTAAGATTATCATGCCGTTTAAAGATCATTTGCACCTGAATGTACCAGCCCTAACTTTTTCTGGTCTGCTTAGTGGGCAACTAGTGGATAAGTACAGCAACTTCACGCCCTTCATGTATTTTAATGCTGATTTTGTTGGCAAAGATTGTGGAGGAGCACAGCAAATTGGAAAGAAATTTTCGCATTTAACTGTGCATGTGCGGACACTAGAAGTTGCTGTCTGATTTACTCCATAATTACAGTGAGTGCAGATGGCCTGACTGTTGGTTCTATTGCAAATTCTGGACCGATATATTCAGCTTCCATTACACTGCTTAATTTGACTAGTTTGTGAACTCTGGTCAAGGGTGCAAACATTAATCCCTCTGGAACAGCACCTTGAAGGAGCAGCAATGTATTTCCAAGATGGTGAGTGACTTGGAGGGGATCTTGCAGGTGCTTTTTTCATGCGCCTGCTGCTCTTGAAGGAGGTAGAGGTCATGGGTTTAGGATGTGCTGTTGAAGCCTTGGCGAGTTGCTGCAGTGCATTTTGTAGGTGGTACACACTGCAGCCACGATGGAGGGAGTGAATGTTTAAGGTGCTGGATGGGGTGCCAATCAAGTGGGCTGCTTTGTCCTGGATGGTGTCAAGCTGCTTGATGGTTGTTTAAGCTGCACTCATCAAGGCAAGTGGAGAGTATTCCATCGCTCTCTTGACTTTTGCTTTGTAGATGGTAGAAAGGCTTTGGATCGTCAAGTAAGTCGCTGCAGAATACACAGTTTCTGATCTCTTAGCCACAGTATTTATATGGCTGGTCCAGTTAAGTTTCTGGTGGCACTCAATGTTGCTAGTGGGGGATTCAACCATGGCGTTGGCATTGAATGTTATGATTGGACTTTCTTTTGTTGGAGATGGTCATTGCCTGGCATATGTGCAACATGAATGTTACTTGCCACTTATCAGCCCAAGCCTGTATGTCATCCATGTCTTGCTACATGCAGGCATGGACTGCTTCATTATCTGAGGAGTTGCGAATGGAACTGAACACTATGCAAACATCATTGAGCATCTCCACTTCTGACCTTATGATGGAGGAAAGGCCATTGATCTATCCTTGATTTCCCCCCTCCTATTTCTCATTTACCTGCTTCCCCTCGGCGACATCATCCGAAACACCGCGCCAGTTTCCACATGTATGCTGACGACACCCACCTCTACCTTGCCACCCCATCTCACAACCCCTCCATTTTTTCCAAATTGTCACACTGCTTGCCAACATCTAAGACTGGATGAGCAGAAATTTCCTCCAAATGAATATTGGGAAGACCGAGCTATTTTTTTCGTACCCTGCCGCAAACTCTGTTCTCTAGCCACCGAATCCATCCCTCTCCCTAGCAATTGTCTGAACCAGACTCTGCAATGTAGGTGTCATATTTCACAACGACATGAGCCTCTGACCACACACCCATGCCACCACTGACTATTTCCACCTCTGTAACATTGCATGATTCTGACCTTGCTTCAGATCATCTGCTGAAACCCTCATCCATGCCTTTGTTACCTCTAGACTTGACTTCCAACACACTTTTGGCTGATCAGCCATGCAATGTTAAGCAAGAAAGGTCCCACACAGGCTGCTCACCAGCTTTTACATAGTAAATACCGAAAATGTGCAGAAGTTTAAAATAGCCACACATCACAAGAAACAGGTCGCACAGAACAATGCACAGCTTGCAGGGAACATTGCTCCCACGTTTTATCTTCTGTAATCTTGAGGTCATCCAAAACTCTGCTGCCCTTGGCCTAACTCGCACCAAGTCCCATTCGCCCATCACCCTCTGCTTGCTGACCTACATTGGCTCCTGGTTAAGCACTGCCTTTATTTAAAAATCCTCATTGTTTTTCAATCCCTCCATGACTTGCCTCTTTTTCCTATCTCCTAGCCTCCTCCAGCCCTACAACCCTTAGAGATATCTGCAATCCTCCAATTCTGCCTTTTTGAGCATTCCTGTTTTTAATCGCTCCACCACTGGCAACCATGCCTTCTGCTGCCATGGCCCTAAGCTCAAGAATTCTCTCCCTAAATCTCTGCCTCTTTACCATTCTTTCCTCCTTTTTAAGATACTCTTCATGTCCCCTTGTGTTGCTCAGTGTCAAATTATGTTTAACGCTCGTGTGAAGCTTTTTACTATGTTAAAGGTGCTATATAAATACTAGAAGTAGTGGTAGTACACAGCCTGAGGAACTCCTGCAGTGATGTCTTGGGCAGAGATAATTGGCCTCCAATAACCACAACCATCTTCCTTTGTACGAGGTTATGATTCTAGCCAGTGAAGTATTTCCCACGGTACCCATTGACTTCAATTTTATTTGGGCTCCTTGGTGTCACACAGTCAAATGCTGCTTTTTTGTCGAGGGCAGCCACTCTCGCCTCCCCTCTGGAATTCAGCTCTTTTGTCCATGTTTGAACCAAGGCTGCAATGAGGTCTGGAGGCGAGAGGTCCTGGCGGACCCCAAACTGGGCATCGGTTAACAACTTATCAGTGAGTAAGTTTTGCTTGATGGCACTGTCGATGACACCTTCTATCACTGTGCTGATTGAGAGTAGACTGATGATAAACAGAGTAGGCAGTAATTGGCTGGATTGGATGTGTCCTGCATTTTTGTGGACAGCACATACCTGGGCAATTTTCCACTTAGTTGGGTAGAAGCCAGTGCTGTAGTTGTACTGGAACAGCTTGACTATAGGCGTTGATCTGATCTGTTGGTTGTGGGATCGCTTATCTCTGTCTATAGCATGCTGTTTAGCATGCAAATGGTCCTGTATTGTAGCTTTACTAGCTACATTCCTCATTGAACCAGGGTTGGTCAATTGGTCTGATGGCAATGGTAGGGAGATATGCTGGGCCATGAGATTACAGATTGTGGTGGAATAAAATTCTGCTGCTAATGGGGCTCAGTGGCTCATGTATGCACAGTTTTGAGCTGCTAGATCTGTTCCGAATCGATCCCATTTAGCACAGTGGTAGTCCACATGACACGATGGAGGGTATCCTCCATGTCATGATGAAATTTCATGTCCACAAGGACTGTGTACAGGTCACTGCTACCAATGCTGTCATAGAGAGATGTATCTGTAAAAGGTAGAATTGTGAAGTAGTGGTCAAGTAAGTTTTTCTTGCTTTTTTTGAATCTCTGCTACTAACGCTGCACAGTAAGGACACTTGTACAGTGTTATAGCAAAATGCCAATTGATTGCATAGGATATACAGCACAGAAACAGGCCATTCAGCCCAACCAGTCCACGCCGGCGTTTATGCTCCACTCGAGCATCCTCCCACCTATCCTCATCTAACTCTGAGCATAACCTCTTAATCCCTTCTCCCTCATACTTAACTAGCTTTCCCTTAAATGTACGCTTCGACTACTCCCTGTGGTACTGGGTTCCAGATTCTCCCCACTCTCTGGGTAAAGAAGTTTCTACTGAATCCCCTATTTGATTTCTTGGTGACTATCTTGTATTAATGATCTCTAGTTTTGCTCTCTTTTTCTCCTCCTCTTTCCTCCCCTCCAAGTGGAAACTCTCTCTCTCTCTCTCTCTCTCTCTAATCTCTCTCTCTCTCTCTCTCTCTCTAATCTCTCTCTCTCTCTCTCTCTCTCTCTCTCTCTCTCTCTCTCTCTCTCTCTCTCTCTCTCTCTCTCTCTCTCTCTCTCTCTCTCTAATCTCTCTCAACCTTTCTGAATTTTAAAGACCTTTATTACGTTACCCTAAGAGGTCACCTTTTCAAGAGATAAAAGACCCAGCCTGTTTGTTCTTTCCTGAAAGATATAGCCTCACATTTCTGGTATCATCCTTGTAAATTTGTTTTCGAACTTCTTTAGTGCCTCCATACTCTCTTTATAATATGGCAACCAGATTTATACAAGGGCAGTCTAACCAAGATTTGATACAAGTTTAGTAGAACTTTTAAATTCTATCCCTCCAGAAATAAACCTTAGTGCTTGTTTTGAATATTTTTATGGCCTTATAGAAACATAGAAAATAGGTGCAGGAATAGATTATTTGGTCCCTCGAGCCTGCACCACCATTCAAAAAGATAATTGCTGATCATTCACCTCAGTACCCCTTTCCTGCCTTCTCTCCATACCCCTTGATCACTTTAGCCTTAAGGGCCATATCTAACTCCCTCTTGAATATATCCAATGAACTGGCATCAACAACTCTCTGCAGTTGAGAATTCCACAGGTTAACAACTCAGTGAAGAAATTTCTTCTCCTCAGTCCTAAATGGCTTACCCCTTAACCTTAGACTATGTCCCCTGGTTCTGGACTTCTCCAACATCGGGAACAATCTCCCTGCATCTAACCTGTCCAGTCCCGTCAGAATTTAAAATGTTTCTATGAGATCCCCTCTCATCCTTCTAAACTCCAGTGAATACAGGCTCAGTCGATCCAGTCTCTCCTCATATGTCAGTCCTGCCATCCCGGGAATCAGTCTGGTGAATCTTTGCTGCACTCCCTTAATAGCAAGAACATCCTTCCTCCGATTAGGAGACCAAAACTGAACACACTATTCCAGGTGAGGCCTCACCAAGGCCCTATACAATTGCAGTAAGACTTCCCTGCTCCTATACTCAAATCCCCTAGCTATGAAGGCCAACATACCATTTGCCTTCATCACTGCCTACTGTACCTACATGCCAACCTTCAATGACTGATATACCATAACACCCAGGTCTCATTGCACCTCCCACTTTCCTAATCTGCCACCATTCAGATAATATTCTGCCTTCGTGTTTTTGCCACCAAAGTGGATAACCTCACATTTATCCACATTATACTGCATCTGCCATGCATTTGCCCACTCACCTAACCTGTCCAAGTCACCCTGCAGCCTCTTAGCATCCTCCTCACAGCTTACACCGTCACCCAGCTTAGTGTCATCTACAAACTTGGATAACGCACAATTCCTTCATCTAAATCATTAATCTATATTGTAAATAGCTGGGTCCCACCACAAGTCACTGCCTGCCATTCTGAAAAGGACCAGTTTATCCCGACTCTCTGCTTCCTGTCTGCCAACCAGTTCTCTATCCACGTCAGTACATTACCATGTGCTTTAATTTTGCACACCAATCTCTTGTGTGGGACCTTGTCAAAAGCCTTTTGAAAGTCCACATGCACCACATCCACTAGTTCTCCCTTGTCCACTCTACTAGTTATATCCTCAAAAAATTCTAGAAGATTTGTTAAGCATGATTTCCCTTTCATAAATCCATGCTGATTTGACCAATCCCGTCACTGCTTTCCAAATGCACTGCTATTTCATCTTTAATAATTGATTCCAACATTTTCCCCACTACTGATATCCGGCTAACCGGTCTATATTTACCCATTTTCTCTCTGCCTTTTTTTTAAAAAGTGGTGGTACATTAGCTACCATCCAGTCCATAGGAACTGATCCAGAGTCGATAGACTGTTAGAAAATGATCACCAATGCATCCACTATTTCTATGGCCACTTTCTTAAATACTCTGGGATGCAGATTATCAGATCCTGGGGATTTATCGGCCTTTAATCCCATCAATTTCCCTAACACAATTTCCCGCCAATAAGGATTTCCTTCAGTTCCTCCTTCTCACTATAGCCACTGTTCCCTAATACATTCAGAATGTTATTTATGTCTTCCTTCGTGAAGATAGGACCAAAGTATTTGTTCAACTGGTCTGCCATTTCTTTGTTCCCCATTATAAATTCACCTGAATCTGACTGCAAGGGACCTAAGTTTGTCTTCACTAATCTTTTTCTCTTCACGTATCTATAGAAGCTTTTGCAGTCAGTTCTTATGTTCCCAGCAAGCGTCCTCTCGTACTCTATTTTCTTCCTCCTAATTAAACCCTTTGTCCTCCTCTGCTATATTCTAAATTTCTCCCAGTCCTCAGGTTTGCTGCTTTTTCTGGCCAATTTATATGCCTCTTCCTTGGATTTAACACTATCCTTAATTTACCTTGTTAGCCACGGTTGAGCCACCTTCCCTGTTTTATTTTTACTCCAGACAGGGGTGTACAATTGTTGAAATTCATCCATGTGATTTTCAAATGTTTGCCATTGCCTAGCCACTGTCAACCCTTTAAGTATCATTCGCCAGTCTATTCTAGCCAATTCATGTCTCATACCATCGACGTTACCTTTCCTTAAGTTCAGGACCCTCGTCTCTGAATTAACTGTGTCACTCTCCATCTTAATAAAGAATTCTACCATATTATTATGGTCACTCTTTTTGCCAAGGGGCCTTGCACAACAAGATTGCTGATTAGTCCTTTCTCATTACACATCACCCAATCTAGGATGGCCAGCCCTCTAGTTGGTTCCTCGACATATTGGTCTAGAAAATCATCCCTAATACACTCAAGGAAATCTTCCTCCACCATATTGCTACCAGTTTGTTTAGCCCAATCTATATGTAGATTAAAGTCACCCATGATAACTGCTGTACCTTTATTGCACACGTCCCTAATTTCTTGTTTGTTGCTGCCCCCAACCTCACTACTACTGTTTAGTGGTCTACACAACTCCCACTAGTGTTTTCTGCCCTTTGGCATTCCGCAGCTCCACCCATACAGATTCCACATCATCCTTCCTTACTATTGTGTTAATTTCCTCTTTAACCAGCAAACGCTACCCCACCTCCTTTTCCTTTCTGTCTATCCTTCCTGAATGTTGAATACCTCAGGATGTTGAGTTCCCAGCCTTGGTCACCCTGGAGCCATGTCTCTGTGATGCCAATTATATCATATTCATTAATTGCTGCCTGTGTAGTTCATTTGTCCACCTTATTACGAATACTCCTCGCATTGAGTCAGAGCCTTCAGACTTGTCTTTTGAACACACTTTGCCCCTTTAGAATTTTGCTGTAATGTGGTCCTTTTTGATTTTTGCCTTGGGTTTCTCTGCCCTCCACTTTTACTTTTCTTCTTTCTATCTTTTGCTTCTGCCCCCATTCTACTTCCCTCTGTCTCCCTTCATAGGTTCCCATCCCCATGCCATATTAGTTTAACTCCTCCCCAACAGCACTAGCAAACACTGCCCCTAGGACATTGGTTCCGGTCCAACCCAGGTGCTGACTGTCCAGTTTGTACTGGTCTCACCTCCCCCCAGAACCGGTTCCAATGTCCCAGGAATTTGAATCCCTCCCTTTTGCACCATTTCTCAAGCCACGTATTCATCTGAGCTATCCTGTAATTCCTACTCTGACTAGCACATGGTACTGGCAGCAATCCTGAGATTACTAACTTTGAGGTCCTACTTTTTAATGTAACTCCTAGCTCCCTAAATTCAGCTTGTAGGATCTCATCCTGTTTTTTATTTATATTGTTGGTACCTATATGCTCCATGACAACTGGCTGTTCACCCTCCCCCTTCAAAATGTCCTATTAACCTGTGTTACTGCTTTTAGTGATTTGTATATTTGTACTCCTAGATCCCTTTGTTATTCTACCCCATTTAACATTTTTATTTTCCAAATAATGTGACCTCCTTACTTTTCTTAAAATGCACTACTTCACATTTGTTTTTAAATTCATTTGCCAATTATATGCCTATTCTGCAAGTTTATTAATGGCTTCTTGCAATTTGTTGCAGTCCTCCTCAGTATTGACTATTTCCGCCCCCCCCCCCCCCCCACTCCCAAAATTTGGTGTCATTTGCAAACTTAGAAATTGTGTGTTTGATTACATCTAAATCATTAATATAAATTTTGAACAGCATTGGTCTCGGCACTGATCCTTGTGGGACCCCAATTCCCACCACCTGCCACTGTGAATAGTTACCCTTTACCCCTACTCTCTGCTTTCTGACTTGAAGCTCGCTGCTACTTGTCCCCTGATTGTATCCATTATTCTATTATGTGGTACCTTATTGAAGGCCTTTTGGAAATCTAGAAAATTACATCTATTGCATTAACCTTGTCTACTCTATTACCTCTTCAAAAAATTCAATGAGGTTGGTCAAGCAATATGTTCCCTTTGGAAATCCATGCTGACTATTCATTATTATATTTTTGGTTTCTCGATGATCTATTTTCTCCTTTAGTAGGGATTCCATTATTTTTCCAACCAACGATGGTAAGCTGACTGGTCTATAGTTCCATGGACATATTCTATCTCCCTTCAAATATAGGTATTACATTAGCTCTCCTTCAGTCCTCTGCCACTACATGTTGTTCAACAAATTATTAAACATGTATAGTAATGCCTTTGCTATCTCGTCCCTAGATTCTTAAAAAATTTGCGGATGTAATCCATCCCATCCAAAGGTTTTATCCTCCTTGAGTTTGATTAGTTTCTTTAACATTTATCCTTTTATTTTAAATGCAGTTATCTAGTTTCTAATCTCCATCATCTGATATGTCCACCTGTCCTGTCTCTCTGGTAAATACTAAAGCAAAGTAATTATATAATATTTCTGCCCTTTCGCGATCGCTGCGTGTGATTTTTATCCTGGCTGTCCTTTAGTGGCCCTATTCCCATCCCAACTTCCTTTTTTTTTTATTTGTGCCTCCAGAATATTTTCTATTTTTTTTTAATGTTCCTTGATGATTTAATTTCATAGTCCCTCTTTGCCTTCGTAATTTGTTTTGACTTCTCTCTCAATCTCTCTATTCTCTTGTCATGCTCTCCCCTGCTGTTCATGGACTTAGTGTTTACCTCTTTACTTATCCTCAAGTTTTCCCTAATATCTTTATTCATCCATGCCCTCTCATTAGTGTTTAGCTTGTTCTTGTTCTTTTTGAGCGGTATATATTTTTCCTGGACTCTAAGTACTATTTTAAGTGTTTCTCATTGCTGTTCTGCATCATTGTTTGCCAATATTGTCCATTTTCCCCTCCCCCACCCCAAGTTCTCTCATCAGCCCTTCAAAATTGGCTTTTCTCCAATCTATTACCCTGCTCTTCCATACTTGTGTCCTTTTCAATTATTATCTTAAAGCGTATTATATTATGGTCACTACGCCTAGATAGTCCTCTACTTTTACCTGCTCAGCTTCATTTCCCATTACTAGATCTAGTTTTATTTTTTAAAAATCCTCCTTTGTCAGGCTTCTTTCATACTGGGTTAGAAAAGAGTCCTCTACACATTGCAGGAATTCCATTCCCTTTTACCTACCTCATCTGGCCAATTTATTTTGGGGTCGTTGAAATTCCCCCATGATTTATTTTTACAAATTTCCCTAATTTGTTTGCATATTTCTTCCTCCACCTCCCTTCCACTATTCGATGGTCTGTAGACTACTATTACTGTGATTAATCCTTCATTATCTTTTATCTTTATTCACATGGATTATACTTCTGTCTTACTGATTGTCACTTTTTTCTATTGCTATTATGCTATCCCTGATGACTACAGCTACTCCAATCTCTGGATTACTTTTGGTGCCATGAGCTAGTGAGTATAGAATTGGGAGGTTCGAGATGATGAAAGCATTGCTGGACAGATGCTGCAGGAGGGAGGCTTTAGATTTCTGGGACATTGGGACCAGTTCTGGGAGAGGTGGGACCTGTACAGGCCAGACGGGTTGCACCTGAATAGAACAGGAACCAATGTCCTCGTGGGGGATGAGAAAGCAGAAACAAAGAGCATAAAGGATTGGTAGAGACAGATACATGAGTATGAAACAGTGAGGCATTAGATGGGGTCAGACTAAGAGAATACAAGAAGATCCAAGATAGGTTTACAGTGCATGTGTGTAAAGGCATGAAGCATGGTAACTAAAGTTGGTGAGCTGTAGGCACAAATAGTCTCATGGGAATATGATTTTGTGGCAATAGAGATATGGCTTCAAAAAAAGGCAGGATTGGTTACTAAATATTCCTGGATATAAGATGTTCAGGAAAGAAAGGAATTGTGATGGCAGTATTGTTTAAGGAGAATGTTAGTGCTGGAGAGAGAGGATGTCTTGGAGAATCCAGAACAGAATCTATTTAGTTAGAGTTAAGGAACAATAGAGCTGCCAATATGCTCTGAGGTGTATTCTATAGGCCACCAACCAGTGGCAAAGATATAGAGGAGCAAATTAGCAGGGAAATTAGAGGTGCAAGAACTATAGAGTAGTGATAACGGGGGACTTCAATTATCCTAATATAGACTGGGATAGTAATAGTGTAAAGGGCAGAGAGGGGGGAGAATTTCTTGTGTGTTCAGGAGAACTTTCTTGATCAATATGTTTTCTATACCTCAATAAGGTCTCTCCTCAGCCTCCTCTGTTCCAAAGAAAACGACCCCAGCCTATCTAATCTTTCCTCATAGCTAAAATTCTTCGGTCCCGGGAATATCGTCGTAAAGCTTCTCTGTGCCTCTCCAGTGCAATCACGTCTTTCCTGTCTTGTCAGCTGTGGCTCAGTGAGTAGCACACTTGCCTCTGAATCAGTAGGTTATGGGTTCAAGTCCCACTCCAGGAACTTTGAGCACATAAATCTAGGCTGACACTTCAGTGCAGTGCTAAGGGAGTGCTGCACTGTTGGAGGTGCCATCTTTCAGATGAGACATTAAACCAAGCGCGCTCAGGTGGACGTAAAAGATCCCAGGGCAATTTTTGAAGAAGAGCAGGGGAGTTATCCCTGGTGTCCTGCCCAATATTTATCCCTCAATCAATATAACAAAAACAGATAATCTGGTCATTATCACGTTGCTGTGTGTGGGAGCTTGCTGTGTGCAAATGGACTGCCATGTTTCCCACATTGCAACAGTGACTATACTCCAAAAGTACTTCATTGCCTCTGAAGCACTTTGAGACGTTCGGTGGTTATGAAAGGCGCGAAATAAATGCAAGTTGTTTTTCTTTCTCAATGTGACCTGAACTGTACACAGTATTCTAGCTGTGCCCTAATTAGTGTTTGATACAATTCTAGCATAACCTCTCCGCTCTTGTATTCTATGCCACGGCTAATAAATGAAAGTATTCTGTATGCCTTCTTAACAACCTAATCTACCAAATGCATTAGCTCACACTTCTCCAGATTGAATTCCATATGTCGCTTTTCTGCTCACCTAACCACCTCAGTGATATCATAGAAACATAAAAAATAGGTGCAGGAGTAGGCCATTCAGTCCTACGATCCTGCATCACCATTCAATATGATCATGGCTGATCATGCAACTTCAGTACCCCATTGCTGCTTTCTCTCCATACCTCTTGATCCCTTTAACCGTAAGCGCCACATCTAACTCCCTTTTGAATATATCTAATGAACTGACCTCAGCAACTTTCTGTGGTAGAAACTTCCACAGGTTCACAACTCTGAGTGAAGAAGTTTCCCCTCAACTCGGTGCTAGATGGCTTATTCCTTATCCTTAGACTGTGAACCCTGGTTCTGGACTTCCCCAACATCGGGAACATTATTCCTGCATCTAACCTGTCCAGTCCTGTCAGAATTTTATATGTTTCTAATGAGATCCCCTCTCATTCTAATATGGCAGGGGGATGGGAACCTATGCAGGGAGACAGAGGGAAGTCGAATGGGAACAGAAGCCAAAGATAGAAGGAAGAAAAGTAAAAGTGGAGGGCAGAGAAACCCAAGGCAAAAAACAAAAAGGGCCAAATTACAGCAAAATTCTAAAGGGGCAAAGTATGTTTAAAAAGTCAAGCCTGAAGGCTCTCTGCCTCAATGCGAGGAGTATTCAGAATAAGGTGGACAAATTTAATTCCGCAGATAGCAGTTAACGGATATGATGTAATTGGCATCATGGCTTCAGGGTGACCAAGACTGGGAACTCAACATCCAGGGGTATTCAACATTTCAGAAGGATAGACGAAGGAAAATGAGGTGGGGTGATGTTGCTGGTTTGAGGAAATTAATGCAATAGTAAGGAAGGACATTAGCTTGGATGATGTGGAATCAGTATGGGTGGAGCTACGGAATACCAAAGGGCAGAAAACGCTAGTGGGAGTTGTGTACAGACCACCAAACAGTAGTAGTGAGGTTGGGGACAGCATCAAACAAGAAATTAGGAATGCGTGCAATAAAGGTACAGCAGTTATCATGGGCAACTTTAATCTACATATTGATTGGGCTAACCAAACTGGTAGCAATGCGGTGGAGGAGGATTTCCTGGAGTGTATTAGGGATTGTTTTCCAGACCAACTGGCCATCCAAGACTGGGTGATGTGTAATGAGAAAGGACTAATTAGCAATCTTGTGCGAGGCCCCTTGGGGAAGAGTGACCATAATATGGTAGAATTCTTTATTAAGATGGAGAGTGACACAGTTAATTCAGAGACTAGGGTCCTGAACTTGGGGAAAGATAACTTCGATGGTATGAGACGTGAATTGGTTCGAATCGGCTAGCGAGTGATACTTAAAGGGTTGATAGTGGATAGGCAATGGCAAATATTTAAAGATCACATGGATGCACCTCAACAATTGTACATCCCTGTCTGGAGTAAAAATAAAATGGGGAAGGTGGTTCATCTGTGGCTAACAAGAGAAATTAAGGATAGTGTTCAATCCAAGGAAGAGGCATATAAATTGGCCAGAAAAAGCAGTGAACCTGAGGACTAGGATAATTTTATAATACAGCAGAGGAGGATAAAGGGTTTAATTAGGAAGGCGAGAATAGAGTATGAGAGGAAGCTTGCTGGGAACATGAATACTGACTGCAAAAGCTTCTATAGATATGTGAAAAAAAGATTAGTGAAAACAAACGTAGGTCCCTTGCAGTCAGATTCAGCCGAATTTATAATGGGGAACAAAAAAAAATGTCGGACCAGTTAAACAAGTACTTTGGTTGTGTCTTCACAAAGGAAGACACAAATAACCTTCCGGAAATACTAGGACAGAGGGTCTAGTGAGAAGGAGGAACTGAAGGAAATCCTTATTAGGCAGGAAATGGTGTTGGGGAAATTGATGGGTGAAAGGCTGATAAATCCCTGGGGCCTGATAGTCTGCATCCTGGAGTACTTAAGGAAGTAGCCCTAGAAATAGTGGATGCATTGGTGATCATTTTCCAACAGTCTATCGCCTCTGGATCGGTTCCTATGGACTGGAGGGTAGCTAATGTAACACCACTTTTTAAGAAAGGAGGGAGAGAGAAAACGGGTAATTATAGACCGGTTAGCCTGACATCAGTAGTGGGGAAAATGTTGGAATCAATTATTAAAGATGAAATAGCAGCACATTTGGAAAGCAGTGACTGGATCGGCCCAAGTCAGCATGGATTTATGAAAGGGAAATCCTGCTTGACAAATCTTCTAGAATTTTTTGAGGATGTAACTGGTAGAGTGGACAGGGAGAACCAGTGAATGTGGTGTATTTGGACATTCAAAAGGCTTTTGACAAGGTCCCACACAAGAGATAAGTGTGCAAAATTAAAACGCATGGTATTGGGCGTAATATACTGATGTGCATAGAGAACTGGTTGGCAGACAGGAAGCAGAGAGTCGGGATAAACGGGTCCTTTTCAGAATGGCAGGCAGTGACTTGTGGGCTACCGCAGGGCTCAGTGCTGGGACCCCAGCTATTTACAATATACATTAATGATTTGGATGAGGGAATTGAGTGTAATATCTCCAAGTTTGCAGCCGACACTAAGCTGGGTGGCAGTGTGAGCTGTGAGGAGCACACTAAAAGGCAGCATGGTGACGTGGACAGGTTAGGTGAGTGGGCAAATGTGTGGCAGATGCAGTATAATGTGGATAAATGTGAGGTTATCCACTTTGGTGCCAAAAACACACAGGCAGAATATTATCTGAATGGCAGATTAGGAAAAGGAGAAGTGCAGCAAGACCTGGGTGTCACAATACATCAGTCATTGAAAGTTGGCATGCAGGTTCAGCAGGTGGTGAAGAAGGCAAATAGTATGTTGGCCTTCATAGCTAGGGGATTTGAGTATAGGAGCAGGGAGATCTTACTGCAGTTGTACAAGGCTTTAGTGAGGCCTCACCTAGAATATTGTTTTCAGATTTGGTCTCCTAATCTGAGGAAGGACGTTCTTGCTATTGAGGGAGTGCAGCGAATGTTCACCAGACTGATTCCCAGGATGGCAGGACTGACATATGAGGAGAGACTGGATCAACTGGGCCTGTATTCACTGAAGTTTAGAAGGATGAGAGGGGATCTCACAGAAACATAGAAAATTCTGACGGACTAGACCGGTTAGATGCAGGAAGAATGTTCCCAATGTTGGAAGTCTAGAACTAGGGGACATAGTCTAAGGATAAGGGGTAAACCATTTAGGACTGAGATGAGGAGAAACTTCTTCACTCAGAGTTGCTAACCTGTGGAGTTCCCTACTGCAGAGAGTTGTTAATGCCAGTTCATTGGATATATTCAAGGGGGAGTTAGATATGGCCCTTATGGCTAAAGGGATCAAGGGGTATGGAGAGAAAGCAGGAAAGGGATACTGAGGTGAATGATCAGCCATGATCTCATTGAATGATGGTGCAGGCTTGAAGGGCTGAATGGCCTACTCCTGCACCTATTTTCTATGTTCTAAATTCTAGTGAATATAAGCCTAGTCGATCCAGTCTTTCTTCATATGTCAGTCGTGCCCTCCTGGGAATAAGTCTGGTGAACCTTCGCTGCACTCCCTCAATAGAAAGAATGTCCTTCCTCAGATTAGGAGACCAAAACTGTACACAATATTCAAGGAGTGGCCTCACCAAAGCCCTGTACAATTGCAGTAAGTCCTCCCTGCTCCTATACTCAAATCCTCTTGCTATGAAGGCCAACATGCCATTTGCTGCCTTCACATGCCAAGCTTCAATGACTGATGTACTAAGACACCCAGGTCTCGTTGCACCTCCCCTTTTCATAATTTGTCACCATTCAGATAATATTCTGTCTCCCTGTTTTTGCCACCAAAGTGGATAACCTCCACATTTATCCACATTATACTGCATCTGCCATGCATTTGCCCACTCACCTAACCTGTCCACTTCACCATGCTGCCTTTTAGTGTCCTCCTCACAGCTCACACTGCCATCCAGCTTAGTGTCAGCTGCAAACTTGGAGATATTACACTCAATTCCCTCATCCAAATCATTAATGTATATTGTAAATAGCTGGGGTCCCACCACTGAGCCCTGCGGTAGCCCACAAGTCACTGCCTGCCATTCTGAAAAGGACCTGTTTATCCCGACTCTGCTTCCTGTCTGCCAACCAGTTCTCTATCCACGTCAACACATTACCCTCAATACCATGTGCTTTAATTTTGCGTGGGACCTTGTCAAAAGCCTTTTGAATGTCCAAATACACCACATCCACTGGTTCTACCTTATCCACTCTACTAGTTACATCCTCAAAAAATTCTAGAATATTTGTCGAACAGAATTTTCCTTTCATAAATCCATGCTGACTTGGGCCGATCCAGTCACTGCTTTCCAAATGTGCTGCTATTACTTCTTTAATAATTGATTCCAACATTTTCCCCACTACCAATGTCAGGCTAACCAATCTATAATTCCCTGTTTTCTCTTTTTAATAAGTGGGGTTGCATTAGCTACCCTCCAATCCATAGGAATTGATCCAAAGTCTCTAGAATGTTGGAAAATGACCACCACCAATGCATCCACTATTTCTAGGACCATTTCCTTAAGTTCTCTGGGATTCTGACTATCTGGCCCTGGGGATTTATCGGCCTTCAATTCCATCGATTTCCCTAACACAATTTCCTGACTAATAAGGATTTCCTTCTGTTCCTCTTTCTCGCCAGACCCCCGGTTCCCTCGTATTTCCGGAAGGTTATTTGTGTCTTCCTTAGTGAAGATAGAACCAAAGTATTTGTTCAGTTGGTCTGCCATTTCTTTGTTCCCCATTTCAAATTCACCTCATTCTGATTGCAAGGGTCCTACATTTATCTTCACATATCTATAGAAGCTTTTGCAGTCAGTTTTTATGTTCCCTGCAAGCTTCCTCTCGTATTCTATTTTCCCCACATAATTAAACCCTTTGTTCTCCTCTGAATTCTAAATTTCTCCCAGTCCTCAGGTTTGCTGCTTTTTCTGGCCAATTTATATGCCTCTTCCTTGGATTTAACACTAACCCTAATTTCCCTTGTTAGCCACGGTTGAGCCTCCTTCCCCATTTTATTTTTACGCTAGATTGGGATGTACAATTGTTGAGGTTCATCCATGTGATCTTTAAATGTGTGCCACTGCCTATCCACCGTCAACCCTTTAACCATCATTCGCCAATCTATCCTAGCCAATTCACGTCTCATACCATTGAAGTTACCTTTCCTTCAGTTCAGGACTCTAGTCTCTGAATTAACTGTGTCACTCTCCATCTTAATGAAGAATTCTACCCATATTATAGTCACTCTTCCCCAAGGGGCCTCTCACAACAAGATTGCTAATTAATCCTCTCTCATTACACAACACCCAGTCTAGGATGGCCTGCTCTCTAATTGGTTCCTCGACATATTGCTCTAGAAAACCATCCCTTATACACTCCAGGAAATCCTCCTCCACCATTTTGCTACCAGTTTGGTTAGCCCAATCTATATCTAGATTAAAGTCACCAATGATAACTGCTGTACCTTTTTATAGCACGCATCCCTAATTTCCTGTTTGATGCCATCCCCAACCTCACTACCACTGTTTGGTGGTCTGTACACAACTCTTCCTTGTGTTTTCTGCCCTTTGGTGTTGGCATCTCTATCCACATCATCTTGGAGTCTGCAGCTTTCTTATTCACGATCAATCATACAGCTAATTTTTCTATCACCTGAAACTTTTTAATCATGCCCCCCTACATTGAAGACTAAATAATTGATGAAACCATAAAAAGCAAGGGACCTAGTACGGAGCCCTCTGGAACCCCAGTTGGAACAAACATCCTGTAACTGAACCAATGTTGGATCCAAGTTGCCACTTTTCCTTGGGTCCCAGTTTGCTATGTGGAACCTTGTTAAATACCTTGATAAAATCCATGTAGACTATATGAAATGTACTACCCTTATCAACCCTTCTTCTTACAACCTCAAAAAAATTAATTTGTTATTCAGACTCAACCTTCCCTTAACAAATTCATGCTGACTGTCCTTGATTGATCTGTACCTTTCTTAGTGATGATTTAGACTGTCCCTCAGAATTTTTTCCAACAATTTGCCCACCACTAAAGTTAAGCTGACTTCCCTGTAATTACTCAGTCTATTGCTTTCTCCATTTTTAAACAATCACCATAGGCAGTCCCTCAAAATCGAGAGAAGACTTGCTTCCACTCTAAAAGTGAGTTCTTAGGTGAGTGAATAGTCCAATACAGGAATTAGTCTCTGTCACAGGTAGCACAGACAGTCGTTGAAGGAAAGGATGGGTGAGACTGTATTGACGCATGCTCCTTCCGCTGCCCGAGCTTGTTTTCTGCATGCTCTTGGCGATGAGACTCGGTACTCAGCGCCCTCCCGGATGCTCTTCCTCCACTTGGGGGCAGGGACTCCCGGGTGTCAGTGGGGTTAATGCATTTTATCAAGGAGGATTTGAGGGTGTTCTTAAAATGTTTCTTCTGCCCACCTGGGGCTCGCTTGCCATGTAGGAGTTCCGAATAGAGCGCTTGGGAGTCTTGTGTTAGGCATGCGGACAATGTGGCCTGCCCAACGGAGCTGGTCGAGTGTGGTCAGTGCTTCGATGCTGGGGATGTTGGCCTGATAGAGGACGCTAACATTGGTGTGTCTATCCTCTCAGGAGATTTTCATTTTTAAACAATGGTACAACATTAGCAGTCCTCCAGCCTTCCTGCAGCCAGAGAGGTTTGAAAAATGATGGTCAGAGCCTCTGCGATTTCCTCCCTTCTCTGAACAGCCTGGGATACATTTAATTTGGGCCTAGCGATGTATCTACTTTCAAAGATGCTAAACCCCTTAATACTTCCCCTCACTGTTTATCTCATCTAATATTTCAAACTCCTCCTCCTCCTCCTCCTCAACAATGATATCCACTCTTTTGGGAAGACAGACGCAAAGTATTTATTAAGAACCATGCCCACGTCTTCTGCCTCCCCACACTAGCTTCCTTTTTGATATCTAATAGGAACTATACTTTATTTAGATATCCTCTCGCTCTTTAAGTCTTTATAAAACATCTTTGGGTTTTCGTTGATTTTACTTGTCAATATTTTTTCATGACCTTTATCATGCTTTCCTAATTTCCTTTTTAATTTCCACCCCTGCACTTTCTATACTCATCTAGGCTTTCTGCAGTATTGAGCTTTAGGTATCTGATAAACTTCTCTTTTGCTTTATCCTACTATGTATAAGAACATAAGATAAAATAGGAGCAGGAGTAGGCCATTTGGCCTTTCGAGCCTGCTCTACCATTCAATAAGATCATAGCTGATCTGATCCTGGCCTCAACTCTGCTTCCCCTCTCACTCCCCATTACCCTTGACTCCCTTATCTTTTAAAAATCTGTATTACCCCCCTAAATACATTCAATGACCCAGCTTCCACAGCTCTGAGGTAGAGAATTCCAAAGATTCACCACCCTCCAAGAAGAAAATCCTCCTCCTTTCCACTTTAAATGGGTGACCCCTTATTCTGAAACTATGCCCCCTAGTTCTAGATTCCCTAACAAGTGGAAACATCCTCTCTGCATCTACCCTGTCAAGCCCCTTCAGAATCTTACACGTTTCAATAAGATCACCTCTCAATTCTTCTAAACTCCAAGGAGTATCAGCTCAACCTTTCTTCATATGACAACCCCTTCTTCTTGGGAATCAAGCTCGTGCACCTTCTCTGAACTGCCTCCAGTGCAAGTATATCCTTCCTTAAATAAGGAGACCAAAATTGTATGCAGTGCTCTAGGTGTGGTCTTAACAACAACCTGTACAGTTGTAGCAGGACTTCCATACTTATACTCCATCCCCCTTGCAATAAAGGCCAACATTCCATTTGCCATCCTAATTACTTGCTGTACCTGCCCCTTGACATCCAGGGGGCTCTCTATTTGAAAGTCCCACTGTTTTTTCTTCATGGTAACATATTTGCTCTAAACCCTTAGTATCTCCTCTTCAATGCCTCCCACTGCTCTGGCAGTGACTTACCTTCAAGTAGTCATTTCCAGTCCATTTTTGCTAAATCACATCTCGGCTTAGTAAAATTGGCCTTTCCCCAATTGAGAACTTTTACCCTGATCTATTTTTGTCCTTTTCCATAACTACATGAATCTAATTGAATTATGAGCACTACCACCAAAATGCACTCCCACTGCTATCCCTCCCTCCCTCCTGCCCAGATTTATTCCCAAAAATTAAGTCCAGAACCACCCCCTTCTCTTGGACTTGCTACGTAAAATTATTCCGAATGAATTTTAAGAATTCTCTGCCCTCTATCTTTTACACTTTCTATCCTGGTTAAGGTTGGGTTAGTTGAAATCTCCTATTACTGCCCTATAATTTTTGTACTTCAGAAATTTGCTTACATATTTGCATTTCTGACCGGGGGCCTATACTACACTCTCGGCAGTGTGATTGCCCCTTTTTTCTTCAGTTCAACCCATATGGCCTCATTTTGATCCTTCCAACATACATATATCCCTCCTCACAACTGTAATTGTTTCTTTAATCAATACTGCGATCCCCTCTCTTTTTTTTTAAACCCTCTCTCTATCTCGTTTGAAAACCCTGTAACCAGAAATGTTGAGCTGCTGTTCCTGCCCTTTCAGCCATATCTTTCCACATGTCTATCTGTGCCCTCAGGTCATCTGCCTTATTCGCTAGACTTTAATTGAAGTATATACTATTAAGCACTGCCAAACCCCTTTGTTGTCTATTTTCTAGCTTTTGTTTCCTCTGCCTACCAAACTCATTTACTAATTTACTGCCTTCTATTTCCAACTTTGCTTCCCTTCCTTCTGAATCTACGCTCCGGTTATCTCCTTGTTCTACTGCCATGGGTTAGTTTGACAATTCCAGATATAGCATTTCTATAATACATAACATAACATAACATAAGAAATAGGAGCAGAAGTCGGCCATACGGCCCCTCTAGCCTGCTCTACCATTTAATACGACCATGGCTGATCTGATCATGGACTCCGATCTACTTCCTTGCCCTCTCCCCATAACCCCTTATTCCCTTATCGGTTAAGAAACTTTCTCTCTCTCATTTATCCAATGTCCCAGCTTTCACAGCTCTCTGCAGCAGCAAATTCCACAGATTTACAACCCTCAGAAGAAATTCCTCCTCATCTCAGTTTTAAATGGGCGGCCCCTTATTCTAAGATTATGCCCTCTAGTTCTCGTCTTCCCCATCAGTGAAAGCATACACCTTGTCAAGCCCCCTCATAATCTTATACGTTTCGATAAGATCACCTCATTCTTCTGAACTCCAATGTGTATAGGCCTAACCTATTCAACCTTTCCTCATAAGTCAAACCCCTCATCTTCGGAATCAACCTAGTGAACCGTCTCTGAACTGCTTCCAAAGCAAGTATATCCTTTCGTAAATATGGAAACCAAAACTATACGCAGTATTCCAGGTGTGGCCTCATAAATACCCTGTATAACTGTTGCAAGACCTCCCTGCTTTTATACTCCATCCCCTTTGTGATAAAGGCCAAGATTCCATTGGCCTTCCTGATCACTTGCTGTACCTGCATACTAACCTTTTGTGTTTCATGCACCAGGACCCCCAGGTCCTGTTGTACTGCAGCACTTTGCAATTTTTCTCCATTTAAGTAATAATGTGCTCTTTTGATTTTTCTTTTTTTTTCTGCCAGAGTGCATAACCTCTCACTTTCCAACATTATACTCCATCTGCCAAATTTTTGCCCATTCACCTGGCCTGTCTTTTGTGTCCTCCTCACCATTGCTTTTCCTCCCATCTTTGTATCGTCAGCAAAGTTGGCTACGTTACACTCTGTACCTTCATCCAAGTCGTGAATATGTAGATTGTAAATAGTTGGGGTCCCAGCACTGATCCCTTCAGCACCCCACTAGTTACTGATTGCCAACCCGAGAATGACCCATTTCTCCTGACTCTGTTTTCTGTTAGTTAGCCAATCCTCTATCCATGCTAATATATTACCCCCAACCTCATGAACTTTTATCTTGTGCAGTAATCTTTTATGTGGCACCTTGTCAAATGCCTTCTGGAAGTCCAAATACACCACAACCATTGGTTCCCCTTTATCCACCCTGTTTGTTACATCCTCATAGAATTCCAGCAAATTTTTCAAACATGACTTCATAAATCCATGCTGACTTTACCTGACTGAATTATGCTTTTCCAAATGTCCTGCTACTGCTTCTTTAATAATGGACTCCAACATTTTCCCAATCACAGATGTTAGACTAACTGGTCTATAGTTTCCTGCTTTTTGTCTGCCTCCTTTTTTAAATAGGGGCATTACATTTGCAGTTTTCCAGTCTGCTGGGACTTCTCCAGAATCCAGGGAAATGTTGGTAAATTACAATCAATGCATCCACTATCCCTGCCACTACTTCTCAAGACCCTAGGATGCAAGCCATCAGGTTCAGGGGATTTATTCACCTTTAGTCCCATTATCTTACTGAGTACCAACTCCATTGTGATTGTGTTCAGTTCCTTCCCCCCGCCCCCCCCATAGCCCCTTGACTATCCACTGTTGGGATATTTTTAGTATCCTCTACCGTAAAGACTGATGCAAAATATTTCTTTAGAGTTTCTGCCATCTGCATGTTCCTCATCACTAATTCCTTGTCCTCTAAGGGACCAACATTTACTGTAGCCACTTTTTTTTTTTAAAACCTGTAAAAACTCTTGCTATCTGTTTTTATATTTCATGCTAGTTTACTTTCGTAGTCTCTCTTCCCTTTCTTAATCATTTTTTTCTGCTATGGCCTCAGTTTCTGATACTCTTACATTTATAGATTCTGTCCCTTCCTGTCATGCTCTGTTTTCCCAGTGCTACCCTGCTCTATTGCCTTCACCTTGTTCTTTGAGCTTTTAGGTTTCTGCTCAACTGAACCCCCCTCTTTCTCCTAATTCAGTTCACCAGGACCCTAGCCCCAGCACGTTCCAAGTGGAGTCCATCCCGACGGATCAGCTCCCTCTTGGCCCAGTACTGGTGCCAGTGCCCCAGGAACCAAAACCCAATTCTCGCACACCGGTTTTTGAGCCACGAGTTTAGCTCTCTGATTTTATTTAACTTAGGCAAATTTGCTCGTGGCTCGGGTAGTAATCCAGTAGTTATGTCACCCCTTTTCAAGGATGAAGAGCCTTAATTCTCCGATTTCATAACTCAGTCCTGACTTTGGGAAACAGTCTCATGGCTCAGGTAATATTTAAGTAATTCTATCCCTATCACAGTTTTTGGATGATATGCTCACTTGTGACTAATAACTCCATGTATTCTAAATTCTCAATCTTTTGAGTTGGGAATTGACAGCTCAGCTGTTTAACCACAAGGCCAGGTTTCATTTGCGGGGTGGGGGGTGTGAAGAGCGAGAAAAGTTATATATGTACATATACTTTTTCATATTTTTGATTTCTTTGCAGTTAAAAATACCAGTTGATGATAAATTGGAGAACTTTTGGATTGATTTCAACCTGGGAAGTCGCAGCATAACTTTTTTCATTAAAGATGACAGTCAAGACAGTGAAGTATGAAATTGCTTGCTCTGTTCAATGTTTTTCCATTTTTATTTTAATGCAAACTAAACGTGTGTACTTTAAAGGTAAATCAGTATATTTTGTGGATCTTGGTCTGGTGACATCTCTTATTGAGACCTTGGAATGTGCTGCTCACAATCTTCTTTTCCTCCTTTTGATAGCAATCTTGAACATCTATAAATGCTACAAGTTTCAGTTTTGCGATTTATGCTGACAAATGTGTTGGGCTTTTTCCAACATGTTCTTTTGTTAATTCAGGTTCTCAACGCTTTAAGAATAAAAGCTATTTAATGGCAGATAATTTAGGATTTTGGACTGATGCACATTAGTGCTCGATGTTGACTGTTGACGCACTCCAAGCTATAATAATCTGCAACAATTAAATTAAAACAAGTCTCAAAGGGATAAAGATAGACAGTGAGTGGACAGTAAGGTGGCAGATGGAATATAATGTGGGGAAATGTGAGGTTATTCACTGTTAGGAAAAATAGAAAAACAGAATATTTTTTGAATGCTGAGAAATTTGGGTGTCATGCAAGAAACGCAGAAAGCTAGCATGCAGGTACAGCAAGCAATGAAGAAGGCAAATGGCATGTTAGCCTTTATTGCAAGGGGGGGTTGGAGAATAAGAGTAAGGAAGTCTTGCTACAATTGTACAGGGCCTTGGTGAGACCACACCTGGAGTAATGTGCACAGTTTTGGTCGTCTTATCTCAGGAAGGATATACTTGTCTTGGAGGTGTTGCAAGGAAGGTTCACTAGAATTGATTCCTGCGATGAGAGATTCTGAAGGGGCTTGACAGGCTGGATGCAGAGATGATTTTCCCCCTCGTGGGACAATCTAGAACTAGGCGACATAAGTTCAGAATAAGAGGTCGCCTATTTAAAGTGGAAACGAGGAGGAATTTCTTCTGAGGGTTGTAAATCTATGGGATTCTCTGCGTCAGAGAGCTGTGGAGGATGAGTCATTGAATATATTCAAGGTGGAGATACAGATTTTTGAAAGATAAGGGAGTCGAGGGTTATGGGAATCGGGAAGTGAAGTGAGTTGAGGCCAGGATCAGATCAGGCTTGAGGGGCAAAATGGCCTATTCCTGCTCCTATTTCTCGTGTTCTTACGAGAGAGCTGTCCTATGATGAGAGATTGCATTGAATGGGCCTATACTCTTTGCAGTTTAGAAGAATGAGGTTGAAACATTCTCATTGAAACATACATGACTCTGAAGTGGATTGCCAGGGTAGATGCTGAGAAATTGTTTCCCCTGGCTGAAGTGTCTAGAGCTAGGGGGCATAGTCTCGGGATAAGGGGTAGGCCATTTAAGACTGAGATGAGGAGGAATTTCTTCACTCCGAGGGTTGTGACTCTTTGGGACACTCTGCCTCAGAGAGCTGTGGATGCTGAGTCTTTGAGTAAATTCAGGGCTGAGATAGATAGATTTTTGGACTCTAGGTGATTCAAGGCATATGGAGATCGGGAGTGAAAATAGAGTTGAGGTCCATGATCTTATTGAATGGCGGAGCAGACTTGAGGGGCTGTATGGCCTACTTCCTGCTATTTCTTACTATGTTCTTATTATGTAAATATTGGAAATACTTATATTTTTTGTTTGAATTACAAGTCTTTTCCTTCCTAGATGGATCTCTGGGAGACTGTCAGTTTATTGCAAGGAGGAGTCAAAAATTTTAGTGTGGCAGGTAATGCTTTTAACTGAAAATAAAATGTATAGCAGTTACTACCTTGTCACATCCCTCCTTTTGTAAACCTCAAACTTATTATGAAATGCCTTCAGTATAGGTATAACAGACACTGAGTCAAAGGTGGAGAGATTAGGCGGACTACCAAGAGTTTGATTTTAAAATGTGGGTTTTAAAGAGGATCTTGAAAAAAAGTTTTATGGAGGAAACTAGAGAGTGGGGCCCCACACTACTGAAGCATAGCTGTCAGTGGTGAGATGAAAAGGGGAGGTGGGAGGGTGAAGTCCGAATCAGGAGTGGAGAGTTCAAGAATGTGGCAGTTGTAGGACTGGAAGAGATTAAAGGTAGAGGGGTGAGGCCATGGAGGGGTTTAACAACAAGGATGAGAATTTAAAATTTAAGGTGCAAAATGATGAGTGGGGCTTGATGTGGGGTCAGAAAGAAAACTAGCATTTATGTAGAGCCTGCCATGTTGTCAAGATATCCCAGAATAATGCAGTCACTGTTATAATATATGCAAACATGGCAACTAATTTGCAAACCTCAAAGGTCCCACAAACATCAATGACATGACTGACTAATTGATCTGTTTTTGGAAGTATTGGTTGAGGGATAAGTACTGGCCAAGACCTTAGGAGAAATCCCATCTCTCATGTCCACCTGAGAGATAAAAGTGCTACGATTGAGTCCAGGTGAATAAGATATGGTCAGCAGAGTTTTGGATGCACTGAAGTTTATGGAAGAATGGGAAAACATTGGAGTAATTGACTTGCAAAGGAAGTTGGATGGTCAGCGGTTTAGTGGGAATGGGGTCAAGGGATTGACATGTAGGTCCAAGATTAGCTTGGAGAGGATGGTAAAGAAGCAAAACTAGATAGTGAATTCAGCTCAAGTGGGGAGGAGGGGAGAAATGAGGAACGAGTTTGGCTTGATAGGGAAGTAGGAAAGAACAACAACAGTTTGAATGATTTGTGTGTCTCTGTCGGTAAATAGCTCTAAGTTGGGTTTTCTTTGCTCCAGATATGTACAATGTTGATCCGTTGCAATCAAAAATTGACCTCTGCAGATTTTGTGCATATTGTAGGTTCTCTGAAGATTTTGGCTTTCCACCCAGTTGAACTGAGACTGGGGGAAACCTAAGAACAGGAGTTGTCGGTTCAGCCCCTCGAGCCGATTCTGCTATTCAATTCAATCATGGTTGTTTTCTACCTCGACTCCATTTACCCACTTTTGAATTATATCCCTTGAAACTCTTGGCAACATAGAAATCTACAGTGCAGAAGGATGCCATTTTGGCCCATCGTGTCTGTGCCGGCCGACAAAGTGCCATGAGGCCCTTGGTCAGCAGCCCGGAAGGTTAAAAATAAACCAATGAACAATGGCGGAAAGGTAAAGAGCATAGAAACATAGAAACATATAAAATAGGAGCAGGAGTAGGCCCTTGGAGCCAGCACCACCAATTCAATACGATTATGGCTGATCATGCAATTCAGTACCCCATTCCTGCTTTCTCTCCATACCCCTTGATCCCTTTAGCCGTAAGGGTCACACCTAACTCATTTTGAATATATCTAACGAACTGGCCTCAACAACTTTCTGTGGTAGAGAACTCCAAATGTTCACAATTCTGAGTCGAGAAGTTTCTCCTCATCTCAGTCCTAAATGGCTTACCCCATATCCTTAGACTGTGACCCCTGGTTCAGAACTTCCCCAACATCGGGAACATTCTTCCTGCATCTAAACTGTCCAATCCCGTCAGAATTTTATGTTTCTCTGAGATCCGCTCTCATTCTTCTAAATTCCAGTGAATATAAGCCTCGTCGATTCAGTCTTTCTTCATATGTCAGTCCTGCCATCCCGGGAATCAGTCTGGTGAACCTTCGCTGCACTCCCTCAATAGCAAGAATGTCCTTCCTCAGATTAGGAGACAAAAACTGTACACAATATTCAACGTGTGGTCTCACCAAGGCCCTGTACAACTGCAGCAAAACCTCCCTGCTCATATACTCAAATCCTCTCCCTATGAAGGCCAACATGCCATGTGCCACCTTCACCACCTGCTGTACCAGTATGCCAACTTTCAATGACTGATGTACCATGACACCCAGGACTCGTTGCACATCCCCTTTTCCTAATCTGTCACCATTCAGATAATATTCTGCCTCCCTGTTTTTGCCACCAAAGTGGATAATCTCTCATTTATCTACATTATACTACATCTGCCATGCATTTGCCCACTCACCTAACCTGTCCAAATCACACTGCAGCCTCCTCAAAGCTCTCTGCCACCCAGCTTAGTGTCATCTGCAAACCTGGAGATATTACATTCAATTTCTTCATCTAAATCACTAATGTATATTGTAAATAGCTGGGGTCCCAGCACTGAACCTTGCGGTACCCCACGAGTCACTGCCTGCCATTCTGAAAAGGTCCAGTTTATTCCTACTCCTTGCTTCTTGTCTGCCAACCAGTTCTCTATCCACGTCAATATATTACTCCCAATACCATGTGCTTTAATTTTATACACTAATCTCTTGTGTGGGACCTGGTCAAAGCCTTTTTGAAAGTCCAAATACTCCACATCCACTGGTTCTCTCTTGTCCACTCTACTAGTTACATGCTCAAAAAATTCTAGAAGATTTGTCAAGCATGATTTCCCTTTCATAAATCCATGCTGAGTTGGATGGATCCTGTCACTACTTTCCAAATGAGCTGCTATTATATCTTTAATAATTGATTCCATCATTTTATCCACTACCAATGTCAGGCTAACCAGTCTATAATTCCGTGTTTTCTCTCCCTCCTTTTTTTTAAAAAGTGGGGTTACATTAGTTTCCCCCCCTCCCCCCAATCCATAGGAACTGATCCAGAGTCTATAGAATGTTGGAAAATGACCATCAATGCATCCACTATTTCTATGGCCACTTCCTTAAGTACTCTGGGATGCAGACTATCAGGCCCTGAGGATTTAACGGCCTTCAATCCCATCAATTTCCCTAACACAATTTCCTGACTAATGAGGATTTCCTTCAGTTCCTCTTTCTTGCAAGACCCTCGGTCCCCGAATATTTCCGGAAGGTTATTTGTGTCTTCCTTAGTGAAGACAGAACCAAAGTATTTGCTCAATTGGTCTGCCATTTCTTTGTTCCCCATTATAAATTCACCTGATTCTGACTGCAAAGGACCTACATTTGTCTTCACTAATGTTTTTCTCTTCACATATCGATAGAAGCTTTTGCAGTCAGTTTTTATGTTCTCTGCAAGCTTACTCTCATACTCTCTTTTCCCCCTCCTAATTAAACCCTTTGTCCTCTGCTGAATTCTAAATTTCTCCCAGTTCTCAAGTTTGCTGCTTTTCTGGCCAATTTATATGCTGCTTCCTTGGATTTAACACTATCCCTAATTTCTCTTATAAGCCACAGTTGAGCCACGTTCCCTGTTTTATTTTTACACCAGACAGGGATGCACAATTGTTGAAGTTCATCCATGTGATCTTTAAATGTCTGCCATTGCCTATCCACCGTCAAACCTTTAAGTATCATTTGCCAGTCTATCCTAGCCAATTCACGTCTCATAGCATTTTAAGTTCAGGACCCTAGTCTCTGAATTAACTGTGTCACTCTCCATCTTAATGAAGAATTCTACCCATATTATGGTCACTCTTCCCCAAGGGGCCTTGCATAACAAGATTGCTAATTAATCCTCTCTCATTACACAACACCCAGTCTAGGTTGGCCAGCTCTCTAGTTGGTTCCTTGACATATTGCTTTAGAAAACCAACCCTTATACACTCCAGGAAATCCTCCTCCACCATATTGCTACCAGTTTGGTTAGCCCAATCTATATGTAGATTAAAGTCACCCATGGTCACTGCTGTACCTTTATTGCACGCATCCTTAATTTCTTGTTTGATGCTGGCCCCAACCTCGCTACTACTGTTTGGTAGTCTGTACACAACTCCCACTAGCGTTTTCTGCCCTTTGGTGTTCTGCATCTCTACCCATACAGATTCCACATCATCCAAGCTTTATGTCTTTCCTTACTATTGCGTTAATTTCCTCTTTAACCAGCAACATTATCCCACCTCCTTTTCCTTTCTGTCTGTCCTTCCTGACTATTAAATACCTCTGAGTGTTGAGTTCCCAGCCTTGGTCACCCTGGAGCCATAATCCCAATTACATCATATCCATGAACAGCTATATACACAGTTAATTCATCCACCTTATTATGAATACTCCTCGTATTGAGACACAGAGCCTTCAGGCTTGTTTTTTTTTAACACTTTGACCTTTTAGAATTATGTTGTAATGTGGCCCTTTTTGACTTTTGCCGTTGATTTCTCTGCCCTCCACTTTTCCTTATCCCCTTTCTACCTTTTGCTTCTGCCCCCATTTTATTTCCCTCTGTCTCCCTGCACAGAGTCCCATCCCCCTGCCATATTAGTTTAAACCCTCCCCAACAGCACTAGCAAGCACTCCCCCCGAGGACATCGGTTCCGGCCATGTCCAGGTACAGTCCATCCAATTTGTACTGGTCCCACCTCCCCCAGAACCGGCTCCAATGTCCCAGGAATTTGAATTCCTCCCTCTTGCACCATTCCTCAAACCACGTATTCATCTTAACTAATCCATTTCTACTCTGACTAGCACATGGCACTGGTCCCAATCCTGAGATTACTACCTTTTTTGAGGTCCTACTTTTTAAAATTTAACTCCTAGCTCCCTAAATTCAGCTTGTAGGACCTCATCCTGTTTTTTTTTTTTACCTATATCGTTGGTACCTATATGCACCACGACAACTGGCTGTTCACCCTCCCCCTCCAGAATGCCCTGCAGCCGCTCCGAGACATCCTTCACCCTTGCACCAGGGAGGCAACATACCATCCTGGCGTCTCGATTGCGGCCACAGAAATTCCTATCTATTCCCCTTACAATAGAATCCCCTACGACTATAACTCTCCCACCTTTTTTCCTACCTTCCTGTGCAGCAGAGCCACCCATGATGCCATAAACTTGGTTGCTGCTGCCTTCCCTTGATGAGCCATCTCCCCCAACAGTATCCAAAGTGGTATATCTGTTTTGGAGGGAGATGACCACAGAGGACTCCTGCATTACCTTCCTACTCCTGCTCTGCCTGATGGCCACCCATCCCCAATCTGCCTTTGTAACCTTTATCTGCATTGTGACCAACTCGCTAAGCATGCTATTCATGACATCCTCAGCATCGCGGATGTTCCAGAGTGAATCCATGCACAGCTCCAGTGCCGCAATGTGGTCTGACGGGAGCTGCAGCTGGATACACTTCCCCCACACATAGTAATCAAGGACACTGGAAGTGTCCCTGATTTCCTACATAGCACAGGAGGAGCATGACATGGGTCTGGGTTCTCCTGCCATGACTTAACCCTTAATTTAACTTAATTTGGCAACAATGCAAAGGTTTCTTACTGATAAGAAAAAAGAAAAACTACTCGCCAATCACTTACCCTCTTGGCTGTGACGTCACACTGCGATTTCTCTTTTACTACTTTCTTTTATTTTTGACCCCGCTGTTGCCGCTTCCCTCGCCGGTCCGTCCGCTCCCGCTGCTGCTCCCGATTAGCTTGGTCTGGGCCTCGAGCCTCGGGATTTGTTGAAGAGCTCTGCTGCTGCCGCTTCCTTCACAGGTACGCCCGCTCCCGCTGCTGCTCCCGACTAGCCCCTTCTCGTGTTTGGTTTATATACTGACTAAAACAAGTTCACTTGAATGCATTTTGAGAATTACGCACTCTCTACCTTTTGCACTATATTTGTCCCAGTCAATATTACGATAGTTAAAATCCCTCACTATTACTGCCCTATGGTTTTTGGACTTCACAGCAATTTGCCTACATATTTGCTCCTCTCTCTCTCCCTCCCACTGTTTGGGGGTCTTGTAATACACGCCCAGCAGTGTGATTGCCCCTTTTTTTTATTTTTCAGTTCGATCCATATGGCCTCATTTGATGATTCCTCTGACATATCATCCCTCCTCACAGCTGTAATAGTTTCTTTAATCCATATCATGAACCTGCCGCCCCCACTTTTTACCCCCCTCTCTGTCTTGTCTAAAAATGCTGTAACCAGGAATATTGTTCTGCCAAACCTGCCCTCTTTCAGCCATGTCTCTTATAATGGTTATAATGTCATACTCCCAAGTATCTACCTGTGCTCTCAGCTTATCCGACTTATTCGCTATACTCCTTGCATTGAAATATATACCATTTAGCACAGGAAGACCTCCTTGATTACTACTTATTAACCCTGTTTCCTCGGTCTTACAGATTTGCTTTCTTAATTCTTGCTGTCCAATTTCTGTTTTACTTCCTTCCCTATTGAATTTGCTCTCTGGTTCCCATCCCCCTGTCAAGCTAGTTTAAACTCTCTCCAACTGCACTAGTGAGGATATTGGTCCTGGCGCTGTCGCGGTGCAACCTGTCCGGTTTGTACAGGTCCCATCTCCCCCAGAAGCAATCCCAATGCCTCAGGAATTTAAAGCCCTCCCTCCTACACCAACTCTCCAACCATATGTTCATCCCCTCTATCCTTCTATTCTTATACTCATTAGCATGTAACCCGGAGATTACTACCTTTGACGTCCTACCCTTTAATTTTCTTCCTCGCTCCCTAAAATCTGCCTGTAGGACCTCATCCCTCTTTCTACTTATGTCGTTGGTCTCTAGTTGTTTACCCTTCCCCCCCCCCCAGAATGACCTGCGTCTGCTCTGTACATCCTTGACCCTGGCACCAGGGAGGCACACAACCATCCTGGAGTCACGCCTGCAGCCGCAGAAACGCCTCTCTGTTCCCCTATCACTTCAGCTCTTTTGTTCTTCGTCCCTCCCCCCTGTGCAGCTGAGCCACCCGTGGTGCCTTGGACTTGGCTCTGGCTGCACTCCCCAGGGACGCCATCGCCCTCACCGGTGCTCAGAAGAGAATATCAGTTTGAAAGAGAGATGGACTCGAGGGGTGGGGGGGGGACTCCTGCACTACCTGCCTAGCATTCTTCCTCTGTCTGGTGTTCACCCACTTCCCCTCTACCTGCATGCTTTTAAGCTGAGGGTGACCACCTCCTGAAACATGCTATCCACGTAGCTCTCAGCCTCGCGGATGCACCGTATTGACTCCAGCTGCCACTCGAGCTCCAAAACGTAGAGTTTGAATAGTTGAAGCTGAAAACTCCTCCTGCACACATGGTTGTCTCAGCCGTGCGAAGCGTCCAGGACTTCCCACATGCCGCAGGATGTGCAGTCCACGGGAATGAGCTGCCCTGCCATCCCTCTAATTAAACTTATCTAATTTAAAATCTAATAAAGAGAATGAGAGATACTTAACAATCAAACAGTCAACCACTTACCTGCGCAGATGAGGGCTGTGAGATCCTCGGTCCGAAGTGACCTCCCGAACTCTGACCTCGCGAACTCTCAGATCTCCTTGCCTAGAAGGAGGTAAAGTTTGAGAGATCACACTTTGAAATTAGACTGTCAATACTAATTTTTCGACCCAAAAACAGGCGTAACGAGGATCAAGGAGGAAATTAACTTGGTTGAGCTCTTCGCAAATTGCCTAGTATTTTACTAGTTATTTTCCGCACCGGAAACGCTTCTACCCATTTCGAATGGCTACCAATCACTATTGCCATTCTAATTCAGCCATTTCCATGTCTGTAATAGTCCTGATGGTGGTTTCTTGCTTATCGATTGACACATTGTATACTGACTAACGATGTACTCTATATCTTTATCTAAACTTGGCCACCATAAGTAACTGCGTGCAAAACTTTTGGTCAAGCACATTCCCAGGTGCTGGACATAAAGATCTTCAACAATTTGGACATGAACTTATTTGGGATAACTACTCTTGCATCCCACATGATGCAATCTTTATCCACTGATGATTCATTCCTACAAAAAAAAATGAATATCTTTCGCTGATACCTGGTTTTGCCAGCCATTTGCTATATAATCATATACCTTTTGACTTAACTGGGTCATGTTTGGTTGCTCTATCAATCTCTTCAGCTGTGATTGGCAGTTCATCAATGTATGAAAACCATGGCGATGATGTCCTCAGTTGCTAATCTTGAGTTCTTGCTCAACTTTTTCCTTGAGTGCGTACGGTACGGGACGTGGCTCGCAGTAAACTGGTCTAGCGTCCTTCTGCACTCTGACACTCACCTTGACACCTTGGATCGGAATGCCTGTTTTATGGAACAACTTCGGGAACTGCTTGATGACATTATCCTTTGATGCAAATCTCATTTCAACACGAAAAATATAATTCCAATCCAGCTTCAGTGATCCCAACCAATTTCTACCTAGTAATGCAGGGTTGTCTCCTGCCACTACTAAGTGAGGCATTCTCTGAAACTGATCCTTGTATTTCACTGGAGCGGTAATATGTCCCATCACTGGGATTTGCTCTCCTGAGTAGCCTCCCGACTCTATCTTTGACTTCTCCAGTCGAAAATCACGTAACTTGTCGAGATCTAGCGATTCTGGTACTATGCTCACGAATGCACCAGTGTCAATTTCCATGGGTATCCTGGTCCCTAAAACATCTAGTTGGATGATGATACTTCGCGGATCGCTGTGCTCCTGATGACGTTTATCTCCAGAACCACCTCATCCTGTTGCTTCTCTTCAATACTATGTAGTCTCTGGCGATTCCTACTTCTAGCTTTGAAAGCTGATTTATTCTTCAGTCAGCATGCCTTTGCAAGTTGCCCAAATTTCCTTGCAGAAGAAACACTCTGCCTTCACATATAGACAACTTTGAGCAATGTGTTGTCCCAGGCACCGATGGCATGACTTCAATGCTCTGTTACCGTGGCCATTTGCTGAGGCCTTTGGGCCCAACTGCATTTTACTTTTAACCTGAAGGTTGCCTGATGACTGGAAATGGCACAAAATTCTCAGAAGTATTGGTCGGCCATATCCATCGACACAGCTGTCTGACAAGCTAAATCAAAAGTCAAGTTGGGGGTTGTTAACAGGTTTCTTCTGATTGCTTAATTTTTCATCCCACAAACAAAGCGGTCACTCAATGCTTGGTCCTGAAAGTTTTCGAAATGACAGTGAATGGATAGCTTTTTTAAAGCTACAAAGTACTCACTGATACCCTCATCAATTAATTGATTTTGTATTCCAAAATAATAACTTTCAGCAATTTCCAGGGGCTCAGGATTGTAGGCCTGTTCTGACTTGGTTAGAATCTCCGTCAATGTCGGGACCTTCGGCTTGATGGGAACAAGCACATTTTTCAGGGTTTCATACACCTCAGGGCCTGCTTCAGTCAGGAAAATAGCCCGTTAAAGCTGGTTACGGTTTTCATAATCGGGGACTTCGATGATACTATTTGGAGTAAAAAACCTTTCTAGCCGCTCCACATATGCTCTGAAAGTCTCTCGGTTACGATGGAACTTACCCACGCGCCCTATTATTCTCATCGGCATGGCTGTCTGGACTCTGGCAATATCAGTGTGCTTGAAATTTACCTTGGATTTTTATCTGTGCTGAAAAAGAAAGAACCTCTCAAAGTCTCTCTCTTTGGCTGGATGATCCACCTACAAAAATTTCAACTAGAGAATCCAATTATTCCATTCTCAACACCAATGTGATATATTCTTTATGATATCACAAACATGCTACAGAAATTTTTCCTTTTATTGAAATCAGTGGGCGATGTGGAGTATGACAAAGACACTCAACATGGGTCTGTTGTGGAGAAAAGAAATGATTAATTACTTGATCAATGGAGACACGGCTTACACCAGTTCCTCAACTGGGTGCTTTGCCAACCGTTCTTGTTTGAACACATTCGGAGCTGCTGCTTTATATAGAATTTTTGCAAAGCCTTCATTGGTCAGTCTTTCTAGCGCATGACAATTTTTTTTGCTTTGTTACAGATTTTAATTTTAACTAATTGTTCCAGTATCCTCCTTTGGTACGAGCAGATGCATCCTACCTCCTGCCACTAATGGGAACTTATTTCTTAGGCTTAAGACCTTAGTTCTGAATAATAGGAACTCACAGCATTGTTCTGCAGTTGCACTTGATAATTTTGCCACATAAGCAAATTGTGTTTTTGACTTATTAACATAATATGTGTTTAACTCTAATCCCTGATTCAGTCCCCCCCTTGGTCATATGGTTATTTTATTAACTCACCATGACCAATTCTTTTACCTTACTATGCTAGTGTGTCTCCTGCCCTGATTTTGTTGTTCAGGCGATATGATTGGGACACTCCCGACTCATATCAGGTATTCGTGTTGGTTTGGTTCGTCTCCCCTGTTACCGACTTTCAGCGAAGGCTTCCTTTTGTATTTGAGTGGCTTTTACTGGCGCTTTCATCCTGCTCCTCCTACATCTAAAGCACCATTCAAACAGACGCAAGTATAACCAACATCTGCACTATACTAATATGATATAATTCTTTATCCAGGGTGTACATGAACATTAAGTCCAAAATTCCATTGGTCAACACTTTGTGTCCTTTTGCAGCTTAACAATCTCTTCCATCAGGATGATGTATTTTGTCGTCACTCACTGACACTCTTCTCCAACACTCTGTTCCTCACTTAGTTTGGGAATGGGTTTTCCCTGAGGCTCTTTGAAGCACTTGTTTCCCTCCTCCCCCCCATTTATAGTGTCTACCACTGTTCCACTGACAGTTTCTTCTTTTAATTCTGAGTATATATGTCCCTGAATATTAACCTCTCTGGTCATGAAGCAAAAGTTGGTGGTAGTGATGGGGCAGTACATTACTCCTCCCACAGTCATGTTAGTGGCTGTGGTGCTGCTGTTGTCTCGAAATCCAGCATTAGTGGGGTTATGCTCAGGACGCATCCTTCAGTGCGGCTGTATCCACAATCATCGGGATCAAATTTGGGATGTTCTCCCAAACAACCTGGTTATTCTCATAACGATCTTTAATGCACACACTCTTGGTATCATCTCCCTTCTTAACGTATTTGTGCAGTTTGTCGTATCTGACCCGTATTTGGTTTCTTATTTCTTCTATATTATCAACTTTATACAGGAGGTTTCCTTTGGTCCTCACATATTGTGGTATTGACAGTACAATCCAATTATATTCTGATGACCAGTTACACATTTAGTTTTAGGAACCCATGCATGGCTGTTTTGCCTGATTTCACAGGCGTCTCTTTCCCTTTTTCTCAAGGTCCATTCCCTGAATACATCATTGGTTATCCAATCTGGGGCCTCCCCATTTTGTAGCTGTTCTAAGTTATGTTCTACTGTACGTATCATCCATGCTCCATACCCGGCGCATACTGCGCGTTTTGTCCGCTTTCGCTATTGTACTTCAGGTTCACATTTATTAAGTTAATTGTCTTGGCATGATCCCTTAGTGAGTGGGCCACTTAAAACAATTCTTCTTCAGCCCCATCTCCCAATTAGGCCTGCTGCATCTTTTCATCTTCCCTCTCCAGCAACCCTCTTAGGGTTTGGGTGAGTGTATCAACCTGCTCTTCTAACATCTGGAGATCTATTTCTAATATCCCCCTTTTTCATCTAACCTTCCCTATTTAATGTGATGCCCCTCAGGGTCTTAGACTTGATTCTCTCTAAGGCCTGCAACGTCAGATTTTTATACATGCTTATTGTTTTTGACCCGCAGAAACTGGTGTTCATTAGATCGGTCAGGTTTAGAAATATCATGATTATCTTCTGGCGTCCTCCAAAGTGTATCTTTTTCTTCGTGTATTTCACTACTAACCGCGGCTGCCCCCCCGGTCCCCTTTGTTATATGAGGGCACCTTAGAGTTCTCTCTTACACAGGAATATTGTTTCCCCTCCTGTATGATTGTCACAACTTGTACTTCCCTCTGGGGTGGGTGATGGGCTACTAGTTTCTTCCTTGTACTTGTAGAATCATCAGGGCGGTGATGATCACGTTTATATAGATTCTGTTGCTAAAACACATCCTGGATATTCCAGTTAGATTCTTCTTTCTTCTTCTACCGGATTTTTTGCACCATTTCTCTGGGCGTGTGACCTTTCCCAGGTCAGTGTTATTATGGCAAGTACTCCCAGTATTGCAAATATTAATCCTAGTCCCCGTGAAAAGTCCATCTATCAATGCATCCCTCCATTCCTTTCTATTCTTTCAGCTGGGACCATCGACCCTACCTTTCATTTCATTTTTATACACGCACAGGTGTCACCACTGATTAATACGTCGTATTCTTCAACCATTACCTTTACTCCTACCTCTGGTACTACCTCCGGGGGTTTTTGTCCCTTTATCCTCATCATCCTCTTCCTGCTTATCTCAACTGCCTACTCAGTTCCATCATGTCTTGTAATGGTCCTAATTCTGCCCCTCCTATAACTATCCCCTCGGGTAACTTCATTGCTCGTCCAGTCATTAGCTCATAGGGGGTTAATCCTGTCATTCGATTTGGTGTAGCGCACAACATCATTAGTATTTTCAAAACTTCCTCTCTTGAATTTACACATCAAATTCAAACCAAGTGATAGTTTATAAAATATTTTAACATACAAGTGCTCACAATTCAAGTTCTCGCAAATCATTTCCAAGGCTGCTTCCATATCATATCGTGTCTTCCCCAAACGGCATTTCTGTCTGAGAAAATGGTGTTTTTAGATTGTTTCCAATCTAATTGTTTTTAGTATTTTTTTTCCTAAACTGTTTAGTATTATTTCTTAAAAGGTTTCCAAACCCAAGATTTTCTAATACAACCAAAATGTTTATCAAGAATATCTCAGTCCCAATTCAAATACTGTACTGCCAATCTTTTTATTTAAATCTTTTTTTACTGAACTAGAAGCTTTCATGTCATTTAAAATAAAATTCTGCACAAAGAAAATGAGGGTGGAGCTTTCCCCAGCCTGTAGCCTGAGAAACCCACGCAGGCTTTTTAAAAAAAGACATTACGCGTGTTATTTTTTAAACAAGTAATTGGGGCGTCTCAGCTTGCAATAACCAAATTGAAAAGACAACACTTTAACGATTCTAATTGATTTAAAGTGAGACCACACATTTTTAACTAAAGTTTTATCTTTTGTTAAACACACCCATCCTTTGTGCATTTCCTAGCTCTGTAACTTATTAAAATAAATCCACATCTGTGTTTCTAATTTAGTGTCATTCAATTCTAGGTACACAATTCAATTTATTCACACTTTCTTAAAACTTCCCACATCTAGGACAACACTACAAAGGTTCAAAAATTTCAGCTCTCTGCCTGGAAAAGTGAGTGGAGCTAAAACCAACATACAGATGTGCCATTTCTCTAAAAGACCAGCTTTCAGACAAATGGAAAATTCATTAACTCCCACCTCCAATATTCTACAGTCACCATCCACTCAACCACTTTCTTCAACAAAGCTTATCTTTCTCTTAGCACAAAAGCTGGAGCTGCTTTGTCGATATTATATTCTTCATAGATCTACCCACTCTATCTCCTCCTCTTTGGACAATTCCTCTAATTGAGACCTGGCCATGGCCTTATATTACAAACATTGACTGTCAAACCTGCCTTGGCCATCTTTTTATTTTCGATTCTCCCACCATAATTTTTGTTTTGCGGAGCTCATCTCTGAGATCCCATCCGACACTTAACATCATAACTATCAATTTTCAGCAAAATATCTACTCAGTGAACCTTCTGAGCCCCTAATCTAGCATATCTTTGCACGCCATCTATGTTTGGTATGTCTACCCTTCTATCGGTTCATTGTCCCTTTTTAAACCTGGTTTCCTCGAACCTAGTGTCTGCAATTATAAACCTACGAAGCTGATCCTACTTTGATAATTACTATTGTGAACACTTACTACCCTCAAATCTTTTACACCATTACAGACCTTTCTCAAGTTTGGACACTCCAGGTGACTGATACGTTTCGTAGCAGATTACATCGGACTTGAGTGGTATTTAAAATATACTCACTCATGATGGTCTGCAAACGTCCATCTGTCTTTCACCCTGGTGCGTCCTGCCAGACTCTGCCATTTGATGTGGAATATGACAGACACTCAACACAGGTCTGTTGTAGAGAAAATAAATGTTTAATTACTTGATCAAAGGAGACGCGGCTTACAACAGTTCCTCAACTGGGTGCTTTACCAACTGTTCTCGTTTGAGCACATTTTGAGCTGCTTCTTTATACAGAATTTTTGCAGAGTCATCATTTACATTATTATTGGTCAATCTTTCTACCGCGTGACCATTTTTTTCGCTTTGTTACAGATTGTTTAATTTTAACTTTAATTGTTCCAGTATCATCCTGCTTCCTGCCACTAACAGGAACTTATTTCTTAGGCCTAAGACTTTAGTTCTGAATAACAGCAACTCACTTCCTCGGAAAAGAATGGTCACGCGGTAGAATGATTGACCAATAATAATGTAAATGATGACTCTGTGAAAATTCTGTATAAAGAAGCAGCTCAAAATGTGTTCAAACGAGAACAGTTGGTAAAGCACCTTAGTTCTGATTAACAGGAACTCACACCATTGTTCTACAGATGCACCTTCTAATTTTGCAACATAAGCAAATTGTGTTTTTGTCTTACTAACATAATACGTTTTAATGCTTTAATACCTGCTTCAGTAGGGATCAGGGCGAACACAATTCACTGGCTGAAATCATACCTTGTACAAAGGAAGATGATTGTAATTTTTGGAGGCCAATCTTCTCAGCCCCAGGACAGTGCAGATGTTCCTCGGGGTAGTGTCCTCCTATGCCATGGTCCGAGCCAGGGATCGCAATGATGTGCGCATCACCTGCGCCATGACAGGAGCTGACGAATGCTGGATGGACCACCGCCTAATCCATCATCGACATCAACGTAGCCCCAAAGCGGAGGGGGAAGCAAATTCAGTGCTGCAAAAAAGTCAATGCGAGTGCACTAAAGGACCCAGCTAAGAGAGCCCTATATAGCCAGTGACTCACAGCTAACCTGGCGTGCCTTGACGACCCCAAGACAGAGTCCACAGCGCTTGGTCTGCCATCCATGCCTCCATAACCAGTGCCTGCAAAGAGATGCTTGGTTACTCAACCAAAACATACCAGGACTGGTTTCTTGACAATGATCACGAAATCCAAGAGCTAATAGATCACAAGCGCAGGGCATTTCTGAGCCTTAAACAACAACCCAACGCAGGAGCAGCAAAGCAGCATTACAGACTGCTCAAGGCTGAGGTCCAACAAAAAACCTGGGACCTAAAGAATAGGTGGTGAATGGAGGAAGCATAGGAGATACAGCAGCTGACCAACAACCATGATGTGCGAGGATTCTTCATCGCAGTCGAGGCCACCTACGGGCCAAACACCCAAGGCCCCACCCCACTGCTGGCCAAGAACAGGAAAACACTCATCAAGGACACCGAGGCAGTCAGGGCCCGCTGGTAGGAGTACTTAGAAGATCTCCTCAATCTAGACTCCGCCTTTGACTTGAGTGTTCTCTACTCCATCCCGCAGCATGCTACACCACCTCAGTAAGACCCAAATACTGCACGACGTAGAAAAAGCCATAAGACAGCTTAAAAACAAGGCTGCGGGTGCAGATGAAAACCCTGCTGAGGCGCTAAAATATGGCGGAGAGGCACTGTTGGCACGAATACATGACATCTCTCATCTGGAGGGAGGAGAGCATGCCAGGGGATCGCAGAGATGCAGTAATGGTGACCATCTTTTTAAAAAAAAGGGGACAAGTCCGACTGCGGTAACTACAGAGGAATCTCCCTGCTATCAGCCACTGGGAAAGTCGTCGCTAGAGTCCTCCTCAACCGTCTTCTTCCCGTGGCTGAAGAGCTCCTCCCAGAGTCACAGTGCAGATGGGCACAATGGACATGATTTTTTGCAGTGCGACAGCTGCAGGAAAAATGCAGGGAACAGCGCTAGCCCTTATACATGGCCGCCTTCGACCTTAAAAAGGCCTTTGATACTGTCAACTGTGAGGGTCTATGGAGCGTTCTCCTCCATTTCGGATGTCCCCAAAAGTTTGTCCCCATCCTTTGCCTGCTCCACGACGACATGCAGGCCATGATCCTTGCCAATGGATTCATCACAGACCCAATCCACGTCCGGACCGGGGTCAAACAGGGCTGCGTCATTGCCCCAACCCTCTTCTCAATCTTTCTTGTTGCCATGCTCCACCTCACAGTCAACAAGCTCCCTGCTGGAGTGGAGCTAAACTGCAGAACCAGTGGGAACCGGTTCAACCTTCGCAGTCTCCAGGTCAGATCCAAGACCACCCCAACCTCTGTTGTTGAGCTACAGTACGCGGACAACGCCTGCGTCTGCGCACATACAGAGACTGCACTCCAGGACATAGTCGATGTATTTACTGAGGCGTACGAAAGCATAGGCCTTGCGCTAAACATCCATAAGACGAAGGTCCTCCACCAGCCTGTCCCCTCCGCACAACACTGCCCCCCCCCCTCCCCCCCCAGTCATCAAGATCCATGATGCGGCCCTGGACATGGACCATTTCCCATATCTCGGGAGCCTCCTATCAACAAGAGCAGGCACCAATGACGAGATCCAACACCGCCACCAGTGTAGTCTTCGGCCGCCTGAGGAAAAGAGTGTTTGAAGACCAGGTCCTCAAAACTGCCACCAAGCTCATGGTCTACAGCGCTTTAGTAATACCTGCTCAGAGAGATGGACCACCATGTACAGTAGACACCTCGTTGCTGGATAAATATCACAAACGATGTCTCCAAGATCCTACAGATCTTCTGGGAGGACAGGTGCACCAACATCAGCGTCCTCATTCAGGCTAACATCCCCAGCATTGAAGCACTGACCACACTCAATCAGCTCCGCTGGGCAGGCCACACAGTCCGCATGCCAGACACGAGACTCCCAAAGCAAGTGCTCTACTCTGAGCTCCCTCATGGCAAACGAGCCAAAGGTGGGAAGGGGAAGCGGAAACGGTGCAAGGACAACCTCAAAGCCTCCCTTGATAAAGTGCGACATCCCGACTGACACCTGGGAGTCCCTGGCCCTAGACCGTCCTAAGTGGAGGAAGTGCATCTGAGAGGGCGCTGAGCACCTTAGAGTCTCAACGCTGAGAGCATGAAGAAATTAAGCGAAGACAGTGGAAAGAGCGGGCGGAAAACCAGTCCCACCCACCCTTCCCTCAACGACAATTTGTCCCACCTGTGACAGAGTCTGTGGCTCTCGTATTGGACTGTTCAGCCACCAAGGAACTCACTTCAGGAGTGGAAGCAAGTCTTCCTTGATTCCAAGGGACTGCCTATGATGTCCTACAACAGCAACTTGTATTTATATTGCGGCCATAATGTAATAAAAGGTCTGAAGGCCTTTTATTAGTTATCTGAAGGCAGATAGGAGTGTTATCAAACAAAATTTGAGACCGAGCCACATAAGGGAATATTGGGGCCGATGACCAAAAGCTTGGTCAGAGATGGGTTTTAACGAACATCTTAACGGAGGAAAAATTGTAGAGAGGCAGATCTGTTTGGAGAGGTTAATTCCAAAGCTTGAGGACTTGGCTGCTGAAGTCACGATCACCAATGGTGGAACGGTTCTGAATCAACGAGCGGAGAACGCAGATATAGCGGAGATTTGTAGGGCTGGGTGAGTGCAGCTGCAACAACACTCCAGGTACTCGATACCATCCAGACAAAGCAGATTGTTTGATTGGTAACTCATCCACCAACATTCACTCCCTCCACCAACCAACCGATCACTGTCTGCAGTCTGTACCATCTACAAAATGCACTGCAGCAACTTGCCAAGGCTTCGACAGCACCTCCAAAACATGTGACCTCCACCACTTAGAAGGACAAGGGCAGCAGTTGCATGGGATCACCACCACCTCCAATCACACACAATCGACTTGGAAATGTATGTTTTCCGCCATCTTCGCTGGGTCAAAATCCTGGAACTCCTTGTCTAGCAGCACTGTTGGGGGTACCTTTAACACACTGACTACAGTGGTTGAGGAAGGCGGCCCAACAGTACCACCTTGAAGGCAATTCGGGATGAGCAATACATGCTGGTGTCTCGTGAATGAATTTTAAGAAAAAAGTTACACAATTCTATTCACTTTAAATCTTTTGTGACACAACCTGCTTTTCATAGAATCAAAAACATAGAAATGTACAGCACTGCAGGAGGCCATTTTGGCCCATATCCACATCGGCCGACCAAGAGCTCTTGGTCCGTAGCCTTTTAGGTTACGGCACGTTAAGTGCACATCCAAGTACTTTATAAAAATGTGTTGAGTTTCTGCCTCTACCATCCTTATGGGCAGAGTTTTCCAGACCCCCACTACCCTCTGGGTGAAGAAATTTCCACTCTTATCTCCTCTGAGGAGATGACTGATATGAGGAGGAATTTCTTCTGAGGGTTGTGATCTGTGGAATTCTCTGCCCCAGAGAGCTGTGGAGGCTGGGTCATTGAATATATTTAAGGTGGACATAGCGCTCAAAAATCTGGCTAAGGGAATAAAGGGTTATGGGGAGCAGGCAGGGAAGTGGAGCTGAGTCCATGATCAGATTAGCCATGATATTAAATGGCGGAGCAGGCTCGAGGGGCCAAATGGCCTACTCCTGCTATTATTATGTTCTTGTGAATGTCTACAAAATGTTTTGATGAAGAAGAAGAAAGCTGCGGATTGCAGGAAGATATCAATGTACTGGTCAGGTGCACGGCACAGTGGAAAATGGAATTCAATCCAGATAAGTGTGAGGTAATGCATTTGGGGAGGTCTAACAAGGAAAGGGAATTAAATGGTACGACACTGAAAAGTGTAGAGGAAAAATGGGACCTTGGCGTGCAGGTCCACAGATCCCTAAAGGTAGCAGGCCAGGTAGATAAGGTGGTTTAAAAAGGCATATGGAATACTTGCCTTTTAGTCGAGACATGGAATGCAAGAGCAAGGAGGTTATGCTTAAACTCCATCAACATTAACAGCCCCAAAGCGGAGAAGACAGCAAAAGCAGTGCTGAAAAATAGTCAATGCCGGGCACATAAAGACCCAGCTAAGAGAGCCCTATACAGTTAACCTGGCATGACCCTGAGATGCAGAATGCCCACAGCGCTTGGTCTGCCATCCAGGCCTCCATAACCAGTGCCTACGAAGAGACACTTGGTCACTCAACCAGAAAACGACAGGACTGATTTGATGAGAATGATCAAGAGATCGAAGAACTAATAGATCAAGCGCAGAGCATTTCTGAGCCTCAAGCAACAACCCAACTCTGGAGCAGCAAAGCAACATTACAGGCGGCTCAAGGCTGAGGTCCAACAAAAAACCCGGGATCTAAAGAACAGGTGGTTGAATGGAGAAAGCACAGGAGATGCAACAACTAGCCAACAGCCATGATGTGCGAGGATTCTTCATCGCAGTCAAGGCTACCTACGGTCCAATCTCCCAAGGCCCCATCCCACTGCTGGCCAAGAATGAGGAAATACTCAAGGACACTGAGGCAGTCAGGGCCCTCTGGAAGGAGCACTTCGAAGATCTTCTCAACCGAGACTCTGCCTTTGACTCGCGTGTTCTTGACTCCATCATGCAACATGTGACCTGCCACCACCTCCGTGCAACCCCAATGTTGCACGAGATAGGAAAAGCCAGAAGACAGCTCAAGAACAACAAGGCTACAGGAGCGGTTGGAATCCCTGCTGAGACGCTAAAGTGTGGTGGAGAGGCGCTGTTGGCGTGGATACATGACCCCTCTCATTTGGAGGGAGGAGAGCATGCCGGGAGATCTCATACAGCGATCATGACCATCTTTAAAAAAGGGGACAAGTCCGACCGGCAATTACAGAGGAATCTCCCTGCTATCAGCCACTGGGAAAGTTGTCGCTCGAGTCCTCCTCAACCGTCTTCTCCCTGTGGCCGAGGAGCTCCTCCGGAGTCGCAGTGCAGATTTCGTCCCCTACGGGGCACAACGGACATGATCTTTGCAGCTTGACAGCTGCAGGAAAAATGCAGGGAGCAGTGCCAGCCCTTGTACATGGCCGCCTTCGAACTTACAAAGGCCTTCGACACTGTCAACTGTGAGGGTGTATAGAGTGTCCTCCTCCATTTCGGATGCCCCCAAAAGTTTGTCAACATCGTTCGCCTGCTCCACAACGACATGCAGGCCGTGATCCTTGCCAAAGGATCCATTACAGACTTAATCCACATCTGGACTGGGGTCAACCAGGGCTGAGTCATCGCTCCAACCCTCTTAATCTTCCTTGCTGCCATGCTCCACCTCCGTCAACAAGCTCCCTGCTGGAGTGGAATTAAACTACAGAACCAGTGGGAAGCTGTTTAACCTTCGCCGCCTCCAGACCAGGTCCAAGATCACTCCAACCTCTGTCGTTGAGCTACAGTACGCAGACGACCCCTGCATCTGTGCACATTGAGGTTGAACTCCATAATATAGTCCATGTATTTACTGAGGCATACGAAAGCATAGGCCTTATGCTAAACATCTGTAAGACAAAGGTCCTTCACCAGCCTGTCCTTGCCGCTCAGCACTGCTCCCCATTCATCAAGATTCACGGCGTGGCCTTCGACAACGTGGACAATTTCCCGTACTTCGGGAGCCTCATCAACAGAAGCAGATATTGATGAGATTCAACACCATCTTTAATGAGCCAGTGTAGCCTTCGGCCACCTGAGTAAAAGTGTGTTTCAAGACCAGGTCCTCAAATCATGGTCTACAGGACTGTAGTAATACCCGCCTTCTTGTATGGCTTAGAGGCATGGACCATGTACAGTAGACACCAAGTCGCTGGAGAGCGATCGCCAACGATGTCTCCGCAATATCCTACAAATCCCTTGGGAGGACAGGCGAACCAACATCAGCGTCCTCGTCCAGGCTAACATCCCCATCATTGAAGCACTGACCACACTCTATCAGCTCCGTTGGGCAGGCCACATAGTTCGCATGCCTGACACGACACTCCCAAAGCAAATGTTTTATGCAGAGCTCCTTCACGGCAAATGAGCCAAAGGTGGGCAGCGGAAGCATTACAAGGACACCCTCAAAGCCTCCCTGATGAAGTGCGACATCCCCACTGACACCTGGGAGTGCCTGGCCCAAGACCGCCCTAAGTGGAGAAAGTGCATCTGGGAGGGCGCTGAGCACCTAGAGTCTCAACGCTGAGAGCATGCAGAAATTAAGCGAAGACAGCGGAAAGAGCGTGTGGCAAACCAGTCCCACCCACCCTTCCCTCAACGACTATTTGCCCACCTGTGACAGTCTGTGGCTCTCGTATTGGACTGTCCAGCCACCAAGGAACTCACTTCAGGAGTGGAAGCAAGTCTTCCTTGATTCCGAGGGACTGCCTATGATATGCTTAAACTGTATAAAACTTTGGTTAGGCCGCAGTTGGAGTACTGTGTGCAGTTCTGGTCACCACATTATAGGAAAGATGTGATTGCACTGGAAAGGGAACAGAGGAGATTTACAAAAACTTTGCCTGGACTGGAGAATTTTCTCTGAGGAAAGGTTGGAGATGCTTGGTCTATTTTCTTTGGAGCAGAGGGGAGACCTGATTGAGGTGTATAAAATTGAGGGGCCTGGATAGGAAGGACTGGTTTCCTTTGGCAGAGGGGGTCAAGAACCAGGGGCATAAATTTAAAGAAAATGGGGGGAGGTTTAGAGTAGATCTGAGGGGAAATGTCTTTACCCAGAGGGTGGTGGGGGTCTGGAACTCACTGCCTGAAAGGATGTTGGAGGCAGAAACCCTCAACACATTTATTTAAGTGCACATCCAAGAATTTTTTTTTTTTAATGTGCAGTAAACTGCAGGGTTACAGACCAAGAGCTGGAAAGTGGGATTAGGCTGGATAGCTCTTGGCCGGCTTGGACACGATGGGCCAAAAGGACCGAAATTGGCTTGCTTCCGTGCTGTAAATTTCTATGATAAATTTCCAGGACCGGATGAAATATATCCGAGGCTATTAAAAGAAGCAAAGGAGGAAATTGCGAAGGCTCTGACCATCAATTTACAATCCTCCCTCGCTACAGGGGTTGTGCCAGAGCATCATCATCATAGGCAGTCTCTCGGCATCGAGGAAGACTTGCTTCCACTCTTAACATTAGTTCTTAAGTGGCTGAACAGTCTAATACGAGAACCGCAGTCTGTCACAGGTGGGATAAATAGTCGTTGAGGGAAGGGGTGGGTGGGACTGGTTTGCCGCATGCTCTTTCCGCTGTTGGTGCTTGATTTCTGCATGCTCAATGATGAGACTCGAGGTGCACAGTGCCCTCCCGGATGCACTTCCTCCACTTAGGGCGGGTTTTGGCCAGGGACTCCCAGGTGTCAGTGGGGATGTCACACTTTATCAGGCATTGGAGATCTGTTAATGCTGAACCTTGAGTGGAGTTAATCTGCAGGTCAAGCAGGAAATTGTTCAACCACCTCTGCCTCCAGTCCAGATCCAAGATTGTTCCAGCCTCTTTTATTGAATTACAATATGCAGATGGCGCTTGCATTTGTGTGCACTGAGTCTCAACTCCAAACCATCATTGACATCTACACTAAAGCGTACAAGAGTCTGGGCCTACATTAGACATCAGAAAGGCACAGGTTCTCTACCAACCTGCAGCCGCCACACAGTACTGCTCCCTGATTATCAAGATCCATGGACAGTGGGAGCCTACTAAGTCCAACACCGCCTTCAGTGTGCCAGTGCAGCCTTTGGTCACCTGAGGAAGAGAATGCTTGAAGATCAGGGCCTCAAACCCGGCGTCAAGGGCATGGTCTATAGGGCAGTAATGATACCTGCCCTCCTATATGCTTTACAGACATGGACTATGTACAGGAGGCACCTCAAAGCACTGGAGAAGTACCACTAACGCTGCCTCCACAAAATCCTGGAAATTCATTGGCAGGATAGGCGTACCAATGTCAGCGTGTTCTCGGGTCAGCATCGAGGCATTGACCACGCTTGATGAGCGGGCAACATGCCTGATACAAGACTCCCGAAACAAGCACTAAGTTTTGTCATAGCAGGCGAGCCCCGGGAGGACAGCCTTAAAGCCTCATTGAAAAAAATGTAACATCCCCACTGACTTGGGAATCCCTGGCCCAAGACCACTCAAAGTGGCGGAGAAGCAACCGAGAAGGCACCAAACACTTCGAGGCTCTTTGTCGGGAGCACGCCGAAACCAAGTACAAACAGAAGGAGCGTATGGCAAATTAAGCACCATCTGCCCCACCTGTGACAGAGACTGTAGATCCCACATTGGTCTCGTCTGTTACCTTGGAACTCATTTTAGTGTGGAAGCAAGTCATCCTTGACTCCGGGAGACTGCCTAAGATTGTTTAAAAAGGGAGGAAGTGTTAAACCGAGCAATTACAGGCCAGTTAGTTTAACCTCTGTGGTTGGTGAATTATTGGAATCCATTCTGAGGGATAATATAAACCTTCATTTAGAAATGCACAGATTAATCAAAGACAATCAGCATGGATTTGTTAGGGGAAGGTCATGTCTGACTTACACGATTGAGTTCTTTGAGGAGGTAACTAGAAGGGTTGCTAGTTTACATGGATTTTAGCAAGATTTTTGACCAGGTCCCACATGGCTGGCTGATCAAAAAAGTAAAAGCCCATGGGATCCAAGGTGGAGTGGCAAATTGGCTCAGTGGCAGGAAGCAAAGGGTAATGGTTGAGGGGAGTTTTTGCGATTTGGTAGACTGTTTCCAGTGGGGTTCCACAGGGCTCCGTACTCAGTCCCTTACTTTTAATAGTTATATATTAATGATTTTGACTTAAATGTAGGGGGCATGGTAAAGAAATTTGCAGATAATACAAAAATTAGCCATGTGGTTGACAGTGAGGAGGAAAACTCTAGACTGCAGGAAGATATCGATAAACTGGTCAGTGAAGCAGAAAAGTGGCAAATGGAATTCAATCCGGAAAAGTGTGGGGTAATGCATTTGGGGAAGAGCAACAAAGCAAAGCAATACACAATAAATGGGATGATACTGAGGTGTGAAGGAACAGAGGGACCTTGGAATATATGTCCACAGATCCTTAAAGATTTTGGGACAGGTCGATAAGGTAGTTCAAAAGACATACGGAATGCTTTCCTTGATTAGTCGAGGCATAGAATACAAGAGCAGGTAAATTTTGCTAGAACTGTATACAACACTAGGCCACAGCTTGAGTGCTATGTGCAGTTCTGGTCACCACATTACAGGAAAGATGTGATTGCACCAGAAAGGGTCCAGAGGAGATTTACGAGAATGTTGCCAGGACTGGAACACTTTAAGTTAGGAGAAAAGATTGGATAGGCTGGGGTTGTTATCCTTGGAACTGAGGATGATGCGGGGAGATTTAATTGAAGTGTATAAAATTGAGGAAATTAGATAGAGTGGATAGGAAGGACCTATTTTCCTTTAGAGGGGTCAATAACCAGGGGCCATTGATTTAAAGTAGTTGGTAGAAAGATTAGAGCGGCGATGAGGAAAAATGTCTTCACCCAGAGGATGGTGGGGGTCTGGAACACGCTGCCTGAAAGGATGGTAGAGGCAGAAATCCTCATCACATTTAAAAAGATACTTGGATGTGCACTTTAAGTGACGTAATCTACAGGGCTACAGACCTAGTGCTGGAAGGTGGGATTAGGCAGGGTAGCTCTTTTTCGACTGGGACGGGCCGAATAGCCTCCTTCTGTGATTCTACGAAAATAAAGGTTTCAATGTTTGAACACAAGAACACTGAACAGGAGTAGGCCATCTAGCCCCTCGAGCCTGCTCCGCCACTCAACAAGATCATGGCTGATCTGGCCGTGGACTCAGCTCCACTTACCCGCCCGCTCCCCATAACCCTTAATTCCCTTATTGGTTAAAAATCTATCTATCTGTGATTTGAATACATTCAATGAGCTAGCCTCAACTGCTTTCCTGGGCAGAGAATTCCACAGATTCACAATCCTCTGGGAGAAGAAAATCCTTCTCAACTCAGTTTTAAATTGGCTCCCCTGTATTTTGAGGCTGTGCCCCTAGTTCTAGTCTCCCCAACCAGTGGAAACAACCTCTCTGCCTCTATCTTGTCTATCCCTTTCATTATTTTAAATGTTTCTATAAAATTACCCCTCATCCTTCTGAACTCCAATGAGTAAAGACCCAGTCTACTCAATCTATCATCATAAGGTAACCCCCTCATCTCCGGAATCAGCCTAGTGAATCGTCTCTGTACCCCCTCCAAAGCTAGTATATCCTTCCTTAAGTAAGGTGACCAAAACTGCACGCAGTACTCCTGGTGCGGCCTCACCAATACCCTGTACAGTTACAGTTGCAGCAGGACCTCCCTGCTTTTGTACTCCATCCCTCTCGCAATGAAGGCCAACATTCCATTCGCCTTCCTGATTACCTGCTGCACCTGCAAACTAACCTTTTGGGATTCATGCACAAGGACCCCCAGGTCCCTCTGCACTGCAGCATGTTGTAATTTCTCCCCATTCAAATAATATTCCCTTTTACTGTTTTTTTTTTTTTCCCAAGATGGATGACCTCACATTTTCCGACATTGTATTCCATCTGCCAAACCTTAGCCCATTCGCTTAACCTATCTAAATCTCTTTGCAGCCTCTCTGTCCTCTACACAACCCGCTTTCCCATTAATCTTTGTGTCATCTGCAAATTTTATTACACTACACTCTGTCCCCTCTTCCAGGTCATCTATGTATATTGTAAACAGTTGTGGTCCCAGCACCGATCCCTGTGCACACCACCGATTTTCAACCCGAAAAGGACCCATTTACCCCGACTCTCTGCTTTCTGTTTGCCAGCCAATTCTCTATCCATGCTAATACATTTCCACTGTACCTTTATCTTCTGCAGTAAACTTTTGTGTGCACCTTATCGAATGCCTTTTGGAAATCTAAATACACCACATCCAACGGTATACCTCTATCCACCATGCTCGTTATATCCTCAAAGAATTCCAGTAAATTAGTTAAACATGATTTCCCCTTCATGAATCCATGTTGCGTCTGCTTGATTGCACTATTCCTATCTAGATGTCCCGCTATTTCTTCCTTAATGATAGCTTCAAGCATTTTCCCCAATGCAGATGTTAAACTAACCGGCCTATAGTTACCTGCCTTTTGTCTGCCCCCTTTTTTAAACACAGGCGTTACATTAGCTGCTTTCCAATCCGATGGTACCTCCCCAGAGTCCAGAGAATTTTGGTAGATTATAACGAATGCATCTGCTATAACTTCCGCCATCTCTTTTAATACCCTGGGATGCATTTCATCAGGACCAGGGAACTTGTCTACCTTGAGATCCATTAGCCTGTCCAGCACTACCCCCCGCGTGATAGTGATTGTCTCAAGGTCCTCCCTTCCCATATTCCCGCGACCAGCAACTTTTGGCATGGTTTTTGTGTCTTCCACTGTGAAGACCGAAGCAAAATAATTGTTTCAGGTCTCAGCCATTTCCACATTTCCCATTATTAAATCCCCCTTCTCATCTTCTAAGGGACCAACATTTACTTTAGTCACACTTTTCCGTTTTATATATCGATAAAAGCTTTTATATTCCGTTTTTATGTTTTGTGCAAGTTTACTTTCGTAATCTATCTTTCCTTTCTTTTTTATTGCTTTCTTAGTCATTCTTTGCTATCATTTAAAATGTTCCCAATCTTCTAGTTTCCCACTAACCTTGGCCACCTTATACACATTGGTTTTTAATTTGATACACTCCTTTATTTCCTTGGTTATCCACAGCTGGTTATCCCTTCTCTTACCGCCCTTCTTTTTCACTGGAATATATTTTTGTTGAGCACTATGAAAGAGCTCCTTAAAAGTCTTCCACTGTTCTTCAATTGTGCCACCGTTTAGTCTGTGTTCCCAGTCTACTTTAGCTAAATCTGCTCTCATCCCACTGTAGTCCCTTTTGTTTAAGCATAGTACGCTCGTTTGAGACACTACTTCTTCACCTTCAATCTGTATTACAAATTCAACCATACTGTGATCACTCATTCTGAGAGGATCTTTTACTAGGAAATCGTTTATTATTTGTTTCATTACACAGGAACAGATCTAAGATAGCTTGCTCCCTTGTAGGTTCTGTAACATACTGTTCTAAGAAACAATCCCATATGCAACCTATGAATTCCTCCTCAAGGCTACCCCATGCGATTTGATTTGACCAATCGACACGTAGGTTAAAATCCCCCATGATTACTGTCGTTCCTTTTTCACATGCCTCCATTATTCCCTTGATTATTGTCCGCCCACCGTGAAGTTATTATTTGGGGGCCTATAAACTATGCCCACCAGTAACTTTTTCCCCTTACTATCTCTAATCTCCACCCACAATGATTCAACATTTTGTTCATTAGAGCCAATATCATCTCTCACAACTGCCCTGATATCATCCTTTATTAACAGAGCTACCCCACCTCCTTTCCCTTCTTGCCTATCTTTTTGAATTGTCAGATACCCCTGTATGTTTAATGACAGTGCATTAACAGAAACTTTAGATGAATATTGGATATTAGTTGGTATGATTGCATTAGGATGAGGCTGTGTTTGAGAGGTGGCTAGTGAGATGGGAACGTGATAATGTACATAGCGACGAATGGATGGAGGTGCAAAGTAAGTTGGTGTGAGTTAAGATATGCAGGAGTAAGGTAGGGAAGGCAGAGTGATGGAAATGTGATGAGAGACACAGGTGGATGAAGATGTGTGGCATTGTACTAATGTTTTGTGATCTAATGAGATCATTTAAAGGTTTGCGTCACTACACCCAGGTCCTCCTGACGATATCCCTGCTTGTGCCCTCATCTGCAATGTGCAACCAGGTTGTGTTGGTCTCCTGGAGAGGTCTTTTCTGCCCATGCGTGCTGTGACTCCCTCCATAAGCATATGGAGGGAGTCATAAGAGAACCTGGGTGCAGCCCTTGTCACTATTGGCAGCACTTCAGTGCTGTATAACACTGACAGCACAAATGTCAAAAGTAAGGTGGCCATGGCCCCTTTAAGGAAACCGGCTGACGCGCCATGAATAATGACACCAGACCTGCTTCCTCTAATTGGACCGGGGAATGCACTGGGTGGGCTTAACAAGCCCATCAATGTAAATTTATTTTGGGCAGTGGGATGGATCCAGCAGTGGGACTGCAACCTGCCACTAACATAGCCCACACTGGACCTGCCGAGGTGAGCAAAATTCTGGCCTATGACACTATGTTCCAGACTCTCCAAGCAGGGGAAATAGCCTCTCAACATCTACCCTGTCAAGCCCTCTGAGTTTTATGATTCAATAAAATAACCTGTCATTCTTGACTCCAGAGAATATAGACTCGTTCGTCACAATTTCTCTTCAGGGCAGCTCTCGCATCCTAGGAATCAATCTTGTGAAACTTCATTGCAGCTCTTCATAGATATCCTTCCTTGGGTAATGAGACCAAAACTGTACACTAATCCAGGTGTGGACTCGCCTAAGCCCTATATAATTGCAACAAAACTTCTTTACTCATACTCCAACCCCCTTGCAATAAAGGCTAACATGCCATTTACCTTCCCAATTGTTTGCTGTACCTGCATGTTAACTTTTTGTGATTTGTGTACGAGGACAACAAAATCCCTCTGTCAACATTTACTAGTGTCTCGACTTTTAAATAAATAAATAATTCTGCTTTTCTATTCTTCCTACAAAAGTGAATAATTTTGCATTTAACCTGTCTATATATCCCTCTGCAGCTTTTTTGCATCTTCCTCACAGCCTTCTTTCCCACCAAGCCTTGTAGTCTCAACAAACTTTGATATATTATACTTGGTCAACAACAACTTGTATTTATATAGCACCTTTTAATATAGTGAAGCGTCCCAAGGTGCTTCACAGGGTATTATGCAATAAAAATTTGACACCAAGCAGCATAAGTAGAAATTAGCGCAAGTGACCAAAAGCTTGTTCAAAGAGGTATGTTTTAAGGAGGATCGAGAGGCAGAGAAGTTTAGGCAGGGAGTTCCAGAGCTTGGGGCCTAGGCAACAGAAGGCATGGCCGATGGTTGAGCGATTACAATCGGGGATGCTCAGGAGGACAGAATTAGAGGAGCGCAGACATCTCGTGGGGTGGGGGGAGTTGTGGGGCTGGAAGAGATTAGAGATAGGAAGGGGCCATGGAGGATTTGAAGATAAGGCCCCTCCTCTAAGTCAGTGATGATTATTATAGATAACTGAGTGCCAAGTACTGATCCTTGCAACACCCCACTAGTTACACCCTGCGATACTGAAAATGACTAGTTTATTCCTACACTCTATTTTCTGTCGGTTAGCCAATCCTCAATCCATGCTAATATATTACCCCAATCCCATGAGTCCTACACTTGTGTAACAATCTCTTGTGTGGCACCTTATCAAATGCCTTCTGAAAATCAAAAAAAATAGATCCACTGTTTTCTCCCTTATCTGCCCTGCTAGTTACAACCTCAAAATACTTAGATTTATCAAATACTATTTCTCTTCCATAAAACCGTTTACTCTGCTAATATTCTGATTGAACAAGTGCCCTGTTACCACATCCTTAACAATAGATTCTAGCATTTTCCCTACTACTGATGTCAGGCTAACTAACCTATAGTTCCCTGTTTGCTTTCTTCCTTTCTTGAAAAGTGGGGTTACATTTGCTACCTTCCAACCCACAGGGATCATTCTCAAATCTAGGGAATTCTGGAAGATCAAAGCTAATGCACCCACTATCTCTGCAGCAATCTGTTTTAAAACCCGAGGGTGTAGGCCTTCAGGTACAGGGGATTTGTCAGCTGTTAGTCCCATTAATTTCTCAAGTACGTTTTTTTAATAAGATTAATTACTTTAATTTTCTTCACTCATTATTCCCTCAGTTCCCCACAATTTCCAGTATCTCTGTGTCTTCTACTGTGAAGACAGACACTATTTAACGTGTCTGCCTTTTTCTTCTTCCCCCATTACAATTTCTCCTGTCTCTGTCTCTAAGGGACCCACTTATCTACCGTCATATCTTTTCATCTAATTTCCCATATGCTTTGGCCAACTCTCCTCTCGTACCTCTAATTGGCTTTGTTTAAATTTAAGACCCTAGTTTCAGACTTAACCACATCTCCGATTCCATATGAAATTCTATCATTATGATCACTGTTCCACAGAGGATCCTTTATTATAAGATTACTAATTAACCCTGTCTCATGACAATTTTACAAGATCTAAAAAAAATTTAAATGGTGACATTGGGAAATATTGACGTTCAAAGGGACCTGGATGTCCTTGTACATGAATCGCAATGTTAACGCGCAGGTACAGCAAGCAATTTGGATAGCAAATGGTATGTTAATCTTTATACAAAAGGATTGGACTATGAGCAAGGAAGTCTTACTGCAATTATATAGGGCCTTGGTGAGACCACACCTGGCGTACGGTGCACAATCTTGGTCTCTTTACCTGAGAGAGGATATACTTGCCTTAGAGGATGGGCAACAAAGGTTCACTAGACTGATTCCTGGGATGGGGGTATTGTCCTATGAGAGATTGAGGAGGTTCACCCGAGGTGTGATCTCATTTGAATGGATCATTTTCTTACAGGGCTTGACAGAGTAAATGCTAAGAGGATATTTCCCCTAGCTGGGTATTCTAGAACTAGAGGTCACAGTCTCTGAATAAGTGGTCGGTCATTTAGGACTGAGATTTGGAGAAATTTCTTCACTTAAAGGATTGTGAATTTTTGGAATTCTCTACCTCAGAGGGCTGTGGATGCTCAGTTGAATATATTCAAGATCGAGATTGAATTTATTTTTGGACATTGAGGAAATCAAGGGATATGGGGATAGTGTGGTAAGAGTTTAGATAGATCAGCCATGGTCGTATTGCATGGCGGAGCAGGCGCGAATGGCCTATTTCATAAGAACATAAGAATTAGGAGCAGTAGTAGGCCATATTGCCCTTTGAGCCAGCTCCGCCACATGATCAATAAATCTGCTGATCTTTGACCTCCACTCCATTTTCCTTCCCAATCCTTATATCCCTTGATTCCCATAGAATCCAAGTTTCTTGTGTTCTTGAATTGCTCAGTCATTTGGATGCAGTCAAAACTGATTAACTCGGTACCCTAGAACTATGTTGTCCAATACGAATCGCTAACTAGCCACAAGTGTGGCTATGGCAAAACCATTCTAGCCACGTGCACTAATTTTAGTGGATAATGACTTGCACACAATGTCGCATGTAAATTTACTTAAACATACTGTAATTCAATGTGAAAGTTTCCAATCTTCCCCAGATTTTGGAATTCTGGTATGTATTTCAGATACATCATATCTTGGAGCAGCTTCTATGTTTTTGTCCAGCGGTTACGAAATGTACTTTGATTTTATCAGTGATTGCTGAGAACTTTGAGATGTGCCAGACCTTCCCCTGCTCTCCATCCAGGACATGATTGGATGCTGCTGTCCATTACCATGAAATGTCCTGTTAGAAAGCTCATTATTGGTTGGGTTTGTTTTCTTCTGCTAGCCTGATGCACTAATTCTGATTTGTCAAGCTGACTAAAATAGCAGCTCCCCTCTATACAATATTGCTCGTATTTCTATGGTGCTGGTGTTTGGCATTTTCTTCTCTTTGCACACCATTTTAGCCATTAACCAATTAGCAGTAATCAAGTAAAATACTTTAACGTATTCACAAGCATGTTTTTCAGTATGAATGTTTTGTCATTTCAGGAACCTTGACTAAAGTAAGATTTGGTGTCCACGGAGGGGAGGAAATTATTACCTTCAGCATAACACATTTTAGCTGAATTCATTAAGGCTTCTTAGCCCAGCATCTTCTCAAAAGCCATCTTGTCATTCACTGTGGGAGATATAAGTTTAGAAAAAGACAATAAAGAGAGATCCCAATTGTATTTTTTCATGTAAGGAGGAAATATCCCCCAGTCTCTGAAGTTGATCCTAATACAACTTACTTTAGTTGTACGCTTATATGGGAAGATTATGCTAATATCTGGATATAGACTAGTGTTTTCATTGAAAGTTGCATGGACTTTTGAATGCCCATTCCTAAAATGTGTCCTCTCAAATTGACAGAAGTTAATACAACTACAATTCTCATTATAAACCTGAAAGGACTACTCTCAGTCAGTAAAAAGAAAGGAAAGAAAGTGAAAATATATTTTGACTCTGCATTTGATATCCTGAACACTACCAAGTTGGTGTATGGCGAGGAGAAAGTGCTGGCAAGTTTTCAAGATTTTCACATGGTTCTCAATAAGCTATATTGGTGTGGTGAAGGGAGATGAGAATTCAATAGATTGCACCTCAATTAATATAACTGCAAATCTCAACCTATTATACAAATGCTTGAATTACAGAAATTGGTCTGGCCTCCTGTAGAAGCTCAACTGAAGACCACGGACCTGGTCCCAAATGAGGTATGAGCAATATGATTAAATATCAGAATTTCATAGGGATCAGGTGGAGACAAACATTGAAGAAGTAATTTGATGTTGCAATAGAGCAGAGAAGGAAATTGTAAGTTTCTACGGAAAGATGAGCTGAATTGCCTCTGACATCTGTACTTGCCTTTCAGAAGTTGAGGCACTCAATGATTTTAATATTCATAAGGGAAGATGTTTTGATTTATCACAATTTTGCAGCACAGAAACTTGGCATACCTATTGCAAGTATAAAAGAAAGCATTTTTCATCAGCTCCCGATTTTTAGAAATATATTTGGTACTGTTTATATGACAGTAATTCATTTGTGCTTTCAGTAACTGTTTCCATTTTAATTATTCATATGTGGAACAGACCTGCATTTATTGTCCAACCTTAATTACCCTTGAGAAAGTGGTGGTGAGCCTCTTTCTCGAACCACTGCCATCCATATGGTGAAGGTACTCCGACAGTGCTGTTGGTAAGGAATTCCAGGATTTTGACCCAGTGACAATGAAGGAACAACAATTATAGTTCTAAGTCAGGTTGGTATGTAACTTGGAGGTGGTGTCGCCATGTGCCTGCTGTCCTTGTCCTGCTAGATGGTAGAAGTTGCGGGTTTGGGAGGTGCTGCCGAAGAAGCCTTGGTGAGTTGTTGCACTGCATCTTGTTTATGGTACACACTAGTCACATTGGGTTGGTGGTGATGGGAATTAATGTTTAAGGTGGATGGGATGCTGATCAAGTGGGCTGCTTTATCCTGGAAGATTAGATGGTGTTGAGCTGCTTGAGTGTTGCTGGAGCTGCATTGATTCAGGCAAGTGAAGAATATTTCATCACTCCACTGATTTGTTCCTCGTAGGTGGTGGAAAGGCTTTGGTGAGTTGGAAGGTGAGGTATTTACTCCAGAATTCCCAGCCTTTGGCCTGCTCTTTTAGCCACAGTATTTATGTGGCTGGTCCAGATAAATTTCTGGTCAGTGGTGACCCCCAGGATGTTGATGATGGTAATGCCATTGAATGTCAAAGGAAGGTGGTTAGACTCTTGTTGGAGATGGTCATTACCTGGCACTTGTGTGGCATGAATGTACTTGCCACTTATCAGCCCGAGACTGAATGTTGTCCAGGTCTTGCTGCATGCGGGCATGAACTGGCTTCATTATCAGTAGTTGCGAATGGAACTGAACACTGTGCAATCATCAGCGAACATCCCCACTTCTGAAGCAGCTGAAGATTGGCCTTTATTGCAAAGGGGATGGAGTATAAAATCAGGGAAGTCTTGCTACAGTTGTACACCTGGAATACTGCTTGCAGTTTGGTTTCCATATTTACAAAAGGCTATACTTGTTTTGGAGGCAGTTCAGAGACAGTTCACAAGGTTGCTTCCAGAGATGAAGGGGTTGTCTTATGAGGAAAGGTTGAGTAAGTTGGGCCTCTACTCATTGGAATTCAGAAGACTGAGAGATAATCTTATTGAAACTTATAAGATTATGAGGGGGCTTGACGAGGTGGATGCAGAGAGGATGTTTCCACTGATGGGGGTGACTAGAACTAGAGGATATAATCTTAGAATAAGGGACCGCCCATTTAAAACTGATGAGGAATTTCTTATACAGAAATAGACAGTTCCTTAAATGATAAGGGAATAAGGGGTTATGGAGAACGGGCAGGGAAGTGGACCTGAGTCCATGATAGGATCAGCCATGATCGTATTAGAAACTTAGAAACTAGGTGCAGGAGTAGGCCCTTCGAGTCTGCACCACCATTCAATATGATCATGACTGATCATGCAACTTCAGTACCCCATTCCTGCTTTCTCTCCAAACCCCTTGATCCCTTTAGCCGTAAGGGCCACATCTAATCCCTTTTGAATATATCTAACGAACTGGCCTCAACAACTTTGTGGTAGAGAATTTCACAGGTTCACAATTCTGAGTGAAGAAGTTTCTCCTCATCTCGGTACTAAATGGCTTACCCCCTCATCCTTTGACTGTGACCCCTGGTTCTGGAATTCCCCAACATCGGGAACATTTTTCCTGCATCTAACCTGTCCAATCCCTCAAAATCTTATGTTTCTATGAGAACTCCTCTCATTCTTCTAAATTCCAGTGAATATAAGCCTAGTCGATCCAGTCTTTCTTCATGTCAGTCCTGCCATCCTGGGAATCATTCTGGTGAACCTTCGCTGCATTCCCTCAATAGCAAGAATGTCCTTCCTCAGATTAGGAGACCAAAACTGTACATAGTATTCAAGGTGTGGCCTCACCAATGCCCTGTACAACTGCAGCAAGACTCCCCCTCTACTCTCATCCTTCTGCTATGAAGGCCAACATGCCATTTGCATTCTTCACCGCCTGCTGTACCTGCATGCCAACTTTCAATGTCTGATGTACCATGACACCCAGGTCTTGTTGCTCCTCCCCTTTTCCTAATCTGTCACCATTCAGATAATAATCTGCCTTCCTGTTTTTGCCACCATTTATCTACATTATCTACATTATACTGCATCTGCCATGCATTTGCCTACTCTCCTAACCTGTCCAAAGCACCCTGCAGCCTCTTCATATCCTCCCCACAGCTCTCACTGCCATGCAGCTTAGTGCCATCTGCAAACTTGGAGATATTACTTTCAATTTCTTGTCCAAATTATTAATGTATATTGTGAATAGCTGGGGTCCCAGCACTGAACCCTGCGGTATCCCACTAGTCACTGCCTGCCATTCTGAAAAGGACCTGTTTATTCCTACTTTTTGCTTCCTGTCTGCCAACCAGTTCTCTATCCATGTCAATACATTACCCCCAATACCATGTGCTTCAATTGTGCACATTAATCTCTTGTGTGGGACCTGGTCAAAAGCCTTTTGAAATTCCAAATACACCACATCCACTGGTTCTCTCTCGTCCACTCTACTAGTTAAATCCTCACAAAAATTCTAGAAGATTTGTCAAGCATGATTTCCCTTTCATAAATCCATGCTGACTTAGACCGATCGTGTCACTGCTTTTCAAATGCGCTGCTATTACATCTTTAATAATTGATTCCAACATTTTCCCCACTACCCATGTCAGGCCAACCAGTCTATAATTCCCAGTTTTCTCTCTTCCCTCCTTTTTTTAAAAAGTGGGGTTAGATTAGCTACCCACCAATCCATAGGAACTGATCCAGAGTCTATTGAATGTTGGAAAATGACTACCAATGCATCCACTATTTCTAGTGCCATTCCCTTAAGTATTCTGGGATGCAGACAATCAGGCCCTGTGGATTTATCGGCCTTTAATCCCATCAATTTCCCTAACACAATTTCTTGACTAATGAGGATTTGCTTCAGTTCCTCCTCCGCTAGACCCTCGGTCCCCTAGTATTTCCGGAAGGTTATTGTCTTAGTGAAGACAGAACCAAAGTATTTGTTCAATTCGTCTGCCATTTCTTTGTTCCCCATTATAAATTCACCTGATTCTGACTGTAATGGAGCTACATTTGTCGTCTTTAACTTTTTTTCTACTCATATATTTTAGAAGCTTATGCAGTCAGTTTTTATGTTCCCTGCAAGCTTACTCTCATACGCTCTCTTCCCCTTCCTAATTAAATCCTTTGTCCTCCTCTGCTGAATTCTAAATTTCTTCCAGTCCCTAGGTTTGCTGCTTTTTCTGGCCAATTTATATGCCTCTTCCTTGGATTTCCCTTGTTAGCCACGGTTGAGCCATCTTAACCATTTTATTTTTATACCAGACAGGGATGTACAATTGTTGAAGTTCATCCATGTGATCTTTAAATGTCTGTCATTGCCTATCCACTGTCAACCCTTTAAGTATCATTTGCCAGTCCATCTTAGCCAATTCACGTCTCATAGCATTGAAGTTACCTTTCTTTAAGTTCAGGACCCTAGTCTCGGAATTAACTGTCTCACTCTCCACCTTAATGAAGAATTCTACCATATTATGATCACTCTTACCCCAAGGAGCCTCGCACAACAAGATTGCTAATTAATCCCCCCTCATTACTCAACGCCCAGTCTACGATGGCCAGCTTTCTAGTTGATTCCTCGACATAATAGTCTAGAAAACCATCCCTAATACACTCCAGGAAATCCTCCTCCACCGTAATGCTACCAGTTTGGTTAGCCTAATCTATATGTAGATTAAAGTCACCCATGGTCACTGCTGTACCTTTATTGCACGCATCCCTAATTTTCTGTTTGATGCCATCCCCAGCCTCACTACTACTGTTTGGTGGTCTGTACACAACTTCCATTAGTGTTTTCTGCCCTTTGGTGTTCCGCAGCTCTACCTACAGATTCCACATCATCCAAGCTAATGTCCTTTCTTACTATTGCGTTAATCTACTCTTTAACCAGCAATGCTACACCACTTCCTTTTCCTTTCTGTCTATCCTTCCTGAATATTGAATACCCCTGGATGTTGAGTTCCCAGCCTTGGTCATCCTGGAGCCATGTCTCTGTGATGCCAATTATATCATATTCATTAATTGCTGCCTGTGTCGTTCATTCGTCCACCTTATTACGAATACTCCTCGCATTGAGACACAGAACCTTCAGGCTTGTGTTTTTTTTTTAAACACTTTGTCCTTTTAGAATTATGTTGTAATGTGGCCCTTTTTGATTTTTGCCTTTGATTTCTCTGCCCTCCACTTTTCCTTATCTCCTTTCTACCTTTTGCTTCTGCCCCCATTTTACTTCCCTCTGTCTCCTTGCATAGATTCCCATCCCCCTGACATATTAGTTTAAACCCTCCCCAACAGCACTAGCAAACAGTCCCCCTAGAACATCGGTTCCAGTCCTGCCCAGGTGCAGACCATCCGGTTTGTACTGGTTCCTCCTCCCCCAGAACCTGTTCCAATGTCCCAGGAATTTGAATCCCTCCCTTCTGCACCATTCCTCAAGCCACATATTTATCTTAACTATCCTGCTATTTCTACTCTGACTAGCACATGGCACTGGTAGCAATCTTGAGATTACTACCTTTTGAGGTCCTACTTTTTAATTTAACTCCTCGCTCCCTAAATTCAGCTTGTAGGACCTCATCCCATTTTTTTACCTATATCGTTGGTACCTATATGCATCACAACAACTGGCTGTTCACCCTCCCCCTCCAGAATGCCCTGCAACCGCTCCGAGGCATCCTTGACCCTTGCACCAGGGAGTCAACATACCATCCTGGAGTCTCGATTGTGGCCGCAGAAACGCCTATCTATTCTCCTTATAAATAGAATCCCCTACCACTAAGGCTCTCCCACTCTCTTTCCTGCCCTCCTGTGCAGCAGAGCCACCCCTGGTGCCATTAACTTGGCTGCTGCTGCCTTCCCCTGATGAGAGCCATCTCCCCCAACAGTATCCAAAGTGATATATCTGTTTTGGAGGGAGATGACCGCAGGGGCCTCCTGCACTACCTTCCTAATCCTGCTCTGCCTGATGGTCACCTCTCCCCTATCTGCCTTTGTAATCTTTACCTGCGGTGTGACCAACTCACTAAATGTGCTATTCACGACATCCTCAGCATCGCGGATGCTCCAGAGCGAATCCATGCGCAACTCCGGTGCCGCAATGCGGTCTGACGGGAGCTGCAGCTGGATACGCTTCCCGCACACACAGTAGTGTCCCTGACTTCCCACATAGCACAGGAGGAACAAGACACTGGTCTGGGCTCTCCTGCCATGACTCAACCATTAAATTAACTTAATTTGGCAACAACGCTAAAAGTTTCCTACTGATGAGAAAAAGAAGATAAAGAAAATAGAAAAACTACTCACCAATCACTTACTCTCTTGGCTGTGACATACCACTTTGATTTCTTTTTACTTCTTTCTTTTACTTTTGACCCCGCTGCCGCAACCTCCCTCAGGTCTGCCCGCTCCTGCTGCTGCTCCCGACCTAGCTGGTGGAGCAGGCTTGAGGAGCTGTATGGCCTACTCCTACTCTTATTTCTTATGTTATGTTTGGGCCGAGGACACTTCCCTGAGGAGCAGTTTGTTTCAGTGAGGCTTTCCCCATCATGGCTTAAGTCAACTAAACCTATTATTTTGGGTAGGATATTTCTGTGTGCAATCATTAATAGTATTTGGGCAGGAATTGCTTGACAGTACTCTTATTTGGTACGCTAACAACTAATGTCACTTTTGTGCATAGTATTCTGTTGCCAGTGGAAAATCTGAGACATTTTAATTAAAAAAGTGAAATATCTAATTAGTATCAACACAGGAAATATTCCAGTGAATAGTTTAATCACCCATCACCCAGTTCCAGAGCTTTCACTGGTCAGTGCTGAATTGATACCCCAAAGTTTATTTTGCTATGTGTCAGTCTTCTGCTTTGGTATCTATTAACCATAGCACTGATAACTGTCAATAGCTCAAATTGGGATTAGGTTTTTATATCTACCAAAAAATGGGATGGAGGAACCCTCTGAATATTTCCGCATTGCTTTCTGGACTCACCAGCAGAGGAATAGGAGATTCCCTTTCATCGGAATTTAAAACAATGTTGCACCCTCAATGTCGTCTCAGTAAGGAGGCATAGAAGGAACTGTCTCCTAATCAATATTACTGCCATTCATTAGGAAGATGTCGTGGTCCAGCTCGATGAAATTTGGCATTCATTTCTTGGATCTTCCTGTCATATTTGTATCCCAGGTTACTTAATTCCTCCAATGCTGCCAAAGGCCCTTTAAGAAGCAGCAAGTTTTATAACCTATCGTTTTACCAGATCTCTACCTTTCCAAGTAATTCCTAGCCATTCAAGTCCTGCATCACCTCATTTCTGGGCTCTTTGTGTGAAGAACTTTTATCTGAACCTTAATTTTCCTTTAACTATTTTGAACATTATCCTACACGTGCACTTACTTTGGAGTTGTGTTGCAAATTTACCTTTTTCATGCTGTTGACTGTTACACTTTTATAAGAGCATAAGAATTGGGAGTAGGCCCTTTAAGAAGCAGCAAGTTTTATAACCTATTGTTTTACCAGATCTCTACCTTTCCAATTCAGTAGATCATGCTTGATCTTCGACCTCAACTCCACTTTCCCACCCAATCTCCATATCCTTTGATTTCCTTAGGCCAAAAATCTATCTCTCTCATCCTTGAATATACTCAATTATTCAGCATCCAAGGCCCTTTGGGGTAGAGAATTCCAAAGACTCACAACCCACTGAATGAAGAAATTCCTCCTCACCTCAGTCTTAAATGGCTGACCCCTTATCCTGAGACTATGCCCCCTAGACTCTCCAGCCAGGGAAAACAAGCTCTCATCATCCATCCTGTCAATCCCCCTCACAATCTTGTATGTTTTAATGAGATCACCTCTCATTCTTCTAAACTCCAGACAGGATAGGCCCAATCTACTCAATCTCTCCTCATAGGACAACACACACATCCCATGGATCAATGTAGTGAACCTTCATTGCACCACCTCTTAAGGCAAGTATATCCTTCCTGAGATGGACCAAAATTGTGCACAGTACTCTAGGTGTGTTCTCACCAAAATGTTGTACAATTGTAGCAAGACTTCCTGACTCATGCAATGAAGGCCAACATGGAATTTGCCTCCCTAATTATTTGCTGTACCTGCATGCTAACTCAGTTTCCTATACAAGGACACACAAATGTCTCTGAACATCAACATTTAAGTTTCTCACTATTTATAAAATATTCTGTTTTTCTTCTTCCTACCAAAGTGAATAACCTCACATTTATTCACATACCCATCTATCACCTTTATTGCCCACTCACTAAACCTGTTTCTATCACTTTGCAGACACTGTCATCCTCACAGCTTAGTTTCCCACCTAGCTTTGTGTCATCAGCAAACTTGGATCCATTGCACTTGGTCCCTTCATCTAATTCATTAATATAGATTGTAAATAGCTGAGGCCCTAACACTGATCCTTCTGGTACCCCACTAGTTACAGCCTGCCAACTTGAAAATGACCCGTCTATCCCTAATATCTGTTTTCTGTCCATTAACCAATCTTTTATCCATCCTTTATCCATATTACCCCCAATTCCATGAACCCTTATCTTACATAGCAATCTTTTAGGTGGCACCTTATCGAATGCCTTTTGGAAATCATATGCTTTTCTAAGTACCCTGTTACTACTTCATAATCATTCCAGCATTTTCCTGAAAACTGATGTCAGGCTAACTGGCCTGTGGTTTCCTGTTTTCTCTCTCCCTCTTTTCTTGATTAGTAGGGTTATATTTGCTACCTTCCATCTACTGGGACAGTTGTAGAATCTAGGGAATTTTGGAAGATCATATCCAAAGGATCCATTATCTCTGCAGTCACCTCCTTTTAGAACCATGGGATGTCGGCTATCTTGTCTAGGGGATTTGTCGGCTTTTAGTCACATTAGTTTCTCTAGTATCTTTTCTCTAGTGATCTTAATTACTTTAAGTTCCTCACTCATTAATCCCTTGGTTCTGTTAGGTGGTGGTCTCTGAGGGGGCCAGGTTCCCTTCTGACCAACTTGAGTGGTTCGAATTGCTGCCACTCCATTGGGTTCTAGATTCTGGATTTATTTTGGGGGTGTGACAAGTGCAAAGGGCACTGGTTTGATGCAAAAAAACTTTGGTTTTATTACAGTCAAGGAAATACAAGCCCATTACTCTAGTAAGAGAATACAAGGCCAAACTTACAATTGTTCTAATAAGGGACAATACAAGGAAAGGTACAAGGTAAAACTTATAATCACTCCAATAAAGAACCATACACTACATATTCAAAGGGGATTACAGTAAAATTATACCTCCCACCTCCCAATACCGAAGTCTAGCTAGGTTGGGCTCCAGGGCAGGCAGGGACTATGCTTACCAATCCTTTTGACAGTTAATAGTAGATCGCGGTTTCAGGGTTTGCTTGATGCAGTAGGGTCTTGCTTGCTGTACCCTGAACGTTGGAGAAGACTTCTTGCTGCGCAATCTTCAGTTGGGTTGAATCCGCTGATGCGGTAAGGCGCGTTTTGGATCTATAGGATAAGTACCCGTTTAGAAATAGGTTTCTACAGTCTTTTAGGCAATGTTTTACCCGTTGTTTGGTCAGGATTAGATTGTAGAGTGGAAATTTGATTCTTCGTTTTTTTCCCATTGGAGTTTTGTTCGAGTTTGGTCGATCGCGGTGGTTTTCCGTTGATGTCACGTTGACTGTGGTCGGTTGCTGCCACAATGGTGGTCTTCCTTCCTTCAGGACTTCAGACCTTCGAGGCTGGCGAAGTTAGTTTACAACTGTTGCGTTGGTTTCTCTCCTTGTCGTGATGACACAAACGTGGTCTCGGTTGTATAGCCAAGTATGTCATACCCTCTGTTGAAAACGGGGGCCAATTCTACGATTTCAGTGTATCTAATCTTGGTGCCAAAGCTGTTCAAAATCCTTTGTATAATCTTGGCGGGCTTGGTGGTTCTTTGTAATATTTTGGCAGGCTCGTGGTGAGTTGATGTTTGAAAACTGTTTCCGGATGGTAATTGCAATGTCCTTTTGTGCTTAGTCTTTCGCATACAGGCTGGATTAGGCCTCTTTGTGATATATATGCTGAAATGTTTGTCCAGACCCATGTTGATGGGTAGCTACCTCCGGGTGATTTTGTGATGTAAATGCTCCTTGTGGGGGAAGGATTTTGGAATACTCATTCTTCCAGACAGGTTAACTTAGTCCTCACACCCAGGTAGATTCACTTAATTAGTCTCCTGCTAGTTCCTTAGGTCTGCCCACAGCCTTGAGTTTGTCTTTTAAAATCCAAAATTCTATTAAAGTTTGTAGTTTCTTTCCTAAGCACTTTAGAGTTCCAAACTTTTCGGTAGATAGTCCCAAATTAAATTTCCTTTCGAATGAACCCAAACACGGGGGTGGGGGGGGAGGTTTCTTGTGAATTTTGCACCTGCTTCAGCAATGGATGACCCCAAAAAAAAAAATCGATAAAAGGGAGAAATATAAAAGAAAAGACTTGGATTTTTATAGTGCTTTTCACTACCATCGGACCACAGCCAATGAAAATATATGAAAGTAAAGTAGCAATATAAAAGTAAATTGTCAGACCTTCTACAAGTATATAAAAAGGAAGAGTAACAGCAAAAGTGAGCATTGGCCCCATAGAGGCTGAGCTAGGAAAAAATGTGGTGGGGAATAAGGAAATGGCAGAGATTTTAAACAAATAATTTGTATGTGTCTTCACAGTAGAAGACACAAAAAGCATACAAAAAGTGAGGAACTAGTTTCTAAAGCTCTCCCAATCCTCAGGTTTACTGCTATTCTTTGCAAGATTATAAGCTCTTAATCTAATACTATCACAGAATCATAGAATGGTTACAGCACAGATGGAGACCCATTGAGCACATGACGGCTCTCCAAGAACACTTCAACTAATCCCTGTTTCCCCCATCCTTTCCCCGTAGTCCTACAAATTATTTTCCTTTGGGTACCTATCAATTCTCTTTTCAAAGCCATGATTGAGTATACCTCCACCACCCTTTTTCAGGCAGTGCATTCTAAATCCTAACCGCTATCCTTAACTTCAGTTAGCCTGGTCTCAGCCTAGTTTAAGTGGAGCTTGTCCCAATGGAACAGCTGTATCTTTCCCCAGTACTGGTGCCAGTGCCCCATGAATCAAACTCTTTCTTGCACCACTCTGAGCCATGCATGATTTGCTTATCCCAATGCCAATTTGCATGTGGCTCAGGTAACTATCCAAATATTTATTACCTTCGAGGTTTTGCCTTTTAATTTGGTACCGAGCTCCTCAAACTCTTAGTAGAACCTCATTCCTAGTTCTACATAAGTCATGGACCTAGACAACTGGATCCTCCCCCCACACTCCAAATTATTGATCAGCTGTGAGGAGATATCATTAACACTGGCAGCAGGCAGGCAACACAGCCTTCAGAACTCCCGGTCGTGGCTGCAGAGAACTGTATCTATTCCCCTGACTATACTGTCCCCTATCATTACAACATTTACTTTTCACTTCCCTTCTCCCCCCCCCCCCCCTCCCCCAACTCCCCACACTTGAATGGCCTCCTTCACCATGGTGCCATGGTCATTTTGCTCATCCACCCTGCAGACTCTGTCCTCATCCACACAGGCAGCAAGAACTTGATACCTGTTGGATAAGGGCTAAGGCCGAGACTCCTCCAGCACTGCATCTGGGGTCGTCTTACCTACCTGAGTTGCAGTCACACCCTCCGTCCCTGACAACTAACAGGTTAGGTAGTGATACAGATCATAAGGACTATGACTGCCTGTTCGATCAAAGTTTCCAGGTAACTTCTCACCCCCACCCCCCAACCCTGATGCCTTGCAACATCTGCACCTCCGATTCCAGCTCAACAACTCTGAACTGCAATTCCTTGAGATGCAGGCAGTTATTGCAGACGTGGTCATCCGGTGTCTTGATGCTCTCCACAAACTCCCACATGCTGCAGTTGCGGCATACTACCTGGATAGCCATCCTTATAAAACCTTGTTTTAATTAATTAAGTAAGTAAAGGTTATGGGCTAGAATTCCCAAACAATCCGCCAGTGCCTGATTGCCGCCCAAAAGACTACTAAGATTCCCAAGATTATGACCGATAACCTTCCCTCAAGAAAAGAAAAAAATTCGCCCAACGAAAAAAAAATGGGCGATGCACCCAGATTCTCGGCGAAAAGGTGGATTTTGGCTAGATTGGGCGATTCATAAAGAAAATGGGCTATAATTCATAAATTTACTAAAAATTTACCCTGAGGCTGCGGGTTGGTCCTAGGAGAAAAACACTAAATATTTTTTCAAAAAACGTAACACAAAAAAATCAACATAACATTCTCAAGACCCTTTCAACTTAATTCACCAAGAATTTAAAAATAATTAGTAAAACAACAATTACCTTTTTTCTTGCAGAGCTACTCACTTACCGCCCAGCTCTGCTGATTCTCATGAGTATTTTAAAAATATTTGCCTACAGGTCACCACTAAGCCAAATATCACGCCATGGCGATCTGTGGATGATGCATGCCGGCAGTCTACTCCCCAGCAGTACTTCAAAACCACTGGCGTAACTCAGCTGGGCAATTTCTCACCGACCTGGTTATCGACCAAAAAGGCCCATACTGCCAAGAAACCGGGGCAATGAACCACTGTAAATTCTAGCCCTATGTATTTAATCCACTTGGCTTATAGTTTAGTTTTTCACAAATTACTAGTGTTATGTATTATGAAAGAGTCAGACTGAATACTGTGAGCTCAAAGTAATGTGTGACCTTGGTCTTTTATTGCAGGTCTCCAGAGTGCCTCTCCAACCTGTGAGGCCTCCTTAAATACCTGTGCTCCCAAGGGATTATGGGATCCCTTGGGACTCCAGGGGATGAGCCCTCTGGTGGCTGTACAGAGTATATACAAGTTTACATATATAATAACTAGATCTAGTTTTAGTTATCAGTGGATTAAACAAAATAATTATCTAACACCAAGCACTACATGTATTGGAGGCAAAATGCAGCACTTCCTTCCCACTCTGCACCGAATTCCCACTCTCTCTCTAAATTCCCAACTTTAACACTCAGCTTAGAAGCACTCCTTTTAAGACCACTCTGCACATCAGCAGACACTTCTTACTTTTATACAACTTTTACACCTATGTTACAAGTGCTGACTCAACTCCCTTCTCACAGTAATTACCACATATTCAAGACAAACACAGCTGACTAACAGTTAACTGCCACTGACTGCCAGTTGCTGTTAACTGCAGGTTTTAAAATTCTAAATTAAATTCAAAATGTTAAACTTAATTCCAGTTTGCAGCTAATACTTACCAGAGACTTCCACTCTCTACAATCCCCAAGTTTAACATTCTGTTTAGAAGCACTCCATTTAAGACCGCTCACTTTCAGGGTTAAAATGCTCCATGTTTCTCCACAGTTCTCCAGGTCCCTGTGATATCAGAGTCCTGCATTTTTGCTCTTCTTTGAATTGCCTTTAGGGCTTGAATGTCTGAGTGATTAGAACGGAACACAATACTTGAGGTATAGCCTTACGAGAATACTGTACAATTTAAACATGACTTTGAATGTATTCTACTTTGGTACATCATAGTAGCATACAATCTTGCAGTGTGGAAAGAGGCCATTTGACACACCATGTCTGTGCTAACTCTTTGAAAGAACTATCCACTTAGTCCCACTCCCTTGCTCTTCCCCATAGCCCTGCAATTTACTACCCTTCAAGCATTTATCTAATTCCCTTTTGAAAGTTGATATAGATTTTGCTTCCACTATACTTTCAGCCAGTGCATTCCAGACCATTGTTAAAAAAAATCTCATCTCATCTCTGCTCTTTGACAATTCCATTAAATCTGTGTTTCTGATTACCATCCATTATGCAGGTGAAGACTGAAGCAATTGTATTTGGTCCCCATCACAAACTCCATTCCCTAGCCACCGACTCCATCCTTCTCCCTGGAAACTGTCTGAGGCTGAACCAGACTGTTCACAACCTTGATGTTGTCATCATCATAGGCAGTCCCTCGGAATCGAGGAAGTCTTGCTTACACTCTTAAAATGATTCCTTAGGTGGCTGAACAGTCCAATAAGAGAGCCACAGTCCCTGTCACAGGTGGGACAGATCGTCATTGAGGGTAAGGGAGGGTGGGACAGATTTGCCGCACAATCTTTCCGCTGCCTGCACTTGATTTCTGCATGCTCTTGGCGATGAGATTCAAGGTGCTCAGCACCCTCCCGTATGCACTTCCTCCACGTAGGACGGTCTTTGGCCAGGGACTTCTGGGTGTCGATGGGGATGTTGCACTTTGAGCGTGTCCTTGTAACGTTTCCTCTGCCCACCTTTGGCTCATTTGCTGTGAAGGAGTTCCAAGTAGAGTGCTTGCTTTGGGAGTCTTGTGTCTGGCATGTGGACAATATGGCCTGCCCAGCAGAGCTGATCACGTGTGGTCAGTGCTTCAATGCTGGGGATGTTAGCCTGGTCGAGGACGCTGATGTTGGTGCATCTGTCCTCCCAGGTGATTTGCAGGATCTTGCGGAGACATCGTTGGTGGTATTTCTCCAGCGACTCGAGGTGTCTACTCTACATGGTCCATGTCTCTGAGCTGTACAGGAGGACGGGCATTACTGCAGCCCTGTAGACCATGAGCTTGGTGGCAGGTTTGAGGGCCTGGTCTTTGAACACTCAGGTGGCCAAAGGCTGCACTAGTGCACTAGAGGCGGTGTTGAATCTCATCATCGTCTGCTCTTGTTGATGAGAGGCTCCTGAGGTATGGGAAATGGTCCACATTATCCAGGGCTGTACCAAGGATCTTGATGACTGGAGGGCAGTGCTGTGCGGCGAGGACAGGCTGGTGGAGGACCTTTGTCATACGGATGTTTAGCGTAAGGCCCATGCTTTTGTTCGCCTCAGTAAATATGTCGACTGTGTCCTGGAGTTCAGCCTCTGTGCGCGCAGACGCAGGTGTCGTCCGCGTACTGTTGCTCAACGACAGAGGTTGGGGTGGCCTTGGACCTGGCATGGAGATGGCGAAAGTTGAACTGGGTCTGTAGTTTAGTTCCCCTCCAGCGGGGAGCTTGTTGACTGAGGTGAAGCATGGCAGTGAGGAAGATTGAGAAGAGGATTGGGGCAATGACGCCGCCCAGTTTGACCCCGGTTCGGACGTGGATTGGGTCTGTAATGGATCCGTTGGTAAGGATCTAAACTAAACTAAGATGGCCGCCGGGGTGACATCTCCCTGGGGAGCTCCCCTGCTAAATCAACTTTACCCTTGCCATCCAATAACTATCCACTCACAACCTCCCTTCCCCCCCTCCCCGCCCCCCCAAACTGTCTAAACTCCCCATAGCCCTAACAGACCTTAATCGGAGGTGCATAGATCCCTACCTTAAACCCTAATCCTGAAAATCCCAAAATCCGGGCCTACCTCAGGCTTCGCTCCAAACCACCCATCGGTGACGACTATCGGACTACAAGTGACGTCCGAGCCTCCTGCAGCGTCGACATGGACCACTTCTTCCACTCCACCACCCCCCCCCAATCCTCGCCAGCCTCCTCCGACGTTGACATCATCCCAGCTGCTCCACCCTATCCCTGACTCTCGACGACACCCGGCGAGCTAGGTGAACATCCGACCAGGCATTCAGGCCTTCAACGGTGTTCAGGCCTCCCCAGTGGCGACCAGATCCCCTCCAGTGCCTCTCCTCCACGACGGCATTTGGGCCTCCTTCTCTTTCACGATGGCGGCAGGCCTTTCTCCCTCCAGAGACGACTGGGTCTCTGCTTCCTCACTTGATGACCTGGCCTCCTCTTATTGGTGAGCATCATGGCTGTGATTTCCACTCTGAACTCCAGTGAGCCACTGACCCTCCCAATGCCTGCCCCCAACCAAGCATCGGACCACCTACCTTGGTGCTGTATTTGACCCTGAGATGAGCTTTCAACAACATATCCTCACCATCACTAAGACCACTTACTTCCAACTGTAATATTACCTGACTATGCCCCTACCTCAACTCATTTGCTGCTGAAAGCCTAATCCATGCCCTTATTCCCTCTAGATAAGAATATTCCAATGCACTCCTGGCCAACCTCTCAGCTTCCACCCTCCATAAACTTAAGGTCAACCAAAACTCTGCTGCCCATATCCTAGCATGCACCAAGTTCCGTTCATCTATCACCCGTGATCGCTGACTTGAATTGGCCCCCAGTTGAGCAACATCTCAATTTTAAAATACTCATTCTTGCTTTCAAATCCCTCGTGGCCTCGCCCGCTGCCCCGACCCCCCCCCCCATCTCTGTACCTCCACCAGCCATACAACCCTCGGTGATCTCTGCTCCTCCAATTCTAGCCTCTTGCACAACCCCAATTTTAATCGCTCCACCACTGGTGGCTGTGTCTGCAACTGCTGAGGTGCATTGGAATTCCCTCCCTAAGCCTCTCCACCTTTCTTTCCTCCTTTAAGAAGCTCCTTAAGACCTACCTCTTTGACCAAGCTTATGCCCTAATCTCTCTCTGCGCCTCGGTGTAAAATTTTGTTAATGCTCCTGTGAAGCATATTGGGCTGTCTTATTATGTTAAGGGTGCTGTATAATACAAGCTTTTGTTTGCAAGCAATGCTCCCTTTAAGATCCGCAGCTGCGCAGCGCTCTGCACTCTCGTGCAGCCAGCCCACTGGCTTTTAAATAGCAAAAACTGCACATGCACCCAAAAAAAAAAGAGTGAACATTGGTTGCAAATGGAAACAGTTTCTCCTTATTCACACTATCAAAACCCTTCATGATTTGAACACCTCTATTCAAGCGCCCCATAACCTCTGCTGTAAGGAGATCAATTCCAGCTTCTCTAGTCTCTTCACGTAACTGATAGCATCCTAGCAAATCTCCTAGCCTAGCCACTTATAAAGATTTATAGAACTTCCTTGCTTTTGTATTCTGTGCCTCTACTTATAAACGCAAGGATCCCATGTGCTTTTAACAGTTTTATCAACTTGCCCTGTCAACTTCAAATATTTCTATACGAAAAAACCCCAGGTCTCTCTGAACCTGCGCCCCTTTTAAAATTGTACCATTTAGTTCTTTTGCCTTTCCTCATTGAGTACAAAATACATCACTTTTATAGGGGTATGTGTGCATAAATCGTTAAAGGTGGCAGGGCATGTTGAGAAAGCAGTTGTAAAGGCTTACGGAATCCTGGGTTTCATAAATGGAGGTATAAGAGTACAAAAGTGTGGAAATTATGATGAACCGGTATAAAACACTGGTTAACCCATCTGGAGTACTGTGTCCAATTCTGGGCACCACACTTTAGGAAGGATGTGATGGCCTTGGCAAAGGTGCAGAAAAGATTCAGGAGAATGATTCCAGGAATGAGGAGCTGCAGTTACATTGATAGACTGGAGAAGCTGGGGTTGTTCTCCTTGGAGCAGAGAAGATTGAGGAGATTTTATAGAAGTGTTCCAACTCATGAGGAGTCCAGACAGAGTAGATAGAACTGTTCCCATTGGCAGAAGGGTCAAGAACCGGAGGACACAGATTTAAGGTGATTGACAAAAAAACCAAAGGCGATACAAGAAGAAACTTTTTTACGCAGGGAGTGGTTGGGTTCTGGAATACACTGCCTGAAAGGGTGAAGAAGGCAGATGCAATCTTACCTTTCAAAAGGGAGTTGAAGTATCTGAAGGAAAAAAAATGCAAGGGTACGGAGAAAGGAGAGTGAGACTAGCTGAGAGTCGGCACAGGCTCAATGGGCCAAATGGAATGTAGTACGCCATTTTATTAGCTTTGTTGCTATGATGCCGTGCACTGGTTACACATTTTGAACATGGAGTCTACTAAAACTTTTTTTTTTTTTTAAATAAGTTCTGAGGATGTGGATGATACTGGCAAGACTATGTTTTGCCTATTTCTAGTTGTGGACCACCACAGCTTGAGGTGGTGCTCCCATAACAGTGTTGGTTGTGGACTTTCAGTATTTTGACGCAGCAATAATGAAAGAACAGTGATGTATGTTCATGTCTGGATAGTGTGTGATTTAAAGATGTTTGTATTCCTACGATATTGCTTTTATTGTCTCTGTCAATGTTGCAGGGCAGAAAGATGCTTAGAAAATAATGGGATTGGGCAGAGTCAACACGGGTTTATGAAACCTGAGTTTTTTGAGGGTGTAACTAGCAGAATAGATGAGATGGAACCAGTGGATGTGGTGTATTTGAATTTTCAGAAGCCATTCGATAAGGTGCCACACGAGGCTATTAAACAAAATTAGGCCTCATGGAATTGGGGGTAATATACTAGCAAGGATTCAGGATTGGTTAATGGACAGCAAAATACTGCAGATGCTGGAAATCTCAAATAAAAACAGAAAATGCTAGAAGTATTCAATAGGTCAGGCAGAATCAGTGAAGAGAGAAGCAGAGTTGGCATTTCAGGCTGTTGACCTTTCGTCAGAAATTGAATTATTCTGGTTTGTTGTTGTGGACGGGACATACCTGGGCAATCTATAATGTCGGGTAGATGCCAGTGTTGTAGCTTTGCAAGGAGAGTGGATATCTCTGGTACATAGGTCTTTGGCACTACAGCCGGAATGTTGTCCGAGTCCAACTGTATTTGCTGTGTCCAGTGCACTGAGCTGCTGCTTAAGGTAATGTGGAGTGATCCAAATTTGTTTGATAGCATCAATGATGGACACCTGAAGATGAGACAGAACAGGATCAATTGTTACTTTTTGCTGAAGGACGTTTGCATATACTTCAGCCTTGTTTCTTGCACTTGTGTGCTGGCTCCATCATGGTTGAGGATAGGGGTATACATGGAACTGCCGCCTCCTGTTACTTAGTTGTCTGTCACTGTTCGTGACTGGATGGGTGGTGCTGCAGAGTTTTGATCTGATTTGTTGCCGATCAGATCAGACTGTTTTGCTCTGCCTTTGGTGTTCACATGCAGATCGCCCTGTGTCTTAGCCAGGTTTAACACCACATTCTAATGCATGCTTGTAGCTACTCGCATATCCTTCGCCACTCCATTGTTCTCGGAGTTGAACTGTCATAAAATCGGCAACTCTCAAATAAATGACTTTCCTACTGGTAATTCTAGTAGTGTGTGTGTGTGTATATAGGATGCCTTCTATTTATTAAAAAAAAAAGAAAATGAAGATAGCTCTTGATAAGAATCTCTCTCTCTCTCTCTCTCTCTCTCTCTCTCTTCTGTGTAGTTTATAATCACAATCTCCAAGTCTGATGTAAACATCTAAGGGAGTTGGGAATTGTAACTCTTAATAGTATTTTGAACATGTTGAGATTGAAGTTCTTAATTCCTCATAACTTTGCTGTGAAATTTGTGACTACTTGCTGAAGATGCCTTTCCTCTTTGTAGCTTAACATACTTGTAACCATTTCATTTTAAATGTACTCAGGAAAAATAAAATTATTAGAAGAGGCGGCACACCTGAAATGTGTTTGACTCCTATTTCATGTTTTCAGGATTTGCAGCTTTTTTATCTATTACTTTGTAGTCATTTTGTATGCAATTAAGTTTTTGTTCATTTGACACATTTTTCTGTTTTTCTAGGTGAGATTTCTCGAAAGCCAACGTTCAACTGCACTCCAGTCTGAAATAACACACTCTGCCAGTGATGGAGAGCTTGGCAGAAAGATTAGCTTAACACCACCGGAAGAGCAAAGATGCTACAGTGATACGGAAAGACAGCATCGTGAATCATTAAAGGTGCGCATTGCCTTACCAAAGGTCTTGGAAGATTTTTGATTTTAACTGGGCTATACTATACTGTTTCATATTAAAATATAAGTTGCAATAAATTAAACCTCAAGATCTCTTCGCCCATCCCCTATAGACCATTTTTTCAATGATCATTACTTAATATTTTTCTTAATTGCATAAACATTAAGCCGTATTCTGAAATTTGGAGAATCATTGTTGTGTGGTGCTATTTGTATAAGATTGCAATACAACCTCTTCCCCATTTAGTATTCTTAATCCACATTTTAATTTTATATTGAAACATAATTTGAATTCAAACTCCTTACTTATTTCCTTTGCTTTCAAACTTTGGGTTCACCTTTGCATAAAGTCAAGACATATATTTAAATCTTGCTTAGTCTCATAAAATCTATCCTGCCTGGTGAAAAACCATGGATGTACATTTTGATTTAATAGTTGCTGAGTGACTAAGGCCTGAGCAGGTGGCTTTTATGCACTGTCTTCACTGAGCCAGTGGACCCTAGCTTTGGAAGCCAGCAAACTAAGTAAAGGGGGCTCGTGGGCCAGTGAAGTTGAGAAATGGAGATTTAAAAAGAGTGAAGAAATGAACTGGGATTAGATTTGTTTGGTGTTTCTGATAAACGGGGCACTTTTTTCTGTTTGTACTTTGCTTACCAATTTTTTTAACAAAAAAATAATGGCGTTGATTTTAATTCCCTGAAACCATGGTGAATTGAGTGGTTACATCAGAGAAGGAAACTATTCGGCCATTCAGCCTGTGCTGGCTCTCTGCAAGAGCACTTCAGCCAGTTTCAGTCCTCTGCCCTTTCCCTGAGGCACTGCAATTTTTTTCCTTCAGGTACTTATCCAATTCCCTTTTGAAATCCACAATTGAATCTCCCTCCAACACCCTTTCAGACAGTGCATTCCAGATCCTAACCACTCACTGCGTAACAAAGTCTTTCCTCATGTCGCCTTTGGTTCTTCTGCCAATCACCTTAAATCTGTGAGCTGCTCACACTTGGGTGGCAGTGTGAGCTGCGAGGAGGATGCTGTGAGGCTGCAGAGCGACTTGGATAGGTTAGGTGAGTGGGCAAATGCATGGCAGATGAAGTATAATGTGGATAAATGTGAGGTTATCCGCTTTGGTGGTAAAAACAGAGAGATAGACTATTATCTGAATGGTGACAGATTAGGAAAAGGGGAGGTGCAAAGAGACCTGGGTGTCATGGTACATCAGTCATTGAAGGTTGGCATGCAGGTGCAGCAGGCGGTTAAGAAAGCAAATGGCATGTTGGCCTTCATAGCGAGGGGATTTGAGTACAGGGGCAGGGAGGTGTTGCTACAATTGTACAGGGCTTGGTGAGGCCACACCTGGAGTATTGTGTACAGTTTTGGTCTCCTAACCTGAGGAAGGACATTCTTGCTATTGAGGGAGTGCAGCGAAGGTTCACCAGACTGATTCCCGGGATGGCGGGACTGACCTATCAAGAAAGACTGGATCAACTGGGCTTGAATTCACTGGAGTTCAGAAGAATGAGAGGGGACCTCATAGAAACATTTAAATTCTGACGGGGTTCGACAGGTTAGATGCAGGAAGAATGTTCCCAATGTTGGGGAAGTCCAGAACCAGGGGACACAGTCTAAGGATAAAGGGTAAGCCATTTAGGACCGAGATGAGGAGGAATTTCTTCACCCAGAGAGTGGTGAACCTGTGGAATTCTCTACCACAGAAAGTTGTTGAGGCCAATTCACTAAATATATTCAAAAAGGAGTTAGATGAGGTCCTTACTACTAGGGGGATCAAGGGGTATGGCGAGAAAGCAGGAATGGGGTACTGAAGTTGAATGTTCAGCCATGAACTCATTGAATGGCGGTGCAGGCTAGAAGGGCCGAATGGCCTACGCCTGCACCTATTTTCTATGTTTCTATCTGTGCCCACTGGTTCTCAACCTTTCCGCCAATAGGAACAGTTTCTCTATCTACTCTGTATAGACCCCTCATGATTTTGAATCTCTCATCAAATCTCCCCTCAACCTTCTGAGCTCTAAGGAGAACAACCTCAGCTACTCCAGTCTATCACATCCTTTGTGACTGACAAAGGCAAACTATCCCTCCTCATCCTTGTCTGCAGCCTTCAACACGGTTGACCACTCCATCCTTCTCCAATGCTTCTCCACCATTGTCCAGCTGCATTGGGACTGCACTTGTTTGGTTCCATTCTTAACTATCTAACCGTAGCCAGGGAATGACCTGCAATGGTTTCTCTTCCTGCTCCCACATCTTTACCATCTATCCTTGGCCCCCTTCTATTTCTCATCTACATGTTGCACCTTGGCAACATCATCAGAAAACACAGCCTCAGTTTCCATATGTACGCGGATGACACCCAGTTCTACCTTACTATCACTTCTCTCGCCCCACCCCACCCCCTCCACGGTGTCTCAATTGTCAGACTGCTAGTCCGACATCCAGTTCTGGATGAGCAGAAATTTTTTTCCAATTAACTATTGGGAAGACAAGCCATTGGGCCTGAAATTGTGGCCTCACCAGGTCCATACGCCTGTGCTCGCTGACCTACATTAGTTGCTGATCAAACAACGCCTTGATTTCAAAATTCTCATCCTTGTTTTCAGATCCCTCCATGGCCTCGCCCTGCCCTATCTCTAATCTGCAGCCCTGTAACCTCCCCCAGAGATATTTGCACTCACTCTGCCCTCTTGAGCATCCCTGATTATAATCGCTCAACCATTGGTGACCGTGCCTTCTGTTGCCTAAGCCCTAAGCTCTGGAATTCCCTGCCTATACCTCTTGCCTCTCATCTCTTTCCTCCTTTTGAAGACGATCCTTAAAACCTATCTCTTTGACCTAAGCTTTTGGTCACCTACCCTTATTTCTCCTTGTGTGACTCGTTCTCACAATACTCCTTGACGTGCCTTGGGATGTTTTACTACGTTAAAGAGGCTATATAAATACAAGTTATCAACATAACTCAAGTCCATCATCCCTGGAATCATTATCTCAAATCTTTTCTGCACCCTCTCTGAGGCCTTCACATCCTTTTAAAGTACGGTGCCCAGAATTGGACACAATACTCCAGTTGAGGCCGAACCAGTGTTTTATAAAGGTTCATTATAACTTCCTTGCTTTTGTACTCTATGCCTCTATTTATGAAGCCCAGGATCTTTTTTAACCATTGTTCAATCTGCCCTGTCACCTTCAACTATTTGTGCACATATACCCACAGGGCTCTGTTCTTGCACCCTTTTTAGGACTGTACCCTTCAGTTTATATTGCCTCTCCTCGTTCTTCCTGCCAAAATGTATTACTTTGCACTTTTCTATGTTAAATTTAATCTGCCATGTGTCCACTCATTTCACCAACCTGTCTTTCTTGAAATCTATCACTATCCTCATTACTGTTCACAATACTTCCAAATTTTGTGTCATCTGCAAATTTTGAAATTGCGTTCTGTACACCCAAGTCCAAATAGTTTATATCAAGAAAAGCAGTGGTCCTAGTACCGACCCCTGGGGAACACCACTGTGTACCTTCCTCCAGTCCGAAAAACAACCATTCACCACTACTGTTTCCTGTTACTTAGCCAATTTCATATCCATGCTGCCACTGACCCTTTTATTCCATAGGCTTCAGCTTTGCTGATTATCATTCCCAAAAGCTTCCCCACTACCGAGGTTAAACTGACTGGCCTGTAGTTGCTGGGTTTATCCTTCCACCCTTATTTGAACAAGGGTTTAACATTTGCAATTCTCCAGTACTCTGGAATCACCCTCATATCTAAGGATTGGAAGATTATGGCCAGTACCTCTGCGATTTTCCTCCTTAACATCCCTCAGCATCCTAGGATGCATTCCATCTGGTCCTGGTGACTTATCTACTTTAAGTATAGACAGCCTTTCTGTTACCATCTCTCTCTCAATTTTTATCTCATCCAATATCTTCACTACCTCCTCTTTCACTGACTTTGGCAGCAACATCATCCTTGGTGAAGACAGAACATAAGAACGAGCAGGAGTAGGCCCCTCGAGCCTGCTCTGCTATTTTATACGATCTTGGCTGATCCGATCATGTACTCACGTCCACTTCTCTGCCCACTCCCCATAACCCCTTGTTCCCTCATCGATTAAGAAACTGTCTATCTCTGTCTTAAATTGATTCAATGTCCCAGCTTCCACAGCTCTGAGGCAGCAAATTCCAGAGATTTACAACCCTCAGAAGAAATTTCTCTTCGTCTCCACTTTAAATGGGCAGCCCTTTATTCTAAGATTATGCCCCCTAGTTCCAGTCTCCATCAGTGAAAACATTTTCTCTGCATCCACCTTGTCAAGCCCCCTCATAATCTTGTACCTTTCGATAAGATCACACCTCAATCTTTTGAATTCCAATCAGTAGAGGCCCAATCTACTCAACCATTCCTCATAGGTCAACCTCCTCATCTCTGGAATCAACCTAATGAACCTTCTCTGAACTGCCTCCAAAGCAAGTATATCCTTTCGTAAATACGAGCTAGATGGGGAAGAGAACATTACCAAATGAAGGGCGATCCTCCTCACCGTCTGGGGCATCAACGTATGGCCTCATGAAGAATCTGCTCCCGCCAGCGAAACCCGCGGAGAAATCATACGATGATTTGTGCACACTGGTTGGAGAGCATTTGAACCCGAAGGAAAGCGTTCTGATGGCGAGGTATCGGTTCTACACCTACAAAAGTTCTGAAGGCCAGGAAGTGGCGAGTTATGTCGCCGAGTCAAGACGCCTTGCAGGACATTGCGAATTTGGAGCACATGCTCAAACTTTTTCGTACTTGGCATTGGCCATGAAGTGATACTTCGCAAACTTTTGACTGTAGAGACCCCAACTTTGAGTAAGGCCACAGCGATAGCCCTGGGGTTCATTGCCACCAGTGACCATACTAAGCAAATCTCTCAGCACACAAGTGCTGCTACTGTGAACAAAGTGATGTTGTTTTCGAATCACCAATGTACAGGGCAGATCTCTCATACCTGCAGCTACAGTCTGCAGATGTCTGAGTCCACCATCAAGAGTGATGAATGCAAGGCCATTAACATCTTGGTGCTGCGGAGGTGATCATCGTTTCCATTCATGCCGATTCAAAGGATACATTTTCAAGGGCTGTGGAACAATGGGACACCTCCAATGTATGTGCAGGCGAGGTGAAAATCGTGTTAAACCTGCAAACCACCATGTTGCAGAGGACGACAGATCCACAGAGGATCACGACAAACCAGAGCCTCAGACCGAGGAGGCAGAGGTACATGGGGTGCACACCTTCACCACGAATTGTCCCCCGATAATGCTGAATGTTGAACTAAATGGACTCCCGGTGACACTGGTCCATCATGGGCAAAAAGACTTTCGAAAGATTGTGATGCAACAAGGCCTCAAGGCCAATCTTAACTCCAATTTGTACGAAACAAAAAACTTACATGAAAGAACTGATTCCCATAATCGACAGTGCTACCATAAAGGTCTCCTACGATGGAGCGGTACACAAGCTACCACTCTGGGTGGTGCAGGGCGATGGTCCCACGCTGCTCGGCAAGAGCTGGCTGGGAAAGATACACTGGAACTGGGACGACATCCAAGCGCTATCACCCACTGACATCACTTCGTGTGCCCAGGTCTTAAACAGTTCCCTTCATTGTTCGAACCAGGCATCGGGAAATTCCAAGGAGCAAATGTGCAGATCCACCTAATTCCGGGGGCAGGACCCATCCATCACAAGGCGAGAGCAGTACCGTACATGAGAGAGAGGGTAGAGATCAAGCTAGACCAGCTGCAACGAGAGGGTGTCATTTCACCGATCGAGTTCAACGAGTGGACCAGCCCGATCGTTACTGCCCTCAAGGGAGACGGCACCGTCAGAATCTGTGGCGATTACAAAGTAACTATCAATCGTTGATGGGACCAATACCCACTACCAAAGGCCGACGACCTCTTTGCAACACTGGCGGGAGGAAAGACGTTCACGAAGCTGGATCTGACTTCAGCCTACATGCCGCAGGAACTGGAGGAATCATCGAAGGACCTCACCTGCGTCAACACACGCAAAGATCTTTTCATTTATAACAGGTGCCCATTTCGAATTCGATCAGTGGCTGCGATATTCCAGAGAAACATGGAAAGTTTACTGAAGTCGGTCATGGGCATGTGGTTTTCCAGGACGACATCTTGGTCACCGGTCAGGAGACAGTCGAGCATCTGCAGAACCTGGAGGAGGTTCTTAGTCGACTCAACCATGTGGGGCTCAGGTTAAAATGCTCGAAGTGCGCTTTCCTGGCGCATGAAGTGGAGTTCTTGGGGAGGAGGATCGAGGCGGATGGCATCAGGCCCACCGATTCGAATAAGGAGGCAGTTGAGAACCCACAGAGGCCACAGAACATGATGGAGCTGCGGTCGTTTCTTGGACTCCTGAACTAATTTGGTAACTTCTTACCAGGTCTCAGCACACTTTAGAACCACTGCAAGTCTTACTATGAAGAGGGGACGAATGGGTTTAGGGCAAAAGCCAAGAAAATGCCTTTGTAAAAGCGAGAAAATTATTATGCTCAAACAAATTGCTTGTGTTGTATGATCCATGTAAGTGTTTGGTACTAGCATGTGATGTGTCATCATATAGCGTCGGGTGTGTATTGCAACAAGCTAATGATTTTGGGAAACTGCAACCAGGAGTCTGTCTAAGGCTGAGAGCCTACAGCATGATTGAGAAAAGTGTTAGCTTGTGTCTATGGGGTAAAGAAAACGCATAAATACCTGTTTGGGCTAAAATTCAAATTGAAAACTGACCATAAGCCACTTATATCCCTGTTCTCCGAGAGTAAAGGGATAAATCCAGAGATGGGCACTCAAGTTCTCTGTGTACAACTACGCCATCCGCCACAGGCCAGACACACAAAACTTTGCCGATGCTCTCAGTAAGCTGCCATTGCCCACCACGGGGTTGGAAATGGCGCAGCCTGCAGATTTAGCCTTGGCTATGGAAGCATTTAAGAGTGAGCAATCACCTGTCACTACCTGGCAGATCAAAACCTGGATGAGCGAGGATCCCTTATTATCTCTAGTCAAAAGCTGTGTACTTCACGGGAGCTGGTCCAGTGTCCCAGTGGAAATGCAGGAAGAGATAAAGCCGTTCCAGCGGTGCAAAAATGAAATGTCTATACAGGCAGACTGCCTTCTGTGGGGCAATCTAGTAGTGGTTCCCAAGAAGGGCAGAGACACCTTTATCAATTACCTCCACAGTACCCACCCAGCATCGTAATGATGAAAGCGATGGCCAGATCCCACGTGTGTTGGCCCGGTATCGATGCGGACTTAGTCCTGCGTTCACAGATGTAATACATGCTCACAGTTAAGCAATGTACCCAGGGAGGCGCCGTTAAATTTATGGTATTGGCCCTCCAAACCGTGGTCTAGGGTACACGTCGACTATGCAGGCCCATTCTTGGGTAAAATGTTCCTTGTGGTTTTTGACGCGTACTCCAAGTGGATTGAATGAGAGATAATGTCGGCTAGCATGTCCGCTGCCACCACTGAAAGCCTGCGGACCATGTTTGCCACACACGGCCTACCCGATGTCCTGGTGAGCGACAGTGGGCCATGTTTTACTCGTGCTGAGTTCAAAGAATTCATGACCCGTAACAGGATCAAACATGTCACATCTGCCCCGTTTAAACCAGCGTCCAATGGTCAGGCAGGGAGCAGTGCAAACCATCAAGCAAGGCTTGAAGAGGGTAACTGAAGGCTCACTGCAGACTCGCCTATCCCGAGTCCTGCTTAGCTACCGCACGAGATCCCAACTGCTGAACTGCTCATGAAAAGAGCACTTAAGACAAAGCGCTCATTAGTTCACCCTGATCTAAATGAACAGGTAGAGAGCAGGCGGCTTCGGCAAAGTACATACCATGATAGCGCAAATGTGTCACGTGAGATTGAAATCAATGAATCCTGTATTTGTATTGAATTATGGACAAGCTCCCAAGTGGCTTCCCGGCACTGTCGTGGCCAACGATGGGAGCACGGTGTTTCAGGTCAAACTTTCAAATGGACTAATTCACCGGAAACACTTGGACCAAATCAAACTCAGATTCACGGACTATCCTGAGCAACCCACCTTGGACCCAACCTTTTTTGATCCCGCAACATACACACCAGTGGCAACCGGCACCACAGTTGACCATGAAGCAGAACCCATCATCCACAGCAACCCAGCAAGGCCAGCTGCACAGCAGCCCAGCGACGGCCCAACAAATGATTCAACAATACCAGCTTTCACATCAAGACGATCAACCAGGGCAGGAAGGGCCCCAGATTGACTCACATTGTAAATAGTTACACTATTGACCTTGGGGGTCTGGAGGCGGGGTGTTGTTATATATTTGGACTTGTATTTACTCTATACAGCCACCAGAGGGCTCATCCCCTGGAGTCCCAAGGGATGCCATAATCCATTGGGAGCACAGGTATTTAAGAGTGCTTCACAGGTTGGCGAGGCACTCTTGAGGCCTGCAATAAAAGACTAAGGTCACACTTTACTTTGAACTCAGTGTTCAATCTGACTCTCCATTCATAACAGTTGGGGTCCCAACACTGATCCCTGCTGCACCCCATTAGTTACTGATTGGCAACCTGAGAATGAACCATTTATCCCGACTCTGTTTTCTGTCCGTTAGGCAATCCTCTATCCATGCTAATATATTACCCCCAACCCTGTGAACTTTTATCTTGTGCAGTAACCTTTTATGTGGCACCTTGTCAAATGCCTTCTGGAAGTCCAAATACACCACATCCACTGGTTCCCCTTTATCCACCCTGTTCGTTACATCCTCAAAGAATTCCAGCAAATTTGTCAAACTTGACTTCCCCTTCATAAATCCATGCTGACTCTGCCTGACCGAATTATGCTTTCATTAGTACCTCAGCCATGCCCACTGTCTCCATGTGTCGGTCTCCTTTTTGATCTGTCATCAACCCCACCCCTCTTCTTACTACCTGTTTATTTTTTCTATGCCTATAGAAGACATTTGGATTCCCTTTTGCTGTCAAGCTGTTCTCATACTCTCTCTTTGCCCCTCTTGTTTCATTTATCACTTCCCCTTTGAACTCTATTCAGCCTGATTCTCACTTGTATTCTCAACCTGACATCTGTCATACATGCTCTTTTTCTGCTTTGTACTCTCTTTCATCATAACATATAAAGGGGAATTGACTGTACCCGATTCATCTGCTCTTTAAAGGCAGCCCATTGTTTGATTACAGTTTTCCCGAGCCAGATCCGTTCACAACCCACTGAAATGTGCTTTCCTACAATTAAATATTTATACTCTAGATTGCTCCCTGTCCTTTTCCATAGATAATCTAAATCTTTTGATACTAAGATCACTGTTCCCTAAATGTTCCCCTACTGACACTTGCTCCACTTGACCGATCTCATTCCCCAGAACCAATACCTCCTTCCTTGTTGGGCTGGAAATGTACTGATCAAGAAAGTTCTCCTGAACACACTTCAGAAATTTTTTCCCCCTCTCTGCCCTTTACACTAGTACTATCCCAGTCTAAATTAGGATAATTGGCGTCCCCCATTCTCACACCTCTAATTTCTCTGCACATTTGCTCCTGGTATCTTTCCCACTAGTTGGTGGCCTATAGAATACACCTAGTAGTGTAATGGCACCTCTATTGTTTTTTAACTCTATATCTCTATAAATTCTGTCCTTGACCCCTGATCTTAATGGGACGATCAGAGCATCATTGGGGTCAGTAGACTTACCGCTCCCTTAATGATGACACCGTCATCTTGGAAAAAACCTGTTCCAGACCAGCCACAGCCTCAAACAGGAGGTGGCCCACTTAGCCATGAAAAATTGCCTACTAATATATTTAGGATCCCGATTGAAATTTAAAAGGATACATGGAAAGGGCATGTCATGCTCTGCCCGTGTTACTGGAATTGAGCCGCTTAAGCAGTGGCCCATAAAGGGACTGCTGCAGGCTATTTCGGCAACAGGCACAAAATGTTTTAAACTTGCATTTATATTGAGCTGAAAGATGCAGACGTGGTCCTCCTGGCTCCACAAAAATACTGTGGGTCACTGCCAGCCTGGCCTTGCCCCCCTAGTGTCAGCTGTGGCTCAGTGGGTAGCCCCCGAGTCAGAAGGTTGTGGGTTCAAGTCCCACTCGGAGCACAAAAATCTAGGCTGATGCTTCAGTGCAATGCTGAGGGAGTGCTGCAATGTTGGAGCTGCTTTCTTTGGATGAGACATTAAACTGAGGCCCTGTCTGCTCTCACGTGGGCATCAAAGATCCCATGGCACTGTTTTGAAGAAGAGCAGGGGAGTTATCCCTGGTGTCCTGGCTAATATTTATCCCTCAATCAACATAACCAAAACAGATTATCTGGTCATTATCACATTGCTGTTTGTGGGACCTTGCTGTGTGCAAATTGGCTGCCCCATTTCATACACTACAATAATGAATACATTACAAAAGTACTTCATTGGATGTAAAGCGCTTTGGGACATCTGGTGATTGTGAAAGGTACTATATAAATGCAAGCCTTTCTTTCTCTGCCTTGCCTTTCCCCAACCACCCAGGACCTACCTGAATTCATGTAGCCCGAATGGGCTGTTTCGCAACACCCATTTGGCATCTGCAGCACACTGGCTGGATTCATCTGAGGTCTGAGCCTCAAAGTCACAGTTTGCTCTCTGCTGCCAAGATGGTTGGCTGACCAGCATTTAAAATCTACCCAAATTGTGTTTGGTGTCATAAGCTTATATACTTCCTTCAATTAATGGAATTAAACAATGGAAACAATAATTGGTTAATAATTTAGTTGCGAAGGACTTTGAGGTCTTGGTGTCAGAGGACACAATATAATCTTTTACTCACCGTCAGTAAGCCCAACCAACTGTCCTTTCTATTTCTAATAAATATTTTGTGCATCTTTTCAGATAACCAGTAAATTGAAGAACTCTACTCCCTTGGTGTCCAGCAAAAGTAGGATTCAGAATTTTTCAGCCATTCGTAAGTGATGAAATTAGACTTCATGCACTCTTGCTGAATGTGCAAAATAGGTCTGAGTTGTATTTTAGCTTTTGATTGGGCACTTTTAAAATGTTTTGCTATTAAAAAAAAAGATTCACAACAGAACTTCATCGTAGACTTGTTTTCATATCAAGATCACCTAGTTAAGTATTGATGACTAAGACTATTTGGCACATTTTAGTTCATCCTCTTAATGGGTCATCTTGGTGCACTCTACCACTGTCTCTTACATTACTACAGGTTTATGGCTCCACTGGTGCTTGGATTGGACTTATGGTTAGAGTAAGTGGTCTTTGTATGAAGAACATGACTGATGGCTTCACATTTGCCTTCCAGTTATTTGAATTTATGCCCCTTGATTTATTTTTAGGTCATATCTTAAGTAATGTTTTGAGTTACTTTTTCTATACTATTTACTACCATGTATATCACTAAGGACCCCTCTCGGTGGCTGCTTTTTGAAACCAAAGAACCCAAGTTTTTTCAATCTTTCCTTGCAATTCAATCCTTTGATACTAGGAGTCAGTCTTGTGGGTGTTTTCTGCACTGCCTCCATGACTTGGATTTTCCTTGTGTGTTGGTGGTAAAAACTGTACTTGAGGATGTGACGCATTGTATTGTTTAAAGACTTAACGTCTACTGTGGTGTCAGCTTTGTTCAGATACGAACGTGGACTTGGGCTCTAGTCTTATCAAATAATCGAGGCTGAGACTTCAGTGATGGGTTGTCATCTTTTGAATAAGATGATGGGCTCAATTTTTCCCAAAGGATTTTTTGCCGTACTTGAAGAGTTTTGCACATTTTTGGGGGGTTTAAATACGCCAAAAAAAAGTTCTAAGTTTCTCCGTTGCATTTCTTCTTTTTGGCGCATCCTAACCTGTCCTTTAGTTTTGGGGGTGGAGCCTTGATCTGCACCAAAAAGATCGGGTTGCCACGGTAACCAGGGACACAATGCGAGCTGAGGCTGGAAAGTGAAACATACAGCCAGCTTGCAACACATTAAAACACATTGCATCAACTTAAAAACACATTAAAACATATTGCAGCAACTTCCCTCCAATTATTCAAGTACCTCCTCCCGATGCCAGTGCCGATCCCTGCCCCTATCCCAGGCTGAAGGGCCTCCCGGTCTGCTTGCCCCGCCCGCCCCGAGTGCCTTGCCGGTGCCCGCCCCTAGCCCTGGCTTGAAGTCTTGCTAGTCCCATTCCCCTCCACCCCCGAGTGCCTTGCCGGTCCCGTTCTGCTGCCCCCCCACCCCTGCCACCCCTAGCCCAGGCTGAAGGGCTTGCCGGTCCACTCCTCCGCCCATATCCTAGGCCGAATGGCCTCCTCCCTCCCAGTCCCCGCACCTAACTACACCCAAAACGCTCCCCACCCCCCCCAACCCCCACACCCTTCCTTCTATCGCTCCCACACACTCCCTCCCCCCGCCCTCTTTCTTTCTCCCTCCCCCCCGCCCCTCTTTCTTTCTCCCTCCCCCCCGCCCCTCTTTCTTTCTCCCTCCCCCCCGCCCCTCTTTCGTTCTGCTCCCACCACCATTCCTTTTCGTTCTCCCCCTCCCTTTTCTGCAGAGCGAACGAGAGCACACTAGAGAGAGGCCTAAGCAGAACTGGAATAACTGTCAGCTGGTCAAACCTGCATAAATGGCCAGAATTGGTGTGGGTAGCAGGTTACGCACCCTTTGTACCAAAAAGAAAATAATCACTGAGTTACGCTGGTGTAAATGGATTGAGGAAACTGTGGTTTTTTAAACGTGGGCCAAAAAACAAACTGCTCCAAAAAAAAAAACGCCCAAATCACTGTGGAAAATTGAGCCTGTTGAATTGAAGCTCTGCTTATTTAGGTGCGCATGTGAGAAAAACAACTTGCATTTAAATAGTGCCTTTAATGTCGTTAAGTCCCAGGGCACTTCACTGGAATTTAATTGGACAAAATCATTTACACTAAGCCAAAATAGGAGACATTAGGCCAGGTGACCAAAAGCTAGATCAGAGGTAAGTATTAATGCTGTCTAAAAAGTGGCGAGAGGTTTAGGGAAGGAATTCCAGAGCTTGGGGCCCGGATAAAAGAATCTGGTGCCATAGTCAATATTCCTCTCTCTCTCCTTCCCTCAGCCATTATCATCAAAAAACAGATTAACTGACCATTTAATTTGCTTTATGTAAAATGACTGCCATGTTTGCCTATATAATTGTGACTGTAATTGGTTGGCTGTGAAGCAGAGTGGGATGGGCTGAGGATATGAGAAGTCCTAGATAAATCTCTGATTTAGGGCAATAAATGGGCATTTTTTTTTACTTGATCATTTACAGTGACTGGACATGTTAAATGCCAAATCCACTCTCTCCTACATCTCTCTCAAATGTATTCTTCCCCCCCTCCCTCTCAGGAAAGCAAATGGTAGGTCAGCCTTTATTGCAAAATGATTGGAGTACAAGAGTAAAGAAGTCTTACTATTATATAGGAATTGGTGAGACCACACCTGGAGTATTGTATACAGTTTTGGTCTTGCCCAAGGAAGGATATACTTGCCTTTGAGGGAATGCATCGTAGGATTACTAGAATGAATTCTAGGATGAGGGGATTGTCCTAGGAGGAGAGATTGAGTAGACTAGGCCTAGAGTGTAGAAAAATGAGAAATTGAAACATATAAAATTATTAGGGGGCTTCACCAAATAGATGCTGGTATGATGGTTCTCCTGGCTGGTGAGTCTAGAACTAGGGGTCATAGTCTCAGAATAAGGAGTTGGTCATTTAGGACTGAGACAAGGAAAAATTTCTTCAAAGGATTGAGAATCTTTGGAATTCTCAGTGGATGAGTATATTCAAGACAGTGATCGATATATTTTGGGTACTAAGGGAAGCGAGGGGGATTGTGCGGGAAGGTGGAGTTGAGGTAGAAGATCATCATGGTCTTCTTGAATGGAAGAGCAGGCTCGAAGGGCCTCCTACTCCTATTTCCTGTGACAAGTCAGCTAATTAGCTGGCCATGCTTGAACTAAGCTGTAAAGAGCTCGGCTTTTGTGTTGTGACATTAAGTGTTGAGGTGCTCATTATGTTGACGTGAGTCAGCCAAGTCTCTCTCTCTCTCTCTCTCTCTCTCTCTCTCTCTCTCTCTCTCACCAATCATGATTTCTGTGATGCATGAATTGGAATCCAAAGAGGTAATCATTTACAGGTCTCTGAGGGTATGGATATCAAAAGGGAGTCAGTGCCATAATAGGAAAATATCTAATCCTGAACAATTAGAGGTGGGTGTAAGCAGAGCCTTGGCTTCTAAATTATGACCAGGTTTAAGAGGATGCTTTGCCACGCACCACTTTTAGCTCCCAATAAATATGATTCCATAAAGAATGACATAGAGCAGGTCAATTGACTTTCATGCTGAATAATGCAAAAAGAATTCCAAATTCATAAGTTTCATTAAATGTCGGTGCTCATTATGGTGCAGCATAACCAGAAACAACAAAAAAGTTGTAGCTTGATAGTACGTTGCAGTTGAGAATAATGTTGCTTGTGCCTTTCCAACTGCCAGCGAGAGATAACATATTAGCACCTTTCAAAGTGATGTTTTGTCAACTGGTGATAGAATACAACATGCATTGATGGAAGTTAACTGGATCCAATGTTTTGGAGGAAGTTTGTAGTTCCTGGAATAAGTTGTCGCCAAATTCATACAGACTGGGGAGAGTTAAAAACAAAATTTAAAGCAGGTGCACAAATTTCTTCTGGAAATACATTTCGGTAGGAAGAATGAGGAGCAGCAAAATAAACTAAATGACACAATTTTAAAGTGGGTGCATGAACAGTGAGACTTGGATGTATATACAACAATCTTTGAAGGTGGCAGCACAAGTTGAGAAGGCTGTTAAGAAAACATATGGGAACTTGGCTTTATAAATAGAGGCACAAAATTCAAAAGCAAGGAAGTTATGCTAAATCTTTATAAAACCTTGATTGGGCCTCAGCTGGAGTATTGTGATCAATCCTGGGCACCATTCATTGGGAAGGCTGTCAAGGCCTTGGAGAGGATGCAGAAGAAATGAACTTGATGGTACCAGGAATGAGGGACTTCAGTTATATGGAGAGACTGGAGAAGCTGGGATTATTCTCCTTGGAGCAGAGGAGATTTGATTGAGACATTCAAAGTTATGAAGGGTTTTGATTGAGTAAAAAAGGAGAAACTTTTTCCAGTAGCAGAAGAGACATAAAACAGAACTAGACGAGACATGAGGAAACATTATTTTATACAGCAAGTTGTTGTGATTTGGAATGCACTACCTGAAGGGATGGTGGAAGCCGATTCAATGGCAACTTTCAAAAGGAATTGGATAAATACTTGAAGGGAAAACTATTACAGGGCTATGCAGAAAAATAGGGGAATGGGATAGTTTTTTCAAAGAGCTGGCACAGACATGATGGGCCAAATGGCCTCCTTCAGTGCTGTATCATTCTATGAAACTAATGCATGATGATTAATAACACGCATTGCCAAAAGGCATTTATAATTAGCAATATATTCTTTATTCCTACAGTAAGAAGCAAGGACGTATTGCGGGTGCAAAATAAAAGCATTGGGAACAATGAAGGTGCACAATGTTTGGATCCTAAAGAAGGGCAGAGTTTTGACGAAGCTGCCATCAAAATCCCTTCTCGACTATCTGATCCACTTGGTGCAAAGGTAGTTTACTAAATGGTTAACTGTTGCCTCTGAATGAATTAATTTTGATCTGTTGTTTGCAACAAGGCAAGCTGGTTGTCATTGTAGTTGGCCAATCATTTCATTCAGCAACTGTTGGTCATCGAATGTTCTAACTATACACTTGAAATGTGGCAAATGTTCTTTAGGCACATACTAAAAGGAGATTAATTTTGCCATTTAAGCATTTTGTGCTCTCATTGCGGATTTTATTTCTGTCCATATTTTCCACACTAACTCTTGATGTATGATTTTAAAACCCTACCATTTTATTTTCACCTTTTGCTTGTACTCCTTTATTATAATATTTCTTCATTATATGTCACATGGCTCATGCAAGGTATCAGTTCAGTTTGTGTAAATCGCAAGGATGCATGTCCCTTCTGGACATTTTTCAGCCAGAGTTTTCCTACACCGGACACACTCCAACTTTTTTTTAAACAGAGTCCCCTTTTTTTTTTAATAAGTGTCTTTGTATAGGACGTGAGGATTTTATTTTCATGGCTAGCATAATTGCTTAAGACCATTCATCTGCCCCCAAACCTTAGACCAAAAAAGGCTTTTCTTAAAAACTGCAAAGGCTCTGCTCATGGCACTTTACTCTAAGTTTTACACAAACATTGTTTTATTGATCAGTGATGAGTGCAGGGTCGTCCTGCTGATTTAGTTAATTTTTTAGTTGGTTTTAAATGGAAATGTATTAATTGCATTCTAGAGAGATGGCTACATAATTTAATAAGGTCATAACTTTATATAAGCCTGAAAACAAACTCCCGTCAATACTACACAGCATCTCATTCAGCTCCCCACAGGGAACAGTTACTAAAACGGTGCAAATAAAAGTTCTGTTATTGTAGATTATTATTACAACAGTGTTTGTAGATCCACAATTATGTAAACAGTATCCATATAAAGCTACAGCTGTACAAAACTTATAGCAGTGATGGCAGATTTTTATTTCGCCTGTGCATCCCTTCCCCCTGCAATTTTCTCTCTCTACCTCCAGACAAAAAAAAACTTGCACTGAGATGCAGTTCCATAGGCACCGCTAGTCCTCCTCTAGCCCAATTGATCATTTGTCACATTTCAGCCTGGACAGTGGGATGGTCTCTTCCAACATTTATTGGCTGATAACCTCAAACTTGGACTAGGAAATTAAGTCAATAGATTCAAATTTCCTGGCTTCCACCCTCCATGCACTGCTGAAGTGAGACACAGAACCCACCTTATCTGTGCTTCCCAGAAGGACTGCTCCCTATTGATTGTCTGAGCCATTACCGGTCCCATCCCACTGGACCTCTTTCCCCCCCCCACCCCCTCGCTGCTGTCACTTGTGGCAAAAACACACAACGGGCTTCGAATAAAATTAAACACAAAACAAATTTGAAGATGTAATCTCTCAATAATCCAACCTGTCCTCCTCATGATCCCCATCCCTTCCCAATAACCTTGTTTGGGAATCTCTTTCCTACACTATGCAAGAACACCCCTCCACTCTTTTTATTTTTTTCTTCAGATGATGGGTTCAGCAGCCATGATGTATCCATTAGGAGATCAATCTTTTAAAAAAATAAATAAATAAATAAAAATAAACTTAATACTGCACGGCGGTTCTTCAAGCAAGTAGTCCTCTGCCTTCTGGACACCTTTAAAAAGTGGGCTTCCTCAAGGCTCCCATGATTAAATACACTGCTTTGTATGACTGAGCCATACAGAAAGGTCCAGATTTTATCTCTTGTCTGTACTGAGAAAGTTGATCTTGGCTAGTGGGGATGCTGTAATTGGCCTATTGTGTCCTTGGACCATGGACAGGAAAAAATCCACCATGTCCCTATTTGGTGACCCATGCTGGAAAATGAACATATGAATATCAGGTGAGGACTGAATTACACTTCGCTGTGGCATTCTCCACAACTGGCAATACTTGCTATTTAGGCTCACCACATGTAGAGTGACCAAAGGGCTGCCAATACGCAAAGAACAATACCCCTGCATGGGGGAAGATGGAAAAAGTTGGAATTAAAGGCAAGATGTGCGCTGTTTTGAATTCTGTAGTACTTGCAGTTTATAGGACAAAAATAACAAAAGCAGACAAACCAATGATTTAATCAAGGTGCAGTGGGTAACATGTTTGTGGTAACTTGAGCTGCAGGTGTACCCTTCCTATAGAGTAAAAGATTGCGGGAGATTTTTCCTTGATTTTTACTGAAACAGTCGAGAAGTGAATGTTGCTCAATCTGATGAATTGTTTTAATGGCGGACTCCATGACATCGAAACATTCTTCTATCCATCCTGCGCGCACCCTTGTTCTCTTCTTTCTCCCCCCCCCCCCCCCCCCGCAAAGTTCAAACCGTCACTCTTCTCCCAATCCCCATCCCATTTCATGCTTTTTTTGATCCTGCTTTACTTCACGATTTCCCGCTCAGACTTGCTCCTGTTCGAGAGTTGATGATGATGATGAATGCTGTGACATGTCGTCGGCATGAATTCCCGATCTCTCTCAATTATCGGGAGAACTCCTGCCCACAGCATACGTTCAATTCCCTAGAGCAGTGGAGAAAAGCTGAAAATGACACGGGGATGAACAAGATGGTGCCAATTAGCAGATACTGAATCTAAAATGAGGATGGTTACTGTTATATATTTGGACTTGTATTTACTCTGTACAGTTACCAGAGGGCTCATTCCCTGGAGTCTTAAGGAATCCCATAATCCCTTGGGAGCACAGGTATTTAAAAAGGCGTCACAGGTTGGAGAGGCACTCTGGAGATCTGCAATAAAAGACTACGGTCACACTTTACTTTGAGCTCAGTGTTCAGTCTGATTCTTTCTCCATACACAACAACTGGCAATGAGATATAGATAGCGAAACCAAAGATGCAGAGAACAGTGGGCATCCTGGAGAAGTTTCGCAGGGTGATGATTGGGAAACTTTTGTGGAGCGACTCGACTAATACTTCGTGGCCAATGAGCTAGATGGGGAAGAGAGCGCTGCCAAACATAGAGTGATTCTCCTCACTGTCTGTGGGGCACCAACGTGTGGCCTCATGAAGAATCTGCTCACTCCAGCGAAACCCACGGAGAAATCGTACAACGATTTATGCACACTGGTCCAAGAGCATTTCTACCTGAAAGAAAGCGTTCTGATGGCGAGGTACCGGTTCTACACCTACAAAAGGTCTGAAGGCCAGGAAGTGGCGAGTTATGTCGCCGAGCTGAGACACCTTGCAGGACATTGCGAATTTGAAGGACATTTAAAGCACATGCTCAAAGACTTTTTCGTACTTGGCATTGGCCACAAAACCATACTTCGACTGTAGAGACCCCAACCTTGAGTAAGGCCATAGCGATAGCCCAGGCGTTCATTGCCACCAGTGACAATACTAAGCAAATCTCTCAGCACACGAGTGCTGCTACAAATACTGTGAACAAAGTGATGTTTTCGAATCATCATGTACAGGGCAGATCACACATACCTGCAGCTACACGTCCGCAGATTTCTGAGTCCACCATCTAGGATGATGAATGCAAGGCCATTAACACCTTGTTGGTGCTGCGGGAGTGATCATTGTTTCCATTCATGCCGATTCAAAGGATACGTTTGCAAGGGCTGTGGAACAATGGGGCACCTCAGTGTGTAGGCGAGCTGCTAAGCCTCTTAAACCTACAAACCACCACGTTGCAGAGGAGGACAGATCCACGAAGGATCACTACGAATCAGAGCCTCAGATAGAGGAGGCAGAGGTATATTGGGTGCACACATTCACCACGAATTGTCCCCCGATAATGTTGAATGTTGAACTAAATGGACTTCCTGTGTCAATGAAGCTGGACACGGGCGCGAGCCAGTCCATCACGGGCAAAAAGACTTTCGAATGGTTGTGGTGCAGCAAGGCCTCAAGGCCAGTCTTAACTCCAATTCGCACAGGACTAAGAACTTACACTAAAGAACTGATTCCTGTAATCGGCAGTGCTATCGTAAAGGTCTTCTACGATGGAGCGGTGCACAAGCTACCACTCTGGGTGGTACCAGGCGATGGTCCCAACCTGCTCGGCAGGAGCTGGTTGGGAAAGATACACTGGAACTGGGATGACGTCCGAGCGCTATCGCCCGCTGACGACACTTCGTGTGCCCAGGTCGTAAACAAATTTCCTTCGCTGTTCGAACCAGGCATTGGGAAATTCCAAGGAGCAAAAGTGCAGATCCACCTAATTCCGGGGGCGCGACCCATCCATCACAAGGTGAGAGCAGTACTGTACATGATGAGAGAGAGAGGGTAGAGATCGAGCTAGACTGGCTGCAACGAGACGGCATCATTTCACCGATCCAGTTCAGTGAGTGGGCCAGTCCTATTATCCCAGCCCTCAAGGGACACGGCACCATCAGATTCTGCAATGATCACAAAGTAACTATCAATCGTTTCTCCCCGCAGGACCAGTACCCATTACCAAAAGCCATTACCTCTTTGCAACGCTGGCGGGAGGAAAGACGTTCACGCAGCTGGATCTGACTTCAGCCTATATGATGCAGCAACTGGAGGAATCATTGAAGGCCCTCACCTGCATCAACACACACAAAGGTCTTTTTGTTTATAACAGATGCCCGTTTGGAATCCGATCACCAGCAGCGATATTCCAGAGAAACATGGAAAGTTAACTGAAGTCCGTCCCACACACCGTGGTCTTCCCGGACGACATCTTGGTCACAGGTTGGAACACAGTTGAGCACCTGCAGAACCTAGAGGAGGATCTTAATCGACTCAACCGCGTGGGGCTCGAGTTAAAACACTTGAAATACGTTTTCCTGGTGCCTGATGTGGAGTTCTTGGAAAGGAGGATTGCGGTGGACGGCATCAGGCCCACCATCATGAAGACTGAGGCAATCACGAACGCACCGAGACCACAGAACGTGACGGAGCTGCGGTCGCTTCTGGGATTCTTGAGCCACTTTGGTAACTTCTTACTGGGTCTCAGCACCCTGCTAGAACCACTATATGTCTTACTACGAAAAGAGGGCAAAAGCCAAGAAAATGCCTTTGTAAAAGCGAGAAAATTGTTATGCTCAAACAAATTGCTTGTGTTATGTGATCCATGTATGTGTTTGGTCCTAGCATGTGGTGCGTCGTCATATGGCATCAGGTGTGTATTGCAACAAGTTAATGCTTTTGGGAAACAGCAACCTGTTGCTTATGCATCCAGGAATCTGCCTAAGGCCGAGAGAGCCTACAGCATGATTGAAAAAGAAGCGTTAGCGTGTGTCTATGGGGTAAAGAAAATGCATCAATACCTGTTTGGTCTAAAATTCGAATTGGAAACTGACAAGCCACTTATATCCCTGTTTTGTGTCTTAATGCAAGGAGTATCCGCAATAAGGTGGATGAATTAACTGTGCAAATAGATGTTAACAAATATGATGTGATTGGGATTACGGAGACGTGGCTCCAGGATGAGCAGGGCTGGGAACTCAACATCCAGGGGTATTCAACATTCAGGAAGGATAGAATAAAAGGAAAAGGAGGTGGGGTAGCATTGCTGGTTAAGGAGGAGATTAAGGCAATAGTTAGGAAGGACATTAGCTTGGATGATGTGGAATCTATATGGGTAGAGCTGCAGAACACCAAAGGGCAAAAAACGTTAGTGGGAGTTGTGTACAGACCTCCAAACAGTAGTAGTGATGTTGGGGAGGGCATCAAACAGGAAATTAGGGGTGCGTGCAATAAAGGTGCAGCAGTTATAATGGGTGACTTTAATATGCACATAGATTGGGCTAACCAAACTGGAAGCAATACGGTGGAGGAGGATTTTCTGGAGTGCATAAGGGATGGTTTTTTAGACCAATATGTCGAGGAACCAACTAGGGGGGAGGCCATCTTAGACTGGGTGTTATGTAATGAGAAAGGATTAATTAGCAATCTCGTTGTGCGAGGCCCCTTGGGGAAGAGTGACCATAATATGGTGGAATTCTGCATTAGGATGGAGAATGAAACAGTTAATTCAGAGACCATGGTCCAGAACTTAAAGAAGGCTAACTTTGAAGGTATGAGGCGTGAATTGGCTGAGATGGATTGGCGAATGATACTTAAGGTGTTGACTGTGGATGGGCAATGGCAGACATTTAGAGACCGCATGGATGAACTACAACAATTGTACATTCCTGTCTGGCATAGAAATAAAAAAGGGAAGGTGGCTCAACCGTGGCTATCAAGGGAAATCAGGGATAGTATTAAAGCCAAGGAAGTGGCATACAAATTGGCCAGAAATAGCAGCGAACCTGGGGACTGGGAGAAATTTAGAACTCAGCAGAGGAGGACAAAGGGTTTGATTAGGGCAGGGAAAATGGAGTACGAGAAGAAGCTTGCAGGGAACATTAAGACGGATTGCAAAAGTTTCTATAGATATGTAAAGAGAAAAAGGTTAGTAAAGACAAATGTAGGTCCCCTGCAGTCAGAATCAGGGGAAGTCATAACGGGGAACAAAGAAATGGCGGACCAATTGAACAAGTACTTTGGTTCGGTATTCACGAAGGAGGACACGAACAACCTTCCGGTTATAAAAGGGGTCGGGGGGTCTAGTAAGGAGGAGGAACTGAGGGAAATCCTTATTAGCCGGGAAATTGTGTTGGGGAAATTGATGGGATTGAAGGCCGATAAATCCCCAGGGCCTGATGGACTGCATCCCAGAGTACTTAAGGAGGTGGCCTTGGAAATAGTGGATGCGTTGACAGTCATTTTCCAACATTCCATTGACTCTGGATCAGTTCCTATGGAGTGGAGGGTAGCCAATGTAACCCCACTTTTTAAAAAAGGAGGGAGAGAGAAAACAGGGAATTATAGACCGGTCAGCCTGACATCGGTAGTGGGTAAAATGATGGAATCAATTATTAAGGATGTCATAGCAGTGCATTTGGAAAGAGGTGACATGATAGGTCCAAGTCAGCATGGATTTGTGAAAGGGAAATCATGCTTGACAAATCTTCTGGAATTTTTTGAGGATGTTTCCAGTAGAGTGGATAAGGGAGAACCAGTTGATGTGGTATATTTGGACTTTCAGAAGGCGTTCGACAAGGTCCCACACAAGAGATTGATGTGCAAAGTTAGAGCACATGGGATTGGGGGTAGTGTACTGACATGGATTGAGAACTGGTTGTCAGACAGGAAGCAAAGAGTAGGAGTAAATGGGTACTTTTCAGAATGGCAGGCAGTGACTAGTGGGGTACCGCAAGGTTCTGTGCTGGGGCCCCAGCTGTTTACACTGTACATTAATGATTTAGATGAGGGGATTAAATGTAGTATCTCCAAATTTGCGGATGACACTAAGTTGGGTGGCAGTGTGAGCTGCGAGGAGGATGCTGTGAGGCTGCAGAGCGACTTGGATAGGTTAGGTGAGTGGGCAAATGCATGGCAGATGAAGTATAATGTGGATAAATGTGAGGTTATCCACTTTGGTGGTAAAAACAGAGAGACAGACTATTATCTGAATGGTGACAGATTAGGAAAAGGGGAGGTGCAAAGAGACCTGGGTGTCATGGTACATCAGTCATTGAAGGTTGGCATGCAGGTGCAGCAGGCGGTTAAGAAAGCAAATGGCATGTTGGCCTTCATAGCAAGGGGATTTGAGTACAGGGGCAGGGAGGTGTTGCTACAGTTGTACAGGGCATTGGTGAGGCCACACCTGGAGTATTGTGTACAGTTTTGGTCTCCTAACCTGAGGAAGGACATTCTTGCTATTGAGGGAGTGCAGCGAAGGTTCACCAGACTGATTCCCGGGATGGCGGGACTGACCTATCAAGAAAGACTGGATCAACTGGGCTTGTATTCACTGGAGTTCAGAAGAATGAGAGGGGACCTCATAGAAACATATAAAATTCTGACGGGGTTAGACAGGTTAGATGCAGGAAGAATGTTCCCAATGTTGGGGAAGTCCAGAACCAGGGGTCACAGTCTAAGGATAAGGGGTAAGCCATTTAGGACCGAGATGCGGAGGAACTTCTTCACCCAGAGAGTGGTGAACCTGTGGAATTCTCTACCACAGAAAGTTGTTGAGGCCAATTCACTAAATATATTCAAAAAGGAGTTAGATGAGGTCCTTACTGCTAGGGGGATCAAGGGGTATGGCGAGAAAGCAGGAATGGGGTACTGAAGTTGAATGTTCAGCCATGAACTCATTGAATGGCGGTGCAGGCTAGAAGGGCCGAATGGCCTACTCCTGCACCTATTTTCTATGTTTCTATGTTTCTATGTTTCTGAGAGTAAAAGGATAAATACCAATGCATCGTCCCGCATCCAGAGATGGGTGCTCATGTTGTCCGCATACAACTATGCCATCCGCCACAGGCCAGGCACAGAATACTGCGCCGATGCTCTCAGTAGGCTGCCATTGCCCACCATGGCGGTGAAGTGGCGCAGCCCGCAGATCTAACCATGGTTATGGAAGAAATTGAGTGTGAGCAATCACCCGTCACTGCCCAGCAGATCAAAACCTGGAAAAGCCAGGACCGCTAAAAGGCCCCAAATTTCCACACGCTCTGAGGGGCACGGCGCCTGAAAAAAAACGCGGTATTCTCGAGCTCCTTGCAGCTCGATGTCTGCTTGGCGCGGCGCACGGGGCGGAGCCTACCACTCGCGCCGATTTTGTAAGTAGGAGGGGGAGGGTACAATTTAAATGAGTTTTTTTGGTGCTGGCAACCCTGTGCGTGCGCGTTGGAGCGTTAGCGCACGCGCAGTCTGAAGTAAACATTGGCACTCGGCCATTTTTAAAAGTGCTGCAGAAAAAGTGAAAATTTGTTTATTGAACCCTTGCAAAGGCTTGCATTTTAATTTTCTTGATATTTCTGTGTGATGGAGTGCTTTTAGCAGCACTGCTGAATAAATCACCTGCTGAATTAATGTTGGCTCTTTAACCAGTGTTACTGCAGCAACTGTGCATTTTAATTCAGCCTTTACAACTCGTTACCGTTTCAATCTCCACCACTCATTCTGTAATTAAAGATAGACTGTGATAAATGGGACACATGCACTTGTTTGAGACTATTCAAATTCTTTGTAGCTGTTCAATTTTTAACATTTTTTAATAAAACCACATTGCCCTTCCATGATCAGCACTGAGGCTGCTTGCTGCTTCTTGCCCCTGCCGTCGGGACCGACGCCACACCGCTGCCTGAAAGGCCTGCCTGAAGCACTTTCACACAGGTGTAGGAACATGGTTTATTTAATCTTTTCTTTGTTTATAAATTTTTATTCAGGTTGGATTTATTTGTATAATATTTGTACAAGTATAACTAAGGATTGATTGTAGAATTTAATGACTTCCCTTCCCCCCCCCCCCTCCCCTCCCCCCCACCTCGTTCCCGACGCCTAATTTGTAATCTGCGCCTGATTTTTTTTTAGTGTAGACAAGATTTTTTCAAGCGTACAAAAATCTTCACTTGCTCCATTCTAAGTTAGTTTGGAGTACGTTTTCACTGGAAACTTTCAAATCGGGCGTCAGTGGCCAAACACGCCCCCTTTTGACAAGAAAATTCTGTTCAAAAGTGAAACTGTTCTACCTGACTAGAACTGCAGAAAACTTAAATGTGGAGAATTCCGATTTCTAAGATACTCCGTTCTCCACCAGTTGCTCCTTAAAAATTCAGGAGCAAATCATGTGGAAACTAGGGGCCATTATCTCTAGTCAAAAGATGTGTGCTTCATGGGAGCTGGTCTAATGTCCCAGTGGAAATGCAGGAAGAGATAAAGCCGTTCCAGCGGTGCACAGATGAAATGTCTACACAGGCAGACTGCTTTCTGTGGGGCAGTCGAGTAGTCGTCCCCAAGAAGGGCAGAGACACCTTCATCAATGACCTCCACGTACCCACCCAGGCATCGTAATGATGAAAGCGATAGCCAGATCCTACGTGTGGTGGCCCGGTATCGATGCAGACACAGTCCTGCGTTCACAGATGTAATACATGCTCGCCATTAAGCAATGTACCCAGGGAGGCACCGCTAAGTTTATGGTCATGGCCCTCCAAATCATGGGCTAGGGTACACATCGACTATGCAGGCCCGTTCTTGGGTAAAATGTTATGGTTGTAGACGCGTACTCCAAGTGGATTGAATGTGAGATAATGTCGGCTAGCACGTCCGCTGTCACCACTGAAAGCCTGCGGGCCATGTTTGCCACACACGGCTTACCCGATGTCCTGGTGGCGACAATGGACCATGTTTTACCAGTGCTGAGTTCAAAGAATACATGACCCGTAATGGGATCAAACATGTCACATCTTCCCCGTTTAAACCAACGTCCAATAGACAGGCAGAGAGAGCAGTGCAAACCATCAAGCAAGGCTTGAAGAGGGTAACTGAAGGCTTGCTGCAGACTCGCCTATCCCAAGCCCTACTTAGCTACCACACGAGACCACGCTCGCTCACTGGGATCCCACCTGCTGAACTCATGAAAAGAGCGCTTAAGACAAAGTTCTCGTTAGTTCACCCTTATCTACATGAACAGGTAGAGCAGGCGGCTTCAACAAAGTGCATGCCATGATAGCGCAAATGTGTCACGCAAGATTGAAATCAATGATCCTGTATTTGTATTAAATTATGGACAAGGTCCCAAATGGCTTCCCGGCACTGTCGTGGCCAAAGAGGGGAGCAGGGTGTTTAGGTTCAAACTTTCAAATGGACTCATTCACCGGAAACACTTGGACCAAATCAAACTCAGATTCACGGACTACCCTGAGTTACCTTTCTTGATCCCCCAACACACACCGGTGGCAACCGACACCACGGTTGATCACGAAGCAGAACCCATCATCCACAGCAGCCCTGCAGGGCCCAACACACCAGGCAGCCCAGCAAGGCCAGCTGCACAGCAGCCCAGCGAGGGCCCAACAAATGATTCAACAACAACCAGCTTTCACACCGAGACGATCAACCAGGGCAAGAAGGGCCCCAGATTGACTCATATTGTAAATAGTTACACTATTGACTTTGTCGGGTGGGGGTGGTGGGGGGAGAATGTTATATATGTGGACTTTTATTTACTCTATACAGCCACCAGAGGGCTCATTCCCCAGAGTCCCAAGGGCTCCCATAATCCCTTGGGAGCACAGGTATTTAAGGCGGCTTCACAGGTTGGAGAGGCACTCTGGAGATACTCTGTTCAGTCTGACTCTTTCTCCATACACAACAGTTACTGCCTTTGATCGGATAATTAGCTGACTTCATACCTTTCCTTTGACATTGCCTTGTGTTAATTCTCCCAGAAGATCCAGAAAATGTTTGAATGCACAAATCCAAACTGAAATGATGCATGTATTATGGTTTGAGTTGCAAGTCAAGCCCAAGCAACAGTGTTGCTTTAAAGATGTGCCACCCACTTTACATGAGTTCCTCCATACCACACCAATAATGTAGAATTTACCAATATTTCGCAAAGATTCCTGGTACCTTTCTCCTGCAGAGAAGAATCCCTTTCTGGACTTTTAAAATGAGATTAAAGGGGAGACAGAGCCTGCAGGGGATAAAAAGGGGGATGCATTCATGGAGAACCCCCCCCCCCCATCCCCCAGTGTTTGGACTCATAGTTCCAAATTAAATTCCCTTTCCTATCTACCAGAAAGCTTGAAATCCTAAAGTGCACAGGGAAGAAACTACGAACTTTAATCGAATTTGGGATTTTTAAAAGGCGAATGTTGGGTCTGCAAGAAAAGGGGTGGGATCAATCTCTAAAGAGCCAGTTTGGACATTGGAGCTAATCAAATTGGGAACAATTTATTCACCCACCCAGCGGATCCAAATGTCACATACATATTCCAACACCTTTTCAACAGGCATAGAAATATCTGGCTCAGGCCAGAGCTCACCAACTTCGAAAAGCCTATTAACGCCAGATTAAAACCACTTAATCAAGTTTATTAGCTGGGCTGCACAATTGAAACAAAGAGCTGAGCTAGATTTGATGGGAGATAAGGAAGCCTTTTTATGGGGTATATCTATCCCCCAGTTTTTCAAGGAGATACGAACCGAACACAGACTCTAACAAGGACACTGACTGGAACACAGACACAGACACAAGCAGCCTGCTTCCTCTACAGTGAAGAAATGGAGTAGTGGAGCAAACTACAAGAAGTCATCAAGCACGAGGCCCACGAAATGGAAGGTTGTCAGCAACCAATTTGAGAAACCCTGGCCACCACAACCAGCAAAACAACCAACCAAAACCGAAGAATTAACATTTATTTCCACTCTACAATCTACTTCTGAATGACCAATGGGTGAGAAATTACCAAAACGAATGAACAAACTATTCCTAACCAAAGAAAGTGTGTACTTATCCCATATATCCAAAACGCAACTTACCGCATCAACGGACGCACCCCAACTGAAGACTACGCAGTCCGAAGTCCTCTCCTCCGTCCGGGGTACGGCTCGCCTAGAAGGCCAAGTGCAGCGAACCCTGAAACTGCGATTCACCAGCAACTGTCTAAAGGGATTGGTGAGTATAGCCCCTGAACCCCCAGAGCTATAACTTAGTTAGTTAGGGGAATTGGGAGGGGGTGGGGGGGGGAGGAGGCTGGGATAATTTGTGTAAATATATCTGCATTCTCTTCTTTACCCCATTTTGAGTTTAAGCTGGGTTTTTTTTCCCCACAGGCTGTAATTTGACATTTTATTCAATGTGTACCACTCATTGTGTACTGGTATTAATACTCTGTTATTAAAGGTGTGCCTTTTTACTTTTTAGACACAATAAAGCCATACCTGCTTCCTACCTTGAAACCGATTGTCTGTCCAAGTCTGTCACAGTCCCTTCATATATCCAGTGTCTAGAATCAAGGGTGTGGGAGCGATTCAGAACCACTCAAGGTCAGAAGGGAAAGCTGACCCCTTGAAAACCACCCCTAACAATAATTGTGAAATGTAATACATTTTCAGATTTTACTTTTACCAAATCTATGTAGCAATTTAAAATCACTTGGCATTAGAAAAAATAAACTGGGAAAGTTTATTAATTTAATTCTCCTTTTGTCAGCTGTGGTGTGGGTTCAAGTCCCACTCCAGGGACTTGATCAAGAATCTAGGCTGACACTCCAGTGCTGAGGGAGTGCTGCACTGTCGGATGTGCCGTCTTTCGCCAGAGCTTTCACACAAGCACCAAGACGTAGTTTGGTTGGCGGTGAGGAGGGCCCTACCCGTCAGATCCTTCATGCACAGCCGGGGTTTCAGAGACACAGCACTCTGCCCCCGAGTTGGCTGTGGTGCGGACGAGACAGTCATCCATCTCCTTTGGGACTGCCCCTTTGCAAGGCAGGTCTGGATGGAGATGCAGTGGTTGCTGTCGAGGTTCATCCCTCGCAGCTCTGTAACACAGGATTCTGCTCTACGGGCTGTTCCCAAGGGGACACACTGAGACAGACATCATCTGCTGCTGGAGGGCCATCAACTCGGTGAAGATGCACTTTGGTCTTGCCGAAACTTGCTGGTCTTCCAGAGCAAGGAGAAGTCCACGTCTGCGTGTTGCAGACTGGCGCAATCCAAGATCCAGGATTACGTGCTGAGGGACGCACTTAAAATTGGTGCAGTCGCCGCAAAGGCACGGTGGGGAAGGGCCACAGTTTAAAGCCTTCCGTCACGGTAAACCCAGGGGCTGGAATCAGTATAAAACTCCCCTCTGGCTGTCCCTTGTAAGCGTTTTGTATACATAGGTTTTTTCAGATCACGGTGCTCTATGTAGTGCCATGTATAATGCAAGTTCTGTTTGGTAATGTATGTTGCAAAGAAATGTAACTGTACCCTCACCCATTCCGTGTACCGTATAGTGCCACTAGTAAATTAATTTGATGACTATTACAATGTATCCTGGATTGTACTGAAATGTACCTCAATGTAAAGCAAGCAAATGAACTGCCGTCAGCATCCAAATGTATTGCATGGAATTGCTGACCGCATCCAAATGTACTGAACGGTCTTCCAATGTATTGTGCAAATTTTTATATGAATAAAGTATATTTTTAAATTTTTTAAAAAGTGCCGTCTTTCGGATGAGTGGTTAAACCGAGGTAGGTGGATGTAAAAGATCCCATGGCACTATTTTGAAGAAGAGCAAGGGTGTTATCCCTCCATCCTAGCCAATATTTATCCCTTAATCAACATAACAAAAACAGTTTATCTGGTCGGCATCACATTGATGTTTGTGGGAGCTTGCTGTGAAAATTGGCTGCTGCGTTTCCTACTTAACTACAGTACTTCATTGGCTGTAAAGCGCTTTGAGACTTCCGGTGTTCGTGAAAGGTGCTATGTAAATGTAAGTCTTTATTTCATTTGATGAATTTGGACCACTATTAAAGATTTGGTTGGAAGTTAGGCTATGAGTCGTACCAGTTGAGTTGAATGTGATGAAGCGCGAAGTCATTCCCAAAAGGCAAATTATACATGTGCAGTGATCCCATCTCCTACTGTTATGTAGTTGAACACCTACATAACAGCAGTGACTACACTTCACAAGTACTTCATTGGCTGTAAAGCACTTTGGGATGTCCTGAGTTCATGAATGGTGTTGTATAAATGCAAGTTTGTTCCTTCCTTGGAGCAATTTAGTCCTGTAAGTACTGTTTTCATATATGGTATCTGTTGGATAACTTCACATTTTATTTTTAATTAGATTTGGTCAAGTATTTGAACTTTGTTCTGATTTTCAGGGACAAGTGTCCCAACTGAATTGAAATAACAGTTTTAAAATATTTTAACAGAAAATCACTCCTCCTGAGATAACAGAACCAAAGTGGAAGCAAAATGTAGATGCAGAGGACACAGGTTGGCATCCTTCAGCTTGTATTTTACCTCCCTATTGCAAAAGAAAAGTATATTTATTCTACTCTTAATTCTTTTTAATAGAGGCAGAAACTTCAGACAGACGGTACAACATCACTGCTGAATCTGAAAGAAATAAAAGCAAATCACAGTATGTACTCGACTTCCATCCTATTTTCCATGCAGTAGTTTTCTGTAAGGGCAGGTTTTTGTTAAAGTATATATTCAGAACCTGTGCCAGTCAGCAGTGAGAGACGAATAGCTCCCATAAGTAAAGCTGACCAGACAGCTCATGATTATCTCAGCCTAGGCAAAATAATTGATATTCTCTTGTGTCTCTTACGTTCTATTTCTTCATATATATTTTTTTAAAGTAGTGGGCCATAATTTTCTGTAAGAGTGAATCTAATAGTTTCTGCCATTAGTTAGACCTACCTTTCAAGTTTAGGTTTCTAAAAAGTTTGCGTGGCAATTTGCTGAAGCTGCGAGCTGATGTCTCAGCGAGGGAAACCGGACATAAATGGGACGTAAGTGGTTATGAACCTGTTCAATCAGATTGAAGGATTGTGAAATTAACAACGCAAGGACTGAGAAGAAAGTGTAATTTAGAATGGGTTAATTCAATGCCAAAAAAACCCAGAAATTGCTAGAAATACTCAGTAGGTCAGGCAGGATCTGTGGAGACAAACTGAGTTAACGTTTCGGATTGATGACCTTTCAGCAGAATTCAATGCCAATACAGGTACAGGAAAAGAAATAGAGAGGGAAAGAAAGATTGGGTTAAGAGAGGGAAAAAAAGCGAAAGAAAAATTTATATTTTTAAAATATCCAACAACAATTGATGAAATGAGAATTCACACTTATAGTAGTTAATTACGGTGCAAGAGCAGTTCATTGGCAGTAATTAAGACTTAGCACATTGTTAAAATAATCCAACAGTTAATCCAGGCTTAACTAACTCTGCGCAGACTTTAAATGGCTCCAATTAGGAAAGCTTTTGATAAGGTCCCAGATGGTAGACTGGTCACAAAGATTAAAGCCCATGGGATCCAGGGTAAAGTGGCTAGTTGGATCCAAAATTGGCTTAGAGGTAGGAAGCAAAGGGTAATGGTTAATGGATGTTTTTGTGACTGGAAGAATGTTTCCAATGGGGTTCCGCAGGGCTTAGTACTGGGTCTCTTGCTTTTTGTCGTGTATGTCAATGATTTAGATTTGCATATAGGGAGTATGATGAAGTAGTTTGCAGATGACACTAAAATTAGCTGTGTGGTTGATGATGAAGAAAGCTGCAGACTGCAGGAGGATATCAATCAACTGGTCAGGAAGGTAGAGCACTGGCAAATGCAATTTAATTTAGAGAAGTGTGAGGTAATGCACTTTGGGAGGGCTAATAAGGAAAGGGTATTCACATTAAGTGGTAGGCCACTTAGAAGTGTAGATGAACAAAGGGACCTTGGTGTGCTTGTCCACAGATAGAAACATAGAAAATAGGTGCAGGAGTAGGCCATTTGGCCCTTCGAGCCTGCACCGCCATTCAATAAGATCATGGCTGATCGTTCCTTCAGTACCCCTTTCCTGCTTTTTCTCCATACCCTTTGATCCCCTTAGCCGTAAGGGCCATATCTAATGCCCTCTTAAATATATTCAATGAAGTGGCATCAACAACTCTCTGCGGCAGGGAAGTCCACAGGTTAACAACTCTCTGAAGAAGTTTCTCCTCATCTCAGTCCTAAATGGCCTACCCCTTATCCTAAGACTATGTCCCCTGATTCTGGACTTCCCCAACATCAGGAACATTCTTCCCGCATCTAACCTGTCCAGTCCGTCAGAATCTTATACGATTCTGAGAGATCCCTTCTCGTCCTTCTAAACTCCAGTGAATAAAGGCCCAGTTGATCCAGTCTCTCCTCATATGACAGTCCAGCCATCTCTGAAATCAGTCTGGTGAACCTTTGCTGCACTCCCTCAATAGCAAGAACGTCCTTCCTCAGATTAGGAGACCAAAACTGAACACAATATTCCAGATGAGGCCTCACTAAGGCCTTGTACAACTGCAGTAAGACCTCTCTGCTCCTATACTCAAATCCCCTGCTATGAAGGCCACATACCATTTGCCGCCTTTACTGCCTGCTGTACCTGCGTGCCCACTTTCAGTGACTGATGAACCATGACACCCAGGTCTCGTTGCACCTCCCCTTTTCCTAATCTGCCACCATTCAGATAATATTCTGCCTTTGTGTTTTTGCCCCCAAAATGGACAACTTCACATTTATCCACATTATACTGCATCTGCCATGCATTTGCCCACTCACCTAACCTATCCAAGTCACCCTGCAGCCTCTTAGCGTCCTCCTCACAGCTCACTCCGCCACCTAGTTTAGTGTCATCCGCAAACTTGGAGATATTACACTCAATTCCTTCATCTAAATCGTTAAAGTATATTGTAAAGAGCTGGGGTCCCAGCACTGAGCCCTGCGGCACTCCACTAGTCACTGCCTGCCATTCTGAAAAGGACCCATTTATCCCGACTCTGCTTCCTGTCTGCCAACCAGTTCTCTGTCCACGTCAGTACATTACACCCAATACCATGTGCTTTGATTTTGCACACCAATCTCTGTGCGGGACCTTGTCAAAAGCCTTTTGAAAGTCGAAATACATCACATCCACTGGTTCTCCCTTGTCCACTCTGCTAGTTACATCCTCAAAATTCCAGAATATTCGTCAAGCCTGATTTCCTTTTCATAAATCCATGCTAACTTGGGCCGATCCTGTCACTGCTTTCCAAATGCGCTGCTATTTCATCCTTAATGATTGATTCCAACATTTTCCCCACTACTGATGTCAGGCTAACCGGTCTATAATTCCCCGTTTTCTCTCTCCCTCCTTTTTTAAAAAGTGATGTTACATTAGCCAACCTCGAATCCATAGGAACTGACCCAGAGTCGATAGACTGTTGGAAAATGATCACCAATGCATCCACTATTTCTAGGGCGGAGTGAGCTGTGAGGAGGACGCTAAGAGGCTGCAGGGTGACTTGGATAGGTTAGGTGAGTGGGCAAATGCATGGCAGATGCAGTATAATGTGGATAAATGTGAAGTTGTCCATTTTGGGGGCAAAAACACAAAGGCAGAATATTATCTGAATGGTGGCAGATTAGGAAAAGGGGAGGTGCAACGAGACCTGGGTGTCATGGTATTCTGGGATGCAGACTATCAGGCCCTGGGGATTTATCGGCTTTCAATCCCATCAATTTCCCGAACACAATTAGCCTAATAAGTATATCCTTCAGTTCCTCCTTCTCACTAGACCCACTGAACCGAAGTATTGGTTCAGTTGGTCTGCCATTTCTTTGTTCCCCATCATAAATTCACCTGAGTCCGACAGGAAGGGACCTATGTTTCTCTTTTTCTCTTCACATATTTATAGAAGCTTTTGCAGTCAGTTTTTTTTGTTCCCTGCTTGCTTTCTCTCATACTCTATTTTCCCCCTCTTATTTAAACCCTTAGTCCTCCTCTGTTGAATTCTAAATTTCTCCCAGTCCTCAGTTTTTTTTTTAGCCAATTTATATGCCTCTTCCATGGCTTTAACATTATCCTTAATTAGCCATGGTTGAGCCACCTTCCCTGTCTTATTTTTGCTCTAGACAGGGATGTACAATTGCTGAAGTTCATCTATGTGATCTTTAAATGTTTGCCATTGCTTATCCACCGTCAACCCTTTAAGTGTTCTTTGCCAGTTTATTGTAGCCAATTCACACCTCATACCATCGAAGTTACCTTTCCTTAAGTTCAGGACCCTAGTTTCCGAATTAACTTTGTCACTCTCCATCTTAATAAGGAATTCTACCATATTATGGTCACTCTTCCCCCAAGGGGCCTCGCACAACAAGATTGCTAATTAGTCCCTTCTCATTACACATCACCCAGTCTAGGATGGCCACTTCTCTGGTTGGTTCCTTGACATATTGATCGAGAAAACCATTCCTAGTACACTCCAGGAAATCCTCCTCCACTGCATAGCTACCAGTTAGGTTAGTCCAATCAATATGTAGATTAAAGTCGCCCATGATTACTGCTGTACCTTTATTGCACACCTCCCTTATTTCTTGTTTGATGCTGTCCCCCAATCTCTCCTACTATTTGGTGGCCTGTACACAACTCCCACTAGCATTTTCTGCCCTTTGGTATTCCGTAGCTCCACCCATACCGATTCCACATCTTCCAAGCTAATGTCCTTCCTTACAATTGCATTGATTTCCTCTTTAACCAACAACGCCACCCCGCCTCCTTTTCCTTTCTGTCTATCCTTCCTAAATGCTGAATACCCCTGGATGTTGAGTTCCCAGCCTTGGTCCCCTGGAGCTATGTCTCTGTGATACCAATCACATTGTATCCATTAACTGCTATCTGCGCAGTTAATTCATCCACCTTATTCTGAACACTCCTCACATTGAGGCACAGAGCCTTCAGGCTTGTCTTTTTAACACACTTTACCCCTTTATAATTTTGCTGTAATGTGGCCCTTTTTGTTTTTTGCCTTGGGTTTCTCTGCCCTCCACTTTTACTATTCTCCTTTCTATCTTTTGCTGATCCTTGAAGGTAGCAGGTCAGGTAGATAAGGTGGTTTAGAAGGCATGTGGAATGCTTGCCTTTATTGGCCAAGACATAGAATACAAGTGCAAGGAGGTCATGCTTAATTGTATAATTGTATAATCATCTGGTTAGGCCACAGCTGGAGTACTGCGTGCAGTTCTGGTCGTCGTATTATCGGAAGGACGTGATTGCACTAGAGAGGGTGCAGAGGAGATTTACTAGGATGCTACCTGGAATGGAGAATCTTAGTTATGAGGACAGATTGGATAGGCTGGATTTGTTCTCATTGCAACAGAGGAGTTTGAGAAGAGACCTCCATTTGAGGTGTGCAAAATTTTGAGAGGCCTGGAGATAGTGGATAGCAAGGGCCTATTTCCACTGGTGGAGGGGTCAATTACGAGTGGGCATAGTTTTAAGGTAGTTGGTGAAAGGTTCAGAGGGGATTTGAGGGGTGGCTTCATGTCGAAGGTTGTGGGGGTCTGGAACTCACTGCCTGGAAGGGTGGTGAATGCAGAAACCCCACCACATTTAAAAGGTGCTTGGATGGGCACTTAAGGTGTCGTAGTAACCTGCAGGGTTAAGTACCTGGAGCTGGTAATTGGGATTAGACTGGATAATCTTTTGGCTGGCACAGATACGATGGTAAGTACTGCAGGTAATTGAATACGGCCAGGGTGATCTCCTGGACTAGTTTCGATCACCTGGATGGGTCGGAGAGGAAATTTCCAAGATTTTTTTTTTCCCTAATTGGCCTGGGTTTTTATCTGCTTTTTGCCTCTCCAGAGAAATCGCATGGCTCGGTTTGTGGTTGAATGTAGAATGTTTTAGTGTAAGGGGTGTCGCAGTTGTGTGGGGCAGGCTGGTTGCTCTTTACCTTTCCGCCATTGTTCTTTGTTTATAGGTTTATATGTAACCTTCAGGGCTGCTGACCGAGGGCTGTGTGGCTTTGTCGGCCAGCGCGGACACGATGGGCCAAAATGGCCTCCTTCTGCGCTGTAAATTTCTATGTTTCTATGTTTACCATGCATGTCTAGCAACTTCATGATATGCTATTTTGATTGTCCATATAATAGTTTATAAGCTATATATTAGTGACTGCACTTTTTATAAATGGAGGGAGGAATTTGATACTGTAATGGGAACCCAATTAACTGGATTGTTCTTTACCAATTTTGACCGCGCACAATGGAAGTTTAACATCCATTTTTGTTTAAATCTCTGCAAATGAGGTTATGAATTTTTCTGACATGGGTTTTTTGTGCTGATCGATTTTCTGCATGTGCTTTTGATGATTTATACAACAAATGACAGCCAGTCCAGTTTAGAATTGTCATGTATGCTAATCTACAAAACTACAGAACCATTGAGATTTTGTATTTCTGCGTGAGTAATGCAAATGGTGATCAAATAGCACATATTGTCTGTGCAAAATGCAGACTGGCAGTTGTGGTGTTCAATGCATCTTTGTTGTTTTTGACATTGAGGGACTCAATGGGCCCAAGTTTCCACAAGAAAAAAAACGGGCGCCCCTCCGAGCTGGGCGCCCGTTTTTCGCACCTAAAATGGCGCCTAAAAAAATCCTCGGTATTCTCCACCTACTTACAGGTCCTCTGGCCCTCGGCGCAGCCAGCACGAGCTGTGGGGGGGCGGAGCTAGGACCCTGCGCTGAAAACAGTGCCGGGACCTCTGCACATGCGCACTACAGTCGGCACGCAAGTGCAGTAGCTCCAGGCGCCGAACTGTGTGGGAGGGGCCCGAAGCACGCAGCCCCTAGCCCTGGCCCAATGGCCTCACTGGGGCTGCGTGAATGAGGCTCCTCCCACGGCCAGCTCCTGCTCCCCGCCCGACCAGACCCGACACTCACTTTCTCCCCCCCCCCCCCCCCCCCCGCCGACCAGACCCGACCCGACACCCGCTCCCCCACCCGCCCCGCACCAACCCGAGACCCGACACCCGCTCTCCCCACCCCCTCCCCCCCGACCAGACACCCGCTCCCCCCGACCCGATACCCGCTCCCCCCGCTCTTCCACCCCCCACCCCCCCCGGACCCGAGACCCGCTCCCCCCCCCCCCCCCCCCGACTGACCCAACCCACGCTCCTGTTCCCCAACCCGACGCCCCCCCCTCTCTCTCTCTCTCTCTCTCTCTCTCTCTCTCTCTCTCTCTCTCTCTCCCCCTCTCTCTCCCTCTCTCTTCCCCCCCCCCTTCTCTCTTCCCCCCCCCCCTCCCGCTCAGCGGCACGAATGGCTGCAGAATTCTCCCTGGCTGAAGCACTTTCACACAGGTAGGAAGATGGTTTATTTAATCTTTTCTTGGCTTACAAATACATCCAACCTGAATAAACATTTGTATCATATTTGTAGAAGTATAAATAAGGATTTATTGTCGAATGTAATGAGTTCCCTTCCCCCCACCTCGTTCTGGACGCCTAATTTGTAACCTGCGCCTGATTTTTTAATGTGTAGAACAGGTTTTTTCAGTTCTACAAAAATCTTCACTGGCTCCATTCTACTTTAGTTTGGAGTACGTTTTCACTGGGGAAACTTTCAAATCAGGCGTCAGTGGCCGGACACGCCCCCTTTTGAAGACAAAATTCTGTTCTAAACTAGAACTGTTCTACCTGACTAGAACTGCAGAAAAAAAATGTGGAGAATTGCGATTTCTAAAATAGTCCGTTCTCCACCAGTTGCTCCTAAAAAATCAGGCGCGAATCATGTGGAAACTTGGGCCCTAAGAGTCTGTAATTATTGTAAATATACTGTTCTACTGTTTGTTTTTTAAAGCTGCAGCCTAGTGGTTTTTAGTTTGAACTGCATAAACCTCGATGGCACATCTGCATTTGAAAAATCACTGGATAATAAAATGTGCGCTCTTCTGTGCATGCACTGAAACATTGCACATGTGCAGAAGAGCTGCCTGGCATTGCATTATGTAGCGATCAGTTTCGTAAGTGGACCTTGTGTCCACTGTGATTAAGTGTGCAGTTGCCTGCCCAATAACAAGGCAAATATAGCATGGAACACAGAACCCCTGTCATTATTCTGTGGCTTGCTGGACTATATCATGTACTACTATGGGCATCTTAACAATAATGTGCCAACTGAATTTGGATTATTAAGCCTCAGTATCATTATGTTTAATCTGCGCTATACCCCCTCCAACACTAATATATATCCTTCCTGAGGTGCAGTGTCCAAAACTAAATGCAGTAATCCAGATGGGATCTGTCCAAAGCTCTGTATAATTGAAGCATAACTGCTTCCCCTTTTTATTCCAAAGCCCTTGAAATAAAGGCCGACTTTCCATTAGCTGTTGTGATTACATTCTGTATCTGTGCACTACATTTTTGATATTGCCATCCATTTTTGTCTGAATCTCCAAATTAAGTTACGAATTTCATAAAGTTTGCACTCTACTGTTAAGATGTCCATCAAAATGTATATGATATATCATTAAAGGAGAATGGTGATTACTGATTTTGTGTAGTCTTATTCACTAAATATATGGATTCTGTATAAGCCCTTTAATTTTCAAGCAATTAATGAGCAAGTGTCAGCTCAGCCCCCACTCCTGTAAAGTTAAACAGAGCAAATTTTTAAACAGTTCAATTCCTGTTTGTTATCTTGAAGGCCCTTTTGGAGATGGATGTGGAATGAGTATAGAATGTGGCTTGGTTCTGATGCCTCTCCAGGTGAATAGCCTGGTATGGGAACGGTAGCATAGTGGGTATGTGACGACTAGTAATTCAACGACCTGCACTAATGATCCAGAGATGTGAGTTCAAGTTCCACTATGGCAGCTGGGGAATTTAAATTCGGTTAATTCAATAAATTTGGAATAAAAAGCTAGTATCAGCAATGGTGACCATGAAGCTATCAGATTATCGTAAAAACCCATCTGGTTCACTGATTTCCTTTTGGGAAGGAAATCTGTGCTTATCTGGTCTGGCTTATGTGACTCCAGACCCACAGCAATGTGGTTGACTCCTAACTGCCGCCTTAAATGGTCTAGCAAGCCACTCGGTTGCAATAAACCGCTACGAAAAAAATAAAATAAAACCGGACGGACCAACTAGCAGTGACCGTGGCACTGACTTCGGACACAACGGCATACCCAGCGCAGTCGACCCTGCAAAGTCCTCCTCATAACATCTGCCGACTTGTGCCAAAATTGGAAGAGCTGTCCCACAAACTAGTCAAGCAACAGCCTGACCTAGTCATACTCGCAGAATCATACCTTTCAGCCAATGTCCCAGACTTCTCCATTGCCATCCTTGGGTATGTCCTGTCCCACTGAAAGGACAGATCCACCAGAGGTGGTGGTACAGTGGTGTATAGTCAGAAAGGAGTGGTCCTGGGAGTCCTCAACAATTACTGCGGACCCCATGAAGACTCATGTCTTCAGGTCCAACACAAACAAGGAAACCTCCTGCTGATTATCAAATATCACTCTCCCTCAGCTGATGAATCCGTACTCCTCCATGTTGAACACCACTTGGAATAAGCACTGAGGGCAGCAAGGACATAGAATGTACTCTGGGTGGGGGACTTCAATGTTCATCACTAAGAGTGGCACTGCAGCATCGCTACTGACTGAGCTGGCCGAGCCCTGAATGAATTGGCTGCCAGACTGGGCCTGCGGCAAGTGGTGAGAGAACCAACACAAGGAGTAAAACCTACTTGACCTCATCCTCACCAATCCCCCTGTTGCAGATGCATCTGTCCATGACTGCATTAGTAGCAGTGACCCCACACAGTCCTTGTGGAGATGAAATCTTGCATTACACTGACGACACCCTCCATCCTGTTGTGTGGCACCACCATCGTGATAAATAGATTCAGAACCGAACTAGCTCAAAACTGGGCATCCATGAGGCATTGTGGGTCATCAGCAGCAGAATTATATTCCACCTCAATCTGTAACCTCATGGCTCGGCATATCCCTCACTACCGTTATCATCAAGCCAGGGAACCAACCCTGGTCCAATGAGTGCAGAAGAACATGCCAGGAACAATACTAGGCATACCTAAAAATGAGATGCCAAACTGGGGAAACTCAACACATGCATGCTAAACCGAGGAAGCAGCATGCTATAGACAGAGCTGAGCAATCCCATAAGCAACGGATCAGATCAAAGCTCTGCAATCCTTCCACATCCAGTCGTGGACCATTAAGCAACTAACGGGAGGAGGAGGCTCCATGAATATCCTCATCCTCAATGATGACGGAGCTCAGCACTTGAGTGCAAAAGATGAGGCTGAAGCGAAATCAACCATCTTCAACCAGAAGTGCCGACTGGATGATCCATATCGGCCTGCTCCTGAGGTCCACACCATCACAAGAGTCAGTCTTCAGTCAATTTGATTCACTCCACGTGATCTCAAGAAAAGGCTGAGTTCACTGGATGCAGCAAAGTCTATGGGCCCTGACACCATCTCGGCTTTTGTGCTGAAGATTTGTGCTCCAGAAATAAATGCGCCTCTAGCCAAGTTATTTCTGTACAACTACAACACTGGCATCTACCTGACAATGTGGAAAACTGCCCAGGTATGTTCTGTCCACAAAAAGCAGGACAAATCCAACCCAGCTAATTACTGCCCATAAGTCTACTCTCAATCATCAGCAAAGTGATAGAGGATGTCATTGGCAGTGCTATCCAGTGGCACCTGCTCACCGATGCTCAGTTTGGGTTCCACCAGGACCACTCGGCACCAGATCTCATTACAGCCTTGGTCCAAACATGGACAAAAGAACTGAATTCTAGAGGTGAGATGAGAGTGACTGCCTTTGACATAAAGGCAGCATTTGACCGAGTGTAGCATCAAGGAGTCCTAGTAAAATTGAAGTCAATGGGAATCGGGAAAAACTCTCCACTGGCTGGAGTCAAACCTAGCACAAAGGAAGATGATTGTGGTTGTTGGTCAATATTCTCAGCCTGCGACATTGCTGCAGGAGTTCCTCAGGCAGTTTTTTGGGGCCCAATCATCTTCAGCTGCTTCATCAATGACGACCTCTCCATCATAAGATTAGAAGTGGGGATGTTCGACGATGATTGCACAGTGTTCAGTTCCATTCGCAACTCCTCAGATAGTGAAGCAGTACATGAACAAATGCAACAAGACCTGGATGACATTCATCCAGATAATCAGGATTGTCACCTGAGCCATGTGCCAATTGGCGTAGGGATAAGCAGATAAGAAGGTTAAATGCATGGCTCAAAGGTGTAGTCTGGAAGGCAGGGGTTTTGCTTCGTGGGGCACTGGCAACAGTACTGGGGAAAAGAGGGAGCTGTTCAATTGGGATGGGCTCCACTTGAATGGGCTGGAACCAGTGTCCTGGCAAATCGCAAAACTAGGGCAGTAGACAGGCCTTTAAACTAATAAAAGGGGAGGGCATAGGAGAATTCGGGAAAGAGTAAATTTAAAAGCAGCAAGAGAACGGTCAAGGCTCGAGAACAGAGCAGAGTTTTGGGTAAAAATAAGCAGAGTGGATCAGGAAGGGACAGGGAGAGTAACTAACATAATAGGGCATCAGTGACTAAGGTGGCATCAGGGAAAAATAGAAAAAAGTCAATGCAAAAGGCACTATTATCTGAATGCATGAAGCATTTGCAACTAAATAGATTAATTAATAGTGCAGATAGAAATTAATAGGTTTGATGTAATAGCCATTAAGATGTGGTTGCAAAGGGGAACTAAATATTCCAGGTTACATAACTTTTAATACATTGTCAAAAATGGAAAAGGAGGGGAGGGGTAGCCCGAATAAAGGATGGGATAAAGACAGTTGTGAGAAAGGATCTTGGCTCGGAAAATCAAGGGAAATCATTTTGGGTAGAGCGAAAACAGCAAGGGGCAGAAAACATTAGTGGGAGTTGTTTATATGCCCCCAAGCAGTAGTGGTAATGTAGGGCACAGTATAAAGCAGGAAATTAGAGGTGCATGTAACCAGGATAATACAGTAATCGTGGGGACATTAAACTACATATAGACTGGGCAAAACAAATTTGCAGTAATAGTGTGGAGGACGAATTAATGGAATAAGATGGTTTTCTAGATCCATATGCTGAGGAACCAACTAGGAAATGTGCTATTTTAGATCTAGTATTGTGCAATGAGAAAGGGTTAATTTATATCCTTGTAGTAAAGGGGCCCTTGGGGAAGAGTGACCATATGATAGAATTTTTTTAAGTTTAAAGTGATTTACTTAAATCCGAAACTAGGATCTTAAATGTAAACAAAGCAAACAATGTAGGTATGAAGGGTAAATTGGCTAAGGTAGATTGTGCAACTACATTTAAAGGTATGACGGTAGACAAGCAATGGATAGCATTTAAAGAATTAATACATAATTTGCAACAAACATACATTCCTTTAAAGCACAAAAACCCCACAGGAAAAGTGGTCCAACGTGGATAACGAGAGGTTAAAGAAAGTAGTAGATCAAAGGAAGAGGCTTATAATGTTTCCAAAAAGAGCAGTAAGCTTGAGAATTGGGAGGCTTTTAGAATTTGGCAAAAGAGGACCAAGAAATTGCTAAAGGGAAAATAGAATGAGTTGTAATATATAGCGCTCTCTAGTGAACTACTGTTCCACCTAGTGGACTACTGTGGTAATGCAGCCATTGCTGTTTACAAGAATAAAAAGGTCAGATCATCTGAAGAGTTCCAGAGAAGAAGCCATCTTGTAGTCTGAGTGTGTTGTGATGTTGTAGAGAATATACCACATTTCATGATGTCGAATGGGATTCCTGGATTTCCTTGCTGAAATTGTTGTTGGATCATTCCAACCAAACAACGGAGAGACTAGAGAGGTCCATTGTGTTGCAGAACAGCTAAAAATCCAAGGTAAATTACAAGCACACTTGGCTGAACTGAAAAGACCAGATGGCTGCGCCTATGGGAATAATAGGGCGCTTAGGTGCATTTCAACATGACAGAGACTTTCGGAGCTTATGTGGAGCAGCTAGAAATGTTTTTCACCGCAAATAGTATCGTTGAAGTCCCCGATGATATACAATCTGGTGGTTTTAGAAAGAAAACGGGCGATTTTCCTGACTGTTCGAAAGTGTGACCCTGAGTTTCCAGTCGCCTGTCTCTTTAATTCTCCACTGCATTCCCACTCTGGCCTCTCTGTCCTTGGCCTCCTACACTGTTGCAATGAAGCTCAATGCAAGCTCGAGGAACAGCACCTCTTCATTTGTTTAGATACTTTACAGCCCTCTGGACTCGACATTGAGTTCAAAAATTTCAGAGCATAACTGCTGCCAATCGTTGGCTCCCTTTCCTGCACCTCCTCAGATCCTGTTTCTTTTTTTTACTCCTTGACTATAATGGCAGGTTGGTCATTATCCCACCATTCGCACCCTATCTTGAGTAATGTTTGTTCTAACTCCTGGCATTAGCATTTGAATTTGGGCCATCATCCTTTGTGTGTCTAATCTCTCGCTTGTCTTCCAACCCATCACAGACCTTCCCTTTTGTTCTTTCTTCCCCTCCCCCTTTCAGTGCTTGTTGTGAATCTGTTCTTTTTGAACATTCTCCAGTTCTGACAAAGGGTCATTGACCCGAAACATTAACTCTGCTAGCTCTCTACAGATGCTGCCTGACCTACTTAGATTTCCAGTATTTTCTGTTTTTATTCCAGATTCCAGCAGCCGCAGTATTTTGCTTTTGTAAAAGAAAAAGGCAGTTGGGCCCCAAAGCCTTAGCAATTGGCCAAGGTAACAGAGAAGTCATGCTATCACTGCCTGGGACAACACATTGCTCAAAGTTGTCCATATGTGAAAGCAGAGTGTTTACTCTGCAGGAAAACTGGGCAGCTTGCGAAGGCATGCCGACTGAAGAGTAAACCAACTTTCAAGGCTATAAGTAGAAAGCCCCAGAGACTACAGAGCATTGAAGAAAAGCAACAGGATGAAGAGATGCAAGTCATGAGCACAAAGATATCTCTCAGCGATTTGAAAAGTATCATCCAAGTAGGAACCAGAATACCCATGCAAATTGACACTGGCACATCCGTGAGCGCAGTACCGGAATCGCTATATCTTGACAAATTGCGTGATTTTCTATTGGAGAAATCCAAGGTAGAGCTGCGAGGCTACTCGGGAGAGTAAATTCCTGTGGTAGGCCGTATCACCGTACCGGTGAAATACAAGGATCAATTTTAGAGCTTGCCTCTCTTAGTAGTGGCAGGAGACAAGCCTGCCTTGCTAGGTAGAAAATGATTGGGATCACTGAAGCTGGATTGGAATAAGATTTTTCGTGTTGAAATGAAATTTGCATCAAAGGATTATGTCAAGGAGTATCCAAAGGTGTTCTGTGAAACAGGCAGTCTGCTTCAAGGCCAGTGTCAGGGTACAGAAGGATGCTAGACCAGTTTACTGCAAGCCACGTCCTGTACCATATGCACTCGAGAAGAGAGTTGAGCAAGAACTCAAAAGACCGGAGACTGAGGGCTAGAATTTCTTATCTGGCCGCCAGCACCCGATTGCTGCCCAAAAGACCGTTAAGATTGGGAAGATTATCGTCGGCGTAAACTTCCCCCCGGCTCCTCCTCCCCCCCCTCCCCCCCTCTCACCCCCAAAATCTGCCAATCGAAAAAGATGGGTTTTGCACCCCCATTCTGGGTGAAAAAGTGCAATTTATGGTTGATTGGGTGGTTCCTAAACAAAATGAGCGATCAATAAAAATTTATCCCGAGGCTGTGGGTTGGGCCGAGCAGTAGAAAAACAATAAAAATAATTTTTCAAAAAACATCACTACCTCAAAAAAAAATCAGAAAAACATTCACAAGACTCTCTTAAACTAAATAACCACAACAGATTTTTAAAATAATTAGTAAAAACCTAACCTTTTTCTTGAAGAGCTACCATCCAAAGTCCCCAGTTCTAACCTTAGATGCAGCTTGAATGCAGAGATGGGCTTTGATTTTTGTCAGCATATGTGTATGACATTGAGTCAGCTGATCACAGTAATGCTGATGCTATGTCTACGTTGCCAACCTCAAGTTATACCCAATAGGGAAGAAGTGCTCTATTTTTCATACATTGATAAACTGCCAAAGAGATTGGTAGTGCAACCAAATGTGACCCAGTGATGCCAAAGGTGTACGATTACATCGCAAATGGCTGGCCAAACCAGGTATCCAAGAAAGATAACAATCCATTCTTTATTCATATCATAGGAATTCATTATTAGTGGATAAAGATTGTATCATGTGGGGTGCAAAAGTGGTTATTCCAAATAAATTCAGGTCCAAACTATTAGATCTTCATGACAAGCATCTGGGAATGTGCTTGATCAAGAATTTTGCACGCAATTACTTATGATGGCCAGCTCTAGATAAAGATATAAAGTACATCGTTAGTCGGTGTGCAATATATCAATCAGTAAGCAAGAAACTACCATTACAGCCATGGAAATGACCTCCCAGGGTGTGGCAAAGGTTATATATTGATTTTGCTAAGCGAAAAGGACAGCAATTGTTCATTGTGATTGATAGCCATTCGAAGGGATAGAGGTGTTTCCAATGAGGAAAATAACAGGTAAAACACTACACAATTTGCAAAGATTATTTTCTTCTTATGGCATCCCAGATAAAATTGTGTCTGATAATGGACCATAATTTGTACATTTCACGAGCAGAAACTGTGTGAATCATACCAAGGTTCCACCATACTACCCTGCTTCAAATGGTGCAGCAGAACACACGGTACAAATTGTAAAACATGCCCTCAACAAACACATGTTGATCCAAATCCAAAGAAACAGCAGTTGTCGTTGGACCACAAATTGCTAATTTTCTAATTACTTATCTGAATACTCATACTGGTAGAACACCAGTAGTGTTGTTTCTCAGTATTCACTAGAAGCGAAACAATTAAGAGAAAGAGAATCGTGAGAGGGAAGTATGAAATTAAATCAAAGCGAGAGTGAAGAACCATCACCATAAATGGTTAAAGTGGTTACCAGGAAGAATGGTGAAGATATGTGGTCCTCGCACATATTTGGTCATGATGTTTGATCATGGAAAGGTTAGGTATGTTCACATTGATATTTTACCTACAGATGTGGAAGGATTTAAAGGTTGGAATGATTTGATTATTTCTGACTCATCAGATAGTCTTATTACAAGTACAATACCAGTAGCATATCCTGCATCAACTGCACTAGAAATACGTCGAAGAGAAAGTCAGAATTTAAGTCAGAGTCTGAGTCAGGCAGGCGAATAGTCTGAAGTTGTAGAAAGTTCAAATGTAAATCAAGGGTTACGCTTGGAAGAAAACTTTTCTCAGGATCAGTAAGTTCAAGTTTGGAAAGTTCTGTTCGAGAGTGAAGGTATCCTCTTCGAAACAAAAAACTAGTGGTTAAGTTTGATTTGTAAATATGGCTAAATATGTCCATATCTTTTATGTATAACCATGCAAGTTATATATGATTGTTATAATAACTATTTTAAGGAGGGAGAAGTGTAATATATAGCTCCATCTGTAGACTACTGCTCCAACTAGTGGACTACTGTGGTAATGCAGTCATTGCTGTTTACAATAAGTCGTCAGGTCACCTGACAAGTTCTGGAGATGAAGCCGCCATGTACTCTGTGTATTGTGATGTTGTAGAGAATATACCGCAAGAGTAAACTAGCGAGAGACAAAACAGATTGTAAAAGCTTCTATAGGTATGTAAAAAGGAAAAGATTAGCAAAAGTAAATGTGGGTCCCCTACAGGCTGAGACAGGAGAAATTATAGTGGGGAATAAGGAAATTGCAGAGAAATTAAACACATGCTTCGAGTTGAATTTTCGGTATTGGTGATTTCGGGGCATTAATCATGGGGCGGTACCTATCGTGCCTGGAAAAGGTTTGCGCCTCCATCCGTAAAGTTTGCATGAAAATGAGGTTCAATAATCGGGGGTGCTAAATCAGGCAATACACACTTGTGCTTGGCCGCCCCAGCTGAAAACCGCGGCACAAAAAAAGCTCTAAACTTTGTGCATGAGCAGAAGCGCTTGAAGCTTCCCGGGCCCTGGCAAGTTTAGTCCATTCGCTTAACCTATCTAAATCGCTTTGCAGCCTCTGTGTCCTCAACACAACCCACTTTCCCACTAATCTTTGTGTCATCTGCAAATTTTGTTACACTACACTCTGTCCCCTCTTCCAGGTCATCTATGTATATTGTAAACAGTTGTGGTCCCAGCACCCCTGTGGCACACCACTAACCACCGATTTCCAACCTGAAAAGGACCCATTTATCCCGACTCTCTGCTTTCTGTTAGCCAGCCAATTCTCTATCCATGCTAATACATTTCCTCTGACTCCACGTACCTTTATCTTTCGCAGTAACCTTTTGTGTGGCACCTTATCGAATGCCTTTTGGAAATCTAAATACACCACATCCATCGGTATACCTCTATCCACCATGCTCGTGATATCCTCAAAGAATTCCAGTAAATTAGTTAAATATGATTTCCCCTTCATGAATCCATGTTGCGTCTGCTTGATTGCACTATTCCTATCTAGATGTCCCGCTATTTCTTCCTTAATGATAGCTTCAAGCATTTTCCCCACTGCAGATGTTAAACTAACCGGCCTATAGTTACCTGCCTTTTGTCTGCCCCCTTTTTTAAACAGAGGTGTTACATTAGCTGCTTTCCAATCTGCTGGTACCTCCCCAGAGTCCATAGAATTTTGGTAGATTATAACGAATGCATCTGCTATAACTTCCGCCATCTCTCTTAATACCCTGGGATGCATTTGATCAGGACCAGGGGACTTGTCTACCTTGAGTCCCACTAGCCTGTCCAGCACTACACCCCTAGTGATAGTGATTATCTCAAGGTCCTCCCTTCCCACATTCCCATGACCAGCAATTTTGGCATGGATTTTGTGTCTTCCACTGTGAAGACCGAAGCAAAATAATTGTTTAAGGTCTCAGCCATTTCCACATTTCCCATTATTAAATCCCCCTTCTCATCTTCTAAGGGACCAACATTTACTTTCATGGACCAATCCATTTCGAGCTGCTGACGTGCGGCCCTTGATCTGGCAGCATTGCCATGGTGTTCGTCCTGGCGTGGCTGGCCATTTGGGGCCTCGCCAGGCTCCTGTTTCTCATCGTCGTCCTCCTCCTGAGGTGGGGCTGCAATCCCCACTGGCAATGCTTGGCCCCTCATGATAGCCAGGTTGTGTAGTATGCAGCATACCACAATGAATTCCACGATCTGTTGAGGGGAGTATTGAAGGCTGCCTCCAGAGCAGTCCAGGAATCTGAAACGCTGCTTCAGCACCCCTATTGTCTGTTTGATGATGTTGCGGGCAGCCGCATAGCTTTCATTGTAGCGCTGCTCAGTTTCTGTGGTGGGGTTGTGGAGGTGGGGTGGGGGGGTCATGAGCCAGTTGTCCCCAAGCAGCAAGCCGCACCGTTCCTCTGGTGGCCAAAACAATTGAGAGACAGTGCTCTCACGCAGGATGAAATCATCATGTGCACTCCCTGAATAGCGAGCATTCACTGTGAGGATGCGTTGTGTATGGTCGCACACCAGCTGCACATTTAGGGAATGGTATCCCTTTTGGTTTCTGAATAACTCTGCATTGTATAATTGTGCTTGCAAGGTCATGTGTGTGCAGTCAATGGCTCCTTGAACCCTCAGGAATCCTGCGATCCTGCCAAACCCACATGCCCGCTCATTCTGGCTCTCCCTGTTCATTGGGAATGATATGAAGTCCATTCTACAGGTGTAGAGAGCCTTTGTGATATGAATGCAGCAACGTGCAGTGTATTGAGAGATGTTGCATATGTTCCCTGCTGCATCCTAGAAGGAGCTGGAGGCATTAGCAGGCCAGCGCCACAATCACCTTCACTGCAACGGGCAGCGCACTCTCGGTTTGCCTGTGGGAGATGGCATATCTCTGACAGCACTTCCTTTCGGAAGTGCAGCCTTCTCACACACTGCTCCTCACAGAGCTGGTGGTATGAGCATTGCTGCCTGTAACCCGTGCGGGGTGAAGACTCCTCCCCAGAAGTCTTCAGCCTCTCCCTATCTGTGGGCCAACATGGCCAAGATCCCTTTTATCTTGAGGCCGCCTAGCAATAATAGCATGAAGTGGGATACGCTGGCGAACTAGTAATGCCTCCATTACATTATTTTACTGAAGTTGTAAAGATACTGTAATAGCAGATAAAGCTACCGCTTTAAAGTGTGAGCTTCATGCAGCATGCTGTTTGCAAACGTTGCAGTCAATGTGATCTCCGGTCTAGTATCCTCCTCACTCAATTTAAACACTCGGCAAATAGAGCCTACTTGACCATGGGACCGCCTGGTTTTTCAGGCGTCACTTGAGGTGGACGTTACATGCGGCCGGAGCGCCAGCGGGACATTACATGATGATTGGCGTCATGATCTGAATGAAACTACAGGGCGGGATGGTAAGTTATAGTGCCACCGGAAATCCTGAGTCGCATTTCCTGGCCGGGCAGTAAAAGTTGGCGGTAACCATTTAGACCCCCTCTGCTGCTCCTCCGGGTACTAACAGAGGCGCAAGCCAACCGAACATTCAGCCTTTTGTGTCTGTCTACATGGAAGAAGACACAAGAAACCTTCTGGATATACTGGAGAACCAAGAGTGTAGTGAATGAGGAACTGAAAGAAATTAGTATTGGTAAATAAATAGTACTGGAGAAATTAATGGGACTGAAAACCAATAAATCCTCTGGACCTGATGGCCTACATCCTTGGGTTTTGAAAGAGGTGGCTCATCATCATCATAGGCAGTCCTTCGGAATCGAGGAAGACGTGCTTCCACTCCTAAAGTGAGTTCTTTGGTGGCTGAACAGTCCAACACGAGAGCCACAGACCCTGTCACAGGTGGTACAGATATTCGTCGGGGGAGGTGGCACTGATTTACCACAAGCTCCTTCCGCTGCCTGCACCTGACCTCTTCACTCTCGCAGTGTTGAGATTCGAAGAGCTCAACGCCCTCCCGGATGCACTTTCTCCACTTAGGGCGGACTTCGGCCAGGGTCTCCCAGGTGGCAGTGGGGATGTCGCACTTCACCACCAGGGAGGCTTTGAGGGTTTCCGCTGCCCACCTTTGGCTCGTTTACCATGAAGGAGCTCCGTGTAGAGCAATTGCTTCGGGAGTCTCATGTCTGGCATGCGAACTAATTGGCCTGACCAGCGAAGTTGATAGTGTGGTTAGTGCTTCAACGCTGGGGAAGTTAGCCTGGGCGAGGACACTGATGTTGGTACGTCTGTCCTCCCAGAGGATTTGCAGGATCTTGCGGAGACATCATGGTGATCTATCTCCTGTGACTTGATGTGTCTTCTGTACATCATCCATGTCTCTGATCCATACAGGAGGGCGGATATTGCTACAGCCCTGAAGGTCACGAGCTTGGTGGTAGGTTTGAGGGCCTGGTCGTCGAACACTGTTTTCCTCAGGCGGCCGAAGGCTGCACTGGAGGCGATGTTGAATCCCCGCATCAAAGTCTGCCTTTATTAAGAGGCTCCTGAGGTATGGGAAGTGGTCCACTTTGTCGAGGGCTGTGCCATGAATCTTGATGACTGGGGGGCAGTGCTGTGCGACGAGGACAGGCTGGTGGAGGACCTTTGTTAAGCGTAAGGCCCATGCTTTCATATGCCTCAGTGAATACATTGACTATATCCTGGAGTTCAGCCTCAGAATGTGCGCAGACACAGGCATTGTCCGCGTACTGCAGTTCAACGACAGAGGTTGGGGTGATCTTGGACCTGGCCTGGAGGCGGCGTAGGTTAAACAGCTTCCCGTTGGTTTTGTAGTTTAGTTCCACTCCAGCTTGTTGACTGTGAGGTGGAGCATGGCAGCGAGGAAGATTGAGAAGAGGGTTGGAGTGATGACGCAACCCTGTTTGACCCCAGTCTGGACGTGGAATGGGACTGTAATGGATCCGTTGATAAGGATCATGACCTGCATGTCGTCATGGAGCAGGCGAAGGATGTTGACAAACTTTTGGGGGCATCCAAAACTGAGGAGGACGCTCTATAAGCCCTATGGTCAACAGTGTCGAAGGCCTTTGTAAGATTGAAAAAGGCCATGTATAAGTGCTGGCTCTGCTCCCTGCATTTTTCCTGCAGTTGTCGTGCTGCAAAGATCATGTCCGTTGTTCCCCCTAGGGGACGAAATCCACACTGTGATTCCGGGAGGAGCTCCTCGGCCACAGGGAGAAGACAGTTGAGAACTCGAGCGACTACCTTCCCAATGGTGGTTGATAGGGAGATTTCCCTGTAGTTGCCGCAGGCGGATTTGTTCCCCTTTTTAAAAATAGTGATGGTGGATGCATTGGTTGTCATTTTCCAAAATTCCATAGATTCTTGAATGGTTCTCACAGATTGGAAGGTAGCTAATGTAACCCCGCTATTTAAGAAAGGAGGGAGAGAAAAAAACGGGGAGCTACAGACCAGTTAGCCTGAAGTGAGTAGTCGGGAAAATGCCAGAATCTATTATTAAAAGACATGGTAACAGGGCATTTAGAAAATAATAGGATTGGGCAGAGTCAACACGGGTTTATGAAAGGGAAATTATGTTTGACAAATCTGTTAGCGTTTTTTGAGGTTGTAACTAGCAGAATAGATAATGGATGTGGTGTATTTGGATTTCAGAAGGCATTTGATAAGGTGCCACACGAGGTTATTAAACAAAATTAGGGCTCATGGGATTGGGGGTAATATACTTGCATGGATTGAGGATTGGTTAATGGTCAGAAAGCAGAATAAATGGATAATTTTCAGGTTGTCAGGCTGTAACTAGTCGGGTACCGCAATGATCAGTTCTTGGGGCCCCAGCTATTCACAATCTAGATCAGTGATTTGGATGAAAGGACCAAATGTAATATATCCAAGTTTGTTGATACATAGCTATGTGTGAAGTTGTGAGGAGGATGCAAAAGTCTTCAAGGGGCTATAGACAGGCTAAGTGAATGGGCAAGAACATGGCACATGGGATATAATGTGGAGAAATGTGAAGTTATCCACTTCGGTAGGAAAAATAGAAAAGCAAAGTAATTTTTAAATGGTATGAGATTCGGTAATGTTGGTGTTTAGAGGGACCTGGGTCCTTTTACAAGAGTCACAAAGTTAACATGTAGGCACAGCAAGCAATTAAGAAAACAAATAGTATGTTGGCCTTTATTACAAGAATATTTGAGTGTAAGAGTAAAGACGTTCTCTTGCAATTATATTCTTTTTGGGCGGTCCCTCGAGTCGAGGATGACTTGCTTCCACACAAAAAGATATGAGTTCAATGAATTCACAGGTGTTTCACTGAAGGACCTAATATTCCAGGTCCTGAACTGCATATTGAAGGGTGGAAGATGGAGGTGCGTGGATTTTTTTACTGTGTGGTGGCCATTGCACACCAGCCACCACATGGGCTTGACAGAGCTTGGTCTTGGTCCAGTGACGAGTTAAGCAAGACGACTGGAGACCAGCTCTGCTGCACGGACCTAGTGTGCATAGCTATTGCACTGTGGACTGGCCCGTGCTGCCCCTCGGCCCAAGCCTCTTCTGAGCCCCGAACTCGCAACTCTCCTGGGCCCCGATCACATCGCTCTAAAATATCGCGCCGTTCCTTTTCCCTGATCTCGCCGCTCCTGCTGCACGTACCCATGCTCCAATGACCCTCCTGAGATATGGTGACGTCCAATCCAGTTGCCCTCTTCACAGTTGTTGTCCCTTCAGACCGGCTCGCGTTGCACCCTGTACTTAAAAGGAGCGGCATGCGGCGGCCTGGGAGCAGCGTGGGGGCATGCAATTATATAGGACCCTGGTGAGACCACACCTGGAGTAATGTGTACAGTTTTGGTCTCCTTGGGAAGTGCAACGAAGGTTCACCAGACTGATTCCTGGGATGGATAGCGTTGTGTATCTGTAAAGCATGCACTCCCATTTTCTGTCACTAGGGAGTGCATCCCCTGAAGTCCCAAGGGATCCCTTGGGAGCACTGGATATGGCCCGTGCTGCCCCTTGACCCATGCCTCTTCTGGGCCCTGAACTCGCGACTCTAAGGCCTGTTCCTGACTCTGGAGTGTCTAAATAAAGACTGAGGTCACTGTTACTTTAACCTCCCTGTGTGCAGTCTCATCTGTGTTAGGGACACAATAACTGGCGACGAGAATACGAATCCAAAGCAAAGATGCAGCAAATTGTGGGCATCCTGGAGAAGTTCTCGGAGGGTGAGGACTGGGAAGCCTATGTCGAATGGCAAGACTAGTACTTTGTAGCCAATGAGCTGGACGGAGCAGGAAGTGCTGCAAAAAGGAGAGCAGTCCTCCTCACGGTCTGCGGGGCACTGACCTACAGCCTCATGAAGAATCTTCTGGCTCTGGCGAAACCCACAGATAAGTCGTATGAGGAGCTGTGTACACTGGTTCGGGAGCATCTTTAACCCGAGGGAGAGCGTGCTGATGGCGAGGTATCGGTTCTATACGTGCCAGCGATCTGAAGGTCAGGAAGTGGCGAGCTATGTCGCCGAGCTAAGGCGACTTGCAGGACAATGTGAGTTTGATGGCTACCTGGAGCAAATGCTTAGACTTTTTTGTACTGGGCATTGGCCACAAGACCATCCTACGAAAACTTTTGACTGCAGAAACAGCGACCCTCAGTAAGGCCATTGCGATAGCACAGGCGTTTATGTCCACCAGTGATAACACCAAATAAATATCTCAGCACACAAGTGCTAGCAATGTTCATAAATTAACTGGAACTGTGTTTGCGAGCAGAAATGTACAGGGCACGAGTCTGCAACTGCCAGCAGACCTCGGGTGACCCAGATGACTCCGGGTCCACAACAAAAGATGATTCACACCTTGTTGGCGTTGTGGAGGCTTCCATTCAGCCTATTCATGCCGCTCCAAAGGGTATGTTTGCAAGAGCTGTGGAACAATGGGGCACCTCCAAGAGCTTGCAGACGAGCTGCAAGATCTGCAAAACCTGCTAACCACCACATGGTAGAGGAAGATCGGTCCATGGTGGATCAAAGCAATTTCGAGCCTCGGAGGAGGCAGATGTTGAAGTACACAGGGTGCGCACATTTTCAACGAAATGTCCACCTATAATGCTAAATGTAAAATTGAATGGCTTACCCGTAGCCATGGAACTGGACACACTGGTGCTACCCAATCCATCATGAGTAAAAAGATGTTTGAGAGACTGTGGTGCAACAAGGCACTTGGACCAGCCTTGAGCCCCATCCACACGAAACTGAGAATATACACCAAAGCGCTTATCACTATCCTGGGCAGCGCCATGGTCAAGGTCACCTACGAGGGCACGGAGCACGAACTGCCATTCTGGATTGTCCCGGGCGATGGCCCCACACTGCTTGGAAGGAGCTGGCTGGGCAAAATCCGCTGGAACTGGGATGACATCCGAGCGCTATCACATGTCGATGAGGCCTCATGTACCCAGGTTTTTAACACATTTCCTTCCCTTTTTGAGCCAGGCATTGGAAACTTTTCCGGGGTGAAGGTGCAGATCCACTTGGTCCCAGAGTCACGACCCATTCACCACAAGGCACGAGCAGTACCTCATGATGGGAGAGTGGAAATCGAGCTGGACAGGCTGCAACACGAGGGCATCATCTCCCCAGTGGAATTCAGCGAGTGGGCCAGCCCGATTGTTCCAGTACTCAAAAGTAATGGCACGGTCAGGATTTGCAGCAAATTTATAAAGAAAGTATTACTCGTTTCTCGCTACAGGACCAATACCTGCTACCTAAGCCTGAGGGCCATGTTTGCCACCCATGGCCTGCCTGACATACTGGTCAGTGACAACGGGCCATGTTTCACCAGTGCCGAATTTAAAGAATTCATGATCCACAATGGGATCAAACATTTCACCTCGGCCCCGTTTAAACCAGCCTCCAATGGGCAGGCAGAGCGGGCAGTACAAACAATCAAACAGAGCCTTAAACAAGTCACAGAAGGCTCACTCCAAACCCGCCTGTCCCGAGTACTGCTCAGCTACCGCACGAGACCCCACTTGCTCACAGGGGTGCCCACCGGCTGAACTACTCATGAAAAGGACACTTAAAACCAGACTCTCGCTGGTTCACCCCAACCTGCATGATCAGGTAGAGAGCAGGCGGCAGCAACAAAATGTAGATGATGGTCGCGCCACTGTGTTACGGGAAATTGATCTGAATGACCGTGTATGTGCTAAGTTATGGACATGGTCCCAAGTGGATCGTAGGCATAGTGATAGCTAAAGGGAGTAGGGTGTTTGTAGTCAAACTAGACAATAGACAAATTTGCAGAAAGCACCTGGACCAAATGCGGCTGCGGTTCACAGACTGCCCTGAACAACCCACAGAAGACACCGCCTCTGTCGAGCCCACAACACACAAAGGATCAACGACACCACGCCGGACCAGGAAATCGAACCCAACAGCCCAGCAAGGCCAGGCTCACCCAGCAGCCCTGCAGGGCCTACAACACGCCAGCCCAATGAGGGCACAGCCAACACACCAGACCAGACATTTGTACCGAGGTGGTCCACCAGGGAAAGAAAGGCTCCCGACCGCTTCACCTTGTAAATAATTTTTACTTTGACTTTGGGGGGAGGAGTGATGTTGTGTATCTGTGAAGCATGCACTCCCATGTTCCGCCACCAGGGAGTGCATCCCCTGAAGTCCCAAGAGATCCCAGCATCCCTGTGAGCACTGTATATAAGCTGGCCCCTCAGACCTGTTTCTGACTCTGGAGTGTCTAAATAAAGACTGCGGTCACTGTTAAACTCCCTGTGTGCAGTCTCATCTGTGGGCTTGACAGGGTAGATGCAGGGAAGATGGTTCCTTTGGCTGGGGAGTCTAGAACCAGGGGTCACAGTTTCAGAATAAGATGTTGGCCATTTAGGACTGAGATGAGAAATTTCTTCACTGAGGGTGGTGAATATTTGGAATTCTCTATCCCAGAGGGCTGTGGGTGCTTAGTCGTTCAGTATATTCAAGATAGAGATTGATAGATTTTTGGATATTAAGGGAATCAAGGGAAATGGGGATACTGCAGGAAAGTGGAGTTGAGGTAGATGATTACCCATGATCTTACTGAATGGCCTACTCCTGCTCCTATTTCTCATGTTCAGTCTTGGAGTAATAAGTGGCAAGTAACATTCGCACCAGGCTATGACTATCTGCAACAGGCAAGAGTCTAACCACCACCCCTTGACATTGGGGTATTACCATTGACGAATCCTCCACCGTCAACATCCTGGGTATCACCGTTGACCAGAAACTTAACTGGAGCAGCCACATAAATACAGTGGTTACAAGAGCAGGTCAGCGGCTGGGTATTCTGCGGCGAGTGTCTCACCTCCTGACCTCCCAAAGCCTTTCCACCATCTACAAGGCACAAGTCAGGAGTGTGATGGAATGCTCTCCACTTCCCTGGATGAGCACAGCTCCAACAACACTCAAGAAGCTTGACACCATCCAGAACAAAGCAGCCCGCTTGATTGGCACCCATCCACCCCATAAACATTCACTCCCTGCACCACCGGTGCACCGTGTGTACCATGTACAAGACGCACTGTAGCAACTTGCCAAGGCGTTTTTGGCAGCACCTCCCAATCCCACGACCTCCACCACCTAGAAGGACAAGGGCAGAAGACGCATGGGAATACCATCACCTGCAAGTTTCCCTCAAAGTTACATACCTTCCTGACTTGAAATATGTTGCTGTTCCTTCATCATCGCTGGGTCAAAATCCTGGAATTCCCTCCTTAGCAGCACTGTTGGAGTACTTTCACCACACGGACTACAGCAATTCAAGAAGGTGGTTCACCACTACTTCTGGGCAATTAGGGATGGGTAATGAAGTATGGCCTTCCCAGTAACGGCCACATCCCAGGAATGAATTTTAAAACATCACCGATGATGGTCACCACCTCCAGCGCTACAACCCACCGAGATCTCTCTCCCTCCAATTCAGGCCTCTTGTGCATCTCCAATTTCCATCACTGCTATTGGCGGCTGTGCCTTCAACTGCCTTGGCCCTAACCACTGGAATTCCTTCCCTAAACCTGTTTCTGAAGTTTCTCCTTTAAAACCTATCAAGCTTTAGTAGGTCACCTGACCTAATATGTCCATGACTCATTAGTCTGATTTTGCTCCTGTGAAACACCTTTTGGACGTTTGCTATGTTAAAGGCATTATATATGACTGCAATTTGTTGTGTGATGCACAAGAGAACAATGAGCAGGAGAACATGGACAAAGAAAGTGAATTCTAATCTCTTTTTTTTGTCTCCTACAAGGAAAAGGGATGTTTTTGGGTTTGAAATTTCATCTGACTCTTCAGGAAATTTACAGGTGAGAACAAGTTATCTTTAATAGAGAATTGAATTTGAAATTGCCATGAGTCACTTCGTCAATCTTTTTTTTTTTTACTCCCCTTATTAATACTTATGAAATCAATGCAATTGTAAGGAAGGACATTAGCCTGGATGATGTGGAATCGGTATGGGTGGAGCTGCGGAATTCCAAAGGGCAGAAAACGCTGGTGGGAGTTGTGTACAGACCACCAAACAGTAGTAGTGAGGTTGGGGACAGTATCAAACAAGAAATAAAGGATGTGTGCAATAAAGGTACAGCAGTAATCATGGGCGACTTTAATCCAAACATTGATTGGGCTAATCTAACTGGTAGCAATGCGGTGGAGGAGGATTTCCTGGAGTGTATTAGGGATGCTTTTCGAGACCAATATGTCGAGGAACCAACCAGGGAGCTGGCCATCCTAGACTGGGTGATGTGTAATAAGAAGGGACTAATTAACAATCTTGTTGTGCGAGGCCCCTTGGGGAAAAGTGACCATAATATGGTAAAATTCCTTATTAAGATGGAGAGTGACAAAGTTAATTCGGAAACTAGGGTCCTGAACTTAAGGAAAGGTAACTTCGACGGTATGAGGTGTGAATTGGCTAGAATAGACTGGCAAAGGATACTGAAAGGGTTGATGGTGGATAAGCAATGGCAAACATTTAAAGATCACATGGATGAACTTCAGCAATTGTACATCCCTGTCTGGAGTAAAAATAAAACTGGGAAGGTGGCTCAACCATGGCTAACAAAGGAAAGTAAGGATAGTGTTAAAGCCAAGGAAGAGGCATATAAATTGGCTAGAAAAAGTAACAAACCTGAGGACTGGGAGAAATTTAGAATTCAACAGAGGAGGACTAAGGGTTTAATTAAGAAGGGGAGAAAAGAGTACAAGAGGAAGCTTGAAGGGAATATAAAAACTGAATACAAAAGCTTCTATAAATATGTGAAGAGAAAAATATTAGTAAAGACAAACGTAGGTCCCTTGCAGTTGGATTCAGGTGAAATAATGGGGAACAAAGAAATGGCAGACCAATTGAACCAATACTTTGGTTCTGTCTTCACGAAGGAAGATACAAATAACCATCCGAAGGTACTCGGGGGCAGTGGGTCGAGTGAAGAGGAACTGAAGGATTTCCTTATTAGGCGGGAAATTGTGTTAGGGAAATTGATGGGATTGAAGGACGATAAATCCCCAGGGCCTGACAGACTGCATCCCAGAGTGCTCAAGAAAGTGGCCCTAGAAATAGTGGATGCATTGGTGATCATTTTCCAACAATCCATAGACTCTGGATCAGTTCCTATGGAGTGGAGGGTAGCCAATGTAACCCCACTTTTTTTAAAAAAAGGAGGGAAAGAGAAAACAGGGAATTATAGACCGGTCAGCCTGACATCGGTAGTGGGGTAAAATGATGGAATCAATTATTAAGGATGTCATAGCAGCGCATTTGGAAAGAGGTGACATGATAGGTCCAAGTCAGCATGGATTTGTGAAAGGGAAATCATGCTTGACAAATCTTCTGGAATATTTTGAGGATGTTTTCAGTAAAGTGGACAAGGGAGAACCAGTTGATGTGGTGTATTTGGACTTTTAGAAGGCTTTCGACAAGTTCCCACACCAGATAAATGTGCAAAGTTAAAGCACATGGGATTGGGGTTAGTGTGCTGATGTGGATTGAGAACTGGTTGGCAGACAGGAAGCAAAGAGCAGGGAGTAAATGAGAGAATGGCAGGCAGTGACAAGTGGGGTACCGCAAGGTTCTGTGCTGGGGCCCCAGCTGTTTACATTGTACATTAATGATTTAGACGAGGGGATTAAATGTAGTATCTCCAAATTTGCGGCTGACACTAAGTTGGGTGGCAGTGTGAGCTGCGAGAAGAATGCAATGAGGCTCCAGAGTGACTTAGGTTAGGTGAGTGGGCAAATGCATGGCAGATGAATTATAATATGGACAAATGTGAGGTTATCCACTTTGGTGGTAAAACAGCGAGACAGACTATTATCTGAATGGTGACAGATTAGGAAAAGAGGAGGTGCAACGAGACCTGGGTGTTATGGTACATCAGTCATTGAAGATTGGCATGCAGGTACAGCAGGCGGTTAAGAAAGCAAATGGCATGTTGGCCTTCAAAGCGAGCGGATTTGAGTACAGGGGCAGGGAGGTGTTAATACAGTTGTACAGGGCCTTGGTGAGGCCACACCTGGAGTATTGTGTACAGTTTTGGTCTCCTAACTTGAGGAAGGACATTCTTGCTATTGAGGGAGTGCAGCGAAGGTTCACCAGATTGATTCCTGGGACTGACATATCAAGAAAGACTGGATCAACTGGGCTTGTATTCACTGGTGTTCAGAAGAATGAGAGGATATCGCGTAGAAACGTTTAAAATTCTGACGGGTTTAGACAGGTTAGATGCAGGAAGAATGTTCCCAATGTTGGGGAAGTCCAGAACCAGGGGTCACAGTCTAAGGATAAGGAGTAAGCCATTTAGGACTGAGATGAGGAGAAACTTCTTCACCCAGAGAGTGGTGAGCCTGTGGAATTCTCTACCACAGGAAGTTGTTGAGGCCAATTCACTAAATATATTCAAAAAGGAGTTCGATGTAGTCCTTACTACTAGGGGGATCAAGGGGTATGGCGAGAAAGCAGGAATGGGGTACTGAAGTTGCATGTTCAGTCATGAACTCATTGAATGGTGGTACAGGCTTGAAGGGCCGAATGGTCTACTCCTGCACCTATTTTCTATGTTTCTATGTAACTAGCAGAGTGGACAAGGGAGAACCAGTGGATGTGGTGTATTTGGACTTTCGGAAGGCTTTTGACAAGGTCCCGCACAAGAGATTGTTGTGCAAAATCAAAGCACATGGTATTGGGGGTAATATACTGACATGGATAGTGAACTGGTTGGCAGACAGGAAGCAGAGAGTCGGGATAAACAGGTCCTTTTCAGAATGGCAGGCAGTGACTAGTGGAGTGCCGCAAGGCTCAGTGCTGGGACCCCAACTCTTTACAATATATATTAACGATTTGAATGAAGGAATAGAGTGTAATATCTCCAAATTTGCATATGACACTAAGCTGGGTGGCGGAGTGAGCTGTGAGGAGGACGCTAAGAGGCTGCAGGGTGATTTGGACAGGTTAGGTGAGTGGGCAAATGCATGGCAGATGCAATATAATATGAATAAATGTGAGGTTATCCATTTTGGGGGCAAAAGCACAAAGGCAGAATATTATCTGAATGGCGGCAGACTAGGAAAAGGGGAGTTGCAACGAGACCTGGGTGTCATGGTTATCAGTCACAAAGTGGGCACGCAGGTACAGCAGGCGGTAAAGAAGGCAAATGGTACATTGGCCTTCATAGCTAGGGGATTTAAATACAGAAGCAGGGAGGTCTTACTGCAGTTGTACAGGGCCTTAGTGAGGCCTCACCTGGAATATTATGTTCAGCTTTGGTCTCCTAATCTGAGGAAGGACGTTCTTGCTATTGAGGGAGTGCAGCGAAGGTTCACCAGACTGATTCTCGGGATGGCTGGGCCCTCATATGAGGAGAGACTGGATCAACTGGGCCTTTATTCACTGGAGTTTAGAAGGATGAGAGGGGATCTCATAGAAACATGCAGGATTCTGATGGGACTGGACAGGTTAGATGCAGGAAGAATGTTCTCAATGTTGGGGAAGCCCAGAACCAGGGGACATAGTTTTAGGATAAGGGGTAGGCCATTTAGGACCGAGATGAGGAGAAACTTCTTCACTCAGAGAGTTGTTAACCCGTGGAATTCTCTACCGCAGAGAGTTGTTGATGCCAGTTCACTGGATATATTGAAGAGGGAGTTAGATATGGCTCTTACGGTTAAGGGGATCAAGGGGTATGGAGAGAAAGCAGGAAAGGGGTACTGAAGGAATGATCAGCCTTGATTTCATTGAATGGCGGTGCAGGCACAAAGGGCCGAATGGCCTACTCCTGCACCTATTTTCTATGTTTGTGTTTCTACCTCTTGCACAAACAGCTGAAGGTTGGACCTCCCTTATCTGGGACTCCCTTATCTGGCACCACCCCTCATCTGGCATGATTGCGGGTACTTGTACAGAACGCGGTTGATCCTCCACCCCTGACCACGCCGGGGGCTGTGCTGATGCTCTGCCGATCGGGGGCTGTGCCGACCTCCTGCCGCCGCCCCCCCCCCCCCCCCAAATCCCTGACCACTTTTCCCCCTCCCCCCTCAGGCCACTGACCTCTGCCTATCCGGCAAAATCTCTTATTCGGCACTGGCCAGGTCCCGAGGGTATCTGATAAAGGAGGTTCAACCTGTATCTCATACTTTTGAAAGAATGTATGGGTTATTTGTGTAAAGACATTTTTCTACCTCCACTTTAATTCGTCAATTTTTTCTTAAATTTGTGGCTCTTAACTGTCTTGTGCAACAGTGGAAACAATTAATCACTATTTACGTTATCATAACCCTTCCTAATCCTGAAGACCATCAGGTCACATCTTGACTTTCTCAACTTTAGTGAAAAAAATTCTAATTGGCAAGCCTTTCTTCATAATTGTACCCCTTATCCCTGGTAACCTCCCAGTGAATATGCACTGCACCTTTACTATTGCTTTTCTATCCCTCCCAACAGTAAATTTGTGGTCTACTGATATCTTTTACAAGTTCAACATTGGCCCAGAAATCCCGGTTGTCTGCTTCCCGCGGGCGCTTGGGTAAACAAAACTTTAAAAAATGCACACTTACCTTATTCTGCTGCACCCACGCGAGTTCCCGGTCCCGAGGCCTCTTCTGACTGCCCATCGCAGCGCATACCCAGGCCTGGAGCTGGGGTCACGCAGCTCTGGGCAGCAAATCAGGAAAAGTTGGAGTTCCCATTATTATGAATGAGAAACAGCCCCCAAAACACACACAACCAATAATAAAAAAATAGAAAAAATACAGGCACACTTTTATTTAAATTAGTTATTTATGTATTTAAAAAAATATATATATTTTCTATTTTTAAAAGTTTTAAAATTATGCTTTAAAATAAACTTACCGTAATGGGGAGGGTTTTTAAACAAAATGTGTTTTTATAATTTTATTTTAAAAAATTGTGTATTTTAAAACTCTTGTAAAAGGCTGTGCGTCTGCTTTTATCAAGCGCAAGAGTTTTAAGGACTTTAGCTGGGCAAGATATGGGTAAAACTTGTCCTTGCAAATGTCCTGGCTCCCGAGATACAGAAGATCTGTCTAGCTCTAGCTTGACAGATCAGAAAAGCCGGTTTTCAGCTTATGCGCATTGTGCGCTGAAAATCGGCTTTAGTGACGAGTTCTCAGGTCTGTAGACACTCGGTACGGACCCGGGAGGCAGGAATTTCTGCCCCCTTAATTTCTTTTGATTTCTTTGCTTCTAGATTAAGAAAAACACCACAGTTTTTTAGCCTTTTATATTGTATTGCCACTCATTTAATGGCTTGTGCACCTGCTAGCCAAGATTCTCTGCTCCACTTAAAAATTGTACTGTTTAAGATTTATTTATTTCCCTATTCTAGCCTCCTAATGTATTCATTCACAATTCTGCATTGAACTGCATCTGCCCATCCTATAGTCTCCTGCAATCTTGCATGATTCCCGCCACAATTTTCCATACACCCAATTTGCATATGCCATACAATATCTGGTCATCAGATTTTGATATTCCCTCCATTTCCAAGTCCAAATTATGTATATAGTTAATATGAACACTGTGTAACACCACTCATCATATTTCCATCAGGAGGAAATTCCTTTTGCCCCACACCCTTGCTCTCTACCCTCAACCCATCTCTGTCCATTCCCCTTAATTCCATGTGTCATGCCTCTTACTTGATGCATTAATGAATGCTTTTTGAAAATGCATATAAATGACATCCACTGCATCTCCTTTATTTAGACTGTTTCTTCAATAGGTTGGTCAAGCAGGGCCTGTCTTTTAATAATACGTGTTGACTGCCCCTGAAAGTTCTAGTCAGAGCCTCCAGCGATTCTTGCTAAATTTTACTCTGGATCCTTATGCGCATCATCTGTTCCTGGTTTGCCAGCCTTAAATTTGAGCAAACCTTTGAGAATTACTTTTCTTTGAATAATAGCCTCCACCCATCTCTGGTAGTTAAATATTATCATCCTTGTGGAAATGGTAGCAGTGTTTCTGCTATTCTCCCACTCTCCAGTACAAGCTTGCCTTCTTTATGATACTAATAACAGTGTGCCCATAGAAAGCCTCTTTTTTTGGATTGTTTGCTTGCTAATTTTCTTTCCAAGTCCATCCTAGACTTTCACCTTGACTTTTCTAAACTTTTCATTGTATGATATTTATCTTTTTTTTTTATCAGTGATGCAAGCACAAAATGCTGCTTTGTGTTTCAAATTTGATCTAATCATCCATGAAACCCCAGCTTTCGACACACTTCCATTTTGTTACTTATAGATGATACTCCTTCTCCTTCTGCATAAATATTTTCCATTAATGATCTTTGGTTCCATTTACAAATTTCTCGTATTTGATTTAGGCAAGGTCAATTGTTATCCCATCACCCTCATTTGCTTCTTCCTCGTCATTAATGTTCTTCCTTTTCCGTTCTTAGACCGAACCTCCTCCTATTGTGGTCATGTGATTTCCAAATTTCCTTTGTATTACCCAGAACTAGGTTGAGTGGCACTTCCCTCCTTGTTGGAGTAGCAACCAGTAAACTGAAAAAACCCACGTTCATGGCACTGTGAGTGGCTCTGCTGCACAGGAAGGGAGGAAAAAGAGTGGGAGAGCTATATTGACAGGGGATTCAATTGTAAGGGGCATAGATAGATGCACAATAGAGAATCCAGGATGGTATGTTGCCTCCCTGTGCAAGGGTCAAGGATGTCTTGGAGTGGCAGCAGGACATTTTTGAAGCGGGAGGGTGAACAGCCAGTTGTCGTGGTGCACATAGGTACCAACGATATAGATAAAAAACAGGATGAGGTTCAACAAGACAAATTTAGGGAGCTAGGAACTAAATTAAAAAGTAGGACCTCAAAAAAGGATTGAAGCCCGATAAATCCCTGGGGCCTGATGGTCTGCATCCCAGAGTACTTAAGGAAGTGGCCCTAGAAATAGTGGATGCATTGGTGATCATTTTCCAACAGTCAATCGATTCTGGATCAGTTCCTATGGACTGGAGGGTAGCTTAATGTAACACCATTTTTTAAGAAAGGAGGGAGAGATAAAATGGGTAATTATAGACCGGTGAGCCTGAGATCAGTTGTGGGGAAAATGTTGGAATCCATTATTAAAGATGAAATAGCAGCGCATTTGGAAAGCAGTGACAGGATCGGTCCACGTCAGCATGGATTTATGAAAGGGAAATCATGCTTGACAAATCTTCTAGAATTTTTTGAGGAAGTAACTGGTAGAATAGATGAGGGAGAACCAGTGCATGTGGTGTATTTGGACTTTCAAAAGGCTTTTGACAAGATCTCACACAAGGGATTGGTGTGCAAAATTAAAGCACATGGTATTGGGGGTAATGTACTGATGTGGATAGGGAACTGGTTGGCAGACAGGAAGCAGAGAGTCGGGATAAATGGCAGGCAGTGACTAGTCGATTGCCGCAGGGCTCAGTGCTGGGACCCCAGCTAATTACAATATACATTAATGATTTAGATGAAGGCATTGAGTGTAATATCTCCAAGTTTGCAGAGGACACTAAGCTGGGTGGGGTTTGAGCTGTGAGGTGTACGCTAAGAGGCTGCACAGTGACTTGGATAGGTTAGGTGAGTGGGCAAACACATGGCAGATGCAGTATAATGTAGATAAATGTGAGGTTATCCACTTTGGGGGCAAAAACACAAAGGCAGATTATCTGAATGGCGGCAGATTAGGAAAAGGGGAGGTGCAATGAGACCTGGGTGTCATGGTACATTAGTCATTGAAAGTTGGTATGCAGGTACAGCAGGCGGTGAAGGCAGCAAATGGTATGTTGGCCTTCATAGCTCGGGGATTTTGAGTATAGGAGCAGGGAGGTCTTATTGCAATTGTACAGGGCCTTAGTGAGGCCTCACCTGGAATATTGTGTTCAGCTTTGGTCTCCTAATCTGAGGAAGGAAGTTCTTGCTACTAAGGGACTGCAGCGAAGGTTCAGCAGACTGATTCCTGGGATGGCAGGACTGACATATGAGGAGAGACTGGATCAACTGGGCCTGTATTCACTGGAGTTTAGAAGGATGAGAGGGGATCTCATAGAAACATATAAAATTCTGACGGGACTGAACAGGTTAGATGCAGGAAGAATGTTCCCGATGTTGGGGAAATCCAGAACCAGGGGACATAGTCCAAGGATAAGGGGTAAGCAATTTAAGACTGAGATGAGGAGAAACTTCTTCACTCAGAGTTGTCAACTTGTGGAATTCTCTATCGCAGAGTTGTTGATCGCAGTTCACTGGATATATTTAAAAGGGAGTTAGATATGGCCCTTACCGCTAAATGGATCAAGCGGTATAGAGAGAAAGTAGGAAAGGGGTACTGAGGTGAATGATCAGCCATGATCTTATTGAATGGTGGTGAAGGCTCGAAGGGCCGAATGGCTTACTCCTGCACCTATTTTCTATATTTCCATGTTTCCAAGTTGAATTGTACCCTCGGATTGGAAAATTCCTATCACTCCAGTATTCAAGGGCAAGAGAGACAAACTATGAAATTATAGGTCTATTAGACCAACATCTATTGTGAAGATGTTCCTAGAATGTCAATGGGGACAGAGTGACTGAGCAACTGAGCACTTGGACAAATATGAACTGATCAGAGAGAGCTAGAATGGATTTGTAAAAGATGCATCATGCCTAACAAATCTAGTTGAATTTTCTTGAAGATGTAACTAACGTGGCAGATAAGGAAGTGCCTATGGATGCTATTTCTATGGACCTCCAGAATGTAGTCGATAAGATTCCACAAAATGAGAGCGCATGGTATTGGTGGCAATCTATCGACATGACTAAAGGAATTGGTTAGGTGGCAAGAGACCGAAGGGATCACGGGTATATACTCAAATTGGTATGATGTGACTAATGGTGTCCCCCAGAGTGCTGGGGAACTAGCTTTTCACTATATTTATAAATGACTTGGAGAAAGGAATAGATAACTTATATCTAAGTTTGCTGATGACACAGCAAATAGTGTAGATGGGAGCAGAAATTTGCAAAGGGACAGTGATAGACGAAGTGAATGAGCAAAACTGTGGCAGATGGAGTGCAATGTGGGAAAATGTGTGAACAACAACTTTGAACCCAAAAAAAATAGATTATATTATTTTCTAAATGATAAGCTAGGAACTGTGGAGGAGCAGAGATATTCAGAGGTCCAATAACAGAAATCATGAAAAGCTAGTGAACTGGTAAGAAACAATTAAAAAAGCTAATGGAATCCCTTAATCTCAAGGATGCTGGAATACAAAGTTATGTTAGTTATTATAAAGCTCCAGTAAAACCCATTTGGATTACTGCAGTTTTATCGCTATACCTCAGGAAGGATATATTGGCCTTGAACAAGTGTAGCGCAGATTCACAAGAATGTAACTGGGACTAAAAGGGTTAAATTATGAGGACAGGGTGCAGAGAGAAAATGCTCAAACATAGAAAATAGGTGCAGGAGTAGGCCATTGGGCCCTTCAAGCCTGCACCACCATTCAATAAGATCATGGCTGGTCTTTCACCTCAGTATCCCTTTCCTGCTTTCTCTCCATACCCCTTGATCCATTTAGCCATAGAAACATAGAAACATAGAAAATAGGTGAAGGAGTAGGCCATATGGCCCTTCTAGCCTGCACCACCATTCAATGAGTTCATGGCTGAACATGCAACTTCAGTACCCCATTCCTGCTTTCTCACCATACCCCTTGATTCCCCTAGTAGTAAGGACTTCATCTAACTCCTTTTTCAATATATTTAATGAATTGGTCTCAACAACTTTCTGTGGTAGAGAATTCCACAGGTTCACCACTCTCTGGGTGAAGAAATTCCTCCTCATCTCGGTCCTAAATGGCTTCCCCCTTATCCTTAGACTGTGTCCCCTGGTTCTGGACTTTCCCAATATTGGGAACATTCTTCCTGCATCTAACCTGTCTAACCCCGTCAGAATTTTAAACGTTTCTATGAGGTCCCCTCTCATTCTTCTGAACTCCAGTGAATACAAGCCCAGTTGATCCAGTCTTTCTTGATAGGTCAGTCCCGCCATCCCGGGAATCAGTCTGGTGAACCTTCGCTGCACTCCCTCAATAGCAAGAATGTCCTTCCTCAGGTTAGGAGACCAAAACTGTACACAATACTCCAGGTGTGGCCTCACCAAGGCCCTGTACAATTGTAGCAACACCTCCCTGCCCCTGTACTCAAATCCCCTCGCTATGAAGGCCAACATGCCATTTTCTTTTCTTAACCGCCTGCTGTACCTGCATGCCAACCTTCAATGACTGATGTACCATGACACCCAGGTCTCTTTGCACCTCCCCTTTTCCTAATCTGTCACCATTCAGATAATAGTCTGTCTCTCTGTTTTTACCACCAAAGTGGATAACCTCACATTTATCCACATTATACTTCATCTGCCATGCATTTGCCCACTCACCTAACCTATCCAAGTCGCTCTGCAGCCTCATAGCATCCTCCTCGCAGCTCACACTGCCACCCAACTTAGTGTCATCCGCAAATCTGGAGATACTACATTTAATCCCCTCGTCTAAATCATTAATGTACAGTGTAAACAGCTGGGGCCCCAGCACAGAACCTTGCGGTACCCCACTAGTCACTGCCTGCCATTCTGAAAAGTCCCCATTTACTCCTACTCTTTGCTTCCTGTCTGATAACCAGTTCTCAATCCATGTCAGCACACTACCCCCAATCCCATGTGCTTTAACTTTGCACATTAATCTCTTGTGTGGGACCTTGTCGAAAGCCTTCTGAAAGTCCAAATATACCACATCAACTGGTTCTCCCTTGTCCACTCTACTGGAAACATCCTCAAAAAATTCCAGAAAATTTGTCAAGCATGATTTCCCTTTCACAAATCCATGCTGACTTAGACCTATCATGTCACCATTTTCCAAATGCACTGCTATGACATCCTTAATAATTGATTCCATCATTTTACCCACTACCGATGTCAGGCTGACCGGTCTATAATTCCCTGTTTTTTTTCTCCCTCCTTTTTTAAAAAGTGGGGTTACAGTGGCTACCCTCCACTCCATAGGAACTGATCCAGAGTCAATGGAATGTTGGAAACTGACTGTCAATGCATCCACTATTTCCAAGGCCACCTCATTAAGTATTCTGGGATGCAGTCCATCAGGCCCTGGGGATTTATCGGCCTTCAATCCCATCAATTTCCCCAACACAATTTCCCGATTAATAAAGATTTCCCTCAGTTCCTCCTCCTTACTAGACACTCCGACCCCTTTTATATCCGGAAGGTTGTTTGTGTCCTCCTCAGTGAATATCGAACCAAAGTACTTGTTCAATTGGTCCGCCATTTCTTTGTTCCCCGTTATGACTTCCCCTGATTCTGACTGCAGGGGACCTACGTTTGTCTTTACTAACCTTTTTATCTTTACATATCTATCAAAGCTTTTGCAATCCGTCTTAATGTTCCCTGCAAGCTTCTTCTCGTACTTCATTTTCCCTGCCCTAATCAAACCCTTTGTCCTCCTCTGCTGAGTTCTAAATTTCTCCCAGTCCCTGGGTTCGCTGCTATTTCTGGCCAATTTGTATGCCACTTCCTTGGCTTTAATGCTATCCCTGATTTCCCTTGATAGCCACGGTTGAGCCACCTTCCCTTTTTTATTTTTACGCCAGACAGGAATGTACAATTGTTGTAGTTCATCCATGCGGTCTCTAAATGTCTGCCATGCCCATCCACAGTCAACCCCTTCAGTATCATTCGCCAATCTATCCTAGCCAATTCACGCCTTATACGTTCAAAGTTAGCCTTCTTTAAGTTCTGGACCATGGTCTCTGAATTAACTGTTTCATTCTCCATCCTAATGCAGAATTCCACCATATTATGGTCACTCTTCCCCAAGGGGCCTCGCACAATGAGATTGCTAATTAATCCTCTCTCATTACACAACACCCAATCTAAGATGGCCTCCCCCCTAGTTGGTTCCTCGACATATTGGTCTAAAAAACCATCCCTTATGCACTCCAGGAAATCCTCCTCCACCGTATTGCTTCCAGTTTGGTTAACCCAATCTATGTGCATATTAAAGTCACCCATTATAACTGCTGCACCTTTATTGCACGCACCCCTAATTTCATGTTTGATGCCCTCCCCAACATTACTACTACTGTTTGGAGGTCTGTACACAACTCCCACTAACGTTTTTTGCCCTTTGGTATTCTGCAGCTCTACCCATATAGATTCCACATCATCCAAGCTAATGTCCTTCCGAACTATTGCCTTAATTTGCTCCTTAACCAGCAATGCTACCCCACCTCCTTTTCCTTTTATTCTATCTTTCCTGAATGTTGAATACCCCTGGATGTTGAGTTCCCAGCCCTGATCATCCTGGAGCCACGTCTCCGTAATCCCAATCACATCATATTTGTTAACATCTATTTGCACAGTTAATTCATCCACTTATTGCGGATACTCCTTGCATTAAGACACAAAGCCTTCAGGCTTGTTTTTTTAACGCCCTTTGTCCTTTTAGAATTTTGCTGTACAGTGGCCCTTTTTGTTCTTTGCCTTGGGTTTCTCTGCCCTCCACTTTTCCTCATCTCCTTTCTGTCTTTTGCTTTTGCCTCCTTTTTGTTTCCCTCTGTCTCCCTGCATTGGTTCCCATCCCCCTGCCATATTAGTTTAAATCCTCCCCAACAGCACTAGCAAACACTCCCCCTAGGACATTGGTTCCGGTCCTGCCTAGGTGCAGACCGTCCAGTTTGTACTGGTTCCACCTCCCCCAGAACCGGTTCCAATGCCCCAGGAATTTGAATCCCTCCCTGCTGCACCACTGCTCAAGCCACGTATTCATCTGCGCTATCCTGCGATTCCTACTCTGACTATCACGTGGCACTGGTAGCAATCCCGAGATTACTACTTTTGAGGTCCTACTTTTTAAATTTAGCTCCTAGCTCCTTAAATTCGTTTCGTAGGACCTCATCCCTTTTTTTACCTATGTCGTTGGTACCAATGTGCACCACGACAACTGGCTGTTCTCCCTCCCTTTTTAGAATGCCCTGCACCCGCTCCGAGACATCCTTGACCCTTGCACCAGGGAGGCAACATACCATCCTGGAGTCTCGGTTGCGGCCGCAGAAACGTCTATCTATTCCCCTCACCATTGAATCCCCAATCACTATTGCTCTCCCACTCTTTTTTTCATGCCCTCCTGTGCAGCAGAGCCAGCCATGGTGCCATGAACTTTGCTGCTGCTGCCCTCCCCTGATGAGTCATCCCCCTCAACAGTACCCAAAGCAGTGTATCTGTTTTGCAGAAGGATAACCACATGGGACTCCTGCACTACCTTCCTTGCACTGCTTTTCCTGTTGGTCTTCCATTCCCTATCTGGCTGTGGACCCTTTCCCTGCGGTACGACCAACTCGCTACACGTGATACTCACGTCATTCTCAGCATCGTAGATGCTCCAGAGTGAATCCACCCTCCGCTCCAACTCCGCAACGCGGACCGTCAGGAACTTGAGGTGGATACACTTCCTGCAGATATAGTCGTCAGGGACACTGGTGTCGTCCCTGAGTTCCCACAAGGTACAGGAGGAGCATAACACCCGACCGAGCTCTCCTGCCATGACTTAACCCTTAGATACACTTAAATTGGCAACAACAATGTTAAAAGTTACTCACTGATATAGAAGAGAAAAAAGAAAAACTACTCACCAATCACCAGCCAATCACTTACCCTCTTGGCTGTGACGTCACCTTTTGATTTCTTTCTACTTTTTGCCTTCTCCCTGTAGCTGCACAAGTACGCCTTTTATAGGCCTCTCCACGCACCTCCTCGACGCTGGGCCCCGGACTCCCTGCTGTGCCTTTTATAGGCCTCTCCACGCACCTCCTCGACGCTGCTCCCGACTGCCGCCGACGCTGGGCCCCGGACTCCCCGCTGTGCCTTTTATAGGCCTCTCCACGCACCTCCTCGACGCTGGGCCCCGGACTCCCTGCTGTGCCTTTTATAGGCCCCTCCACTCACCTCCTCGATGCTGCCGCCGATGCTGGGCCCCGGACTCCCTGCTGTGCCTTTTATAGGCCTCTCCACGCACCTCCTCGACGCTGGGCCCCGGACTCCCTGCTGTGCCTTTTATAGGCCTCTCCACGCACCTCCTCAACGCTGGGCCCCGGACTCCCTGCTGTGCCTTTTATAGGCCTCTCCATGCACCTCCTCGACGCTGCTCCCGACTGCCGCCGACGCTGGGCCCATAAGGGCCACACCTAACTCCCTCTTGAATATATCCAACGAATTGGCATCAACAACTCTCTGCTGCAGGGAATTCCACAGGTTAACAACTCTGAGTGAAGAAGTTTCTCATAATCTCAGTCCTAAATGGCCTACCCCTTATCCTAAGACTATGTCCACTGGTTCTGGACTTGCCCAACATCGGGAACATTCTTCTCGCATCTAACCTGTCCAGTCCCGTCAAAGTCTTACACGCTTCGATGAGATCCCCTCTCGTCCTTCTAAACTCCAGTAAATAAAGGCCCAGTTGATCCAGTCTCTCCTCATATGACAGTCCAGCCATCCCTGGAATTAGTCTGATGAACCTTCGCTGCACTCCCTCAATAGCAAGAACGTCCTTCTACAGATTAGTAGACCAAAACTGAACACAATATTCCAGGTGAGGCCTCACTAAGGCCCTGTACAGCTGCAGTAAGACCTCCCTGCTCCTATACTCAAATCCCCTAGCTATGAAGGCCAACATACCATTTGCCTTCTTCACCGCCTGCTGTACCTGCATGCCAACCTTCAATGACTGATGAACCATGACACCCAGGTCTCGTTGCACCTCCCCTTTTCCTAATCTGCCGCCATTCAGATAATATTCTGCCTTTGTGTTTTTGCCCCCAAAATGGATAACCTCAGATTTATCCACATTATACTGCATCTGCCATGCATTTGTCCACTCACCTAACCTGTCCAAATCACCCTGCAGCCTCTTAGCGTCCTCCTCACAGCTCACACCGCCATCCAGTTTAGTGTCATCCGCAAACTTGGAGATATTACACTTAATTCCTTCATCTAAATCGTTAACGTATACTGTAAAGAGCTGGGGTCCCAGCACTGAGCCCTGCGGCACTCCACTAGTCACTGCCTGCCATTCTGAAAAGGACCCATTTATCCCGACTCTCTGCTTCCTGTCTGCCAACCAGTTCTCTATCCACGTCAGTACATTACCTCCAATACCATGCGCTTTGACTTTGGCTGGCAGTGGTGGAGTGATTTAATATAGGGGATGCAGCAGAGATTTGAGGATTGTAGTACTGGATGAGTTTAGAGATGAGGATGGGCTCATGGAGGGATTAAATAAGAATTTTAAAATTGAAGCATTGTCAAACCAGGAGCCAATGTAGGTCAGTGAGCACAGGGAGTGATGAGTGAGCGGGACTTAGTACGAGTTAGGATATGGGCAGCAGAGTTTTGGATGATCTCAAATTTATGGAGGGTGGAAGATCGGATGCTGACCAGGAGAGTGTTGGAATAGAGTTAACAAAGACATGGATGAGGCTTTCATCAGCAGATCAGCTGAAGCAGGGGTGGAGTCATGCAATGTTAAAGTTGGAAATAGATGGCCTTAGTGATGGCGTAGATATTTGATCTGAAGATCATCTCTGGGTCAAATACACCAGCAAGGTTGGGAACAGTCTAGTTCAGTCTCAGACAGTTGCTAGGGAGAGGGATGGAGTTGGTTGCTCGGGAAAGGTGTTTGTGGTTGAGACCAAAGGCAATGGCTTCGGTCTTCCCAATATTTAGTTGGAGGAAATTTCTGCTCATCCAGTATTGGATGTTGGACAACAGTCTGCCAATTTAGAGACGGAGGGGTTGAGAGATAGTGGTGAGGTGGAGCTGAATGTTATCAACATACATGTGGACCGTGACATTGTGTTTTTGGGTGATGTCGCTGAGGGGCAGCCTGTAGATGAGGAACTGGAGGAGGCCAAGGATAAATCCTTGGGAGCTCCAGAGGTAACTGACTAGTAAGAGCAGCCATTGCAGTTGAATCTCTGGCTATGACTGGATAGATAGGAATGGAAGCAGGCAAGTGCAGTCCCACCTAGCTGGACAATGGTGAGGCTTTGGAGGAGGTTGGTGTGGTTACCCATGTTAAAGGCTGAAGACAGGTTGACAAGAATGAGGAGGGATAGTTTATCACAGTCAGTCATGTAGGATGCCATTTATGAATTTGATAAGGGCCATTTCAGTACTGTGGTAGAGGCAGAAATCTAATTGGAGGGATTCAAAGATGGGGTTCTGGGAAAGATGGGTGCCGATTTTGGAGGCAACAACACTTTCAAGGGCATGAGAGCAAAGGGAAGTTGGAGATGGGGCGGTAGTTTGCAAGGACAGAGGGGTCAAGGGTGGGTTATTTGAAGCGAAGGGTATCGTCTCTGGTTCTGATGAGAAGTCACTCGGTACAGCAGCTAAGGGTGGAAAACAGTGAAGATATTGCGGTGAGAAATTTGGCATAGTACTTGGGTGGTCGATAGTGAATGAGGATTTTAAAGGGGAGATGAGGGGTACAACAGGGTGAGATGAATGAAGGAGAAACTGCCAGAAGAGTACAGGGACAGACCAAGGTGTGATTTGATGATGAGAGCTACACTGCCAATGTCTGGGTGGGGCAAGTGATGGAAGGTATAGCCAGGTGTGGAGGCTTCATTTCGGGGGAAGGTGTCATTACCCCTCAGCCAGGTTTCCGTCGAGGCCATGATGCAATCATCCACAATAAGCTCTTGGATGGCAGGGGCCTTGCCTTGTTCATGTGAATTGACATTCTGGAGAGGGGCTGTGATAGCTGATCCTCTTGCAGAGTCTACATGGTCAGCGCGAGGAGGGGCGAGTTGGAGAGGATTAGCCCCCAGCTGTAATGTTGGGTGGGAAGGCCCGCAAGAGAGTAGGATGGGGCAAATGGAGTTGCTGTTCATGAGGCAGAGACGAGTGTCTCGATGGGCCCTTCGTAGGATAACAAGAAGTAGAGTTGGGAAATCAAGCCTGGGATAGCGACAGAGAGATAGGAAGGTTGCAGAATGCTGTAGGGATTTTGGAGGGCCGATTACCTGAGAGGAGAGAAATGATGGGAGACATGGCAACAGGGGAGCGGGGTCTCGGAGGGCTATAGAGAAATGAAGAAAAAAGCGGAAACTGAGCAACAGCCAAAACACGTGAATAGACACAGGACTGGTTACGTAGCAGGATTAAATTAGATATATCCTGGTAATAAATGAGGAATAGAGAGGACGCAATAGGAGGTAGTCCAAAGATAAAGTCAGTGGTCCCGTGGTGGGATAAAGTAGGTGGAGTCAGGTTGGAGCATTGCCATCTGATGTTCCAGTTTGGAGACAGACGTGAAGAGCGAGTGAGACCAGAAGCTATTTGAAGGGTCGAGCATCAGAGAACACGTTACTGGAGGTATTTCCGAGAGAACGAAGAGTGCAGAATCGATTTTCGGGGCAGAGAAAAAGTGCCGAAGTTGGAGCTCAGCACAAGATCCAGATTAGCTGAAGCTGAAAGCCAATAGGTCAGTCACAAACTCAGCAGGTAACAGCAGCAGTGGAAGATAGGCTGTAGCTAGCTCCCTGCTGGAGTGGAACTAAACTACAGAACCAGTGGGAAACTCTTCAACCTTCGCTGCCTCCGGGCTAGGTCCAAGACCACCCCAACCTCTGCGTCGAGCTACAGTACGCGGACGACGCTTGCGTCTGCGCGCATTGAGGCTGAACTCCAGGACATAGTCGACGTATTTATTGAGATGTACGATTACACTAAACATCCGTAAGACCAAAAGTCCTCCACCAGCCTGTCCTAGCTGCAGAGCACTGTCCCCCAGTCATCAAGATCCATGGCACAGCCCTGGACAACGTGGATCATTTCCCATACCTCGGGAGCCTCTTATCAACAAAAGCAGACATTGATCAGGTGATTCAACACCGCCTCCAGTGTGCCAGCATAGCCTTTGGCCGTCTGAGGAAAAGAGTGTTCGAAGACCAGGCCCTCAAATCTACCACCAATCTCACGGTCTGCAGACCTATAGTAATACCTGCCCTTCTGTACGGCTCAGAGATATGGACCATGTACAGTAGACACCAAGTCGCTGGAGAAATACCACCAACGATGCCTCCGCAAGATCCTACAAATCCCCTGGGAGGACAGACGCACCAACATCAGTGTCCTCGTCCAGGCCAACATCCCCAGCATTGAAGCACTGACCACACCTGATCAGCTCCGTTGGGCAGGCCACATTGTCCGCATGCCAGACACGAGAGTACCAAAGCAAGCGCTCTACTCTGAACTCCTTCATGGCAAACGAGCCAATGGTGGACAGAGGAAACGTTACAAGGACACCCTCAAAGCCTCCCTGATAAAGTGCAACATCCCCATCAACACCTGGGAGTCCCTGGCCAAAGACTGCCCTAACTGGAGGAAGTGCGTCCGGGAGGGCGCTGAGCGCCTCGAGTCTCATCACTAACTGCATGCAAAAGACGATTGCAGGCAGTGGGAAGAATATGCGGCAAACCTGTCCCACCCTCCCTTACCCTCAATGACTATCTGTGGCTCTCGTATTGGACTGTTCAGCCACCTAAGGACTCCATTCTAAGAGTGGAAGCAAGTCTTCCTTGATTCCGAGGGACTGCCTATGATGATGGTGTAGCGAGACAAATTACTTTAAAATTTAAGCAACTGAATAGATCAGAGACACAGCAGCTGAGTCCTGTGGCGTAGTCCAGAGATGTACAGGAATTTGGAAGCCAAATTTGAGCAAAGATCCAGTGCTCACTGATGAAAACAAAGAGCAGGCATGGCCGAAGGATGTTGGCTCGGGTAACTTTAAACTAGCAGTTAACTTGTTGGGCTGAAATGCACCTATGATTAGAGTTAGGGGAACTTAAACAGTGGAAGAGAGGAGATTGGGGGAGAAAGGACAAAGGATAGTAATGGAGAGCCATGGATTTTGTTGCACAGCGAGGGAGCTACCAGCCCAGGAGCTATAAATTCCTGAATCAAGAGATTTTTGGAAGATCATGACTAGAGCATCTACAATTTTCACTCAATATTCTGGGTGGAAACCATCAGGTATTGGAGATTTGTCTATCTTCAGTCTCCTTATTTTCTCCATTACCTTTTTGTTTTTACTTGTATTAAATGTAGTCAGTTCCATCCCCATCTATGAGATCTCTACTGTTCTTTGCATTCCTGTAAGCCCTTTTTTTTCAGTTTTATACTATCTCTATCACTCACTTCTCTTGTTGACCAAGTTTGTTAAATTACACATCTTGTCCTTTAGGGGTATATATGGATCTTGCATTCTACAAAATACAGTTTTTGCAGCAATCTCCTCTGATCTCCTTATTTATGTATCCTGCTATGGTATCACTATCAGGAAGTCAGTAGCAAGTCCCACCACAGTCTTGCATCTTTTTCTATTCCTCAATTCTACCCAGAGTTTTTACTGCTTGCTCACCCTTACTGATGAAACATAAGAAATAGGAACAAGAGTAGGCCATATGGCCCCTCGAGCCTGCTCAGTGATTCAATAAGATCGTTGGTTGATCCGATCATGGAAAAGGATCTGGTCCACTTCCCTGCCCGCTTTCCATAACACCTTATTCCCTTATCATTTAAGAAACTGTCTATTTCTGTCTTAAATTTATTCAATGTCCCAGCTTCCACAGCTCTCTGAGGCAGCGAACTCCACAGATTTACAACTCTGAGAAGAAATTTCTCCTCATCTCAGTTTTAAATGGGTGGCCCCTTATTCTAAGATCATGCCCTCTAGTTCTAGTCTCCCCCATCAGTGGAAACATCCTCTCTGCATCCACCTTGTCAAGCCCCCTCACAATCTTATACGTTTTGATAAGATCACCTCTCATTCATCTGAACTCCAATGAGTAGTGAATCCCTTCTTTCCAATAGTAATAGTGCTCTTTATCAATATTGCTGGTACTCCTTTTCCAATTTCCCTGTCTTTTCTGAAGACCTTGGTATATTTATCTCCCAGCTTGCAGCAAAATCTCAGTGATAGTGAGCGTCATACCTTTAAGTTGAATTTGAGCTTCTAATTCATTTTGTTTTATTCCTTCTGCTACAGTGTATAGAGCTCTTGTTTGGGTAACAGACCTGACCCTGCTTTTTCGCCTTGATGCTATTTTTCTTGCACACTTCAATTTAGAACACGCCTTGATTTTCATTAACTTTATTGTATTTTATCAGTTGTTTTTTTCCTATTTTTCTCTGTACCTGTAGTATTTGTATTACTATTTAAGTTCTTATACTCTGATGCTATAATGTTCTGTGTGCACATGCACTCTTATTTGGACGTGAAATATTCTAAGCAGAATCCTCTTTGCTCAGTCAGCCTTGAATGACCATGAGACTTCTGTGCATTTCCTGTATCCCAATACATAAAATAAATTAATTTGGAAGAGAAAGAAGATAAGACAAGTTTTTTGTTGGGAACTGTTTTCTTTGCTTTGTTCATTTTTTTTCCTGTACGCCTTCCCCTTCCCCAACCCAAGTCACTAGTTCAGGCAGCATGGTGAAGCTTCCAAGGATCTAGCTGTTCATCTGTACCAACCAGTGCTGCCCGAGAAAAATTTAAATGTTTACCAGTCCATCATTGTTCTACCTCCATCTCTGTTTAGCATTTTTGCTGTGGTTTTAGGGTAAAACCAATTATTGGGTATCAAATGAATAATAACTGGTTATTTGAATAGTTATGCATTTCTTTCACCTTTAAGTACCTGGTGTTGCATCTACTGTACATTATGCATTGGAGACTAAACTATTTCCTGTTTTAAGGAAAATAATCTCAAAACCAATTATCTTTAGAAACCTGAAAAGTAGTTGAGCCAGGAACCTTGTAATGACAGAGAAATTTGCCAGCCTCCAGGTTTATCATAACAGTTTTAAGACACCATATAATGCCAGCATTTTGTCAAAAGTTAATTTTATCAGTTGTATTCATAGGTCAGTGAAGCCAAAAGGAAAATCCTTGGAAAGAGAACTCCTACAGTTGACCAAGTCAGAAATGTGTAAGTCTCTCCTTATTCTTCAGTGCTGTTTGAACAGTTTTGTTTGTGGGGGAGAGAGAAGATTGTAATATATTTCTGTGCAAATATACAAAGTACTTTATTTATTCTTATTAAAAACAAATGGATAAATGTGATAGAAAATGGCTGTTTGTACAAGAAAATTACAGAAAACCTTCTGGGAGTGGCTGCAAGAACATTTAATTGAAAGGTTCAGATGGTACTGCGTCCTGAATCTTGAACATTAAAAAAACTCACTCCTACACACCATTTATGTATATTAGTACCCACTATTTATATATAAAATGTGATATCAAGTATGATGATTGCTGCAGAAAAATGAGAAGGGATTTTTGATGGCTCGGATCATTGGCTATGATTCTTCATTTGCTGATATTTAATTTGTTGATTAATCTCTGCATACAATGAGGATAACCTATCATCTGTATGGGAAGCGAAGAGTAGGAATAAATGGGTCCTTTTCAGAATGGCAGGCAGTAACTAATGGGGTACCACAAGGTTCAATGCTGGGACTCCAGCCACTTACAATATACATGAATGATTTAGACGAAGGAATTGAATGTAATATCTCCAAGTTTGCAGATGACACTAAGCTGGGTGGCAGTGTGAGCTGCGAGGAGGATGCCAAGAGGCTGCAGGGTGACTTGGATAGGTTAGGTGAGTGGGCAAATACATGGCAGATGCAGTATAATGTGGATAAATGTGAGGTTATCCACTTTGGTGGCAAAAACACGAAGGCAGATTATTATCTGAATGGCGGCAGATTAGGAAAAGGAGAGGTGCAATGAGACCTGGGTGTCATGGTATATCAGGTACAGCAGGTGGTGAAGAAGGCAAATGACATGTTGGCCTTCATAGCGAGTGGATTTGAGTATAGGAGCAGGGAGGTCTTACTGCAGTTGTACAGGGCCTTGGTGAGGCCACAACTTGAATATTGTGTACAGTTTTGGTCTCCTAATCTGAGGAAGGACATTCTTGCTATAGAGGGAGTGTAGCAAAGGTTCAGCAGACTGATTCCTGGCAGGACTGACATATGTAGAAAGACTGGATCAACTAGGCTTATTCACTGGAATTTAGAAGAATGAGAGGGGATCTCATAGAAACATATAAAATTCTAATGGGATTGGACAGGTTAGATGCAGGAAGAATGTTCCCGATGTTGAAGTCCAGAACCAGGGGTCACAGTCTCAGGATAAGGGGTAAGCCATTTAAGACCGAGATGAGGAGAAACATCTTCACTCAGAATTGTGGACCTGTGGAATTCTCTACCGCAGAAAGTTGTTGAAGCCAGTTCGTTTGATATATTCAAAAGGGAGTTAGATGTGGCCCTTATGGCTAAAGGGATCAATCCTAAACACAAGTTTTTACCAGTAGGAACATGCCCAATTTACATAAGTGGTCCTCCTAATCCAATCCCTTCATCCCTTTAATCATTTTGATTGCTCTCTGCTTATCCTTTTAGGCGCCTTGGGACATTTTACTATATTTAAAGGCTCTATTATAAATAAAAGTTATTAATTCTGTAATATCCCTTCTGTGAGTGAAGTCGTATCAATGATTTTTAAATAGCAGGATTACCTCACCTACTTCTGCTCAAAATTGATGTTTAATACATCCCAATATCTGATTTGCTTTACTCACTGCCACCAAGCATTGTTGTGAAAGCTTCAATTTGTTGTCAGTCAGGACCCCCAGGTATTTTATTTTCCATGCTCATTATTTTGTTCCCTTCCTGTTTTTTTTTCAGTGGGAGGGGGGGGTTTGTCCTTATGTGAACCAATTTTCATTTCTCCACATTGAACTTTATCTGCCATCCGTCTCTGTCCAATTCAAATCCTCCGTAACTTATACTGTTCAACTTTAAAAAGAACATAAGAAATAGGAACAGGAGTAGACCATACGGCCCCTCGAGCTGGCTCCACCATTCAATAAGATCGTGGCTGATCTGATCATGGACTCAGCTCCACTTCCCCGCCCCCTCCCGATAACCCCTTATCGTTTAAGAAACTGTCTGTTTCTGTCTTAAATTTATTCAATGTCCCAGCTCCCGCAGCTCTGAGGCAGCGAATTCCACAGATTCACAACCCTCGGAGAAGAAATTTCTCCTCATCTCTGTTTTGAATGGGCGGCCCCTTATTGTAAGATCATGCCCTCTAGTTCTAGTCTCCCCCATCAGTGGAAACATCCTCTCTGCATCCACCTTGTCAAGCCCCCTCACAATCTTATAGGTTTCGATAAAATCACCTCTCATTCTTCTGACTTCCATTGAGTAGAGGCCCAACCTACTTAACCTTTCCTCATAAGTCAACACCCTCATCCCCAGAATCAACCTAGTGAACCTTCTCTGAACTGCCTCCAAAGCAAGTATATCCTTTCGTAAATATGGAAACCAAAACTGCACACAGTATTCCAGGTGTGGCCTCACCAATACCCTGTACAACTGTAGCAAGACTTCCCTGCTTTTATACTCCATCCCCTTTGGCCTTCCTGATCACTTACTGTACCTGCATAGTATCCTTTTATGTTTCATGCACAAGTACCCCTAGGTCTCGCTGTACTGCGGCACTTTGCAATCTTTCTCCATTTAAATAATAACTGGCTCTTTGATTTTTTTTCTGCCAAAGTGTATGACCCCTCACTTTCCAACATTATACTCCATCTGTCAAATTTTTGCCCACTCACTTAACCTGTCTTGTCCTTTTGCAGATTTTTTGTGTCCTCCTCACACATTGCTTTTCCTCCCATCTTTGTATCATCAACAAACTTTGCTACGTTACACTCGGTCCTTTCTTCCAAGTCGTTAATATAGATTGTAAATAGCTAGGGTCCCATCACTGATCCCTGCAGCAACCCACTAGTTACTGGTTGCCAACCAGAGAATGAACCATTTATCCCGACTCTCTGTTCTCTGTTAGTTAGCAAATCCTCTATCCATGCTTAATATATTGTCTACAACCCCGTGAACTTTTATCTTGTGCAATAACCTTTTATGTGGCACCTTGTCAAATGCCTTCTGGAAATCCAAATGCACCACATGCACTGGTTCCCCTTTATCCACTCTGTTCATTACATCCTCGAAGAACTCCAGGAAATTTGTCAAACATGACTTCCCCTTCATAAATCCATGCTGACTCTGCCTGACTGAATTTTGCTTTTCCAAATATCCTGCTACTGCTTCTTTAATAATGGACTCCAACATTTTCCCAACCACAGATGTTAGGCTAACTGGTCTATAATTTCCTGCTTTTTGTCTGCCTCCTTTTTTAAATGGGGGGCATTACATTTGCAGTTTTCAAATCTGCTGGGACCTCCCCAGAATCCAGGGAATTTTGGTAAATTACAACCAATGCATCCACAATCCCTGCCACTACTTCTCAAGACCCTAGGATGCAAGCCATCAGGTCCAGGGGATTTATCTGCCTTTAGTCCCATTATCTTATTGAGTACTACCTACTTAATAATTGTGATTCTGTTAAGTTCCTCTCCCCCTGTAGCCCCTTGGCTATCCACTGTTGGAATATTGTTAGTGTCCTCTACCGTAAAGACTGATACAAAATATTTGTTCATAGTTTCTGCCATTTCCTCTTTGGCATCTACCATCTTTACTAATCATGTGCTTGCGACTTGTAGCTCCAGATCACTTATGAAGATATTAAACAAGATGTCTCAGAACCTTATTTTAAAGAGCTTGATGTGTGGCTGGTGACCCTCCCCCACACAACTGTATATCCAGGCTTGAACTGATGTGTGATGCAAATGTTACTTGATACTTAAGTGCCACCCAATAGCCATCTCCAGAAAGCTTGTCTACCCACCTAATCCTCCACCATCAGCATCCTGGGAGTCAGCATTGACAAGAAACTCAACTGGACCAACCACATCAATGCCATGGCTACGAGAGCAGTTCAGAAGCTGGGTATTCTGTGTTGAGTGGCTCACCACCTGACTCCCCAAAGACTCTCCACCACCTACACGGCACAAGTCAAGAGTATGAAGGAATACACTCCACTTGCCTAGATGGATGCAGCTGCTTCAGTGCTTAGGAAGCTCAACATCATCCACCACCTTGCGCGTTCTCCATCGCCGCCACCTTGCGCGTTCTCCATCGCCGCCACCTTGCGCGTTCTCCATCGCCGCCACCTTGTGCTTCCTCCATCGCCACCACCTTGTGTGTTTTCCATCGCCGCCACCTTGCGCGTCCTCCATCGCCGCCACCTTGTGTGTTTTCCATCGCCGCCACCTTGCGCGTCCTCCATCGCCGCCACCTTGCGCGTTCTCCATCGCCGCCACCTTGCGCGTTCTCCATCGCCGCCACCTTGCGCGTCCTCCATCGCCGCCACCTTGCGCGTCCTCCATCGCCGCCACCTTGCGCGTTCTCCATCGCCGCCACCTTGCGCGTTCTCCATCGCCGCCACCTTGTGCTTCCTCCATCGCCACCACCTTGTGTGTTTTCCATCGCCGCCACCTTGCGCGTCCTCCATCGCCGCCACCTTGCGTGTCCTCCATCGCCGCCACCTTGCGCGTCCTCCATCGCCGCCACCTTGTGTGTTTTCCATCGCCGCCACCTTGCGCGTCCTCCATCGCCGCCACCTTGCGTGTCCTCCATCGCCGCCACCTTGCGCGTTCTCCATCGCCGCCACCTTGCGCGTTCTCCATCGCCGCCACCTTGCGCGTCCTCCATCGCCGCCACCTTGCGCGTTCTCCATCGCCGCCACCTTGCGCTTCAACCTGCCTCGGCTTATTTGACAGCACCTCCCAAACCTGTGTTCTCCCACTAGTAGGACAAGGGCACAGGTGCATGGGAACACAATCATCTTCCAAGTTCCCTTCCAAGTCACACACCATTCTGACTTGAAAATATACTGCTGTTCATTCAAAAATCCTGGAACTTCCGAGTTCGAAGAATCGTAGAATCATGGAAATTTATAGCATGGAAGGAGGCCATTTCGGCCCAGAGTGTCCGCGCCAGCCAACCAAGAGCTATCCAGCCTAATCCCACTTTCCAGCTTTTGGTCCGTAGCCCTGTAGATTACGGCACTGTAATTGCGCATCCAAGTATTTTTTAAATGTGGTGTGGCTTTCTGCCTCTACCATCATCATCATTGGCAGTCCCTCAAAATCGAGGAAGACTTACTTCCACTCTAAAAGCGAGTTCTCAGGTGGCTGTATAGTCCAATGCGGGAATTAGTCTCTGTCACAGGTGGGGCAGCCAGTGGTTGAAGGACAGGGTGGGTCGGGAGTCTGGTTTGCCGCACGCTCCTTCCGCTGTCTGCGCTTGATTTCTGAATGCTCTCGGTAACAAGACTCTAGGGGCTCAGCGCCCTCCTGGATTCACGCTCTCCATTTTGTGTGGTCTTGGGCCAGGGATTCCCAGGTGCCGGTGGGGATGTTGCACTTTATCAAGGAGGCTTTGAGGGTGTCCTTGAATTTTTTCCACTGCCCACCTGGGGCTCGCTTGCCGTGTAGCAGTTCCGAACAGAGCGCTTGCTTAGGGAGTCTCGTGTCGGGCATGCGGACGATGTGGCCCACCCAACGGAGCTGGTCAAGCGTGGTCAGTGCTTCGATGCTGGGGATGTTCAACCTGTCTCTACCACCCTTTCAGGCAGTGAGTTCGAGACCACCATTACCCTCTGGGTGAAGAAATTTCCCCTCGTACTTCCTGTAAACCTGCCCCAAATTACTTTAAATCTATGTCCCCTGGTTGTTGACCCCTCTGCCAAGGGAAACAGGTCCTTCCTATCCACTCTATCCAGGCCCCCATAATTTTATATACCTCAATCAGGTCTCCCCTCAGCCTCCTCTGTTCCAAAGAAAACAGACCAGCATTTCCAATCTTTCCTCATCGCCAAAATTCTCCAGTCCAGGCAACATTCTTGTAACTCTCCTGTGCACCCTTTCCAGTGCAATCACATCTTTCCTGTAATGTAGTGACCAGAACTGCACAAGGCACTCCAGCTACGGCCTAAGCAGTGTTTTATACAGTTCAAGCATAACCTCCTTGCTCTTGTATTCCATGCCTCAACTAATAAAGGCAAGTCATTCATGTTAAGTCCTGACTCTAATGTATTGACTTACACGAGACACATGCTGAAGTCAAGGTCACTCAGGACCTGCACCTTTAATTCACAGCTCTCCAGTGCTGCACTTGCCTGAGACCTCCCTTTATATACCTCAGTTGGACAGGTATGGAGTGTCTCCTGCAAGTGCACCCCTGGTGGGAAGGTATGCTTATTGTTAAAGGTCATATCCAGTTAGTCATATATAGCATAGTACGATAGTTATATACAGTAATGTGAGATACATGACAATTCATATGCCTTCTTAACCACCTTATCTACCTGACCTACCTTTAGGGATCTGAGGACATGCACTTCAAGGTACCTCTACACTTTTCAGTGTCGTACCATTTAATATGTATTCCCTTGCCTTATTGGACCTCCCCAAATGTATTACCTCACACTTATCTGGATTGAATTCCATTTGTCACTGTTCTGCCCACCTGACCAGTACATTGATATCTTCCTGCAGTCCGCAGCTTTATTCTTAATCAACCATACACAACCTTTTTTAGTGACATATGCAAACTTCTTAATCATACCCCAAACATTTAAGTTCAAGTCATTGATATATACCACAAAAAGCAAGGGACCCAGCACTGAGCCCTGTGGAAATCTACTGGATAGAGCCTTCCAGTCACAAAAACACCCATCAACCATTACCCTTCACTTCCTGCCTCTGAGCCAATTTTGGATCCAACTTACCACTTTTCCCTGGGTCACATGGGCTTTTACTTTCATGACCAGTCTGTCATGTGGGACCTTATCAAGAGCTTTGCTAAAATCCATATACACTATAATCATAGGGACTGCCCTCATCAACCCTTATGGTTACATCCTTGCAAAATTCAATCAAGTTAGTCAGATACGACCTTTCCTTAACAAATCCATGCTGACTGTCTTTGATTAATCCATGTCTTTCTAAATGAAAACAGTTCATAGCATTGTGGGGAGTGCCTTCATCACACTGACTGCTGTGGTGCAAGAAAGTGGCTCACCATCTCCTCCTTTAGGGAAACTAGGTATGGCCTTTCCAGTGACTCCCATATCCCAAGAATGAATAGAAGGAGGAAAATAAATGTCTCTAATGAGGGAAAATTCTTCAAAAACATTTGGGCATGCAGCACAAGTGCCACACAAGGTTACTGCACAAGATAAAAGTTCACTGGGTTGGAGGTAATATATTAGCATGAGCAGAAAACAGAGTCAGGATAAATGGTTCATTCTCTGGTTGGCAACCAGTAACTAGTGCTGGGACCATAACTATTTACAATCTAACGACTTGGAAGAAGGGACTGAGTGTAACATAGCCAAGTTTTCTGACGATACAAAGATGGGAGGAAAAGCAATGTGTGAGGAGGACATAAAAAAGCTGCAAAAGGACATAGACAGGCTAAGTGAGTGGGCAAAAATTAGGCAGATGGAATATAATGTTGGAAAGTGAGAGTTTGGCAGAAAAAAAATGAAAGAGCCAGTTATTATTTAAATGGAGAAAGATTGCAAAGTGCTGCAGTACAGCGGGACCTGGGGGTACTTGTGCATGAAACACAGAAGGATAATATGCAGGTACAGCAAGTGATCAGGAAGGCCAATGGAATCTTGGCTTTTATTGCAAAGGGGATGGAGTATAAAAGCAGGGTATTGGTGAAGCCACACCTGGAATACTGTGTGCCGTTTTGGTTTCCATATTTACGAAAGGCTGTGCTTACTTTGGAGGCAGTTCAGAGAAGGTTCATTAGGTTGATTCCGGGGATAAGGAAAGGTTGAGTAGGTTGGGCCTCTACTCCTTGGAATTCAGAAGAATGAGAGGTGATCTTATTGAAATGTATAAGATTATGAGGGGGCTTGACAAGGTGGATGCAGAGAGGATGTTTCCACTGATAGGGGAGACTAGAACTAGAAGGCATAATCTTAAAATTTAAAACTGAGATGAGGAGAAATTTCTTCTGAGGGTAATGAATCTGTGGAATTCGCTGCCTCAGAGAGCTGTGGAAGCTGGGACATTGAATAAATTTAAGACAGAAATAGACAGTTTCTTAAATGATAAGGGACAAGGAGTTATGGGGAGCGGGCAGGGAAGTGGAGCTGAGTCCATGATCAGGTCAGCCATGATAAATTGCGGAGCAGGCTCGAGGGGCTGTATGGCCTACTCCTATTGCTTATGTTTTTAATGTTTATACTTAAATATAGTTGAAGCTAAATTTTTAAAAAATACTACAATGAAAGAACAGGTAAATTTGAAAACAGGGTTATTTGTCGGAGGAAAATACAAATTTGAAGGGAAAATATACACATTGGTTTGGATTTGGAATTATACAGGAGCTGTTCCAAAAGTTATTAGGATTGCCAAGAGAAGATTGCAAATGGATATAGCTGAAGATGTAAAATATATTGCAACATGTTTTGCTATAAATAACACGCAGGAAGTCAAATATTAAGGTACCCATATGAAACACAAAAATGAGAGTAATGTGTGACATGATAGAGTAAAGATGCTAAATGATTACAGTTTGGTTTTTAATCAGATGAGGCATCAACAATCTACTATCCAACATCAAACACAGTGTGTGCTTTGTCATTAGCAAAGCAAAAGGGATTCAGCCAATATCTAGTAAATCCCTTTGTTGAACTAGTCTTAGGATGTTTGGAGAAAGAGGTTATGTTAAATTTATGTAGGAGCTAGGTTAGACCAAAGTTGGAGTACTGTGTGCAGTTCTGGTCTCCAAACTAAAAAAGGATATTGAAGCACAAAGTGCAGAAAAGATTTGCAAGGATAATGCCAGAAACATAGAAAGTAGGTGCAGGAGTAAGCCATCATTTGAGCCTGTACCACCATTCAGTATGATTATGGCTGATCATGCAACTTCAGTACCCCATTCCTGCTTTCTCTCCATACCCCTTGATCCCTTTAGCTGTAAGGGCCACATTTAACTCCCCTTTGAATATATCTAACGAACTGGCCTCAACAATATTCTGTGGTCGAGAATTCCACAGATTCACAATTCTGAGTGAAGAAGTTTCTCCTCATCTCGGTCCTAAGTGGCTTACCCCTTATCCTTAAACTGTGACCCCTGGTTCTGGACTTCCCTCAACATAGGGAACATTCTTCCTGCATCTAACCTGTCCAATCCCGTCAATTTTATATGTTTCTATGAGATCTCCTCTAATTCTTCTAAATTCCAGTGAATATAAGCCTAGTTGTTATAGTTTGTCTTCATATGTCAGTCCTGCCATCCTGGGAATCAGTCTGGTGTACCTTCACTGCACTCCCTCAATGGCAAGAATGTCTTTCCACAAATTAGGAGACCAAAACTGCACACAATACTCAAGGTGTAGTCTCACCAAGGCCCTGGACAACTGCAGTAAGACCTCCCTACTCAAATCCCCTCACTATGAAGGCCAGCATGCCATTTGCTTTCTTTACTGCCTGCTGTATGCCTCCCTTCAATGACTGATATACCATGACACCCAGGTCTCGTTGCACCTCCCCTTTTACTAATCTGTCACCATTCAGATAATCTGCCTTCCTGTTTTTGCCACCAAAGTGGATAACCTCACCCTTATCCACATTATACTGCATCTGCCATGCATTTGCCCACTCACCTAACTGTCCAAGTCCCCCTGCAGCCTCCTAGCATCTTCCTCTCAGCTCGCACTGCCACCCAGCTTCGTGTCATCTGCAGACTTGGAGATATTACATTCAATTCCTTTGTCTAAATCATTAATGTATATTGTAAATAGCTGGGGTCCCAACACTGAACCCTGCGGCACCCCACTAGTCACTGCCTGCCATTCTGAAAAGGACCAATTTATTCCCACTCTGCTTCCTGTCTGCCAACCAGTTCTCTATCCACGTCCATACATTACCCCCAATATCATATGCCTTAATTTTGCACACTAATCTCTTGTGTGGGACCTTCTCAAAAGCTTTTTGAAAGTCCAAATACACCACATCCACTGGTTCTCCCTTATCCACTCTACTAGTTACATCCTCAAAAAAACTCTAGATTTGTCACGCATGATTTCCCTTTCATAAATCCATGCTGACTTGGACCGATCCTGTCACTGCTTTCCAAATGCGCTGCTATTACATCTTTAATAATTGATTCCAGCATTTTCCCCACCACCGATGTCAGGCTAACCAGTCTAATTCCCTGTTTCTCTCTCTCCCTTTTTTTTAAAAAGTGGGGTTACATTAGCTTCCCCTCCAATCCATACGAACTGAACCAGAGTCCATGGAATGTTGGAAAATGAGCACCAATGCATCTACTATTTCTAGGACCACTTCCTTAAGTACTCTGGGATGCAGACTATCAGGCCCTGGAGATTTATCGACCTTCAGTCCCTTCAATTTCCCTAACATCATTTCCTGACTAATAACGATTCCCCTCAGTTCCCCCTTCTCACTAGACCCTCGGTCCCCTAGTATTTTCGGGAGGTTGTTCGTCTCTTCCTTAGTGAAGACAGAACCAAATTATTTGTTCAATTGGTCTGCCATTTCCTTGTTCCCCATTATGAATTCACCTGATTCTACTGCAAGGGACCTACATTAGTCTTCACTAATCTTTTTCTCTTCACATATCCTATAGAAGCTTTTGCAATCAGTTTTTATGTTCCCTGCAAGCTTACTCTCATACTCTTTTCCCCCTCCTAATTAAACCCTTAACCCTCCTCTGCTGAATTCTAAATTTCTCCTAGTCCTTGGGTTTGCTTCTTTTTCTGGCCAATTTATATGCCTCTTCCTTGGATTTAACACTCCCTAATTTCCCTTGTTAGCCACGGTTGAGCCACCTTCCTTTTTTTTTTCTTACGCCACACAGGGATGTACAATTGTTGTATTTCATCCATTTGATATTTAAATGTTTGCCATTGCCTGGCCACCGTCAACCCTTTCAGTATCATTCTCCAGTCCATCCTAGCCAATTCACGTCTCATACCGTTGAAGTTTCCTTTCTTTAAGTTCAGGATCCTAGTCTCTGAATTAATTGTGTCACTCTCCATCTTAATGAAGAATTCTACCATATTATGGTCACTCTTCCCCAAGGGGCCCGCACGACCAGATTGCTAATTAATCCTCTTTCGTTACACAAGGCCCAGTCTAGGATGGCCTGCTCTCTAGTTGGTTCCTCGACATATTGGTCTAGAAAACCATCCCTTATACACTCCAGGAAATCCTGCTCCACAGTATTGCTACCAGCTTGGTTAGTCCAATCACTAAGTGGGTTAAAGTCACCCATGATAACTGCTGTACCCTTATTGCACGCGTCTCTAATTTCCTGTTTGATTCCATCCCCACTATTGTTTGGTGGGCTGTACACAACTCCCACTAGCGTGTTCTGCCCTTTGGTATTCCGTAGCTCAACCCATGTAGATTCCACGCTAATGTCCTTCCTTACTATTGCGTTAATCTGCTCTTTAACCAGTAACACTATCCAATCTCCTTTTCCTTCCTGTCTGTCTTTCCTGAATATTGAATACCCCTGGATGTTGAGAATTAAGAGGATGCAACTATAGACAGACTGGGAGCTGTTTTCTCTGTAAAAGAGAACATTTTCCACTTGTGGGTGATTCCAGAGCAATGATAGAATCATACAGTGCATAAGGAGGCCATTCATCCCATCGACCTTGTGCCAGCTCTTATAAGAGACATCCAATTAGTCCCAGGCCCCTGCTCTTTCCCATAGCCTTGCAAAAGTTTCCTTTTCAAGTACATATCTTTGACAATTACTATTGAATCAGCTTCCACCACTCTTTCAGGTACTGCATTCCAGATCATAACTCTCTGCATAAAAAAACGAAAACTTTACATTTCTCCTTCCCCCACCACCTGGTCATGTGGCCAATTATCTTAAATCTGTGTACTTTGGTTATTGACCCTTCTGCCAGTGGAAACAGGTTTTCCTTATTTGCTCTATTAAAATGCCTCATACTTTTGAATATCTCTGCTATAGCTTGCCATAACCTTCTCTGCTCCAAGGAGCACCATCTCAGCTTCTCTAGTCTCCACATAACTGTGAAGTGTCTCATTCCTGGCACCATTCTATTAAATCTGTTCTACACCCTCTCCAAGTGTTTGACATCCTTCCTAAAGTGTGGTGCCTAGAATTGGACACACTACTTCAGCTGAGGTCTAACCAGTGATTTATATAGAATCATGGAATGCTTACAGTAAAGAAGGAGGCCAATCGGCCAGTTGAAGCCATGCCGGCTCAATGCAAGAGCACTTCAGCTAGTCCCACTCGCCACCTTTTCGCTGTAACCCTGGAAATGTTTTTCCTTCAGGTGCTTATCCAATTCCCTTTTGAACACCATGATTGAGCCCATCTCCAGCACCCTTTCAGACAGTGTATTCCAGATCATAAATGTTGTGAGTTGAATAAAGAATCTGACCAGATACTGTAAAATTAAAGTAATGCGTGACCGTAGTCCTTTATGATAGGTCTCCAGAGTGCCTCTCCAGCCTGTGAGGCCTCCTTATGTACAGGTGCTCCCAAGGGATTGTGGGATCCCTTGGGACTCCAGGGGATGAGCCCTCTGGTGGTTAAACAAGGTATTTACAGGTTTACATATATAACAACATTCTTTCCCCCCACCTCCCCCAAAGTCAATAGTGTAACTATTTACAATGTGAGTCGATCTGGGGCATTCCTTTCCCTGGTTGATCGTCTCGGTGCAATTGCTGGTTTTGGTGAGTCGTTTGGGCCCTCGCTGGGCTGCTGGGGGTGGTGAGTCCTGTTGGGCTGCTGCAGGTGATGGGTTCTGCTTTGTGGTCAACCACTGGGTCGGTTGCCACGTGTGTGTGTGTTGGGGGCTTGAAAAAGTTAGATTATTGTGGGTTGTTCTGGATAGTCCGTGAATATGAGTTTGGTTTGGTCCAAGTGTTTTCTGCGGGTGAGTCCATTTGAAAGTTTGACCCAAAACACCCGACTCCCCTCTTTGCCACGACAGTGCCGGGAAGCCATTTGGGACCTTGTCCATAGTTTACCACAAATACAGGATCATTAAACTCAATTTTCGCCTGACACATTTGCGCGAACATTATATATATTCTGTTGAAGCCGCCTGCTCTCTACCTGTTTGTGTAGATCAGGATGGACTAATGAGAGCCTTGTCTTAAGTGCCCTTTTCAAGAGCAGTTCAGCGGGGGAAACCCCAGTGAGCAAGTAGGGTCTTGTGCGATAACTAAGCAGGACTCGGGATAGGCGAGTCTGCAGTGAGCCTTCAGTTACCCTCTTCAAGTTCTGCTTGATTGTTTGCACTGCTTGCTCTGCCTGACCGTTGGATGCTGGTTTAAGTGGGGCAGATGTGACATGTTTGATCCCATTGCGGGTCATGAACTCTTTGAACTCAGCACTGGTGATGCATGGTCCATTGTCACTCACAAGGACATCAGGCAGGCCGTGCATGGCAAACATGGCCCGCAGGCTTTCAATGGTGGCAGCGGACGTGCTTGCCGACATTATCTCTTTCAATCCATTTGGAATAAGCCTCTACAACCACAAGGAACATTTTTCCCAAGAATGGGCCTGCATATTCGACCACGGTTTGGAGGACCAGGACCATAAACTTAGTGGCGCCTCCCTGGGTGCATTGCTTAACTGTGAACATGTTACATTTGTGCACACAGGACTCTAAGTCTGCATCGATACCGGGCCACCACACGTGGGATCTGGCTATCGCTTTCATCATTACAATTCCTGGGTGGGTGCTGTGGAGGTCACTGATGAAAGTGTCCCTGCCCTTTTTTTGTACCACTACCCGATTACCCCACAGAAGGCAATCTGCCTTTATGGACATTTCATTTCTGCGCTGCTGGTACGACTTCATTTCTTCCTGCATCTCTAATGGTTCACTAGACCAACTCCCGTGGAGCACACAGCTTTTTTACGAAGGGGTCCTGGCTCGTCCAGGTTCTAATCTGTCGGGCGGTAAACGCTGATTGCTCACTTTCGAATGCTTCCATTACCATAATTAAATCTGCGGGCTGTGCCATTTCCACCCCCGTGATGGGCAATGGCAGTCTACTGAGAGCATCAGCACAGTTTTCTGTGCCTAGCCTGTGGCGGATGGCGTAGTTGTATGTGGACAACATGAGCGTCCATCTCTGGATGCGGGCTTTCTGAAAAGAGGGATATAAGTGGATTATGGTCGGTTTCCAATTCAAATTTGAGCCCAAACAGATATTGATGCATTTTCTTTACCCCATAAACACACGCTAATGATTCTTTTTCAATCATGCTGTAAGCTCTCAGCCTTTGACAGACTTCTGGATGCATAAGCAACCGGTTGCAATTTCCCAGATTCATTAGCTTGTTGCAATACACACCCGACACCATATGACGACGCAACACATGCTAGTACCAAACGCTTACATGGATCATATAACACACGCAATCTGAGCATAACAGTTTCCTAGTTTCCTCAGACATTTTCTTGGCTTTTACCCCATACCCATACATCATCTTTACGCAGTCAAGGGTGCAGTGGTTCTAACAGTGTGCTAAGACCCGCTAAGAAGTTACCAAATTAGTTCAGGAGTCCTAGAAACGACCGCAGCTCCGTCACGTTCTGTGGTCTCGGTGCGTTCTCTATTGCCTCTTTGAATCGGTGGGCCTGATGTCATCCACCGCGATTCTTCTCCCCAGGAACTCCACTTCAGGCACCAGGAAAATGCACTTCGAGCATTTTAACCTGAGTCCCACACGATTAAGCCGAGTAAGAACCTCCTCCAGGTTCTGCAGCTGCTCGACGATGTCCCGACCTGTAACCAAGATGTTGTCCTGGAAGACCATGGTGCGCGTTACTGACTTCAGCAAGCTTTCGATGTTTCTCTGGAATATCACCGCAGCTGATCGAATCCCAAATGGGCATCTGTTGTAAATGAGGAGACCTTCGGGCGTGTTGATGCAGGTGAGGCCCTTCAATGATTCCTCCAGCTCCTGCGTCATGTCGGCTGAGGCCAAGTCCAGCTTCATGAACATTTTTCCTCCCACCAGTGTCGCAAATAGGTCATCTGCCTTTGGTAGCGGGTATTGATCCTGCAGGGAGAAACGATTGATAGTTACTTTGTAATCACCACAGATTCTGACGGTGCTGTCTTCCTTGAGGACTGGAGCAATCTGATTGGCCCACTCATTGAATTTGATCGGTGAAATGATTCCCCCTCATTACAGCAGGCCCAGCTCGATCTCCACCCTCTCACTCATCATGGACGGTACCGCTCTCGCCTTGTGATGGATGGGTCGTGCCCCTGGAATTAAGTGGATCTGCACTTTTCTCCTTGGAACTTCCCGATGCCTGGTTCGAACAGCAAGGGGAACTTGTTTAGGACCTGGGCACATGAAGTGTCATCGACGGACGAGAGCGCTCGGATGTCGTCCCAGTTCCAGCGTATCTTTCCCAGCCAGCTCCTGCTGAACAGCGTGGGGCTATTGCTGGTACCACCCAGAGTGGTAAATTGTGCACCGCTCAATCGTAGGAGCACTGCCGATTATGGGAATCCGTTCCTTTGTGTACATTCTCAGTTTAGTACGAATGGAAGTCAGGACTGGCCTTGAGGCCTTGCTGCACCACAATTTATTGAAAGTCTTTTTGCTCATTATGGACTGGCTTGCGCCCGTGTCCAGCTCCATTGACACCGGGAGTCCATTTAATTCAACCTTCTGCATTATCTGGGGACACTTTGTGGTAAATGTGTGCACCCCATATACCTCTGCCTCCTCAGTCTGAGGCCCTGGTTCGTTGTGATCTACCGTGGATCTGTTCTCCTCTGCAACATGGTGGTTTGCAGCTCGCCTGCACATACATTGGAGGTGTCCCACTGTTCCACAGCCCTTGCAAACGTATCCTTTGAAGCGGCATGAATGGAAACGATGATCACCCCCGCAGCGCCAACAAGGTGTTAATGGCCTTGCATTCATCACCTTTGATGATGGACTCTGAGACATCTGCAGACGTGCAGCTTCAGGCATGAGAGTCCTGCCCTGTACGTTACGATTCGAAAACATTACTTTGTTCACAGTACTTGCAGCAGCACTCGTGTGCTGAGAGATTTGTTTGTTATTGTCACTGGTGGCGATGAACGCCTGGGCTATTGCTATGGCTTTACTCAAGGTTGGGGTCTCTACAGTCAAAAGTTTGCAAATTATTACTTAATTCCCAATGGCAAGTACAAAGAAGTCCCTGAGCATGTGCTCCAAGTGTCCTTCAAATTCGCAGTGTCCTGTAAGGTGACGTAGCTCGCCACTTCCTGGCCTTCAGACCTCTTGTACGTGTAGAACCGGTACCTCGCCATCGGAATGCTTTCCTTCGGGTTTAGATGCTCCCGGACCAGTGTGCACAAATCATCGTACAACCTTTCTGTGGGTTTCGCTGGAGCAAGCAGATTTTTCATGAGGTGCTCTGCAAACGGTGAGGAGGATCGCCTTTCACTTGGCAGCGTTCGCTTCTCTTTCCAGCTCGTTGGCCACGAAGTATTGGTCGAGTCGCTCCACAAAGGTTTCCCAATCATCTCCCTCTGAAAATTTCTCCAGGATGCCCACGGTTCTCTGCATTGTTGCGGTGGGGTTCGTCATCTGGTATCTCATCGCCAGTTGTTATGTTATGAATAAAGAATCTGACCGGATACTGTAAGCTTAAAGTAATGTGTGACCGTAGCCCCTTTATTACAGGTCTCCAGAATGCGCCTCCAGCCTGTGAGGCCTCCTTATGTACAGGTTCTCCCAAGAGATTGTGGGATTCCTTGGCACTCCAGGGGATGAGCTTTCTGGTGGTTTTAAAAAAAAAAAGGCATTTACAGGTTTATTTCTATAACCATAACCACTCGCTGCGTAAAAGTTATTCCTCATGTCGCCTTTGGTTCTTTTGCCAATCACCTTAAATCTATGTCCTCCAGTTCTCGACCCTTGCACCAATGGGGAACAGTTTGTCTCTCTCAACTCTGTCTAAACCCCATGATTTTTGACACCTTTTATCAAATCTCCTTTCAAACTTATCTGCTCTAAGGAGGAAAACCTCAGTTTCTCTAGGTTTAGCATAACTTCCTTGCTTTTGGTACACTATGCTTTCATTTATAAAGCCTACGATCCCATATGCTTTTTTACAAGCCTTATCGACATATTCTGTCACCTTTTCAAAGATTTGCGCAAGTGAAAACCCCTAGGTCTCTCTCTACCTGGGCCCACTTTGAAAAATTGCACCATTTATTTTATATTGCCACTTCTTCCTCACTTCCTCATTTCACAATTCTCTGCATTAAATTTAATCTGTTTTGTGTCTGCCCATTTCACCAGTTTGTCTTTATCCTCCTGAGGTCTACTGCTAACCCTCCTCACCGTTTACTGCATTTCCAAGTTTTGTGTAACCTGCAAACTTTGAATTTTAGCCTCCTATACCCAAGTCCAATAAAGTCTTGTGTGGCACCTTATCAAAAGGAACTGTGGCCCTAATGCTGACCCCTGGGGGATACCACTGTCTACTTCCCTTCTGTCTGAAATAACTGTTCACCACTGCTCTGCTTTCTGTCCCATAGCCAATTTTGTATCCATATTCCACTGCCCCTTTAATCCCATGGCTTCAATTTTGTTAACGAGGCATAAATATAAGACAGCCACTAAAAGATCAGAAAAAGAATTTACTTCAACTCCACTTTCCTGCACTATCCCCATATCCCTTGATTCCATTAATATCCAAAAATCTAGCGAGCTGTCTTGAATGTACTCAATGGCTGAGCTGCCACAGCCCTCTGTTAGAGAATTCCAAAGATTCACCACCCTCTGAGTGAAGAAATTTCTCCTCATCTCAGTCCTAACTGGCCGACCTCTTATTCTGAAACTGTGACCCCTGGTTCTAGATTCCCCAGCCAGAGGAAACATTTCATTCCTGCATCTACATTGTCAAAGCCCTGTAAGAATTTAATATGTTTCGATGAGGTTACCTCATTCATCTAAACTAGAGAAAATAGGCCTAGTCTTACTCAATCTCTCCTCCTAGGACAATTTCCCACCCCCTTCCAGTAATCAGTCTGGTGAACCTTTGTTGCACACCCTGTATGGCAAGTATATCCTTCCTTGAGTAGAGAGTCCAAAACTGTACACAATACTCCAGGTGTGGTCTCACCAGTGCCCTATATAATTGCAGTAAGACTTCTTCACTCTTGCACTCAAATCCTCTTGTAATAAAGGCCAACATACCATTAGCTTTCTTAATTGCTTGCTGTACAAGCATATTAACTTTGTGATTTGTGTACAGGGACATCCAGGTCCAACTGAACACCAACATTTCCCAATCTCTCTCCATACTCTGCTTTTCTATTTTCCTACCAAATTGGATAACCTCACATTTCTCCACATTATATTCCATCTGCCATATTCTTGCCCACTCACTTAGCCCGTCTAAATCTTCTTGAAGCCTCTTTGCATCCGCCTCACAAGTTACATTCCTACCTAACTTCATTTCATATCAGCAAACTTGGATAGATTACATTTGGTTATCCAAATCATTGGTATAGATTGTGAATAGCTGGGGCCCAAGCACCGATCCCTGCGGTACCCCACTAGTTACAGCCTGCTGACCCGAAAATGACCCGTTTATTCCTAATCTCTGTTTTCTGTCCATTAACCAATCCTCAATTCATGCTAGTATATGACCCCCAATCCCATGATCCCTAATTTTATTTAATAACCTCTTGTGTGGCACCTTATCAAATGCCTTCTGTAAATCCAAATACACCACATCCACTGGTTCCCCCTTATCTATTCTGCAAGTTACAACCTCAAAAAACTCTTAACAGATTTTGTCACACATGATTTCCTTTTGATAAATCCGTGTTGATTCTGGCCAATCCTATTATTTTCTGAGTGCCCTGTTACCACGTTCACAATAGATTCTAGCATTTTCTCTACTACTGATGTTAGGCTAACTGGTCTGTAGTTCCCCATTTTCTCTTTCCATCCTTTAATAGTGGGGTTACAGTTGCTACCTTCCAATCCACAGGAACCATTCTAGAATCTCTGAAATTTTGGAAGATGTCAACCAATGCATCCACTATCTCTATAGCCACCTGTTTTCTAAACCGTAGGATTTAGGCCATCAGTTCCAGAGGATTTATTGGTTTTCAGTCCTATTAATTTCTCCAGTAGTATTTTTGTTACTAATGCTAACTTCTTTCAGTTCCTCATTCTCGCTAGACCCTTGGTTCTCAACTATTTCTGGGAGGTTTGTTGTGTCTCCTTCCGTTAAGACAGACACAAAGTATTTGTTTAATTTCTCTGCCATTTCCTTATTCCCCATTTATAATTTCTCCTGTTTCAGCCTGTAAGAGACCCACATTTACTTTTGCTAATCTTTTCCTTTTTACACACCTCTGGAAGCTCTTACAATCTGTTTTTATGTCTCTTGATAGCTTACACTCATATTTTCCCTTTGTCAATTTTTTGGTCCTCCTTTGCTGAATTCTAAAATCCTTTCAATTGGCAGTACACTGGTTACAGCCCAGTTCAAGTGGAGCCTGTCCCAACCAAACAGCTCCCTCTTTCCCCAGTACTGGTACCAGTGCCCCATGAAGCATAACTCCTGCCTCCCACACCACTCTTTGAGCCACGCATTTAATCTTCTAATCTCTCTATGCCAATTGGCGCGTGGCTCAGGTAACAAACCGAGATTGTTACCTTTTGAGGTTCTGCTTTTTAATTTGGATCCAAACTCTCTCAGCGAAACCTCATTCCTAGTTCTACCTAAGTCACTGCTGCCTACGTGGACCACGACAACTGGATCTTCCCCTTCCCAATCCCAAATCCCAAAGATGCAGGCACTTACCGCAAGCGTGGTTGTCCAGGATCACAATGCTCTCCACAAACTCCCACATGTTGCAGTTGCGGCACACCACATGCACTGACATCCCTATGTGACCTTGTTCTATTTAATTAAATGTCATTAAATTTGAGTTTTAAGTAATTTAGTTTACAGTTTAGTGCCTTGACTAATTAATCTAGATTATGCATAATTAAATTAAATATCTACCTGTAACACAAAGCACTTCAAGTAGTGGAGGCAAAAAGCAACAACTCCTTCCCCCTCCTTCAAATTCTCTCTCCAAATTCTAAAATAAAACACTCTGTTTAAGTCACTCCATTGCAGACTGCTCTGTGCTCTGCAGAACTGTTTACTTTTATACTCTAGGAGCCTCACCTATTTACAAGTGTTGGACTCAGCTCCTCTGTCCTCTGTGATTAGCACCCATTCAAGACAAACACTTAAAGCTGATTGACAGCTGCCACTGGCAGGCAGCTTCTGTTAACTACAGTTTTTTAAGGTTTTAGGTTTAAACCAAAATGTTAATCTAAATTTCACTTTTTACAGCTACGCTTCACCACCCAATTTTTTTCTCAAGCAGTTCCTAATCTACTCTAATTTTACAAATGCTGGAATGGCTGTTCTTGTCAACTTGTCATCAGTAATGATCGTACTTCTTTACTGTTCAGTTTGACACTAAAGCCACATCGTGGTTATCCTGAATAACTGAAAACAATTCATCCGTCAGCCCATCTGTTCATCTCATTTCTAACCTTTTCCTCATTTCAAATTCAAAGACTTGAACATCTACACCTTGAACTCAATTAGAAGTTAATTGTAAAGTGACATTTATGGGGACTGTCTTCTGCTCTTGAAGAGGCTAGATTCAGAAACAGTAGAGAATAATGGGTTTTCACTTTTGATGCTTTGAAATGTGATATTTGAAATGTGATCGGAAAAATCCTTAATATAACAAATAATCTGTATATTGGTGCTTGCTGAAAGTTTACTGACACATTTTTATATCTAACTCTAGAAAAGTTGCAAGTACAGATAAGAAAAGGAGCAGAGGAGAAAAAGTGATGGTAAGATACAATTTGTAATTAGTTTTGTAAAACAGAAATTAATGCCTTGAAAGAATCCAGTTGGGTACATCAGTCAGATGTGAGCTATTGAAATCACAGTTGATGTCTGTAGTGAGAAATGTAATCCAAACACGGGCAATAAGGATATGTTTTATATATTTAGAAACAATAGGTAATGCTAATCTAATTTGCTCTTTAAGGAGATAACTTAATTAGTGGCTAAGAGCTAACCAGTTTTTTTTAAACTTTGCCTATTTTCTTTGAGAGAATTTGATAAAGTTCATATTCAACATTTTTAAAGATGACTGACTAATTTGACATGGATTTTACAATTGAAAAATATTTGCCAATAGAAACAGAAGGTAATCATGAACTGGGAAAGTTCTGTTCAGGAAGCAATGACTGGAGGGGTTTCCATAAGTGTTTTTTTTAGCCTTCTGCTGTTGGCAAAGTTATGTAAAAATTTAAGGAGGATTGCTTGCTACAAAATTTGCTGATGTGAATCTACTTGACCAGGTGAGGCATGTGAGATAAACCATATTCAGAAAAATCACTTTAAATATGGGCTAAAGATTGAACTATAGATTTCAGTGTAAAAACATGTAAGGTATTGCATATTGGAACAAGAAGCAGTAAATATATGTACCATGAACGATGGTTCATTAGCAAGGGTGCAAAAGCAGGATCTGAATGTGACTGAAAGATTTCTGGGAATTTGAATTGGTTATCCAGAGAATTCTGGGAATTGAACTTGAGAAAAGCTGAGAGAATGTTGCAGATTTCAGCAGATATTGCGCCAACAGATTCAAATCTCAGAATTAAAAAAAAATGTTTTGTTTGACAATAAGGTAGTTTTGAAAATAACTTTTCATGGGGGAGGGGAAAACTCGACAGTGAGAACTGAGAGACAGAGCCTGAGGGGTAATGGTGTGAGAGGGCAACAAATAAAAGCAGGAGAACCGATGGCAGGTGGAGTGAGCGAGCCTCGGGAGATAGTGCAAGGGGGTAAAGTCAGCGTCGGTGAAAGCTGAACACGAACGTCTGATAGAAATTCAACCTGACGTCACTGCTATGGAGGTAGTGAATTGATGGGTAACAATTAAATGTTGGATTGTTTTGGGGTTTTTTTACTGTTAAAATTCACACTGGTAGTTCCCATTGTGTTTTAGATTTATAGATATTTCCAGTGTCTTTAGTTAACATTTTACTATTTTAGAATCTGTGTTTCAGATATTGGTTTTATAGGTCAGTGTCTGTGCCTTGAACATCTGTGCCTTAGATCTTTAGAGTTCAGTGTCAAATGTTTTAGTGGTCAGAGTCAGTGGATTGACTACCATGGCAGGTCAACAGGGATACATTGCATGCGCATCCTTTTTCTCTGTGGGAACTTGGGACATTCCATGTGTCATAGAATCATAGAAATATACAGCACGGAAGGAGGCCATTTCACCCCATCGTGTCCACGCCGGCCGATCAAGAGCTATCCAACCTAATCCCACTTTTGGTCTGTAGCCCTGTAGGTTACGGCACTTTAAGTGCACATCCACGTGTATTTTAAATATGGTGAGGGTTTCTGCCTCTACCACCTTTCGGGCAGTGAGTTTTAGACGTCCACAGCCCTCTGGGTAAAGAAATCTCCCCTCATGTCGTCTCTATACCCCCCCCCAATTATTTTAATTCTATGCCTCCTGGTTGTTGACTCCTCTGCCAAGGGAAACCAATCCTTCCTATCTACTCTATCCAGGCCTGTCATAATTTTACACAACTCAACCAGGTCTCCTCTCAGCCTCTGTACCAAAGAAAACAATCTTTTCTCATAGCCAAAATTGTCCAGTCCGGGCAACATTCTTTTAAATCTCCTCTGCACCCCTTCCAGTGCAATTGCATCTTTCCTGTAATGTGGTGACCAGAACTGTGCACAGTCCTCCAGCTGCGGCCTAACCAGTGTTTTATACAGTTCAAACATAACCACCTTGCTCTTGTATTCCATGCCTCGACTAATAAAGGCAAGTATTCCATGTGCCTTCTTAACCACCTTATCTACCTAACCTACTTTCAGGGATCTGTGGACCTGCACCCCAAGATTCCTTTGTTTCTCTACTCTTTTCAGTGTCGTACCATTTAATGAGTATTCCCTTGCCTTGTTAGACCCCCCAAATGCTTTATCTGTCATTTAAGTGGATTCAATTCCATTTACCAATGTTCTGTCCACCTGACCAGTACATTGATATCTTCCTGCAGTCCGCAGCTTTCTTCTTCATTATCAACCACACAGCCTATTTTAGTGTCATCTGCAAATTTCTTAATCATACTCCCAACATTCAAGTCCAAGTCATTGATATATACCAGAAAAAGCAAGGGACCCAGCACTGAGCCCTGCAGAGCCCCACTGGATACAGCCTTCCAGTCACAAAAACACTCATCAGCCATTACCCTTTGCTTCCTGCCTTTGAGCCAACTTTGGTTCATTCTTACCACTTTGCCCTGGGTCCTATTGGTTTTTACTTTTGTGACCAGGCTTCCATGTGGGGCTTTATCAAAAGCTTTGCTAAAATCCATATACATTACATCATATGCACTGACCTCATCGACCCTCCTGGTTACCTCCTCGCAAAATTCAATCAAGTTAGTCAGACATGACCATCCCTTAACAAATCCATGCTGACTGTCTTTGATTAATCCATGTCTTTCCAAATGAAGATTTATCTTGTCCATCAGGATTTTTTCCAATAATATTCCTAGCACTGAGGTTAGGCTTACTGGTCTGTAATTACTCGGTCTAGCCCTTTCTCCCTTTTTAAACGAAAGTACAACATTAGCAGTCCTCTGGCACCACACCCGCAGCCAGAGAGGATTGGAAAATGATGGTCAGAGCCTCGACTAGTTTCTCTTTTGCTTCTCAACAGCCTGGGATACATTTCATCTAGGCCTGGGGATTTATTCACTTTCTAAGCAGCTAAGCCCCTTAATACTTCCTTTCTCACTGTTTATCCCGTGCAATATTTTACACTCCTCCTCCCTCATTGCAACGTCTGCTTCTACCCTCTCTTTTGTGAAAACAGATGTAAATTATTCATTAAGAATCACCCATGTCTTCTGCCTCCACACACATTTCCTTTATGGCCCCATGTTTTCTCCAGTTATCCTCTTGCTTTTAATGTATTTATACCTTGATAGCCATGTGCATAGGAAGTGCAGCCAATTGTTCAAGCTCCAAGTTTCAGAGTTGCAATACATCAACAGGTCTGGAAATTTTCTTGAACATACATTCCAAGAGGGAGGTGATCACCCCACAGCTGTAAAGTGCAGGAGGTGAGGGAATAGGTGACCACCATGAGAGATTTGACTGCACACTGGGTAAGAAGAATGGAAATGCAGTAGTCATGGGGGATTTGATAGTCGGGGCAAAAACAGGCATTTCTATAACTGCAAACGTGATTCCCAAATGGTATGTTGCCTCCCTAGTGCCAGGGCAAAGGATATTTGAGCGAGTGCAGGACATTCTGGGAGGAGGGGAGAGGGGACGACGACAGAAGTCATGATCTATATTGGAACCAATGACATAGATAGAAAAAGTGTTGCGCTCTTTCAGGCAATGTTTCAGGAGCTAGGAAACAAACAGATTAAAAAAATATAGGACCTCAAAGGTAGTAATCTCAGGATTATTCTGAGTGCCACATGCTAGTGCATATAGAAGCAGGATGACAGTGCAGGTAAATGTATGGCTGGAGAAGTGGCGCAGGAGGGAGGGTTTCAGATTCTTGGGGCTTTGGGACTGGTTCTGGGGAAGGGGCACTCGTCGTCGTCATCATCATAGGCAGTCCTTCAAAATCGAGGCAGACTTGCTTCCACTCAGAGTTCTCAGGTGATTGTACAGTCCAATACGGGAATTACAGTATCTGTCACAGATGGGACAAATGGTGGTTGAAGGAAGGGGTGGGTGGGGAGTCTGGTTTGCCGCATGCTCCTTCCGCTGTCTGCGCTTGATTTCTGCATGCTCTCGGCGACGAGACTCGAGGTGCTCAGCGCCCTCCTGGATGCTCTTCCTCCACTTAGGGCGGTCTTGGGCCAGGGAATCCCAGGTGCCGGTGGGGATGTTGCACTTTATCAAGGAGGCTTTGCGGGTGTCCTTGAAATGTTTCCTCTGCCCATCTGAGGCTCGCTTGCCATGTAGGAGTTCTGAATAGAGTGCTTGCTTTGGGAGTCTCGTGTCAGGCATGTGGACAATGTGGCCCGCCCAACGGAGCTGGTCAAGTGTGGTCAGTGCTTCAATGCTGGGGATGTTGGCCTGAGCGAGAACACTGATGATGTTGCGTCTGTTCTCCCAATGGATTTGCAGGATCTTGCTGAGGCAGTGCTGGTTATACTTCTCTGGTACTTTGAAGTGTCTACTGTATATGGTACACATCTCTGAGCCATATAAGAGAGCGGGGGTCCTGGTCTTCAAATACTCTCTTCCGCAGATGACTGAAGGCTGTGCTGGGACACTGGAGGCAGTCTTGGACCTAGTCATCAATGTCTGCCCTTGCTGATAGTAGGCTGCCGAGGTATGGAAAAAGAGTCCACGTTGTCCAAGGCCGCACCGTGGATTTTGTTGACCGGAGGGCAGTGCTGTGTGGTTGGGGCAAGTTAGTGGAGGACCTTTGTCTTACAGATGTTTGGTGTAAGGCCCATGCTTTCATATGTCTCGGTGAAGATGTTGACAAGGGCTTGGAGTTTGTCCTTGCATACGCAAGCTTCGCCCACGTACTGTATTTCGATGACAGAGGATGGCACGACCTGCAGGCAATGAAGGTTGAACAGGTTCCCATTGGTTCGATAGTTTAGCTCCACTCCAGCGAGGAGCTTGTTGAGCGTGAGATGGAACATTGCAGCAAGGACGAGCGTTGGAGCGGTGACGCAACTCTGCTTGACCCCGGTCCAGACTTGTATTGGGTCTGTGGGGGATCCGTTGGTCAGGGTCACAGCTTGCATGTCGTCGTGAAGCAGACGGAGGATGGTGACAAACTTTTGGGGGCAGTCAAAACTGAGGAGGACGCTCCATAGTCCCTCATGGTTGACTGCCAAAGGACTTTGTGAAGTCAAAGAAGACCATGTACAAGGCTTGGTGCTGTTCCCTGCATTTCTCTTGTAGTTGTCACGCGGTGAAGATTATGCCCGTTATAATCTTTAGTGGACGGAATCCACATTGTGACTCTGGGAGGAGCTCTTCAGCCACAGGGAGAAGTCGGTTGAGGAGGATTCTTGCGATGACTTTCCCAAAGACCGACAGCAGGGAGATTCCTCTGTAGTTGCCGCAGTTGGACTTGTCCCCTTTTTTGAAGATTGTTAGATCTCCCGGCATGCTCTTCTTCCAGATAAGAGAGATGAGGTCATGCATTTGTGCCAGTAGTGCTTCTCCACCATACTTTAGTGCCTCAGTGGGGATTCCATCTGCTCCTGATGCCTTGTTCTTGAGCTGACCAATGGCCTTTTCTACCTCATGCAGGGCTGGGGTTTGGTGAGATGGTGGTGCGTAGTATGCTGCAGGGTGGAGTCGAGGACACTCGTGTCAAAGGCAGAGTCTCGGTTAAGGAGATTTCGAAGTGCTCCTTCCAGCGGGCCTTGACTGCTTGGGTGTCCTTAATGAGTGCCTCCCCGTTCTTGGGCAGCAGTGGTTTGGGGCCTTGGGTGATTGGGCCGTAGGTGGACTTAACTGTGGTGAAGAAGCCTTGTATGTCAGGCTGTCAGCCAGCTGCTGGATCTCCTGTGCTTTCTCCACCCACCATCTATTCTTTAGGTCATGGGTTTTTGTTGGACCTCTGCCTTCAGCCGCCTGTAGAGCTGCTTTGCTGCTCTTTAATTGGACATGAACAAAGCCGGGACCGATGTACTTGCTGAGAGGTTAACTAATACTTTTGGGGAGGATTTAAACTAATTTGGCCAGTGGAGGGTATCCAGAAAGGAGCAGAAATGAGATCAGAGGACAGAGTGATAGAAAAAATAGTAACTTTAGAAATATCCCAATAATTGCAGGGATCAGATTGAGGAAAATGGAAAAATGACAGAGGAATTGAATTGTATGTACAGCAATCTGGCTTCACAAAGGAAGCGGATGATGTGAAGGATACAGAAGAGGGATTTTATTGATGGGATTGTAATACATAGAGAAGACATACTAAATAAATTAACATTATTGAAAGTTGGCAAGACACCTGGTCCGATGGAATTTACCCTAGGTTGCTTTAAGAAGCGAAGGTAGAAATAGCAGAGGCATTGATCACAATCCTTCAAATCCTCATCGGATACAGGAGTAGTGCTGGAGGACAGGAGGGTTGCTAATGTTATACCACTATTCAAGAAAGAGGAGTAAAATAAAACAGAAAAGTACAGACCAGCCAGTCAGCCCAACATACTACAGATTCTGGAAATCTGTTTCCTAACATTTTCTGTTTCCAGAAGTTGGAGATCCCTTGAGGCTTTTCCCTCCCCATTACGGGCCCAAGTTTCGAGCCGCGCCTAGAACGGCACAGTCCCGACCTGGACACCCGTTTTTCGCGCCACAAAATGCGCGGAAAAAAAACTTCCAGATTCTCCAGCTCCCTGCAGGTCGTTTGCAGCTCGGCGCAGCGCAGCAGGAGCTGTAGGGGGCGGAGCCAGGTCCCTGCGCTGAAAACCGTGCCGGGACCTCTGCACATGCGCGCTACAGTGGGCACGCATGTGCAGTAGCTCCAGGCGCCCAAAACTGTGTGGGAGGGGCCGAAGCACGCAGCCCCTAGCCCTGGCCCAATGGCCTCACTGGGGCTGCGTGAATAAGGCTCCTCCCACGGCCAGCGCCTGCTTCCTCCCGACCCGACTCGACTCCCGCTTCCCGCCACCCGCCTCCGGACTGGACCCGACACTGACCCGACTCCCGCTTCCCCCCCCCGACCCCGACACCGACTCCCGCTCCCCCGCCCCTGGACTCGACCCGACCCGACACCCACTTCCTCATCCCGACCCCGACTGGACCCGACCCGACTCCTGCTTCCTCTGCCCCCCCCCCCCCCCGACTGGACCCGACCTGACCTCCCTCCCCCCGACCCGAACCAAACCGACCTCCCTCCCACCACTCCCCCGACCCCGACCCGCGCTCCCCCCGACCCGACCCAATGCCACCTACCTGTAAATCTGGTGCTGGTGACGGCTCTGCCCGAAGTCTTGGGCCCGGCCCATTCAGCCTCCCCCCCCCCCCCTCCTCTCCTTCCCTCCCCTTCTCCTTTTTCCCCTCCCCCTCTCCTTTCCTCCCCTCCCCCTCTCCTTTCCTCCCCTCCCCCTCTCCTTTCCTCCCCTCCCCCTCTCCTTTCCTCCCCTCCCCCTCTCCTTTCCTCCCCTCCCCCTCTCCTTTCCTCCCCTCCCCCTCTCCTTTCCTCCCCTCCCCCCTTACCCCTCTCCTTTCCTCCCCTCCCCCTCTCCTTTCCTCCCCTCCCCCTCTCCTTTCCTCCCCTCCCCCTCTCCTTTCTCCCCTCCCCCTCTCCATTCCTCCCCTCCCCCTCTCCATTCCTCCCCTCCCCCTCTCCTTTCTCCCCTCCCCCTCTCCTTTCCTCCCCTCCCCCTCTCCTTTCCTCCCCTCCCCCTCTCCTTTCTCCCCTCTCCTTTCTCCCCTCCCCCTCTCCTTTCTCCCCTCCCCCTCTCCTTTCTCCCCTCCCCCTCTCCTTTCCTCCCCCTCCCCCTCCTTTCCTCCCCTCCCCCTCTCCTTTCCTCCCCTCCCCCTCTCCTTTCCTCCCCTCCCCCCCTCCTTTCCTCCCCTCCCCCTCTCCTTTCCTCCCCTCCCCCTCTCCTTCCCTCCCCTCCCCTCCCCCTCTCCTTTCCTCCCCTCCCCCCCTACCCCTCTCCTTTCCTCCCCTCCCCCCTCCCCCTCTCCTTTCCTCCCCTCCCCCCTCCCCCTCTCCTTTCCTCCCCTCCCCCTCCCCCTCCCCCTCTCCTTTCCTCCCCTCACCTCCCCCTCTCCTCGCTGTCAGAAACACACACACAGACAGACAGCGAGATAGAGACACACTGGGAGGGGGGGGGGGCATCCCAGCACACTGTTGGAGGGCTCCCGGTGCTGCAGTCGGTAAGTAGAAAATGTTTTATTTATTGATTTAAAATAAATATATTTATAAATTTTTTTTGATTGATTTATTGATGTTTTTATCATTTATTATTGATGATGGCTCTTTATTTGTAAAACTGAAGTGTTTAATGTTTGTAAACTTCCCTTTAAACCCCCCGCCCCCCCCATTCCCTACGCCTGATTTGTAACCTACGCCTGATTTTCTAAAGTGTAGACAAGGTTTTTTCAAGCGTACAAAAATCTTCACTTACTCCATTCTAAGTTAGTTTGGAGTAAGTTTTCACTGCCGAAACTTTGAAAACAGGCGTAAGTGGCCGGACATGCTCCCTTTTGAAAAAAAAATTCTGTTCCAAAGTGAAACTGTTCTAACTGACTAGAACTGGAGCAAACTAAATGGCGAGAATTCCGATTTCTAAGATACTCCGTTCTACACCAGTTGCTCCTAAAAATCAGGAGCAAATCATGGCGAAACTTGGGGCCTACATTTCAACTTTTATCAAGCGAGAGGTAAATTGAGAAATAGTGAAACACACAAGTGACCAATAAGTGGAGTGGAAATGACTAAAACGTGCCAAAGCTGAAGTTTCTATCACAAAGACTACCTACTTCCACCTCCGTAACATCACCTGACTCTGACCTTACCTCAGCTTATCTGCTGCTGAAACCCTCATCCATGCCTTCGTTACCTCTAGACTTGACTATTTCAATGCTCTCCTGACCGGCCTCACCTCTTCCACCTTGCATAAACTTGTACTCATCCAAAACTCTGCTGCCTGTATCTTAACCTGTACCTAATCCTGTTGACCCATGACCCCTGTGCTTGCTGACCTTCACTGGCTCCAGGTCCGACAATGTTTCAATTTAAAAATCCTCATCCTTGTTTTCAAATCCCTCTATGGCCTCGCCTCTCCCTATCTCTCTAACCTTCTCCAGCCCTACAAGTCTAGATTTATGCGCTCTTCCAATTTTGGCCTCTTGCACATTCCCGATTTTAATTGCTCCACCATTGGCGGCCATCCTTTCAGCTGCCTTGGCCCTCGGCTCCAGAATTTCTCCCAAAACCTCTCTGCCTCTCTACCCCTCTCTCCTCCTTTAAGATGCTCCTTAAAACCTACCTCTTTGACCAAGCTTTTGGTCTTCTCTCTGATATCATCATCCATGGCTTGGTGTCAAAAATGTTTTTACTGAAGCTGCTCTTGTTAAGTGCATTGGAACATTTTGCTATGTTAAATTGGCCATCTAGAGGTGCAATTAGACAGGATTTTTTTTCATTAGCATTAATGCTTATGTGAGACAAGGAAATTAATTCTTGCAAGTGTCTAGTGCAATAAGAGTTCTGGCTAACACGGTTTACAAGTTAGATATAGGGCTGGCAACGTAGAGAACCCTTGTGATGTGTTATATATGGGCCATCATGTGAGTGAACTACATGTGTCACAATTTTGCTCAAGTGTGAGGTCATCCACCGTGGATCCAAGAAAAATAGATCAGAATATTTTCTAAATGGTGAAAAGCTAGGATATGTGGAGGAGCAGACAGATTTAGCGATCCATGTACATAAAGCACTAAAAGAAATAGTGGACAGGTACAAAAAAACCTAATGGAATGTTGGCCTCTACCTTGAGGGGGCTGGAATACAAAGGGATGGAGATTATGCTACTTGTTGTATAAAACTGTGGTTAGACTCTACCTGGAGCACTGCGTTCAGTTCTGGGAATCCCACCTCAAAGGATATATTGTCCTCGGAAGGGGTGCAATGCAAATTCACCAGAATGATACTGGGGCTAAAAGCGGATTGGCTATGAGCTTTGCACACACACTCCCTTGCACATAGGAGATTAAGGGGTAATGTAGTTGATGTGCTTATGATTAATGGAATTCTCTACCCCAGAGGGCTGTGGAGACTCAGACTTTGAGTATATTCAAAACGGAGATCGATAGATTTTTGAATATTAGGGGATTCAAGGGATATGGGGATAGTGCAGGAAAGTGGAGTTGAGGTCGAAGATTAGTCATGAAATTGAATGAAGTCCCAAGGCGCTTCACAGTATTGAGATAAAAATTTGACACTGAGTAGAAATTCACGTAGGTGAGCAAAAGCTTTAAGGAGCATCTTAAAGGAGGAAGGAGGTGTGGAGAAGTTAAGGGAGGGGTGGGGCATGGGTGTCCAGGCAGCTGAAGGCATGGCCACCAAGGGTGGAGTGATTATAATCAGGGATGCTCAGGAGGACAGAATTCGAGGAGTGCAGGCAGCTCGGCGGGGGCGGGGGGGGGGGTTGTGGGGCTGGAGGAGATTAGAGATGGAGAGGGAGGCAGGCTGGAGATGTTATGTTTTCTCCGAGGGCCAGGCCGGCGGTTGATCATGTGTATGCCATCTGGCAGGAGCGCGTGCTGAAACGGGAGTAAGCGCCATTCGAAAGCGGTAAACACAAACGACCGCTTTACCGGGCCTTACAACAAAATAACTTCGTTAAAACCGGGCTGTGCCATGAGTATGAACGAATGAAGTCAAGCGGTCACGATTTCTGAGGTAAATTTTTTTTTTTTGGTCCGCCTGTGAACTCTGACATACATCACTTCTCCCTCTCCAAGCGGCACCATATTGTCCGAGCAGGTGGCCCGGACAGACCATACTCTGCTCTCCGCCCTGCTCCCGGCTCAGAGCGGCACCACCTTCGACCGAGTGATTGGAGCGTGGACAGGTACAGCAGGAGTGGTGGGCGAAGGAACAGCGAGAGATTGCAGGGGGATGTGATTGGGGCCCAGGAGAGGCGTGAGTTTGGGGCCCAGAGACAGCACTGGCCAGCCCACATGGTGATGTGTTTGCGCACTTGGCCCGTGCAGTAGAGCAGGTCTCCAGTCATTTTGGTTAATCCTTGCTGCTGGACCAAGACCTAGCTCTGTCAAGTCCGTGTGGTGGCTGGTGTGCAATGGCCATCACATGTTAAAAAAATCCATGCACAGGCATCTTCCACTCTACACTATAGTTCAAGACCTGGAATATTAGGTCCTTCAGTGAACTCATCCTTTTTTGGTGTGGAAGCAAGTCATCCTCACTTCAAGGGCCTTCCTATGATGATGATGATGATGAGGATTAAAGGATTTGTTGGGGTAGATGGAGGAAAACTATTTCCTCCAGTGGGGGGTCCAGATAATGGGCATGACCTTAAAATTGGAGCTAGGTTGTTCAGGGTGGTGTCAGGAAGCATTTCACACAAAGGATAGTGGATATCTGGAAAACTCTCCCTGAAGAGCTGTTGAGGCTGGGTCAATTGAAAATATCAAAACTGAGATTGATTTTGTTAGGTAAGGTTATTCATAGAATCGTGGAATCTTACAACAGCAAAGGAGACTATTGGGCGCATCTTGCCTGTGCTGGCTTTTTGAAAGGGCGATCCAGTTAGTTCCATTCATCTGCTCTTTTTGCATAGCCCTACAATGTTCTCCAATTATTTATTCAATTCCCTTTTTGAAAGTTACTATTAAATCTGCTTCCACCACCCTTTCAGGCAGTGCATTCAGATCATCATAACTCGCAACTTTAAAAAAAAAAATTGTCCTCCTTTCACCTCTGGCTCTTTTTACCAAATACCTTAAATCTGTGACCTCTGGAGACTGATCCTTTTACCAGTGGAAACAGTCTGTCCTTATTTACTATTGAAACATTTTATGATATTCAATGCCTCTAGCAAATGCCCACTTGACCTTCTCGGCTCTAAGAACAACAATCCCAGCTTCTCTGGTCTCTTCATGCAACTCTAGTCACTCATCCCTGGTACCATTCTCGTAAATTTCCTCTGCACCCTCGCCAAGGCCTTGACATCTGTGGTGCCTTTAATTGGCTACAAAATTCCAGCTGAGGCCAAACCAGTGATTTAGCAAGATTTAGCAAGATTTTCTTGCTTTATTACTCCATGCATCTATATATGAAGACAAGGCCCCCATATGGTTTTTTTCTCAACAACCTTCTCAACTTGTCCTGTCACCTTCCAGTATGTAAACACCCTGGTGTCTCTCTCCCTGCAACCCACTTAAAATTGTACTGTTTAGTTTATACTGTCTTTATTATTCTTTCCAAAATGCATCACTTCACAAATTAAATTTCATCTGCCATGTGTCTGCCCATTTCACCAGTCTATCTGTCCTCCTGCAGTATGTTACTCTCCTTCACTGTTTACTACATTTCTAGCTTTCATTTCATCTGCAATCTTTGAAGTTTAGCTTCCAGAGAGCTGGCATGGGTTTGACAGGATGAATGGCCTCCTTCTGTGATGTAATCATTCAATGATTTCTATACCCAAGTCCAGGTTATTAATGTATATCAATAAGAGCAGTGCTCCTAATATTGACCCCTGGAAGGCAACGTTGTATACTTCCCATCCAGTCCGAAAAACAAGCGTCACCACTACTCTCCATTATCTGTCTCTCAGCCAATTTCGCATCCACGCTGCCACTGTCCCTTTTAATCCCATGGGCTTCAATTTTTTTAGAATGGTACCAAGCATGAGGGCCTTCAATTATGTGGAACGAGTGGATAATTTGGGATTGTTCTCTCTAGAGCACAGAAGATTATGGGGCGATTTAATAGAAATGTTCAAAATTATGAAGGGCTTTGATATAACCAATGGTCACAGATTTAAAATATTGGGCAAAAGAACCTAGGGAGATGAGAAATGTTTTTACGCCACGAGTTATTGTGAGCTGGAATGCACTGCCTGACAGGCTGGTGGAAGCAGATTCAATAGTAATTTTGAAAAGGAAATTGGATATGTACTTGAAAAGGAAACATTTGCAGGGTTATAGGGAAAGAGCAAGGGAATGGGACTAATTGGAAAGCTCTTGCAAAGAGCCAACATAAGCATGGGAATCCGAATTGCCGCATTTGATGGTGTAAGATTCTATGTTTCAAAGCATGGGTTAATCAAGTTCAGTCAATGAGATACTAATATATTTTTGAAGAATTTACTGGATAGATAATGGGAATGCAGTAAATTTAGCATGCGCAGCATTTTGGATGGCATTCAGTAAGGTGTTGCGAGGCTTGTTTGAAAAAATTCAGGCATGTGATACAAGAATAAATATAGAAGCATGAATAGAAAGATGGTCAACAAACAAGGAATTGAGGTATATGGGTGCTGCTTAGACTAGAGAATGGTTGGAAATGCAATGATTTGTACACAATACTATTTAGCCACCAGAGTACTATGCCTTGTTTCGGGTGTTAGGAATGCAAAACTATTATTGAGAATGGACTTGAGATTTTGGGATTTTTTTCCACTGGACTAACAAAGGTTAAGAGCAGATTTAATAGAGATTTTTGAAATTATTTTGACAGTGAACAAAGAGAATGTCATTTCCTCCTATGGAGTTAATAATGAGGTGTCATCAATTTGAGGAAGGACATTCTTGCTGTTGAGGGAATTCAGCAAAAGTTCACCAGACTGATTCCCGGGATAGCGGGACTGACATATCGAGAAAGACTGGATCAACTGGGCTTGTATTCACTGGAGTTCAGAAGAATGAGGGGGGATCTCATAGAAACGTTTAAAATTCTGACACATTTAGAAAGGTTAGATGCAGGAAAAATGTTCCCAATGTTGGGGAAGTCCAGAACCAGGGGTCACAGTCTAAGGATAAGGGGTAAGCCATTTAGGACTGAGATGAGGAGAAACTTCTTCACCCAGAGAGTGGTGAACCTGTGGAATTCTCTACCACAGGAAGTTGTTGAGGTCAATTCACTAAATATATTCAAAAAGGAGTTAGATGTAGTCCTTACTACTAGGGGGATCAAGGGGTATGGCGAGAAAGCAGGAATGGGGTACTGAAGTTGCATGTTCAGCCATGAACTCATTGAATGGCGGTGCAGGCTCGAAGGGCCGAATGGCCTACTCCTGCACCTATTTTCTATGTTTCTAATTTAAATTATTCAGTGTGGCGAGAAATAAGGAGAAATTGATTTACACAGGATTGTAGGAGCATGGAATGTTTTGCCAAAAGGAGTGGTCATGTCCAAGATAATTTTATTTTTGAAAGGAAAATTGAATAACTATTTGAAACAGAGGAATATACAAGGTTATGGAGAGAGCATGGGGTAGTAAGATTAGTTTTTGATTACTCAAGAGTTGGCATAGCACGGTGGTCTGAATGCCTTTCTTCTGTGCTATAAAGTTCTATGGTTCTATTTTCATAGCTCAGTTTAGCAACAGGTGATATAAACTATGTATTTTCAAATATATCATGTTTCAAATGTAAAACAATGTGCCGTCAACTCATGAAATTTGCTTCAAATGTGACGAGATGGCTGTCTTCTAATTTAAAATATGAATTGTGGTAGAGGGCTGCCAAACTATTAAACTTTCTAAAACATTTTGAAGTGTCTTTTATAATTAACGAGCAGCCTTATAATGTCAGCATAAAAGAAGTGATCTAAAGAAGTTCTTCAAGGAAGATTCGAGTAGTGAGACTGACCACAGCTGGCTCTCTCGGTCCCAAGTGAAAGTTACTCCAAATGTCGCAGACTACAGTAAACACAAAAAAAGGAAAAAGTCTGTCCTAAGAGGTTTGTCTGATTTATTAAATGTACCATACACATTTTGGTGGATCTTTAACCTTCCTTACCTGCTAACATGACACACTTTTTTTCCATTCATAAGTTTTACCACTTTCTCTTGAATCCAGTGAGGATGAGGTGCAAAAGCAAAGAGAGGTAAAGAAAATATATTTTTCAAATTGGTTAGTTTTTCTGAAACACTAGTTGAAGGAAGGGTTTTGCTTAAATAGTTTACTGATAAATGAGCTACCCAATTCTCTCCGGCGTCTGTTACACAGCTTCAAATACCAATCAATTGGCTTATTATACAGTGATAACATTTATAGAATAACCTTTATTACAAATATATAGGCTGCTCTACATAATCTCTCTGGTTTATTGGTTTCTCCCATAAGTAGATCTTGACCCTGAATTTGCGGTCGGAGGCATACCTCCGGAGTACGCCTCTGACCCGCGAAATATCTACAAAGTCACCTCCAAAGCTACAGAGACTTCGGGTCTTGGGCCTCCATGCATCGCCTGCATAAAGGCCCACTGATGCAGGCGCTTCGGAAATGCTCCTGGGATCAGGTGTCCAATGACAAAGGAGCATTCCATTGCAGTCATTTCCCAACCGTATCCCTTACAATGGAATCCTCAAATAATTAAACAATTTAGGCAAGTCACATGAATAAAAAATGTTCTGCTTTTCAAATTTAAATAAAAGTCCCTTCATTACAGCAAATACAATAAAAATTACAATTAAAAAAAAATAAACGTTTTAAAGCGGGCCAATATTTGCATAAACAAATGGTTTTTTTAAACCAACAATAAGAGTTTTGTGGGCAGTAGTTGGGCAAACGGTGAGCGGGTTATTAGTACAGTTGGACCTCTCTGGTCTGGCACCCATGGGACCTGACCTGTGCTGGACCAGAGAATTTTCAGAACCATGGGAGGTCAACTGGTGACTGCACTGCTGACAACGAACGGGACGCGTTCAGCGCATGCTGAAGCCTACTGCACAGCATATAGTTGTCCAGAATCACTCTGTTTTTAAAAATCCTCAGGCCCAGCTTCGGCATTTCAGTCAGCCGCCTGCCCTTCCCTTTCCTTGCCTGGCCCGCTTGCCTCAATGACTACCCCATACATACACAAAAAAAACCTACAGATCGGAGATAAAGTGGAGGACAAATGTGCGTGCGCCAGGGGGCCAACCCTGGTTCAATGAGGAGTGCAGAAGAGCATGCCAGGAGCAGCACCAGGCATACCTAAAAATGAGGAAACAACTTGGGGAAGCTGTGACACAGGACTACATGCATTCTAAGAGCAAGCTATAGATACAGCTAAGCGATCCCACAATCAATGGATCAGATCAAAGATCTGCAGTCCTGCTACATCCAGTAGTGAATGGTAGTGGGCAACTAAACAACTAACTGGAGGAGGCGGCCATGAATATTCCCATCCTCATTGATGTCGGAGCCCAGCACACAAGTGCAAAAGGCAAGGCGAAAGTGTTTGCAACCATCTTCAGCCAGAAGTGCCGAGTGGATGATCCATCTCGGCCTCCTCCTGAGGTTCCCACCATCACAGAAGCCAGTTTACAGCCAATTCGATTCACTCCATGTGATATCAAGAAGCGGCTGAGTGCACTGCATACAGCAAAAGCTATGGGCCCTGACAAAATCCCAGCTGTCGTGCTGAAGGCTTGTGCTTCATAACTAGCCATGCCTCTCACCAAGCTGTTCTATTACACCTTCAACCCAGGCACCTACCCAACAATTTGGAAAACTGCCCAGGTATGTCCTGTCCTCAAAAAGCAGGACCAATCCAATCCGGCCAATTACTGCCTTATCAATCTATTCTCAATCATCAGCAAAGCGATGAAAGGTATCGTCGATGGTGCTATTAAGCGGCTGTATATGGTCCATGTCTCTGAGCCATATAGGAGGGCGGGTATCACTACTGCCCGGTAGACCATAAGCTTAGTGCCAGATTTGAAGTCCTGGTCTTCAAAAACACTTCCTCAGGTGACCCAAGGCTGCGCTGGCACACTGGAGGCGGAGTTGGACCGAGTCATTGATGTCTGCCCTTGCTAATAGTAGGCTCACGAGGTATGGAAAATGATCCATGTTGTCCAAGGCCGCACTGTGAATTTTAATGACTGGGAGCAGTGCTGTGAGGTGGGGTCAGGTTGGTGGAGGACCTTTGCCTTATGGATGTTTAACATAAGGCCCATGCTTTCGTATGCCTCGGTGAAGATGTTGACGAGGGTTGGAGTTCGGCCTCTGTGCGCAAACGCAAGCGTTGTCCGTGTACTGTAGTTCGATGACAGAGGATGGAACGACCGTGGATCTATCCTGGAGGTGGCGGAGGCAGCACCTGAGAGTCCCTGGCCCAAGACCGCCAAAAATGGAGGAAGAGCATCCGGGAGGGCGCTGAGCACGTCTAGTCTCGTCGCCGAGAGCATGCAGAAATCAAGCGCAGGCAGCGGAAGGAGCGTGCGTCAAACCAGGTTCCCCACCAACCCTTTCGTTCAACCACTGTCTTCCCCAGCTGTGACAGAGACTGTAATTCCGGCATTGGACTGTACAGCCACCTGAGAACTCACTTTGAGTGGAAGCAAGTGTTCCTCAATTTCGAGGCACTGCCTATGATGATGATATCAAGCAACACTTACTCACCAATAACCACCTCACCGATGCTCAGTTTGCGTATCGCCAGAACCACTCTGCTCTAGACCTCATTACAGTCTTGGTCCAAACATTGACAAAAGGGCTGAATTCCAGAGGTGAGGTGAGAGTGACTGCCCTTGACATCAAGGGAGCATTTGACCGAGTGTGGCATCAAGGAGCCCTAATAAAATTGAAGTCAATGGGAATCGGGGAAAACTCTCCACTGGCTGGAGTCAAACCTAGCACAAAGGAAGGTGGTTGTTGGAGGTCAATTATCCCAGCCCAGGACATCACTGCAGGAGTTCCTCTGGGCAGTGTCCTAGGCCCAACCATCTTCATCTGTTTCCCTTATATATTTTCCTTTTTAGCATAAATTAGGTGCAAATTTCTTAGAATTATAAATACAGGTTGTACCTCTCTGATCTGGGACACTCTGGGTCTGGAAATATCCGTGGTTTGGCATTAGTTTGTGGAACTGCTGCTTTCGGCCATCTTCTCCCGTGCCTATAGATGCACAAACTCATGCCATTTTATGTCTGAAGACAATTGTCCTCATTTAACAGGCTATTATCAGCAGTTACTTTTATAAAGACACTTTTTTATAAAACACAAACTGACAGATACAAATTAAAAAATTTTAACGTTAGCTCAGGAGAGCAGTGAGCAGCACTCTACAGGTACTGGTAAGCCAAGGCTAGACATATGCTTCCGTAGGGTGTATCGGTACAGTCATATACTGATCTCCCGTGGTTCGGAATATTCTCTGGTTCGGCATGGGCCTGAGGGTGCCGGACCACAGAGGTCCAACCTGTAGTCAGAATTATAAATAGTCATGATACTGTGATATCTGTCCGAAGTTATCATGCTCCTAAATATAGTGTATGGATACTAATCTACATTTGTATTCACTGTCTCAAGATTATTTATAATGGAGAAATGCAAGTTGATTAAAATTTTGTTTTGTTTTTGGCTGAAGGTAACTATGGAAACACAGTTACAAACTCCGATAGGAAAACAGAACATGCCTCAAACTGGGCAGAGGCTTTCTGAATTTTCAGAACTGCAGCACACACCAGCTCATGTGCAGAAAGCCAAGAGGATTAAAAGTAAGATCTTAATCTTAGATCTGGAATAGTTCTTCTTCTGATGAAATCCCAACACAGCAATTTTGAAACTAAACAGAAATTTTTAAAATAATGAAATAAATCTCAAGTTTGTGTACATAATCCTACGTTGAAAATAACCATAGTCAAATTATATGCAATGTTTTTTATGCTATGATAAATGTCACATACTTGGTAAGATTAAGGCCTATGGTATTGAAAGTGAAGACTTGGAATGGAGGGATTATTAAAGGATAGAAATAAAGACCTCGATATTAATTCTGAGACGTGTTGGTCACTGGGTGGAGAGGTTCTGATATTATGTGGGAAACCTGGAAGGAATTTCAGCGTGTGCGTCTGTGGCATTTTAACGTCCAGGTTTGCCGTTGATTGCGCGGCAGTGGGCGTGAGGACCCACATGATGTGATCTCAACTCCGCTATTTAAAGAGCTAATCCAAAGATGGAATTTGGAATCATTAAGTGTTTGTACAAAGAGAGGGAGATGGATTCAGGACAGTCCAGGGCTGTGCATCAATTTAACGATTCATAGCTTGATGTCACTACTGGGGTCATCGAGTAACCGAAGAGAGATACTCTTCCCCAGCAATGGGAGGAAGAAACTTACTGCTGCCACAAAGAAGGCATGGCTGGAGGTGGCCCAGTAGTCATCAGAAGAAGCAATGTGCCATGCTCCTGGATTCAGTGAGGCAAGTGCTTTAATGGCCTAACCAAATCAGTAAAGGTGAATTCACCTACATCCTGCTGTGCGCATCATCCCAGCTCCTCATTCTGCTTTGACGAGCCTACTCCATCACATCTCTCCTCGCACCCACTTACCTTGCAAGTGCACCCATCCTTCTCTCCTCTTTCTGTGTACGCCTCACATCCCCATCTATCTATCCACCACTGCCACTCACCCTCATCCTTGTGCAATTTCATGCCTCTTTGACAGTCACTGTCACCAAATGCACTGCATCTATCGGGTGAAGGCACTCCATTACACTCGTGGGTTTGTTCTTTTCCCTGTTACAGGAGAAGAGAGCACAGAATAAGAGGGAGAGAGCCGAAGGTAATCCTCCACCAATCTCGCAGCTAGCAAGTGCAGAGGAGAAAGCACTGGTGATCAATGGCACTTTGGCATCTCTGGCCATCGGAGGTGGGGAGACAGGGACCTCCCGGCTACCTTGTGGCACAATTCAATATCAGCGACCCAGATGTCATACGGCACTCAATCATGTTGACTTGATTTCCATAATGAGTGAAATATTACCATCTACATAATAAGTTGCAACATACTTAGCTTGCCAGTACTAATTAATATATATTTTCTCTCCGCAAGGCCTTCACACACGCAGCAGGAGTCACTGGACATCACAGACGACGAATCCTCAGAGGAGCTCATTCGTTCTACGGGTGCACCAGCACAGGAATCAAGTTTACCATGCACTCGAACAAATGCACGCACTTCGGTGGGACAGATAATTGGGTTTTTACTTGATGACTCTCACTTCAAAAGCAAGAGAAGATGGTGGTGGCAGGGACAGCTGTGGGGAGTCTGTGTCAGAATGTGCAACTCTCGCCAAGCTCTGCTCAGCTGGACACACATGCTGTACCCCGGGGGCCATCGATGAAAAGGATAATGGTTGAGGAGCAGCGAAGACTGTGCAATGTATTGATGGGCCTTCCAAGCATACTGACCACAATTGTAGGGAGAATGGAGGAGTCCGAGTTAAGCATGAGTGGGTTGATGGCGCAAGGCATTGCAATGATGATGTCTTACATGGATAGAGTGGCCAGCTCAATAGAACATCAAACATGCCTATCAAATGAGTACATGCACACCTTCATCATGACTGTACACACTCTGGATGTCAACATGTCTGCCACCTTAAATAAGATGACAGATACCTTAGCCATGGCCTTGCAGCTCCATGCTGTCTGTTAACCGATAAGGGAATAAGGGGTTATGGTGAGCGGGCAGGGAAGTGGACCTGAGTCCATGATCAGATCAGCTATGATCGTATTAAATGGCGAAGCAGGCTCGAGGGGCCAAATGTCCTACTCCTGCTCCTATTTCTTATGTTCTTAGGTGCATATCAGCATAAGAACATATCAGCAAGAGTGGTAGCAGTGAAGTGTGGCTGGTCCATGAGAGGAATGATGGCAAAAGGGAGCATGAAAGTGGGAACTTCACTCATGGGTACTTCTCACCCAGTGGAGGCACTCATTCCCACAGTCATTACCAGACTGCGCTGGCTTCTGTAAGAATGTAGCTTGAGGCAAGCGATAACTCTAATTTCACCAGCTAGCATCAACCGCAACACCAAGAAATATGATGAAAGATCAGGGCTTCGGATTCCAAATCCTTTATTATGCACGGTGAACTGTAGGAATACAAAACAAGAAAAACCACTCGATTTCTTGCAGTACACCATCAGGAACAATACAATGATCCAAGAACAATCCGATAAAGCAGTAATAAAACTAAATTACTTAACTGTGGTTCTGGAGGGATCACATGAACTAATTCTTAACGAACAAGTTAAACTTTAGCAGCAAAATGTCTGACTCTGTCTCCATGCTTCTGGCGCCGCCTTAAGCTCTCTCCCGAATCCGAAAGGGCGCCACCCTGTGGTGGTAAATGGTAAACCAAGCTACGGTGTCAGAGTCTCAAAATGGCTGAGACCATCACACTGACATTTGTGTCCCGATGGCCGAATCTGCCCCTGCACAGGTGCCGGTGGAGCAGTCTTTGGTGGGACCCTTGGGCTCCAAAACCCAGATGTCATTGTCCAAGAGAATCTCGGCAGTCTGAGCAGAGATCTGAACAGCCTACATCTACCTCTGCTCAAGCTACAGGCATTGCACCACGTCGGAGTGGAAGGAAAAGGAAGAGGAAAGCTTTGTAGTTGCACGAGGGTATGCACATGGGTGTATGAGAAAATGTTATTTTGTGAAGTTTCTGTTTAGTTAAAACACACACTATTATTTTGCACCAGTTTCCTGCTGTGCCCATTCTTGGTTGCTGGGTGGAAAGTTGCTTTTTGATGATGAATGGGAAGACATGAATTGAAGGGGATCAATGGGGATTTTGAAGGGGTAGTTGGGTGTTTGCAGGACTGCTTTGGGGCGGGATGAGTGGCCGTTGCATGTGGTTCTGACATCAGTTCACTTGTATTAATAAGGGCATCCCTGGCAGCAATGTGAGCAGCTGGTGGTGCATTGCCATCATCTTCCTCCTCGGATTTGTCCGCAGACAATGTGTACTCTATGCCACCACCTTCCTACAAGTCCAAGCCGCTCTGCTGTGCAATGTTGTGCAGAGTGAAGCACACCACGACCATTCAGCACACCGAGTGTCAGGGTGCATCCAGATCTGTCCAGGTGCCGAAGGCGTAACTTCAGCATGCTGATGACTTGTTTGATCACACATCTTGTGGTCATGTAGCATTCATTGTAAAGCTGTTGGGCTTCATTGGTTGGATTTCTGACCGGTGTCATGAGCCAAGTTTGAAGTAGGTATCCCTCCTCTCCTAACAGTCAACCTCTTGAGTGTTCCTGCAGGTCCTAAGACATTGGGGAGCTTGGATTGTCATAGGACAAAACCATTGTAGCAGCTCTCCTGGAATCCTGCACATACCCTCATATATATCTTTCTGGTTGCACACCAGCGGAGTGGAAGCCCCTCATTTCATAAATATCTCTGGTTGATCTGGGGGTATGCGGATTGTCACGTGTGCAATTGATGACGCCCTGGACCAATGGAAAGCCAGTCTGAGACTCAAAGCCGAGCACTTGATTGTTCTGACTGGCATCCTCGCAGGCAAAGTTCACATAATTGGCAGCCCTCAAACAATTCAACCTGTTATGTATTTGTCAGCTGCCAACTGGGAGATCCTGGATATGTTTCCAGCAGTGCCGTGGAAGGATCTGGAAGCAAGAAATGTTGAGAAATGGTCACTTGGACAACCACTGGTAATGCATGGTCAGCAGGTCTACTAGGGGGCTGCAGTTGTCTGCCACCGCCTGATATGACAACCTGAGCCTCCTGAAGCACTGCTGTTCTAACATATCAAGGAAAGTCAGCCTCTGCCTATACACACTGTGTCATAGGCAGTGCCCCTTGTGAGCTGCAGCCCTACATAAGAACATAAGAAATAGGAGCAGGAGTAGGCCATACGGTCCCTCGAGCCTGCTCCGCTATTTAATACGATCATGGCTTATCCGATCATGACCCTCTGCTTCTCCCCTCTCTGCTGCACTCCTCTCAACAGATGTTGGAGTGGACAAGGGAGAACCAGTGATGTGGTGTATTTGGACTTTTAAAAGGCTTTTGACAAGGTCCCACACAAGAGATTGTTGTGCAAAATCAAAGGACATGGTATGGGGGTAATGTATTGACGTGTATAGAGAACTGGTTGGCAGACAGGAAGCAAAGAGTAGGAATAAATTGGTCCTTTTGGGAGTCAGTAATTAGTGGAGTGCCGCAAGGCTCAGTGCTGGGATCCCAGCTCTTTACAATATACATTAATGATTTAGATGATGGAATTGAGTGTAATATCTCCAAGTTTGCAGATGACACTAAATTGGGTGGCGGTGAGGAGGATGCTAAGAGGCTGCAGGTTGACTTGGACAGGTTAGGCAAGTGGGCAAATACATGACAGATGCGGTATAATGTGGATAAATGTGAGGTTATCCACTTTGGGGGCAAAAACACGGAGGCAGAATATTATCTGAATGGCAGCAGATTAGGAAAAGGGGAGGTGCAGCGAGACCTGGGTGTCATGGTTCATCAGTCATTGAAAGGTGGCATGCAGGTACAGCAGGCGGTGAAGAAGGCAAATGGTATGTTGGCCTTCATAGCTAGGGAATTTGAGTATAGGAGCAGGGAGGTCTTACTGCAGTTGTACAGGGCCTTGGTGAGGCCTCACCTGGAATATTGTGTTCAGTTTTGGTCTCCTAATCTGAGGAAGGATGTTCTTGCTGTTGAGGGAGTGCAGTGAAGGTTCACCAGACTGATTCCAGGGATGGCTGGACTGACGTGAGGAGAGACTGGATCAACTGGGCCTTTATACACGAGTTTAGAAGGATGAGAGGGGATCTCATAGAAACATATAAGATTCTGACGGGACTGGACAGGTTAGATGCGGCAAGAATGTTCCCGATATTGGGAAAGTCCAGAACCAGAGGACACAGTCTTAGAATGAGGGACAGGCCATTTAAGACTGAGATGAGGAGAAACTTCTTCACTGAGTTGTTAACCTGTGGAATTCCCTGCTACAGAGTGTTGATGCCAGTTCATTGGATATATTCAAGAGGGAGTTAGATATGGCCCTTATGGCTAAATGGATCAAGGGGTATGGAGAGAAAGCAGGAAAGGGGTACTGAAGGAATGATCAGCCATGATCTCATTGAATGGTGGTGCAGGCTCGAATGGCCTACTCCTGCACCCATTTTCTATGTTTCAACAGCAGGTTGCTGCTGCTGGTGCTCGTCATATTACTCCCCCTGAGTTCCAATGTAAGGCAGCCAAAGCACCACCTATCCTGATAATTCAGAAAGTAAACTCAGCAATACTGTGGACAAACACTTCCCACAAAGACTCTTGACAGATCCCCTGCATCCCTGGTGGAGAGTTGGGCTCAGCGAATGCCCATGAAATTCCTATGCCTGGTAAAAGCAGGCATAAGGCCACCTTTTACCAGTGTAAGAGTGAAAATAAATATTAAATGATTAAACAAATTTATTTTAATATTCAAAAACTTGTAAAATAAGTATTTTTGGCTCCTTGAAAAATGATTAAATTTTTTAAAAAAGTAAAATTTATTTTAAATGTTTAAGTTGTATTTGAATTAATTTAAAACTTAGTTTTTTTTATTTCAGTGCCGTAAAAATGTATTTTTTGGGTAATTTCTATTAAGCTTATGGGGAGTCTGTACATAAATGGAATCCCCATAAGCACAATGGGAATCCCCTTTCTGATTGGTTGGGCAGGCCCATGTGATCCCAGGGATGCTGACAAGCCGCTTACACCCCAGGGATACGTGAGCCTCTATGCCTAGAGGCCCAGTAGCACAAGTCTCCATGGATCCAGGACCATCAGTAGATTCGTAGATTTCCATGAGTTTTAATTAGTCCCCACAATTGCTGTTATGTTCTCACCTTGCTTTCACTGGCAAGTTTCAGGAAACCTGTGCATGCACCGTTCAATTCAAAAGTATGTTAAAATATTGCTCCAATTATTAAATTGATTTCTGGGATGAGAGGGTTGTCCTATGAGGAGAGACTGAGTCGAATAGGCTCCTTGGCATTGGGAAGAATGTGAGCTGATCACATTAAAACATTTAAACTTCACAGTGTAGATGCTGAGAGGTGGTTTCCCCTGGGGTCATAGTCTCAGCAAAAGGGGTTGGCCATTTAAGATGGAGTTGAGAAATGTCTTCTGAGGGTTGTGAATCTTTGGAATTCTCAACCCCAGCAGTTTGTGGATGCTCAGTTGTTGAGTAATGCAAGACTGAGATCGATAGATTTTTGGACACTAAGGGAATCCAGGGATATGGGATAGGGTGGGCAAGTTGAGTTGTGGTGGATCAGTCATATTGAATGGTGGAGCAGGCTCAATGGACCATATAGCCTACTTCTGCTCTTATTTCTTCTGTTCAATTGAGCGATTAGTATATGTTAATAGGCAACCTGCCTCTCATAGAAACATAGAAAATAGGTGCAGGAGTAGGCCATTCGGCTCTTCGAGCCTGCACCACCATTCAATAAGATCATGGCTGATCATTCCCTCAGTACCCCTTTCCTGCTTTCTCTCCATACCCCTTGATCCCTTTAGCCGTAAGGGCCATATCTAACTCCCTCTTCAATATATCCAATGAACTGGCATCAACAACTCTCTGCAATAGGGAATTCCACAGGCTTTGCGCGCGTGTAGCCTAATGCGCTCCCAGTTAAATACAGAAGTTGGCGGGTTGGAACAGGCTTCCTGGCATTCACATTTTTAAAGCAATTATCCCCCTGCCTGCACCCAAATCTCCTCACTCCTCCAGGTAAAAATTCACCCCCCGGCCCCCCCACAAAGAGTAAATCTGTTTCTTGGATTGACCAGATGTTACTGGTGATGTGTCCTAGGAATTTAGGATCCTCATTTTCCATATACATAAATGATTTGGATGTCAGTGTGTGCGAAAATGAATCTAAACTGGCTTGATTTTAGCTTTGGAATAGATCTTGCTTTCAATAATTAGTCATGAGTTTTAACAAGGTAGTCATAAACTTGTCCTAAGCTTAACTGAATACCAATTTTTTTAAGTTGGTGGTTTCTAACAAAGGGTATTAAAATAGACTTGTTAGCAAAATTGAAGTCCATAAGATTAAAGGGGCAGTGGTTGCATGGATATGAAATTGGCTAAAGGACAGAAACCAGGCAGCAGTCGTGAATGGTTGATTGTTTTTTAGACTGAATGGGAGTGTGCAGCGGTGTGCACCAGAGGTCGCTGTTGGGGCCACTGCTCTTTCTGATGTATTTTCACAGAAGTGCGAAGTGATTCATTTTGGTAGGAAGGATGAGGAGAGGCAGCATAAACTAAATGGTACAATTTTAAAGTTGGTGCAGGAAGAGACAGACCTGGGGGTGTACGTACACAAGGCTGTGAAAGTGGCAGGACAAGTTGAAAAGGCTGTTTTTTAAAAAAAACACGAGCGATTAATGAAATAAAATATTTGAGATGGGAGAGCAGGCGATGTGTTGTAGCTGTTGCATTTGGGAGCTGCTGGACACCATTGAGGTCCACGGCGACCACATCTGCAGCAAGTGTTTGTGACTATGGTGTGACAATGAGTGAGACAGGTATGGGGACCCGGGGGTAGTGATGGAGGAGTCTCGGCGCTTGCTCTTGTCCAATGGGTATGAGGTTCTTGCACTCTGTGGACGAGGGCAGGGACTGCAGGGAGGATGAGCAAACTGACCACAGAACCGTGGTACAGGGAGCCATTCAAGTGGCGGGGGGGGGGCGGGGGAGTGGAGAAAGAGTAAAAAGAAATGTTGTAGTGGCAGGGGACAGTATAGTTAGGGGGATCGATACTGTTTTCTGCACCTGAGAGTGAGAGTCCCGAAGGCTGTGTTGCCTGCTTGCCTGTCTGCCAGGGTTAAGGACATCTCCTCTGGGCTGGAGAGGAACTTGGAGTGGGAAGGGGAAGATCCAGTTGTTGTGGTCCAGGTGGGTACCAATGAGATAGGTAGAACAAAGAAAGAGGTTCTGCTGAGGGAGTATGAGCAGTTAGGGGCCAAATTAATTAGCAGAACTGTTATGTCTGTAATGCACTTATGAATGAATATGTTGTACTCAAACTGCATATATAACATCACTCTTCCCCCCCCCCCCCCCCAAGTCCTTTGTGCTGAATACCTTTGTGTTCTGGCTTAGATCTCCTCAGACTTAAGTCCCAAATAGCCCTTGCACCTTGGTTGTGCTTTGGCTTGGCTCTCTCCCTGTTAACCCCCAATTCCTTTTGCCACAACGTTGGGTAGTGGTTACCAGTTTGGATGATGCAGTGGAGGTTCCAGTGGGTTCTGGGTGTGATCCATGTGTGTATCCATGGCTACATACATCCATTACCCCCCCTCCCCCCACAGCGAGGTCATGCAGCAGGCCCGTTACATTAACATACAGGATCAGACACCGTGTAATTACAAAGAAAGGAAGTTAGTTTGTATCGTGACACATTCGTTAAGTTTTGCGGTTGTGTGCCAGGATTGGGTAGATAGATTGCATTCATGGTTCAGTCATGGTAAGTACTGAGTTAGCTGTACAGGTGTACAGGTATGCGAGGACGCAGGTTCCAGAGCAACCGGACGGGATCCTAGTCTTTTGATTCTGTGCCCCCTGCTAGCGGGGTGAGCTTGGTTCGCTCGTCTAGCCAGGACTCTCAGCCTTTGCCATTGCCTAGTGGTGGGCAGACCCACAGATGTGTGTGGCCTCCCTGTCCTCCTTTGAGGGCTGCAGAATCTTCTGCCTGCTGTCTAACAGTGTTGGAAACCTGGCTGTTCCAGGTCCCATTTGGGGAACTCGGTTCTGACCTTTCGCTCCCGGACATGGCCGAGGTAGCGACTGGGTCTGGGGGCTGCGCCGTCTCCACCCGGGTGGTGGGCAACGGTGGCCAACTGCGCGTATTGGAGCTGTTTTCATTTCCAGGTCTGTGGCGAATAGTGCCATCGGGTGCCTGCAGTGTGGGATACACCCTGGGGCAGGGTATCAGGATCAGTGCCTTCACCCTCCTGAGGTCGCTTGCTACTTTTGGCGACACTCTATTCCCGACATCTCGCAACAACATTTTGTTCTTTACATTCGGAATAGTACCGGCATATCTCAACAACATTTTGTTCACAGTCTGAATTGGTTCGTTTCATTGATTGCCATGCATACAATGTCTCTAAGTTCAGTTGGTTGCAGGTCTCCTTTAAGAAAAACCTGCTGGCTTTACCCCAATCGAATCCTTTGTTAGACACCACGTGTTGGTCCCTCAGCATTGCACCTCATGATATGGCCGCGGCCATTTTTTTCAGCCATGCTGCACCTCGCTGCAGCAGGGATGCCATCTTGCCTCTGGCCTCAAGGTTGATTGCCTTGATCCTTCTCTCCCACGTTTCTGCCACAAGCTGGAACAGTGCCTGTGAATTCGATCTTACTCCCCAGGAGTCCTGCCACTGGAGCCGGGAAGGTACTTTTTAGGTCGTTCCGGTTGGATCATTGCCACGCAGTTGTGATGGATGGTCTGTGCCTCAGGTGCTGCGCTGGTCTGTTCTCTGGTGTCTGGCCCAAGCAAAGGTGAGGTTTTGCTCTGCCTCTGAGCACAGGCGACATCGATTTCTGGAGTGAAGAGGTCTTCCCATTTCCACTGGATCTTCCCCATCCACCTTCTTCCGAGTAGCATTGGACCATCACCTGCAACAATCCACGGAAGTAATCTGTGCACCATGCCATTATGGATTACACTTGTATCCGCACTACCAAGGACTGAGATCAGCTCCTTGGTGTAGGTGCCCAACTTTTCCTGTACTGGAACCAGCTCGGCTCGTTTTTTGTTCCATAGCTCCTCAAACGCATCCTGGCTCATCACTGACTGGCTCGCTCCCGTGTCCACTTCCATGAAGACTGGAATGCCGTTTATCTTGACTTCCATCTTCACTGGAGGACAATTGGTGGTGCAGGTATACACTCCATACACTTCTTGGGGCTGAGCTGCCTCTCTGGCCAAATCATCACCAAATCTGGATTCAAAATCATCTAACGACTCCTCTGCTAGACAGTGAGTCGTATTTCTTTTAAGCATTCGCTGGAGATTGCCCTTCGTGTTACAGGCTTTGCATACATACTCAGCAAACTGGTGAGCCCTATGGTTTCCTCCGCAACGCCAGCATGGTGCTATACTCGATTAGCACCCCGCAGCGGACTCTGAATTCTGGAACCCTGAGGTCTGTGCTCTCTGCCCTGGGCAGAGCCACGTTCTACAGTCTTTTCTGTGTACAGTACTATCCGGGTTTGAGTCCACAGGATGAATAATTTGCTTGGTGTTGCAGGTCGAGGTCATGAATGCCTGACTGATGCTGATGGCCTTCTGCAGGTTGACTGTGGTGTCGGCAGATAATAGCTTGTGAAGGAGGCCCTCGTGGCCAATTCCCATAATGAAGATGTCTTGTAATGCTTCGTTGAGGGGCATTCCGAAATCTCTGTGCCGCAAGTCTCCTGAGGTCGGCAGCATATTTTGCAATTTCCTGGTCCTCAGGTCTGCGGTGAGTGTAGAATCTGTGAGGATGCTGTTTTGGTTTTAGTTGGTCAATAATTAGTTCAGTCAGCTCATCGTATGTCTTATCCTTGGCCTGCGTGGGTGCCAGCAAGTCCCTGACGAGGCGGTAGACCTCAGGCCTACAACTGGTCAGCAGTTCTCTGCCAACGTGTCCGTCTCCCCTGCCAGGTCGTTTGCCACGAAATATTGCTCTAGACTTTCCGTGAAGGCATCCTAATCATCACCCTCTGCGAAGTCTTTGTGTGCCAAAGGTAGCCATAATCATGTGAAAGTCTGTATTCTCGTCCCCAGTTATGTCTGTAATGAACTTATGAATGACTCCACGAGGCAATGTGTTGGACTCAAACTGTAGTGACCTTGGTCCTTTATTCGTAACTCCAGAGTGAGGCACAAGCATAGTGGGCAGCCTTTTATGCTGGACCCTGCACACCTATGCAGGTGACCCTCAGGTCTCCCACCACAGTGCCCTCTGGTGGACAGCCTCTGCCACAGGGCAGGAAATCCCGGTCTCCACCAATTGCACCCACCAGTGGTGTTAGCATAGTTGTATATACACACTAAACCTTATTGACAGTACATCAGGTAACAAGTCTCCATCTTATGCAACTACACACTGAGTATATCTATAGTCTGCATCTATAACAAGAATTGCAAAGGTAAGCATAGAAAATAGGTGCAGGAGTAGGCCATTCAGCCCTTCGAGCCTGCACCACCATTCAATATGATCAGGCTGATCATACAACTTCAATACCCCATTCGTGCTTTCTCTCCATACCCCTTGATCCCTTTAGCCGTAAGGGCCACATCTAACTCCCTTTTGAATATATCTAACGAACTGGCCTTAACAACTTTCTGTGGTAGAGAATTCCACAGGTTTACAATTCTGAGTGAAGAAGTTTCTCCTCGTCTCGGTCCTAAATGGCTTACCCGCCTTATCCTTAGACTTCCCCAACATCGGGAACATTCTTCCTGCATCTAACCTGTTCAATCCTGTCAGAATTTTATGTTTCTATGAGATCCCCTCTCATTCATCTAAATTCCAGTGAATATAAGCCTAGTTGATATCGTCATTCTTTCTTACGTCAGTTCTGCCATCCCGGGAATCAGTCTGGTGAACCATCGCTGCACTCCCTCAATAGCAAAAATGTTCTTAGATTAGGAGACCAAAACTGTACACAATATTCAAGGTGTGGCCTCACCAAGGCCCTGTACAAATTCAATAAAACTTCCCTGCTCCTATACTCAATTCCTCTCGCTATGAAGGCCAACATGCCATTTGCTTTCTTAACCGCCTGCTGTACCTGCATGCTTACCTTCAATGACTGATGTACCATGACATCCAGGTTTCATTGCATCTCCCTTTTTCATAATCTGTCACCATTCAGATAATCTGCCCTCCTGTTTTTGCCACCAAAGTGGATAACCTCACATTTATCCACATTATACTGCATCTGCCATGCATTTGCCCACTCACCTAACCTGTCCAAGTCACCCTGCAGCCTCTTAGCATCCTCCTCACAGCTCACACTGCCACCCAGCTTCATGTCATCTGCAAACTTGGAGTTATTACATTCAATTCCTTCGTCTAAATCATTAATGTATATTGTAAAGAGCTGGCGTCCCAGCACTGAATCATGCGGTACCCCACTAGTCACTGCCTGCCATTCTGAAAAGGACCAGTTTATTCCTACTCTTTGCTTCCTGTCTGCCAACCAGTTCTCTATCCACGTCAATACATTACCCCCAATACCATGTGCTTTAATTTTGCACTAATCTCTTGTGTGGGACCTTGTCAAAAGCCTTTTGAAAGTCCAAATACACCACATCCACTGGTTCTCCCTTGTCCACTCTACTAGTTACATCCTCAAAAAATTCTAGATTTTTCAAGCATGATTTCCCTTTCATAAATCCATGCTGACTTGGACCAATCCTGTCACTGCTTTCCAAATGCGCTGCTATTAAAACTTTAATAATTCATTCCAACATTTTCCCCATTACCGATGTCAGGCTAACCGGTCTATAATTCCCTGTTTTTTCTCCCTCCTTTTTAAAAAAAAAAAAAAAAAAAAAAATGGGGTTACATTAGCTACCCTCCAATCCATAGGAAATGATCCAGAGTCTATAGAATGTTGGAAAATGATCACCAATACATCCAATATTTCTAGGGCCACTTCCTTAAGTACTCTGGGATGCAGACTTACAGGCCCTGGGGATTTATCTGCCTTCAATCCCATCAATTTGCCTAACACAATTTCCTGACTAAGGATTTCCTTCGGTTCCTCCTTCTCTCTCGACCCTCGGTCCCCTCGTATTTCCGAACGATTATTTGTGTCTTCCTTAGTGAAGGCAGAACCAAAGTATTTGTTCAATTGGTCTTCCATTTGTTTGTTCCCCATTATAATTTCACCTGATTCTGACTGCAAGGAACCGACATTTGTCTTCACTAATCTTTTTCTCTGCAAAAGCTTCTATAGATGTGAAGTCAGTTTTTATGTTCCCTGCAAGCTTACACTCATACTCTCTTTTCCCCCTCCTAATTAAACCCTTTGTCTTCCTCTGCTGAATTCTAATTTTCTCCCAGTCCTCAGGTTTGCTTCTTTTTCTGGCCAATTTCTATGCCTTTTCCTTGGATTTAACACTATCCCTAATTTCCCTTGTTAGCCACGGTTGAGTCGAAATTTAAAAAGTCAGAGAAAGGAGAAGGCAATAGAGCAGAGTAGCGATAGGGGAAAATAATAACCAGAGTTAGGGACAGAATGTATAAAAATAAGTGTATCTATATGTGGGGTCAAAGCAGGGAAAAATGGTCAAGACAAAATGAATTTATTTGAATGCACACAGCATTTGTAACAAGATAGATGAGTTAACAGCATAAATAGATATAAATGGATATGATCTGATAGCCATTGCAGAGATGTGGTTGCAAGACGACCAAGGCTGGGAACTGAATATTCAGGGGTATTTGACAATTCGGAAGGATAGACAGAAAGGAAAAGGAGGTGGGGTAGCTCTGTTAATGCAGTAGTGAGAAATTATAATGGCTCAGAAGATCGAGATGTAGAATCAATTTGGGTGGAGATTCGAAATAATAAGGGGAGGAAGTCACTGATGGGAGTAGTCTATATAGGTCCCTTAACTGTAGCTATACTGATGGATAGAGTATAAATCAAGAAATAATAGAAGCTCAACTATTTACAATCTATATTAATGACTTGGATGAAGGGACCGAGTGTAATGTAGCCAAGTGCGCTGATGATTGCAGGGTGGGCAAGCAAGTTGTGAGGAGGCCACAAAGATACTGCAAAGGGAAATAAACAGGCAAGGTGAGTAGGCAAACATTTGGCAGATGGAGTATAAATTGGGAAAGTGTGAGGTTATCTATTTTGGCACGAAATAAAAAAGCAAATTATTATTTAAATGGAGGGAGATTACAAAATGCTGTGGTACAGAGGGACCTGGGAGTCCTTGTGCATGAAACACAAACTTAGTATGCAAGTAATCAGGAAGGCGAATGGAATGTTGGGGGCCAAATTTGGTGCAGGGTGTGCCCGCAGCTGCCAAGGATCCGCTGGAAATGTATGTTTTCTGGGCGATTCCTCCGGAACCGCCCATCTGCTGTCCAGGTTCCGCTGGGCGTGAGATTGGTTGCGGAGGGATCCACCAGCATGGCATCATGCCGCCCGCCCATGCCGGATGCTGCAAATTGGCCGTTTTGGTGAGGGATGCTGGCCTCAGATTAACTTGCCGCCCGCCAGAAGGACCGCTGGCAAAAAGCAGGTGGCAGGGGAAGGGCTCAGAGTGCTGCAGCGCTACACATCGCGGCTATGGTGCAGATACTGGACCATTGAATGGGACTGCTGGAAAACAGTTAGGTGGATGTTGCTTTGCTTTACTTGCTGATGGTCATGTTTAATTTGGATGTGATAAAAGCGTCTAAAATGTGTCTAGGCTGAAGGAAACTTTTTTTCTTTGACCTTGCTGAAAGACCTTCATTGAGAAGCCCAATGGCAAAGGCAAAATAAATATGAATAAGTGAAAAGTCACATTTTGTCCAGCCAAGCTGATTGATTAATTCTGTGACACAGTCCTTCAAGAAGTTCCTAGGGAAGCACTACATATAACATAGAGGGTGAGGGGGTTAAGGTTAGAATGATCTATTGGAAGCCTGAGACAGCTGCAGACTCTGACAACATTTGTATGGGAGGAAAAGGGTATAAAGTTACAGCTATTCGACTTTAGGGGCAGCTTGATTACAGACCAAACTGAGGAAGGACTACTGTCAATAGAACACAGCAAGAGACAAGCGCCGCGGTGAATCAGTGGTCTACTGTTGAGGTTTCAACGACTAGACAGTCACTGTTCCTGCTCCTGGAGCTCGAGGGACCTTCTCCCTCCACATTCCCGATGCCATCTCTTGCCTCATCACCTCAATGGTCTCGGTTGTGCACTCCAACACAGTGATGAGCTGGCCTATCTTATCATCCTGCTGCTGGATGAAGGTGGCCATGCTGACCGCTATCCCAGTCATGGTCTGGAGTATATGGCGAGCAGCCTGCACGCTTGTCCGTGATAACTGGACCATCTCCAGAATTGCAGAGAGCCGTGGTGGATCCTCGGGTGGATGCTTGCTCCTGGTGGATTCTGGCGCCTTGCGTGCCTTCGTGCCATGGCTTCTGCGCTTGGTTGAGCTTGCCAGAATGGAGTCCATTCCAAACCCCAGGAACTCTGAGGCCGATGCCGAGGTTTTGCTGACATCTGGCTCACATGGCAGGAGGCTGCTGTCATCATGTCCTGCTCCTGGAGCTCGAGGGACCTTCTCCCTTCTCCCTTCATACTCCTCCTCCTTCATGGCTCAGGGTGGTGGAGGTTTGCCATGACCATCACGGGTGAGATCTTTGTACCTATGCGCCACCTCTATCATGAGCTGCTCCAATTCCTGCTCATTAAACCATGGAGCTCTGGGCCTGGGTTTGATAGTCTTCATTGTTGCTTTCTGGCCACTCACCATCAATGATGAAACGACTGGCTGCTCAACAGTTTGTGCCTCAATTTCTCTGACTGCCCCTTCTGCAACACAGACTGCCCCCTCTGCAATTTCCAACTCTCCAACCTCCTTCTCTCTCTCCTCGCGCCATCGCTGCCTCCTCCCACCTCCGGCAACAGAGATTGGTAGGGGGAAGCGGCGAGAGATTGAGGAGGGAGGAGCAAGCGAGAGACTGGGTGGGTGGGGTGGGGGAGGGGAGTGAGAGATTTGTGGGGGGTGGGGAAGCGAGAGAAAAATTTGGGGGGGCAGAGAGAGCGCGAGAGATTTGGGGGGCAGAGAGAGCGCGAGAGATTTGGGGGGCAGAGAGAGCGCGAGAGATTTGGGGGGGGGCGGAAGGAGCGCGAGAGATTTGGTGGGGGGGAGGAGGGGGAGCGCGAGATTTGCGGGGGGGGAGGAGCGGGAGCGTGAGATTTTGGGGGGAGCAAGATTGGAGGGGGAGTGACAGAGATGGGGTTGGGGAGGAGAGGAGCGAGGGAGAGACGGGTGGGGGGTCAATACTGGAGGAGTGAGCGAGAGAGACGACGAGGGGGGGTGGGTAGAAGCGAGAGAGAGACGGTGGGGGGGGCGGGGTGAGGAGGAGCGGGAGTGTGTCTGGGGGTGGGGGAAGGAGCGAGCAAGAGACTGGGTTCAGGCGGAGGAGCGAAAGAGAGACTGGCAGCGGGCAGAGGATCGGTGTGGGGGGGAGGTTGGTAGGAGGAGTGAGAGACAGACTGGGGGGTGGGGAGGAGCAAGAGATTTGGCAGGAGCAAGAGCGAGAGAGACTGGGTAGGAGGGAGAGATGGAGGGAGGGGGAGAGAGACTGGGGGAAGCCAGGGGGAGAGACTGGGGGAAGCGGGGTGGGGGGGGTGAAGAGAGACTGGGGGAAGCGGGAGGGAGATTGGGCGGGAGCGGGAGAGGGGTGGGGGGAAGCCCCCTCTGCTCTCACGTCCCCTCTGCTCTTGCGCCCCCTCATCCGATCTTTCCTTACCCCCCCTGCCCGGCAACAGAGCTTGGTGGGGGGAAGCGAAGAGAGATTGAGGAGGGATGAGCGAGCGAGAAATTGGGTTGGGGTGGCGACGAGCGAGGGAGAGACTGGCGGTTGGGGGGAAGCGAGAAAGATTTGGGGGGTTAGGGAGAGAGACGGAGATTGTGGGGGTGGTTGGTAGGAGCGAGAGAGAGATGAGGGGGAGGGAGAGTGAGATGGTGGGGGGACGAGGGGGAGGGAAGGGGGGGGAGAGATTGTAGGGGGTAGATGGGGAGAGCGATTGGGGGAGGGGGGAGTGGGGAGTGGGAATGAGATGGGTGGGGGGAGAGATTGGAGGGGGAGTGACAGATTGGTGGGGGGTGGGGAGGAGAGGAGCGAGAGAGAGACTGGGGGAGATGGAGGGAGATTGACTCGGTGAGTGGGGAGTAGCAGGAGAGAGATTGGGGGGGGGAGCGGGAGGGAGGTGGGGGGAGAGAGAGATTGGTGGGGGGAAGCGGGAGAGAGATGGGGGAGGGGCGAGCGATAGACTGGGTGGGAGGGTGGAGTAAGAGTGAGAGAAATATTTGGGGGGAGGGAGCGAGAGAGAGATTGGGGGGAGTGGAGGGCGGGAGCGAGAGATTTGGCGGGGGGCGGGAGCGAGAGAGAGAGCTATATTGATGGGGAAGGGGGAACGAGAAGCAAGAAATTGGGAGGTGGAGGAAGCGGGAGAGAGATTGGGGGGGTGGGTTGTGATTGGGGGTGGGGAGGAGAGTGCGAGATTGGAGGCTGTGGGGGTGGGAGGAGAGAGAGAGATTGGGGTGGTGTGAGGAGAGTGAGATTGGAGGGGTGGGTGGAGCGAGAGATTGGGGGGCAGCGGGAGTGTGATTGGAAGGAGGGGGGAGGAGCATGCAAGATTGGGGGAGGAGCAAGAGGGGGATTGAGGGGGGGGTGGGAGGAGAGTGAGATGGGGGTGGGGGATGGGAGGAGAGTGAGATGGGGTGGGGTGGGGAGGAGCGAGACGGGTGGGGGTGGGAGTTGGGAGCAGCGAGAGGGCGGTTTGGAGGGGGGAGTGAGATTGTGGGAGTGAGAGAGATGGGTGGAGCATGAGATTGAAAGGAGGGGGAAGATTTGGTGGGAAGGAGTGGGAAGAGCGAGAGAGAGATGGGGAGGGGGAAGAGCGAGATTGAGACGGGGGAGGGGGAGGAGCGCGAGAGAGGGGGGAGGGGGAGGAGCGAGCAAGAGAGGAGGGGGAGGGGGAGGAGGGCGAGCGAGACGGGGGAGGGGGGCGAGCGAGCGAGACGGGGGAGGGGGAGGAGCGAGCGAGAGAGAGACGAGGGGGAGGAGCGAGCGAGAGAGAGACGTTGGGAGGGGCGAGCGAGAGACGAGGGGGAGGAGCGAGAGACAGACTGGGGTGAGGAGCGAGAGAGAGACTGGGGGGGGTGGAGGGAGGGGGAGGAGCGAGAGAGAGACTGGGGAGGAGCGAGAGAGACGGGGGGGTGGGTGGGGAGGAGTGAGAGAGAGACGGGGGGAGGGGGAGGAGCGAGAGACAGACTGGGGTGAGGAGCGAGAGAGAGACTGGGGGGGGTGGAGGGAGGGGGAGGAGCGAGAGAGAGACTGGGGAGGAGGGGGAGGAGCGAGAGAGACGGGGGGGTGGGTGGGGAGGAGTGAGAGAGAGACGGGGGGGGGAGGGAGCGAGAGAGAGAGAGACTGGGGTGGAGGGGGAGGAGCGAGAGATGGGTGGGGGGGGGAGGAGGGAAAGTGAAACCCGGGGGGTGGAGAGGGGTGGGCCGAGGGAGAGCGAGCGAGCAAGACAGACAGAGTGAGAGACTGAGAGGACTTGGATGAAGTAATAGAGTTGTGTAATTCAAGTTTCCAGTGGACAATAAGTTTGGTGGGTGCCAAATGTTACAAAGCGACAGATGAAGTAAATGGGCAAAATTTGGAGGCTGGAGCTCCATGTGGGGGAGTGAAACCATCCTCTTCGGATTTTAAAAAGTCAACTTGGAATATTTTCATCATGTTGTGACTAGGAATTGTGGAGGAACCAAAGGGATTTGGGTGTCCATGTACATAAATTATTAAAGGCTAGTGCATAAATATAAATATTAATCAAAAAGGCTTATGGAATGTTGACTTTTCCCCCAAGGATGTTGAAATATATGTAAGGAAATTATGTTTCAGATAGAGCCTCGGTCAGACCCCATCTTGAGTAGTGCATTCAGTTTTGTGCACTGAAGGCTTGTAAAGCTATATTGGCCTTGCATGGGGTTCTGTGCCGATTTACCAGAATGATAACAGGACTTGAAGGGTTAAATTAATGAGGCCAGGTTGCATAAACTTGATTTGTATTCCTTTGAGTTTAGAAGATGGAGGTGTTTAAAATGATAAAGGTATTCATAGAATCATAGAAATTTACAACACGAAAGGAGACCATTTCAGCCCATGTCCATGCCGGCCGACCAAGAGCTATCCAGCCTAATCCCACTTTCCAGCTCTTGGTCCGTAGCTCTGTCGATTACGGCACTTTAAGTACACCTCCAAGTATTTTTTAAATGTGGTGAGGCTTTCTGCCTCTACCCTTTCGGGCAGTGAGTTCCAGGCCCCCACTACCCTCTGGTTGAAGACATTTACACTTATATCTCCTCTAAACCTTCTATAATTTAATTGCTCTGTTTATATTGTTGAGCATGTTACTAAAAGCTTGTCGGGATCGTGAGGCTCACAATCATACTCAAGGGCATAGGGAAATGGCACCTATCTATACAGAAGCTGAAAAATCTAATGAGTAGGATAGCAAGAGTAAAAAAATATGTGCTTGAATGATACCAAGTTTGAAAAGTTAGAATTAAAACCTGGAAGAACTAGGGCTGTATTCACTGCATTAGAAAGCTGGGATCTAATAGCGCTCAAAATTATGGAAGGGTTTGAGAGGGAAGATATGAAAAGATTATTTCCACATTATTTATATGGTGAATAGATAACGAGTACAAATTTTGGATTAGCACTAGAAGCATAAAAGGGAGGTTAGAAGATTTTTTGCAAGCATGCAATATATTAGCAAAAGGGGCTATTGAAGCCGAGTCAATCACAACATTTAAGAGGGGATTAGATAATCACACAAAATATAATTAGAATATGGGTAAAGAAAGGACTATGGGATTAGATAATGGAGCTAGCAGAGGCACAACTGGGCTGCCTCCTTTGTTAAACTTTTAATGATTCTATCCTATTCATTCAATGGAAATTCACATTTGTGGTTTATGCCAAACATATCATTCCTCTGGTTTGAAAGAAAAATAATAGTCCACTGTTGGCTGTACATATTTCTATCTCCAGGAGAAATAATTGTAACATTGAAAAGTGAATATTGTATGCACTGAATTAGTTGATTTCAATTGGGCAGCAGCATTAAGGTCTCTAGAATTGGCAACAGCACTCCTAGACGAGGGAAGGGAAATCAGCAAGGAATTTCATTCCTCATCACCAGAATAAGTTACCTTCAGATTTTACTGCATGAGGTTCCAGGATTTTTTGTTTGCATTTTAGGGATCATATTCCACCATTGTCCTCTTCTATGTCAACAAAAAACCAGTTTTCTGTCTAGAAGATGCAAAACAGTTGTTTCCTGATAATCAAGCTTCATGGTGACTGAATAAGTTAAATTTTGTTTTTATTAGGTGGGATTCCAGTATTTGATATTTTGGGATTGCAACTGCCAGTGAACCAGTGGGGTCGCTGATCACTGTCCGTGACCCTTGCTGGATAAAGAATCTTTGGTGCTCTGAGCACCAAGAACATTGAGGGTCTCTCTGCAGTACCTTCCTGCAAATCTCCCCCCCCCAAAAAAAAATCTATTAAAATGCTAACATATCAAATACAGGAAGAAATAGGCTCATAGAATGTTTAAACACTGCATTCCCTTTTCTGACATTTTTAAATATTAGAATATTTTGATCCAGCAGTTATTTACAGCTATTAGGTTCTGGTTAATTTTACAGGTGGTTTCATATTCGCACAGGGCCCAGAAGCCCGGGCATTAAATCGACCCTGACTAGAATGCATGAGTTTGGTTGTTGAGCAAGGAAAAAATCAGACTTGATTAATACTTTCTGAAATAAGATGGCCTGCTAACAATCACTCTCTAGGTTCAGGTGACAGTACTGGAGGGCAGCTGGGTCACAATAGAACAATACCCCTGTAAAAGTCATTGCTATGGGTATGGCAATCAAGAACTATAATGTTTTTTTAATTGTTCTCTGGTGGTGCCTGATTTTATTTTGTAACTTTCTCCCAGCTGAAACTGTCAGAAAAAATCTGGAAATGGAGACATGCCTGCTGACTCCTCCAGATACACTGCAGGTAAGAATCTGTATTCCGGGCATTATTTTCTTCAAACATTAAAACCCTTGTTTGTTTCCTGGGCTCTATCGGTTATGGTGTTGGCCTGTACATTAACATGTGTGGTTTGGTCAGTGTCGTTAACTCATTGGCTACACACTGAGCAAAAGGAAATTTGAAGTCACATTCCTTCCATAGTTCAGCTGCTTAGATGATTATGCTCAATTCAGTAACCAGTGTGCACTGAGTTAGTTGATCTCAGCCAGGGTTCGAGGAGAGATGCTGTCGTTTGCCTCAGCAGCCCTATATTAATAAGGGGAAAGTTGATTTTTGGGGTTTCTGCCCCTGACTGCTATCCAATGGCCCACGTTAGAAGTGTGCATGAGGACAGGTTTGGGCTGCTGTACCCTGTGAATGAATAACCTGCAAATGCTCACTGTCTATCTTCACACACAAAGAATGGATCCTTGAGTGAGGCAATGGAGAAGTGACTGGTGCTTGTACTCAACAACTGAGTGCTCTTAGAGGAGAAAAATGGCAGAAAGGGGAAGAATGCAGAAAATGAACAATGGGTATTAAATTTAAAGTGTCATTGATTTTAGTTCACTAAATTATTAAACTGTGGAATGAAGACAGTAAATATCGTGTCATTTCTAAACTTAGATTCGTGAAAGATCTCTGAATTACTTATTGCTGATCTTAAACTCCAATTGGACAAGCAGGCTGAGTGCTTCAACATTAATATCTCCCTCAATGTGCCTGAATCACTGACACTGGATATCTGCAGGTTTCAGGGATCAGAAATTTCAGATTTGTAGCTATAAACAATTACAAGCTAGTTTTAAAATAATTGATTGAAACATATTTGAAATAAAACGGAAAATGCTTGAAATACTCAGCCGGTCAGGTAGCATCTGTAGAGAGAGAAACAGAGTTAATGTTTCAGGTCAATGACCTTTTGTCAGAACAGGAAAAAGTTAGAGATGTAACATGGAAATAAACAAAATAGGTGCAGGAGTAGGCTACTCGGCCCTTCGAGCCTGCACCACCATTCGATAAGATTATGGCTGATCATTCACCTGCTTTCTCTCCATATCCCTTGATCCCTTTAGCCGTAAGGGCCATATCTAACTCCCTCTTGAATATATCCAATGAACTGGCATCAACAACTCTGCGGTAGAGAATTCCACAGGTTTACAACTCTGAGTGAAGAAGTTTCTCCTCATCTCAGTCCTAAATGGCTTACCCCTTATCCTTCGACTTGGTTCTGGACTTCCCCAACATTGGGAACCTTCTTCCTGCATCTAACCTGTCCAGTCCCGTCAGATTTTTATGTTTCTATGAGCTCCCCTCTCATCCTTCTAAACTCCAGTGAATACAGGCCCAGTTGATCCAATCTCTCCTCATATATCAGTCCTGCCATCCCGGGAATCGGTCTGGTGAACCTTCGCTGCACTCCCTCAATAGCAAGAACATCCTTCCTCAGATTAGGAGACCAAAACTGAACACAATATTCTAGGTGAGACCTCACTAAGGCCCTGTACAACTGCAGTAAGACTTCCCTGCTCCTATACTCAAATCCTCTAGCTATGAAGGCCAATATACCATTTGCCGCCTTCACTGCCTGCTGTACCTGCATGCCAACTTTCAATGACTGATGCACCATGACACCCAGGTCTCATTGCACCTCTCTTCCTAATCTGCCACCATTCAGATAATATTCTGCCTTCGTGTTTTTGCCACCAAAGTGGATAACCTCACATTTATCCACATTATACTGCATCTGCCACATGTTTGCCCACTCACCGAACCTGTCCAAGTCACCCTGCAGCCTTTTAGCATCCTCTTCACAGCTCACACTGCCACCCAGCTTAGTGTCATCTGCAAACTTGGAGATATTACATTCAATTCCCTCATCCAAATCATTAATGTATATTGTAAATAGCTGGGGTCCCAACACTGAGCCCTGCGGTACCCCACTAGTCATTGCCTGCCATTCTGAAAAGGACCCATTTATCCCAACTCTCTGCTTCCTGTCTGCCAACCAGTTCTCTATCCACATCAGTTCATTACCCCCAATACCATGTGCTTTAATTTTGCACACCAATCTCTTGTGTGGGATCTTGTCAAAAGCTTTTTGAAAGTCCAAATACACCACATCCACTGGTTCTCCCTTGTCCACTCTACCAGTTACATTTTCAAAAAATTCTAGAAGATTTGTCAAGTAGGATTTCCCTTTCACAAATCCATGCTGACTTGGGCCGATCCCGTCACTGCTTTCCAAATGTGCTGCTTGTGCATCTTTAATAATTGATTCCAACATTTTCCCCACTAATGTCAGGCCAACTGGTCTATAATTACCGGTGTTTTCTCTCTCGTTTCTTAAGTGGTGTTACATTAGCTACCCTCCAGTCCATAGGAACCGATCCAGAGTCGATCGACTGTTGGAAAATGATCCCCAATGCATCTACTATTTCTAGGGCTACTTCCTTAAGTACTCTGGGATGCAGACTATCAGGCCCCGGGGATTTATCGACCTTCAATCCCATCAATTTCCCTAACACCATTTCCTAACTAATAAGGATTTCCTTCAGTTCCTCCTTCTCACTAGATCCTCAGTCACCTAGTATTTCTGGGAGGTTATTTGTGTCTTCCTTCGTGAAGACAGAACCAAAGTATTTGTTTAACTGGTCCGCCATTTCTTTGTTCCATATTATAAATTCACCTGAATCTGACTGCAAAGCACCTACGTTTGTTTTCACTAATCTTTTTCTCTTCACATATCTATAGAAGCTTTTGCAGGCAGTTTTATGTTCCCAGCAAGCTTCCTCTCATACTCTCTCTTCCCCCTCCTAACCCTTTGTCCTCCTCTGCTGTATTACAAAATTCTCCCAGTCCTCAGGTTTGCTGCTTTTTCTAGCCAATTTATATGCCTCTTCCTTGGATTTAACACTATCCTTAATTTCCCTTGTTAGCCACGGACTTTAAAGATTTTAAACAAGGGGAGGGAAAAGGGGGAGCGGAGAAAAGGACAAAAGGAAGGTCTGATATGATGGAAGGCAGGAGAGATTAAAAGACAAAAGGAATGATGGTACAAGGCAAAAGTAGATGGTAATTGGACAAGTTAAACAAAAGATGAATCATGAAGAGTTATAAATGGGAATGGCAGAATAGAAAAAATAGGGGCAGAGGTCATAGTCTGAAATTGTTGAACTCGATATTGATTCCAGAAAGCTGTCAAATGTCTAATCAAAACCTGAGATGCTAGTCCTCGAGCTTACCTTGAGCTTCGTTGGAACAGGCTGAGGATGGAGAGATCAGAATGGAATGGAAAATTAAAGTGAGAGGCCGGAAGCTCAGGGTCACCCTTGCAGACTGAACATAGCAAAGCGGTCACCCAATATGTGGTTGATCTCCCTAACACAGAGGAGACCACATTGTGAGCAACAAATAAAGTGTACTAAATTGTAAAAATCACAGAATGGTAGAAATTTACAGCACGGAAGGAGGCCATTTCAGCCCATCGTGTCGGCATCAGCCGTCCAAGGGCTATCCAGCCTAATCCCACTTTCCAGCTCTTGGTCCAGAGCCTTGTAGGTTACAGCACTTCCAATGCACATCTCACTATTTTTAAAATGTGGTGTGGTTGTCTGCCTCTACTACCCTTTCAGGCAGTGAGTTCCAGACCCCCATGACTCTCTGGGTGAAGAAATTTCCCCTCATATCTCCTCTAACCCCCTCATCCCCCAATTACTTTAAATCTATGCCCCCTGGTTGTTGGCCCATCTGCCAAGGGAAATGGGTCCTTCCTATGCACTCTATTCTGGCCCCTCATAATTTTATACACCTCAATCAGGCCTCCCCTCAGCCGTTTCTGTTCCAAAGAAAACAGATCCACTTGCAATCTTTCCTCATAGCCAAAATTCTCCAGTTCAGGCAACATTCTTGTCAATCTCCCTTGCACCCTTTCCAGTGCAATCACATCTTTCCTGTAATGTGGTGACCAGAACTGCACACAGTACTCGAGCTGCGGCCTAACCAGTGTTTTATACAGTTCAAGCATAACCTTGCTATTGTATTCCATGCCTCGACTTATAAAGGCAAGTTTTCCATACGCCTTCTTAACCACCTTATCTACCTGACCTACCTTCCGGGATCTGTGGACCTGCACGCCAAGGATCCTTTGTTCCTCTACACTTTTAAGTGTCATACCATTTAATGTGTATTCCCTTGCCTTGTTAGACTTCCACAAAATGCATTACCTCACACTTATCCGGATTGAATTCCATTTGCCACTGTTCTGCCCACCTGATCAGTACATTGATATCTTCCTGCAATCCACAGCTTTCTTCTTCGTTGTCAACCACACAGCCTATTTTAGTGTCATCTGCAAACTACTTAATCATACCCCCAACATCAAGTACAAGTCATTGATATATACCACACAAAGCAAGGGACCCAGCACTGAGCCCTGTGGAACCCCACTGGATACAGCCTTCTAGTCACAAGAACACCTAACAACCATTGCCCTTTGCTTCCTGCCTCTGAGCCAGTTTTGGATCCAACTTGCCACTTTGCCCTGGATCCCATTGGCTATTACTTTCATGACCAGTCTGCCATGTGGGATCTTATCAAAAGCTTTGCTAAAATCCATATACACTGCATCATATAGCACTGCCCTCATCGACCCTCCTGGTTACCTCCTTGAAAAATTCAATTAATTTAGTCAGACACGACCTGCCCGCAACAAATCCATGCTGACTGTCCTTGATTAATCCATGTCTTTTCAGGTAAAGATTTATCCTGTCCTTCAGGATCTTCTCTATCATATTTAGATGCTTATTTTCCAAGGAGTATGTGGCCTCCTTATTCTTCCGACCAAAATATATCACCTCACACCTGACAGTGTTGGCTGTGGCTCAATGGGTAGCACATTCGACTGAGTCAGAGGTTGTAGGTTCAAGTCCCAATCCAGGGACTTCAGCACACAAATCTAGTCTGACACTCCAGTGCAATGCTGAAGGAGTGCTGCACTGTTGGAGGTGCCATCTTTTGGAGGAGGCCAGCTGCAGCAGGGTCAAAAGGAAGAAAGAAGTAAAAAGTAATCAAAGTGTGACGTCACAGCCAAGAGGGTAAGTGATTGGCTGTTTTTCTTTTTCTTTAATTGTTTTCTTTTTCTTGGCAGTAAGAAACCTTTTGGCATTGTTGCCAAATTAAGTAATTTAAGGGTTAAGTCATAGCAGGAGAGCCCAGTCCCGTGTTATGCTCCTCCTGTGCTATGTGGGAAATCAGGGACGCTTCCGGTGTCCCTGACTACTGTGTGTGTGGGTAGTGTATCCAGCTGCAGCTCCTCACAGATCGCATTGCGGCACTGGAGCTGCATATGGATTCACTCTGGAGCATCCACGATGCTGAGGATGTCGTGAATAGCACGTTTCGTGAGTTGGTCACAGCACAGGTAAAGTTTACACAGGAAGATAGGGAATGGGTGATCATCAGGAAGAGCAGTGGAAGAAGGTAGTACAGGGGTTCCCTGCAGCCATCTCCCTTGAAAACAGATACACCACCTTGGGTACTGTTGGGGGAGATGGCTCCTCAGGGAAAGGCAGCAGCAGCCAAGTTCATGGCACCATGGGTGGCTCTGCTGCGCAGGAGGGCAGGAAAAAGAGTGGGAGAGCTATAGTGGTAGGGAATTCTATTGTAAGGGGAATAGATAGGCATTTCTGCAGCCGCAAACGAGATTGCAGGATGGTATGTTGCCTCCCTGGTGCAAGGGTCAAGGATGTCTCTGAGCGGCTGCAGAATATTCTGTAGGGGGAAGGGTGAACAACCAGTTGTCGTGGTGCATATAGGTACCGATATAGGTAAAAAGTGGGATGAGGTCCTACAAGCTGAATTTAGGGAGCTAAGAATTAAATTTTAAAAAGTAGGACCTCAAAGGTAGTAATCTCAGGATTGCTACCAGTGCCATGTGCTAGTCAGAGTAGAAATGGCAGGATAGTTAAGATAGTTAAGGCTTGAGGAATGGTGCAAGAGGGAGGGATTCAAATTCTTGGGACATTGGAACCAGTTCTGGGGGAGGTGGGACCAGTACAAACCGGATGGTCTGCACTTGGGCAGGACTGGAACCGATGTCCTCGGGAGTGTTTGCAAGTTCTGTTGGGGAGGATTTAAACTAATGGGACAGGGGGATGGGAACCTATGCAGGGAGAAAGAGGGAAGTAAAATGACGTCAGAAGCAAAAGGAGAAAAGTAAGATGGAGGGCAGAGAAATCAAAGACAAAAATCAAAATGGGCCACATTACAACATAATTCTAAAAGGACAAAGACTGTTTTTAAAAAAAAAAAACAAGCCTGAAGGCTGTGTCTCAATGCGAGGAGCATTCATAATAAGGTGGATGAATTAACTGTGCAGATAGCTGTTAACGTATCTGATGTAATTGGGATTACGGAGACATGGCTCCAGGGTGACCAAGGCTGGGAATTCAATATTCAGGAAAGATAGACTGAAAGGAAAAGGAGGTGGAGTAGCGTTGCTGGTTATAGAGGAGATTAACGCAATAGTAAGGAAGGATATTAGCGTGGATGAGGTGGAATCTTATGGTTAGAGCTGCGGAGCACCAAAGGGCAGGAAACGCTAGTGGGAGTTGGGTACAGACCACCAAAGAGTCATAGTGAGGTTGGGGATGGCATCAAACAGGAAATTAGGGATGCGTGCAATAAAGGTACAGCAGTTATCATGGGTGACTTTAATCTACATATAGATTGGGCTAACCAAACTGGTAGCAATACGGTGGAGGAGGATTTCCTGGAGTGTATAAGGGATAGTTTTCTAGACCAATATGTCGAGGAACCAACTAGAGAACTGGCCATCCTAGACAGGGTGTTGTGTAATGAGAGAGGATTAATTAGCAATCTTGTTGTGCGAGGCCCCTTTGGGGAAGAGTGATCATATGGTACAATTCTTCATTAAGATGGAGAGTGACAGTTAATTCAGAGACTAGAGCCCTGAACTTAAATAAAGTTAACTTCGAAGGTATGAGACGTGAATTGGCTAGAATATACTGGCGAATGATACTTAAAGGGTTTACGGTGGATAGGCAATGGCAGACATTTAAAGATCACATGAGTGAACTTACAATTGTACATCCCTGTCTGGCGTAAAAATAAAATGGGGAAGGTGGCTTACAAGGGAAATTAGGGATCGTGTTAAATCCAAGGAAGAGGCAGATAAATTGGCCAGAAAAAGCAGAAAACCTGAGGACTGGGAGAAATTTAGAATTCAGCAGAGGAGGACAAAGGGTTTAATTAGGAGGGGAAAAATAGAGTATGAGAGTAAGCTTGCAGGGAACATTAAAAACTGACTGCAAAAGCTTCTACAGATACGTGAAGAGAAAAAGATTAGTGAAGGCAAATGTAGGTCCCTAACAGTCAGAATCAATCAGGTGAATTTATAATGGGGAACAAAGAAATGGCAGACCAATTGAACAAATACTTTGGTTCTGTCTTCACTAAGGAAGACACAATAACCTTCTGGAAATACTAGGGGACTGAGGGTCTAGCGAGAAGGAGGAACTAAAGGAAATCCTTATTAGTCAGTAAATTGTGTTAGGAAAATTGATGGGATTGAAGGCCGATAAATCTCCAGGGCCTGATCATCTGCATCCCAGAGTACTTAAGGAAGTGGCCCTAGAAATAGTGGATGCATTGTTGGTCATTGTCCAACTTTCTATAGACTCTGGATCAGTTCCTATGGACTGGATGGTAGCTAATGTAACCCCACTTTTTTAAAAAAAAGAGGAAGAGAAAACAGGGAATTATAGACTGAGATCGGTGATGGGGAAAATGTTGTAATCAATTATTAAAGATGTAATAGCAGCACATTTGGAAAGCAGTGACAGAATTGGTCCAAGTCAGCATGGATTTAAGAAAGGGAAATCATGCATTACAAATCTTACAGAATTTTTTGAGGATGTAACTGGTAGAGTGGACAAGGGGGAGCCAGTGGATGCGGTGTATTTAGACTTTCAAAAGGCTTTTGACAAGGTCCCACACAAGAGATTATTGTGCAAAATTAAGCACATGGTATTGGAGGTAATGTACTGACATGGATAGAGAACTGGTTGGCAGATAGGAAGCAGAGAGTTGTGATAAACAGGTCCTTTTCAGAATGGCAGGCAGTGACTAGTGGGTAACGCAAGGTTCAGTGCTGGAACCCCAGCTATTTACAATATACATTAATGATTTAGCCGAAGGAATTGAATGTAATATCTCCAAGTTTGCAGATGATACTAAGCTGGGTGGCAGTGTGAGCTGTAAGGAGGATGCTAAGAGGCTGCAGGGTGACTTGGACAGGTTAGGTGAGTGGGCAAATACATGGCAGATGCGGTATAATGTAGATAAATGTGAGGTTATCCACTTTGGTGGTAAAAACAGGAAGTGAGATTATTATCTGAATGGTGACAGATTAGTAAACTGAGAGGTGCAACGAGACCTGGATATCATGATACATCAGTCATTGAAAGTTGGCATACTGGTACAGCAGGCGGTGAAGAAGGCAAATGGCATGTTGACCTTCATAGTGAGAGGATTTGAGTATAGGAGCAGAGAGGTCTTGCGACAGTTGTACAGGGCCTAAGTGAGGCCACACCTTGAATATTGTGTACAGTTTTGGTCTCCTAATCTGAGGAAGGACATTCATGCTATTGAGGGAGTGCAGCGAAGGTTCACCACACTGATTCCCAGTATGGCAGGACTGACCTATGAAGAAAGACTGGATCGATTAGGCTTGAATTCACTGGAATTTAGAAGAATGAGAGGGGATCTCATAGAAACATATAAAATTCTGACGGGATTGGACAGGTTAGATGCAGGAAGAATGTTCCCGATGTTCAGAACCAGGACTCAGTCTAAAGATAAGGGATAAGCAATTTAAGACCAAGATAAGGAGAAACTTCTTCACTCAATTGTGAGCATGTGGAATTCTCTACCACAGAAAGTTGTTGAGGCCAGTTCTTTTAGATATATTCAAAAGGGAGTTAGATGTGGCCCTTACAGCTAAACGGATCAAGCGGCACGGAGAGAAAGCAGGAAAGGGGTACTGAGGGAATGATCAGCCATGATCATATTGAATGGTGGTGCAGGCTCGAAGGGCCGAACGGCCTACTCCTGCACCTATTTTCTGTTACTGTGAGACGTTAAACCGATGCTCCATGTGCGCTCTCAGGTGGATGTAAAAGATCCCACGACAGTATTTCAAAAAAGAACTGGGGAGTTATCCCCGGTGTCCTGGACAATATTTAGCCCTCAATCAACATAACACAAAAACAGATTAACTGGTGGTCATTATCTCATTGCTGTTTGTGGGAGCCACGGAGGATCACTACGAACTAGAGCCTCAGATGGAGAAGGCAGAGGTACATGGGGTGCACACATTCACCATGAATTGTCCCCCGATAATGCTGAATGTTGAACTAAATGGACTCCCGATGTCAATGGAGCTGGACATGGGCGCGAGCCAGTCCATCATGGGCAAAAAGACTTTCGAAAGGTTGTGGTGCAACAAGGCCTCGAGGCCAATCTTAACTCCAGTTCGCACTAAACTAAGAACTTACACTAAAGAACTGATTCCTGTAATCAGCAATGCTACCGTAAAGGTCTCCTATGATGGAGCAGTGCACAAGCTACCACTCTGAGTGGTACTGGGCAATGATCCCACGCTGCTCGGCAGGAGCTGGCTGGGAAAGATATGCTGGAACTGGGACAACATCCGAGCACTATCGCCCGCTGACGACACTTCGCATGCCCAGGTCTTAAACAAATTTTCTTCGCTGTTCGAACCAGGCATCGGGAAATTCCAAGGAGAAAAAGTGCAGGACCATCTAATTCCGGGGGCCCAACCCATCCATCACAAGGTGAGAGCAGTACCACACACGATGAGAGAAAGGGTAGAGATCGAGCTAGACCAGCTGCAACGAGAGGGCATCATTTCACCGATCGAGTTCAGCGAGTGGGCCAGTCCTATTGTCCCAGTCCTCAAGGGAGATTACAAAGTAACTATCAATCGTTTCTCCCTGCAGGACCAATACCCACTACCAAATGCCGACAACCTCTTTGCAATGCTGGCGGGAGGAAAGACGTTCACGAAGCTGGATCTGACTTCAGCCTACATGAACTGGAGGAAGCATCGAAGGCCCTCACCTGCATCAACATGCACAAAGGTCTTTGTTTATAATAGATGCCCGTTTGGAATCCAAACAGCGGCGGCGATATTCCAGTGAAACATGGAAAGTTTACTGAAGTCAGTCCCGCACACTGCGATCTTCCAGGACGACATCTTGGTCACAGGTCGGAACACAGTCGAGCACCTGCAAAACCTGGAGGAAGTTCTTATTCGACTCAACCACGTGAGGCTCAGGTTAAAACGCTTGAAGTGCAATTTCCTGGCGCCTGAAGTGGAGTTCCTGCGAAGGAGGATTGCGGCGGATGGCATCAGGCCCACCAATGTGAAGATGGAGGCAATTGAGAACGCACCGAGGTCACAGAACGTGACGAAGCTGCGGTTGTTTCTGGGACTCTTGAACTACTTTGGTAACTTCTTACCGGGCTAGAACCACTACATGTCTTACTATGGAAAGTGGGCGAAAGGGTTTGGGGCAAAAGCCAAGAAAATGCCTTTGAAAAAGCGAGAAAATTGTTATGCTCAAACAAATTGCTTGTGTTGTATGATCCATGTAAGCATTTGGTCCTAGCATGCGATGCGTTGTCATATGGCGTCGGGTGTGTATTGCAACAAGCTAATGATTTCGGGAAACTGCAACTGGTTGCTTATGCATCCAGAAGTCTGTCTAAAGCTGAGAGAGCCGACAGCATGATTGAAAAAGAAGCGTTAGCATGTGTCTATGGGGTAAAGAAAATGCATCAATACCTGTTTGGGCTAAAATTCGAATTGGAAACTGACCATAAGCCACTTATATCCCTGTTTTCTGAGAGTAAAGGGATAAATACCAACGCATCGGCCCGCATCCAGAGATGGGCGCTCAAGTTGTCCGCATACAACTATGCCTCCGCCACAGGCCAGGCACAGAAAACTGCGCCGATGCTCTCAATAGGCTAACATTGCCCACCCCGGGGTTGGAAATGGCGTAGCCCGCAGATCTAGCCATGGTTGTGGAAGCATTTGAGAATGAACAATCACTCTTCCCTGCCCAGCAGATCAAAACCTGGACAAGCCAGGACCCCTTATTAGCTCTAGTCAAAAGCTATGTGCTTCATGGGAGTTGGTCCAGTGTCCCAGTGGAAATGCAGGAATAGATAAAGCCGTTCCAGCGGCGCAAAGCTGAAATGTCTACACAGGCAGCCTATCCCGAGTCCTGCTTAGCTACCGCACGAGACCACACTCACTCACTGGGATCCCACCTACTGAACTGCTCATGAAAAGAGCACTTAAGACAAGGCTCTCGTTAGTTCACCCTGATCTACATAAATGGGTAGAGAGCAGGTGGCTTCAACAAAGTGCATACCATGATGGTGTAAATGTGTCACGCGAGATTGAAGTCAATGATCTTGTATTTGTATTAAATTATGGACAAGGTCCCGAGTGGCTTCCTGGCACTGTCATGGCCAAAGAGGGGAGCAGGGTGTTTCGGGTCAAACTTTCAAATGGACTCATTCACCGGAAACACTTGGACCAAATCAAACTCAAATTCATGGACTACTCTGAGCAACTCACCTTGGACCCTACCTTTCTTGATCCCCCAACACACACACCACGGTTGACCACGAAGCAGAACCCATCATCCACAGCAGTCCTGCAGGGCCTAACACACCAGGCAGTCCAGCAAGGCCAGTTGCACAGCAGCCCAGCGAGGGCCCAACAAATGATTCAACAACACCAGCTTTCACACCGAGACGATCAACCAGGGCAAGAAGGGCTCCAGATCGACTCACATTGTAAATAGTTACACTATTGACTTTGGGGGGGAATGTTGTTATATATGTGGACTTGTATTTACTCTGTACAGCCACCAGAGGGCTCATTCCCCAGCGACCCAAGGGATCCCATAATCCCTTGGAGCACAGGTATTTAAGGAGGCTTCATCGGTTGGAGAGGCACTGTGGAGACCTGCAATAAAAGACTAAGGTCACATTTTACTTTGAGCTCCGTGTTCAGTCTGACTCTTTCCCATACATGAGCTTTACATGCATGATGGCATTGACATCATGGCCCTGACGGAAATTTGGTTCCGGGGCGATAACACCTTACCCTTAAATGAAGCCTATCCGCCTGGCTATACCAGCCACCACCTACCCCGCTCAGACCACTGGTAGTGGTGTGGCTCTCATCAGCAAATCACACCTTGGTCTGTCCCCCTGCTCCTCTGGCACTTTCTCCTCCTTTGAGTATCTCGCCTTATTCAACCCCTCTCACCTCTCATTTTAAATTTTCATTCTCTACCGCCCACCCAAGTAGCGCAAATTTTTTATTACCGATATTTCTTCCCTATTTACCTCCCTCTGCTTCTGCACTGAACGACTTCTCATCCTTGGTGATTTCAACCTCCATCTCAATTCATCATGCTCTCTCTCCACTGAGTTCACTAGCCTCCTATCCTCCTCAATGTCTCCCTCCATGTAAAATCCCCAACCCATATTCACGGCCACCCCCTCGACCTTGCAATCTCTCTTGGCCTCGCTGCTCCCATCATGTCAATCGCAGATGAGGCATCTATGACCACTTCCTCATATTGCTCTCCATCCACATCCCCCTTCCACCCCCACCCCCCATCCCCCCTGCCCAACCCTATCTCCTTCTGTGTCTGCCCCGGAAAAAAAAACTCTCTCCTGACTCTCTTGCAGCAGCACTTATGAACTCCCAACTGTCCAGCCTTTGGCTTTCCATTCACCATGACATTTCTGCAGCTACCAATCTGCTCAATCGTACCCTCCCCACCAACTTTGCCGCAGTCTCTTAAAAACAATTACCCTCTCTTACTGGTTGTTCCCCCTGCTACAGCCCTGATCTTCACTCCCTTAAATCCAAGTGACGCAGACTTGAATGGACATAAGAACATAAGAAATAGGAGCAGGAGTAGGCCTTACGGCCTGCTCTGACATTTAATACGATCATGGACTCTGATCCACTTCCCTGCCCGCTCTCCATAACCCCTGATACCCTTACCGGTTAAGAAGCTGTCTATCTCAGTCTTAAATTTATTCACTGTCCCAGCTTCCAAAGCTCTCTGAGGCTGCAAATTCCGCAGATTTACAATCCTCTGAGAAGAAATGTCTTCTCATCTGTTTTAAATGGGTGCCCCCTTATTCTAAAATCATGCCCTCTAGTTCTAGTCTCCCCCATCAGTGGAAACATCCTCTCTGCATCCACCTTGTCAAGCCCCCTCATAATCTTATACGTTTCGATAAGATTGTTGTGTATCTTTAAAGCATGCACTCCCATGTTCCACCACCAGGGAGCTCATCCCCTGAAGTCCCAAGGGATCCCAGCATCCCTTGGGAGCACTGTATATAAGCTGGCCCCCAAGGCCTGTTTCTCACTCTGGAGTGTTATTAAAGACTGAGGTCACTGTTACTTTAACCTCCCTGTGTGCAGCCTCATCTGTGTTAGGAACACTAACTGTCACCTCTCATTCTTCTGAATTTCAATGAGTTGAGGACCAACCTACTCAACCTTTTCTCATAAGTCAACCCACCCATCTCCGGAATCAACCTAGTGAACCTTCTCTGAACTGTCTCCAAACCAATGCTTTCTTAAATATGGAAATCAAAATTGTACGCAGTATTCCAGGTGTGGACTCGCCAATAACCTATATAACTGTAGCAAGACATCCCTGCTTTTACATTCCATCCCTTTGCAATATGGTTGACAACATGCTTAGCCATTCTCCTCCAGATCTGGCTGGACCACAAAAAGCATATTGGGTCCTGCTCTCGTCTGCCAAACGTGCTCACTATTTCAGAATCATTTTGGAATGTAAAGATAAACTCCGGCTTCTAGTCTCCACTGCTCACCGTCTTTTTAAACCCCTCTCCCCAGTCTCCAACCTCACCGCTGACAAGTGTGAGGAGCTCATGAATGACTTTGTCTCTCAGATTTGGCCACCTCTGCCTCTTCTCTTCCTTCCCCTAGCCCACCGGGCCAAACTTCTAAGGATCCCCCCTGCCCTAGCCCTGATCACACATCATTCTCCTGTTTATCTCCTATTTCCCCTCATGCCCTCTGAGTTCATCCTGTCCATGAGATCCACTTCCTGCTCCCTTGACGCTATTCCCACCATACTGCTGACCACACAACTTACTTTTCGGGCTCCCACGTTAGCTGACATTGTTAACGGTTCTCTCTCCAGATACTGACCACCCTCTCCTTCAAATCTGATTTATCAACCCCCTCCTCAAAAAAAAAAAACCCTCGATCCCTCCAACCTTGCTATCTACTGTCCCATCTCCAACCTCCCTCTCCTCTCAAGTCCGTGAACGTGTTGTCTCCCAAATCTGCGCAAATCTTTCCCGCAATTCCATGTTTTAATCCCTCCAAACTAGTTTCCGCCCCTGCCACAGTATCAAAACGGCTCTCATCAAAGACACAAATGACATCCTTTGGGACTATGACAAAAGCAAACTATCCTTCCTCATCCTTCTTGACTTGTCTGCAGCCTTTCACACAGTTGAGCACTCTAACCTTCTCCAATGCCTCTCCACCATCATCCAGCTGGGTGGGACTGCTCTCGCCTGGTTCCATTCTTATCTATCTAATGCATGGCCAGAGAATCACCTGTGATGGCTTCTCTTCCCACTCCCATATCGTTAGCTCTGGTGTCCCCCAAGGATCTAACCTTGGCCCCTCCTATTTCGCATCTACATGTTGTCCCTTGGCGACATTGTCTGAAAACATAGCATCAGTTTCCACATGTACACTGATGACACCCAGCTCTACCTCACTACCATTTCTCTTGACCCCTCCACAGTGTCTCAATTATCAGACTGCTTGTCTGACATCCAGTTCTGATGAGCAGTAATTTTCTCCAAGACCGAAGCCATTGCTTTCGGTCCCTGCCACAAACTCCATGCCCTAGCCACTAACTCCGTCCCTCTCCCCAACATCTATCTTGGGCTGAGTCACATTGTTCGCAACCTTGGTATCATATTTGACCCTGAAATTAGCTTTCGGTCACATATCCGCAGCATAACTAAGACCGCCTATTTCTACCTCCATAATATCGCCCGTCTCTGTCGTTGCCTCTTCATCCGCCGCTGAAACCCTCATCCATGCTTTTGTTACCTCTAGACTTGACTATTCCAACTCACTGCTGGCTGGTCTTTCACACTCTACCTTACATAAATTTGAGGTGATCCAAAACTCGTGTTCTAACTCCCACTAATCCCGCTCACCCATCACCCCTGTGCTCGCTGACCTATATTGGCTCCCAGTTAAGCAACATCTTGTTTTCAAAATTTTCATCCTTGTTTTCAAATCCCTCCATGGCCTCGCCCCTCCCTATCTCCTTCAGCCCCATTAACTCCCCCCCAAAAAATATCTGCGCTCCTCTAATTCTTCCCTCTTGAGCATCCCTGATTATAATTGGTGGCCATGCCTTCTGTTGTCTGGGCCCTGTTGTGGAATTCCCTGCCTAAACCTCTCCACCTCTCTAGCTCTCTTTCCTCCTGTAAGGCACTCCTTAAAACCTACCTCTTTGACCAAGCTTTTGATCACCTGCTCTAATTTCTCCTTATGTGGCTCGGTGTCAAATGTTTTGTCTCAAAATACTCCTGTAACATTGGGATGTTTTACTACGTTTAAGGGGCTAACTAAATACAAGTTGTTGGGTAGGCTTTCCCATACATGTCTTGTCTAAGGGTGCAGTTTTCAACTTACAGCAGACTATCTGCTTATGCAAATCACCTTTAAATGATAAATGTATTGCTAAATATTGGGCGAAATGTCTGAACTATAACAATGTTTAAAATAGACAGGTTAATTGCTATGTTAAATTAAAGACTATTCTGAGTTGGCCTGATGTACTAATGTGGTATTTTCTGGTTCTATACATTCTGATATTCCCATTGATCTTGTTTAGCTACAGCTGAAAAACCTGAAGTTAAGTCTATTACTTTGCTAAATGTTTCGGCTCGCTTAATAATCAAAAAATACTGCCAAGAGATTAAAATTCCCATGTTCCACCACAACTCTAATTGCAGCTATCTCGTATGAAGGCAAGATTCCAGAGAAGACCTGCAATCAAATATAACAGGTTCTCAGTAAACTAATGTCACTGGACATGGGAAAATTACAATTAATAAAGTTTCTAAGTAAAGAAGTTAACCATTTTTGTGTACATATCTAGCTATTTGATTAAGCAGTTGGTTGAAAATATCACTACTTTCTTTGCTCAATGCTTCCATTTTACTGTATTTGCTGTGTGTCTGACAATGGTTCATTTTGTTAATTTAGAAAATGATACTACCATCAGATAAGATTCCAGGGAGGATATCCATGAAAAGACGGATCCCAGCAAACAAAGAGCACACATCAGGTACAGCTCCTAGGGTTAGGGTTCCATCACTGAATCAGAGTTGTTGGGTAAAATTATTAGTTTATATCATCACTTTTAAACTATCTGTAGTTAAATGGAAATTTTTTTTGACAACACAAGAACATAAGAAATAGGAGCAGGAGTAGGCCATTTGGTCCCTCGAGCCTGCTCCACCATTCAATGAGATCATGTTTGAAGATCTATCTCAACTCCACTTGCCTGCACTATCCCCATATCTCTTGTTTCCCTTGATATCTAAAAATCTATCGATCGCTGTCTTGAATATACTCAACGACTGAGCTACCACAGCCTTCTGGTGTAGAGAATTCCAAAGATTCCCATCCCCCTGAGTGAAGAAATGTCTCCTCATCTCAGTCCTAAATAGCCAACCCCTTATTCTGAGACTTTGAACCCTGGTTCTGGACTCCCCAGCCAAGGGAAAAATCCACCCTGCATTTACCTGTTGAGCACTAAGAATTTTGAATGTTTCAATGAGATCACCTCTCATTCTTCTAAACTCGAGAGAATATAGACCGAGTGTACTCTATTCTCCTCATTGGTTCCTGGGATGGAGGGACTGTCCAGTTTGGTAGACCTTTGTTGCATACCCTCTATGGCAAGTGTTGAACACAATACTCCAGGTGTGGTCTCACCAGGGCCCTATATAATTGCAATAAGACATCCTTGCTCTCCTCATCCAAATCATTGATGTATATTGTGAAGAGCTGAGGCTCAAGCACTAGTTACAGCCTGCCAACCCAAAAATGATCTGTTTATTCCTACTGTTTTTTGTCTGTTAACCAATCCTCAGTCCATGCCAGTATATTACCCCCAATCTCATGAGTCCTAATTTTGTTTAATAACCTCTTGTGTGGCACCTTATCGAATGCCTTCTGAAAATCCATTACACCATCGTGGTCAGCTGCCGCAGACACGATGGGCCGGAACGGCCTCCTTTCATGCTGTAAATTTATATGATTCTATGACCACATCCATTGGTTCCCCCTTATCTATTCTGCTAGTTACAACCTCAAAATTTGTCAAACGGGATTTCCTTTTCATAAATCGGTGTTAATTCTTTTCCAAGTGCCTTGTCCTTAATAATAGATTCTAGCATTTTCCCTACTATTGATGTCGGGCTAACTGGTCTGTAGTTCCCTGTTGTCTCTCTCCCTCCTGTCCTAATAGTGGAGTTGCATTTGCTACCTTCCAATCTGTGGGAACATTCTAGAATCTATGGAAATTTGGAAAATTACAACCAATTTCTATAGCCACCTCTTTCAAAACCCTATGATGTCGGCCAACAGGTCCAGTGGATTTATCAGTCCCATTAATTTCTCCAGTACTATTTTTTTTAAATTAATTTCTTTCAGTTCTTCATCTTCATTCGACCCTTGGTTCGCTATTTCCAGCATGTTTTTTTTTGCAGCATCTTCCGTGAAGACAGACGCACAGTATTTGTTTCATTTCTCTGCCATTTCCTTATTCCTCATCATTTCTCCTGTCTCAGCCTGTAAGGGACTCACATTTATTTCGCTACTCTTTTCCTTTTTACATACCTATAGAAGCTTTCACAGTCTATTTTTATGTGTCTCACTAGTTTACTTTTGTATTCTATTTTCCCTTTATCAATTTCGTGGCCCTCCTTTGCTGAATTCTAAAATCCTCCCAATCCTCAGGCTTACTACTCTTTTTGGCAACATTATAAGCCTCTTCCTAATACTATTTTTAATTTCTCTTGTTAGCTACGGTTAGACCACTTTGTCTGTGAGGTTTTAAAGGAATGTATATTTGTTGTAAATTATGTCTTAATTCTTTAAATGCTAGCCATTGCTTGTCTACTGTCATACCTTTTAATGTAGATTCCCAATCTACCTTAGCCAACTCACCCCTCATACCTACATAGTTTGCTTTGTTTAGATTTAAGACCCTACTTTTGGATTCAACTAAATCATTTTCAAACTCAATTTTAAAAATAAATCTAGCATATTATGGTCATTCTTCCCTAAAGGCCCCTTTACTACAAGCATAAATAATTAACCTTTTCTCATTGCACAATACTAGATCTAAAATAACCTGTTCCCTACTTGGTTCCTGAACATACTGATCTAGGAAACAATCTTGTATACATTCCATGAATTCGTCCTCTATATTGGTCCAAATTTGGTTGCCCAGTCTATATGTAGATTAAAGTCCCCCAAGGTATATTACCCTTGTATGCGTTTCTAATTTCCTGATTTATAACTGTGCCCTATGTTACCACTACTGTTTGGGGGCCGATAAACAACTCCCACGAATGTTTTCTGCCGCTTGCTGTTTCTTAGCTCCATCCACATTGATTCTACTACTTGATTTTTGGATCTAAGATCCTTTCTCTCTACTGTCTTTATCCCATCCTTTAGTATCAGTGCTATCTCTCCTCCTTTTCCATTTTGCCTATCTCTTCTAAAAGGAATATTTAGTTCCCAACTTTAGCCATTTTGCAACCACGTCTCCAGAATGGCTATTAGATCAAAGCTATTAATTTCTATCTGCTATTAATTAATCTATTTTGTTGTGAATGCTTTGCGCATTCAGATATAGTGCCTTTAGCTTTGACTTCTTTCTAAAAGCATAATCTAACTTGTTTGCAGGGATTTGTTCCTTAAAGATTTTCCTAATACTGCTTGAATTCTGGAGTTCAAGTTTAGGGCGCAAGTATATTGGACTTTATTTTCGCCACTATTGAGCGCCATTGTTTTGCCGTCCGCTGTTTTTTTTTTGAGTAATCTTGATTTTGCAACTTTCCTCAAAGTTTGTACGCCGGTGGCGACTGTCAGCACCGGATTTTTTGTATGCCAGATTTTTTTGCCGCAGGTCTGGGTGAAAACTGATTTCAATGTCGTTTTTGGCCATTAACCAATTTTCGCCAAGACCGATTTTTTTTCCCCCTATTGTTGCCTTAACCCTTACCCCATGCCTATTGTCACAGATTTCTGTTTCCTCCCCACCGACTCCAAGGTTTTTTCTGTTTTCTGTGCGAAGGCGCATTTGTTGGTGGGGTTGGATAGGGACAGACCTAGCAGACAGCATTGTGGAAGGCCCGGGTTCCTCTTCGGAATCATCTTCAGCCTGTGGATCAACTACCTGTGGTTGGTCTGGGGATTGGAAAGTGAGTGTCAGCAGTTGATGCTGCCAATTGCTGGGGAAATGACAGGCTGGGCATGTCCACTTATTGCAGCAGCTACCTCCGACATTCCCTCCCTACTCTCCGACATCATCTCCCTCATCTGCCCTGACACTGCATCAGCTGCCTGCAACATTCCCTCCCTAATCTCTGACATCCATCCCCTTCCTCATCTGTCCCGACAGTATTCCCATTCCTTTAGACAGTATTGCTACAATAGTGTCAGTCCCGCTAATTCTACCATCTCCCCACCTATGGTGTCCAGGAACGATCTCGTTAGCTCAATGTTCTCCCCATTCATTCCCATGAGCTGTCCGATGTCCCCTGCATCCTGCATTTCAGGTTGAGCTCTCCTTTCCACCCACCTTGGCCATCTCCCAGGTGTGGCTTGCTGCAACCCACTGGGACCCGCAGTCTCAGACTGTACACCATGAAATGTTGCATTGGTTTTATCACTCAGCAAAGGGCTTGGCACCCTTCGAGGGTTCACCAGCTCCAATTCCAATGTAAACACCTCCGTATTGGGGTCTTCCTGCTGCCCTTCATTCTCCAGCTCATCCTTGTCCTGATATTGATGAATATCTGGACTCTCGGCTTCGTGATCATGCTCTGTTTCTACTTCTGCTTCAGCTTCTGTCTCCTCCTGATGCGCAACATCTGCAAAACATAAAGCAGATGTTTGGTTAGCGGCAGCGTCGCATGAGTGCGTGGGTCACACAGCGCAGGCTCTTTTCAAAGACCACTATGCCAACTCAGACTACACACACGCCCCACCCGCCACAACCACGCACCCGCTGCACCCACACACCAACCAAAATGCAAGTTCATTGTCACGTTGCCTGGCCGCAGCTTGTGCAATGACAAAACCATATCATTTTACATTGACAAGGGCTGTACATCATCTCTCGCCTGAGAGTTAGCCAGCAGTGAATTATAAGTCATTAGAACTATCATGTGAATCTTATGGTGTTGAATAGAGATAGCCGCTATAGAGTACAAAATGCATTATCACCAAATAACACTAATAATGTATAGGAAAGGGCCTTTGTGATCAATTAAAATGTTTCCTTCTGCAAATACTCCGTGTTCTTGCGATTTCAGCACACCTGTTCAATTTTTTTGAAACTCTATGATGCAACCTATATTATTCTGTCTTGAGCTCATGGACTTCTTTGTCTCCGAGATTGAGACCATCCGATCAGCTGCCTCCGCCAGTTCCCTTCCTTCTCCAAGCCAAACTTTCTCTTGGTCTCCCCCCTGCCCTATCCCTGAACTTCTCTCTCTCTCTGATCTCCCATCTTGACCTCTCCACGCTCATCTTGTCCATGAGACCCACTTCCTGCTCCCTTGACCCTATTCCCACTAAACTGCTGACCACCCAACTTCCTTTTCTGGCTCCCATGTTAGCCGACATTGTTAACGGTTCTCTCTCCTCAGCTACTGTCCCCCTCTCCCTCAAATCTGCTGTCATCACCCCTCTCCTCAAAAACACGACCCTTGATCTCACTGTGTTTGCAAGCTACCGCCCCATCACCAACCTCCCTTTCCTCTCCAAAATCCTTGAACATGTTGCCGTCTCCCAAATCCGTGCCCAGCTTTCCCGGTACTCCATGTTTGAATCCCTACAATCTGTTTTCAGCCCCTGCCACAGTACTGAAATGTCTCTCATCAAAGTCACAAATTACATCCTTTGTGACTGTGACAAAGGTAAACTATCCCTCTTTGTCCTTCACAACCTGTCTGTAGCCTTTGACCACTCCAACGCCACTCCACTACCGTCCAGCTGGATGGGACTGCACTCACCTGGTTCCATTCTTATCTATCAAATCGTAGCCAGAAAATCACCTGCAATGGCTTCTCTTCCAACTTCCGCATTGTTACCTCTGGTGTCTCCCAATGATCTATACTTGGCGACGACCTATTTCTCATCTACATGCTGCCCCTTGTCGATATCATCCGAAAACACGAGATCAGTTTCCACAATTTCCTGATGACACCCAGCTCTACCTCACCACCACTTCTCTCGACCCCTCCATGGTCTCTAAATTGTCAGACTGCTTGTCCAACATCCAATACTGGATGAGCAGAAAGTCATTGTCTTTGGTCCCCGCCACAAAGCTTCGTTGCCTAGTCACTGTCTCCATCCCTCTCCCTAGCGTCTGTCTGAGGCTGAGCCAGACTGTTCGCAATTTAGGTGTTATATTTGACCCTGAAATGAGCATCCGGACACATTTTCACAGCATAACTAAAACCTCCTATTTCCACATCTAACATCGCCTGTCTCCGCCCCACCTCAGCTCATCTGCTGCTGAAACCCTCATCCATGTCTTTGTTACCTCTGGACTTGACTACTCCCAACACACACCTGGCAGGCCTCCCACATTCTACCCTACGTAAATTTGAGGTCATCCAAAACTCGGCAGCCCATGTCCTAACTCGCACCAAGTCCCGCTCACCTCTGTGCTTGCTGACCTACATTGGCTCCCAGTTAAGCAACGCCTCAATTTCACAATTCTCCTTTGTTTACAAATCCCTCCATGGCCCTCCCTATCTCTGTAATCCCCTTCAGTCTCTCAACTTCCCGAGATGTCTGCGCTCATCAAATTCTGCCCTCTTTAGCATCCCTGGTTATAAGTGCTCAACCATTGGTGGCCGTGGCTTCAGCTGCCTAGACCCCAAGCTCTGGAACACCCTCCTTAAACCTCTCCGTGTCTCCACCTGTCTTTTCCCCTTTTAAGACGCTCCTTAAAACCTACCTCTGACCAAGCCGTAATTTCTTCTTGTGTGACTTGGTTTCAAATTTATTTGATTTGTCTTATAATACTCTTGTGAAATGCCTTGGGACATTTTACTACGTTAAAGGTGCTATATAAATGCAAGTTGTTGTCTTGACTAGTTGCTTTCATTGGCATGGCACCTCTATGATCTCAGGAACCACTGTGGTGCACTCATCATTTGATAATTTCCCTCCCTCCTCGTTAATTTCATTCCTAAACCAATATTATGTAGCATTTCTTTTTGAGATGTTACTAGACATATTTCTGTATCTCTTTGGAGTCTTGCACATCACAGATAGATTTTTAACCAATAAGGGAATTAAGGGTTATGGGGAGCGGACGGGTAAGTGGAGCTGAGTCCACGGTCAGATCAGCAATGATCTTGTTGAATGGCGGAGCAGGCTCGAGGGGCTAGATGGCCTACTCCAGTTCCTAATTCTTATGTTCTTATGTATACATCTACTGTGGTAGAGCGGGAGTAATTTTCTTTAATCTAAGTTTATTTGCTGTGACACGAATGACTTATGACCACAGTCACCTACAAAATCTACTTCTAGATAACTGAGTCAATGAGGAAGAATACCTGATTATTGCCTATAGATATTGTAATAAGGTGAGTTGCTGCATGCAGCAACAAATGGTTAGCTTGCGTAAGGATTTCTACGACAATGCCGCATGCAGAGCAGGTATGTGGTTACACAAGTCAGAGATTTTTTGGAAATATGCCTCAGCCAGCAAAGGTGCTTCTGACTAAAATGTTTGGCAGTTCAGCCACTGACTTATATTTGATGTAAGGAATGAGTGACCATATATGGTTGAATTTCAAATTCAGTTGGAGGGTTAGAAAGTTGGTTCTCAAACCAGGATTCTAAGCTTAAATAAAGGAGACTACAAAGGTATGAGGGCAGAGTTGGCTAAAGTGGACTGGCAAAATAGACTAAAGAATGGGACGGTTGATGAACAGTAGCAGACATTTAAGGAGATATTTCATAACTCGCTACAAAAATATATTCCAATGAGAAGGAAAGACTATAAGAGAAGGGATAACCATCTGTGGCTAACTAAGGAAATAAGGGAAGGTATCAAATTGAAAACAAAGGATTACAATGTGGCCAAGACTAGTGGGAGGTCAGAGGATTGGGACATTTTAAAAAGCTAGAAGTGAATGACTAAAAAATTGATTGAGGGGGAAGATAGATTATGAGAATAAACTAGCACGAAATTTAAAAACAGTAAGAGTTTCTACAAGTATATAAAAAGGAAAAGTTGGTCCCCTGGCAGATGAGACTGGGGAATTAATAATGGAGAACAGGGAAATGTCAGAGATGTTGAACAAATATTTTGTATCTGTCTTCACAGTAGAAGACACTAAAAACATCCCAATAGTGGATAATCAAGGGGCTTTGGTAGGGAGGAACTTAATACAATCACTAATGAAGTAATACTAGGTAAAATAATGGGTCTAAAGGTGGACAAGTCCTCTGGGACCTGATGGCTTACATCCTAGGGTCTTAAGAGAAGTGGCTGCAGAGATAGTGGATTAGTTGTAATCTACCAAAATTCCCTGGCTTTTGGGACGCTCGCAGCAGATTGGAAAACCGCAAATGTATGTCCCTATTTTTTTTTTAAAAAAGGTGACAGACAAAAAGCAGGAAACTATAGACCAGTTAGCCTAACATCTGTCGTTGGGAAAATGCTGGAGTCCATTAGTAAGAAAGCAGTAGCAGGACGTTTCGAAAAGCATAATTCAATCAAGTAGAGTCAGCATGGTTTTATGAAGGGGAAATCAAGTTTGACAAATTTGCTGGAGTTCTTTGAGAATGTAACGAGCAAGGCGGATAAGTGGATGTGTATTTGGATTTCCTGAAGGCATTCAATAAGGTGGCACATAAGAGGTTACTGCACAAGATAAAAGCTCATGGGGTTGGGGTAATATATTAGCATGGATAGAGGATTGGCTAGCTAATAGAAAAGAGTTGGGATCAATGGGTCATTTTCCAGTTGGCAAACAGTGACTAGTGGAGTGCCACAGGGATCGGTGCTGGGTCCTCAACTATTTACAATCTATATTAATGACTTGGATGAAGGGACTGAGTGTAATGTAGCAAGTTTGCTGATGATACAAGATGGGTGGGAAAGCAAATTGTGAGGACACAAAAAATCTGCAAAGAGATATAGATAGGCTAAGTGAGTGGGCAAAAATTTGGCAGATGGAGTATAATGTGGGAAAATATGAGGTTATGCACTTTGGCAGAAAAAATAGAAAAGCAAATTATAATTTAAATAGAGAAAAATTGCAAAGTGCTGCAGTACAGAGAGACCTGGGGGTCCTTGTGAATGAAACACAAAAAGTTAGTATGCAGGTACAGCAAGTAATCAGGAAGGCAAATAGAATGTTGGCCTTTATTGCAGGGGGGGGATAGAGTATAAAAGCAGAGAAGTCCTGCTACAACTGTACAGGGTATTGGTGAGGCTACACCTGGAGTACTGCGTAAAGTTTTGGTCTCTGTATTTATGGAAGGATATACTTGCATTGGAGGCTGTTCAGAGAAGGTTCACTAGGTTGATTCCAAAGATGAAGGGGTTGACATGATAGGTTGAGTAGATTGGGCCGATGCACATTGGAGTTCAGAAGAATGATAGGTGATCCTATTGAAACTTATAAGATAATGAGGGGGCTCGACAAGGTGGATGCAGAGAGGATATTTCCACTCATAGGGGACATTGTCTTAGAATAAGAGGGCCGCCTATTTAAAACTGAAATGTGGAGACATTTCTTAGGGTTGTAAATATAGAATTCTCTGCCTCCAGAGATCTGTGGAGACTGGGTTATTAAATATATTTAAGGCGGAGATAGACAGATTTTTGAGTGATAAGGGAGTAAAGAGGAGCGGGCAGGGAAATGGAGCTGAGTCTATGATCAGATCAGCCATGATCTTATTGAATGGTGGAGCAGGCTCGAGGGGCCAAATGGCCTACTCCTGCTCCTATTTCTTATGTTCTTATTTAAACAAATAAGTTGTAGCATCAACAGTAATGGTTTTACAGTCAGAAACAAGACGGAAAGTCTGAAAGAAACTCAGCCAAAAACAGGAAGAGCAATTACTTTGAAGCTTGCAAACTGATTTCTGTTACCCTGTAGAAGCTACAGAAACATTTGAGTGCTGCAAACATTTAGTAAATTAAGGAGAAAAAATAATTTACAGTAATTTAAAATGGACTGTACCTATGGCTATGGAATAGTTAAATCCACTAGAACAGTTAGAAATTGTGGAAGCAGTCTTGCCACTGGTTTAGAAAAACTGGAAAGAACTGCAGTTATAAGGAACATGTAGTGATTAATCAGGGTAAGGAAACAAAAATTAAATTGTTTTTGTTCTCTGTCAGCATTCCGGGAGAAATCCATCATTACTCCTTCATCTTCCTACTCTCCTGCCACCTTCCAAGGCTTGAATCCTCATTCGATAAACCCATAGCTTCTCTCTCTGCCTCTCTTGGCATTCTCTCAAGGGCCCATCACAGCACATGAGTAGCAATCTCTCAATCTCTCAATCTCTCAATCTCCAGATGTGTGTTGCAGCATGTTGATGCCGAGGATCAGTTACAGCCGGTAGCTTATGCCTCCAGAAGTCTGTCCCAGGCAAAAAGGGGCTACGGGATGGTAGAAAAGGAAGCGCTTGCGTGTGTATATGCAGTAAAGGAAATGCACCAGTATCTGTTTGGCAGGAAATTTGAGCTGGAGACAGATCACAAACCCCTAACATCCCTTTTGGCCAACAACAAGGCTATAAATGCAAATGTGTCGGCCCGCATACAGAGGTGGGCACTCATGTTAGTCCCCTATGACTATACCATTCGGCACAGACCTGGCACTGAAAACTGCCGATGCACTCAGCAGGCTCCCACTAGCCACCACCGAGGGGGCAACCGAGCATGCTGCTGAGATGGTCATGGCTGTTTAAGCTTTCGAAAGCGAAGGCTCACCCGTGACAGCCCGTCAGATCAAAGTCTGGACAAATAGAGACCCGCTATTACCTTTAGTCAAGAAATGTGTCCTGAATGGGGACTAGGCAGCCACGTACGGGGCATGCCCTGAGGAATTTAAACCATTTCACAGGCGCAAGGATGAACTCCCAATTCAGGCCGATTGCCTACTATGGGGAAACCGAGTAGTCATGCCCCAGATGGGCAGAGAGGCGTTCATCCGAAAACTCCACAATGAGCATCCGGACATTGTCATGATGAAGGCAATTGCCAGGTCACACGTTTGGTGGCCAGGGATAGATGCAGACCTGGAACTTTGTGTTCGCAAGTGTAACACGTGCCCAGCTGGGCAATGCGTCCAGGGAAGCCCCCACCAAGCCATGGTCACGCATCCATGTGGACTACGCAGGTCCTTTCATGGGTAAAATGTTTTTGGTTGTAGTCGACGCCTACTCCAAATGGATCGAGTGTGACATTCTCAATTCAAGCACATCCTCTGTCACGATAGAAAGTCTATGGGCAATGTTCGCCACCCATGGTCTACCGGATGTCTTGGTCAGCGACAATGGCCCGTGCTTTACTAGCATTGAATTCCAGGACATCATGGCAGGAAATGATATCAACCATGTCAGAATGGCACCATTCTAGCCGGCCTCAAAGAGCCAGGCGGAACGAGCAGTGCAGATAATCAAACGGGATGCTCAGAATCCAAGGAGGTTCCCTGCAAAGCCGCTTATCATGTCTCCTGTTGGCCAATAGATCCCGACTACACTCATTCACAGCGATTCCACCCGCAGAGCTGCTAATGAAAAGGATGCTCAAAACCAGGTTATCCCTTATACACCCCACCATGAAAGAAATTGTTGAGAGCAGGCGCCGGTCACAATGTGACTACCATGACGGGAATGCGAGGGCGCGATGTATTGATGTCAATGACCCCGTCTTTGTCCTCCACTACGCTGCAAGGCTCAAATGGCTCGCAGGCACTGTGATTGCCAAACAGGGGAATAGGATTCTGGTAGTTAAACTTACCAATGGACAAATCTTCTGCAAACACGTGGATCGAACAAAATGGAGGTTCAGCAACCCAATAGAAGAAGCAGAGGAAGAACACGTTGTATAGTTCACTCCACCACAGGTGACCGAACACCGGAACCAAGTGGAGGAGAGCCCAGTCACTGTGGGCAGTCCGGACAGGCCTGAGGCACCGCAGACACTCAGGCCAGTACCTAACAACCGGAGCCCCAACTCAGACGCTCTTTAAGGGAGCATAAACCACCAGAGAGACTTAACCTGTGATCCCAATAAGACTTTGGGGGGAGGTGATGTCATGTATTCAACTGTCATTGTAATCCATGTATAGACTGACCTAAGTTGTGCACCGTGAGAGCACTGACCACTAGGTGGTGAACTTATGGGAGACACTCCTAACCTGGACTTTCAGGTATAAAAGGGGAAGTTCTGCCCATCTTTTCCACTTCAGTGCTGGCTAATAAAGGTTACTGGTGACAGAGTGACCTTCTCTAGTATGGGCCTCGTGTGCATTTGTACTGTATAGTAAGGACATATTAGTTGAGGGATAAATATTGACTAAGACAACAGCGAGCAATCTCATGTTCTTCATAATAAGGGATTTTTTGGGCCCGTCCGTAATCATCACTTCCAACAGTGTAGCCATATTACTGCACTGGAGTGTTGGCCGAGATTTTGTGCTCAAGTCTCAAGCTGACACATTGACCAATTGGTCAGATTTGAAGATACCAAGCTAGGGGAAAGCAGTTGATTCTGAGCAGGCACTGTAGACAGATGCAAATCACTGCACATAAGGAAGAATATGGGGGCAACATTAATACTGTGAATGGTGTTGAAATAGCTGTTGGATGAAGTTGAGAAATCATAAGGTTTTGTTGGCCTCCATGCTCAACATGTCCAATGCATACAGAATAAGAATCAACAAAGGAAATAGAATGTTGAACTATATAGCCAAAACAATAGAGTACAAGTCAGAGGAAGTCCTGTTCAAACCATACAGTCAATATCTTGTGAATTATGTTCTGTTTTGGTCATATTTATCTTATGTCACTGTGAATGGTAATGGGCACTATAAGATAGATCAAGCAAATTCAAAGAAAAGCAGAATGAGTTACCCAAACAGTGAAGTCTGAAATAAGAAAAATAAAGTTGAGCTATTGGATTAAATCTACATAAGCCTTGGTCCAATCAAAGGGTGGTAACAGACTCGTTTATTTTATCAATAATTCAGAGGAGCCTGTTCTGACTTTTTTTTAAAAACTTATTTTTCTAAATTCTTTTCATTTTGCCCACTTCTAAACACAATATTCTACTCAATTAACACAGGCTGAGGTTTGCTGTGTCTGGAGATGGCCCAGAGAAGACCATCAGCCCCATCTATGATCATATTCATCTGACAGTCCATCCTCATACCAACCTCTCCGAATGCTACTAATGCTAAGTACAGGGGAGAGCAACGAAAGAAGAAAACATATTGCCAATTTCACGAAGAGTCCTGGGAAATTCTCCCAACCACCTAAGTCAACCAAGCAAGCTCCCATGGTTACCCATGATGCATCACTAGAATGGTTAACCTAAACCCCTATATGGAGATGAGGCTGTTATCTCCATCCATCAGGCTAGTCTCAAGTTATCGGCTTCTTACCTCGTTTCACCCCTCACATTTTTGACACACAGAGCAATTAAAAGTTATCATTCACCCTCCTTTTACATCCCTGAGTCACTGCCTCCTAATATTGAACAGATTGGAAGATCAGCTTTTACACTTCTGCACCCTTGATGACAAGGGAAAGGAAAAATTCTAATGTTTTATGCTAATTCTGTTTGCCTGTGTAGGTGATTCTTCCACTGTGCAACAGTCTGCGAAAACTCCCTCAGAAGGACCTTACAGTGACAGCAATTGTATGGGTCAAGATGAAGCTATGCTAACTCCATTTCTGCATTATAAACCACAAAGGCTGTTTACATCAGCTGAGAAGTACCAGAATGCTGAAGGTAAAGGATCTCTGGCTTGTGAAGAATGCTGCATGTTGATTCTGTGGGAATTTAACATTTCTAATAAACCCTTTATTTGGAAAACTCGAGTATAATATCCCTTTTTATCTTATGGTTTCTCATTAAGTATTGGAACAAATGATCTAATAGATTGACCTTTCAGTGTACGGATGTGAATATTTTGATGGGTTTTCAGGTTGAATTTGTTAAAATTTTAATAATTTTAGCATTTTGGAGAGATGTGTTCCATGTGGGGTTGAAATTGGGGGTCAAATATAAAGCTAAATTCCATATAGGCTAATCCTTATTGCAAGATGGATGCTGCATTATCATGTGCTTTTCATTTGTGGAACACTTTACTATATTCGTTTGAGAAGTGTTGAAGCTGAAAAGTGTTGAAGCTGAGAATTGAGAATTCAAAGCATGGATTGTGAATAGTGTATTTTGTTAATTAGAGCCAGAAGAGACGGTGCAGGTAATTGAAGGGGAATTCTCTGAGTTGGATGATGGAGACTTGAGTGACCCAAACATCAGTGCTGCATTTCAGAACTTCACTGAAGAAATGAGGAAAAAATTGAGGGTAAACTTGCTCTTTTGATCATTTAGCAAAGAATTACTGAAAATGTATTTATATATTATCGAAGATTTTTGAGCTTTGACTAACCAACTTAATATGCTGGCTATTTGTAATTACTTTACTTAAATGCATGTTTAATCTAATGACTTGACATTTGAAGTCCATTGCCTTTGCCCCACACACGCGCACATTTTTCACACATTATCCTGTACTGTGTTTGTGGTTTGATGGGCCGAATGTGGGGTTGGGGAGGGGAGGGTGGCATCTATCTGCATGTTGCCTAAGATTAAGGTTCTAATGTTCTAACTGGTGACTTTTTTTGCATGTTTACTATCTGCTAATTTTATTGAATTCCAGACATAGCGATCTATGTGGCATGAATTTCACCTTACCTGATAATTTCATTCTGGCATCACGTATAGGAGATGTCCAGTATTCAGCCACATTGGCTACGTAGCCTGCTTGATATCATCAATCACAATGAAAAATTCTCAGCGACAGCAAACCAGGAAATAAAATGCATTGAATGTCGTTCACTTTTTAATCGTTTTAGAGAGTGTCATAAAGATTGGAACATACAGCACAGACATGCCATTTGGCCCAACCAATCCATGCCAACATTTATGCTCCACTCGAGCCTCCTCCTGTCTATCAGCATAATCCTCTATTCCCTTCTCCCTCATATACTTATCTAACTGCCACTTAAATGCACTTGTATTATTTGCTTCAATCACTCCCTGTTCCACATTCTCAGCACTCTCTGGGTAAAGATGTTCCTTCTCAATTCCCTATTTGATTTCTTGGTGACTTTCATTGTTGGCCTCTAATTTTGCTCCTCCTGACAAGTGGAAACACACTCTGTGTCTACTCTATCAAAACATTTCATAATTTTAGACCTCTATTAGGTCACCCAGAGCTCAGCCTTCCCTTTTCAAGAGAAGAGGGATCCAGCCTGGTCACCTTTTCTTGATAGGTATACCCTCGTATTACTAGTATCATCATCTTTTTTGCACCCTCTCCATTGTCTTTATATCCTTTTTGCAATATGGAGATCTGAAGTGTACGCAAGTGTGTTCTAACCAAAGTTGGATAGAGGTTTAGCATAACTTCTCTACTTTTCAACTCAATCCCTCTAGAAATAAACCTTAGTGCTTAGTTTGCTTATTTTATGGCTTTGATGACCTGTGTCACTACTTTGTGTATTTGTACTCCAAAATCCCTTTGCTCCTCCACCCCATTTAGATTTGTATTTTCCAAGTAAACTGTGACCTTTCTATTTTTCTTACCAAAATGTAATAGTTGACACTAACTGTGTTGAATTTCATTTGCCAATTTTATGCCCATTCTTCAAGTTTATTAATGGCTTCTTGTCATTTGTTGCAGTCCTCGACGACTATTGACGAACACCACTCCCCGTCGTCCCCCCAACCCACATCCACAATTTGCTGTCATCTGCCAATTTAGAAATTATTTTTGATTCCAAAGTCTAAATCGTTGATGTTAATTGTGAATAACAGCACTGATGCTTGTGGAACACCACTTCCCATCTTCTGCCACTCTGAATAGCTACCCTTTACCCCTACTCTCTGCTTTCAGTCTTGAAGCCAGCTAGTTATCCATTATGCTACTTTCCCCCTGACTCCACATGCTCTGACCTTATTCATTAGTCTATTATGGGGTACCTTATCGAAAGCCTTTTCTAAATCTAGATAAATTACATCTACTGCATTACCTGTGTCTACTGCTTCAAAGAATTCCCTTTCCTTTTTGAAATCCATGCTGACTATTATATTTTTAGTTTCTAGGGGGAGAAATTTAGGAGCATGCTGCTTGGGGCATTAACTTTATAAAAATTGAAAGAATTAGTGCCAGGCGCGCTAATGATTTTGAACTTAAAAAAAAATTCAGTGTTTGCACTCCAGGAAGGAAGTGGAGCGCAAAATCAAGCGCTCCACTTCCTTCCTGGAGCCCAACAGGTCGCAGGCGGGGCGGTACTTATGCAGCGCTGCACAATGGGTCATGCAGCACGACTGCAGTCGGAGGCTCCTTCCCTCCCTTAAAGGGAAGGGCCATCGATGCAGGCTCTGCATTGGGACGGCTTACCTGGTCCCTGATGATGGCTGTGATCTGGACCGATCAGTCCATGCACTGCAGCTTAAAAAAGAGAGACCATTTAAAACACTTTTTTTTTTTTTACATCTCCCCTTTAACTTTCGCCCCCGAAGTGCTTGGCCTCCCGATCAACTCCTCCTGTAGCTGCCGGTGTTTTCGCCTAGCGATGCTTCAGGGGTGGAATCGAAGTTCGGGTCTGGGGTGATGCGCACAGCAATAACCGTCATGATCTCCGGGTGAAGGAGATCGGGGCGCAACATACTACCTCCGCTGAAGTTAGCGGGGGGCGTCCTTCTTCTTGCCATGCCCGGTCAAGTGGTTAGTGCCCCGTTATCGCCCCCTGGAGGTGCTAATGTAAGGTGCTAAGGAGGCCAATTACTAGGCCCTGATTTCTCCTTTTAATTGGGATTCCATTATTTTTCCTACCACTGATGTTAAGCTGACTGGTCCATAGTTCCCTGGACATGTTCTATCTCCTTAAATATAGATATTCTCAGTCTTCTGGCACTTCAACTTTTTCTAACGAATTATTAAATGTGTGTAGTAATGCCTCTGCTATTTCTTCTTGATACTTTAAAATGCAAGGATGTAATCTGTCTGGACCAAGGGTTTTATCCTCTGTGTTTGATTATTTAATATTTTTCTCCTCTATTTAAAATGCAGTTATCTAATTTCTAATCTCATCACCCAATATCATGTCCAACTTTGTTATCTCCCTGGTAAATACTGAAGCAAAATAATTATTTAATATTTCTGCCATCTATCGCAGCCTGTGGTATTATCCAATCTATCCCTTAGCGGCCCGATTCACATCCTGACTTTCTTTGTTTTATTTATGAGCCTGTAAAATATTTTACTATTTTGTTTTATTGTCCTTGATAATTTAATTTCATAGTTCCTTTTTGCATTTCTAATTGTTTTTTGACCTAATCTTTTTGTATTGTCCTTTGTCATGCTTTCCCCTACTTAATGTATGCCTCTTCACTTACCCTCAACTGTTCCCTCATGGCTGTATTCATCCATGGAGTCTCATTAGTGTTTAGCTTGTTCTTGTTTTTTTAGAGGAATATATTTTTCCCGTACTCTGTTGAATACCATTTTAAGTATTTCCTACTGCTGATCTACATCATTTTTTGCCAAAATTCCTATCAATTTTATTTTTTCAAGTTCTGTTCTCGGCCTCGTAAAATCGGCTTTTCTCCAATCTATTACCCTGGTCTTTGTCATACTTGTGTCCTTCTCAATTATTGTCTTGTAGCATATAATATGATGGTCACAATTGCCTAGATGTTCCCCCTACTTTTATTTCTTTTATTTGCTCTGGTTCTATCCCCATTGTTAGATCCAATAGCGAATTCTCCCTTGTTCGGCTTCTTGCATATTGGGTTAGAAAGGAGTCCTGTACACATTGTAGGAACTCCATTCCTTTATCCCCTTTACCTGCCTCTTCTGTTCAATTAATATCTGGGTAGTTGAAACCCCATGATTATTCTTCTATTTGTTTTACTCATCTCCCTAATGTCTTTGCATATTTCTTCCTCCACCTCTCTTCCACTATTAGGTGGTCTGCAGATAACCCCTATTAGTGTGATTGATCCTTTATTATCTTTTATTATCTTTTATTTCTATTCAGTGATTCCATTTTTGTCCTGCTGATGGCTATAGAAAAAAGTGACAGAGCTATTGTGTTATCCCTAATAAGTACAGCTACTCCATGTCCCCTTTTTCCCCCTCTCTTTCTTTTTTTCTATTTTGTTATACACTGCAATGTTTAATTCCCAGTCCCGATTTTTCTGTAGCCATATCTAGTAATCCCTACTATGTCTGGTTCCTCGCAACGTTTGGTTCCAATTCCCCTGATTTATTACGTACATTGTACACTGCTGTGCAGACGGTTTTTAACTCATTTTTAATATCAGTTCCTCTCACTTCATTGTTAACCATCTTTTTATACTCCTGTTCTATAAGTCTACTTATTCACTGGCCATCAATGTCCTCCCTTATGTTATTCTTTCCTATGCTCTCCTTTCCTGTTTTGTTTATATTCAGGCTGGTTTCATTTCTTGTTGATCCCTCCCCTGGCTTACTAGTTTAAAGCCTTTGCCACCTCTCTATTTACCTTTCCACTAGGACACGGGTCCCATCCTGGTTCAGTTGGAACCCGTCCCATCGGTACAGCTCCTTCCTGTCCCAGTACTGGTGTCAGTGTCCCATGAAAAGGAAGCACTCTCCCACACCAGCCCTTTTAGCCACGTGTTAATTTTTCTTATCTGACTGGTTTTATACCAAGTTTCATGTGGCTCGGGCAATAAGCCAGAGATTATTACACTCAGTCTTGAATTTTTAATTTCACTCCTAACTCCTGATACTCCCTCAGCCGGACCTCCTTCCTGATCCTACCTATGTCATTTGTTTCGACATAGACCACAATAACTGGATTTACCTCCTCCCTTTCTAAATTCCCCGCTCGCTGCCTCGAGATATCCCTTACCCTGGCAACACAACCGTCGGGATTCTTGTTCGTGGCTACAGAGAATACTATCTCACTAATTATAGAATCCCCCATCACTACCACACTTCTATTCTGCTTTCTGAGCCACGGTGTCTTGGGCTACATTGTGGTTGTCCGCCCCGCAGTCTTTCTCCTTGCCTTCACAGGTAGCGAGTATTTCTCGGAAAGGACCAGTGTCTGCAGGGTCTCCTTCTCGACCTCTCCTAACAGTCATACCTTTTCCTGCCAGACAAGTGTTTCTACGGCTGCAGATGTGACTCCACGATGGTGCCTCCCTGGTGCCAGGGTCATGGATGTCACCGAGCAGCTGCTGGGCATTCTGAGGGGAAGATGGTGACCAGCCAGAGGTCATGGTCCATATCTGGGCCAATGACATAGATAGAAAGAGGGATGAGGGCCTGCAGGCAGAGTTTAGGGAGTTAGGAAAGAGATTAAAAAGTAGGATCTCAAAGGTAGTAATCTCTGGATTACTCCCAGTGCCACGAGCTAGTGAGTACAGAAATAGGAGGATAGAGCAAATGAATGCGTGGCTGGAGAGCTGCAGGAGGGTGGGCTTTAGATTCCTGAGGCATCGGGACCGCTTCTGGGGGAGGTGGGACCTGTACAAGCCGGACGGGTTGCACCTCAACAGAACCGGGACCAATATCTTCATGGGGGCTGAGGGTGGTTGCTAGTGCTGTTGGGGAGGGTTTAAACTAGTTTGGCAGGGGGATGGGAACCTGAGAATAGATTCAGTAGGGAGGGGAGTAAGCTAGAATTAGAAAGCAAAAATGTAGAAAGTGAGTTTGAAGGACAGAGGAAACGAGTAGGAAAAAAAGAGTTTAAAAAAAAAAAAAATTCAAAAGCAAAAGCATGTAGCATTCATAACAAAATAGATGAGTTGACGGTACAAATAGGGATGATCTGATAGCCATTACAGAGATGTGGTTGCAAGGTGACCAGGACTGTGAACTAAATATTGAGGGGTATTTGACAATTCGGGAGGACAGGCAGAAAGGAAAAGGAGGTGGGGCACTGTTAATAAAGGATGGGATCAGTGCATTAGTGAGAAATGATATTGGCTCAGGGGATCAAGATGTTGAATTAGTTTGGGTGGAGATAAGGAATAATAAAGGGAAAAAGTCACTAGTGGGTATATTCTACAGGCTGCCTAACAGTAGCTGCACTGTTGGACGGAGTATAAATCAAGAAATAATGGAGGCTTATAATAAAGGAACAGCAATAATTATGGGTGATTTTAAACCTTCATATTGATTGGATAAAGCAAATTGGCCAGGATAGCCTTGAGGAGGAGTTCATGGAGTGTATCCAGGACAGTTTTCTTGAACAGTACGTTGCGGAACCAACCAGAGAGCAGGCTATCTTAGATCTAGTACAGTGTAATGAGACAGGATTAATAAATTATATTGTAGTAAAATATCCTCGAGGAATGAGTGACCATAATATGGGTGAATTTAAAATTCAGTTTAATAAATTTAACAAAGTGTTAGTTGTAGTTCTCCAGCTATATTTTAAACCACTACCAAGCTTAGAGAGAAAAGCATTGGCCTAGAAATCCCGGTCGGCTGCTTCCCACAGTCAATCGAGTGGAAAAAGTTTAAAAAGATGCGCACTTACCTGTTCCTGCTGCGCACACTAGAGATCTCGGTCCTGAGGCCTCTGCTCTCTGCGCGATTGAGCATGTGCGCGTCAAGATGTCTGTAAGTTGAAGCTGGAGTCACATGGCTTTGGGCAGCCAATCGAGGTACAGTATTTTCTCATTCATAATAATGGGAACTCCATAAGTAGGAGTTCCCATTATTATGATTGAGAAACAGCCCCCAAACACCCAAAACACTAAAAATAGAAAAAATACACCACATACTTAACATTAATTTAAATTAGTAATTTAATTTAGTAAAAAATATATATTTTTCTGTTAAAGTTTTCAAAATTATGGTTGAAAATAAACTTACCTTAGTGGGCAGCATTTTTAAGTGTGCTTTTAAAATGTTATTTTATTATGTTTTTGTGTGTTTTAAAACTCTTATGCCTGTAAAAGTAGGCTATGCACCTGCTTTTATCAGGCGTGTCATGTGTTCAACTGTCATTATAATCCATGTATAAACTGACTTGGGATGGCGGGACTGACATAAGAAAGATTGGATCAACCTGGGCTTGTATTCACTGGAGTTCAGAAGAATGAGAGGGGATCTCATAGAAACATTTAAAATTCTGACGGGTTTAGACACGTTAGATGCAGGAAGAATGTTCCCAATGTTGGGGAAGTCCAGAACCAGGGGTCACAGTCTTAGCATAAGGGGTAAGCCATTTAGAACCGAGATGAGGAGAAACTTCTTCACCCAGAGAGTGGTGAACCTGTGGAATTCTCTACCACAGAAAGTTGTTGAGGCCAATTCACTAAATATATTCAAAAAGGAGTTAGATGTAGTCCTTACTACTAGGGGGATCAAGGGGCATGGCGAGAAAGCAGGAATGGGGTACTGAAGTTGCATGTTCAGCGATGAACTCATTGAATGGCGGTGCAGGCTCGAAGGGCCGAATGGCCTACTCCTGCACCTATTTTCTGTTTCTCTATGTACACCGTGAGAACACTGACCACTAGGTGGTGAACTTGTGGGAGACACGCCTAACCTGGACCTTCAGGTATAAAAAGGGGAAGCTCCACCCATCTTTTCCACTTCAGTGCTGGCTAATAAAGGTTACTGGTCACAGAGTGACCTCCTCTCCAGTATGGGCCTCGTGTGCATAGTAAGGACATATTGGCAACGAGAAACTGGGGTTTAAACCACGCGAGCATGGCCACTAGCAGCACAGATGAGAGGGTACTGTGTTGGTGACGTTTGGGGCGATTTTATTGAGAGACTACAGCAAAGTTTTGTCACTAAGGAATGGCTGGGACAGGATTCGGCCGACAAACGCAGGGCTCATCTCCTGACGGTTTGTGGATCCAGGACATACTCCCTGATGAAGGACCTTCTAGCGCCAGAGAAGCCGGCGGACAGGACTTTTGAAGAGCTCAGTAAGTTGATCGGGGAACACTTTTTAAACCGGCGAGCAGCATGCACATGGCAAGACACCGGTTTTACACGCACCAGCGGTGAGAAGGGCAAAGCGTTCCAGACTTCGTGGCAGACCTCTGGCAACTGGCGAGCCTATGTAAGTTCCCAGATGCAAGCAGAGCGGAGATGCTGCGAGACTTTTTCATTGAGGGCATCAGGGACGCTGGGGTTTTCAGGAAACTGATTGAGACCAAAGACTTGACCCTGAAAACGGTGGCTTTGATGGCCCAGACATTTATCTCAGGAAGAAGAGACCAGAATGCTGTTTGACAAAAATCTTGGTTTAAATGTAGCAAATGGGGACTAGGCAGCCACATACGGGGCATGCCCTGAGGAATTTAAACCATTTCACAGGCGCAAGGAGCTCTCGATTCAGGCTGATTGCCTACTATGGGGAAACCGAGTAGTCATGCCCCAGATGGGCAGAGAGGCGTTCATCCGAAACCTCCACAATGAGCATCCGGACATTGTCATGATGAAGGCAATTGCCAGGTCACACGTTTGGTGGCCAGGGATAGATGCAGACCTGGAACTTTGTGTTCGCAGATGCAATATGTGTGCCCAGCTGGGCAATGCGCCCAGGGAAGCCCCCCTTAGCCCCTGGTCCTGGCCCACCAAGCCATGGTCACACATCCGTGTGGACTACGCAGGTCCTTTCATGGGTAAAATGTTTTTGGTTGTAGTAGACGCCTACTCCAAATGGATCGAGTGTGACATTCTCAATTCAAGCACATCCTCTGCCACGATAGAAAGTCTACAGGCAATGTTTGCCACCCATGGTCTACAGGACGTCTTGGTCAGCGACAATGGCCTGTGCTTTACCAGCATTGAATTCCAGGACTTCGTGGCAGGAAATGGTATCAACCATGTCAGAACGGCACCGTTCAAGCCGGCCTCAAAGAGCCAGGTGGAACGAGCAGTGCAGATAATCAAACAGGGGATGCTCAGAATCCAAGGCGGTTCCCTTCAAAGCCGCTTATCACACCTCCTGTTGGCCAATAGATCCCGACCCCACACACTCACTGGTTCCACCCGCAGAGCTGCTAATGCTCAAAACCAGGTTATCCCTTATACACCCCACCATGAAAGAAATTGTTGAGAGCAGGCGCCGGTCACAATGTGACTACCATGACGGGAATGCGAGGGCGCGATGTATTGATGTCAATGACCGTGTCTTTGTCATCAACTACGCTGCAGGGCCCAAATGGCTCGCAGGCACTGTGATTGCCAAAGAGGTGAATAGGATTCTGGTAGTTAAACTTACCAATGGACAAATCTGCCTCAAACACGTGGATCGAACAAAAAGGAGGTTCAGTAACCCCATAGAAGAAGCAGAGGAAGAACACGATGTAGAGTTTACTCCACCACAGGTGACCGAACACTGGAACCAAGTGGAGGAGAGCCCAGTCACTGTGGGCAGTCCGGACAGGCCTGAGGCACCGCAAACAGCAGACACTCAGGCCAGCGCCCAACAACCGGAGCCCCAACTCAGGTGCTCTACAAGGGAGCGTAAAGCACCAGAGAGACTTAACCTGTGATCCCAATAAGACTTTGGCTGGGGGGCGTGGGGGGGGATGGTGATGTCATGTATTCAACTGTCATTGTAATCCATGTATAAACTGACCTAAGTTGTACACCGTGAGAACACTGACCACTAGGTGGTGAACTTGTGGGAGACACTCCTAACCTGGACTTTTAGGTATAAAAAGCTCCACCCACCTTCTCCACTTCAGTGCTGGCTAATAAAGGTTACTGGTCACAGAGTGACCTTCTTTCTAGTATGGGCCTCGTATGCATTTGTACTGTATAGTGAGGACATATTATGGCACAAGAGTTTTCAGGACATTTGCTGGACAAGATAAGGGTAAATACCGCAATCTTGCCCATTCGAATGTCCTGGCAACCGAGATGCGAAAGGCCGGTTTTCAGCGCATGTGCATTGTGTGCTGAAAACCGGCTTTTGCGATGCCCTCCCGGGACCATGCACACTCAGTGCGGACCTGGGGAGGCCGCGATTTCCAGGCCATTGGTTAGCAAATATTACAATCACCTACCTGCTATTTGGAGGCCAAAGCAGCATCTCCTTTAACCCCCTCCCCCAGCTCCGAATTCCCACTCTCTCTCCAAATTCCCAACTTCAACACACTGTTTAAATGCACTCCCTTTAACATCACTCTGTGCAGACCACTCTCTCTCTGTTCAGACCACAAAGTTAGGAGAAACTTGATACTGCCAAAGGCTGGACATTTTGGATTTCATAAGTGCAGTTGTAAGAGAGTTGGGGGAGAGATTTGTCCAGGGGCGGACACAGGAGGAGGCAAGGTTGGAGCTGGGGGAGGGAGGGGGGATGTGGGTGATGAACAATATGAGGAAGTGATGAGAGATGGCCTTTGTAAAGTCCTTACTCTACAGCATGAAACCACACGAGGCACATTCCAGGGACAAGTCCACTCTGTGACCTTAGCTCTTTATTACAGGACTCCAGCAGTGATGACCCTGTGTGGGACCTCCCTTTGTATACCTGTGTGATCAGGTAAGGAGTGTCTCCCACAAGTTCACCCCCTGTGGTCAAGGTGTACATCTAAGTTGAGTGTATACAGTAATACAGTGGTACATTGTAGTTACAAACATGACTTCACCTTCCTCCCCCCCCACCGCCCCCAAAGTCTTACTGGGATCATAGGTTTAGTCTTTCAGGTGGTCTATGCTCCCTCGTGGAGCGCCGCAATTGGGGCTCTGGTTGTTGGACACTGACGAGAGTGTCTGTCACCTGTGGTGATTCCAGCCTGTCCAGGCTGACCTCAGGGACTGTGCATTCTTCTGATTGCTCTTGTTGCACATTTGCTGGCGGTAGTGTGAGCTCCATCTCATGGTCTTCGTCAGGTTTCTCCGTGCCCATGCTGAACCTTTTATTTACTTGGTCCAGATGCTTCCGGCATATCGGGCCATTGTTGAGTTTTACCACGTTGACCCTATTCCCCTCTTTGCCAATTACAGTCCCTTCAAGCCATTTGGGCCCCATGGCATAATTAAGGACGAATACAGGATCATTTATTTCTATACATCTCCCCCTTGAATTACGGTCATGGTACTCGTTTTGTGATTTGCGCTTGCCCTCAACTATGTCGGTCAGGACTGGGTGAATGAGGGACAACTGAGTTTTGAGTGTCCGTTTCATGAGTAGCTCTGCGGGCGGGACCCCCGTGAGCGAGTGCGGGTGGGATTTATAGGCCAGCAGGAGGCACAATAGGCGGCATTGTAGGGAGGGTCCTTGAATCCTGAGCATACCTTGCTTAATGATTTGGACTGGCCAATTGAGGCCGGCTTGAACGGCGCAGTCCTGACGTGGTTGATGCCATTGCCCGACATAAACTCCCGGAATTCATAGCTCGTGAAACATGGGCCATTATCACTTACCAGGATGTCCGACAAGCCATGGGTTGCAAAGATCGCACATCGGCTTTCCACGGTGGTGGATGACGTGCATGAATTCAGGATGATGCACTCGATCCATTTTGAGTACGCATCTAGTACAATGAGGAACATCTTGCCCATGAATGGGCCCGCGTAGTCAACGTGAATGCGTGACCATAGCTTGGTGGGCCAGGGCCACGGGCTGAGTGGAGCTTCCCTGGGGCATTACCCAGCTGGGCACAGGTCGTGCACCTGCGAACACAATGTTCCAAGTCTGAATCAATTCCAGGCCACCAAACATGTGACCGGGCAATGGCCTTCATCATCACAATGCCTGGGTGCTCGCTGTGGAGTTCCCTGATGAATGCCTCCCTGCCCTTCTGGGGCATGACTACCTGGCTGCCCCATAGTAGGCAGTCGGCTTGGATGGAGAGCTCATCCATCCGCCTGTGGAACAGTCTGACCTCAGGGCATGCTCCGTGTGCGGGAGCCCAATCCCCAGTAAGGACACATTTCTTAATCAAGGATAGGAGGGGATCTCTGTTTGTCCAGATTTTGATCTGGCGGGCTGTGATGGGGGAGCCTGCACTGTCAAAGGCATTGAGAGCCATGACCATCTCAGCGCTTTGCTCAGCTGCCCCCTCGGTGGTTGCCAGTGGGAGCCCGCTGAGCGCGTCAGCGCAGTTTTCTGTGCCGGGCCGGTGCCGGATGGAGTAGTCATAAGCAGCTAGCGTGAGAGCCCACCTCTGTATGCAAGCTGATGCATTGGCATTGACAGCCTTGCTGTCTGACAACCAGGATGTGAGTGGCTTGTGGTCTGTCTCTAATTCAAACTTCCTACCGAAGAGGTACTGATGCATTTTTTTTTACACCATAGACACATGCAAGCGCTTCCTTCTCAACCATCCCATAGCCCCGTTCTGCTTGTTGTAGCTGAACCTCAGCATTACCCTGCTGCAACACGCACCCAACCCCATAGGATGATGCATCACATGTCAGAACTAAACATTTACAGAGCTGTACAGAGTCAACAACTTGTTTGAACAAAGTAGATTTCACGCCCGATCAAAAGCCCGTTCCTGACAGTCCTCCCCAAAATCAATTGCAAACCTTATGCAGGAGCAAGTGTAGCGGCTCCAACAACGTGCTCAAGTTCGGCAGAAAGTTCCAGAAATAGTTCAAAAGTCCCAGGAATGAATGCAACTCTGATGTGTTGCAGGGCCTAGGTGCTCATCGAATTGCCTCTGTTTTGGATTCGGTGGGCCAAATCCCATCTGCAGCAACCCTCCTGCCCAGAAACTCAACCTCAGGAGCTAAGAACATGCATTTAGACTTCTTGAGTCGCAGGCCTACCCGGTCCAGTCGGCGTAGCACCTCCTCCAGGTTGCGGAGGTGTTCCTCGGTGTCTCGACCCGTGATGAGGATATCGTCCTGGAATACGATCGTTCCCGGAATGGATTTAAGCAGGCTTTCCATGTTACGTTGAAAAATCGCGGCTGCTGATCGAATGCCAAACGGGCACCTGTTATACGCAAACAGTCCCTTGTGCGTGGTGATGGTGGTCAGTAGTTGGATTCGTCGGCCAGTTCCTGGGTCATAAAGGCTGGCTGAAGTGAGGTCCAACTTGGTGAACAGCTTGCCGCCTGCCAGCGTGGCGAAGAAGTCCTTCGCTCTCGGGAGCGGGTATTGGCCTTGCAGGGACACCCGATTGATGGTGGCCTTGTAGTCGCCACAGATCCTGACACAGCCATCCGCTTTTAGAACGGGAACGATGGGGCTTGCCCAGTTGCTGAATTTAACAGGTGATTTGATGCCCCCTCGCAACAACCGGTCCAATTTGCGCGCTCTTTTTTTTCCCCGCACCACATACGGCACCACTCTGGCTTTGTGGTGCACTGGCCTGGCGTCCGGGGTGATGTGTGTCTTTGTGCCCTTGAAAGTCCCGATGCCTGGTTGGAATAGTGACTCGAATTGTTGTAGGACTTGTGAGCATGAACTTCGCTCCACCGAGGACATTGCGTGATCATCACCACCCCTCCCCATTTCCAGTTCATCTCGGCTAACCAGCTCCTCCCCAACAGTGCGGAACCATTGCCCGGGACAATCCAGAGTGGCAGCCAGTTCACTAACCCATTGTGTGTGACCGCCATCGTTGCACTGCCTAGCACCGGAATGATTTCTTTGGTGTAAGTCCGTAATTGTGTCTCAATACATTCTAATTTGGGTCTACTGGCTTTGAGTGGCCATAGCTTCTCAAATTGCTGGACGCCCATGAGTGACGGGCTGGCCCCAGTGTCCGGCTGGCCCCAGTGTCCAGCTTCATGCGTTACTGGGATACTGATCAACAAAACCCTCATCATCATTGGTGGCGTTTTGGTGTATGAACTGTGAATATTCGCTGCATGGACTCGCTGAACCTCGGCGTCCATCGATTTGCCCCAAAAGTCATCCTGCCTCACGGAACCCTCTTCTGGTCCATCTGCCTCGTATATTAGTCTGGTTGCAGGTTTTCTGCACATTTAAGCTAAATGGCCACTGAGATTGCAGATTCTGCAGACAAACTGTTGGAATCTGCAAGATCTGGCTGAGTGTTTTCCCCCACACCTCCAGCATGAGTTAAGTTTCCATTGTTGGGGACAAAGGGACTATGGCCAGGAATTCCGCGCTGACTGTCCCTTTGACTGCTCTTAAGTACCCTATTAGTGGGTGTCAATGGCCCCATCCCGGGCCGCATTGTCCACTGTGATAACATGCTATTGTCATTGTTGAGGTCCTGCTCTGGGATCTATTGCTGCCTGGTAAATGTCGGACTGCCCCTGCCTGCCTGCGGGGCTCTGAGTAGCATTAATGATCTTGACTCCCTGATCCATCGCCGCGTTAGAGGCAGAATTGCGCGCGTAAATCATTTTCATCTCTTCCTCCCCCACCATGAAAGTTTGAGCTAACAACGCCGCCGCTTCCAAGGTCAAGTCCTTGGTCTCAATTAACTTGTGAAAAATTCCCGCATGACCGATACCCTCGATTAAAGAAGTCCCTTAGCATCTCCCCACTGCAGGCGTCTGTGAACTTCGAGGCTGGCCAAACGCTGGAGGTCCGCCACAAAGTCCGGTATGCTCTGTCCTTCACGACGTCGGTGGGTGTAGAATCTGTGTCAAGCCATGTGTATGCTGCTCGCCGGTTTGAAGTGCTCCCCGATTAATTTGCTGAGCTCTTCAAAGGTTTTGTCCAACGGCTTTTCGGGTGCCAGTAAGTCCTTCATGAGTGCATAAGTCTTTGGCCCGCAGCTGGTCAGGAGATGAGCCCATCGCTTGTCGGCTGCTGCATCCCCCAGCCAGTCTTTAGTAACGAAGCTTTGCTGTGAAGCCTCTCGACAAAATCGTCCCGGTCTTCCCCAACACAGTACCGTTCCTCTGTGCTACCGGTGGCCATTCTCGTGGGTCGTGAATTCCCGTTTCTCATCGCCAATGTAAAGTCCTTATTCTACAGCATGAAACAACATGAGGCACATTCCAGGGACAAGGCCACTCAGTGACCTTAACTCTTTATTACAGGACTCCAGAAGTGATGACCCTGCGTGGGACCTCCCTTTTATATACCTGCGTGATCAGGTAAGGAGTGTCTCCCACAAGTTCACCTCCCTGTGGTCAAGGTGTGCATCTAAGATGAGTGAGCTTATCCACTTTGGCAGAAAAAATAGAAAAGCAAATTATAATTTAAATGGAGAAAAATTGCAAAGTGCTGCAGTACAGAGGGACCTGGGGGTCCTTGTGCATGAAACATAAAAAGTTAGTATGCAGGTGCAGCAAGTAATCAGGAAGGCAAGTGGAAGGGGGATAGAGTATAAAAGCAGAGAAGTCCTGCTACAACTGTACAGGGTTTTGGTGAGGTCACACCTGGAGTACTGCGTACAGTTTTGGTCTCCGTATTTAAGGAAGGATATACTTGCATTGGAGGCTGTTCAGAGAAGGTTCACTAGGTTGATTCCGGAGATGAGGGGGTTGACTTACGAGGATAGGTTGAGTAGCTTGGGCCTATACTCATTGGAGTTCAGAAGAATGAGATGTGATTTTATCGAAACATATAAGATAATGAGGGGGCTCGACAAGGTGGATGCAGAGAGGATATTTCCACTCATAGGGGAACCTAAAACTAGGGGGCATAGTCTCAGAATAAGGGGTCGCCTATTTAAAACTGAGATGAAAAATTTCTTCTGAGGGTTGTAAATCTGTGGAATTCTCTGCCCCAGAGAGCTGTGGAGGCTGGGTCATTGAATATATTTATGGTGGAGATGAACAGATTTTTGAGCGATAAGGGAGTAAAGCGTTATGGGGAGCGGGCAGGGAAGTGGAGCCGAGTCCATGATCAGATCAGCCATGATCTTATTAAATGGCAGAGCGGGCTACCCTGCTCCTATTTCTTATTTTCTTAAGAGAGTGTCAAGCCTGGGATGGAGGTTGCACAGTAATGAAAGATTGGGATAGGGATTTTGGAGGGTAAATTATCCGAGTCACGAGGTGAAAGGAGGAATGCAACAGGAGAGAGCCTCCAATCATTCTTCCTATCAAAATATTTCACATTTCTCGGCATAAATTTTATCAGCTATCTGTCTGCCTAATTCACCAGTCTATTACTATCCTCTTCACTGTTTACTACATTTCCAAATTTCATATGATCTGCAAACTTTAAAACTATGCCCTGTATACCCAAGCCCATGTCATTAATAGATATCAAAAAAAGCAGTGGTCCTGAGTAAACCTCCACCTAGTCTGGAAAATTTGGTGATATGTTGAGGATGTGAAAAATTACAGGGCTATGGAGAACTAGCAAGGGGGTGGGTGTAATTGGAAAGCTCTTTCAACGAGCTGGCATAATGGGGTGAATGGCCTCCTCCTGTGTTGTACAACACTCTGATTCTATTGGGTTAAGTGCATGATATGTAGGGAAAGGGATCTGTTGAAATGCAACATTTCCAAATAAATCTTATGAATTTCTGCACTTGCACATTGTTGACCAAGTATTGTAATTATTTAAGGGATGCAATTACCAGATTATAGGTGATGGTAAATGAAGGGCAGTGTGAATCCATTAATTAAATGTTTGATTTAGTTTTGTTACAGGAGAATGGAACGATACACCAGGCAGTCCCTGCAGTCTGCTGAAGAAAATATATCTACACTATTGAATCAGATTCACAACTACAGGTTTGAACCATTTGTATAAGGCTATTAATGGTCAATGACGATCAGCCAGGCACTGAATAGTAACATTTATATACTTTTCAATATTTTTCTGAGAATAATTGTCGAGTATTAGAAAAGAATATAAATTATTCACATTGAACTGCATTACATTATCATCAATATCATAGGCAGTCCCTTGGAATCGAGGAAGACTTGCTTCCAATGTAAAAATGAGTCCTCAGGTGACTGAACAATCGAATACGAGAAGCACAGTCTCTGTCGCAGGTGGGACAGACAGTCGTTGAGGGAAAGGGTGGGTGGGACTGGTTTTCCGCACGCTCTTTCCGCTACCTCCGCTTGATTTCTGCATGCTCTCGGCGATTAGACTCTAGGTGCTCAGTGACCTTCCAGATGCACTTTCTCCACTTAGGGCGGTCTTTAGCCAGGGACTCCCAGAGGTCAGTGGGGATGTCACACTTTATCAGGGAGGCTTTGAAGGTGTCATTGAAACGTTTCTTCTGCCCACCTTTGGCTCGTTTGCCGTGAAGGAGTTCCGAGTGGAGTGCTTGCTTTGAGACTCGCGTGTCTAGCATGCGAACAATGTGGCCTGTCCAGCGGAGCTGTTCGAGTGTGGTCAGTGCTTCAATGCTGGGGATGTTGGTCTGGTCGAGGACGCTAACGTTGGTGCATCTGTCCTCCCAGGGGATTTGCAGGATCTTGCGGCGACATCGTTGGTGGTATTTCTTCAGCGATGTGAGGTTCTACTGTACATGGTCCATGTCTCTGAGCCATACGGGAGGGCGGGTATTATTACAGCCCTGTAGACCATGAGCTTGGTGGCAGATTTGAGACCTGGTCTTCGAACACGCTTAACAGGTGTTGTGTATATGTGATTTAGATTCAACTGGGTGGCGGGTTGGGGAAATGGTTGAAGAGACTCTCCATATACTAATGGTAACAAAGTGGTTAAGTTACAGGACTAGTAATCCAGAGACGTGAGTTAAAATCCCATATCGGCAGCTGTGGAATTTAATAATTTTTTTAAAAATTGAGTGTAAAAAGCTAGTGTCAGTAATGGTGACAATGATTGTCGTAAAAACCCATTGGTTCACTAATGTCCTTTTTAGGGAAGGAATTCTGCTTCCCTTACCTGGTCTGGCCTATATGTGACTCCAGATGCACCGCAATGTGGTTGACTAATAACTGCCCTCTGAAACAGATGTAACAAACCGCTACAGAAAACAATAAGAATAAAACTTATTTTGGACGGACCACCCGGCATCGACCATAGCACCAGCTTCAGACACGACAATGGTACACCCAGCCCAGTCGACCCTACAAGGTCCTCCTCACTAACATCTGGGTACTTGTGCCAAAATTGGGGAGAGCTGTCCCACAGACTAGTCAAGCAACAACCTGACATAGTCATATTCACAGAATCATATCTTTCAGCCAATGTCCCAGACTCTTCCATCATCATCCCTGGATATGTCCTGTCCCACCGGCAGGACAGACCCACCAGGGGTAGTGACAATGATACACAGTCGGGAGGGAGTAGCCCTGGGGAGTCTTCAGCATTGGTTCCAGACCAAATGAAGTCTCGGATTCAGGTCAGGCATGGGCAAAGAAACCTCCTGCTGATTGCCACCATAGTAATCCTCCATGTTGAACACAACTTGGAAGAAGCACTGAGGGTAGCAAGGGCACAGAATGTACTCTGGATGGGGGACTTCAATGTCCATCAACAAGAGTCGCTCGGTAGGACCACTACTGACTGAGCCAGCCAAGTCCTGAAGGACATAGTTGCCAGACTGGGCCTGCAGTTGATGGTGAGAGAACCAACATGGGGAAAATCAACTTGAATTCATCCTCACCAATCTAGCTGTCGCAGTTGCATCTGTCCATGATAGCCTTAGTAGCATTGATCACCGCACAGTCATTGTGGAGACGACGTCCTGTCTTCACACTGAAGAGACCCTCCAGTGTATTGTGTGGCACTACCACCGTGTTGAATGGGATATATTCAGAACAGATCTAGCAGCTCAAAACTAGGCATCTATGAAGCACTGTGAGCCATCAGCAGCAGCAGAATTGTATTCCACCATAATCTGTAACCTCATGGCCCAGCATATCCCTCACTCTACCATTTTCATCAAGCCAGGGGACCAACCCTATGAGGAGTGCAGAAGAGCATGCCAGGAGCAGGACATGAGGTATCAAGCTGGGAAAGCTGCAACACAGGACCACATGCATGCTTTAAACAAAGCTAAGCAATCGCACAATCAGTAGATCAGATCAAAGCTCTCCCACATTCAGTTGTGAATGGTGGACAGTTAAACAACTAATGGGAGGTGAAGGCTCCATGAATATTCCCTCCTCCATGATGACGGAGCCCAGCATGCAAGTGCAAAAAACAAGGCTAAAGTGTTTGCAACCATTTTGAGCCAGAAGTGCCGAGTAGATGATCCATATCGGCCTCCTCCTGAGGTTCCCACCATCACAGAAGCCAGTCTTCAGCCACTTTGATTCACTCCACATGGTATAAAGAAACAGCTGAGCACACTGGAAAACAGCAAAGGCTATGAGCCCCGACAACATCCTAGCTGTCGTGCTGAAATCTTGTGCCCCAAGACTAGCCACGGCTCTAGCCAAACTGTTACAGTACAGTTACGACACTAGCATCTAACCAACAATGTGGAAAAATGCCCAGGTCCACAAAAGCAGGACAAAACCAATCCAGCCAATTACCGCCCCATCACTCTACTCTTGATCATCAGCAAAGTGATGGAAGGTGTCAGCAACAGTCCGATCAAGCGGCACTTCTTCATCAACAACCTGCTCCCCGATGCTCAGTTTGGGGTCTGTCAGAACCACTCTGCTCCAGACCTCATTACGGCCTTGGTCCAAACATGGACAAAGGAGCTGAATTCCAGAGGTGAGCTGAGAGTGACTGCCCTTGACATCAAGGCAGTACTTGACTGTGGCATCAAGGAGTCCTAGTAAAACTGAAGTCAATGGGAATCGGGAAAACGCTCCTAGCTGGAGTCATACCGAGCATAAAGGAAGATGGTTCTGGTTGTTGGCGGTCAATCGTACCAGCCCCAGGAGATCACTGCAGGAGTTCTTCAAGGCAGTGTTCTCGGCCCAACCATCTTCAGCTGCTTCATTAATGACCTTCCCTCTATCAGAAGGTTAGAAGTGGGGATGTTCGCTGATGATTCCAATGTTTAGTTCCATTCGCAACTCCTCTGAAAATGAAGCAGTCCATGCTCACATGCAGCAATACCTGAATGACATTCAGGCTTGGGCTGGTAAGTGGCAAGTAACATTCGCATCACACAAGTGTCAGGTAATGACCATCTCCAACAAGCGAGAGTCTAACCACCTCCTCTTGATATTCAATAGCATTACCATCACCGAATCCCCCACCAACAACATCCTGGGGGTCACCATTGACCAGGCACATAAATACCGTGGCAACAAGAGCAGGTCAGAGGCTGGGTATTCTGCAGGGGTGTCATGTCTCATCTGACTCCGCAAAACCTTTCCACCATCTACAAAGTACAAGTCCGGAGTGTGATGAAATACTCTCCACTTGCTCAACACCACTCAGGACAAAAGCAGCCACTTGACTGACACCCGATCCACCACTTCAAAATTCACACTCTCCACCATCGGCGCACCTTGGCGGCAGTGTGTACCATCTACACGATGCACTGCAGCAAATTGCCAAGGCTTTTTTGCAGCACCTCCCGAACCCATGACGACTTCCACCTTGCAGGACAAAGGCAGCAGGTACATGGGAGTACCATCACCTGCAAGTTCCCCTTCAAGTTACATACCATCCTGACTTGGATCAGGGTCAAAATTCTGGAACTCCCTCCCGAACAACACTGTAGGAGTTCCTTCAAGGACTGCAGCGGTTCAAGGCGGCAGCTCACCACCACCTGCTCAAGGGCAAATGGGGATGGCCAATAAATGCTGGCCTTGCCAACGACGCCCCCAACCCGGAACGAATAAAGAAAAAACCTATTAGTTTTAATTTACTCAGTTAAGTAAAATGTGCTTTGTCGTGTTTAAGTTTAATCATCAAAGAGGATGTTCCAAAATGCATGTTTTCCTGTATTTTTGCCTGTGCAGTTGCTTTAGTCATTAAATTCAGAAAATGATGTACTAAATAGAACATTCGGATTGTTTTTGTTTGTTGTTTGAAAGCTTAAATGGTTTTTGATTGAACTTAATGGTAATTTAGAAAAACTAAACTATCTCAACTGGAGAAGTGCTGCAGGAGGAAGGGTTTCAGATTATTGAGCTATTGGGACCGATTCTGGGGAAGGAGCACCTGTACAAGATGGACGGGTTGCACATGAACAAAGCCGGGACCAATGTTCTCGCTGAGAGCTTAACTAGTACTGTTGGGGAGAGTTTAAACTAATTTGGCAGGGGGAGGTGAACTAGAAAATAGCAGAAAGGAGCAGAAATGGGTTCAAGGATAGAGAGAGAGATAGAAATAACCTAATAATTGCAGGGATCAGATTGAGGAAAATGGAAAAAGTGACGAAGGAGGAATTAAATTGTTTGTACGATAGAATCATAGAAATTTACAGCATGGCAGGAGGCCATTTCGGCCTATTCTGTCCGTGATTGCCGACCAAGAGCTATCCAGCCTACTTTAGTGTCCTCTGCAAACTTCTTAATCATACCCTCAACATTCAAGCCCAAGTCATCAATATTTACCACAAAATGCAAGGGACCCAGCACTGAGTCCTGCGGAACCCCACTGGATACAGCCTTCCAGTCACAAAGACACCCATCAACCATTACCCTATGCTTTCTGTCTCTGAGCCAATTTTGAAACCAACTTGCCACTTTACACTGGACACCATGGACTTTTACTTTTGTGACCAGTCTGCCATGTGGGACCTTATCAAAAGCTTTGCTAAAATCCATGTACACTAAATCATACTGCCCTCATCGACCATCCTGGTTACTGCCTTGAAAAATTCAATCAAGTCAGACACGACCTCTTTTAACAAATCCATGCTGACTGTCCTTGATTTAATCCATGTCATAGGGTAGATAGAGAGAAACTATTTCTGCTTGTTGGCGATTCTAGGACTAGGGGGGATAGGCAAAAAATTAGGAAACACTTCAACATGCAAAGGGTGGAACTTTATAACAAATGGCAATTGATGCTGGGACAACTGTTAATTTTACAGCTGAGATTGATAGATTTTTGTTAACCAAAATTATTAAGCGATATGGGGCAAAGGCAGGTATATGGTGTTAGGTCACAGATCAGCCATAATCCACTTGAATGGCGAAACAGATTTCAGGGGCTAAATGGCCTCCTGTTCCTATGTTTTAATGGCCAGGAATGGGTTCTTAATATTCCTGGTTACCAGGTATTCTGGACTGATAGAGAAGGAAAAAGAGTAGGGGGTGTGGCAGTATTGATTTGAAGATCCAGTTCTAAATAGAAAGGATATGCTAAATGGTTCGAGGACTAAATATTTGACTTGAGTTGAGCAGAGGAGGAACTGTTACATTGTTGGAAGTTTTTATAGATCTCCAAACAATGAGATTCTAGAATGGACCCAGCGGATTGGAAGGTAGCAAATGTAACACCACTATTCAAGAAAGGAGGAAGAGAGAAAGCAGGGAATTACAGGCCAGTTAGCCTGACATCAGTCATCGGGTAAATGCTGGAATCAATTGTTAAGGAAGTGGTATCGGGGCACTTAGAAAATCATAACATGATTAGGCAGAGTTTTATGGTTTTATGAAAGGGAAATTGTGTTTGACAAATTTATTAGTTTTTTGAAACAATATTTTTTAAGTGGTGAGAAACTTTTAAATGTTGGTGTTCAGAGAGATTTGGATGTCCTTGTCAAGAAACGCAGCAAGCTAGCATGCAGGTACAGCGAGCAATAAGGAAGGCAAATGGTATGTTGTCCTTTATTGCAAGGGGGTTGGAGCATAAGAGCAAGGAAGTCTTGCTACAATTGTGCAGGGCTTTGGTGAGACCAAACCTGGAGTACTGTGCACAGTTTTGGTTTCCTTATCTAAGGAGGATATACTTGCCTTGGAGGTGGTGCAACGGAGGTTCACGAGATTGATTCTTGGGATGAGAGGGCTGTCTTAAAATAAATTGTATAGAATAGGCATATACTCGCTGGTGTTTAGAAGACTGAGGGATGATCTCATTGAAACATACAAGATTCTGAAGGGGATTGACAGGGTAGATGCTGAGAGGTTGTTTCCCCTGGCTGGAATCTCTAGAACTAGGGGGCATAGTCTCGGGATAAGGGGTAGGCCATTTAAAACACAAATGAGGAATTTCTTCACTCAAAGGGTTATGAATCTTTTGAATTCTGTGCCCCAGAGGGCTGTGGATGCTGAGTCTCTGAATATATTCAAGGCTGAGATAGATAAATTTTTGGTGTCTCGAGGAATCAAGAGATATGAAGATTGGGCAGTAAAGTGTTGAGGTCGATGATCAGCCATGATATTGAATGGTGGAGCAGGCTCGAGGGGCTGTATGGCCTACTCCTGCTCCTATTTGTTATGTTATGAGAAGGAGATAGATGCACAAATTTGCTGGAAAATTTCATCATAAAAATAGAGTATTAATATTGGAAAGTTTAATTACGATAATATAGACTGGGAAAAACATAGTGCTAAAAGTAGGGAAGGCAAAGCATTTCTGATGTGTACAGGAGAACTTGTTCGATCAATAATCTCCAGTCCAACAAGGAAGAAGACAGTGTTGGATCTGGTTCTGGGAAATGAAGTAGGGCAAATGAAGTGTGTTACAGTAGGAGTTCATCCAGCTAATAGTGCCCACAACATAATTTGTTTTTGAAATAATTATCGAAAGAGACCAGAAAATATTGAAGGCAAAAATGCTCAACTGGGGAAGAGCAAATTTGAGTGATTTTACAAAGGGTAATATTGGAAAAGGCAGGATAAAACAGTAACCAAGCAAGGGAAGGTATTCAGGGAAGGGGTAGTTCAGGTGAAACCGAGGCATATTCCTTTGAAGGGAAAAGGTAAAGCATCCAAAGTTAATTTGCCCTGGATGACAAAGGAAATAAAAGTTATATAAAATAGAAAAAATGACATGTCAGAAACAAGAATCAGTTATGTAATGACTCGAGAGTCTGGTTACTGTAAACTCACTTGGGTGCAACCTGACCCATCTTTATTCCAGCCAGAGAGTGCCTGCGTAACAGACACCCAGCTTATATACAGGTGACCAAGAACACATGCCACATGCATACAACCCGATGACCTTCAACCGCGGGGCCCTCTGGTGTCTGGTGACCCCCAAGCATTAATACATAACAAGTTAATAACCAGGAAGATTATGGAAAGTACAGGAGGGAATTGAAAAAAGTGGAATGCAAAGAGGTTATGAGAAAAGATTAGCAAGAAACATTAAATTGAAACATATTAAAGACCCAAAGGGAAATCTTCAGGTATAGGCAGAGGACATGGCTAAAGTATTAAATGAGAACTTTCCATCTGTTTTCACAAAGGAAGTGGATGATGTGAAAGTTACGCTAAAAAAGGAGAAAGAAGTTATGGCACGATAGTAATAGATGAGATATACTAAAAAGATTAACATTACTGGAAGTTGGTAAGTCGCCTGGTCAAGATCGAATACATCCTAAATTGCTGAAAGAAACAACGGTAGAAATAACCGAGGCATTGGTCACAATCTTTCAATCCTCATTGGATACAGGACTGGAGGGTTGCAAATGTTGCATCATTATTCAAGGGTAGAGCAGTCGAGTGCAGCCAGCGGGAGCAGGAGGCTCGAGGCCTACTAAAGGCCAGCAGCAGTCGAGGGAGCAGCCAGCTCACAGTACTCAGTTTCATCCTTTTATTATGAGCGTATCAATTGGTGACGAGATAACGAATGACCAAGCGAAAATGCAAAGAACAGTTGGTATCCTGGAGAAGTTCTCAGAAGGGGATGATTGGGAGGCCTTCGTGGAAAGACCCAACCAATACTTCATGGCCAATGAGCTGGAAGAGGATGAGAACGCTGCCAAATGAAGGGCGATCCTCCTTACCGTTTATGGCGCAACCATCTATGGCCTCATGAAGAATTTTCTAGCTCCGGTAAAACCAACAACTAAATCCTCTGAAGAATTGTGTATGCTGGTTCAGGAGCACCTAAATCCTAAAGAAAGCGTTTTGATGGCGAGGTATCGGTGCTAGACATGTCAACGGTCGGAGGGCCAGGAAGTGACGAGCTACATCGCCGAACTAAGGCGCTCGCAGGACATTGCGAATTTGATGGATTCCCAGAACAAATGCTGAGACTTTTTTGTGCTTGGCATTGGCCATGAGGTAATCCTTCGCAAACTATTAACTGTTGAAACTCCGAATTTGAGCAAAGCCATAATGATAGCCCAGGCATTTATGTCCACTAGCGACAACAACAAACAAATTTTGCAGCGTAGCGGTTTTGGCCAGTACTTTGCATAAAGTTTTCAAGCAGGAATATACATGGCTGAACGTCCACGCTGGCTGCTGCACGATCTCAGATGACCCAGAGTCCACCATCAATCATTAATGCGAGGCAGTTAACACCCTGTTGGAGTTGTGGAGGTGATTATCGGGCCCATCAAGGCCACTTCAAGCACTATGCGTGCAACGGCTGCAGAACAATGGGACACCTCCAGCGAGTGTGCAGGCGAGCTGCAAACCACAACGTTGCAGAGAAAGACCGATCCATTGTGGCTCAGGCTGAATTGGAGACTCGAACCGAGGAGGCAGAAGTGTACAAGGGTACACACCTTCACCACGAAATGTCCACCAATAATGTTGAAAGTTGAACTGAATGGGATTCCAGTATCCATGGAACTGGACACAGGTGCGAGTCAGTCCATAATGAGCAAAAAGGCCTTCGACAGGCTGTGGTGCAACAAGCCCACAGGCCCAAGCTCAACCCCATTCACATCAAGCTAAGAACGTACACCAAAGAACTAATCCCTGTAATTGGCAATGCAGAAGTCAAAGTCTCCTATGATGGAGCAGTGCACGAACTCCTACTGTGGATTGTGCCAGGGGATGGCCCCACACTGTTTGGCAGAAGCTGGCTGGGAAAAGTCTGCTGGAACTGGGACGACATCCAAGCACTTTTGTCCGTCGACGATGCCTGATGGGCCTGGGTTCTGAGCAGATTTTCATCGTTGTTCAAGCCAGGCATTGGAAGCTTCTCGGGGGCGAAAGTACAGATCTATTTGGTTCCCGGTACACGACCCATCCACCACAAGACACGGGCGGTACTGTAAATGATGCATGAGTAAGTGGAAATTGAGCTGGACAGGCTGCAGCGAGAAGGCATCAACGAGTGGACTAGTCCGATCGTCCCGGTACTTAAAGGTGATGGCACGGTCAGAATTTGTGGGGTTATAAAGTAACGATTAACCGTTTTTTGCTACAGGACCATTACCCGCTACCCAAGGCAGACGACCTATTTGTGACTCTGGCTGGAGGGAAGACGTTCACCAAGTTGGACTTGACCTCGGCCTACATGACGCAGGAGCTGGAGGAATCTTCTAAAGACCTCACCTGCATCAACATGCACAAAGGTCTGTTCATGTATAACCGATGCCTGCTCTGGATTCGGTTGGCCGCGGCAATCTTCCAACGGAACATGGAGATTCTGCTAAAGGTCGATCCCTCGCACCGTGATTTTCCAGGATGACGTACTACTTATAGGTCGGGACACCATTGAGCACTTGATGAACCTGGAAGAGGTTCTTAGTCGGTTGGATCGCGTGGGACTCGGGTTGAAACGCTCGAAGTGTGTTTTTCTGGTGCTGGAGGTAGAGTTCTTGGGAAGAAGAATCACGGCAGATGGCATCAGACCCACCGACACCAAGACGGAGGCTATCAAGAACGTGCCGAAACCACAGAACTTGATGGAGCTGTGGTCGTTCCTGGGACTCCTCAACTATTTAGATAATTTCCTACTGGGGTTAAGCACCTTGCTAGAACCCCTACATGTGCTACTGCGCAAGGGAGATGTCTGGATATGGGGGAAATCACAAGAGGCTGCCTTTGAGAAAGCCAGAAATCTGTTGTGTTCAAACAATCTGCTTGTCCTGTACAAGCCATGTAAACGATTAGTGCTAGCTTGCGATGCATCGTCATACAGGGTTGGGTGTGTGTTACAACAGGCTAACGAATCGTGGTTTTTGCAACTGGTCGCTTATGCATCCAGGAGTCTGTCCAAAGCCGAAAGGGCCTACAGCATGATTGAAAAAGAGGCTCTGGCATGTGTTTCCGGGGTGAAAAAATGCACCAGTACTTGTTTGGCCTCAAGTTTGAGCTTGAATCTGACCACAAGTCGCTCATATCGCTATTCTCGGAGAGCAAAGGGATTAACACCAATGCCTCTGTCCGCATCCAAAGATGGGCGCTCATGCTGCCGGCATACAACTATGTAATCTGCCACAGGCCAGGCACAGAGAACTGCGCTGACGCTCTGTCGGCTACCATTGCCCACCACCGGGGTGGAAATGGCACAGCCTGCAGACTTGCTCATGGTAATGGATGCATTCGAAAACGAAAAGTCCCCCGTTACGGCCCGCCAGATCAGGACCTGGACCAGCCAGGATCCTTTACTGTCTTTGGTTTAAAAAAAACTTTATCCTCCATGGGATCTGATCCAGCATCCCAGCAGAGGTGCAGGAGGTGATTAAGCCGTTCTACAGTACAAAGACGAAATGTTCTTGTAGGCGGACTGTCTGTTGTGAGGTAATCGCATGGTTTTGTCCAAAAAGGGCAGAGAAACGTTCATTTGTGGCCTACACAGCACTCACCCAGGCATTGTAATGACGAAAGCCACAGCCAGATCCCATGTGTCATGCGTGCGCCAGTGGAACTCAGCTGAGCAATGCACCCAGAGAGGCACCACTAAGTTTGTGGTCATGGCCCTCCAAACCGTGGTCGAGGATCCACGTGGACTATGCGGGCCCATTCCTAGGCAAAATGTTCTTGGTTGTCGTGGATGCTTACTCAAAATGGATTAAATGTGTAATAATGTCTGTAAGCACTTCCATGGCCACCATCGAAAGCCTACGAGCCATGTTTGCCACACACGGCCTGCCTGATGTCCTAGTCAGCAACAATGGCCTGTGTTTCACCAGTGACGAATTCAAAGAATTCATGACCCGCATTAGGATCATGCATATCACATCTGCCCTGTTCAAGCCCACATCCAATGGTCAGGCAGTTCAGACCATCAAGCAAAGCTTGAAACGCGTGTTGAAAGACTCCCTGCAGACCCGGCTCTCCCGAGTGCTGCTCAGCTACATCACCAGACCCCACTCGTTCACCGGGGTTCCCCCAGCCGAGCTGCTCATTAAAAGGGCACTCAAAGCAAGGCTCTCTTGTCCACCCTGATCTCTATGATCATGTGGAAGGCAGACGGCATCAACAAAGTATGTACCATGACCACGCAAATTTGTCACGTGATATTGAGATCAATGATCCTGTGTTTGTACTCACTTATGGACATGGTCCCAAATGGCTTGCTGGCACAGTCATAGCCAAAAAAGGGAGTAGGGTGTTTCAGGTCAAATTGGCCAATGGACTAACGTGCAGAAAACATTTGGACCAAATCAAATTGCGGTTCATCAACCCAAAGAAGACACCACCAACTTTGACCCTCCAACACACACACACAAGTGGCAACCGACCACGAAGTCGAACTCACCATCCCCAGCAGCCCGGCAAGGCCGGCTGCCCAACAGCCCAGTGAAGAACTAACCAACTCACCCACACCCGCATTTGTACCGAGATGATCGACAAGGGAACGAAAAGCCCCAGATCGTCTCCCCCTGTAAATAAGTGTACTACTAACTTTACGAGGGAGTGATGTTATGTATTTAACCCTTGGTAACCTGCATCACACCATCACTAGAGGGCCTAGCTGTTGGTGTCCCAAGGGATCCCAGCATCACTTGGGAGCACGGTATATAAGCAGACCACCACGAGGTACCTGCACTCTCGAGTCTTATTAAAGGAGCTAAGATCACACTCACTCATTGCTCACAGTATTCAGTTTCATCCTTTATTATGTGCGTATCACTCGTGCTCGTGCTGTTGGGGAGGGTTTAAACTAATATAGCAGGGGGATGGGAATCTATGCAGGGATGCAGATGGAAGCAAAAAGGGGGCAGAAGCAAAAGGTAGGAAAGAGAAAAGTAAGAGTGGAGGGCAGAGAAATCAAGGTCAAAAATCAAAAAGGTCCACATTTCAATATAATTCTAAAAGGACAAAGTGCTTAAAAAAAACAAGCCTGAAGGCTCTGAGTCTCAATGCGAGGAGTATTCATAATAAGGTGGATGAACTGACTGCGCAGATAGTTGTTAATGGATATGATGTAATTGGGATTACTGAGACATGGCTCCAGGGTGACCAAGGCTGGGAACTCAACATCCAGGGGTATTCAATAGTCAGGAAGGATAGACAGAAAGGAAAAGGAGGAGGGGTAACGTTACTGGTTAAAGGGAGATTAACGCAATAGTAAGGAAGGACATTAGCTTGGATGATGTGGAATCTATATGGGTAGAGCTGCGAAACACCGAAGGGCAGAAAATGTTAGTGGGAGTTGTGTACAGACCACCAAACAGTAGTAGTGAGGTTGGGGATGGCATCAAACAGGAAATTAGGGATGCTTGCAATAAATGTACAGCAGTTATCATGGGTGACTTTAATCTACATATAGATTGGGCTAACCAAACTGGTAGCAATAGTGTGGAGGAGGATTTCCTGGAGTATATAAGGGATGGTTTTCAGGACCAATATGTTGAGGAACCAATTAGAGAGCAGGCCATCCTAGACTGGGTCTTGTGTCATGAGAGAGGATTAATTAGCAATCTGGTCGTGCGAGGCCCCTTGGGGAAGAGTGACCATAATATGGTAGAATTCTTCATTAAGGTGGAGAGTGACACACGAATTCAGAGACTGGGGTCCCGAACTTAAAGAAAGGTAACTTTGATGTTATGAGACGTGAATTGGCTAGGATAGACTGGCGAATTCTTCTTAAAGGGTTGACGGTAGAAAGGCAATGGCAGACATTTAAAAATCACATTGATGAACTATAGCAGTTGTACAATCCTGTCTGGTGTAAAAGTAAAACGGGGAAGGTGGCTCAACCACGGCTAACAAGGGAAATTAGGGATAGTGTTAAATCCAAGGAATAGGCATATAAATTGGCCAGAAAAAGCAGCAAACCTGAGGACTGGGAGAAATTTAGAATTCAGTAGAGGAGGACTAAGGATTTAATTAAGAGGGGGAAAATAGAGTATGGGAGTAAGCTTACAGGGAACATAAAAACTGACTGCAAAAGCTTCTATAGATATGTGAAGAGAAAAAGATTAGTGAAGAGTAATGTAGGTCCCCTGCAGTCAGAATCAAGTGAATTAATAATGGGGAACAAGGAAATGGCAGACCACTTGAACAAATACTTTAGTGAAGACAGAACCAAAGAAGACACAAATAACCTCCCAAAAATACTAGAGGACAGAGGGTCTAGGAGGAACTGAGAGAAATCCGTATTAGTCAGGAAATCGTGTTGGGGAAATTGATGGGATTGAAGGCCGATAAATCTCCAGGGCCTGATAGTCTGCATTCCACAGTACTTAAGGAAGTGACCCGAGAAATAGTAGATGCATTGGTCATAATTTTCAAACATTGCATGAACTCTGGATCAGTTCCTATGGATTGGAGGGTAGATAATGTAACTCCACTTTTTAAAAAAGGCGGGAGCGAAATCAGGGAATTATAGACTGGTTAGCCTGATGTCGGTAGTGGGGAAAATGCTGGAGCCATTTCTCCGTAATCCCAATTACGTCAAATCCGTTAACAGCTATCTGTGCTGTTAATTCATCCACCTTATTACGAATGCTCCTCGCATTGAGACACAGCCTTCAGGCTTGTTTTTTTTAAACACTCTTTGTCATTTTAGAATCATAGAAACATAGACATAGAAACATAGAAAATAGGTGCAGGAGCAGGCCATTCAGCCCTTCTAGCCTGCACCGCCATTCAATGAGTTCATGGCCGAACATGAAACTTCAGTACCCCCTTCCTGCTTTCTCGCCATACCCCTTGATCCCCCGAGTAGTAAGGACTTCATCGAACTCCCTTTTGAATATATTTAGTGAATTGGCCTCCATTACTTTCTGTGGTAGAGAATTCCACAGGTTCACCACTCTCTGGGTGAAGAAGTTTCTCCTCATCTCGGTCCTAAATGGCTTACCCCTTATCCTTAGATTGTGACCCCTGGTTCTGGACTTCCCCAACATTGGGAACATTCTTCCTGCATCTAACCTGTCTAAACCCGTCAGAATTTTAAACGTTTCTATGAGGTCCCCTCTCATTCTTCTGAACTCCAGTGAATACAAGCCCAGTTGATCCAGTCTTTCTTGATAGGTCAGTCCCGCCATCCTGGGAATCAGTCTGGTGAATCTTCGCTGCACTCCCTCAATAGCAAGAATGTCCTTCCTCAAGTTAGGAGACCAAAACTGTACACAATATTCCAGGTGTGGCCTCACCAAGGCCCTGTACAACTGTAGCAACACCTCCCTGCCCCTGTACTCAAATCCCCTCGCTATGAAGGCCAACATGCCATTTGCTTTCTTAACCGCCTGCTGTACCTGCATGCCAACCTTCAATGACTGATGTACCATGACACCCAGGTCTCGTTGCACCTTCCCTTTTCCTAATCTGTCACCATTCAGATAATAGTCTGTCTCTCTGTTTTTACCACCAAAGTGGATAACCCCACATTTATCCACATTATACTTCATCTGCCATTCATTTGCCCACTCACCTAACCTATCCAAGTCACTCTGCAGCCTCATAGCATCCTCCTCGCAGCTCACACTGCCACCCAACTTAGTGTCATCCGCAAATTTGGAGATACTACATTTAATCCCCTCGTCTAAATCATTAATGTACAATGTAAACAGCTGGGGCCCCAGCACAGAACCTTGCGGTACCCCACTAGTCACTGCCTGCCATTCTGAAAAGTACCCATTTACTACTCCTCTTTGCTTCCTGTCTGACAACGAGTTCTCAATCCACGTCAGCACACTACCCCCAATCCCATGTGCTTTAACTTTGCACATTAATCTCTTTTGTGGGACCTTGTCGAAAGCCTTCTGAAAGTCCAAATATACCACATCAACTGGTTCTCCTTTGTCCACTTTACTGGAAACATCCTCAAAAAATTCCAGAAGATTTGTCAAGCATGATTTCCCTTTCACAAATCCATGATGACTTGCACCTATCATGTCACCATTTTCCAAATGCGCTGCTATGACATCTTTAACAATTGATTCCATAATTTTACCCACTACTGAGGTCAGGCTGACCAGTCTATAATTCCCTGTTTTCTCTCTCCCTCCTTTTTTAAAAAGTGGGGTTACATTGTCTACCCTCCACTCGATAGGAAGTGATCCAGAGTCAATGGAATGTTGGAAAATGACTGCCAATGCATCCGCTATTTCCAAGGCCACCTCCTTAAGTACTCTGGGATGCAGTCCATCAGGTCCTGGGGATTTATCGGCCTTCAATCCCATCAATTTCCCCAACACAATTTCCCAACTAATAAAGATTTCCCTCAGTTCCTCCTCCTTACTAGACCCTCTGACCCCTTTTATATCCGGAAGGTTGTTTGTGTCCTCCTTAGTGAATACCGAACCAAAGTACTTGTTCAATTGGTCTGCCATTTCTTTGTTCCCCGTTATGACTTCCCCTGATTCTGACTGCAGGGGACCTCCGTTTGTATTTACTAACCTTTTTCTCTTTACATACCTATAGAAACTTTTGTAATCCGCCTTAATGTTCCCTGCAAGCTTCTTCTCGTACTCCATTTTCCCTGCCCTAATCAAACCCTTTGTCCTCCTCTGCTGAGTTCTAAATTTCTCCCAGTCCCTGGGTTCGCTGCTATTTCTGGCTAATTTGTATGCCACTTCCTTGGCTTTAATACTATCCCTGATTTCCCTAGATAGCCACGGTTGAGCCACCTTCCCTTTTTTATTTTTACGCCAGACAGGAATGTACAATTGTTGTAATTCATCCATGCGGTCTCTAAATGTCTGCCATTGCCCATCCACAGTCAACCCCTTAAGTATCATTCGCCAATCTATCCTAGCCAATTCACGCCTCATACCTTCAAAGTTACCCTTCTTTACGTTCTGGACCATGTTCTCTGAATTAACTGTTTCATTCTCCATCCTAATGCAGAATTCCACCATATTATGGTCACTCTTCCCCAAGGGGCCTCGCACAATGAGATTGCTAATTAATCCTCTCTCATTACACAACACCCAGTCTAAGATGGCCTCCCCCCTAGTTGGTTCCTCGACATATTGGTCTAGAAAACCATCGCTTATGCACTCCAGGAAATCCTCCTCCACCGTATTGCTTCCAGTTTGGTTAGCCCAATCTATGTGCATATTAAAGTCACCCATTATAACTGCTGCACCTTTATTGCATGCACTCCTAATTTCCTGTTTGATGCCCTCCCCAACATCACTACTACTGTTTTGAGGTCTGCACACAACTCCAGGTTGTAATGTGGCCCTTTTTGATTTTTGCCTTTGATTTCTCTGCCCTCCACTTTTCCTTATCTCCTTTCTTCCTTTTGCTTCTGCCCCCATTTTACTTCCCTCTGTCTCCCTGCATAGATTCCCACCCCCTGCCATATTAGTTTAAACCCTCCCCAACAGCACTAGCAAACACTCCCCTAGGACATCGGTTCCGGTCCTGCCCAGTTGCAGACCGTCCGATTTGTACTGGTCCCACCTTCCACAGAACCGGTTCGAATGTCCCAGGAATTTAAATCCCTCCCTCTTGCACCATTCCTCAAGCCACGCATTCATCTTAACTATCCTGCTATTTCTACTCTGACTAGCTTGTGGCACTGGTAGCAATCCTGAGATTACTACCTTTGAGGTCCTACTTTATAATTTAACTCCTCGCTCCCTAAATTCAGCTTGTAGGACCTCATCCTGTTTTTTACCTATATCGTTGGTACCTATATACACCATGACAACTAGCTGTTCACCCTCCTTCTCCAGAATGCCCTGCAGCTGCTCTGAAGACATCCTTGACCCTTGCACCAGGGAGGCAACATACCATCCTGGAGTCTCGATTGCAGCCGCAGAAATGCCTATTACACATAGAATCCCCTACCACTATAGTTCTCCCACTCTCTTTCCTGCCCTCCTGTGCAGTAAAGCCACCCATGGTGCCATGAACTTGCCTGCTGCTGCCTTCCCCTGATGAGCCATCTCCCCCATCAGTATCCAAAGTGGTATATCTGTTTTGGAGGGAGATGACCACTGTGGACCCCTGGACTACCTTCCTACTCCGCTCTGCCTGATTTTCACCCATTCCCTATCTGCCTGTGTAACCTTTATGTACGGTGTGACCAACTCACTAAACGTGCTATTCAGAACTTAAGAACAGGAGTAGGCCATCGAGCCCCTCGAGCCTGCTCCGCCATTCAATAAGATCATGGCTGATCTGGTCGTGGACTCAGCTCCACTTACCCGCCCTCTCCCTGTAACCCTTAATTCCCTTATTGCTTAAAATTCTATCTATCTTTGACTTGAAAACATTCAATGAGCCAGCCTCAACTGCTTCCTTGGGCAGAGAATTCCACAGATTCACAACCCTCTGGGAGAAGAAATTCTTTCTCAACTCGGTTTTAAATTGGCTCCCCCGTATTTTGAGGCTGTGCACCCCAGTTCTAGTCTCCCCCACCAATGGAAACAACCTCTCTGCCTCTATCTTGTCTATCCCTTTCATTATTTTAAATGTTTCTATAAGATCACTCCTCATCCTTCTGAACTCCAAGGAGTAAGGACCCAGTCTACTCAATCTATCATCATAAGGTAACCCCCTCATCTCCGGAATCAGCCTAGTGAATCGTCTCTGTACCCCTTCCAAAGCTAGTATATCCTTCCTTAAGTAAGGTGACCAAAACTGCACGCAGTACTCCAGGTGCGGCCTTACCAATACCTTATACAGTTGCAGCAACACCTCCCTGCTTTTGTACTCCATCCCTTTCGCAATGAAGGCCAACATTCCATTTGCCTTCCTGATTACCTGCTGCACCTGCAAACTAACCTTTTGGGATTCATGCACAAGGACCCCCAGGTCCCTCTGCACCAAAGCATGTTGTAATTTCTCCCCATTCAAATAATATTCCCTTTTACTGTTTTTTTTTCCCAAGGTGGATGACCTCACACTTTCCGACATTGTATTCCATCTGCCAAACCTTAGCCCATTCGTTTAACCTATCCAAATCTCCTTGCAGCCTCTCTGAGTCCTCTACACAACCCACTTTCCCACTAATCTTAGTGTCATCTGCAAATTTTGTTGCACTACACTCTGTCCCCTCTTCTAGGTCATCTGTGTATATTGTAAACAGTTGTGGTCCCAGCACTGATCCCTGTGGCACACCACTAACCACTGATTTCCAACCTGAAAAGGACCCATTTATCCCGACTCTGCTTTCTGTTCGCCAGCCAATTCTCTATCCATGCTAATACATTTCCTCTGACTCCGCGTACCTTTATCTTCTGCAGTAACCTTTTGTGTGGCACCTTATCGAATGCCTTTTGGAAATCTAAATACACCACATCCATCGGTACACCTCTATCCACCACGCTCGTTATATCCTCAAAGAATTCCAGTAAGTTAGTTAAACATGATTTCCCTTTCATGAATCCATGCTGCGTCTGCTTGATTGCACTATTCCTATCCAGATGTCCCGCTATTTCTTCCTTAATAGTTTCAAGCATTTTCCCCACTACAGATGTTAAACTAACCGGCCTATAGTTACCTGCCTTTTGCCTGCCCCCTTTTTTAAACAGAGGCGTTACATTAGCTGCTCTCCAATCCACTGGTACCCCCCCAGAGTCCAGAGAATTTTGGTAGATTATAACAAATGCATCTGCTATAACTTCCGCCATCTCTTTTAATACCCTGGAATGCATTTCATCAGGACCAGGGGACTTGTCTACCTTCAGTCCCATTAGTCTGTCCAGCACTACCTCCCTAGTGATAGTGATCATCTCAAGGTCCTCCCTTCCCACGTTCCTATGACCAGCAATTTTTGGCATGGTTTTTGTGTCTTCCACTGTGAAAACGGAAGCAAAATAATTGTTTAAGGTCTCAGCCATTTCCACATTTCCCATTATTAAATCCCCCTTTTCATCTTCTAAGGGACCAACATTTACTTTAGTCACTCTTTTCCGTTTTATATATCTGTAAAAGCTTTTACTATCTGTTTTTATGTTTTGCGCAAGTTTACCTTCGTAATCTATCTTCCCTTTCTTTATTGCTTTTTTAGTCATTCTTTGCTGTTGCTTAAAATTTTCCCAATCCTCTAGTTTCTCACTAACCTTGGCCACCTTATATGCATTGGTCTTTGATTTGATACTTTCCTTTATTTCCTTGGTTATCCACGGCTGGTTATCTCTTCTCTTGCCGCCCTTCTTTTTCACTGGAATATATTTTTGTTGCGCATTATGAAAGAGCTCCTTAAAAGTCCTCCACTGTTCCTCAATTGTGCCACCGTTTAGTCCTTGTTTCCAGTCTACTTTAGGCAACTCTGCCCTCATCCCACTGTAGTCCCCTTTGTTTCAGCATAATACGCTCGTTTCTGACACAACTTCCTCATCCTCAATCTGTATTACAAATTCAACCATATTGTGATCACTCATTCCGAGAGGATCTTTTATGAGGAGATCGTTTATTTTTCCTGTCTCGTTACACAGGACCAGATCCAAGATGGCTTGCTCCCTTGTAGGCTCTGTTACATACTGTTCTAAGAAACAATCTCGTATGCATTCTATGAATTCCTCCTCCAGGCTACCCCCTGCGATTTGATTTGACCAATCGATATGTAGGTTAAAATCCCCCATAACTACTGCCGTTCCTTTTTCACATACCTCCATTATTCCCTTGATTATTGCCCGCCCCACCATGAAGTTATTATTTGGGGGCCTATAAACTACACCGACCAGTGACTTTTTCCCCTTACTATCTCTAATCTCCACCCACAATGATTCAACATTTTTTTCATTGGAGCCAATATCATCCCTCACAACTGCCCTGATATCATCCTTTATTAACAGAGCTACCCCACCTCCTTTCCCTTCTTGCCTATCTTTCTGAATCGTCAGATACCCCTGTATGTTTAATTCCCATTCTTGGCCACCTTGCAACCATGTCTCTGTAATGGCCACCAAATCATACCCATTTGTAATGATTTGTGCCGTCAACTCATTTATTTTATTTCGAATGCTGCGTGCATTTAGGTAGAGTGTTTTCATCCTAGTTTTTAAACCATGATTTTTAGTTTTTACCCCTCCTGCAGCCCTTTTATATTCAGTGGCCCTTTTTGTTTCTTGCCTTTGGTTTCTCTGCCCTCCATCCTCAGCATCGCGGATGCTCCAGAGTGAATCCATGTGCAGCTCCAGTGCCGCAATGTGGTGTGACAGGAGCTGCAACTGGATACACTTCCTGCACATGTTAAAAAAGCATATGGATTCCTTGGATCGATGAGGCTAAATCTTTATAAAATGGTTATGTCTCAGCTGGAGTATTGTGGACGATTCTGGGCACCACACTTCATTAAAGATGTAAAGGCCTTAGAAAGGGTACAGAGGAGGTTTACCAGGGTGTTACCAGGGATGAGGGACTTCAGTTATGAAGAGTGGTTGGAAAGGTTAGGACTGATCTCTTTGCACAGAGGTGTTTCAAGGCGATAGGTTTTGCAAGGATCAATAACCAGAGGACATGGATTTAAAATCATTGACAAAAGATCTAGAAGGGATATGAGGAGAATTTTTTTCACTGAGTTTTCAGAATCTGGAACGCTCAACCTGAAAAGGTGGTAGAAGCTGATTCCATAAGTAATTTTAAAAGGGAGTTGGACAGGTACTTGAGTTTGAGGAACTTGTAGGTATAGACAAAATGTGGGGGCGAGGGTCTAAGCATGACTGCTCTTTCAAAGAATGAGCACAGGTACTATAAATCTATGTTTCTATAAATCTATGATGTGCAAATTTTGCATATGTGCAGTGTTGAACTGTTGAAAACTTCAAATTGATCAAAAATCTCTTAATCATAAGATGAGTGAAAATGAGGTGGACATTTGTCACATTTTAGCTCATCCACCTGGACGCATCCTAAAAGCCGCCCCACCCACCTCACAGATGCCTAGCAACCCGCAGTATTTAAGTTACTTTTTTTTTCCTTCCCTGCCATCCTAAAAGTTCATTCTAAGTGTTTGGATGCAAAATCTTCATGCCAATGATCCCAAATTTGCCTTTTTAGTTCCCTATGTCCTTGAGTCATGTTCATCTTCAAGTGTTCCAGATTTAACTTTTCGAAACTATTTACTATCTTTTAACTTCTCCTAACATCCCCTTTCAGTTCACCATGCAGGGCTACAAGTCCTACTTTTCTCCATGATTTTTGAGAATTTTAAAAACTTTGTGGCTCTTCTCTGCACAGTTTCAGACTTGAATGCCTCCTTTTGTTTCCTGGTAACTAAAACTGGAGATATTGTTCAACATTGGGGCTGGAAATATTTTAAGGGAATCACGGATACATTTTTGATGGGCAGGGTTATTGATGTCTATTGGAGATGAATATTACTATGATTCTTGGAAATCAGCCTAATGAATGGAAATCAATTGGAATATCTGGGAGGGTAGAAAGGAGGGAGGGATGAGGTTTGTTTGTAAGTATGTCTGTTGCTCCACCTTGGCTAACCATAGTCTCCTGGAACTTGCTCAATTTCCTTGGGTAGTTGTAGGAATTTCCCAGCTTTTTTCCTGATATTGGCCACAGTTTTGATTAATTTTTCCGGCCCTAGGATTAGTATTACTAGGGAAGCTGGGGTATGAGATTGCGCCATCTAATCAGTCAGATCAACATGGATTGGGCCTTTCTTTACATATGCAACAAACTTCAACCTTACTTGATGAGGTAGAATAATGTATTTAAATTTGGACAGAAATAAAGAATTTGTAAAGAATGTTGGAGTCGTGTTCCTGACATTTAGATTACAGATCCAGAAACAGAACATGTGCCTTCAGAATGTGCTTCTACAGTTATCAAATTGTTTCTTTTCTGCACTGCAGTGGATTGACTCAAATTTCATGTGGTGGAGATGTGGCTCCATTCACAACCACCCTTTGCTTTCTCTGGTTTAGCCAGTTTTCAATAGGGTTCCCAATCCTCTTGGAATGACCAGGAGTCAGGAATTGGTAAGGAGCTCAAATTGGGAGAGGCTCGACAATTGTGGGGACAGATGGAGATTAGGGAATGGGAGCTCTGGAAGAGATGGGGCTTTTAATCAGGGATGCTCAATTGGGTGGGTGTAGGTACTAGCATTTCCTGCAGAGCCGAGAGCAGCATCAGCAAAATGGTGAGTTGGGAGTGGTCCTGCGAAGAGCAGCCTGTAAAGGGGAAACCTGAAGACCTTACTGTGGGTAAATAGTGAAAGATTGTTTCTACCAGTGGGCCAATGAGAAACCAGGGAATGGATACCAAGGACTCACTTAGAACTAATGGGAAAGGGAGGAGAAAGATTCTTCAACTGAGGGCTATTAAACTATGGGATTCTTCACCACTTGTGGCGCTAGAGGTAGAGCCCAAATGTTAATTTAAAAAGGGAAAGGGATAAATATTCGAAAAGGAGGAATATCGAAGTAACTTGGGAATGGGGTTACAGGAGAGAATCGGTTTCAGGGCCGGATGGTCTCCACCTGTGCTATAATTTCTATAATTCTATGAAAACTCTCCTTGATTGTGACTAAGCCCAGGGAGTGGTTTAGAAATGTTGGTGCTGTGCTGAGTTTTGGACAATGTGCCCTGAGAGAAGAGCCCAAAACACTGCCCTTCGAGAGATCTGGGTTGTTCAGGCAGGTGTTTGTACCAGTTGGTTTTAACATGTGAAGTCCAAGTGCAGATCAGATCTGACCCAGTGTCCAAGTTCAGAGTTGTCACCTTTGAATGGAGTTGTATTCCAAGGAGATGGGAAGAGATATTGGGCCTATTAAAAGTGGCATTGTCTGGGGAGCCTGACCACATCTTTTGTAACTGAGTTATTGTATTGCTGTTGGTTGAGGGGTATCTGAGTGGTGCCACTCTTACTACTGGTTTTCAGTTCCACCTCAGTGAGCTACCATTAGTTACAGGTAGCATCAAAGTTACTCCCACCTCTGGTTTCTCCTCTGTGAATCACTTCCCCACCCTCAGTTTCCCCTTTCCCTTCTTCACCTGCTCATGGGGGACCTCCTGGTTCTTGGAACTTCACAACAGTTGCTGGTGCAAAACCATGAGCAAAGATACTCAGCTACAGGGACCCAAGATTTATAAGGTAAACGCAATAACATTTGTAAATGTCATGTGGTCAGACCTCCAGCAATGCTGCCAACCAGAGCTGATGACCCCTAATTTTCAATCCACCTCAAACTTGCCTGTTCCACTGTTCCTGCCATGTGGACTAATCACATGTGTGGCATGGTTTCAAAAGTCTTGTTGACATTTAAATAATCACATCCACTGAATCTGTATTATTAACAAAACCCAACATCTCCTCAAAAATCTCTGGTTAATTTGTTAGGCAAGACCTTCCTCCAATAAATCAATGCTGGCTCCCCCTCTCCATACAGAGAGATATCAATGTATTGGCCAGGTGGCAGAACAGTGGCAAATGGAATTCAATTCGGATAAGTGTGAGGTCATGCATTTGGGGAGGTCTAATAAGGCAAGGGAATACACATTAAATGGTACGACACTGAAAAGTCCACATGCAGGTCCACATATCCCTGAAGGTAGCAGACCAGGTAGATAAGGTGGTTAAGAAGGCATATGGAATACTTGACTTTATTAGTCGAAGCATGGAATACATGAGCAAGGAGGTTATGCTTGAACTGTATAAAACACTGGTTAGGCCGCAGCTGGAGTACTATGCAGTTCTGGTCACCACATTACAAGAAAGATATGATTGCACTGGAAAGGATCAGAGGAGATTTACAAGAATGTTGTCTGGACTGGAATTTTGGCTATGAAGGAAAGATTGGAGATGCTCGGTCTGTTTTCTTTGGAACAGAGGAAGCTAAGGGGAGATCTGATTGAGGTGTATAAAATTATGAGGCCTCAATAGAGTGGATAGGAAGGACCTGTTTCCCTTTACAGAGGGGTCAACAACCAGGGGACATAGATATAAAGTAATTGGGGGGAGGTTTAGAGGAGATATGAGAGGAAATTTCTTCACCCAGATGGTGGTGGGGGTCTGGAACTCACTTCACTGCCTGAAAGGGTGGTAGAGGCAGAAAGCTTTCACCACATTTAAAATATACTTGGATGGGCACTTAAAATGTTGTAACCTACGGCTATGGACCAAGAGCTGGAAAGTGGGATTAGGCTGGATAGCTCTTTGTTGGCCAACGCGGACACGATGGGCCGAAATGTTCTCCTACCGTGCTGTAAATTTCTGTGACTCTATGATTCTCTGCCATACCTTGTCTTTGTCTTTGTTTCACTATCCCCTATTTAAGGAGCTAGAATTCGAGGCAAATAAATTACCAGGCCTTGATCACATGCATTCTAGATTGTTAAAGAAAGTTAGAAAGATTCTGACTATAATTTATCATCCTTCTTGGATGCATAAGGACTAGAGGGTAGCAATACAAAATCTCTGTTTGATTGGAAGATGAGGATAACCCAGGCAAATTATAGGCAAGTTCGTCTTAACGTTAGTTGTGGGCAAACTCTTAAAATTCATAGTTCAAGATAAAATTAGTGAGCATTTACAAATACATGGGAAAATTGAGGATAGCCAGCATGAATTTGTTGTGCCACAACAAATATTAGAATTGCTTTCCTTAGTTTCTTTCTAAAGATTCATGGTGCTACATACTTTTCAAATCCTGGGCACTACTCTCATTTTTAATGATTCCCTAAAGGCCTTGACCAATTTCATAGCCACTTTAAGCAACCTTGTGTGAAGTCCTGCCAGGCCTAGTACTATGAATTCCTTTAACTTTCTCCATTTGCTTGATTTTATTATTTCATTTCTTTCACCAATTCTATTTTCTCTGACCCCTTTTGAGACATTCCATGTGGGAGAGATTAGTACCATATTGTCACCCTAAATAACAGCAAATGGTATTAGCCTTACTGTTATTTTGACAACAAAATACGTGCCAATAGAAAAAAAAAGGTCTAAGGATTTGGAGCCAAGGCAGGTGGATGGTAAGTTACAGATCTGCCATGATCCAGTTGAATGGCAGAACAGGTTCGAGAGGCTGAATGGCCTACTCGTGTCCTTGTGTGCCCATGTTCCTATGTCAGTTGATACCAATTTGATTGTCTTGGCTTTTGCAGCAAGATAACATATTTGTAGAATCAAACAGCTGGTCAAGATTTCTTTATTTTTTTTCAATCCTGCTGAGTACAACTTTTAATATTTTGCTTATTTCTAAAAGGTTGCAGAAATTGAACATGTTCGAGGAGGCAGTTGTCAAGGAACTGAAGAACTTTGAGGAAGATACACAAACTTTGAAGAACTTGGAAGAAGAAACCTTAGTATGTGGTCATTTTATTTTTAATAAAGTGTACTCTTTCTTCCCACCTACCACATAATAAAGGTTTAATTTCTCTCCAAAAACAGAACTTTTGGAAGCAGCAGTCTCTCAAGTTCTCTCAATTTTATGAAAACCAAGAGCAAAGGTGAGGTCATGTGTACTTCTGTTGATTTTGTGTATTTTTTTTCTTTTTCTGTGTCCATCTGTCTCGCTGAAGAAAAGCAGCTTACATTCATATAGTGTCTTTAATGTAGTAAAATATGCCAAAGCACTTCACATGAGGGTAATCAGACAAAAATGAGGGTAATCAGACAAAAAGGAGGAGACAGATTGTTCAAAGAGGTGGATTTTAAGAAGTGTCTTAAGGAGGGCATTCCAGAGCTTAAGGCCTAGACAACTGAAGGCACTGCCACCAATAATGGGGTGAAAGAAGACAAGGATGCACAAGAGGCCAGAGGAAGAAACAGAGATCCCAGAGGAGTGTAGGGCTGAAGTATGTTAGCGATCGGGTGAATGAGATCATGAAGGGACTTGGATCAGAAGGATGAGAATTTTAAATTTGAGGACAGGTGGGCAGTCAGATGCCTAGCAAGACCACCTCTTGGGTTGGTGGATCCCTGCTGCAGTGGTCACTTCTGCTACGTCATCCTGCGAGCTGTTGGAGGTCTTGGGCTAGTAACCAGCATTGATCCATCTCGGAGGTTAAAACTTGACCAGGGTGTTTGGCCACAGCCAGCATTAATCCACCTGGAAGAAGTCTCCCCACCTAACTGCCTGCTTTCTCCTCCCGGTCACCTATTTTTATACTTTATTTCAATGGCCAGAGGGAGGGCATCACCAACAGTCCCGTCCCCTCCTGCTGAAGTCAGCTTCTCCCCTATCTCTGTGCTAGTTTATTGTCTTATTGGCTCCACACTGTCTTCTCTAGGCACCTGTAGGAGCATCTTGTTTATTCTACCGCTTGGGCTGTCCTCCTTTATCACTTCAAGTATGTGTAGGGAGGTCTTGTCCTTGTTAACCTCTAGACCTTTGTTCTTATCAGATCTTCGCTGACATTCCTTTAGCCAGCTTTCAGCTGCTGGGTTGCAAAGCCTGTTTTTCACAGGTTTATTATCCCTTTATAACTTTAAGATTTCTTTGGATTTAAGACCCAACTTTGCGGTTTAAAGATTTCTTACAATTCTACCCTACATAAACTTGATGTGATCCAATACTTGGCTGCCCATGTCCTAACCCGCAGCAAATCCCGCTCACCCATCACCCCTGTGCTCACTGACCTACATTGGCTCCCGGTTAAGCAACGCCTCGATTTCAAAATTCTTATCCTTGTTTTCACCCCTCCCTATCTCTGTAATCTTCTCCAGCCCCACAATCCCCCAAGCTATCTCCGCTCCTCTATTTCTGCCTTCTTGAATATCCCTGATTATAATCACATAACCATTGGGGAGAGGGGAGAGAGGCTGGAGGGAGGGGATGGGGAGGGGGGGGGGGGAGGAGAGCAAGAGGATGGGGAGATTGGTGGGTGAGAGAGGGAGAGATCGGAGGGGGGGGGAAGAGAGGTGGTCAGCAACTTGGTGGAGAGGCGGGTAAAGGGTACAGAGAACACTGAGGATGGTGGAAGAATGTGATCCAGGTCTAAGGTGGGGGGGTTGAGAGCGAGGATATGATCCAGATGGTACGGCACTGTCACGATTAATTTCATATCCAATAAACCTGTTAACAATCTGTGACCCCCACACACTGTTCCATCTATGGTGGTGGGGGCAGGGGGGTAGAGGTCGGAAACTTTGGGGGGTGGGGGGAGATGTTCATGAATCTGTGGGGGAGAAACTTGGGCAGGTGAAGATGGTCAGAATTCTAGGTGTGGGGAAAAGTTGTCAGGAACTTGGCCAAGGGGTGGGAGAGGTCAGAAACTTGAGCGGGTGGTGCGGGGGAAACACAGAAACATAAAAAATAGGTGCAGGAGTAGGCCATTCAGCCCTTCGAGCCTGCACCACCATTTGATGAGATCATGACTGATCATTCCCTCAGTACCCCTTTCCTGCTTTCTCTCCATACCCCTTGATCCCTTTAGCAGTAAGGGCCATATCTAACTCCCTCTTCAATATATCCAATGAACTGGCATCAACAACTCTCTGCGGCAGGGAATTCCACAGGCTAACAACTCTGTGTGAAGAAGTTTCTCCTCATCTCAGTCCCAAATGGCCTACCCCTTATCCTAAGACTATGTCCCCTGGTTCTGGACTTCCCCAACATCGGGAACAACCTACCTGCATCTAACCTGTCCAGTCCCGTCAGAATCTTGTATGTTTCTATGAGATCCCCTCTCATCCTTCTAAACTCCAATGTATAAGGGCCCAGTTGATCCAGTCTCTCCTCATATGTCAATCCTGCCATCTTGGGAATCAGTCTGGTGAACCTTCACTGCACTCCCTCAATAGCAAGAACGTCCTCCTTCAGATTAGGAGACCAAAATTTAACACAATATTCCAGGTGAGGCTTCACCAAGGCCCTGTACAACTGCAGTAAGACCTCCCTGTTCCTATACTGAAATTCCCTAGCCATGAAAGCCAACATACCAGTTACTGCCTGCTGCACCTGTATGCCAACTTTCAAAGACTGATGAACCATGATACCCAGGTCTCGTTGCACCTCCCCGTTTCCTAATCAGCCACCATTCAGATAATATTCTGTCTTCGTGTTTTTGTCCCCAAAGTGGATACCCTCACATTTATCCACATTCTACTGCATCTGCCATGCATTTGCCCACTCACCTAATCTGTCTAAGTCACCCTGCAGCCTCTTAGCGTCCCCCTCACAGCTCACACCGCCACCCAGTTTAGTGTTGTCTGCAAACTTGGAGATATTACATTCAATTCCTTCATCCAAATCATTGATGTATATTGTAAAGAGCTGGGGTCCCAGCACTCAGCCTGCGGCACTCCACTGGTCACTGTCTGCCATTCTGAAAAGGACCCGTTTATCCCGACTCTCTGCTTCCTGTCTGCCAACCAGTTCTCTATCTACGTCAGTATATTACCCCCAATACCATGTCCTTTGATTTTGCACACCAATCTCTTGTGTGGGACCTTGTCAAAAGCCTTTCGAAAGTCCAAATACACCACATCCACTGGTTCTCCCTTGTCCACTCTACTGGTTACATCCTCAATTTCCAGAAGATTTGTTGATCTTAATTTCCCCTTGGGGGGGGGGGGGGGGGAGGGAAAGGGTCAGAAACTTGGACTGGGGGACGAGGTCAGAAACTTGGATGGAGGGGGGGTCGGGCAAGAACTTCTTTGGGGGGTGGGGGAAGGACTTGATCTGTGAATAAGCCCTATCTGTTCCAACTGAGCTCTGTTCTGTCTGGAGTCGACAGTCAGAATGGCTCGAATTTGTCTTTGGGTGTGTCTTACCCTCCAAAGGGACCAATCAGGACTTGTCAAGGGGGCCCAATCAGAGCTTTCGGTGTTGCAAATTAATGCGTCCTATATAAATACAGGTTTGACACTTTTTAATTTTTGTGAGCTAGCAATAAGTTTTTATGAGACAAGATTGCAATGCATGGGGGAATATCTCTGATCAAGGTGCCACATAAAAGGTTACTGCACAAGATAAGAGCTCACGGGGTTGGGGGTGATATATTAGCATGGATAGAGGATTGGCTAACTAACAGAAAACAGAGCCGGGATAAATGAGTCATTTCCTGTTGGCAAACTGTAACTAGTGGGATGCTACAGGGATTAGTGCTGGGGCCTCAACTATTTACAATCTATATTCATGACTTGGATGAAGGGATCAAGCATAATGTAGCCAAATTTATTGATACAATGATAAGTGGGCAAGCAAGTTGTGAAGTGGACACACAGAATCTGCAAAGGGATATAGATAGCTAAGTGAGTGGGCAAAAATTAGGCAGATAGAGTATAATGTGGGAAAATGGGAAGTTATCCACTTTGGTAGGAAAAATAAAAAAGCAAATTATTATTTAAATGGGGAAAGATTACAAAATGCTGTGGTACAGAGGGATCTGGGGGTCCTTGTACATGAAACACAAAGTTAGCATGCAGGCACAGCAAGTAATCAGGACAGAAAATGGAATGTTGGCCTTTAATGCAAGGTGGATGGAGTATAAAAGCAGAGAAGTCCTGATCCAACTTTACAGGGCATTGGTAAGATCACACCTGGAGTACTGCGTACAGTTTTGGTCTCAGTTCTGCATTTAGTTTTAGGGAATGAAGCTGGGCAGGTGGAAGGAGTATCAGTGGAAGAGCATTTTTGTGGCAGTGATCATAATTCAGTTAGTTTTAGCATAGTTATGGATCAGGATAAAGATAAAATAGAAGTGAAGGTTCTAAATTGGGAGAAGTCCAATTTTACTAGGTTGAGAAGTGATTTAGCAAAAGTAAACAACAACATTCAAGGTAAATTAGTGTCAGAGCAGAGACATTCAAGAGGGAGGCACATGGAGTTCAGGGTAAACATGTTCCCACAAAGAAACAGGGTAGAACTGTCAAATTTAGAGCTGCCTGGATGATCAGGTGCATGCAGGGTAAGATGAGGCAAAAAAAAGCTTATATTAGATATCGAAAGCTCAATACTGCAGAAAGCCTAGAAGAGTATAGAAAGTGTAGGGATGAAATTAAGAAGGCAATTAGGAAAGCAAAGAAGGGACATGAAAAACTACTGGGAAGTAGAATCAAAGAAAACCTGAAGATATTTTATAATTACATAAAGAGCAAGAGGATAACTAAGGAAAGAGTAGGGCCTATCAGGGACCAAAATGGTGATCTGTGTATGGAGGCGGAGGATGTGGGTAAGGTACTTGATGAATACTTTGCAGCTGTCTTCACAAAAGATAGGGACGATGCAGAGATTGAAGTTAAGGAGGAAGAGAGTTAAATATTGGATGGGATAAACATAGTAAGAGAGGAAGTATTCGGGCGCTTAGCATCTTTAAAAGTAGATAAATCACCAGAGCCGGAGGAAATACATCCTAGGCTATTAAAGGAAGCGTGAGGAAATTGCAGAGGCTCTGACAATCATTTTCCAATTCTTCCTGGCTACAGGAGTGGTGCCAGAGGATTGGCAACTGCTAATGCTGTACCATTATTTGGCCCCCTCACCTGCGAGAGAACAGCCCCGCAGGTCGGCAAGTAAAAGAGCTGGAGCAGTGGGCCCTGGGACAGAGTGGCCCCCCGACCTGTGAAAGAACAGCTCCGCAAATCGGGCTATAAAAGAACTGGAGCAGCATACCACTTCAACCTCCAGCACGAGCTGCTCCAAGGATTTTGAGATGGGCGATGTCATCAAAACCCTGGTCACTGTTTTGGAGCGTGGGCAGGAACATCGGCAGGGCCCAGGTACAGAGGAGTGGGAAGGTCGGAACGGAGGAGCGGTGAGTGTTTGTGGCGGAGCTGCGACAGATGATGGTATGGTGCCCAGAAGAGCCGAGGGCCCAGGGTAAGCACGGGCCAGCCCACACTGCGATGTGTGTGCGCACTAGGTCCATGCAGCAGAGCTGGTCTCCAGTTGTCCTGGTTCAACCCTTGCCACTGGACCAAGATCTAGCTCTGTCAAGCCCGTGTGGTGGCTGGCGTGCAACGGTCACCACACGCTAAAAAAATCCACGCACAGGCATCTTCCAGTCCCTCAATTGGAGCTCAGGACTGGAACATCGGGTCCTTCATCGAAACACCTGTGAACTCATGGAAGCAAGTCATCCTCGTTTGAGGGACCGCCTATGATATGATTTAAAAAGGAGGAAGGAATAAACCGAGTAATTACAGGCCAGTTAGTTTAACCTTGGTGTTGGGAAAATTATTGGAATCCATTCTGAGGGACAGTATAAACATTCATCTAGAAAGATTAATCAAAGACAGCATGGATTTGTTAAGGGACGGTCGTGTCTGATGAACTTGATTGAAATTTTTGTGGAGGTAACAAGGAGGATCGATGAGGGTAGTGTGTTTGATGTAATCTACATGGATTTTAGCAAGGCTTTTGACAAGGTCCCACATGGCAGGCGGCTGATCAAAAATGAAAAAGCTCATGGGTTCCAAGGGAGAGTGGCAAATTGGAGCCAAATATTTGCTCCGTGGCAGGAAGCAAAGGTTAATGTTTGACGAATGTTTTTGCGACTGAAAGGCTGTTTCCAGTGGGGTTCCACAGGGCTCTGTACTCCGTCACTTGCTCTTTGTAGTATAATGCTAATGATTTAGACTTGAATGTAGGGGGCATGAAAAATAAATTTGCAGACGATACAAAAATTAGCCGTGAGGAGGAAAGCTTTAGATTGCAGGAAGAAATCGATGAACTGGTCAGTTGGGCAGAAAAGTTGAAAATTGAATTCAATCTGAAAAAGTGTGTTAATGCATTTGGGGAGTGGGCAACAAGGCAAGGGAATACACAATAAATGGGAGGATACTGAGCGGTGTGGAGGATCAGAGTGTAAGTCCACAGATCTTTAAAGGTAGCAGGACAGTTCAATAAGGTAGTTAAAAAGGCATACAGAATGCTTCCTGTATTAGCCGAGGCACAGAATACAAGAGCAGGGAAGTTATGCTAGAAAAGTATTCAACACTGGTTAGGCCACAGCTTGAGTACTGTGTGCAGTTCTGGCAACCAAATTACAGGAAAGATGTGATTGCATGAGAGGGTGAGAAGGAGATTTACGAGGATTATTGCCAGGACTGGAAAATTTTAGCTGAGGAAAGGTTGAATAGGCTGGGGTTGTTTTCCAGAAAACATAAGAGAACATAAGAAATAGGAGCAGAAATAGGCCATTTGACCCCTCGAGCCTGTTCCGCCATTTAATAAGATCATGGCTGATCTGATCATGGACTCGGCTCCACTTTCCTACCCGCTCCCTATAAACCTTTACTCCCTTATCACCTAAAAATCTGTCTGTCTACGCCTTAAATATATTCAATGACCCAGCCTCCACAGGGCTCTGAGGCAGAGAATTATACAGATTTGCATCCCTCTGAGAAAAATTCCTCCTCATCTCCATTTTAAATGGGCGGCCCCTTATTCTGAGACTATGCTCCCTAGTTTTAGTTTCCCCTATGAGTGGAAATATACATCTGATTGCACCTTGTCGAGCCCCCTCATTATCTTATGTTTCAATAAAATCACCCCTCATTCTTCTGAACTCTGATGAGTATAGGCCCAACCTACTCAACCTAACTTCATAAGTCATCCCCTTCATCTCCGGAATCAATCTAGTGAACCTTCTCTGAACAGCCTCCAATGCAAGTATATCCTTCCTTAAATACGGAGAACAAAACTTTACGCAGTAGTCTAGGTGTGGCCTCACCAATACCCTGTAAAGTTGTAGCAGGACTTCTCTGCTTTTATACTCTCTCTCCACCTTGCAATAAAGGCCAACGTTCCATTTGCCTTCCTGATTACTTGCTATACCTGCATACTAACTTTTTGTATTTCATGCACAAGGATCCCCAGGTCCCTCTGTACTGCAGCACTTTATAATTTTTCTCCATTTAAATTATAATTTGCTTTCCTATTTTTTCTGCCAAAGTGGATAACCTCACATTTTCCCACATTGTACTCCATCTACCAAATTTTTATCCACTCACCTTAGCCTCTCTACATCCCTTTATAGATTATTTGTGTCCTCCTCACAACTTGGTTTCCCACCCATCTTTGTATCATCAGCAAACTTAGCTACATTACACTCTGTCCATTCATCTAAGTCATTGATATAGATTGTAAATAGTTGAGGCCCCAGCACTGATCCCTGCAGCACCCCACTATTTACTGTTTACCAACCGGAAAATGACCCATTTATCCCAACTCTCTGTTTTCTCTTAGCCAATCCTCTATCCATGCTAATATATTACCCCCAACCCCGTGAACTTTTATCTTGTGCAGCAACCTTTTATGTGGCACTTTATCGAATGCCTTCTGGAAATCCAAATACACCACATCCACTGGTTCCCCCTTATCCACCCTGCTCGTTACACCCTCAAAGAACTCCTGCAAATTTGTCAAACACTACTTCCCTTTCATAAAACCATGCTGACTCTACTTGATTGAATTATGCTTTTCCAAATGTTTGCTTCCAGTATTTTCCCAACGAAGATGTTAGGCTAACTGGTCTATAATTTCCTGCTTTCTCTCTGCCTCCTTTTTTTTAAATAGGGGTGTTACATTAGCATTTTTCCAATCTGCTGGGACCTCCCCAGAATCCAGGGAACTTTGGTAGGTTACAATCTGTAATGACTCGAGTCTGGTTACTGTAAACTCACAGGTGCAATCTGATCCATCTTTATTCCAGCCCGAGAGTGCATGTGTGACAAAGACATCCAGCTTATATACAGGTGACCAAGCACACATGCCACATGCGTACATAGAAACATAGAAAATAGGTGCAGGAGCAGGTCATTCGGCCCTTCAAGCCTGCACCGCCATTCAATATGATCGTGGCTGGTCATGCAACTTCAGTACCACACTCCCGATTACTCTCCATACCCCCTGATCACCTTAGCCGTAAGGGCCACATCTAACTCCCTCTTGAATATATCCAACAAACTGGACTCAACAAATTTCTGTGGTAGAGAATTCCACAGGTTCACCACTCTGGGTGAAAAGGTTTCTCCTCATCTCGGTCCTATATGGCTTACCCCTTATCCTTAGACTGCGACCCCTGGTTCTGGACTTCCCCCAACATCGGAAACATTCTTCCTGCATCTAACCTGTCCAGTCCCATCATAATTTTATGTTTCTATGCGATCTCCTCTCATTCTTATAAATTCCAGTGAGTATAAGCCTAGCCAATCCAGTCTGTCTTCATATGTCAGTCCTGCCATCCTGGGAATTAGTCTGGTGAACCTTCACTGCACTCCCTCAATAGCAAGCACATCCTTCCTCAGATTAGGAGACCAAAACTGCACACAATTTTCAAGGTGTTCTCTCACCAAGGCCTTGTACAACTGCAGTAAGACCTCCCTGCTCTTATACTCAAATTCGCTCGCTATGAAGGCCAGCATGCCATTTGCTTTCTTTACTTCCTGTTGTACCTGCATGCCTACCTTCAGTGACTGATACCAGGTCTTGTTGCACCTCATCTTTTACTAATCTGTCACCATTCAGATTATCTGCCTTCCTGTTCTTACCACCAAAGTGGATAACCTCACATTTATCCACATTATACTGCATCTGCCATGCATTTGCCCACTCACCTAACCTGTCCAAGTCACCCTGCAGCCTCTTAGCATCCTCCTCACAGCTCACACTGCCACCCGGCATAGTGTCATCTGCAAACTTGGAGATATTACATTCAATTCCTTTGTCTAAATCATTAATGTATATTGTAAATAGCTGGGGTCCCAGCACTGAATCTTGCGGTACCCCACGAGTCACTGCCTGCCGTTCTGAAAAGGACCCGTTTATTCCCACTCTTTGCTTCCTGTCTGCCAACCAGTTCTCTATCCACATCAATACATTACCCCCCCAATAGCATGTGCCTTAATTTTGCACACTAATCTCTTGTGTGGGACCTTGTCAAAGGCCTTTTGAAAGTCCACTGGTTCTCCCTTATCCACTCTACTAGTTACATCCTCAAAAAAACTCGAAGATTTGTCAAGCATGATTTCCCTTTCATAAATCCATGCTGACTTGGACCGATCATGTCACTGCTTTCCAAATGCGCTGTTATTACATTTTTAATAATTGATTCCAGCATTTTCCCCACCACCGATGTCAGGCTAACCAGTCTATAATTCACTGTTTTCACACTCCCTCCTTTTTTAAAAAGTAGGGTTACATTAGCTACCCTCCAATCCATAGGAACTGATCCAGAATTGTGAAAAATTACCACCAATGCATCTACTATTTCTAGTGCCACTTCCTTAGTCTGCATCCCAGAGTACTTATCAGGCCCCGGGGATTTATCGGCCTTCAGTCCCATCAGTTTCCCGAATACCATTTCCTAACTAATAAGGATTTCCCTCAGTTCCTCCTTCTCGCTAGACCCTCGGTTGCCTAGTATTTCTGGGAGGTTATTCGTGTCTTCCTTCCTTAGTGAAGACAGAACCAAAGTATTTGTTCAATTGGTCTGCCAGTTCCTTGTTCCCCAATTAAGAATTCACCTGATTCTGACTGCAAGCGACCTACATTAGTCTTCACCTAATCTTTATCGCTTCACATATCTATAGAAGCTTTTGGATTAATTTTTTACATTCCCTGCAAGCTTACTCTATTTTCCCTCTCCTAATTAAATCCTTTGTCCTCCTCTGCTGAATTCTAAATTTCTCCCATTCCTCAGGTTTGTTGCTTTTTCTGGCCAATTTATATGCCTCTTCCTTGGATTTAACACTATCCCTAATTTCCTTTGTTAGCCACGGTTCAGCCACCTTTTCTGTTTTATTTTTTACGCCAGACAGGGATGTACAATAGTTGTGATTCATCTATGTGATCTTTAAATGTCTGCCATTGCCTATCCACCGTCTACCCTTTAAGTGTAATTCGCGAATCTATCCGAGCCAAATCACATCTCATACCATCGAAGTTTCCTTTCTTTAAGTTCAGGATCCTCATCTCTGAATTAACTGTGTCGCTCTCCATCTTAATGAAGAATTCTACCATATTATGGTCACTCTTCCCCAAGGAGCCACGCACGACCAGATTTCTAATTAATTCCCCTCTCGTTTCGCAAGACTCAGTCTAGGATGGCCTGCTCTCTAGTTGGTTCCTCGACATATTGGTCCAGAAAACCATGCCTTATACACTCCAGGAAATCCTCCTCCACAGTATTGCTACGAGTTTAGTTAGCCCAATCAATATGTAGGTTAAAGTCACTCATGATAACTGCTGTACCCTTATTGCACGCATCCCTAATTTCCTGTTTGATGCCATCCCCAACCTCCCTACTACTGTTTGGTGGTCTGTACACAACTCCCACTAATGCTTTCTGCCCTTTGGTGTTTTGCAGCTCTACCCATATAGACTCCACATCATCCAAGCTAATGTCCTTCCTTTCTATTGCATTAACCTCCTCTTTAACCAGTAACCAATTCACCTCCTTTTCCTTCCTGTCTATCCTTCCTGAATATTGAATACCTCTGAATGTTGAGTTCCCAGCCGAGTCTCCGTAATCCCAATTACATCATATCCGTTAACAGCTACCTGCACAGTTAATTCGTCCACCTTATTACGAATGCTCCTCTCATTGAGACTCGGAGCTTTCAGGCTCGTTTTTTTTTAAACACGCTTTGTCCTTTTAGAATTATGTTGTAATGTGGCCCTTTTTGATTTTTGCCCTTGATTTCTCTGCCCTCCATTCTTGCTTTTTGCCTTCCTATCTTTTGCTTCTGCCCCTTTTTTTAATTTCCCTCTGCCTCCCTGCATAGATTCCCATCCCCCTGCCATATTAGTTTAACCCCTTCCCAACAGCATTAGCAAACACTCTGCCTAGGACATAGTTTCCGGTCCTGCCCAGATGCAAACCGTCCGGTTTGTACTGGTCCCACCTCCCCCAGAACCGGTTCCAATGGCCAAGGAATTTGAATCCCCCCTCCTTGCACCATTCCTCAAGCCATATATTCATCTGAACTATCCTGCAATTGCTACTCTGACTAGCATGTGAGATTATTATCTTTGAGATCCTACTTTTTAATTTAACTCCTAGCTCCCTAAATTCAGACCTCATCCCATTTTTTACCTATATGCACCACGACAGCTGGCTGTTCACCCTCCCCCTTCAGAATGTGCTGCAGCCGCTCCAAGACATCCTTGACCCTTGCACCAAGGAGGCAACATACCATCCTGGAGTCTCGTTTACGGCCGCAGAAACGCCTATCTCTCCCCTTACAATAAAATCCCCTATCACTATCGCTCTCCCACACTTTTTCCTGCCTTCCTGTGCAGCAGAGCCACCCCTGGTGCCATGGACTGGGCTGCTGCTGCCTTCCCCTGATGAGCCACCTCCCCCAACAGTATCCAAAACAGTATATCTGTTTTGGAGGGAGGTGATCGCAGGGGACCCCTGCACCTTCCTTCCCTTGCTCTTCCTGATGGGTCACCCTTTCCCTATCTGGCTGTGTAACCTTTGCCTACGGTGTGACCAACTCAGTAAACGTACTATTCACGACATCCTCAGCATTGCAGAGTGAATCCATGCGCAGCTCCAGTGCCACAATGTGATCTGTCAGAAGCTGCAGCTGGACATACTTCCTGCACACATAGTGGTCAGGTACACTGGAAGCGTCCCTGATTTCCCACATAGCACAGGAGGAGAATGACACAGGTCTGGGCTCTCCTGCCATGACTTAACCCTTAGATTAACTTAATTTGGCAACAATGCTAATGGTTTCCTACTGATAAGAAAAGAAGAAAAAGATCAAATACTCACCAATCCACCAGCCAATCACTTACCCACTTGGCTGTGACATCACACTTCGATTTCTTTTGACTTCCGTGTTTACCTTCTGCCCGTGCCCCTGCACCAGCAGGCTCCTTGAACTCCCGCTGGCTGCTCCTGTGGCCGCTCCCCAACAGTCGCGCCCTTTTATGGGCCGCCCCTCGAACAGCCCGATGACCAACCGACCATGGCACCCTCTGGTGTCTGGTGACCCCGAAGCATTATGTTATGTATTAATCAATGTATCCACTATCTAGGCAGCCACTTCTTTTAGGACCCTATGATACAGGGGACTTGTCTGCCTTTAGTCCCATTATTTTACTGAATACTACTACTTTAGTACCTCCACTATTGGGATGTTTTTAGTGTCTTCTACCATGAAGACCGATACAAAATATTTATACAATGTCTCTGCCATTTCCCTGTTCCCCATTATTAATTCCCCAGCCTTATCCTCTAGGGAACCAACATTTCCTTCAGCCACTCTTTTCCTTTTTATGTACCTGTGGAAACTCTTACTATCTTTTTATATTTTGTGCTAGTTTCCTTTCATAATCTATCTCCCCCTCATTTTTTTTTAGTCTTTCTTTGCTGGCTTTTAAAGGTTTCTCAATTCTCTGGCCTATCACTAGTCTTGGCCACATTATATGCCCTTGTTTTCAATTAGCCACGGATGGTTATCCCTTCTCTTACAGTCTTTCCTTCTCATTGTAATATATTTTTGTGAGAGTTATAAAGTATCTCCATAAATGTCTGCCATTGCTCATCAACCGTCCCATACTTTGATTTATTTTCCCAGTCCACTTTAGCCAACTCTACCTTCATACCTTTGTAGTCTCCTTTATTTAAGCTTAGGATACTGGTTTGAGATCTAACTTTCTTACGCTCCAACTGAATTTCAAATTCAACCATGTTATGGTCACTCATTGCTCGAGGATCCTTTACTAGGAGATTGTTTATTAATCCTATCGTATTACACAGTAAATGATCGAAGAAAGCCTGTTCCCTGGTTGGTTCTGCAATGTACTGTTAAAGGAAACTATCCCGGATACACTCTATGAACTCTACCTCAAGGCTACCCTGGTCAATTTGCTTTGTCCAATCAATATGAAGGTTAAAATCGCCCATGATTATTGCCGTTCCTTTTTTTACAAGCCTCCATTATTTCTTGATTTATAGTCCATCCAACAATGTAGCTATTGATAGGGGGCCTATAGACTACCAGTGACTTTTTCCCTTTATTATTCCTTCTCTCCACCCAAGCTGATTCTACATCTTGATCTTCTGAGCCACTATAGTTTCTCACTAATGTACTGATCTCATCCTTTATTAACAGAGCTCCCCCACCTCCTTTTCCTTTCTGTCTGTCCTTCTGACTTGTCAAACACCTCTGAATATTTAGTTCCCAGCCTTGGTCACCTTGCAACCACATCTTGGTAATGGCTATCAGATTTGTACCCATTTATATCTATTTCATAGGAGGCTGAGGGAAAATTTAATTGAGGTGTATAAAATTAATGAGCGGCCTAAGTAGAGTGGATAGGATGGACCTATTTCCTTTAGCAGAGGGGTCACTAACCAGGGGGCATAGATTTAAAGTAGTTGGTAGAAGGATTAGAGGGAAGATGAGGAAATACTTTTTCACCCAGAGGCTGGTGGTTGTCGTCCGGAACTCACTGCCTGAAAGGGTGGTAGAGGCAGAAACCCTCATCACATTTTAAAAAGTATTTGGATCTGCACTTAAAGAGCCGTGATGTACAGGGCTACGGACCAAGAGCTGGGAAATGGGATCAGGCTGGCTAGTTCTTTTCGATCGACACGGACAAGAATGGTTGAATGGCCTCCTTGTAATTTATTGTAATTTTCTCTAATTCTAAGATGTGTTGAACTTGGACTGCCATTTTGCAATTCAGTGCAAAGGCAGTCAGAATATTTTTTGATGACCAATGTGATGAAGATATAATGGGCCATAAATGGTGGTCTCTCCAATTTGCACCTGTAGAGGCCTCGGAAGTACCAGTTTTAGTCGTGCGATACGCATGCGCCTAAAACCAGCATTTGCGATCTGTCAAAATGTCCTTTGACAGATCATAACATAAGAAATAGGAGCAGGTGATGGCCCCTCGAGCCTGCTCCACCATTTTATACGATCTTGGCTGATCCGATCATGGACTCGGGTCCACTTCCCTGCTGCCACCCATAACCCCTTACTCCCTTATCGGTTAAGAAACTATCTATTTCACTCTTAAATTTATTCAATGTCCCAGCTTCCACAGCTCTGAGAGGTAGCAAATTCCACAGATTTACAACCCTCTGAGAAAAGAAATTTCTCCTCGTCTCAATTTTAAATCGCAAGCATCCCTGGGAGAAGGGTCTTTGCGGGTGGAGATTTGGGCTATTTGCCCAGCAAATGTCCTTCAAACTCTTATGCCTGGTATAAGCAGGCATAAGGCCTGTTTTTACCAGCGTGAGAGTTTTAATAGAAAAAAATAAATGTTATGACTTATTTTTATATTAAAACTCTGTCTATGAAGGTAAGTTTATTCTAAACACTATTAAAACATTTTTTTAATTTGAAAAAAATAAATATTTTTCTTAACCATTTAAGTTAATGCAATTTCTATTAATTTAAAATATAATTTTTGTTGTATTTGATTTTAGAAGTATTCTCTTGATAGTAATGAGGCTCGGAGCTCCCATTACTATGAATGAGAATATTACATTGTGATTGGTGGTCCAGACCCACATGATCCTAGGATACGCATACACTCCTGGAAGACATGGGCTCGAATGCTGGACTGTGCATCTCGGCCTGGGAGCGCAATTTTACGTTGCTCTGGGACCATCAGGTATTTTTGTTAATAAAATTTTGGTCAGAGGCATCTGCCCACAAGATTTCTTTTGACAATTTTCGGGCCAATGGTATCCAGTCGTATAATGCGTTTGTGTTAGTTGACCTTAGAACAACTGAGATGAGTCACAGGCAAAAGAACGATTTCTGATCAGTGTGCATTCTGTACCCTTATGCCCATCAGTAACTATTGCTTTGGAACCTGGGCTCCATATAGAGTAACTTCACCAATCCCCAATTCAAAACTGCACTCCCTTTTTGTGTGTGACTGCCCACCGGGAATACAAGATTGGTGAATTTACCATAAAATATATATAATACACAGACTATTTTCATGGCCATGTTAAATAGAATTACAAATTACAGCACAGAAATAGACCATTCAGTCCAACCAGTCAGTGTCTGTGTTTATGCTCCACACAAGCAAATATTTGGGGATTAAATAATTATGAAAGTCCTTAAGTTCATATGCTTTCTCCAATGAGTTTTCCTTGTTTGTTGTGAATTGTTCTTCAATTGAAGAATTTGTTTCCTTCTGATATTTTTCTATTTTCCTTTTGACAGACTGAATGCATTGACTTCATCTTCAGAAGATAAACTAGGGATGTCCAAGGAAATACGAGTCAATACGACTCAAAAAGAGGTATTTTTAAAGAAGTCTGTAAGGACATGCACTGGTTGTGATTCCAAAATCAATGGTCTCGGCCTTTTCTCAAGATAAACATTGAATTTAATTTTCTTGTGATTTTCTAATTTATTTCTTGTCTGCACCCGTCCCCCCACTTCATTATCATATTTATATATGTTTTTGCACATGTCAACCCAAATTCTGCCCTGCAGATCGCACCCTAGCATCACCCCGTGTTTTGTTCTGGGATGTGGCCATTGCTGGCAAGGCCAGCATTTATTGTCCATCCCTAATTGCCCTTGAGCAGGTGGTGGTGAGCCTCCTTCTTAAACCGCTGCAGTCCTTGCGGTGAAGGTACTTCCATCGTCCTGTTGGGGAGGGAGTTCCAGGATTTTGACCCAGCGACAATGAAGGAACAGCGATATATTTCCAAGTCAGGATGGTGTGTAACTTGGAGGGGCACTTTGTTCCAGGAAGCAATCACACCTTTTAGGTTAAGCGGTACTTTAGAGTTGGTCAATGGTCAGGGAGAGGATGATGTGACTGCGTCAGGAAGGTATGGGGAACTAGGATATAGTAATGGAGGAGCTTCAGCAAGGAGGACTGCAGGGAGGATGGGCAAACTGACCATGACACCGTGGCACAGGAGGCTATTCAAGTACTTGTGCATGAAACACAAAAGGTTAATATGCAGGTAGAGCAATTGATCAGGAAGGCCAATGGAATCTTGGCCTTTATTGCATAGGGGATGGAGTATAAAAGCAGGGAAGTCTTGCTACAGTTGTACAGGGTATTGGTGAGGGCACACCTGGAATACTGTGTGCAGCTTTGGTTTCCATATTTACGAAATATCCATATTTACAAGAAATTAGGGATGCATGCAATAAAGGTACAGCAGTTATCCTGGGCGACTTTAATCTTTGGGCTAACCAAACTGGTAGCAGTACAGTGGAGGAGGATTTCCTGGGGTATATTAGGGATGGTTTTCTAGACCACTATGTCGAGGAACCAACTAGAGGGCTGGCCATCCTAGATTGGGTGATGTGTAACGAGAAAGGACTAATTAGCAATCTTGTGCGAGGCCACTTGGGGAAGAGTAACCATTATATAATAGAATTCTTTATTAGGATGGCGAGTGACACAGTTAATTCGGAGACTAGGGTTCTGAACTTAAGGAAACGTAACTTCGATGGTATGTGATGTGAATTGGCTCGAATAGACTGGCGAATGATACTCAAAGGGTTGATGGTGGATAGGCAATGGCAAACATTTAAAGATCACATGGTTGAACTTCAACAATTGTACATCCTTGTCTGGAGTAAAAATAAAACTGGGAAGGTGGCTCAACCGTGGCTAACAAGGGAAATTAGGGATAGTGTTAAATCCAAGGAAGAGGCATATAAATTGGCCAGAAAAAGCAGCAAACCTGAGGACGGAGAAATTTTGAATTCAGCAGAGGAGGCCAAAGGGTTTAATTAGGAGGGGGAAAATAGAGTATGAGAGGAAGCTTGCTGGGAACTTAAAAACTGACTGCAAAATCTTCGATAGAAATGTGAAGAGGAAAAGATTAGGGAAGACAAACGTAGGTCCCTTGCAGTCAGAATCAGGTAAATTTATAATGGGGAACAAAGAAATGGCAGACCAATTGAAGAAAATACTTTGGTCCTGTCTTCACGAAGGAAGACACAAATAACGTTCCGGAGATTATGGGGGACCGAGGGTCTAGCGAGAAGGAGGAACTGAAGGAAATCCTTATTAGCCAGGAAATTGTGTTGGGGAAATTGATGGCATTAAAGGCTGATAAATCCCCAAGGCCTGATAGTCTTCATCCCAGAGTACTTAAGGAAGTGGCCCTAGAAATAGTGGATGCATTGGTGATCATTTTCCAACAGTCTATCGACTCTGATCAGTTCCTATGGACTGGAGGGTAGCTAATGTAACACCATTTTTTAAAAAAGGAGGGAGAGAGAAAATGGGGAATTATAGATCGTTTGGGCTGCCATCAGTAGTGGGGAAAATGTTGAAATCAATTATTAAAGATGAAATAACAGTGCATTTGGAAAGCAATGACAGGATCGGTCCAAGTCAGCATGGATTTATGAAAGGGAAATCATGCTTGACAAATCCTCTAGAATTTTTTGAGGATGTAACTAGTAGAGTGGACAAAGGAGAACCAGTGGATGTGGTGTATTTGGACTTTCAAAAGGCTTTTGACAAGGTCCCACATGAGATTGGTGTGCAAAATCAAAGCACATGGTATTGGGAGTAATGTGTTGTCATGGATAGAGAACTGGTTGGCAGTCAGGAATCAGAGAGTCGGGATAAACGAGTCCTTTTCAGAATGGCAGGCAGTGACTAGTGGGGTGCTGCAGGGCTCAGTGCTGGGACTCCAGCTATTTACAATATACTACAATGATTTAGATGAAGGAATTAAGAGTAATATCTCCAAGTTTGCACATGACACTAAGCTGGGTGGCGGTGTGAGCTGTGAGGAGGATGCTATGAGGCTGCAGAGTGACTTGGATAGGTTAGGTGAGTGGGCAAATGCATGGCAGATGAAGTATAATGTGGATAAATGTGAGGTTATCCACTTTGATGGTAAAAACAGAGAGACAGACTATTATCTGAATGGTGACAGATTAGGAAAAGGGGAGGTGCAACGAGACCTGGGTGTCATGGTACATCAGTCATTGAAGGTTGGCATGCAGGTACAGCAGGCGGTTAAGAAAGCAAATGGCATGTTGGCCTTCATAGCGAGGGGATTTGAGTACAGGGACAGGGAGGTGTTGCTACAGTTGTACAGGGCCTTGGTGAGGCCACACCTGGAGTATTGTGTACAGTTTTGGTCTCCTAACTTGAGGAAGGACATTCTTGCTGTTGAGGGAGTGCAGCGAAGATTCACCAGACTGATTCCCGGGATGGTGGGACTGACCTATCAAGAAAGACTGGATCAACTGGGCTTGTATTCACTGGAGTTCAGAAGAATGAGAGGGGACCTCATAGAAACGTTTAAAATTCTGACGGGTTTAGACAGGTTAGATGCAGGAAGAATGTTCCCAATGTTGGGGAAGTCCAGAACCAGGGGTCACAGTCTAAGGATAAGGGGTAAGCCATTTAGGACCGAGATGAGGAGAAACTTCTTCACCCAGAGAGTGGTGAACCTGTGGAATTCTCTACCACAGAAAGTAGTTGAGGCCAATTCACTAAATATATTCAAAAGGGAGTTAGATGAAGTCCTTACTAATAGGGGGATCAAGGGGTATGGCGAGAAAGCAGGAAGGGGTACTGAAGTTTCATGTTCAGCCATGAACTCATTGAATGGCGGTGCAGGCTAGAAGGGCTGAATGGCCTACTCCTGCACCTATTTTCTATGTTTCTATGTTTCTATGTATAATGTGGATAAATGTGGCAAAAACATGAAGGCAGAATTTTATCTGAATGGTGGCAGATTAGGAAAAGGGGAGGTGCAACGAGACCTGGGTGTCATGGTTCATCAGTCATTCAAGGTTGGCATGCAGGTGCAGCAGGTGGTGAAGCAGGTAAATGGCATGTTGGCCTTCATAGCTGGGGGTTTGGAGTATAGGAGCAGGGAGGTCTTGCTGCAGCTGTATAGGGCCTTGGTGAGGCCTCACCTGGAATATTGTGTTCAGTTTTGGTCTCCTAATCTGAGGAAGGATGTTCTTGCTATTGAGGGAGTGCAGCGAAGGTTCACCAGACTGATTCCTGAGATGGCAGGACTAATATATGAGGAGAGACTGGATCGACTGGGCCTGTACTCACTTGAGTTTAGAAGAATGAGAGGGGATCTGATAGAAACATATAAAATTCTGATGGACTGGACAGGTTAGATGCAGGACGAATGTTCCCGTTATTGGGGGAGTCCAGAACCAGGGGTCACAGTCTAAAGATAAGAGGTAAGCCATTTATGACCGAGATGAGGAGAAACTTCTTCACTCAGAATTGTTAACCTGTGGAATTCTCTTCCACAGAGAGTTGTTGATGCTAGTTCATTCGATATATTCAAGAGCGAGTTGGAGATGGCCCTTTTGGCTAAAGGGATCAAGGTGTATGGAGAGAAAGCAGGAAAGGGGTACTGAGGTGAATGATCAGCCATGATCATCATGAATGGTGATGTTGGCTCCAAGGGCCAAATGGCCTACTCCTGCACCTATTTTCTATGTTTCTATGAAGGATATACTTGCTTTGGAGACAGTTCAGAGAAGGTTCACTAGGTTGATTCTGGAGATGAGGGGTTTGACTTATGATGAAAAGTTGAGTAGATTGTGTGTCTACTCATTGGAATTCAGAAGAATGAGAGGTGATCTTATCGAAATGTATAAGATTATAAGGGGGCTTGATGGGTTGGATGCAGAGAGGATGGTTCCACTGTTAGGGGAGACTAGAACTAGAGGGCATAATCTTAGAATAAGGGGCCGCCCATTTAAAACTGAGATGAGGAGAAATTTCTTCTGAGGGTTGTAAATCTGTGGAATTCGCTGCCTCAGAGAGCTGTGGAAGCTGGGACATTGAATAAATTTAAGACAGAAATAGATAAGGGAATAAGGGGTTATGGAGAGCGGGCAGGGAAGTGAACCTGAGTCCATGATCGGATCAGCCATGATCATATTAAATGATGGAGCAGGCTTGAGGGGCCGTATGGCCTACTCCTGCTCCTATTTCTAATGTTCTTGTGTTCTAAGTATGAGGAGTAAAAAGGAATGTGGCAGTGGTAGGTGACAGTATAGTCGGGGATAGATACTGTTCTCTGCAGCTGTGACAGGCAGTACTAAAGGTTGAGTTGCCTGCCGAGTGCCAGGGTTAAGGATATCTCCTCATGCCTGGAGAAGAACTTGGAGTGGGAGGGTGAGGATCCAGTTCTCGTGGTCCACATAGGAACCATCAACATGGGTAGAAGAAGGCTCTGCTGAGCAAGTTTGAGGAATTAGGGCCAAATGAAAAAGCATAGGGACAAACAGATTAGAGTTTGAAATATGTGGTTCGAAGCGTGGTGTAGGAGAAAGGGGTTTCAGTTCATGGGGCACTGGCACCAGTACTGGGGAAAGAGGGAGCTGCTCTGTTGGAACGGGCTCCACTTAAACTGGGGTGGGATCACTGTCCTGGTGAATTGAATAATTAGGACAGTAGACAGGGCTTTAAACCAATGATGGGGTTTGGGGGTGGTGGGGGAGAGGTTTCAGGAAAGAGTAAATATAAAAGCAGCAAGAGAAATATCAATGCTCGAGAGCAGAGTAGAGTTTGGGATAAAAGCAGAGTGGAGCAGGAAGGCACAGAGTGAAGATAATAGAGCATCAATGACTACGGTGACATCAGGGAAAAATAGAAAAAAGTCAAGGCACTATCGATGAATGTGCGAAGCATTCACAAAAAAATGAATTAATAGCACAAATAGAAATTAATAGGTTTGGGAGACATGGTTGCAAAGTGACCAAGGTTGGGAACTAAATATTCCAGGATACTTAACCTTTAATCGAGATCGGCCTGATAATAAAAGATGGGATAAAGACCGTAGAAAGAAAGGATCTTGCCTCGGAAAATCAAGAAATAGGATCAGTTTGGTTGGAGCTCAGAAACAGCAAGGGACAGAAAACATTGGTGAGAGTTATTTATAAGCCCCCTCAAACAGTAGTTGTACTGTAGGGCAGAGTATAAATCAGGAAATTCGAGGTGCAAGTATCAACAGTAATACAGTAATCATGGGGGACTTTAATCTACATATAGACTGGGCAAACCAAATTTGCAGAAATAGTATGGAAGACGAATTCATGGAATGTTTTCTAGATCGGTATATTAAGGAACCAACTAAGGAACAGGCTATTTGAGATCTAGTATTGTGCAATGAGAAAGGGTTAATTTATAACCTTGTAGTAAAAGGGCCTTTAGGAAAGAGTGACCCAGAGTTTTATACTAAATCTGAAACTAGGCTCTTAAATCTAAACAAAAGAAACTATGTAGGTATGAGGGGCGAGTTGGCTAAGGTAGATTGGGAAACCATATTAAAAGGTATTATGGTAGACAAGCAATGGCTAATATTTAAAGAATTAATACATAATTTACAGCAAATATTGATTCCTTTAAAGGCACAAAAATCCTATTGGAAAAGTGGTCCAACCGTGGCTAACAAGAGAAGTTAAAGATAGTATTAGACCAAAGGAAGAGGCTTATACTTTTACCAAAGAGTAGTAAGCCTGAGGATTTTAGAATTCAGCAAAGGAGGACCAAGAAATTGAGAAGGAAAGAGAAAAAAGTATATGAATAAATTAGCAAGAGACAAAAACAGATAGTAAATGTTTCTGTAGGTATGTAAATAGGAAGAGATCAGTGAAAGTAAACGTAGGCCCATTAGAGGCAGAGACAGCAGAAATTATAATGGGCAATAAGGAAATGGCAGAGCTATTAACAAATACTTTGTATCTGTCTTTACAGTAGAACACACAAAAAACATTCTGGAAATAGCGAAAGTGAGGAATTTAAAGAAATCAGTATAAGTAAAGATAGGGCCGTAAATTCCGGTCTCGCTGGGTCTGTACGAAGTGCGGCCCCGCACAGACCCGGCAAGGCCTCACAAAAGCCGTTTGTTTTCTAGATTTCTCTAAACTGATCCTCTGCATTCCTGGACATTCACACGAGAGAGTTTGGGCTATTTGCCCAACGAATGTCCTTCAAACTTTTACACCTGGTAAAAGCAGGTGCAAAAGCTTACTTTTATCAGCGTAAGAGTTTTAAAACACACAAAAATTACATTTAAACATTCATTTTTACATTAACAACCCTGTCCATTAAGGTAAGTTTATTTTATAGTGATTAGTGGTCCAGGCCCACATGACTCCAGCATACGTACCTGAAAGACATCCTCCCATGCGCTGCGCAGCGAATCTAAGCCTCCGACCGGGATCTCTACATTCCTCCGGGACCACCAGGTACTTTCGTAGATTTTTTTCGGATCGGAGGGGTTTGTACGAAGGAAGCCTTCGACCACAATTTTCCCCCGTAAAAGGGAAGAAATAGGGTAGATAGTGAGAAACTATTCCTGCTGGTTGGGGAGTCTAGGACTAGGGGTCATAGACTACAAATTAGAGCCAGACCTTTCAGGAATGAAATTAAGAAACACTTCTACACAAAGAGTGGTAGAAGTTTGGAACCTCTTCTGCAAATGACAATTGATGCTAGATCTTGATGTTAGCTTTAAATTTGAGATTGATACGTTTTTGTTAACCAAAGGTATGCAAGGGTATGGGCCAAAGGTGGTATATGGAGGTAGGTCGCAGATCAGCCATGATCTCATTGAATGGCGGAACAGGCTCAAGGAGAGAAATGGCCTTCCAATATTCCTTTTTCCCCAGGTATGATGGCAGTTAAGTTACAACCATCCTACCTTGTAGCAGTAGTATTCCTTGACCAACTGATTGCAGGAAATAAGCTTGATGGTGACTTGATAGTTGGATTTCTTCCATCATCCTTTTGCTGTTATGAAATACATGATCCCACCTATTAATAGGAGAGACTAGCCCAGCAGAGAAATACTGGCATTATAGCCCATCCTATCAATCTATAGCACTGCACATTGGCATACTGCCATATTACAACAACAATCTCCATTTATATATCGCCTTTAATGTAGTAAAATGCTCCATGGTGCTTCACAGGAAAAATTTGACATGAGCCACATGAGGTATTGGGACCAGTGACCAAAAGCTTGGTCAAAGTGGTAGGTTTCAAGGAGCATCTTGAAAGAGGAGAGGTGGAGAGGCTTTGGGAGGGAATTCTGGAGCATAGAGCTTAGACAACTGAAGGCACAGCCGCCAGTGCAGGGGCAAAGGGAATCGTGGATGCATAAGAGGCCAGAATTAGAGGACAGCAGAGTTCTGAGAGTCATAGCACTGGAGGAAATTCAAGATTGTGAGGGGTGAGGCCATGATAGGATTTGAACACAAGGATGACAATTTTAAATTTGAGGCGTTGCCGGACCGAACATAGACGTGATGAGTGAACGGGACTTCGGGCGAGTCAGGGTACGGGCAGCAGAGCTTTTACATCACCATATCAATTGTTGATTGGTTCGTTAATGTTTTGACAGAGCTCACTGTTTGATGTTTTAGTAATCATTTACATATTTCTAAATGGGGACTGTTTGTTGAAACAACACAAACTTTGAGTGTATATTGGTTCATAATTTTAGACTTTTTCTTGATAACTCTGCACTATTTTATTCTTGTGAACAGAATGAAGGACAGCTAGCCAGCATGAAAGAGACTTCACATTGATTACTTTGGATAAGTGAAACCATCTTTTCATTTAAAAATAAAATGGAACTTGAGTACCAGAGAAAAGGAGTCTTGTTTCAGAAGTAAATGATGAACTACTATATTGTGTTCTGAATACCAATAATGATCATGCATGTCTCATTTTCGTTCATGTGAGTGTTAAAATATTATGCATGCACTGTTATTTCTGTATTATTAGACTAATGCTCAAATACAAGAATAAATGAGTATTAAGCAATATAAAATTTTTTGTATTGATTTCAAATAAATTGTTTACAAAATAGATTAAAAAATTAACCTGTTGGAACTGTGGAAAGTTGGAATGCACCTCTATAACTATAACCAGCTTTGTGGCAAAAGACTTATCCCAACCATATTATCAAGGAGGCACCAAGCACTTTCCAACAGGGATAGATGAAGAATCTGATGGAAATTTGCCCCTGATTATTGTTGCACAGATCTTTTAGATGATTTCAAAACCGCATTGTGTATTAGAAACATAGAAACATAGAAAATAGGTGCAGTAGGCCATTCGGCCCTTCTAGCCTGCACCGCCATTCAATGAGTTCATGGCTGAACATGCAACTTCAGTACCCCATTCCTGCTTTCTCACCATACCCCTTGATTCCCCTAGTAGTAAGGACTTCATCTAACTCCTTTTTGAATATATTTAGTGAATTGGCCTCAACAACTTTCTGTGGTAGAGAATTCCACAGGTTCACCACTCTCTGGGTGAAGAAATTCCTCCTCATCTCGGTCCTAAATGGCTTCCCCCTTATCCTTAGACTGTGTCCCCTGGTTCTGGACTTCCCCAACATTGGGAACATTCTTCCTGCATCTAACCTGTCTAACCCCGTCAGAATTTTAAACGTTTCTATGAGGTCCCCTCTCATTCTTCTGAACTCCAGTGAATACAAGCCCAGTTGATCCAGTCTTTCTTGATAGGTCAGTCCCGCCATCCCGGGAATCAGTCTGGTGAACCTTCGCTGCACTCCCTCAATAGCAAGAATGTCCTTCCTCAGGTTAGGAGACCAAAACGGTACACAATACTCCAGGTGTGGCCTCACCAAGGCCCTGTACAATTGTAGCAACACCTCCCTGCCCTTGTACTCAAATCCCCTCGCTATGAAGGCCAACATGCCATTTGCTTTCTTAACCGCCTGCTGTACCTGCATGCCAACCTTCAATGACTGATGTACCATGACACCCAGGTCTCTTTGCACCTGCCCTTTTCCTAATCTGTCACCATTCAGATAATAGTCTGTCTCTCTGTTTTTACCACCAAAGTGGATAACCTCACATTTATCCACATTATACTTCATCTGCCATGCATTTGCCCACTCACCTAACCTATCCAAGTCGCTCTGCAGCCTCATAGAATCCTCCTTGCAGCTCACACTGCCACCCAACTTAGTGTCATCCGCAAATTTGGAGATACTACATTTAATCCCCTTGTCTAAATCATTAATGTACAGTGTAAACAGCTGGGGCCCCAGCACAGAACCTTGCGGTACCCCACTAGTCACTGCCTGCCATTCTGAAAAGTACCCATTTACTCCTACTCTTTGCTTCCTGTCTGACAACCAGTTCTCAATCCATGTCAGCACACTACCCCCAATCCCATGTGCTTTAACTTTGCACATTAATCTCTTGTGTGGGACCTTGTCGAAAGCCTTCTGAAAGTCCAAATATACCACATCAACTGGTTCTCCCTTGTCCACTCTACTGGAAACATCCTCAAAAAATTCCAGAAGATTTGTCAAGCATGATTTCCCTTTCACAAATCCATGCTGACTTGGACCTATCATATTACCTCTTTCCAAATGCACTGCGATGACATCCTTAATAATTGATTCCATCATTTTACCCACTACCGATGTCAGGCTGACCGGTCTGTAATTCCCTGTTTTCTCTCTCCCTCCTTTTTTAAAAAGTGGGGTTACATTGGCTACCCTCCATAGGAACTGATCCAGAGTCAATGGAATGTTGGAAAATGACTGTCAATGCATCCACTATTTCCAAGGCCACCTCCTTAAGTACTCTGGGATGCAGTCCATCAGGCCCTGGGGATTTATCGGCCTTCAATCCCATCAATTTCCCCAACACAATTTCCCGACTAATAAGGATTTCCCTCAGTTCCTCCTCCTTACTAGACCCTCCGACCCCTTTTATATCCGGAAGGTTGTTTGTGTCCTCCTCAGTGAATACCGAACCAAAGTACTTGTTCAATTGGTCCGCCATTTCTTTGTTCCCCGTTATGACTTCCCCTGATTCTGACTGCAGGGGACCTACGTTTGTCTTTACTAACCTTTTTCTCTTTACATATCTATAGAAACTTTTGCAATCCGTCTTAATGTTCCCTGCAAGCTTCTTCTCGTACTCCATTTTCCCTGCCCTAATCAAACCCTTTGTCCTCCTCTGCTGAGTTCTAAATTTCTCCCAGTCCCCGGGTTCTCTGCTATTTCTGGCCAATTTGTATGCCACTTCCTTGGCTTTAATGCTATCCCTGATTTCCCTTGATAGCCACGGTTGAGCCACCTTCCCTTTTTTATTTTTACGACAGACAGGAATGTACAATTGTTGTAGTTCATCCATGCGGTCTCTAAATGTCTGCCATTGCCCATCCACAGTCAACCCCTTCAGTATCATTCGCCAATCTATCCTAGCCAATTCACGCCTCATACCTTCAAAGTTACCCTTCTTTAAGTTCTGGACCATGGTCTCTGAATTAACTGTTTCATTCTCCATCCTAATGCAGAATTCCACCATATTATGGTCACTCTTCCCCAAGGGGCCTCGCACAACGAGATTGCTAATTAATCCTCTCTCATTACACAACACCCAGTCTAAGATGGCCTCCCCCCTAGTTGGTTCCTCGACATATTGGTCTAAAAAACCATCCCTTATGCACTCCAGGAAATCCTCCTCTACCATATTGCTTCCAGTTTGGTTAACCCAATCTATGTGCATATTAAAGTCACCCATTATAACTGCTGCACCTTTATTGCACGCACCCCTAATTTCATATTTGATGCCCTCCCCAACATCACTACTACTGTTTGGAGGTCTGTACACAACTCCCACTAACGTTTTTTGTCCTTTGGTATTCTGCAGCTCTACCCATATAGATTCCACATCATCCAAGCTAATGTCCTTCCGAACTATTGCCTTAATTTGCTCCTTAACCAGCAATGCTACCCCACCTCCTTTTCCTTTTATTCTATCTTTCCTGAATGTTGAATACCCCTGGATGTTGAGTTCCCAGCCCTGATCATCCTGGAGCCACGTCTCCGTAATCCCAATCACATCATATTTGTTAACATCTATTTGCACAGTTAATTCATCCACTTTATTGCGGATACTCCTTGCATTAAGACACAAAGCCTTCAGGCTTGTTCTTTTAACACCCTTTGTCCTTTTAGAATTTTGCTGTACAGTGGCCCTTTTTGTTCTTTGCCTTGGGTTTCTCTGCCCTCCACTTTTCCTCATCTCCTTTCTGTCTTTTGCTTTTGCCTCCTTTTTGTTTCCCTCTGTCTCCCTGCATTTGGTGAGGTGCCCTGACTTGAATCCATGAGAAGGGGAGAAAGTGCCTTGTCCAGTCTCTGCTAACCCACAATCATGATTCCTGTAATGCTATGTGTCACTTTGATCATTTTGAATTCCCATGATTCAATGTGATGGTCATACATTTTAACTAGTATAGGGAGTGGTGAAAGTATAAGGAATTTATACTTATTAGTAACTGCTTCTTAATGCAATGTGTGAAACAGAGATTGGGTGCAGGCTGGAGGTTTAGACCTGGATTTTCAATGGGATTGTGCCTCTATCAGGGAAGAACTTCTGTCCACGCTAGAGATGCTCCTTGATGCCATCTAAATTTCCAACCTCCACCAGTAAATTGCATAAAAATGAGCCAAGAGTTTCTGCAGTAAACATTGGAAAAGGTAACTGTGAGCAACCTGAAATATTTCTGAGATTGCTGGAGGTTGTGCACAGCCTTATTGACCATTACTCCTCCTAGAGCCCCTCCCCCTTCCTTTCTGGTGCCTAATTAGCCCTTAATATTTAAATGTATATTGGAACTGACTAGTAACCTGGAATTGGATAAATACAAGAGTTCTGGTGGTCATTATAGGTTCTATTTATATTTCAATTAAAACTACTAAAATTGAGCTGCAAACCATTAGAAAGCTTTGGAGCTATGAGCAGTATCTGAGCTGGAAATCAAACTTAAGGTATGGAATTTTTAAGAGGACAGTCTCGAGGGATGAGTAACCTAGCAAAATCTCGACCATGTTGGCTGAGTAATGATGTCAAAAATAAAATCACATTGAGCTAACAGTCATCCAAGACTTGGTTCATGATAACAAATGATTATTGTAAAAAAAACAATAGGAATACAGATTATAGCTCACATGAGTTCCAAATAAATTTGACTAGTTAATTACTGGCCCAGAAATCCCGATCGAGGCCTTCCTGTGGGCAAACTACTGAAAAAAGGAAAAAAAAATGCGCACTTAACTGAAGGTGCTGTCCCGCTCGAACTTCCGATCCTGAGACCTTCACTCCCTACGCATCGGAGCACATGCACGTTGGGACGTCCGTATGCTGGAGCTGGAGTGGGCAGCCAATCAAAGTACAGTATTTTCTCATTATAATAATGGAAACTCCGTAAGTCGGAGTTTCCATTATTATGAATGAGAAAACCCCCCCAAACACACACAACACTAAAAAAAAATAGAAAAATACTTTACATATTTAAGATTCATTTAAATTAAATTTCTTTTTTAAAAAGTCGGGAAAATATATATTGTTTTTTTAATTGTCTTAAAATAAACTTATAGTAGTGAGGAGGGTTTTTAACAACAAAATATGTTTTCATGTGTTTATTTAATTTTTAATGTTTATGCATGTTTTTAAACACTTGCGCCTGTAAAAGTAGGCTATACGCCTGCTTTTTCAGGTGCAAGATTTTTTAGGACACAGGATGTGTAAATATTGCAAATCTTACCCTTGCAAATGTCCTCGCTCCCGATATGCACGAGATCTGTCAAGCCAGAAACTTGACAGATCGGAAAAGCCGGTTTTCAGCGCATGTGCATTGCGCACTGAAAATCGGCTTTTCCGATGCCTTCCCGGGTCCGTAGAAACTTCTTACGGACCTGGGACATCGGAATTTCAGGCTCACTGTACTAAAGGTCAAATATGCCCTTTTAAAGGACTGTTCAAAGGCATGGTTAAATTAGTTCACAAATTAAGGCTGGGCACATTTCCACATTTATTCCATTTAGCTTGAGAGCCTATAACCTTTTAAAGCTCAGTAAGAAATTTGAAGTCGGATGTGATGTGCCCTGGAATCAAGGAAATCGGTTAGGCTACAGAGTAAAAGTATTTACAAGTTCATAAATAAAGGAGGTATCTCTGATTTTTATTTTATATATTTGTTTTTGAAATGTGGATGACGCTGGCAAGCCTGCATTTATTGCCCATCCCTTGTTGCCTTGAAGTGGTAGTGGCAGGCCTTCTCTTTGAACTGATAGTCTTTGTGGTGGTCGTGCTCCCATAGTTGTGTTAGAAAGGAAATTCCAAGCTTTGACACAGTGATGAAGGAACAATTGTGTACATCTAATTCAAAATGGTGCATGATGTGGAGGAAACTTGTCGATGCTTTTCCTTGCTCTTGTCTTGGTAGAGTTTGCAGGGGAGGGAGGTGCTGTCAAAGTAAACTTTGTGTTTTTGCTACAATGTATCCTGTGGATCATACATACTGTAGCTCCATTATGCCAACGATGGTGTGAATATTTAATCCAGTAATGTGCACCAATGATACAAACGGTACTGTCTTAGAGGGTGTGCAGCTTCTTATGTTGTGGATGCAACTATCAAGCAAGTGCTGAGTATAACGATTTGCCTTTATATAGCACCTTTAGCAAAAACATCCCAAGGCACTTCACAAAAGCATTTTCAAACAGAATTTGATGCCGAGCCACATTGAGAGATATTAGGGCAGTTGATTAAAAGCTTGGTCAAAGAGGTATGTTTTTAGGAGCGACTTAAAGTGACTGGGTGAAGAGCTTTAGGGAGAGAATTCCAGCACTTAGAGCCTAGGCCGCATAAGGCACGGCTGCCAGTGGTGGAACGATGAAAATCAGAAATACGCAAAAGGCCAGATTGGTAGGAGTGGAGCAATCTTGGAGGGTTGTAAGACTTGAGTTTAGAGATGGGGCAGGGCAAAGCCATAGAGGGATTTGAAAATGAGGATTTTAATTTTAAAATCCAGGTTTTGCTGGACCAGAAGCCAATATCAAAAGGGTGATGGATGAAGTGGACTGGGTGTGAGTGAGGATGTGGGTAGAGTTTCAGATGAGCTCCATTTTATTTAGGGTGGAAGATAGAAGACCAGCATTGAAATAATCCAGTCTAGAGTTAATGAGGCGTGGATGAGGGTTTCAGCAGCAGATGAACTGAGGCATTGGTGGAGACAGGCAATATTGTGGAAGTTGAAGTGGGTGATCGACATGTTGAAGGATGAGAAGGGATTGTTTACCATGGTCATAGTCACATAGGATAGCAGTTGTGACTGATGAGGGCCAGTTCAGCACTGTGGCAGGGCCGGATACCTGATTGGGGGTTTCAGACTTGGAAATTGGGAAAGTTGGGCACAAATTTGGGAAGCAACATGTTCAAGGACATTCGAGAGGTGTTAAGGGTGCTAAAGATACTTTGTGCTAATGTAAGCTTAAAACGAGCTTAGCTTTGTAGGCCATGCCAGTACAGATAGAATGACATCTTGAAGTCTATTTGTCTTTGCAGCTGCACAGGAAACAGGAGGATTTGACATGTTTATGATGGTTAGATGCCTGTAAGCTCTATATAATGGGGAGGAGTATATAAATAAGACAAACATCATTCTATTATGGCCTTGCAATAGGTTATTATATATTATGTACCTTTCAAGTTAAAGAATTATAGCTCCAATAAATGAAAAACCATTTTCTGGGAACTTAGCCTGTTTGTGTTGGGAGATATTTAATGTGGAATTGATGGGGATACTGGAAGGAAGGGTCCGTAAGCCCTTTGCATCATCTCTCCCTCGCCCTGATTAAGTGAAATGATACCCAGGACAGTCCCGATATGGGGTATTGAACCGAATATAGTGGGGTTTACATGTGCAGCTGTGATGTCAGAAACCCAAGTATTGGTAGCTTGTGGATTCGCGCTGGAATCAGACTCACCCCTCAGTAGTATGAATGTGCAGAGGTGGGGATTAGACCAGATAAATTATGTTTATCTACAGATAGGCACCTATTGCTTCACCACTTGTGCTAAATCATACCAACATGGGCAGGATGAATGTCCAATAGATTATCCTACCTTTAGCTTTAAACCCACACAAACGGTCTGAATAAGCAGCAAAGCCCTCCTACCTGTAATAATTCACATTACTGAACTAAGAGTGAACTTTTCAATGCAAGCAGAAGCCCTGAGAGTAGTGGTTAACTTTGGACATCCAATTTCACCCTTATCCCTAAATCTTCAAGCCATTAAAGAAAGACCTTCAACTTCACAAGTACACTTGGTTCAGTTGCAGCAAAGCAATGATAGAACGCAGAGAGATTATGGCCCTAGGGAGTACCAGCTGGTGGGAAACCACATATAACGTGAGACAACACCCATTGTATCGAATGATTTATATGGCAATCTTACCTATCCAAATTATGATTGTCATTTATCTTCGTGATTATGATGTGCTATCTGGGGATGTAATATATAAAGTTTCTAGGCGCGCTATGACTATGCATAGCTTAGATTTACAGTAATGCTTGTCAAAGTGGATTAGGGAAGTCGACGAATCAATATTTAAAACATTTCATCCTTGAGGTGGGGCTTGTAAGAAAGACTGGTATTAGTGATTCGTATATATATTCAATTTGTAGTCATTGACCAAATTAATCTTGCCCATGATTCTCTGTGGGCATGGGAATGTTAGAGGATGCTCCACGCAAAAAAGCAGTTTTGACGAGGCTTGAATAACAAGTAGCCACGTGCTGCGAGTCTAGGTCAATTTCTTATAATAAAGCAACACTAACAGGATAAAGGAGCTCAAATAAGGCAGATTCCGAGGAGATGAAGGAATTTGTAAACAATTTAACATGGACAAAGTAGGGTTGATGACCACTCCTGCCTTCAATAATTTTCCAAGATACCAGCTCTGGTTTGAGTGACGACTGGTATTTTGTTCATTGGTATCAGTTAACAAGGTGATTTTGTTAAAAGACCCTGGCCAATGAACCTTCGATAAGAAATTGGTTAAAGCAACGATACGCAAAGGATACCTTCGCACAGACGACGTCACCTCTGTCCGGAAATTTCCAGAGATCAGAGACTGAGAGCTTTTGTTCAGCTATTGCCTTTTGTTAAGTATACTACTACTGTAAGTTTAATACATCTTTATCTATTGCTCAAAACATGGACAAGACACCATTAGACAGCCTAAGAACCTTTTAAAAAGCTGTACAAACTGGCACCCCAGATGGGACCAAGACAAAGCAGTTCGTATTGTGTAATAGATCGGTTGCCACACTCGAGGAAGGATTAACCACTAGTGGGGAATGCCCGTGGATTGTGTGCTAATAGTTTTGATTTTCGAGGTTTGTGAAGAAAATGGCCAGTAAGAGTTTGGTTAACGCGTATAAGACAAATTAGGCAAAGGTACCTGTGAGGATGAAGTACAGTTATTAGTGATGGAATGTTTAACTAAAGGAGACAGAGTCCCCTTTGAAGAATTTATTCAGGAACGTGAGAGTTTAAAAATTTTAAAGATAAGACTATGAGACTACTTGCCTATGCGGTATCTTATTGTGCTCAGAGAGATGCTGAGTACTGTAAGAAACAAAGTAAAGAGATAGAAGAGCTAAAAGAAAAAGTCAGGAGTTAGACTTAAAGGAACAGCAAGAACTGGAGGTGGAGGACCTAAAAGGAAAGCAAGTTCAGGAGGTGGGAGATTTGAAACGGCGAATTACCGACTTAAAGAGCCAGACCTCTCGAGCTGCGGTAGTTCTGCAACAGAGTGTGTGTGCGATCCAGGCAGGGAGCGCTATGCATGAACTAAAATAAACTAAGCAAGCATTACATTCTTGTGCGATCTACTAGATGCCAGAGGCGCCCTAAGGGAAGCTCTCCAGCGCCTTTAGAGAGACGGATCACACTCCGTGTAGGTTGAAGATATAGGAACTAGATGGGAAAGCTAGAAACATGGGAGGCTGTTGTAGCTGCCGTCACTGCCAGATCATATGTTTCAGCATTAGGGGCATCGGGCAGAGGTGAAGTGATAGACTGGGATGCCCTGGAAGGAAAGGCATATCAGCACAGCCGGCAGGATGGTTGGGGAGATCCCGGAGTGTGACTCAACAATAGTAAAGGACAGGCCTCTGAGTGTCATAGTTAGCACCCAGGCCTATAATGACAAAGGGGAGGATCCCTCTTCCGAGAAGCGCTCCGTTCCCCTCAATGCTTCCGAATTACAGGCTTGTGTTAATGAGTTAGGCCCTATAACACTATCTGACTGCCCCATCGATGTGAAGGTTCGATGGGACGCCTGGAGGACACAACGAATGCTGATTTGAAACGCGTCCTCCTCGCCAACCCTAAGATACGGCAAAATCTTCCGTTTCTGGTTTATAATATCGACACGACCTCAAAAGAGGTCATGGAGTCCATTCAGGAACAGTTAGGCATTAAAAGCATGGATATGGCCAATAAATTTCATCAAAACACACGGGGACCAGTAGAATCACCCATATATTCAAGAAGGAGTTAGATATAGCCCTTACGGCTAAAGGGATCAAGGGGTATGGAGAGAAAGCAGGAAAGGGGTACTGAGGTGAATGATCAGCCATGATCTTATTGAATGGTGGTGCAGGCTCGAAGGGCCGAATGGCCTACTCCACCTATTTTCTATGTTTTTATGTTTGTAGGGATAGGCTCTACGTGGTTTATACTGGAACACAAGGGGTTGCCTGTGACTCTGAAGAGGAAGGGATGGACCAGTGGCTGTTCAAGAAACAATTCTTGAATGGTTTACAGAACTCATCGAATGGGACACAATCTCAGCCGAGACTCAGTGGGCTGAGCTGTTTCAGACCACCAATCATGCATAGACTTTTGCCAGGGAGGAGTGTAGACCGAAAAATCCTATTGGTGTGGTAGACCGGCCAGCATTTAGGCCCTCTGCACCTCCTATTCCGCATTGATTCGAGTGAAATTGTTACAACCGTGGGATACCTGGACACCAGTCTAAAAACCTCAACAACAGGGCCAACGGTACCCGCCCTTTCGAGGAAATCCACCCTCGTACGTGACAAAACCCGCTAATCCTCTGGAGACCAAGGTAGATCAATGGCCGGAGAAATGAGTAAATGAATAGCCATATTAAACACCCACTTGGTCACAAGGGCCAATCCAGTGGCGACCGTTTCGCATCCGTCTGGGAAACAGCCACAGGGATCCCAGGCGATGTCACAATGAAGGGGACAGGCCCCCTCGTGATCAGAAGTGGGGTTCCGATGTGATTTTAACAGGCGACCAGAAATTATGATTGTTTTACGGGGACGGGAAGAGGGTGGGGGGAACAACAAATTATGCTTATTGATATCGGCTCATCCGTTACCATCATCCATACCCCACACCCTGAACGCCATGCTGCGGCGGGCAAAGGCTGCTTAACGTTACGAGGCTTTGATGGGAGGGCAACCTCTGCTCTTAAGGGAGAAATGATAACTTTGTGCGTGAACGGGATTGATTTGACTGTTGATGACCCTGTCATGGTGACAACTCCTGACAGGAGGGGTATATTGGGAAGTGATGTTTTGGAAGGGTACGGGCCAATTATTGATTACAATCTTTGGATTGGGACAGGAGGTAGTGAACTGGTCAAAATATCGGATGCCCACTCCGTATTTGCGATTAAGAGGACTTGTCTGTACGAGATGCCAGATCACCCAGATGAGCAGGTCAGAGTATTATTTCAAATGCACTCACCCGCATTCACCACTAGCGAGCATGATTGCGGTTGAATGGAGGGTGAGGAGATGAATAATGGCCGTCCCCCACTCCTTTGTTAAACAGTACCCAATTCCCAAAGAAAGTCATCCCTATATTCGAGATGTCATCGAATCCCTTTTACAACAAGGCATTCTGAGAACTGCCACTTTCATGACCAATTCACAGGCTTGGCCAATTCGGAAGCCGGACGATAGCTTGAGGCTCACTATTGATTACCAAAGCCTTAACAAGGTTACGCCTATGTTAAGGATGCTCCAACTTTACTTTCAGAACTCCCAAAAGGCTTTAAATACTACTCCACGATAGACATTGCAAACGGCAATGTCTATCGTGGAGTATTCCTGTTAGAACAGAGGATCAATATAAATTTGCTTTCACCTTTGAGGACCAGAGTAACACGGGGACGTGCCTACCCAAGGCTTCCACAATGCCCCCACCATCTTCCATACCAGAATGACACGGATTCTGATAGCTTTTTCTAAGCCCCAGTGCCTGCTTCTGTATGTCGCTGATTTGTTACTGGCGACCAGGTGTAGTGTATGCAGGCACCTTTTGGTAATGACTCCACGAGGCAGGGTATGGTATTTAAACTGTGTAGACTGTACTCCTTTATTTGCAGCTCCTTGAGTGAGGACACCAAGCTGTGAGCTCCCTTTTATATTGGGTTACCCGCAGTGTGTAGGTAATCCTTTGGTCTCAAGCAGCAGCATCCTCTGGTGTACAGTAAGGTGTGTACAGTGTAAGGTACATTCAGTGTTACAGACATCATATAACAATACAAGCATGCATACATAACAACACTCCCCCTAAGCATTTTTGAAGTCCTTATTGTAATGACCTGGGAGGTGATCAGTAGTGGGCTATGGGAGGTTGTGGTGAGGGTTGTGTGGGGGCCAGGTGTGATCCCTGTACTTGAGACTGGCCTCATACATTCCTCCCTCCCCACCCTCACACACAGACCATGTGGGTGCTACTGTTGTGGGATCTCTCAGTGGGGTAGTCATTGCAGCAGTGGGTAGGGTGCATACTCTGTGATGTGGGTAGTTGTGTGGTGGTGGGCAGGGCCACAGGACTGTCTGGGCACCTTTTTCTCCAATTGGAGTTTCTGGCCATCTCGGTTTGCCAGGAAAGCTGGAGGGTATTGGCCTCTCGCTCCTGGTGTTGGCCCTTGTGACCAGGGAAGTGTAGGGCTGGTCTGGGGCAGGTTGCCAGTGGTGGTGGCTGTGCTGCCCATTGACACAAATTGCTCTCTGACGACATCACAGTCACCCTGCAGAAAGCAATTCAAGTGAGCCAGGCCTACATGGCTTTGGTCGGTGACTCCAGACGAATACTAACCCAGGACTCTAAACCGGCGAGTGAAGTGCACCGCATGGCTACTTCTAAAGGCAGAAATGCTGCCGCGAGTCACGCAACCTAAGTCCGTCACATGGGACAAACCAGATGGCCCCATGCTGGTGCTGTGGAGGAAACCACAGGGCCCACCAAGGCCCACCTGACAAAAACAAGATAGACATCATCCAACGGCTCCCGCTTCCTGTGTCCAGACAGTGCTACGATCGTTTTTGGGAATAGTGGGATACCAGCATAATTTTATTCCCGGATTTGCAGAACTTGCAAAGCCCCTCTATGAACTGTTGAAAGGAAAGGAGGATCAAGTCTCCTCCCTATGGGGGCCAGATCACACCGCCGCAGTTGAGAAATTGAAACAAGCTGTTATGCAGACTACATGTCGCCTGACCCGATACAACCATTCCATCTCGAGGCCGCATCTACTGACCATAGTCTGACTGTGGTCTTATGTCAAGAATGATCAGATAGGTTATAACCTGTAGCCTATGCTTCACAGGTTTTGCAGGGGCCAGAAACAATATATTCAGCCTTTGAGCACCACCTATTGGTGACATTCTGGGCCACTCAACACTTTACCTACATCATAGGCTTCCAGAGGGTTATCTTGCATTCCCCTCACACCCCACTGAACCTCTTTATCAAACCAAGCGATTGTTTGATCTAATCCCAATGCATTAGTAAATGGACTTTGTAACTATTAAAACGGGACATTGATATAACCTCCAAACAGACTACTCTTTTACCATAGATACTTGCATAAGAGGGACACCCTCACAAGTTTCCACTGCCCTTAATAGACTTTAATTCCCATCCTGTTTTGCGATCGCCAATAGGAGGAGCCTCTGAAGTATACATGGATGGTTCCTCCTATCACATACAGGGCTCACCCCATATCAGTTGTGCTGTGGTCCTCCCTGAAAAAACTCTCAAGTTTAAAAGTAACAAACATTCAAGCCAATATGCAGAGATTTTGGCCCTCCTCATTATCATTCAAGAAACTTCTGAGTACCCGGCGAACATTTGGTCTGACTGCCTATGCCATCAATGCTATGCTGTCCCTTCCCCTCGACCAAAAGAACTCCTACTTCTCATCAGATGGTAGACTCATGGGCCATGGCTATGTCTCTGGTGGCAGGCTTTGAAGGCACGCCGAAAGCCCTGTCATATTGGCAAGGTTAATGCCCATAAGAGAGACCAGTCCACTCACGCCCTCTGGAAGATGTAGCTACTAGAGAAGCAGCCCTGATAGGTAATCCCCTCCCTTTACAACTTGAGGTGGTAGTCCCAGTTGTCATGGTTAGCGAAGGAGCGGCGAGAGATTGTAGAGGGACATGATCGGGGCCTAGGGGAGGCATGAGTTCAGGGCCAGCGGCCCAGGGGCAGCAAGGACCAGCCCACACTGCGATGTGTGCGCATGCGGAGTTCCGTCCAGCAGTCGTCGGCTCCTGTCACGGCGTGGGTAATGCGCACATCCTTGCGATCCATGATGATGACATAGTTGAGCAGGTGCCAGTGTTTGGAGCGAGGGTGTTGCCATGATGCCTTGTATTTGTCCCTCAGGTGGAACAAGGTGTTGGTGATGACAAGTTCATGCTCAAGACATTTTGTCAGGAGTAGGGTACCGTTGGAGTTGGCTTTCCCTACCCCCCTCTGCGAATCATGCCTCCCCAGGTCTGTGTCCTTGCTGACCCTGGCGTTGAAGTACTGAGGAGGATCAGTTTGTTGCCTGCGGGGACGCAAGACAGGGATGTTTCGAGGTTGGTGTAAAAACCCTCTTTGGCCTCATCAGTTGCATCGAGTGTTGGGGCATACGCACTGATGGCTGTGGCGGACTGGTTCCAGGAGAGAGTGAGTCGAAGAGTCATGAGGCATTCGTTAACACCACAGGGGGAGTCTTTGAGGCGATTAACCAGCTTGTTTTTGATGGCGAAGCCGACTCCGTGGAGGCGGCGTTCTTCCTCTAGTTTCCCTTTCCAAAAGAAGGTATAACCTTCACCTTGTTCCTTGAGCTGGCCTTCCCCTGCCCACTGGGTCTTGCTTAGGGTGATGATGTCGATATCAAAGCATCTTAAGTTCCCGGGAAGCTATGGCGGTGCGGCATCCCGGCCCATCGCTATTGGGGTTGTCCATGAGGGTCCTGACGTTCCAGGTCCCAAACTTCATGTTAACGGACTGGAAGATGCCTGTGCATGAGTTCTTTTAACGTGGGGTGGTCGTTGCACACCAGCAACCACACGGGCTTAGCTGAGCAAGATCTTGATCCAGTGGCAAGGGTTCCAAGACGACTGGAGACCAGGTACTGCTACATGGGCTTAGTTGCCTACGGCGAGATATTGGCCTCAGGTTCGGCGCTGGGTAGCGCCCTTGGTGGTAGGTGGTCCAAGGCCTGGTTGGGGACAGGCATTGGGAGGATCAGTGGCTCACTGGAGTTCAGGGTGGGAGGGCAGGGGGGGTCACAGCCATGGAACTCACCACGTGTTGGAGGAGGAGGCCAGGTCACCAGTGGGGGCAGAGAGTTCCAGTCGTCGTTGAGGAGGAGGTTGTCTGTCGACATGGGAGGTCCAGCCGTCGTTAAGGGGGCCCAGGCTCCGTCATGGAGGAGAGGCCCATCTGCCATCACTGGAGATGTTTCGATCAGATCACCACTGGAGTTGGGGCCTACCGCAGGCTTCCCACCCCAACGGAGTTCGTCGGGGGATGTCGGAGGTCGCAGGAGGTCGCCGGGGGTTGTCGGAGGCTGTTCTTGGCCAGCAGTGGGGTGGGGCCTTGGGTATTTGCCCATAGGTGGCCTTGACTGCGATGAAGAATTCTCACACATCACGGTTGTCAGCCAGCTGATGTATCTCCTGTGCTTTCTCCATCCCGGATTTTTTGTTGGACCTCAGCCTTGAGCCGTCTGTAATGCTGCTTCCAACCTGCGCTGTCTCCAGGTCAGGTCCAAGACCCCCCCAACCTCTGTCGTCGAGCTACAGTACGCGGACGATGCCTGCGTCTGCGCACATACAGAGGCTGAACTCCAGGACATAGTCGACATATTTACTGAGGCGTACGAAAGCATGAGCCTGACGCTAAACATCTGTAAGACAAAGGTCCTCCACCAGCCTGTCCTCACCGCACAGCACTGCCCCCCAGTCATCAAGATCCACGGTGCGGCACTGGACACCGTGGACCACTTCCCATATCTCGGGAGCCTCCTATCAACAAGAGCAGGCATCGACGACGAGATTCAACACCGCCTCCAGTGTACCAGTGCCGCCTTCGGCCGCCTGAGGAAACAAGTGTTTGAAGACCAGGCCCTCAAAACTGCCACCAAGCTCATGGTCTACAGGGCTGTAGTAATACCTGCCCTCCTGTATGGCTCAGAGACATGGACCATGTACAGCAGACATCTCAAGTTGCTGGAGAAATATTATTAACGATGTCTCTGCAAGATCCTACAAATCTCCTGGGAGTACAGGCGCACCAACTTCAGTGTCCTCATCCAGGCTAACATCCCCAGCATTGAAACACTCAATCAGCTCCGCTGGGCAGGCCACATAGTTCACCTGCCAGACACGAGACTCCCAAAGCAAGTGCTCTACTTGGAACTCCTTCACGGCAAACGAGCCAAAGGTGGGCAGTGGAAATGCTACAAGGACACCCTCAGCCTCCCTGATAAAGTGCAACATCCCTACTGACACCTGGGAGTCCCTGGCCCAAGACCGCCCGAAGTGGAGGAAGTGCATCTGAGAAAGCGCTGAGCACCTCGAGTCTCAATGCCGAGAGCATGCAGAAAGCAGCGGAAAAATCTTGTGGCAAACCAGTCTCACCCACCCCTTCCCTCAACGGCTATCTGTCCCACCTATGGCTCTCGTATTGGACTGTTCAGCCACCAAAGAACTCACTTCAGGAGTGGAAGCAAGTCTTCCTCTATTCCGAGGGACTGCCTGTGATGATGATGATGTGTGCGCACTCGGTCCGTGCAGCAGAGCTGGTCTCCAGTCGTCTTGGGTAATCCTTGCCACTGGACCAAGACCTTGCTCTGTCAAGCCCGTGTGGTGGCTGGTGTGTAATGGCCACCACATGTTTAAAAAAAAACACGCACAAGCATCTTCCACCCTTCAGGATGTAGTTCAGGTCTTTCATTGAAACACCTGTGAACTCATCCTTTTTTGGCATGGGACTGCCTATGACTGACTGGTTAATTCAGCTCTCAATCTGGCTTCCCTTCAGAAAGAGTATAGACACCATCAGTTGGTCATCAATTGGCATGAACAAGGTGAATCCTTACCGGCACCCACTGCATGGGCCTCCAAAACCCTTCTTATCACAACTGGTACACAACCATTACTTATGTATCAACATGCCGCAGATAAGTGCCCGACTGTCTGTATTCCCCCAAAACTGGCAGATGAATTCTTGTTCCTATTTCACTCCCACCCAGTAGGAAGTCATTACTCGGCAGAAGTCACTTTTGCAAAAATTATCTCCATGGCCTGGTGGTCTAATATGAAGGAACTGTAAATTTAAGTTTCACAATGCATTCCTTTTTTACAGCAGAACCCCTCCCCTTGTTCCAACCATGCCCTCCTTCAAAGCCAGCCAGGCCTTGATGGGCCCTGGACTCATGTTCAAATTGATTTTATTGGTCCACTCTCACTATCGCAGGGTAATTATAAATATGCCTTCGTTATCATCGACCAGTTCACTAAATGGATCGAGGCCTTCCTGTCCAGATCCAATACTGGGCTTGTTGCAGCCAAGTATTTATTGAGTGCGGTGTTCTGTAGGTCAAGTTGCCACTTCAAGTTGATAGCAATCGGGGCACCCACTTCACTGGTGAAGTTTTTACCAAATTACAGGAACTTATAGGAATTACACACAAGCTACATATAGCCCATCATCCCCAATCGTCCAGGATTGTAGAAAGAGAAAATCGTACATTGAAATCCATGTTAGGGAAAATGTGTACAGAACACCCCACTCAATATGTTACTGATGTGTTTGATGGCAATTCGGTCCATGCCATATAGGACCACGGGGCTATCACCTTACCAGGCAATGACTGAGAGGTTGATGAGGATTACAGATCATCTGACTTTGACTGGCATTACCCCCCTCATGCAACAACCACTGATAGTCGGAGCACACAGTGGAGGATATATATGAAGTTAACCGACACGTGACAAAGAATTTAGGAAATCTAAAACCCAAATCAAGAAATACTTTGACAAGAAGGTTCGACCTTTTGAGTACCAGATAGGTGACAATGTCATGGTGTTAAATTGTGGGAAAAAGGACAATGTGTTTGCTCCCAAATGGAAGGGACCCTATTTGATCGTGGATACATTGAATCCAGCCATGTATCTGGTTCAGTACCCTAAAGGGGGAGTCGAAAAGAAGAAAGTAACTTAAGTGGTACCACTTAAATCAGTTAAAGACTGTGAAAGAATAAATACTGCACTCTGTGGGGTCAAGTTTCGGCCTGAGTTGCTCCAATTTTTTTGGAGCAACTAGTTTAGAATGGAGTATCTTAGAAATTGCAATTCTTGGCATTTAGTTTGCTCCAGTTCTAGTCAGTTAGAACAGTTTTATTTTGGAACAGATTTTTTTTCAAAAGGGGGTGTGTCCGGCCATTTACACCTGTTTTGAAAGTTTAGGCAGTGAAAACGTACTCCAAACTAACTTAGAATGGAGTAAGTCTAGATTTAAGCCAGTGACTCGACGGCAGCCCAACAACAACGGCAGCAAGCAGCCTTCGAGCTGCGGTGCTTCAGGCAGGCCTTCCTTTCATGTAGGAGACAGGGGAGGCGTCAGTGTCTCGACAGCAGCCAAAGACACAGCAAGCAGCCTTCGAGCTGCGAGGGTAACTGAGGCCATTCGGTCACGGGATAGGGGCGGCTGCAGTGGCTGACGGCGGCCGAAGACACAGCAAGCAGCCTTCGAGCTGTGAGGGAGGCTGAGGCCATTTGGTCAGGGACAGGGATGGGCAGCCAGATAGCCAGTTTGAAACTTAAATTTGTAATTGCAGAATGGGTGCTGCATTGTCAACACCACGAGGAACATCATAGCCCGTAGGCTGATGGGCAGGAGACCTTACCCACGTCGACAATATCGAGCCAGGCACTCGTACCTGGACATGAGTGAGGCTGATTGTGTCAAAAGGCTGTGTTTCCGCAGAAAAGATGTCGTTGAGATCTGTGATATGCTGAGAGCAGATTTGCAGCCCAGAAGCAGAACGCCAACTGCCTTGTCTGTTGAAGTAAAGGTAACAGCTGCCAGAGGTCGGAGGAGGGCCATCCATCGTGCCCCTTTTACGATTGCTCGAGCCTTGCGCCAGCAGCTCATCCGTGAACACTTCAACTACTGATGCCTGAGGGCTCTGCGACCACTGTTGCGCATGGACATGTTTATTCTTTGGAGTTGTTCCTATGTTGTGTTGTGTTAATGGAAGATGATTCAGTTTTAATTAAAAAATATTTTATTGAAAAGTTAACGTTACTGTAATAAAATATTTGTTGTACGAAACTTTACTTTTTAATATGACTCCTGAAGATCACTTAAAAACTTTAAGATCACTTATAAACTTGTAAAGTTACAGATCAATTTCAATGTGAAAAATATCACACTCTTAAGATCACTTAAACTTCAAGATCACTTTTAGGTGCATAATTAAATAAGTTACAAAAAGTGAGAGCATTTACACTATAAGATCACTTAAAAACCCTAAGATCACTTATAAGTTGTAAAGTTACAAAACTTACTAAACAATTTCAATTTGAAAAACGCTACTACAGCTACATCAAGAACAAGAACAAAAGCAGCAAAGAAAGGCTGCAACCATGTCTCATCCATATTTCAGTGAATGTTCACTTCCTCATGGGGGTGTCATTTGATTGGCAGGGATGTGTGCCCTTATTGCAGTAGCTACCTACCTGATGGCCTGTGCCATCATTGGCATGCCCTCCCTGACGGCCTGTGCCATCACTTGCACTCTCTCAGACTTTCCCTCCCTAAGTTCCCGTGTCATTACTGCTATTTCTCCGTCAGGTCCGTCATCTCTTCACCCACTGCACTGACGCTACCGATGAGTGCTCGTGTAAGCTCATTGGTCTCCATACCTAATGCCACAACTAGAGCCGCATCTATTGTACGCTGCATCTCAGGAGAGCGTGTCTCCAATCTCCTTCTCCTCTGCCAGGGTCTGCCTCGCGGCACCACTGCACTGGGAGGCGTGGGCAGGGACGGTGGGACGCTCGGTGTTCCAAACGGCACCACTACACAGGGAGGTGCGGGCTGGGATGGTGGGACGGTTGGTGTTCCAAACGGCACCACTACACAGGGACGGTGGGACGCTCGGTGTTGCAGACGGCAGTACTAGAGAGAGAGGCATGGGCTGGGATGGTGGGATGCTCTGTATTCCAGACGGCAGTACTAGAGAGAGAGGCGCGGACTGGGACGGTGGGGTGTTCGGTGTTCCAGACGACAGCACTCGAGTGCGAGCCGTGGGCTGGGATGGTGGGTGAATGGGTATAAACTGCTCCATTATATCACCAGCACCACTGGGATCCACAACGCCGGAATCAAAACCATGGAAGGTGGAACCAGAACCTATGCAAGAGGGAGGCGCAGGCTGGGACGGTGGTGCACTGGCTGTAAACTGCTGCATTACACCAGCAGCACCACTGGAACCCGCAACATCGGAATCAAAACCATGGAAGGTGGAACAACCTTCTTCTTCTTCTTCTTCTCCTCCTCCTCCAACTACAACTACAACTACAACAACAACAACATAGCAGACCAGGCAGCAGGTTGATTTGAAGGGCCACGATGCATTTTCAAGACTTACCCTCTTCCTCGCGTGCGGGCCCAGATGTGCTGTACTGATTGCTTTTCTCCATGTACGACTCATCATAGCAGCTACCCTCTATTCCAAGGGTGTCAGTGGATGTAGATTGGGCGTCCCTCCTCCTGTTCAAGTTGCTTCTCTTTTGTTGTGGGCCAATTTCTTCTGCAAAGAGTAAAATATAACTTTTTACAGAGTGCGTCTTTCTGCAGGGTGGGACATACAGATAGTCACGATACGATTACATTAAAAAATGAAATATTACTTACACTAACTACTTGATCAAGGTCATGCCATTTCTTTTTACACTGGCTTTCAGATCTCATAGTATGCACCACTGCGCAGTAATCTTCTACAACTTGGTTCCAGCGTTTCTTCATTTCTTTAGGTGGCACTTTTATGCGACCTTTGTTGCTGGTATCTAGCTCCTGCCATCTATGCTCAATGACGTTGACTAATATCTCCACTTCCTCATGCAAGGAATTCTTTGTTCTTGGTGGACGTTGTTCCATTGCTGTATTGAATTGACAGTCTTATGTTTCAAAACACATAGTCCTTAATTTGCATGTACCTATGCAGCACCTGTTCTGGAAGTTTAGCAATGAAAAGCAGCACTCACTGATTTCAGCAGGTAATTTATTCAACAATGCTGCTAAAAGCACTCCTTCAGACACCAAGAAATCAACAAAATTCAATCCCAAGCCTTTCCAGAGGTCCACAAGACAAATCAGCACTTTTCTTTAAGTTCCTTTAAAAATGGCCGAGTGCCAATATTTCTGGGCTACTGCGCGTGCACGCACACTCCAATGCGCACGCGCAGGGCTGCCGGCATGACGTTCCCTCATTTGACTTAGCCCCGCCCCCCCTCCACTTACAGAATCGGCACAACTCTGTGGCACCGCCCCCCGCTGCTGTCTGCGCGTCGCGCCGAGCTCCCAGAGACCAGCAAGGAGCCCGAGAATTACGAGGTAGATTTTTGTTGCGCTTTCAGGCGTGAAAAACAGGCGTCCATGTCGGGGCTGTGCCGTTCTAGGCGTGGCCCAAAACTTGACCCCTTTATTCCTGCAGGTGGCCAAAATGATGTGAATCAGACGCATAATGGGACTTCTGATACTTGTTGCTGTTACCAACCAGTTCTCAAATATTATCATCATCCGGAAAGGAGTCAAGATGCCAACCAACAATATGCCATTGTTAGAATGGTGAGCGGCTTCAGGAGATGGATGCAATATGACTGTGTACTGTGTTTATTGTGAGCACGAAAATAAGACTGATTGGACTTTGAATATATGGCCAGAGAAGGTGAAGGAATTAAAATAAAGTGTCTATGTGTACTGGCTTCTGTAAGAATATAGCTTGAGGCAAGCGATAACTCCAATTTCATCAGCTTGCGTCAACTGCAACACCAAGAAATATGGCCAAAGATCAGGGCTTCAGTTTCCAAATCCTTTATTATGCACGGTGAACTGTAGGAATACAAAACAAGAAACACCACTAGATTTCTTGCAGTACACCATCAGGAACAATACAATGATTCAAGAACAATCCAATAAAGCATCAATAAAGAGAAATTACTTAATTAACTGTGGTTCTGGAGGGGTCACATTAACAGAGGTCTAATTCCTAACTAACAAGTTAAACTTTAGCAGCAAAAGGTCTGACTGTGTGCATGTTTTTTTCATCACTCTCTCCCGACTCCAAAGGGCGCTACCCTGTGACAGGAAACGCTGCACCAGACTACGATGTCTCAGTGTCTCAAAGTGGCTCAGAGACCATCACACTATGTACTAAAGACAACGTTCAAGTAACCCCAGAGTTTCACTTAGGAAAAGGAACGTTTGTAGATCCAGGATTTGGGTTCAATGAAATGGTTAAGATTACACTAAATAGTTTGGGGATCTCATATTTGGGACAGCACTTGAATACACTGAATTGCCTAAAATAGGTAACAGACACAGGGGAATGGTAGGATGCTATAATGCAGAGCTAGGGGGACACATGCAAGGAAAATACAACAGTTTGAAATCGGGGGAAGAACAGAGAAGATAATATTGCAAAGGAGAAGCGACAAGCATAAAAAATGAGAGGTGCCCATTATTGACAAAGGGACCATCAAACCATTTGGTTGTCACCCGTAGCTATCAGCAATTGTATAGTGATGTTCGGTATGAAATTATTCTCGTAATTTTTAATTTTACAGGTATTCCCTTCCCCAGAAATTTATGTCCTAAAGGATACCATGGATACTAATGTGAGGAAAATGGTAAAGGATTTTTTGGATAAGAACCATGCACAAGACAAATGGGGTTCATGGGATATCGAAAAAACTTAACATTTCAGGTTATAATAGCAGCCATTTGAGAATGAAAAGAGGCCTGGGGGAATGGATAGTTATAGGAGCCACTGCAGGAACTGCTGCCTTGAACAGAGTAGATATAGAGACTATGTTGGAACATGACGAGATAATGAGACAGCTGAAAGGCCTTCTATCTGGCATGAATTAAGAACATAAGAAATATAAACAGGAATAGGCCATACCACCCCTTGAGCCTGCTCCGCCATTCAATAAGATCATGGCTGACCTGATATTGGACTCAGCTCCACTTCCCTGCCAACTCCCCATAACCCCTTATCCCCTTATCGTTTAAGAAACTGTCTATTTCTGACTTAAATGTATTCAATGTCCCAGCTTCCACAGCTCTCTGAGGCAGCGAGTTCCACAGTTTTACAACCCTCAGAGAAGAAATTTCTCCTCATCTCTGTTTTAAATGTGCGGCCCCTTATTCTAAGATCATACCCTCTAGTTCTAGTCTCTCCCATCAGTGGAAACACCCTCTCTGCATCCACCTTGTCAAGTCAAGTTTTTTTGAAGGTGAAAAAAAAGCACCTCCGACAGTGGAGCACTCCCTCAGTACTGTGCTGGAATGTCAGCATAGATTTTTGTCCTCAGGTCTCATGAAGTGGGACTTGACCCTCAACTTTCTGACTCAGAGGGAAGGGTGCTACCAAATGAGCCATGCTGACTCATACCTACTATTTGGAGGTGCATTACTTGAGATGTAGTAAATATTTGTATTTGTAAGCACATTTTGTAAGTCTTGCCATCTATTGCCCATCTCTAAGTTGCCCTGAGAAGATGGTGGTGGGCCTCCTTCTTAAATTTTATACGTTTTGATAAGATCACCTCTCATTCTTCTGAATTCCAATGAGTAGAGGCCCAATCTACTCAACCTTTCCTCATAAGTTAACCTCCTCATCCCCGGAATTAACCTAGTGAACCTTCTCTGAACTGCCTCCAAAGCAAGTATATCCTTTCATAAATATGGAAACCAAAACTGCACGCAGTATTCCAGATGTGGCCTCACCAATACCTTATATAACTGTAGCAAGACTTCTCTGCTTTTATACTCCACCCCCTTTGCAATAAAGGCCAAGATTCCATTGGCCCTCTTGATCACTTGCTGTACCTGCATACAATCCTTTTGTGTTTCATGCACAAGTACCCCCAGGTCCTGCTGTACTGTGGCACTTTGCAATCTTTCTCCATTTAAATAATAACTTGCTCTTTGATTTTTTTCTGCCAAAGTGCATGACCTCACACTTTCCAACATTATACATCTGCCAAATTTTTGTCCACTCACTTAGCCTGTCTGTGTCCTTTTGCAGATTTTTTGTGTCCTCCTCACACGTTGCTTTTCCTCCCATCTTTGTATCGTCAGAAAACTTGGCTACGTTACACTCAATCCCTTCTTCCAAGTCATTAATATAGATTGTAAATAGTTGGGGTCCCAGCACTGATCCCTGCGGCACCCCACTAGTTACTGGTTGCCAACCAGAGAATGAACCATTTATCCAAACTCTGTTTTCTGTTAGGTAGCCAATCTTCTATTCAAGCTAATATATTACCCCCAACCCCGTGAACTTTTATCTTGTGCTGTAACCTTTTATGTGGCACCTTCTCAAATGCCTTCTGGAAGTCCAAATACTACATCCACTGGTTCCCCTTTATCCACCCTGTTCATTTCATCCTCAAAGAACTCCAGCAAATTTGTCAAACATGACTTCCTCTTCATAAATCCATGCTGACTCTGCCTGACCGAATTTTGCTTTTCCAAATGTCCTGCTGCTGCTTCTTTAATAATGGACTCCAACATTTTCCCAACCTCAGATGTTAGGCTAACTGGTCTATAGTTTCCTGCTTTTTGCCTGCCTCCATTTTTAAATAGAGGCATTACATTTGCAGTTTTCCAATCTACTGGGACCTCCCCAGAATCCAGGGAATTTTGGTAAATTACAACCAATGCATCCACAATCCCTGTCACTACTTCTCTTAAGACCCTAGGATGCAAGCCATCAGGTCCAGGAGATTTATCTGCCTTTAGTCCCATTATCTTACTGAGTACCACCTCCTTCGTGATTGTGATTGCGTTAAGTTCCCTCTTCCACCCCCCGCCCCATAGCCCCTAGACTATCCACTGTCGGAATATTGTCTGTGTCCTCTATCATAAAGACTGATACAAAATATTTGTTCAGAATTTCTGCTATCTCCATGTTCCCCATTACTAATTCTCTGGTCTCGTCCTCTAAGGGACCAACATTTACTTTTGTCACTTTTTTCCTTTTTATATACATATAGAAACTCTTGCTATCTGTTTTTATATTTTTTGCTAGTTTACTTTCATAGTCTATCTTCCCTTTCTTAATAATTTTTTTAGTCGTTCTTTGCTGGCTTTTAATAGCTTCCCAATCTTCTGTCCTCCCACTAGTTTTGGCCATTTTGTATGCCCTTGTTTTTAATTGGATACCGTCCTTTATTTCTTTAGTTAGCCACGGATGGCTATCTTTTCTCTTACACTCTTTCCTCCTCACTAGAATATATTTTTCTGGAATGAGAGAGATTCAGACACCATACAGCAGTTAGAGAATGTGCTGATAATCACACGAGACGAAACTAAAATATACGGACAAATTCAAGGCCATTTTAACAATGCAACAAGAGGGATCAATAAAACAGCAAGACATCTCGAGAGTTATGGTATCTCAATTTAGGGGAGTTATATGATGGATTAAGTAATGGCAAGATTAGGTGAAATAGAACGCAACCGGGTCCCCTCATTCGTCGACAATTCCATGATTAGGAAATGGCTTCATTATGATAGTATATAATGTAAATCATTCCTGTATTGCTGTGGCTGCCACAGATGCACAAGATGAGACTTGGGATGTATTTCAGGTCAAATCGATAGGGATACTGGAAGGAAGGGTCCACAAGAGCCCCGCCTGTCCTTCTACAGGTGCTCCTTTCCACCGAGGATAATGAGGTGGAGGAGGAGCCTGCAGCACTGTCATCTTGCATTCCTGCGACCACGTTCTCACCCAGCAAGGAAGCAGCGGGACCAGGCTCCTTGCAGCAGAGCACCCTAAGTGGTTCCATGCCTGCGCTGACCCCACGGAGGTTGGTTCGGCAAGGTCGCACTGCTTCAAGACAGGCAGATGTAAATATGGACGTAGTGGAACTGTCCAGAACGAGCGTCGACATAGGTCGAGAGCTCCTCCAGGCAATGGGCAGGTTAACTGGCCACGTTACTGCTCTGACCGCGATAGTCTCGCAGGAAATGCCATGGATGGTAGCGGTGATGGAGAGAATAGCCGAGTCCATGGATGCCAGGCGGCAACCAGTGGTCCCGGAATATGGCACTGCACCCCAAGGTGCCGTACTGCCATTGCCACCGACACGTGAGTCAGGAGGAAGCTCTTGCTTCTGACTCGGAGGACGTTTTTTTGGAAACATCCTCTCCATCTTCAGCCCCATCTTTGAATCTGCCGTCACCCGCCACACAGCAGCATCACTCGAGGTGCCCTGCTACAAGGCGGCTTGTAGTTTGTACAAGGGGAGTGGGGGGTAAAGGAAAAGAGAGGCGTGGCCGCAGGTAAGGAGGGTGGGGTTTATTATTATTGTTATTTAAAAATGTGTTGACTGTTGGGTGGTGGTTTGTTATATTTATAATTGTTTTTTAAAGTATGTTGTTTTTATTATTGTTAGTTGGTATTTAAAACATTTTCATGGCGGAGTGGGGCTACATGGGTGTTTGCTGTTAATAACATTTGTTCTTTATAAAATTTTCATTGTTGGGGTGGGGGTTTGTTGCAAAAAAAATTGTTTAACACATTTCTAATCATTAACATTTTTTTATTTAACTTAACTTGCAGTGTCTTCAAATAGCAGCAATGTTAAGCATATACAAAGTTTGCAAACACTGGCCAGGCCAGGAAAGGCAAGGATGAAATGTAATGTAACACAACTGTAATTGTAACTGCCACCAACATAACGAAAAGCGTTCATTTATGAGCTGCAAACACAACAGTCTTGCAGCTGCAGAACTACTACCAACGTTATTTCAAGTAAAGCATTAAGTTATGAGCTGCTGACGTAACAGTCTTGTAACTGCGTAATTACCACGGGGCTTTTCCTGCAGTCTATGGTGGGGTGGGGGCATGGTTTTAACACCAGCCTGGTTGTCCTCACCGAGGACCTTGTCCACCTCCTCATCCTTCTCTTCTGTCTCTCCTCTCTCCTGAAGTGGACCGGCAGTCCCATCTGGCAATTCTTGTCCCCTCCTGATAGCTAAGTTATGCAACATGTAGCACACCACAATGAACTGAACGACCTGCTCAGGGTGATATTGTAAGTCACCTCCTGAGTGGTCCAGCCATCTGAAGTGCTGCTTAAGCACTCCAATTGTCTTTTTGATGATATTGCATGTGGCTATGTGGCTTTCGTTGTAGCACTTCTCAACATCCATCTGGGGGTTCATCAGCCAGCTAGCAAGGCCATGGGGTAGAACCTCCACCTTTGAGGTTATCGCTCAAAAATGGGTGTTATTTCCGGCGTGGGCAGTAAAAAAGGTTTTTCAGATCATCGGCTTCTCGCCCATTCTCAAAACACTTAGTTTACATTTTTGAAAATGTGTGTTACCATGAGCGATATCAAGTGGGCGGTAGCGTTAAATTATTTTGACCTTCTGCTGTAAAGTGTAGCCATCCTTAGCAACTTTAGAGCTTCACAGCAAGTAGACAAACAAAAAGTAGCTGTTAACAGCCACATATTTGACAAAATTTGCCCTATAATGGAGGAGGCATCACAGCATGCTATGGAGACTGAAGCTGGAGAGAGCAGTGAGGTGGGAAGGAGCACATTGGAGGCCGCAAAAGAGCCAGGAGGTTCTCAGATGAGGCAAATGCCTCCCTCCTGCAGGAGGTCGAGTCACGCTGGGGTGATTTGACATGGGTGGGGGGGCATGGGAAGCCCACCCCAAAGGCCTACCAGAGCAAATAGACCAAAATAGCAGAGGTGGTTTCATCAGCGACCAACAAGGTGCGTGAGGGCAACCAATGCCGCAAACGATGGAACAACCTTGTGGGATACGCAAGAGTAAGTATTACATTGAATTACATGTATTTATGTATTTATATAATTTGATTTGTAACAGTCATGAGTGACTATCATCAGATGTGAGGTCTTTCACTTTTACCGGGAATGTTTTACTCAAAGCCTGCGGTGATGGTGTACGTCTTTAGGTAAAGAATGATAATCATAATAATCATGATTACATCTGTTGGTTATGTGTTGTATCAGTATCTGCGACAGAACTGTTGTAGGAGGTAGGCACCTTTAGAATATACCAGAATACTAGGCATTAGGCACCTGCTAGATATATCTAAACGCATATAAGTTTAAAGTGGCCACACATAAAATGGCTGCCCAGGCATGATGGGAAATCAGGTAGTCAAGCTGTGAACTGTTGAATGTTCAATGACCGAGCAATAACCCTGTGAGGCCCACTATAGGAATGCCTTGGATGCAGGATAAGAATAATGAGGAGAGAACCCATCTCCCATATTCAAGGCCATAAACCAATTAATTCCCCAGGAAGAAAGAGATAAGAGAACCCATCTCCTGTAAACAAGGTTATAAACTAATTATTTCTCCAAGAAGAAAGAACTAGTGAGAGAACCTATATCAATCAGCCCAAGCTGACAAAAGACGAACACATGGTTCCTGAGACATAAGGGGAATTCTATTGGGTTAAAATAACCTATATGTAATCTATAATCATTGTGATTGGCTTGTGTCCAGCCGTGATGGGCTGTGTAGCTGTAGTAAACTGTTTTGTAACTGTTGTGAAACATATAAAGGTGCATGTAATCCTTTGTTCTGTGAAGAGAAACCTGGATACGGTCCTGAGTTTTTCCTTCCCGCTGAGCGTAATAAAAGCTGCTTCAGCATTGGAACCGACCCTGAGTGTTGAGTGATTCTTCTAAGAAAACACTAACGCTAACAATGGCGTAGTCGACGGGATTTCCCGGAGTCGCTGGACGCCCTTGGAAAAAACCCGGGTGAGTATAAAAAACAATTTTTAAGTATAAAGGGTGCGGAAGGTGGAAGCTGGTTGATCGACATGAGGAGACGGTCTAATATCTCAAACGCCTAGCCTGAGCCTGAATTAAGAGGACTTTTGTCCCACGTGACGGCCAGGAACCAAGTAGGCGTAGGGAACACACTTAGACCGTGGGATCGTGATACCGAGAGACATCTTCCGGACCCAGTAGTGTAATTTGAAATACCCCGGGATAGAACCAAGCGGTGTACAGCGGCTAACGGAATCCAAACCTGTGAACAGGGTCGGACCAACGGGCTGAGCGGTGGTAGGTAGTCGTTAAGGATACGTAGAGCACTGCGGGAATTGCTTAAACGCGTTTTTAAGAATTGTATAAGTTTGTGCAACAGCAGAACTTGTGACCTGACAGTAGCCAAGAGACAGTTTACTACAAGTCGCGCTAGAAAGAAAGCGGACCTCTGAGAGTAGATTCCTAACGGTAGTAGTCCTACCCAGGAATGGCCATGAAAACAAGTAAACTCGAGTGGGGACCAGAAGGGTCGCTTACCCGCCACCTGGCGGAAAAACAAAAGAAGCTAATTGAAAAAAATGATTAAAGCAGGGTGGAATCCTCAGGAATTAGTTATGTGAGGAATTATTTAGATAAAACTACGAATTCCCTGAAAGGTCATGGATCCAAAAATAGAGCCGGCCAAAACAAGAAGAGAGACTGTTGTAAATGTCTGATCGTTGAGTGAGAAGTGTCTGTGTGATTTTTGACTGCAGAATGAATTTTTTTATGTTTTCATGTTCCGAAAGTCTGGTTGGAAGAGGAATGCAAGTGTCTGTTTATTTTAGAAACAGAGTGAAAGTCTTTTTTTAAACCCTTTGTAATGTTGTCCTGTATGTGGGAAGTTTTAAGACATTTAAGTTAGAAACGCAGGTGTGGATTTATTCGGATGATAAGTTACGGAGCTAGGAAAATAAACAAATAAAGAATAGGTTTGTTGAGCAAAATATTTATTTGACATGCTCACTTACTTGCCGAAAGAAAACATGCAATGATTGATTGGGCTGAAAGACATAAATTTAGTCTCGGAGTGAGATAAAGAATGCTTTAAAAAAAGAGCTTCTAAAAAAAAAAAGTTTTAATTAAAGATTGAAGTTACAAAGTTTGAATTGGGATTTTGAGATATTCAGAGAAGGCACAGGAAATACTGAGGTGGATTTAAAAAAAAAAAGAAAAAGATTAAATTAAATCTGATCAGGTCAAACTCCTGGGCAAGTGGCGAGCTATCTGCGAAGGTGTAAAAGGAACTTTTGGAAAATGTTAAAAAAAAAACAGCAAGCTTTAGTAACGACTTTGAAACTGGAGCATTTTGAGATAACGAAAAAGCACTCAAACTCTCAAAGATGGACTTCATTCCAGTTATGGAGAAAAAGAAAAAGATAAAGACGCCACTTTGAAAGTAAACAAATGATTTTAAATTAACAACTTTATGGAGTTACGAACCCTCCGTGTAAAATACAAAACCTAATTTGAAGAAAGAAAAAAAAGATGTAACGGACTAAATGGAAAAAGACATAACTTACTAAATACTAGTTGATGTTTGCTGTGAAAAAGATATTGGTTTAATTAGAAGAGGAAAAAAAAAAATTGGAATAAGTAAAAAACACTCTACATGGATTCGAATTTTCAATTATGAAAAAGTTTCAATGCAGTTTGAAAAGATTTCCAAAATGGACAGTGTTTATCAAAAATGTCCCGAACAGTCTAAACAAGCAGGAGGGTTTTGAAGATAACGAGGAGAAAGAGAGAAATAAAAAAAAACAGAATTGAATTTCAGTAAACAAAATTGCTATTGTATGTGTGGTCTTGTTTTAAAACAATTAAAAAAAAAAAAAAAATTCTTTGGCAAGTACTTGAATTAGAAGTTAAGAAAACATTGGAGTTTACTCTAATGATTTATGCTGTTTTTAACGGATTCCTAATTTCGAAGCCAGTTTTGAAGGCACAAAGACTTTTTTTCAGATGATTACGTGAAGTCACGTAATGACATCGGGTCTTCTTACAAACCTGTAAAGGAGTTAACCCTTTCCATTGACAGCCGTGTTATACTGAACATTATTAATTTGGATTTCTTAATAGGAAAAAAAAAAGACTCACCTAACAGAGGAAACAAAAAATAAAAACAGAACTAGCTTATGTAATAATGCTTGCCTGATACAAGAAAGAAATAGATATTCAATAAAACAAATTGAAGAGTTAAAAGCTAAGATAAACAGGCTGGAAGAGATAACAGGACAAGACGGATAGTGCGCAGCCATAGCACCATCACCTCTGGCAATAGAGCCAATGTACCCCACGGTGGGTAGGTGTAGTCCACAAACCCAACCTAACGGTAAAGCAGACAGCGATGTTTGGAGGAATAGCTTTGGCCTTGGTCATAGGAGTTTGGGTAATATTTAAGTGGGTAAAGACACGGGCGCACGCCCTACAGATTCAGCTCGAAATGGTTCGATTATAACCTTGTGCTTCTGATTTTGCAGGGTGACAGGGACACTCGTAGAGCAAAAAACTTAACCCCTGGTGACGACCAGGCCGTCTGTTTAAAATTACAGATAATACTTACCGGAATGGGAATACGAACGGCGCTACTCGTAATATGGATAGCCCTGCGACATACACGAACCCTGGGCAACACCGACGGACAGCAGAGCACGCTGGAAATAAACAATTACATGAACTATGGAGTGTTGTTCAATTTGACGGACGGAATATGTGTTCCAGCGACTAAGGATTGGAGCAAGGACAGAACTTATTTTAATGCATGGTTACAAGTGAATCCTAATAAGGACCGGGTATGTGTACAGTGCTCCACGGGTATAAGGAGCAGCTGCATTAAACGGAGGGATGTCAAAGGGCCCGATGAATGTACTTTCGGCATAATTTGTGCGCCTCCGGGACAATCCCAGCAATCAGTCATCCGCAAGAAGGGAATGGGGCTGTGTGGGTATTACGAGGAGGCGGGGGTGGCTGCAATATCATTGTATGTATGTTTCTCACCCCCTCCAACACCGCGCCCCATAAGAATCACTACATTGCCCGAGGAACTGCCTTGCCCCATAACTACGAAGGGACCAGAGAATGGGATTGTAATGTACAGCGAGGGGGAACTGTTGTATGATAATGTTAGACATGAAATTGTGCCTGTTCTGATCAATATTTCAGGCATCCAGATGCTGGAATACTGTACAGAACAGTCAAGGAAGATGTACAATGTATTAAGTAAAGTTGTCATGCAGCAGGCTGCCGATGAAATGGGTGCCAGTAGGTTCCGGGGACAGGGGTTAGCCCCAGGATGAAGAGGGAAATAGTTAATGATGTTGCTACCGTTTTCAATACAGATACCTCCGTAGTGAACTCGATAGACATACAAGGATTAAATGAGAGGGTGGAGCAAAACCAGGAAGACCAGGCCAACCTAGGAAAGGAGGGTGCCAAAATCCAGTTGGATGGCATCTCAGTCCTGGAAGCTCACGCTAAAACCATCAATCACCTCATTGATAGAGAACAATAAAGCAAAGACAGGGGCAACTCTGTCATGCTTATGGTCTGTGGATGGTGGGACAGATCCGCCACAACCTCGACCAGATCCAACGCGGGGAAGTACCCGATTGGATAGACAGTTCACATTTAGCTCAGTTGGCGAACCAAAGGGGGACACTGGATAATTGTACTCTGAAGGGACTGACCCGAGTATACCCCGCAATTCCAGATTGCCATGGGTAGGACTACCGGGATAGGGATAGTCCTGTTGATCCCTATAGCAACGCCGGACTCAGGGCCGTTCCCCTTATACCAACTAGAGAATATCGGAGTAATACGGGAAAATGTCTCCATACGCTACTACCTGACCACCATCTCTGCCGTTCGTCGAAACAACATACTTACTGGGATTTCCCTAGCAGATTGCAAGCAAAGGGGGGGAAATCACAGTATGCCCTCACCCGGTGGGCCGAGGTGAACTAGACGAGTGCGGGTTTAACCGAACCAACGGGTGTGTACTAGAAATAGTGCCCGCACACATGCACTTCGCGAGGGCAGGCTACGGAGGGAGGGGAAGATACTGCGTCTCTACCACAGAGCGTTCATACCAGTATAATGACCTGCAGTGCCCTATACCGCAGCCAAACTTTTGCTTTACACCACGACGACCTGTCGCGATCGGGCAAGCGCATATCACACAAGTTAGGCGCCGGAAGTCCGAAGTTATTGAAGTAACTGATCAGCTCCATGATCATTTGCAGGATTATGACGAGCCAGAGCAGGTCCCTATCCCACATCTCACGGAGGTATTACGGGAGTTAAGGCTCAGAGTGGGGCAATCCGTAAAACTCTATCACCAGCTACAAACTAAAATCAAAGAACTGGAAGAAGATACCGAGGTAGACTTACAAAGTCAGAGTTGGTGGAGAAAGGTCTGGGACTGGGGAATAAATGTGAACATCCACCCATGGATCCGAATTATTTCACACACACTGGTCGGTATACAATTGATCTTAGCAATAACATGGGGCGTAATGGCCTGCCAGGCATGCAGACACCACGCACAACGAAGACGGACAAATCACCGTTCCCTGGATACTAAACAAGCCTGTTTTATAAGGGGGCAGGAGGATTTGGCCTTTGTCAATTCGATTTAAGCAACCGGGACTCCTGAAACCGCGTGACTGGCCAGCACGTTGAGGCAGGGAGTATCGGGCCGTGCATAAAATCTAATAAAGGTCGAATGATCGGTTAAAAGGGGACTAGGACTAGTCCCTTTACCGAAAGGGGGAGTTGTTGTAGGAGGTAAGCACCTTTAGAATATACCAGAATACTAGGCATTAGGCACCTGCTAGATATATCTAAACGCATATAAGTTTAAAGTGGCCACACATAAAATGGCTGCCCAGGCATGATGGGAAATCAGGTAGTCAAGCTGTGAACTGTTGAATGTTCAATGACCGAGCAATAACCCTGTGAGGCCCACTATAGGAATGCCTTGGATGCAGGATAAGAATAATGAGGAGAGAACCCATCTCCCATATTCAAGGCCATAAACCAATTAATTCCCCAGGAAGAAAGAGATAAGAGAACCCATCTCCTGTAAACAAGGTTATAAACTAATTATTTCTCCAAGAAGAAAGAACTAGTGAGAGAACCTATATCAATCAGCCCAAGCTGACAAAAGACGAACACATGGTTCCTGAGACATAAGGGGAATTCTATTGGGTTAAAATAACCTATATGTAATCTATAATCATTGTGATTGGCTTGTGTCCAGCCGTGATGGGCTGTGCAGCTGTAGTAAATTGTTTTGTAACTGTTGTGAAACATATAAAGGTGCATGTAATCCTTTGTTCTGTGAAGAGAAACCTGGATACGGTCCTGAGTTTTTCCTTCCCGCTGAGCGTAATAAAAGCTGCTTCAGCATTGGAACCGACCCTGAGTGTTGAGTGATTCTTCTAAGAAAACACTAACGCTAACAGAACCGAGCAATGATCTCATGCAATGATCTCATGCCATGTCATCCTATCACCTTTTACAGAAGAAGCTATCGATGTTGAGGTCCATGCAGAGGCGAACCGGTGGGGAGGGTGGCACCAGGCCCCAGCAACATCACTGACATGGAGGAGCGAGTGCTAGCACTCATGGGGAAGCACTCCCGAACAGCCACGGAATCATCTACAGACCCTGAAGTGATGCCACTTGAGTAAAGCTTACAACATTGCGTGATGTAATGTCAATAGATGCCACAGCAACTCATCTCCGACCAATCATATATGAGAGATGATTTCTAAAAGTGTCATAGAAATAATGCTGGCCTAATGAAAATTAATGCAATGCACAATGTCTTGACGGTCATGAAATGTGATGTCTGTGATGACTTTGAGAGCGGTGGTGCTTTTGTCGTGCATATGCTGTGTGTAGCGCTGGACTTACCTTGTCACCCTAGCACCCCTTTCTCCTCTAACAACCTCATTTGTGTCTTGCAGCTCAGCCAGCAGCACGGCCCCAGGCCAGAAGGTGGGGGCGCGGGGCAGGAATCAGCGGACGGTCCTACTACATCTGGTGCTGAGGAGCTCCGATTGTCATCCGTCAATCCGCTGGGTCTGTTCTCGACGGATGAAAGCGCGGACTTCGAAGAACCTGCATCGGCATGCTCCAGAACCCATTCCACCCCAAGTCCATCTATTTGTCCTCCGATCATTCCTGCCTCCACTCTGGAGGTGCCGGCCCCAAGCACCTTTCCAGGGGGCACCCCATTTATCCCCAGGATGGCGCCGACCCTGCGGAGGTCTGTTCCATGAGTGCGACATGAGAGCGGAGAGACGGTTCAGTTGTCCAAGAGGACTGTAGTCATTGGTGATCAGCTCATCGAAACTTTGGGGGGCAGATCCCGACACCTGGCCATCATGTCCAAGTACATTCCACTCATGGATGCGATAGCCAGCAACACTGCTGCCACAGCCCTCCCAGTGGTCCCAGAACGTGACACTCCACCCCTAGGTTCCGCCCTACCACTGCAAACGACAGATGCGAGCAAGGACCAAGATCCTGCTTCTGCATCAGAGAATGTTGCCCTCTCGGCATCCCACTCCCGTACCCATCCAACCAATGCATTTGCCTTCATCTCCCCCTCCCCCCTCAATGTAGCACTGCCTGAGGAGCTCCTCGGCCAGGCACAGTGGAGCGAGGAGGGGAAGGGATAAAGGTGGGGAGAAGAAAGAGAGGTACATGTGGGCAGGTGATGGCTGTGTTATATCTCCATCTGGGTGTATGCAATGTATAGGGACTGGGGACAAAGCTCCTGCTTGGACTTTGTATTCTGTGTTGCTGAACATGTTGACCATGTGATTTATGTCAATGGTGGAAAAAGTGGGATGTGGGCGGGGTTGGGTGGTATTGCCTGTGTTACTTATGATTTCAGACCAATTAAACTTTTGTTATTGAACATAAACTTGTTGCGCATTGTCTCAGATAGCTGGACCGTTACACACTGGTGATTCCTTATCGTGAAAGGGTTAAATGTAACTTAACATCAATCAACGTAAACTTTAACTGGCACTAAGGTGATGGGCACCATTCATGTCTGAGCTGCATACACAGAGCAATGTGTCAGCGTTGTCACTCACATCAGCGCTCTTTCAGGCAAATCTTTCCAATATCAGTTCCTCATGTAAGATTGAGATTTAACAAATGCCAGCCACACCGCTCGCGTCCGTCCTGGTTAGTTCCAGTTATTGTGGGCGGGTTTTTGAGTGGGCAATATTCTGGGCGTTATGGGTGCAGGGTGGTGAAATTGATGGTGGCCGATCTCCATGGTCGCTAGTTTGGGTAAATATGTTCTTTACAACAAAAAACAGTCGCTGGGTGTTATTATTGAATCTCGCCATTAAGTCCGTGAGGAAGTAACGCTGGGCGCTAATATGGGCGTTGAAATCGCCCATTCTGCTGATTACGCCCCAAAAAAGTGGGCGGGCTGTAATATTTTTTCTCGCCGTTAAGCCTATTGGGAAAATAACGTTGGCCGATAAGTCTCCTAAAAAAGCCCGTCATTTCCATTTTGTGCCAAAATGGGCGATATCTGGGTGTATATGTCATTTCAGTGGTAAAATGGGTGTTAAGTGGACGTTAGGCAGACAAAAAAAGTGGAGGTTCGAACGCCTAATCCTTTATGCCCCAGCATCCAACCATGACCTTGTGGCTGACTCTTAAACAGGTCAGAGACAGTGCTCTCACGCAAGATTATTGACGATACAAAGATGGGAAGAAAAGCAATATGTGAAGAGGACACAAAAAATCTGCAAAAAGACATAGCAGGCTAAGTGAGTGGACAAAAATTTGGCAGATGGAGTATAATTTTGGAAAGTATGAGGTCATGCACTTCGGCAGAAAAAAATCAAAGAGCAAGTTATTATTTAAATGGAGAAAGATTGCAAAGTGCCGCAGTACAGCGGGACCTGGGGGTACTTGTGCATGAAACACAAGGGGTTAGTATGCAGGTACAGCAAGTGATAAGGAAGGCCAATTCATTCTTGGTCTGTATTGCAAAGGGGATGGAGTATAAAAGTAAGGAAGTCTTGTTACAGTTTACAGGGTATTGGTGAGGCCACACCTGCATGCAGTTTTGGTTTCCATATTTACGAAAGGATATACTTGCTTTGGAGGCGGTTCAGAGAAGGTTCACAAGGTTGATTCCAGAGATGAGGGGGTTGACTTATGAGGAAAGGTTAAGTAGGTTGGGCCTCTACTCATTGGAATTCAGAAGAATGAGAAGTGATCTTATCAAAGGGGCTTGTCAAGGTGGATGCAGAGAGGATGCTTCCAGTGATAGGGGAGACTAGAACTCGAGGGCATAATCTTAGAATAAGGGGCCGTCCATTTAAAACTGAGCTCAGGAGAAATTTCTTCTCTGAGGGTTGTGGATCTGTGGAATTCGCTGCCTCAGAGAGCTGTGGAAGCTGGAACATTAAATAAATTTAAGACAGAAATCATCAGGCCCCAGGGATTTATCAGCCTTTAATCCCATCAATTTCCCTAACACAATTTCCCGCCTAATAAGGATTTCCTTCAGTTCCTCCTTCTCACTAGACCCTCGGTCCCCTAATATTTCCGGAAGGTTATTTGTGTCTTCCTTTGTGAAGACAGAGCCAAAGTATTTGTTTAACTGGTCCGCCATTTCTTTGTTCCCCATTATAAATTCACCTGAATCTGACTGCAAGTTTGTTTTCACTAATCTTTTTCTCTTAACATATCTATAGAAGCTTTTGCAGTCAGTTTTTATGTTCCCAGCAAGCTTCCTCTCATACTCTATTTTCCCCCTCCGAATTAAACCCTTTGTCCTCCTCTGCTGTATTATAAAATTCTCTCAGTCCTCAGGTTTGCTGCTTTTTCTGGCCAATTTATATGCCTCTTTTTGGATTTAACATGATCCTTAATTTCTCTTGTTAGCCACGGTTGAGCCACCTTCCCCATTTTATTTTTACTTCAGACAGAGATGTACAATTGTTGAAGTTCATCCATGTGATCTTTCAATGTTTGCCATTGCCTATCCACCGTCAACCCTTTAAGTATCACTCGCCAGTCTATTCTAGCCAATTCATGCCTTATACCATCGAAGTTACCTTTCCTTAAGTTCAGGACCCTAGTCTCTGAATTAACTATGTCGCTCTCCATCTTAATAAAGAATTCTACCATATTATGGTCACTCTTCCCCAAAGGGCCTCGCACAACAAGATTGCTAATTAGTCCCTTCTCATTGCACATCACCCAGTCTAGGATGGCCAGCTCTTTAGTTAGTTCCTCGACATATTGGTCTAGAAAACCATCCCTAATACATTCCAGGAAATCCTCCTCCACCGCATTGCTACCAGTTTGGTTAGCCCAATCAATATGTAGATTAAAGTCGCCCATGAGAACTGCTGTACTTTTATTGCACGCATCCCTAATTTCTTGTTTGATGCTGTCCCCAACCTCACTACTACTGTTTGGTGGTCTGTACACAACTCCCACTAGTGTTTTCTGCCCTTTGGTATTCTGTAGCTCCACCCATACTGATTCCAAGCTAATGTCCTTCCTTACTATTGCATTAATTTCCTTTTTAACCAGCAATGCCACCCCACCTCCTTTTCCTTTCTGTCTATCCTTCCTAAATGTTGAATACTCCTGGATATTGAGTTCCCAGCCTTGGTCACCCTGGAGCCATGTCTCCGTGATGCCAATTACATCGTATCCGTTAACTGCTATCTGCGCAGTTAATTTGTCCACCTTATTCCGAATACTCCTCGCATTGAGGCACAGAGCCTTCAGGCTTGTCTTTTTAACACACCTTGCCCCTTTAGAATTTTGCTGTAATGTGGCCCTTTTTGCTTTTTGCCTTGGGTTTCTCTGCCCTCCACTTTTACTTTTCTCCTTTCTATCTTTTGCTTCTGCCCCCTTTCTATTTCCCTCTGTCTCCCTGCATAGGTTCCCATCCCCCGGCCATATTAGTTTAACTCCTCCCCAACAGCACTAGCAAACATTTCCCCTAGGACATTGGTTCCGATCCTGCCCAGGTGCAGTCCATCCGGTTTGTACTGGTCCCACCTCCCCCAGAACCGGTTCCAATGTCCCAGGGATTTGAATCGCTTCCTTCTGCACCACTCCTCAAGCCACGTATTCATCTGAGCTATCCCGCGATTCTTACTCTGACTAGCACATGGCACTGGTAGCAATCCTGACATTACTACTTTTGAGGTCCTATTTTTTAATTTAGCTCCTAGCTCTCTAAATTCATCTTGTAGGCCCTCATCCCGTTTTTTACCAATATCGTTGGTACCTATCTGCACCATGACAACTGGCTGTTCACCCTCCCCCTTCAAAATGCCCTGCACCCACTCCAAGACATCCTTGACCCTTGCACCAGGGAGGCAACATACCATCCTGGAGTCTCGGTCGCGGCCGCAGAAATGTCTATCTATTCCCCTTACAATAGAATACCCTACCACTATAGCTCTCCCACTCTTTTTCCTGCCCTCCTGTGCAGCAGAGCCACCCACGGTGCCATGAACTTGGCTGCTGCTGCTCTCCCCTGATGAGTCATCCCCCTCAATAGTACTCAAAGCGATGTATCTGTTTTGCAGGATTAGTTACATCACTGTTTGGGTTTAGCAGTAGTGGAATAAATACATATTACAAGTAAGTTACATACATGGTATTACAGTTTTGCCCCTGGGGTGTAGGTGCAGGTGGGTAAGGATGCTAGTTCCAGAGTAACCAGATTGAGTCCAGGTTTTCTGATGGTGGCACTGCGCCCCCTGCCAGCTGGGTTGGCTCAAATCACTCCCCTGGCTGAGTCTCAGGCCCTTTGCCGTTGCCTAGTGGTGGGCAGAGCCACAGGAATGTGTGGCCTCCCTGTTCTCCTTTGAGGGCTGTTGGGTCTCCCTGCTGCCCTTCAGCGGTAGAGGGAGCCTGGTCATCCCAGATCCCATTGGGAGGGCTGGAGGGTGCTGGCTTCTTGCTCTCGGTGCTGGCCTTGGTGGCCAGAGAGGTAGGGCCAATCTGAGGCAGGGTGCCAGCAGTGGTGCCTGTGCCGTCCGCTGATCGCTGGCCCTGCAGTGGGTGTGCTCCCACTGTGTGTGTCCACAATCCCTGGGGCATTACATTGGTCCCGGAGGCACAGGCTACCTGATCGCTGGACCTGGGTGCTTCCCATGGGAGGTTGCCCTTGGTTTTGTCGGCATACATGTAGAACCCGGCATCACACATTATTCCATCATTTACATTCGTGGTACATTGGCTCCAACCACAATCACCCGACTCAACATTGTTAGTTGTATTTACAAATTCACATTTGTCAATTACATCGTCGCATTTGTCAATTGCATCTTTTCCCTGTATACTACCGGCATCGCTGTACAATATTACATTTCAATAATTGCATTTGTCAACTACATCTTTTCCATGTATCCTACTGGCATCGCTGTTCAAAGGTACATTTAAATACTTGCATTTGTTAATTACATCGTTTACATGAGTATCACCAGCATCGCTGGAAAGAGAGTGGAACTGTCTCTTTAATTGTGCTGGGTTGCTGGTCTCCTTTAAGAGGGCCTTGCAAATCTTTACCCCAATCCGGTTTGCTGCTCAGCATCATGTGTTGCTCCCTCAATGCTGCCCCTCGTGGTCTGGTCGCGGTCATCTTGATTTCAGGCGCTTCACCTCGTGGTGCGGGTGCTATCGTCTCTCTCTCCACGAGGCAGGCTGCAGTGATCTTTTTCTCCCCAGGTTCTGCTACGGAAGCTTGGAATTTACCTTCTGTGCCGATCTTCTTCCTTCGGAGTCCTGCCACTTGAGCTTGGAAGGTGAGGTCTGGTCGTTTGGGTTGGATCATCTTGCCGTTGGGTAGTGTAGTCTGTGTCGTCGCCACGCAGTCGAGTTGGTCGGGAAGATCTTCAGGTGCTGTGATGGATCCAAATTTGGGGCCGCATAGGATATCGATCGCTGGGGCCTGGAGACTTTCCCAGCTCCAACAGATTTGGATTTGTTTCATCCATCATCTTCCAAGCAGCGTTGGACCATCACCAGCAACGTGCTGCCATAGGACATCTGGACGTCCGCGCTGCCAACAACTGGGGTGGTGTCGTTGTGTAAGTGAGCAGCTTCACCTGCATCGGGAGCACTTTAGGTTGTTGGGCGGGATTGTCCCAGAGTTTCTCGAAGGCTGCCTGGTTCATCAGCGATTAGCTCGCCCCTGTGTCGACCTCCATCGAGACTGGAACACCGTTGATTTCGACTTCCATTTTCAATGGAGAACTCTCGGTGGAGCAGGTAAACACTCCGTACACCTCTTCTTGGGGCTGAGCTGCCTCCTGGACTCTCTCTTCATCTTCATCAGCGCTGGAGCCATCTCTTCAGCGACTCGTTGAGTAAAATTTCTTTTACACATTTGATGGAGATGGCCTTTAGTGTTACAGCCTTTGCAAGTATAGTCTCTATATCGACACTGGTGGGCACTGTGGTTTACTCCACAGCGCCAGCATGGGGCTGGCCGTTGGCCCCATGTGGTGGACTCAGGATTGCGGGACTCGGAGTAGCAGTCTTGCCTCTAAAAGGCACCAGTTGGTTTACGGTACTTGCCGGGGTGAGTCATCATCCTTTTGCAATCGCAGGCCGAGGCCATGAATGCCTGGCTGATGTTGATTGCCTTCTGCAGGATGAACATGGTGTCCGCAAAGAGCAACCTGTGGAGGAGGCCCTTGTGGCCAATTCCAATAACAAAGATGTTCCTCAGCGCTTCGGTGAGGTGGTCGCCAAAATCATATGGTGTAGCCAATCTTCTCAGGTCTGCAGCATATTTTGCTTTTTCTTGGCCTTCGGGCCGCCGGTGTGTGTAGAACCAGTGTCTGGCTGTGAGGATGCTCTCTTTAGGCTTGAGCTCTGCGTACGTTTTGGTTGGTGTCTTCTCTGCAGCTAGCAAGTCCCTGACAAGGCCAGAAACGGTGGGTCTGCAACTGCTGAGCAGGATAGCTCTGCGCTTATCAGCCAGTGAGGTCGGTGTGTCTTCAGCCAGGTCATTCGCGACGAAGTAGTGTTCGAGCTTTTCCACAAATACATCCCAATCTTCCCCGTCAGCGAATTGTTGAAAGTTGCCAAGGTTAGCCACTTTTCGCGTGGAAATTCGTAATCTCGTCGCCAGTTGTTGTGTCTGTAAGCACTCTAGTAATGACTCCACGAGGTAAGGTATTGCACTTGAACTGTTGTGACTTAGTCCATTTATTGCAGCTCATGAGGGTACAGCAAGGTGAGCTTCCTTTTATACTTGGTTACCTGCAGTGTGCAGGTGACCCCTAGGTCTCCACCAGTTTCACCCTCTGGTGGTACAGGCATAGTCTATACAGTGTGAAGATACATTCAGTGGTCTTATGTAAGTGTACATTGAGTGTACAGGGTATATACATACACAACACATTTAAAGGAGGTGTTACAGATGGCACCAGCGTTGGGAACAATAAATGGGGACCAGGACTTTAGTCTGGAGGTAGCAGCTACTGGGGACAGCTTGACTGCAGTGTTACTCCAGGAGCAACAGGGCAATCTGAGACCGGCAGCCCATGCCTCCCGAGTTCTCACAGAAGTAGAAAAGAGCTTTTCAAATTGCGAGTGACATCTGTCAGCAGTAAAACATTTTCGGCCACTCACAGGGTTCGCTACAGTGACTCTACTGACATATCACACCCCAACACAAATGTTACTGGATGGTAGGATGAAAGATGGGACACTAAGCAGTATCAGCGTTGCCTGCTGGACATTGTTGCTTACTCAGTTAGACGTGAAGGTAGAAAGGCTAGGAGAAACAAAGCTAGCCCCGAAACTGGTTTATCCGGGAGCAGCTCAGGTGTGTTCAGTGGAAGGAGTGTAGGATGCAGATGTGGGTTTCCAAGCAGGGGAACATCTGTCAGGCAGACACTTATTGTTGGATCTCTTAATTTTAATGAAATACGAACTACGATGGTAGTTTTAACTTTTTAATCTTGGCAGAGAGTAACAAGCTGCTGGCTGATTGCCAGTTTCTTTGTCTTACTGAAACCACATGGTCAAAATGGCTGTATTTATATCTGGATCAATTTACAGAAAAGAACTTGCCTTCTTTGACCTTATTGGCTCACTTCCCAAGGTCCGAAAATGTCAAGTTGATTGATAACTTAACGCAATGTGGCTGAAATGCATGTAGATTCTCTGACTTGTTGTCTGTGAATTTTCACAGCCTGTCTAAATGTAGCCTGTTTGAATTCTCTATCAATCCCCCCTTTGATTCTTTCACAAACTGAATCATAAAACTTCAGGTATCACTGGTTAAACATTCTACAAAATAATTTCATACATGTTAATAGAGTTTCCTTCTAAAATTTGTTGATGTGTTTCACCACATGTCCAGACTAGTAGCTTCCACACAAATTTACACCAACCCGAGTTCCATCGTGGCCACAATGGAAGTCTGGTTTTAGTAGGTTAATTAACCTTATTCCAATTTAATCCAAATCAATATCTTAATTCAACCAGTAAACAACCTTTCCTTAAGCATAACATACCCCTGTGCCATGTACAGACGGTCTGCTGGGACCTGCAAGGTGTCTCACCTGCGGGACAGCAGCTACAGCCGCCTGGTCGCAACAACATTTAATCAACATAAACAAACAATATAAAAGTAAAAGGTATTTACATGTAATACCCTTGGTATTCTACTATTTCCCTTTGGTGCAGAGGGTCGGCTAGTAAGAAGTAGGCCTATGCCTAGAATACCTCCAATCAATACTACAGTAAATTTATACATTTTCGCAAAAAGTAATTGTCCTTATTCGATTTCAGCTTCAGTTACGGGTGCTCGTTTAACGTGTGAAGCGTGGATCCAGGCTTTCTTTCCTTGGACTTTAACAGCTGCCTGGGTGGTCAATAACACTTGATAAGGTCCCTCCCACTTGGCACCCAAAGGTTCTTTATGCAACTTTTTCACATACACCCAGACTCCCGGGATGATGTCATGTCCTCCTTCGGGTGGATTACCCCAAGCTGCCGATACCTGTCGGGAAACAGAACTAATAGCATTGGTTAGGTTCTGACAGTATGATAACAATGTGTCAATCATTAAGTGAACATCAGCTTTCCGTAAATCGATAGTTGCTGGCAGCGACATGGGTCTTCCTGTTATAATTTCAAATGGGCTTAGACCTGTAGTTCTGTTCTGGGTTGCCCTAATGCTACATAGCACTATTGGTAGTGCCTGGGGCCATGGTGTTCCTTCTTGGTGATATTTGGCAAGCTGTTGTTTCAGAATTTGATTCATTCGCTCTACTTGTCCTGATGATTGTGGATGATAAGGACAGTGTAAATCCCACATAATGTTCAGTAACCTACAGACTTCTTGGCAGACAGCACCTGTGAAGTGTGTTCCCTGATCTGAGTCAATGCTACTCGGGACTCCCCATCGGGGAATGTAATCCTTACACAAGATCTTTGCAGTGTGATTGGCTGTGGCTCTTTTAGTTGGGACAGCTTCTACCCATTTCGAGAATCTGTCAACCATGACAGGAATGTTAGTGTATCCTTGGCATGAAGGAAGAGATATATAATAAACCTGCAGATGCTGAACTGGTCCGACAGGGGCAGGGGGCCTCAGTTGGGGCATTACCGTGATGGGTCCAGAATTATTTTTCTGGCAGACCACACAGCGGTCTGTTACCAGCTGGGCATGTTTTTTTAAATCCCCGACCCCACCAGCTTTTCTGGAACCGTGTTGTCATCTGTTGTGAGGCCAAGTGTCCCCACGAGTGGATCTGTTGGGCTAAAAAAGGCATAAGCGCTTGTGGCGCGACTGGCTTGTCGGTAACTCTTTGTCTCCAGACACCATCTTCACATAGCTTAATTCCTGCCTCAATCCATGTCCATTTTTCCTCTCGGGAGCACTTGCCTTGCATTGTTTGAAGGTCTCGTGTCAGAGTCCTGAGTGCTTTCAATCTGCACATCTGTGTTGGTTCTTCTGGAGGAACGCCCTGTGAGGCGACATCTTTAGCTGCCTGGTCGGTTAGGGCATTTCCCTGTGCTTCTGTGGTATTTTCCTTGGTATGGGCCTTACACTTCAGGATGGACACTTCCTGAGGTAATTGTATGGCATCCAGTAAGTCTCGGACTTCTTTTCCATTTCGGATAGGTGTACCAGCAGCAGTGAGGAATCCTCTTTTCCGCCATAACAGACCAAAGTCGTGAGCGACTCCAAAAGCATAACGTGAATCTGTGTAGACATTAGCTGTCTGTCCTTCTGCTATTCGACATGCTTCTGACAGGGCCCGTAACTCGGCCTGTTGTGCTGACGTTCCTAAGTGTAAACGTCCTTTTGCCACTGCCTCATATTAGGTTGTAACTGCCCATCCTGCTTTTCTGGTACCATTGTCAACAAAGGAGGAAACATCTGTAAGCAGGATGAGGTCTGGGTTGTGCAGAGGCTCCTCTGCTGCTAAGGCTGCTTCTTCTGTTTCTTTTAAAATCTCCACGCAGTCATGCTCTTCACATTCTCCCCCCTCTTGCTCCCTCGATTCTGACATCGGGAGCATAGTTGCGGGATTAACCGGGCTGGCCCGGATGATATGGAGATTAGGAGCTTCCAAAACTGCTGTCCTGTGGGTCCATCTTGCTGCTGTCACCCGAGACATTCTATTCATAGACAGCAAAGCGTGTACGGTGTGGGGACACTTGACAATCAGCTTTTGGTCGAGGACTAGACCCACAGTGATCATTACCGCTCGACATGTAGCTTCCATGGCCCTTAGGCAACTTCCCCATCCGAGGGCTACCGCATCCAGTTTTGCCGAATAATAGCCAATAGGTCTCTGCCGATCCCCATGTTCTTGTGTCAGTATAGCTGTCATATATCCTTCTTTCTCATGGACAAACAGGGTAAATGGCTTACCACTGTCGGGGATTCCCAGAGCCGGTGCCGAATACAAAGCCTTTTTCAAACTCAGGAAGGCCTCTTGCTGTTCCTTAGTGAGGGTGATGGCTTCTTTAGAGGCACGTTTCCCCTTTAAAATATCATTCAGTGGCTGAGCAAGCTGTGTGAAGGAGTCAATCCAATTTCTGTTAAAGTTACACAATCCCAAAAAAGACCTTAGTTCCTGAATAGTGGTGGGGTTTTTAGCAGCCCGAATGGCTGCAGTTCTATCCTGGGTAAGTTCGCTCTTTCCTTGTGAAATCTTTTGTCCCAGGTATACAACCTCTTCTTGGGATATTTGTGCTTTGTCGATGCTGGCTTTATGTCCTTTCAGCCGAAGGTGATCCAGCAAAGCTCATAAATCTTGTTCATGCTGTTCTTCCGTGTTTGAAGCTAGCAGGATATCGTCTGCATATTGGATGACTGTGGATGACAGGGGAGGTAATTCTCGCAAATGGCTTTGTAAAGCCATGTGGAATACCGTAGGGCTGTTGTGGAAACCCTGCGGTAACCGGGTCCAAGTATACTGTTGTCCTTGGACCGTGAAAGCAAACCACTGTCGAACCTCCAGTGCCAGAGGCACCGACCAAAATCCGTTGGCCATATCTATAACCGAGAAATATTTATGTTCCGGTTTGAGGGCATTAAAAATGGTGGAGGGATCTGCGACCAAAGGAGCTTTTTGATCAATACACTGGTTAGCTTTCCTATAATCGACAGTCAAACGCCAAGTCTCATTAGATTTCTGTACCGGCCACACGGGACTATTGGAGGAGCTATGCGTTTTAATAAGCACCCCTTGTTTCTCCAATTGCTGAATAACCGGTAAGATTCCCGCGATGGCAGTTGGACTGATGGGATACTGTTTAGTGCATGGAGGCTTGGTCCCTGTAAATGACGCAGGCTCCATCTGGAGTAGGCCACAATTGTTCTTATCTTTAGCCCATATCGGGTGTTCCTTCAATTCTTCTTTCTTCAAAGTTCTAATTGACCATGTCACCCGACCATCCTCGAAATTTGGATTAGAATGTCCATTCCAAAAAGGGGTTGATCTACTGGGCCTATCCAGACCGGCGTGGTTAGTTCATGTGGACCCAGCCCTATAAGTACCGGTGTTGTCCATTTTATGGCCCCCAACTCCATAGGCTGTACGTGCCCTACCATCCAACGGCAAAAAGTCTCCATATTGTAGGGGTAAGCATGTTAATTCCGCCCCTGTGTCTAAAAGACAGTCCACATCCTTATCGCCCACCCTCACAGTTATATATAGCCCATCTCCCCTTTGTTGTATTAGTGCGAGGAGGGGGGCCAGGGTGGGCTCTAATCGGTTTTTGCTATCCCAAGTAACTCCTTCTGTTGTTGTATTGTCAGTTGCTTAAATGCTTCTATGAGGTCGTTATCTTGTGACAAGTCTGGTTTGTTGGCTGAATTGTATCCCTGGCTGCGTCCTCTTCCCCAGCCATGACCTTGCTGTTTTGCCCTGCACGTCTTGGCCCAGTGACCTTCTTTCCCACAATAATGACATTTTCCGGGTAATTTTCCGAATGACTGTTTATCGGAATCCTGGGATTTCCATCCCATAGCCTGTACAGCTCGGACTTTAGCTCCCATATCCCGATCTAATTGGTTACATCGATCCACCAATGCTGCAAAGGTAGTTCCTCTCCCTTCCCAGTCCTGTAACACTACCTTAAGCATTTTGGACAGTTCTGGCTTTAGACCTGCCACCAAAGCTCCTTTCAGGGGTCCAAACGCTTGTTCATCCATTTCCTCATCCGTATTATTCATACCCGAATGTTCTAGCCACGTGCATCTAAACCGCTCGTCATACTCCAGGACCTCCTCTGTTCCTTTCTGTTGGCAGGCTGCAATTTTTCCCCAGTCTGTCTTAGTTGGACTGAAGGCTTGCAGCCAGTGTTTAATTGCCTGCCATCCTGCATCTAATTCTTGCTCATTCTGCCCCAAAGCTTCATCTACCTTATCGTTCAATTTTCTTCCTTGTGTTTTTGGCACCATTATGGTCAAAATTTGCACTCCATCCCAGGGATGAAGTTGATATATATTTCTTAAGCGGTCCAATTGGTCTCACGTTTTTACTCCCCCTTTCTTTGGATTGGGCAATTCCTTGGACCATTTATCAATTTTCTCTGGGTCTGCCGGATCATGAACCAAGTATTCTTCGTACACCCTTCTCTTTGTTTTTTTGGTTCCGCCCTCATCCACAGTCTCTTCTGATTTGACTACAACTTGTCTTTTTTTAAACAGGGCAAAGCGCACCCCTAATTCTTCATCATCCTCCGACACTGTATTGTTGGAGGATTCAGAAACCGTATCTATTCCTCGGTCATGTCTTCGGGTTTGCGCTTTTAATTTATCCAAACATGGGTACCCTGGGAATTGATCAATACATTTTCCTTTTCCTATTACTGTCTCTTGACCTAATGATTTTTTCCATTCTTTAATTTCACCTTTAAGATCTTTAACTTCCGCTTCCAGCTTTTCAAGTTCAAGCTTTTTCTGTCGCAGCTGTGCACAAACTGCTTGCAATTGATCCTTTGTACTGGTCAGTTCTCGATCATGTTGGGAACGCATTATAATTTAATTCTGGTTTCGAATCTGGCCCATAACTGCTAGGGACCATCGAGTTCGCTCTTTATTTTTCATACGGGTCGTTTTTCCCCAGACCTTTTTAATCTCGTCCAAGGACCATTGTCCTTTGGAGGTTCCGTACTTTTGTTCGATCTTAATACAGGTTTTAGATAAGTTGAATTGTTGCTCTATGTATTCTTTCAACTGTTCGAGACTTAAATCTAGCGAAACTTCAGGTGGTGCCTGCCCACCTTTAACAGTTGTAGGCAATTCTTTGTTCTTATCTCCTGCTGCCATTTCTTTACTGGGGTCTCTAGTCGTAGGCTTTTAGCCGATTAATAGGTCGATGATTAATTAACTAACACACTGCCGAAGTTTAGATGTCTATGGGACCTCAAGCCGACTACCAACCGGAGGGTTCACAAACCGGAGGCTTTCGGAATCGCGTAGAAGGAGAGGCGAATTTAGACTTTTGACCGAGCACTTTTTTTTTAAAAAGAGGTGTTCTTACCTCAATATGTCGGTCTGATGTCCAAAATTCAGTTTCTTTCCTCAGCGATCCTGTTCGCAGCGCCAAAATTGTTAGATCTCTTAATTTTAATGAAATACGAACTCCGATGGTAGTTTTAACTTTTTAATCTTGGCAGAGAGTAACAAGCTGCTGGCTGATTGCCAGTTTCTTTGTCTTACTGAAACCACATGGTCAAAATGGCTGTATTTATACCTGGATCAATTTACAGAAAAGAACTCACCTTCTTTGACCTTATTGGCTCACTACCCAAGGTCCGAAAATGTCAAGTTGATTGATGACTTAACGAAATGTGGCTGAAAAGCATGTAGCATCTCTGACTTGTTGTCTGTGAATTTTCACAGCCTGTCTAAATGCAGCCTGTTTGAATTCTCTATCACTTATGTAGATGGGTCTAGTTCAGTGACAAATGGAGAGAGAAAAACAGGCTGCAGCATTTATGATCCAGAGGCAGGGATAGAAAACGCCATAAAGCACCCCTACACTTTAAGTGCACAACAGGCCAAACTGGCAGCATTAGAAACAGAAAAATAGAAAATAGGTGCAGGAGTAGGCTAGTCGGCCCTTCGAGCCTGCACCACCATTCAATAAGATCATGCCTGATCATTCCCTCAGTACCCCTTTCGTGCTTTCTCTCCATACCCCTTGATCCCTTTAGCTATAAGGGCCATATCTAACTCCCTCTTGAATATATCAAATGAATTTGCATCCACTACACTCTGCGGTAGAGAATTCCACAGGTTAACAACACTTTGAGTGAAGAAGTTTCTCATCATCTCAGTCCTAAATGGCTTACCCCTTATCCTTAGACTGTGACCCCTGGTTCTCGACTTCCCCAACATTGGGAACATTCTTCCTGCATCTAACCTGTCCAGTCCCATCAGAATTTTATATGTTTCTATGAGATCCCCTCTCATCCTTCTAAACTCCAGTGAATACAGGCTCAGTCGATCCAGTCTAGCCTCATATGTCAGTCCTGCCATCCCAGGAATCAGTCTGGTGAACCTTCGCTGCACTCCCTCAATAGCAAGAACGTCCTTCCTCAGATTAGGAGACCAAAACTGAACACAATATTCCAGGTGAGGCCTCACTAAGACTCTGTACAACTGCAGTAAGACCTCCCTGCTCCTATATTCAAATCCCCTAGCTATGAAGGCCAACATGCCATTTACCTTCTTCACTGCCTGCTGAACCTGCATGCCAACTTTCAATGACTGATGTACCATGACACCCAGGTCTCGCTGCACCTCCCCTTTTCCGAATCTGCCGCCATTGAGATAATATTCTGCCTTTGTGTTTTTGCCACCAAAGTGGATAACCTCACATTTATCCACATAACACTACATTTGCCACTCATTTGCCCACTCACCTAACCTGTCCAAGTCACCCTGCAGCCTCTTAGCATCCTCCTCACAGCTCACACTGCCACCCAGTTTAGTATCATCTGCAAACTTGGAGATATTACACTCAATTCTCTCATCCAAATCATTAATGTATATTGTAAATAGTTGGGGTCCCAGCACTGAGCCCTGCAGTACCCCACTAGTCACTGCCTGTCATTCTGAAAAGGACCCGTTTATCCCAACTCTCTGCTTCCTGTCTGCCAACCAGTTCTCTATCCTCGTCAGTACATTACCCCCAATACCATGTGCTTTCATTTTTCACACCAATCTCTAGTGTGGGACCTTGCCAAAGCCTTTTGAAAGTCCAAATACACCACATCCACTGGTTCTCCCTTGTCCACTCTACCAGTTACATCCTCAAAAAAATCTAGAAGCTTTGTCAAGCAAGATTTCCCTTTCATAAATCCATGCTGACTTGGACCGATCCCGTCACTGCTTCCCAAATGTGCTGCTATTTCATCTTTAATAATTGATTCCAACATTTTCCCCACTACTGATGTCAGGCTAACCGGTCTATAATTATCCATTTTCGCTCTCCCTCCTTTCTTAAAATGTGTTGTTACATTAGCTACCCTCCAGTACATAGGAACCGATCCAGAGTCAATAGACTGTTGGAAAATGATCACCAATGCATCCACTATTACTAGGGCTATCTCCTTAATACTCTGGGATGCAAACCATCAGGCCCCGGGGATTTATCGGCCTTCAATCCCATCAATTTTCCTCACATGATTTCCCGCCTGATAAGGATTTCCTTCAGTTCCTCCTTCTCACTAGACCCTCGGTTCCCTAGTATTTCCGGAAGGTTATTTGTGTCTTCCTACGTGAAGACAGAAGACAAGTATTTGTTTAACTGGTCCGCCATTTCTTTGTTCTCCATTATAAATTCACCTGAATCTGACTGCAAGAGATATATGTTTGTTTTCACTAATCTTTTTCTCTTCACATATCTATAGAAGCTTTTGCAGTCAGTTTTTATGTTCCCAGCAAGCTTCCTCTCATACTCTACTTTCCCCTTCGTAATCAAACCCCTTGTTCTCCTCTGCTGTATTACAAAATTCTCCCAGTCCTCATGTTTGCTGCTTTTTCTGGACAATTTATATGCCCTTCCTTGGATTTAACACTATCCTTAATTTCCCTTGTTAGCCACGGTTGAGTCACCTTCCCATTTTATTTTTACTCCAGACAGGGATGTACAATTGTTGAAGTTCATCCATGTGATCTTTAAATGTATGCCATTGCCTATTCACCGTCAACCCTTTAAGTATCACTCGCCAGTCTATTCTAGCCAATTCACGCCTCATACCACTGAAGCTCCCTTTCCTTAAGTTCAGGACCCTAGTTTCTGAATTAACTGTGTCACTCTCCATCTTAATAAAGAATTCTACCATATCATGATCGCTCTTCCCCAAGGGGCCTCGCACAACAAGATTGCTAATTCATCCTTTCTCATTACACATCAACCAGTCTAGGATGGCCAGCTCTCTAGTTGGTTCCTCGACATATTGGTCTAGAAAACCATCCCTAATACACTCCAGGAAATCTCCTTCACCGCATTGCTACCAGTTTGGTTAGCCCAATCAATATGTAGAATAAAGTCGCCCATGATAACTGCTGCACCTTTATTGCACGCCTCCCTTATTTCTTGTTTGATGCTGTCCCCAACCTCACTACGACTGTTTGGTGGTCTGTACACAACTCCCACTAGCGTTTTCTGCCCTTTGGTATTATGTAGCTCCACCCATATCATTTCTACATCATCCAAGCTAATGTCCTTCCTTAATATTGCATTGATTTCATCTTTAACCAGCAATGCCACCCCATCTCCTTTTCCTTTCTGTCTATCCTTCCTAAATGTTGAATATCCCTGGATGTTGAGTTCCCAGCCTTTGTCACCCTGGAGCCATGTCTCCGTGATGCCAATTACATCATATCCATTAACTGCTATCTGCAAAGTTAATTCGTCCATCTTATTCCGAATACTCCTCGCATTGAGGCACAGAGCCTTCACGCTTGTCTTTTTAACACATTTTGCCCCTTTAGAATTTTGCTCTAATGTGGCCGTTTTTGCTTTTTGCCTTCGGTTTCTCTGCCCCCCACTTTTACTTTTCTTCTTTCTATCTTTTGCTTCTGCTCACATTCTACTTGCCTCTGTCTCCCTGCATCGGTTCCCATCCCCCTGCCATATTAGTTGAACCCCTCCCCGACACCACTAGCAAACACTCCCCCGAGGACATTGGTTCCGGTCCTACCCAGGTGCAGACTGTCCGGTTTGTACTGGTCCCACCTCCCCCAGAATCGGTTCCAATGTCCCAGGAATTTGAATCCCTTCCTTCTGCACAACTCCTCAAGCCATGTATTCATCTGAGCTTTCCTGCGATTCCTACTCTGACTAGCACGTGGCGCTGGTAGCAATCCTGAGATTACTACTTTTGAAGTCCTACTTTTTAATTTAGCTTCTAGCACCACGACAACTGGCTGTTCACCCTCCCCTTCCAAAATGTCCTGCACCCGCTCCAAGACATCCTTGACCCTTGCACCAGGGAGGCAACATACCATCCTGGAGTCTCGGTTGCGGCCGCGGAAACGCCTATGTCTTCCCCTTACAATAGAATCCCCGATCACTATAGCTCTCCCACTCTTTTTCCTGCCCTCCTGTGCAGCAGAGCCACCCATGGTGCCATGAACTTGGCTGCTGCTGCTATCTCCTGATGAGTCATCCCCCTCAACAGTAACCAAAGCGGTGTATCTGTTTGGGATGGGATGACCACAGGGGACCCCTGCACTACCTTCCTTCCACTGCTCTTCCTGTTCCTGTTGGTCACCCATTCCCTATCTGTCTATGTAACCTTTACCTGCGGATAGACCAACTCACTAACCGTGCTGTTCACGGCATCCTCAGCATCGCGAATGCTCCATAGTAAATCCACCCGCAGCTCCAGTGCCGCAAAGCAGTCTGTCAGGTGCTGCAGGTGGATGCACTTCCCACACATGTAGCCGTCTGGGACACTGGAAGCGTCCCTGACTTCCCACATAGCACAGGAGCATATGTGGTCACAAATCCCAAGTGAATTCCCAACTCCCAATACGATATGTTCGGACTCCATGTTCACTTGTAACTCCTGTACAGAGTATTTAGCAATATGGGCTAGGCGAGGGTTTAATTCCTCAGACGGGAAGCCGTTGGTGATGGCTCCTTTGTTAAAAGTCATTCTGGACGTCACAGGAAGGGACCAGAAGGATTTCTATCCAAAAGGTCAAAGCACACTCTAAGAGCCCAAGTGGGAAGGGAATGAGAAAGCTGATACACTAGCCAAAACAAGGGCAGGAGAAGGTACACCTTGGGACCCATATCACTGTGAACAGATCATGACTGTAAGAGACAGAGAGGAGCCCAAAGAAGTACCATTGCCGCCTGATTTAAAACAGGCTCAGATATGAGATGCAGACTTTAGAGTAGTGATTAAAGATAAGGTAGAGGGAAGCCTGTAGCGGGACCTTTAGGAGCTGCAGGCATAGCAGTAAGACAGGGAATGCTATTTAAAGGAGACAGTTGGATTGTGCCTGGGCAGTGCAGGGAAGATTTCTTGCAGCTAGCTCATGGGGGTCCAGGGGCTGGACATCCACAGCCAGAAACAATGTGGAATAAAGTGGAGGCTGAGGGATGGTGGCCCGGGCTTAGAAACAATGTAAGGGATTATTGTCAGAATTGTCTAGTGTGCTGCAAACAATCCAGACCCGCGCCGGAGGAAGGCTCCGTTGGGACACACAAGGAGGGTAGAGGGGCCATGGCAGTCTGTACAGATAGATTTCATTGGGTTACTGCCCACCTCAGGCTGAGGCAATAAATATTGCCTGGTGTTAGTAGATCTTTTTTTTCATGAAATTTTCAGACAGAAGGAAAATTAATGCATCCACACGGTGGGAGAAATTGGGTAATAGTTCAAACAGGCGGACCACAGGAACAAAAGAAGGGGCGAAATTGTGTTGGGCGAAGTGTTGGAAGGAAGAACAAGGGATTTATGTCTGAGTGGTTGGATCAAGCCACAAGTGTAGGGGAGGTGTGGCGATTGTTTTTAAATGACAAAGGCAGGATTCCGGGTCGGGTATGAATTGGACGCAGGGTTTTGATTCTTGTGTGTGACCCTGAACGGTCCAAAAACAGTCAATGCAACCGAGCTGATCGCGAGCAGATTGAAACCTCTCCCTAAAATGCTGGTGATTCCAAACCAAGAAGTTTTGTGTCCAATTCTAACACCCGGGCCTAAAAATGGGCTGGCGTTAATCTCAACAGAGAAAATGTTGTATCATACTGTGTATTACAAAGTAGCGTCGGTTATTCTGAAGGTAAGAGTTACAATTACCCCGGTGGTACCTGCCAGAAACGGAAAAATTATATGAGCGATTGTTAAGAGAAATGTTTAAGCAATTCTATCAGAAGAATTACAGGGACAAAAGTCAGAGGGAAGCATACAATCCGAGCCAGACGGGCTGGGGAAGATGAAAAAGGGGACTGATTAATGATGTGGCTACGGCGTTTAATACAGGGATATCACTGGTCAATAGTGTATACAACGCACAGTTGCAAGTCCAAGTAAATACCTTAAGGGACAAGTTTAAAAAAATACTGGGGCAGTGTAGTGACAATAGAGGGTCACGAACTACAGGAAGACCAGGTAATGACAATGCATTTAAAGGAGATGATAGCTGAGGTGGAGACACACACTCAGACCATCAATGCCTTTAATAAAGGAGGGTAGAAATGCACCAGACCAAGCTGCTCAGAATGACAAATGTCATGTACGGTTGTTAAATGAAGGATGCAGTAATTTAGAGGATTTAAAACAAGATCACGTACCATCGTGGGTCAGTAATAAGCACCTAAAAGCTTTGAGTGTCTACAATAACCTCCTGAATTCATGCCAGCTACAGTCAGTCTCCGAAGTGTACCCAGTTCCCGTCAACTGTGGTCAGAGTAATCAGTCTATAATGGGGATAGTGCTTAGAATATCGGTGATGGATCAGTCACAACGACCTGTACCGGTATACTGGGTGGAAAACATTGGGGTCATTCGGAACAGGGTACATGTGAAACATCATAAACCCCTCAGTATGTGGTAAAATTGGGAGACTCAATAACTAGTGCGAGTCTGGAGGGATGTTAGAGAGGAGGTACACATATGGTATTGTGCACCCATCGTCTGAATCCTTTTGACCGGCCGGTATGCGGTTTCAAGTACGGGGATGGGCAACCTATAAGCTGTATCATGGAAGTGACGGCTCACAACCATATCCCGCCCCAGGTTGCGTACAAGGAGAATGTGACATACTGTGTCACCACCAGCGAAAGTCGGTATAGAGTAAAGAAGAAGCAGCCACTTAGAGTAATGTCTTTGAGTTTATAACAAGAGACATTAAAGGGGGAAGTATAAGGGTTACACGTTTCATGATCAAGGCACAGCAAGAGGCCACAGACTGATGTAGTTTAAAACAAAAACATGTGGGATTGCATAAATGATTAATGCAATTTCTGCAGTCAGGAGTAATGTCTTAACATCAAGACAAAGGGTGTTGATAAAATCAAGCAGAGAAGCTCATAGAGGGGAGAAACCAGTTCCCTATGGAGACTACAAGTCTGCAAAAATCCAGGACCACAAAAAATCTCACAAGACGTGCATTTTTGGATAGCGAGGCACAAAAGCTAAGGGGCCAGACTTTTGGCTTCATTGTCGGTGATTTTCTCGCCTTACAGCTGGTTTTTTGCCCGGCGAGAGTTTGCACTCAAGTTTTTTTCCTTGGTATTACCCACATCAGAAGTCGCCACCGGGACCAAACCGGCCACGTGCATCGCCGAGAATAACCGCCAGGGCGTAAGTTTGGGCTCATCCACCAGCCTCCAGATTGCCTATAAAAGCTGCTTTTACAGAGCGGTAAGGGGTGGAGGGGGGTAATCCTGCAAAGAAAAGTAAGTAAAAGGTTATTTAAAATTTCACCACATCGATTAGGCTTAAAACTGTCTTGGAAGTGTTTTGTATGTGGTTTTTTTAAATAATTTTTTCTTCAGGTTTTTCCCCCTCCATAGGCCCAACCGCAGCCTTGGTTTAAATTCCAGTAACGACCGCCCATTTAGCTAACTTTCCACTTACCCACCAAGGGACCACCGAGAATGAGTGTGCAACGCTGACTTTTTTCGTCGGGTGAGCAGTTCCACACATCTTTACTCTCAAAATGTAAATTTTTCACCGAGCGTTAGCGATCCTTCTCAGTGGGCAATCGGGGGTTGAGGGCCTTTATGGAAAGTCTGGCCCAAGGAGTTATCTTTGGCCCTGCTGATTCCATGCACAGAATGAGGTGCGAATTGTGGCCATCCAAACAGATCCAGACCTATCATCACAGCCATCGAGACTCATCCAGACACATTAATTGAAAGCAGCCCAGTTGGAGACTTGTATAATCGAATGGATATATATAAAGAAGCTCACAGAAGAAAAACACCTCAGAACAACAGGTCAAAGGAACAACGACCACGAAGGGGAACAATGGAAAAAAGACCAAGAGAGAGACGACGAAAAGGAAACACAAGCAGGAGGAGAGACAAGCAGTGAAGCAAGCAGCTGGGACCCAACATCCCCCCTCGCTCCACGAGCCTACAATCGACAACAGCAGCAACTGGCTGGATGGGTGATTGTGTGTCTTCGATCAATCTTAAAGAAGTCTTGTTCTGTAATTTTTAGTTATTTTTGTGTAATAAACTAACATTTGGGTTTATGCCTAAACTTCGTGTTACGTGAAGTCCTTCCTGTAATTCCCGAGGTCTATGAATCAAAGTAGAATGGAAAACGAACACCCTACACCAAATAAGGAGAAATCAGGGCAGTGTAATGTAGAGCTCCACCTAGTGGACTACTCCATCTAGTGGACTACTGTGGCAATGTAACTGGTGCTGTAAATACAACAAAAGTCTCATGATGTATTGGAGCCATCTTATAAAGTGTGTTTGTTAGTGATGTCATAAGAATATATCACATTTTGGCGATGTAGGATGGGATTTCTGGATTCCCTAGCTGAAATTTATGTTGGATGTTCCTACCAACCAACAGAGTCACTTTGAGAGGTTCTTTGTTTTTCAGAACAGCTAAACATCCAAGGTAAATTACAAGCACACTTGGCTGAACTGAAGAGTCCAAATGGCCACGCGTATGGGAACCATATGGCGCTTGGGTGAGTTCCATCATGATCGAGAGACTTTCGGAGCATATGTGGAGTGGCTAGAAATGTTTTTCACCACAAATCATATTGTTGAAGTCCCCGATGATGAAAACTGTAATCAGGCCCCGAGGCTTTTGAAACCCTGAAAAATGTACTTGTTCCCATCAAGCCAAAGGACATAACTATGATGCAGAGAACAGAATTACAGTCCTGAGCCCCTGGAAATTGCTGAAAGTTATTGTTTTGGAATACGAGATCAATTAATTGATGAGAGTATCAGTGAGTACAGTGTGGCATTAAAAAAGCTATCCATTCACTGTCATTTCGGAAACTTTGTTTGTGGGATGAAAATGAAGCAATCAGAAGAAAGTTGTTGATAACCCTAACTTGACTTTTGATTTAGCTTGTCACACAGCTGTGTCGATATATATGGCCGACTGATACTCCCGAGAATTTTGCACCATTTCCACTCATCAGACAACTGAGGTGAATTGGCAGTTGGGCCACAAGGCCTCAGCAACTGGCCAAGGTAACAGTGCATTGAAGTTGTGTTATCGGTGCCTAGGAAAACACATTGCTCAAAGCTGTCCATATGTGAAGGCAGAGAAAACTGAGCATCTTGCAAAGGCATGTCGACTGAAGAGTAAACTGATGTTCAATGCAATAAGTAGAAATCTCCAGAGACTACATTAAAGAGAAGCATCAGGATGAGGAAGTTCTGGAGATACACGTCATCAGGAGCATGAAGGTATCTAACAGCAATTCACAATATATTGTCATCCAAGTAGACGTTGCCGGAACCAGGATACCCATTGAAATCGACACTGGTGCATCCGTGAGCGTAGTACCAGAATCGCTATATCTCGACAAGTTGCGTGATTTTCCACTGGGGAAATCGAAGAGAGAGCTGCGGTGCGGCAAAGGTTACATGTAGATTTTGCTGAGCTAGAAAGACAAAGTGGGTAGCAGTGTTTCTGATGTGCAAAATAACAAGTAAAACATGAGACAACTTGTGACGATTGTTTTCTTCATATGGCCTCCCAGAAGAAATTGTGTTTGATAATAGACCACAATTTTGTTCAGAAGAATTTGCGCAGTTCATGAGCTGAAATGGTGTGAATCATACCAAAGTTCCACCATACCACCCTGCTTCAAATGTTGCAGCAGAGTGCACAGTACAAATTGTAAAAGGTGCCCTCCTCAAGCAAATGTTGGATCCAAATCCAAAGAAATGGCAGTTGTCATTGGATCACAAACTGGCAAAGTTTTTGATTACTTATTGTAATACTCCTCATAAAACTACTGGTAGAACACCAGTTTGTTTCTCAAACAACAGCCACGAACCAGGTTTTCTTTGTTAAAGCCATACTTGACAGAGTCAGTAGTAGAGAAACAATTAAGACAAAAAGAGAATCATGATAGAGGTAAAGTAAGAGAGAGAAGCGTGAAATTGAATCAGAAGGTGAGAGTGAAGAACTATCAATATAAGTGGTTAAGGTGGTTACCAGGAAGAGTAGTGAAGATATGCGGCCCTCAAAAATATTTGGTCAAGATGTTTGATCATGGAAAGGTTAGGTTTGTTCAGTGATCATATTTTACCTACAGATGTGGAAGGAGTTGAAAGTTGGAATGATTCAATTATTTCTGATGAGTCAGATAGGGCTCAATTTTCCCCGGTTATTTGCAGCATTTTTTGGCGCGCGCCGTTTTTTTTGTGTATTTATTTTTTTCCATGTTTCCTCCTGTGATCTGCGCCAGTGTAACTGACTTAGTTACGATTTTTCTAGGCCAGTTTTTTTTTTACGTCTTACTTGGTCCCTCATGTCTGCGCCGGTTTTTTAAATTTTTCGCAGTTTGGCCAACATTTTTTCCTCCGAGGTTGGCGTATCTGGCCACTCCCGAAAAACATTCTGGGCACTTAAGAAAACCAGTGCATATTCATAAATCGGTGCTGAAAGACACCATTGTTTTTAGATCAAAGATTTTGGAGGGAGTCTAGAAAACCGTCAAATAAAGTTCCACCTTTTTCACCTGTCAACGTAGTAAATGTAAATTTGTTGGATTTCAGAAGTTCTCTCATTTTTTTACTCACACATGCCAGCACCGAATGCCTTGAAGCAGGGCTGGAGGGTCGTAGCTCTGGCTGGCAGAATCGGCCCTTCGCCCAGACACAGGGGCTCGAGGCTAGACTAGAAAACAAGCCATGGGGGAAAGGCGGGGGGAGGAGAGAAAGAGAGAGAGCGAGGTGCCGATCACAAGGCTTCGAGCCCGGGGAGCCAGGTGCTGATTGGAAACAACCTTCTGCACTGTGGCCAGGGAGCGAGGTGCCAATTGGAAAGCTTCTGAAGACTGCTGTAATGTCTGTAAGCTTGTAAGTTGTAGCTCCACACTGAGGGGATGTGGACGTATTGTGTTACTGCAACTAAAGGTGAACAAATGAGTCAACTGACCAGAAGCTTCCGGAACTTCTGAGATGCTGTCTGCCATTATAGAAAGCTGTGTGTGCTGTGCTCTGTAAATCTATCAAATTTGGCAATGAGATGGAATTTTTTGGATGATATAAAGCAGAAATTTTGTTGGTGAAGGATTCAGCCAGTCATAGAAACATAGAAACATAGAAAATAGGTGCAGGAGCAGGCCATTCAGCCCTTCTAGCCTGCACCGCTATTCAATGAGTTCATGGCTGAACATGAAACTTCAGTACCCCCTTCCTGCTTTCTCGCCATACCCCTTGATCCCCCGAGTAGTAAGGACTTCATCTAACTCCCTTTTGAATATATTTAGTGAATTGGCCTCAACTACTTTCTGTGGTAGAGAATTCCACAGGTTCACCACTCTCTGGTTGAAGAAGTTTCTCCTCATCTCAGTCCTAAATGGCTTACCCCTTATCCTTAGACTGTGACCCCTGGTTCTGGACTTCCCCAACATTGGGGACATTCTTCCTGCATCTAACCTGTCTAAACCTGTCAGAATTTTAAACGTTTCTATGAGGTCCCCTCTCATTCTTCTGAACTCCAGTGAATACAAGCCCAGTTGATCCAGTCTTTCTTGATAGGTCAGTCCCACCATCCCGGGAATCAGTCTGGTGAATCTTCGCTGCACTCCGTCAAGAGCAAGAATGTCCTTCCTCAAGTTAGGAGACCAAAACTGTACACAATACTCCAGGTGTGGCCTCACCAAGGCCCTGTACAACTGTAGCAACATCTCCCTGCCCCTGTACTCAAATCCCCTCGTTATGAAGGCCAACATGCCATTTGCTTTCTTAACCGCCTGCTGTACCTACATGCCAACCTTCAATGACTGATGTACCATGACACCCAGGTCTCGTTGCACCTCCCCTTTTCCTAATCTGTCACCATTCAGATAATAGTCTGTCTCCCTGTTTTTACCACCAAAGTGGATAACCTCACATTTATCCACATTATACTTCATCTGCCATGCATTTGCCCACTCACCTAACCTATCCAAGTCACTCTGCAGCCTCATAGCATCCTCCTCGCAGCTCACACTGCCACCCAACTTAGTGTCATCCGCAAATTTGGAGATACTACATTTAATCCCCTCGTCTAAATCATTAATGTACAGTGTAAACAGCTGGGGCCCCAGCACAGAACCTTGCGGTACCCCACTAGTCACTGCCTGCCATTCTGAAAAGTACCCATTTACTCCTACTCTTTGCTTCCTGTCTGACAACCAGTTCTCAATCCACGTCAGCACACTACCCCCAATCCCATGTGCTTTAACTTTGCACATTAATCTCTTGTGTGGGACCTTGTCGAAAGCCTTCTGAAAGTCCAAATATACCACATCAACTGGTTCTCCCTTGTCCACTTTACTGGAAACATCCTCAAAAAATTCCAGAAGGTTTGTCAAGCATGATTTCCCTTTCACAAATCCATGCTGACTTGGACCTATCATGTCACCATTTTCCAAATGCACTGCTATGACATCCTTAATAATTGATTCCATCATTTTACCCACTACTGAGGTCAGGCTGACCGGTCTATAATTCTCTGTTTTCTCTCTCCCTCCTTTTTTAAAAAGTGGGGTTACATTGGCTACCCTCCACTCGATAGGAACTGATCCAGAGTCAATGGAATGTTGGAAAATGACTGTCAATGCATCCGCTATTTCCAAGGCCACCTCCTTAAATACTCTGGGATGCAGTCCATCAGGCCCTGGGGATTTATCGGCCTTCAATCCCATCAATTTCCCCAACACAATTTCCCGACTAATAAAGATTTCCCTCAGTTCCTCCTCCTTACTAGACCCTCTGACCCCTTTTATATCCGGAAGGTTGTTGGTGTCCTCCTTAGTGAATACCGAACCAAAGTACTTGTTCAATTGGTCTGCCATTTCTTTGTTCCCCGTTATGACTTCCCCTGATTCTGACTGCAGGGGACCTACATTTGTCTTTACTAATCTTTTTCTCTTTACATACCTATAGAAACTTTTGCAATCCGCCTTAATGTTCCCTGCAAGCTTCTTCTCGTACTCCATTTTCCCTGCCCTAATCAAACCCTTTGTCCTCCTCTGCTGAGTTCTAAATTTCTCCCAGTCCCCGGGTTCGCTGCTATTTCTGGCCAATTTGTATGCCACTTCCTTGGCTTTAATACTATCACTGATTCCCTTGATAGCCACGGTTGAGCCACCTTCCCTTTTTTATTTTTACGCCAGACAGGAATGTACAATTGTTGTCGTTCATCCATGCGGTCTCTAAATGTCTGCCATTGCCCATCCACAGTCAACCCCTTAAGTATCATTCGCCAATCTATCCCAGCCAATTCATGCCTCATACCTTCAAAGTTACCCTTCTTTAAGTTCTGGACCATGGTCTCTGAATTAACTGTTTCATTCTCCATCCTAATTCAGAATTCCACCATATTATGGTCACTCTTCCCCAAGGGGCCTCGCACAATGAGATTGCTAATTAATCCTCTCTCATTACACATCACCCAGTCTAAGATGGCCTCCCCCCTAGTTGGTTCCTCGACATATTGGTCTAGAAAACCATCCCTTATGCACTCCAGGAAATCCTCCTCCACCGTATTGCTTCCAGTTTGGCTCGCCCAATGTATGTGCATATTGAAGTCACCCATTATAACTGCTGCACCTTTATTGCACGCACCCCTAATTTCCTGTTTGATACCCTCCCCAACATCACTACTACTGTTTGGAGGTCTGTACACAACTCCCACTAACGTTTTTTTGCCCTTTGGTGTTCTGCAGCTCTACCCATATAGATTCCACATCCAAGCTAATGTCCTTCCTAACTATTGCATTAATCTCCTCTTTAACCAGCAATGCTACCCCACCTCCTTTTCCTTTTATTCTATCCTTCCTGAATGTTGAATACCCCTGGATGTTCAGTTCCCAGCCCTGATCATCCTGGAGCCACGTCTCCGTAATCCCAATCACATCATATTTGTTAACATCTATTTGCACAGTTAATTCATCCACCTTATTGCGGATACTCCTTGCATTAAGACACAAAGCCTTCAGGCTTGTTTTTTTAACACCCTTTGTCCTTTTAGAATTTTGCTGTACAGTGGCCCTTTTTGTTCTTTGCCTTGGAAGCTTCTCTGTCTTTGGAAAAAGCTACTAAATCTGAGGTTAAAAAAAATGAACACACTGTCTGCATTGCAGAGACAAAATGGCAGCACCCATAGCAGTAATGGGACACTTAGGTGAATATAAATGTGACCAGGAAAGGTTTAAGGCCTATGTGGACCGGCTAGAAATGCATTTCACTGCAAATAATATAATCAAAGTTCCAGAGAATGCTGATCAGAACTGGGCTGTTTTGGAACGTAAGAGAGCGATTTTCTTATCTGAAGTGGGTCCGGAATGGTTTACTGCAAGCCACATTCCATACCATATGCACTCAAGGAGAAAGTTGAGCAAGAACTCAAAAGACTAGAGACTAAGAACATTATTTCTAAGATAGATCGATATAATTGGGCTACCCCCATTGTAGTTGTACCTAAGTTCGATAGTAAGGTAAGATTGTGTGGTGATTATACAGTAATTGTAAACCAGGTTCTAGAGGGTAATGTCCCCAATACATTGCCAAATATAGAAAAGTTGTTCACAACACTGACAGGTGGTCAGATCGTCTAAAAACTGGATCTTATGAATGCCTACTTACAGCTTGAACTAGATGAGGAGTCCAAGTCATGCTTGACAATAGATACTCATCTAGGCCAATATCAATTTAATAGGCTACCGTTTGGAGTGTCTTTGACCCCTGCCATATTCTAAGGGGTGATGAACCAGATTTTGCAAGGTATTGAAGGGGTAGTATGTTATTTGGATGACATACTAATTTCAGCACCAAATAGGCAAATTCATAATAACATATTGAATGAAGTCCTCAAATGGCTAGAGAGGCACTACTCGTAAGTGTGAGTTATTTCAAAACTCATTGGAGCACTTAGGGTACAGAGTAGACAAAGATGGTTTACATCCAACCATGGGAAAGCTGGTCACAATCAGAAATGCACCCACTCCCAAGAATGTCACTGAACTTCGTTCATTCTTCGGTCTTTTGAACTATTATGGGAAGTTCCTACCAAATTTGGCTACAGTATTACATCCACTGAATGAACTATTGAAACAACAGGTCCATTGGAGTTGATCAAAAGAATGCGATACAGCATTCAAGGAGTGTAAAAGCAAATTAGTAGAGTAGTAAAAGCATGTTAGTTCACTATGACATATCTGAGGAGATTAAGCTAGCATGTGATGCCTCTCCATTTGGGGAAGTAATCTCTCATGTATCAAGTAGTGGGGAGGAGAGACCAATTGCTTTTGTTTCATGCACTCTCAGTGCCAGTGAGCGTAATTATACGCAAATCGAAAGGGAAGCTTTGGCATTAATTTTTGGGGTCAAGAAGTTCCACAAATACTTGTAGGGTCATAAGTTTACCATCGTTATGGATCATAAGCTCGTGACACCAATCCTCCATCCAAAGTCCCCAGTTCCAACATTAGCTGCAGCCCGAATGCAGAAATGGGCTTTGATTTTGTCAGCATATACATATGATATTGAATACAGATGATCAGCTGATCACTGCTAAGCTGATGCATTGTCTAGATTGCCTTCCCCATCACAAGTTACACCCAATAGGGAAGAACATACATTGATGAACTGCCAGTCACAGCTGAAGAGATTGGTAGAGCAACCAAATGTGACCCAGTGATGTCAAAGGTGTATGATTATATTGCAAATGGATGGCCAAACCAGGTAACAGACAAAGATATTCATCCATTCTTCATTCGTAGGAATGAATTATCAGTTGCTAAAGATTATATCATTTGGGGTGCAAGAGTGGTTATCCCAAATAAATTCAGGTCCAAATTATTAGGAGACCTCCATGACCAACACCTGGGAATGTGCTTGACCAAGAGTTTTGCATGTAGTTACTTATGGTGGTCAGGTCTTGACAAAGATATAGAGTACATCGTGAGTCAGTGTGCGACATGTCAATCGGTAAGCAAGCAACTACCATCAGTACCATTACAGCTATGAAAATGGCCTCCCAGGGTGTGGCAAAGGCTACATATCAATTTTGCTGAGCTAGAAGGACAACAATTGTTCATTGTGATAGCCATTCGAAGTGGGTTGAGGTGTTTCCAATGTGGAAAATATCATTAGACATTTTGAGAAGTTTATTTTCTTCATTTGGCCTCCCAGATGAAATTGTTTCGGATAATGGACCACAATTCCGTTCAGAAGAATTTGCGTAGTTCACGAGCAAAACTAGTGAGAAACATACCAAGGTTCCACCGTATCACCCTGCTTCGAATGGTGCAGCAGAGCGCACTGTACAAATTGCAAAACATGCCCTCATAAAACAAATATTAGATCTAAATACAAAGAAACGACAGTTGTCATTGGATCACAAATTGGCTAATTTTTTGATTACATTTCATAATACTCCTCGCACAACTAATGATAGAACACCAGCAGGGTTGTTTCTCAAATGACAACCACGAACCAGATTCTCGTTGTTAAAACCAAATTTGGCACAGTCCGTAGAAGAGACACAATTAAGACAGAAAGAGAATCATGATAGGGGTAGAGTAAAAGAGAGAAGTTTGAAATTAAATGAGAAGATGAGAGTGAAGAACCATCACCATAAATGGGTAAAGTGGTTACTAGGAAGAGTGGTGAAGATATTTGTTCCTCACACATATTTGTTCAAGATGTTTGATAATGGACAGGTTAGGTTTGTTCACATTGATCATATTTTACCTACTGACATGGAAGGAGTTGAAGGTGGGAATGATTCAATTATTTCTGACTCATCAGAGAGTTTTGATACACCAGTAGCAAATCCTACATCTAGTGTACTGGAAACAAATCCAAGAGAAAATCAGAATTTAAGTCTGAGCTGGAGTCAGGAAAACAAAGAATTTGAAGTTAGTGAGTGCAAATGAAAATCAAGGAAATCCCTTGAAGGAAACCTTTCCTCAGGATCAGCCTCGATTGAGTTTAAATTCGGCACCATGTTTGGAAGGTTCTGTTCGAGAGCGAAGGTATCCTCTTTGAAACAGAAAACAAGTGGTTAAGTTAAATTTGTAAATATGGCAAAATAAGTCCATATTCTTTGTTATGTATAAACATGCAAGTTATATATGATGTGTATTCTAATAACTTCTTCATTAAGGAGGGAGAAGTGTAATGTCTGTAAGCCTGTAAGTTGTAGCTCCACACTGTGAATGTGGATTATTGCAACTAAAGGTGAATAAATGAGTCAGCTGATCAGAAGCTTCCGGAACTTCTGAGATGCTGTCTGCCATTATAGAAAGCTGCGTGTGCTGTGCTCTGTAAATCTTTCACAACTGCAATGAGTAAGGGGGCGGGGTGGGGGGTGGGGGGGGGGGTTGGTGGATGAGAGAAGGGGATAATTCACAAGACTGCAATTAGTTAAGGGGGGGTGGGGAGAGAGGTGAAGTCACAAGAATGCAATTAGTTAAGGGGCGGGGAGAGAGTAGTCACAAGACCTTGGGTGTGTCCATCCATACAGACCTTGGGGAGAGAGAAAACTGCGAACCTGTCTTGCCTGCTTTCCTGCTGTTTTGATCTTCTTTCAAAGGAGGGGGCAGGGTGGGTGGCATGAGTAGGCTCACACATCGCAGACCAGGCAGTAGGCTGATTAGAAGGACCACGATGAATTTGCAGGACTTATCCTCTCCCTCGAGTGTGGGCCCAGCTTGTGCAGTCTTGATTGCTTTTCTTCAGGCAGGACCCATCAAAGCAGCGACCTTCTCTTTCAAGGGTATCAGTGAGTGCAAATTTGCCAGGCCCCCTCCTGTTTGAGTTCTTTTCCTTTTATTATGTGCCACCTTCCTCCACAAAGATGAAAACCTAACTTTTTAAAGAGGGTGTCTTTCTGCTGGGTGAGACATAGAGATGGTCACATTTACAATTGCAATTCCATTGAATAAATGAACATATTACTTACACTAACTACTTGACCAAGGTCCTGCCACTTCTTTTTACACTGGCCTCCAAGTCTCCTGGTGGTCACCATTGCACAGTAATCTTCTGCAACTTGGTTCTAGCGTTTCTTCATTTCTTTGGGTGGAACTTTTATGTGACCTCTGCTGGTGTCCAGCTCCTGCCATCTGTTCTCAATCACAGTAACTAGTGCCTCCACTTCTTCCTGTAAGAAATTTTTGGTCCTTGCACTGCGTTGCATCTTGTATTGCTGCAGCTGCGATTTTTCCAATGCTCTCGCACAGCAGTCAATGTTCTCACACACAACTGGCTCTTTAAAAATGGCCGATTGCCAACTCGGAGCATGCGCGTCCATTGCAACGATGTCAGAAACGTGACTTTTTTTTCTCCGTGCATGTGCAGAAGGGGCATCATCGTTTTTCGGCACAGACCGCAGGTCCACCCCCCCAATGCCCACCCACCTCGCCTCCTCACCGAGGCGACTGGACACGTTGTGCAGCGCCAAATTCGAATGATAGATCGGGGAAATTTTGGCAAATTATTTCCAGCGCATTTTTGGCCTTAAAAATGGGCATAACTCTGGCAATACACTAGAAAATGGGCTTGGGGAAAATTGAGCCCATTGTCTTGATATAAGTAGAATACCAGTAGCAAATCCTACATCAGATGTACTAGAAACAAGTCCGAGAGAAAGTCAGAATTTAATTCTGAGTCTGAATCGGGCAGACAAACGGTCTGAAGTTGTAGAGTTCAAATGTAAACCTGAGAGCAAAACTCTCCTCAGGCTCAGCCTAGAATTAGTTTAATTCGACACCATTTTTGGAAAGTTCTGTTCAAGAGCAAAGGTATCCTCTTGGAAACAGAAACCAGTGGTTAAGTTTGATTTGTAAATATGTCAAAATAAGACCATATCTTTTGTTGTGTATAACCATGCAAGTTATGTATGATGATTATTTTGTTATGATTACTTCTTCATTAAGGAGGGAGAAGTGTAATGAAGAGCTCCACCTTGTGGACTACTGCTCCACCTAGTGGACTACTGTGGTAAGGCAACTGCTGCTGTAAATACAATAAATTCACATGATGCAACCATCTGGTAAAGTGTGTTTCTTAGTGATGTCATAAGAATATATCACAGGCAGGTGACCAAAAGCTTGGTCAAAGAGGTAGGTTTTTAGGAGCAGCTTGAAGGAGGACATAGAGGTAGAGACACGGAGAGGTTTAGGCAGGGAATTCAGGAGGTTAGGGCCTAGACAGCTAAAAGCATGGCCGCCAATGGTGGAGCAATTTAAAATCGGGGATGTGTAAAAGGCTAGAATTGAAGGAACGCAGAGATTTTGAAGGCTTGTAATGCTGCAAAAGGTTAGAGACAGGGAAGGGAAAAGTCATGGAGGGATTTTAAGCCAAGGATGAGGATTTTAAAAATGACGGTGTTGTCAGACGGGGAGCCAGTGCAGGTAAGCAAACACAGGGGTGATGGCTGAATGAGACTTGGTGCGAGTTAAGAATCGGGCAGTTGAGTTTTGGATAAGCACAAGTTTATGTAGGGTGGGAGGCTGGCCAGGGGAGATTGGAATAGTCAATTCTATGGGTAGAAAGTAATGAGTGAGAGTTTCAGCAGCAGATGAACTGAGGCAGGGCTGCAGTTGGGTGATGTTACGGAATAGGAAGTAGGCCGTCTTGGTGATGGAGCGGATATGTGGTGAGAAGCTCATTTCTGGGGGGGTCAAACACAATACCACATTTGCAAATGTTTTGGCTCAGCTTCAGATAGTTGCAAGGAATGGAAACGGTGGTCAATGACTGGAGTTTGTGGCAGGGACCAAAGATGATGGCTTCAGTCTTCCAAATATTTACTTAGAGGAAATATCTGCTAATCCAATGTTGGATGTTGGATAAGCAGTGTTTCGAATCTGAGACAGTGGAAGGGTCAAGACAGCTGATGGTGAGGTAGAGCTGAGTGTCGGCAATGTACACATGGAACCAGATGTGTTTTCCGATGATCTCGCCGAGGGGCAGGATGTAGATGAGGAATAGAATGGGACAAGGATAAATCCTTGGTGGACTCCAGATGTAATGGTACGGGAGTGGGATGAGAACCCATTGCAGGTGCTTCTCTGGCTCCGATTTGATCGGTAAGGGCAGTTGCACCCAGCTGGACGATGGAGGAGAGGCGTTGGAGGAGGATGGTGTGGTCAACTGTGTCGAAGACTGCAGATAATTTGAGAAGGATGAGGAGAGAGAGTTTACCATGGTCATAGTCAGGTAGAATTTAATTTGTGACTTTGATAAGGGCCATTTTAGTACTGTGGCGGGAATGGAACTTGATTGGAGGGATTCAAACATGGAATTACGAGAACGATATTCACAGATTTGGGGGCAACAATACATTCAAGGACTTTGGAGAGGAAAGGGAGGTTGGAAATGGGGTGGTAGTTTGCAAGGATTTTTTGAAGAGAGGAGTTGTTGACGGCAGATTTGAAGGAGAGGGGCATAGTGTGGTGTCGCTGCACCGTATTACAAACTCACACGAGGTGTGTACTGCAGACACAGTCACTACATGCCCTTAACCTTTATTCCCAGGACCAAGGAGTGCTGACCCTGGGTGGGACCTCCTCTTTTATACCTGGAAACCCAGGTGAGGAGTGTCTCCCACAGGTTCACCCCCTGTGGTCAGTGTGTGCATTTCTAAGTTATAAGTACAGTGTACAGGAGTTGCATGAAGGTTACAATTACATGAAGATTACCGTTGCATGTTGGTTACATACATGCCATCACCTCCCCACTTACGTCTTTTTGTGTAAAAGGTTAAGTCTTTCTGGTGGTCAACTCTCTCGTGGAGCGCCGCAGCTGTGGCTCTGGTGGTTGAGCCTTGGCATTCGTCTCTGTCACCTGAGGTGATTCCGGCCTGTCCGGGCTGGCCGCAGGGACTGTGCATGCTGTGGATTGTCCTTGTTGCTCGTCCACTGGCAGTGGTGTGGGTGACATCTCATGCTCTTCTTCAGGTTCCTCCGTGTCTATGCTGAACCTTTTCTTTACTTGGTCAAAGTATTTGCAACATATCTGCCCATTGTTTAGTCTGACCACTATGACCCTATTCCCTTCTTTGCCAATTACTGTGCCCTCAAGCCACTTGGGTCCCAAAGCATGGTTAAGAACAAATACCGGGTCATCCATTTCTATACACCTCCTCCTTGAGTTTCGATCATGGAACCCGGTTTGGGACTGGCGTTTGCCCTCAACAATGTCTGCCAGGGCTGGGTGAATGAGGGACAGCCGCATTTTAAGCGTGCGTTTCATGAGGAGTTCCGCTGGCGGGACTCCCTTGAGCGAGTGCGGGTGGGACATGTAGGCCAGTAGGAGGCGCGATAGGCGGTACTGAAGGGAGGGTCCTTGGATGCATAGCATGCCCTGTTTTATGACTTGGACCGCACGTTCTGCCTGGCCATTGGAAGCCGGCTTGAACGGCACTGTCCAGATGTGTTTGATACCATTGCCCGACATAAACTCCTGGAATTCATGGCTGGTGAAACACGGGCCGTTGTCGCTGACCAGCATGCCCGGCAAGCCGTGGGTCGGGAAAACCGTACACAGACCCTCCACGGTGATGGATGTCGTGCACGAGTTTAATATGATGTACTCGATCTATTTCGAGTATGCATCGACAACGATCAGGAACATTTTCCCCATGAATACGTGACCATGGCCTGGTGGGCCAGGGCCACGGGCTGAGTGGGGCCTCACTGGGGGCATTGCCCAGCTGGGCACACATCGTGCACCTGCGAACCCAGTGTTCCAGGTCTGAGTCATGTGACCGGGCAATGGCCTTCATTAACACGATGCCAGGGTGCTCGCTGTGGAGTTCCCTGATGAACGCTTCCCTTCCTTTCTGAGGCATGACTACCCGGCTACCCCATAGCAGGCAGTCGGCTTGGATGGAGAGCACATCCATCCATCTCTGAAACGGTCTGACCTCCTCGGGCACGCCCTGTGTGCGGGCGCCCAATCCCCAGTCAGAACACATTTCTTTATCATGGATAGGTTGGTCCAGAGTTTGATCCGGTGGGCTGTGATGGGGGAGCTTGCGGTGTCAAAAGCCTCAACGGCCATGACCATCTCAGCGCTCTGCTCCGACGCTCCCTCAGTGGTGGCCAGTGGGAGCCTGCTGAGCGCATCAGCGCAATTTTCGGTGCCTGGCCGGTGCTGTATGGTGTAGCCAAACGCAGCCAGCGTGAGAGTCCTTCGCTTTATGCGAGCTGACGCATTGGCATTGACAGCCTTGCTGTCGGACAACAGGGATGTTAACGGCTTGAGGCCCATTTGTAACTCGAACCGTCGACCGAAAAGGCACTGGTGCATCTTTTTCACACCGTAAACACAAGCGAGTGCCTCCTTCTCGACCATGCCGTATCCACGCTCTGCCTGGGAGAGTGACCTGGAGACATAAGCCACCGGTTGGAGTCGGCAGTCATCATTACCCTGCTGCAACACACACCCAACCCCGTAGGATGATGCATCGCACGTTAAAACCAGTTTTTTACAGGGGTAATACAAAGTCAACAGTTTGTTGGAACACAGCAGGTTCCTCGCCTTATTGAAAGCCCGTTCTTGACAGTCCCCCCAAAACCATTCATAACCTTTACGTAGGAGCATGTGTAACGGCTCCAACAATGTGCTCAAGTTCGGCAGAAAGTTCCCGAAATAGTTCAAAAGTCCCAGGAATGATCACAACTCCAACGTGTTGCCAGGCCTGGGCACCCGGTGGATCCCCTCTGTTTTTGATTCAGTGGGTCAGATCCAATCTGCAGCAACCCTCCTTCCCAAAAACTCGATCTCTGGGGCCAAAAACACACACTTGGCCTTTTTCAGCCGCAAGCCTACCTGGTCCAGTCGGCGTAGCACCTCCTCCAGGTTGTGGAGGTGTTCCTCGGTGTCTCAACCCGTTATAAGGATGTCGTCTTGGAATACGATTGTTCCAGGAATGAATTTGAGCAAGCTTTCCATGTTCCGCTGAAAGATAGCTGCCACCGAACGAATGCCAAACGGACACCTGTTGTAGATAAATAATCCCTTGTGCGTCGTGATGGTGTCAGAAGCTTGGATTCTTCAGCCAGTTCCTGAGTCATGTAGGCCGAAGTGAGGTCCAGCTTCGTAAACAGCTTGCCACCTGCCAGTGTGGCAAAAAGGTCCTCTGCTCTCGGGAGCGGGTATTGGTCTTGCAGCAACACTCGGTTGATGGTGGCTTTGTAGTCGCCACAAATCCTGACCGAGCCATCTGCTTTAAGGACAGGAACGATTGGACTTGCCCAGTCACTGAATTCAACGGTCGAAATTATGCCCTCTCTGAGCAGCCTGTCCAATTCACTTTCAATTTTCTCAAGCATCACATACGGCACCGCTCTGGCTTTGTGGTGCACTGGTCTGGCGTCCGGAGTGATGCGTATCACTACTTTAGTGCCCTTGAACATTCTGACACCGGGTTGAAACAGTGACCCGAATTTTTGTAGGACCTGTGAGCATGAACTTCGCTCCACAGATGAAATGGTGTGCACATCCCCCCATTTCCAATTCATCTCGGCTAGCCAACTCCTCCCCAAGAGCGCGGGGCCATTTCCTGGGACAATCCAGAGTGGCAGCCGGTTCTGTGATCCATTATGTGTTACCACCAAGTTTGGTGTACGTCCGTAGCTGCGTGTCAATGCGTTCCAGTTTGGGCCTGCTAGCTCTGTGTGGCCATAGTCTCTCAAATTGTTGGGCGCTCAGAAGTGACTGGCTAGCTCCCGTATCTAGCTCCATGCGCACCGGGATGCCATTCAATAAAACTTTCATCATCATGGGTGGCATTTTGGTGTATGAGCTGTGGACGTCAGCCACGTGAACCCGCTGAACTTCAGCATCCATGGCTTTTCCCCAGGCATCATCCTGCATTGCAGATCCCTCATCTGGTTCCTCTGTCTTGAAGATTAGCCTCGCTACGGCCTTTTTGCACATCCTGGCCAAGTGTCCACTGACGTTACAAATCCTACAGGTATATTGCTGAAACCTGCAGCTTTTCGCAGTATGTCTACCCCCACATCTCCCAGCATGAGCTGAGATTGTTGTTAACAAAAGGACTGTTACCAGGCATTCCACTCTGATTGCCCATTTGGTTGTTTCTAAGCACTCTGATGGTGGGTGTTAATGGTCCCATCGCAGGACGCATTGTTCCTCGAGATGGCGTGAATTGCCGATCCCCTTTCCATTGACCCTGTTGCGGGCCCATCCTAGAGTCTGTTGCTGCCTGGGCGGTTTTGAAATGCCCTTGCCTGCCTGCGGGGTCCCGAGCCGCGTTCACAATGTTAACTCCCTGGTCCATCACCACGTTTGGACCAGGGCTGCGCGCATAAATTAGCTTGGTCTCCTCTTCCTCTGCCATGAAGGTCTGAGCTATCAACGCCGCCCCTTCTAAAGACAAGTCCTTGGTCTCTATGAGCTTCCTGAAAATCCCGGCATGATTAATGCCCTCAGTGAAGAAATCCCTTAACATCTCCCCGCTGTAGGCATCTGTGAACTTACAGAGACTGGCCAAGCGCCGCAGGTCCGCAACGAAGTCCGAGATGTTTTGTCCCTCCCGACGCCGGTGTGTGTAGAACCGGTGCTGGGCCATGTGTACGCTACTCGCCGGCTTGAGATGCTCACTGATCAGCTGGTTGAGCTCTTCAAAGGACTTGTCCACTGGCTTTTGGGGTGCGAGCAGGTCTTTCATCAACGCATACGTCTGTGATCTGCAGCTGGTCAGTAGATGCGCCCTCCGCTTGTCAGCTGCTTTCACTCCCAGCCAGTCCTTCGTGACAAAGTTCTGCTGGAGTCTCTCCACAAAGTCGTCCCAGTCCTCACCCACACAGTAACATTCTTCTGTGCTACCAGTGGCCATCCTCGTGGTTCGGTGATTCCCGTTTCTCGTCGCCAAATGTGGTGTCCCTGCACCATACTACAAATTCACACGAGGCAGACGCAGACACAGTCACTACGTGACCTTAACCTTTATTCCCAGGACCAAGGAGTGCTGACCCTGGGTAAGACCTCCCCTTTTATACCTGGAAACCCAGGTGAGGAGTGTCTCCCACAAGTTCACCCCCTGTGGTCAGGGTATGAATTTCTAGGGTATAGGTACAGTGTATAGAAGTTGCATGAAGTTTACAATTACATGAAGATTACCGTTGCATGGTTGTTACATACATGACACATAGTACCTGAAGAGAGGGGACCATTAAAAATATAATGCTAATCCTGCAAGATCCTGCAAACCCCCTGGGACGACAGACGCACCGATATTAGTGTCCTCGACCAGGCCAACAGCCCCAGCATTGCAGCACTGACCACACTTGATCAGCTCTGCTGGGCAGGCCACATCGTTTGCATGCCAGACACGAGACACCCAAAGCAAGCACTCCTTCACGGCAAACGAGCCAAAGGTGGGCAGAGGAAACATCACAGGGCCACCCTGAAAGCCTCTCTGAAAAAGTGCAACATCCCCACTGACCAAAGTCCCTGGCCAAAGACCGCCCTAAGTGGAGGAAGTACATCCGGGAGAGCGCCGAGCACCTCGAGTCTCATTGCCGAGAGCATGCAGAAATCAAGCGCAGGCAGTGGAAAGAACGTGAGGCAAACCTGTCCCACCCACACTTTCCCTCAATGACCTATGACAGGGTATGTGGTTCTCATATTGGACTGTACAGCCACCTAAGAACTCATTTTTAAGAGTGGAAGCAAGCCTTCCTCGATTCCGAGGGAGGCCTATGATGGATGAATGTTAACAAATGACCCAGGAAGGGAAATTGGGTGGTCAACAGTTTGGTTGGCATAGGACCAAGGGAGCAGAAGGTTGTTCTCCTGGACAAGCTGTGCTCAGAGAGATCATTGCAGGAAATGGGATAGCATCTAGAAAAAGATGTGACTTCAGGGCTTGGATAGTAAGGAACAAGAGGGGAAGTTTGGTTTGGTGGGCTAGGGGTAAGTGCAGGATCTCTGTGGCATAAAAGTCTGTGAGCTCCTCACACTTGTTGGAGGTGAGGGTGGAGGAGGCACAGGAGGGTGGTTTAAGAAGACAGTTCCCTTGAACATAGAAGGTTAAAGGGGTGACTTGATTGAGGTTTTTAGGATTTTAAAAGGAATTGATAGGGTAGACGGAGAGAATGTTTTTCTGCTGTTGGAGTCTAGGACAAGCAGACAACCTTAAAGTCAGAAGCAGGCCATTAGGAAACACTTGACACAAAGAGTGGTAGAAGTATGGCACTCTCTCCCACAAAAAGCAGTAGTTGCTAACTCAATTATTAATGGATTTTTACTAGACAAGGTTATAAAAGAATATGGAGCCAAGGCAGGAGGATGAAGTTAAGATGCAGATCAGCCATGATCTCACTGAATGGCGGAACAGGCTCGAGGGGCTGAGTGTCTTGCTCCTGTTCCTGTTCCTAAAGGTGTGGCTTTAAGAAAAAGCATTCATTCACCTGCTTCTATGGTTCTTAAAGTTAATGTAAACAACTACCGTGACCAAAACGACAATGGCCGATAAAATCTGAATTAGACAAATTCGTAGTTAACTTCACCAAGTTGAGGAATTAGCCCTAAATGTACAATTGTGATTTGACCAATGGAGATATGTACACAGAATAAAACATGAGCATAAAAATGAGAGGACTAAAAATTATATGTCCTTACAAAACAGTATAAATGCACATGAGGTCCATACTTGAGAGAAGGTCACTCTGTGACCAGTTACCTTTATTACCAAGATCTCAAGAGATGAAGGTGGGTGGAGCTTCCCCTTTTATACCTGAAAGTCCAGGTTAGGAATGTCTCCCACAAGTTCACCCACTTGTGGTCAATGTTCTCAAGGTGTACAACTTAGGTCAGCTTATACATGGGTTACAATGATAGTTGAATACATGACATCATCTCCCCCCAAAGTCTTATTGGGATCACAGGTTAAGTCTCTCTGGTGGTTTACGCTCCCTTGTAGAGCGCCTGAGTTGGGGCTCCAATTGTTGGGTGCTGGCCTGAGTGTCTGCTGTTTGCGGTGCCTCAGGCCTGTCCGGACTGCCCACAGTGACTGGGCTGTCCTCCACTTGGTTCCGGTGTTCGGTCTACGTCGTGTTCTCCCGCTGCTTCTTCTATGGGATTGCTGAACCTCCTTTTAGTTTGATCCACGTGTTTGCGGCAGATTTGTCCATTGGTAAGTTTAACTACCAAAACCCTATTCCCCTCTTTGGCAATCACAGTGTCTGCAAGCCATTTGGGCCCTGCAGCGTAATTAGGGACAAAAACAGGGTCATTGATATCAATACATCACGCCCTCGCATTCCTGTCATGGTAGTCACATTGTGACTGACGCCTGCTCTCAAAAATGTCTTTCATAGTGGGGTGTATAAGGGATAACCTGGTTTTGAGCGTCCTTTTCATTAACAGCTCTGTGGGTGGAACCCCTGTGAGCGAGTGTGGTCGGGATCTATTGGCCAACAGGAGGCATGATAAGCGGTTTTGTAGGGAACCCCCTTGGATTCTGAGCATTCCCTGTTAGATTATCTGTACTGCTCGTTCCGCCTGGCCTTTTGAGGCCGGCTTGAACGGTGCCGTTCTGACATGGTTGATTCCATTGCCTGCCATGAAGTCCTGAAATTCAGTGCTTGTGAAGCACAGGCCATTGTCGCTGAACAAGACATCCGGTAGACCATGGGCGGCGAACATTGCCCGTAGACTTTCTACCGTGGCAGAGGATGTGCTTGAATTTAAAATGGCACACTCAATCCATTTGGAGTAGGCATCGACTACAACCAATAACATTTTTCCCGTGAAAGGACCTGCGTAGTCCACATAGATGCGTGACCATGGCTTGGCGGGCCAGGACCAGGGGCTAAGGGGGGCTTCCCTGGGTGTGTTGCCCAGCTGAGCACACGTGTTGCACCTGCAAACACAAAGTTCCAGGTCTGCATCTATCCCTGGCCACCAAACGTGTGACCTGGCAATTGCCTTCATCATGACAATGCCCGTGTGCTCATTGTGAAGTTCTCTGATAAACACCTCTCTGCCCATCTGGGGCATGACTACTCGGTTTCCCCACAGTAGGCAATCGGCCTGAATCAAGAGTTCATCCTTGCACTTATGCAACGCTTTAAATTCCTCAGGGCATGCCCCGTACGTGGCTGCCCAGTCCCCATTTAGGACACATTTCTTCACTAAAGACAGTAGCGGTTCTTTATTTGTCCAGACTTTAATCTGACGGGCTGTCACAGGTGAGCCTTCACTTTCGAAAGCTTCAACAGCCATGACCATCTCAGCATCATGCTCAGTTGCTCCCTCAGTGGTGGTGAGTGGGAGCCTGCTGAGTGCATCGGCGCAGTTTTCAGTGCCCGGTCTGTGCCGAATTGTATAGTCATAGGCGGCTAACGTGAGTGCCCACCTCTGTATGCGGGCCGATGCATTCGCATTTATGGCCTTGTTGTCAGCCAAAAGGGACGTTAGCGGTTTGTGATCTGCCTCCAGCTCAAATTTCCTGCCAAATATGTACTAGTGCATTTTTTTTACTGCATATACACATGCTAGTGCTTCCTTTTCTACCATCCCGTAGCCCCTTTCTGCCTGGGACAGACTTCTGGAGGCATAAGCTACCAGCTGTAACTGACCATTGGCATTCATATGCTGCAACACACACCCGAACCCATAGGACGACGCATCGCACATTAAAACAAGTTTCTTACACAGGTCATATGACGTTAACAGTTTGTTGGAGCATAACAAATTGCGTGCTCTATCAAAAGCCCTTTCCTGGCTGTCCCCTGAGACCCAATCACGACCTTTGCGTAGGAGCATGTGTAGCAGTTCCAACAACGTGCTCAATTTGGGGAGAAAGTTACCAAAATCAGAACCCCTGGAATGAACGCAGCTCCGTCGTGTTACGGGGTCTGGGTGCTCTCTGGATCGCTTCCGTTTTGGACGCAGTAGGTCTGATCCCATCTGCTGCTACCCTCCTCCCCAGGAATTCCACCTCTGGAGCTAAGAAGATGCACTTCGCCTTTTTCAGTCACAGCCCTACCCGGTCCAGTCTGTGTAGCACCTCCTCCAGGTTGTGGAGGTGTTCTTCAGTATCACGACCCGTGATGAGGATGTCGTCTTGAAAAACCATCGTCCTTGGAATCGACTTGATGAGGCTTTCCATATTTCGCTGAAAGATCGCGGCGGCCAAACGAATCCCGAACGGACATCTGTTGTACTCAAATAACCCCTTCTGTGTCGTGATGATGGTCAGCTTCTTCGACTCACTCGCCAGCTCCTGGGTCATGTAAGCTGAGGTCAGGTCCAATTTTGAAAGAAGTTTGCCATCGGATAGCGTCGCAAAGAGGTCCTCCGCTCTCAGTAGCGGGTACTGGGCTTGGAGTGACACCTGATTGATGGTGGCCTTGTAATCGGCACATATCCTGACGACTCATCCGCCTTGAGCACCGGCACAATTGGGCTCGCCCAGTCATTGAATTCGACTGGCGAGATGATGCTTTCCCTCAGCAGGCGGTCCAATTCGCCTTCTATCTTTTCCTGCATCACATACGGCACCGTGCTGGCCTTGTGGTGTACTGGCCTGCCGTCCGGGTTTATGTGAATCACTACCTTGGCCCCCATGAAAGTGCCAATTCCAGGTTGAAATAATGAGTCAAATTTGTCCAGGATCTGTGAGCATGATACTCGCTCCACAGAAGAAATTGCATTGATATCGCCCCATTTCCAGTACATGACATCAAGCCAACTCCTCCCCAGTAGTGCGGGACTGTCCCCCGGACAATCCAGAGTGGCAACCTGTTCTCCGAATCTTTGTGGGTCATGACTACCATGGCGCTGCCGAGCACCGGAATGATCTCCTTTGGAAATGTCCATAGTTGTGCGTCAATCGGCAATAATTTTGGCCTCCTGGCCTTGGACACCCACAACCTTTCGAACTGTTTGATACTCATCAGTGATTGGCTGGCCCCATGTCTAGCTCCATTAATACTGGGATGCCATTGAAGAGCACTTTTATCATTATCGGTATGAACTGTATATGTGCTGCACATGAACTCGCTGAACCTCAGCTTCCAGCGATTTCCCCCAGTATTCATTTGGCCTCGTAGGGCATACATCGGGCCCGTCCTCCTCGTACATCAACCTGGCTGCAGGCTTCCTGCACATACGCGCCAAGTGACCGCTGATGTTGCAGTTTCTGCAGGTATATTGCTGATATCTGCAGGCTCTGGCTGGGTGTTTGCCTCCACACCTCCAGCATGAGCTGGAGGCCGCGTTGTTGGAAACAAAAGGTCCATTACAAGTCGATCATCTCTGTCTGTCTCTGTAACTGCCCTTAAGCGCACCATTAACAGGTGTTGATGGCCCCATTACTGGCCGCATTGTCCATTGCGATGGCATGAATAGCCGTTCAGCTAGCCTTTGTCTCTGTTGAATTCCCCCTTTGGATTCGACTACATGCTGGGACATGTCCGAATGCCCTTGTCTGCCTAGAGAACTGTGTGCCGCGTTAACAATGTTGACTCCCTGGTCGCTTTCCGCATTTGAGCCAAGATTTTTGTCATACATCATTCTGGTCTATTCCTCCCCTGAGATAAATGTCTGGGCTATCAGAGCCGCCGCTTCCAAGGTCAAATCTTTGGTCTCAATCAGTTTTCTGAAAACCCCAGCGTGCCCGATGCCCTCAATAAAAAAGTCTCGCAGCATCTCCGCTCTGCATGCATCTGGGAACTTACATAGGCTCGCCAGTCGCCGGAGATCTGCCACGAAGTCTGGAACGCTTTGCCCTTCTCGCCGCCGGTGCGTGTAAAACCGGTGTCTCGCCATGTGCATGCTGCTCACCGGTTTAAGGTTTTCCCCGATCAACTTTCTGAGCTCTTCGAACGTCTTGTCCGCCGGCTTCTCTGGTGCTAGAAGGTCCTTCATAAGGGAGTACGTTCTGAATCCACAAACCATCAGGAGATGAGCCCTACGTTTGTCGGCCAAATCCTGTCCCAACCATTCCTTAGTGACAAAACTTTGCTGTAGTCTCTCAATAAAGTCGTCCCAATCATCACCAACACAGTACCTCTCTTCTGTGCTGCCAGTGGCCATGCTCGCGTGGTTTAAATCCCAGTTTCTCGTTGCCAATGATATGTCCCTACTATACAGTATAAATGCACACGAGGCCCATACTTGAGAGAAGGTCACTCTGTGACCAGTTACCTTTATTACCAAGGCCTCAAGAGATGAAGGTGGGTGGAGCTTCCCCTTTTATACCTGAAAGTCCAGGTTAGGAGTGTCTCCCACAAGTTCACCCCCTTGTGGTCAATGTTCTCAAGGTGTACAACTTAGGTCAGCTTATACATGGGTTACAATGATAGTTGCATACATGACAAAAAAGGCATAAGTAACGTATTTCGTTTATATTGCCTACAAATGTTATCAGAAATGTTATGAAGAGAAGGCTAAACCGCTGTAGGAGAATGAAATTCAGGAACTTAAAAATCAGACTGTTGAAGAACAAGCAGCTAGAATAGGCTCCAAAGCTCTGCTTACAGTATCTAAAGAAAGGTACCATCTTGAAACTGAGTATGAGATATTGAAAAGCCAAGAACAAAGGGCACAACATATGAGGTGTGGAGAGACCCTAACCAGAGAACAGTTACAGAAGTGTGAGGAATGCAAGCATAGCTTAGGAGGAGGCAGATTCGATGTTACAAGGCTCAGAGATGCATTTAACCAAATCCTAAATATAATATAGGGAGAGAGGTAGTTGTAGCAGTTCTGAGCCACAATGGATTTTCTGGGGTTTTTTGTTTTAATGGAATTTTGCCCACCGTGATGGAGAGGATAACAGAGAGAATTTCTTTTAATCTATCAGCTGTAACTATGCTAAAAGGCCGATGTAATCTAGTCTGTGAACATTTTTATTTTGCTATAATTCAGGAAATTTAAGCAGAGAAGTACTGGAGCAATCAGTTCCTCTAATTTCCAATGCAAAGTGAAATGAGAGATTTTGGAAAATGGTTAAGAGTAGGAGCTGGAGGCTGTTGAAATAGATGAACATTTAAAGCGGGGACCTTGTTACTAGACACAGTGTTATGTCTAAAGCAATTACATGTGCCAAGTATTGAGGGTTTTTATTGAATCAAAGGGTTAAATAATATAGAAAACAATAAGCTGCTTAGTTTGTGAAGGAAAGCCATTTAATCAGTTGGTATTCGGGAAGTAAATTTCAGGATTTGGGTAAAATAAGGCAGTTCAGTTCAGTTTACTATACCAGATAACCATGTAACCGCGCCAAGAATACCTGTTGTGGTGGCAGTACCAGTTGAAGAAATACAAATCAACGGAAGTTTCAATGTCGAGTCAATAGGAGTGATTAGGTCTAGTTAACAATCGAATGTGTTGAAGGAATATGTGGATTATCTATGATCTCCAGTAAAGAGAAAAGAGGGAATCTGGAAAGCCCCAGGTAAATCATGATTTCTGAAAGAGGTGGAACCTATGCTGCTGTGATGTCTTTAAAAAAAAGTACCCATTTGTGGTTTGTGGTTTCACCCCGGATTCAAAAATCTCCCAATTGCAGCATCTAAGTAACCAGCTGGTCTGAAGCAACAATGAACATTGCATATCTGAAGTGAATGAAATACTGCATAATTTCTACGGTATCAGAGAGCAAGCATTACCACTTATCATCTTCCAGACTTTATTGAGTGCTCAATTTTCCCCAGTGCCATTTTTTGGCATATTGCCAGAGTTACGCAAATTTTCTTGGCCCCAACTACTCCAAAAAAATAAATAGCAAGTTTACCCATTCTATTTTTTGAATTTGGCTTCGCACAGCCTGTCCTGTAGCTTTGGGGGTGGAGCTTTAATGTCTGCGCCGAAAAAATGATTTCTCCCCTTCTGCGCATGCGCAAAAAAAAGGACATTTTACACGTGATTGCTCTGGGCGCGCATGACCAGTACAGTTCCCGGTCAGCATTCGGCCATTTTTAAAGAGCCAGTTGTGTGTGAACTTTAATTCTCATTGGAAAAATTGGAGCTGCAATACAAGATGAAACATGGCTCAAGGACCAAGAATTTCTTACAGGATGAAGTGGAGGCGCTAGTTACTGTGATTGAGGCCAGATGGCACGAGCTGGACACCAGCAGGGGTCACATAAAAGTTTCACCAAAAGAAATGAATAAACGCTGGGACCAAGTTACAGAAGATTACTGTGCAATGATGACCACCTCAATGTCTGGAGGCCAGTTTAAAAGAAATAGCAGGATCTTGTTCAAGTAGTTAGTGTAAGTAATATTTCCATTTATTCAATGGAATTGCAATTGTAAATGTGACCAGCTGTATATGTCCCACCTAGCAGAAAGACACCCTCTCTAAAAAGTTATATTTTCATTTTTGCAGAGGAAGGTGACACTCAACAAACGGGAAAGAACTCGAACAGGAGGAGGCCCGGAAAATCTGTACCCACTGACACCCTTGGAAGAGAGGGTAGCTGCTTTGATGGGTCCTGCCTGGAGAAAAGCAACCACCACTGCACAAGCTGGGCCCACACTCGAGGGAGAGGGTTAGTCCTGCAAATTCCACAGTCTGGCTTTGCTAAATGTTAAGTATTGCGCGGGCTAGCCATGCTTCGGTTCTTGGGGATGTCTCTGTCAGCTATACTTCGGTTGATGTAATGTGTTATCATTCATCGTGGTCCTTCAAATCAGCCTGCAGCCTGCGCTGTGTGAGCCTACTCATGCCACCCACCATGCCCCCCTCCTCTGCTGCTAACCATTTGTCTGTTCTGTTATATTTTGCAGAACTTGAGGCCAACCCTAACGATGCAGAAGAAGATTCAGACGCAGACGAGCCTGAAGAGAACATCTTCCAATCCCACCTTCCAGACCAAGAGCATGGGGATGAGGGTGAGGGGAAGGTGATGGATGAAGCCCCCACTGTTGTACTCACTTTGGAGGAGGTGCAGGTACCACCCATTGAGATGCCAGCCCTTTTCCTGAGTGGTATGAGTGTTGCTGGACATTCTATGATTTCCCACAGTCCGAGGCTGACTCCCAGTGGGGTATAGTGAGGCACACCCAGGGCCCCACTGTCCGAGGCTGCGGGTCCCAGTGGGATGTAGCAAGGCAGACCCAGGGCCCTACCGTCTGAGGCAGTGAGCCAACCCAGGGTAAGGATGGGAAGGAGAGCTCAACACTGCTCTCGTGAGGTGCAGGATCTAACAGATGTGGTTCAGATGAGGGCAATGAGTGCGGAGAGCAGTCACCTTACACGATCACTCCTGGACACCATTAATGGGCTGGGTGATGAGGTATCGGGACTGTCGGGAAAAGTAACAACACTCTCACGAGAAATGGGAACACTGTCCGGGAACATAAAGGAGGGAATGTCTCGAGCAGCGGATACAATGTCAGTGCACATTAGGGAGGGAATGTCACAGGTAGTTGACAATGTTGGGAACCAATGCAGGGAGACAGAGGGAAACAAAAAGGAGACAAAAGCAAAAGACAGAAAGGAGATGAGGAAAGGTGGAGGGCAGAGAAACCCAAGGCAAAAAACAAAAAGGGCCACTGTACAGCAAAATTCTAAAAGGACAAAGGGTGTTAATAAAACAAGCCTGAAGGCTTTGTGTCTGAATGCAAGGAGTATCCGCAATAAGGTGGATGAATTAATTGTGCAAATAGATGTTAACAAATATGATGTGATTGGGATTACGGAGACGTGGCTCCAGGATGATCAGGGCTGGGAACTCAACATTCAGGGGTATTCAACATTCAGGAAGGATAGAATAAAAGGAAAAGGAGGTGGGGTAGCATTGCTGGTTAAAGAGGAGATTAATGCAATAGTTAGGAAAGACATTAGCTTGGATGATGTGGAATCTATATGGGTAGAGCTGCAGAACACCAAAGGGCAAAAAACGTTAGTAGGAGTTGTGTACAGACCTCCAAACAGTAATAGGGATGTTGGGGAGGGCATCAAACAGGAAATTAGGGGTGCATGCAATAAAGGTGTAGCAGTTATAATGGGTGACTTTAATATGCACATAGATTGGGCTAGCCAAACTGGAAGCAATACGGTGGAGGAGGATTTCCTGGAGTGCATAAGGGATGGTTTTCTAGACCAATATGTTGAGGAACCAACTAGGGGGGAGGCCATCTTAGACTGGGTGTTGTGTAATGAGAGAGGATTAATTAGCAATCTCATTGTGCGAGGCCCCTTGGGGAAGAGTGACCATAATATGGTGGAATTCTGCATTAGGATGGAGAATGAAACAGTAATTTCAGAGACCATGGTCCAGAACTTAAAGAAGGGTAACTTTGAAGGTATGAGGCGAGAATTGGCTAGGATAGATTGGCGAATGATACTTAGGGGGTTGACTGTGGATGGGCAATGGCAGACATTTAGAGACCGCATGGATGAAGTACAACAATTGTACATTCCTGTCTGGCGTAAAAATAAAAAGGGGAAGGTGGCTCAACCGTGGCTATCTAGGGAAATCAGGGATAGTATTAAAGCCAAGGAAGTGGCATACAAATTGGCCAGAAATAGCAGCGAACCTGGGGACTGGGAGAAATTTAGAACTCAGCAGAGGAGGACAAAGGGTTTGATTAGGACAGGGAAAATGGAGTACGAGAAGAAGCTTGCAGGGAACATTAAGGCGGATTGCAAAAGTTTCTATAGGTATGTAAAGAGAAAAAGGTTGGTGAAGACAAACGTAGGTCCACTGCAGTCAGAATCAGGGGAAGTCATAACGGGGAACAAAGAAATGGCGGACCAATTGAACAAGTACTTTGGTTCGGTATTCACTAAGGAGGATACAAACAACCTTCCGGATATAAAAGGGGTCAGAGGGTCTAGTAAGGAGGGGGAACTGAGGGAAATCTTTATTAGTCGGGAAATTGTTTTGGGGAAATTGATGGGATTGAAGGCCGATAAATCCCCAGGGCCTGATGGATTGCATCCTAGAGTACTTAAGGAGGTGGCCTTGGAAATAGCGGATGCATTGACAGTCATTTTCCAACATTCCATTGACTCTGGATCAGTTCCTATGGAGTGGAGGGTAGCCAATGTAACCCCACTTTTTAAAAAAGGAGGGAGAGAGAAAACAGGGAATTATAGACCGGTCAGCCTGACCTCAGTAGTGGGTAAAATGATGGAATCAATTATCAAGGATGTCATAGCAGTGCATCTGGAAAATGGTGACATGATAGGTCCAAGTCAGCATGGATTTGTGAAAGGGAAATCATGCTTGACAAATCTTCTGGAATTTTTTGAGGATGTTTCCAGTAGAGTGGACAAGGGAGAACCAGTTGATGTGGTATATTTGGACTTTCAGAAGGCTTTCGACAAGGTCCCACACAAGAGATTAATGTGCAAAGTTAAAGCACATGGGATTGGGGGTAGTGTGCTGATGTGGATTGAGAACTGGTTGTCAGACAGGAAGCAAAGAGTAGGAGTAAACGGGTACTTTTCAGAATGGCAGGCAGTGACTAGTGGAGTGCCGCAAGGTTCTGTGCTGGGGCCCCAGCTGTTTACATTGTACATTAATGATTTAGACGAGGGGATTAAATGCAGTATCTCCAAATTTGCAGATGATACTAAGTTGGGTGGCAGTGTGAGCTGCGAGGAGGATGCTATTAGGCTGCAGAGTGACTTGGATAGGTTAGGTGAGTGGGCAAATGCATGGCAGATGAAGTATAATGTGGATAAATGTGAGGTTATCCACTTTGGTGGTAAAAACAGAGAGACAGACTATTATCTGAATGGTGACAGATTAGGAAAAGGGAAGGTGCAACGAGACCTGGGTGTCATGGTACATCAGTCATTGAAGGTTGGCATGCAGGTACAGCAGGCGGTTAAGAAAGCAAATGGCATGTTGGCCTTCATAGCGAGGGGATTTGAATACAGGGGCAGGGAGGTGTTGCTACAGTTGTACAGGGCCTTGGTGAGGCCACACCTGGAGTATTGTGTACAGTTTTGGTCTCCTAACTTGAGGAAGGACATTCTTGCTATTGAGGGAGTGCAGCGAAGGTTCACCAGACTGATTCCCGGGATGGCGGGACTGACCTATCAAGAAAGATTGGATCAACTGGGCTTGTATTCACTGGAGTTCAGAAGAATGAGAGGGGATCTCATAGAAACGTTTAAAATTCTGACGGGTTTAGACAGGTTAGATGCAGAAAGAATGTTCCCAATGTTGGGGAAGTCCAGAACCAGGGGTCACAGTCTGAGGATAAGGGGTAAGCCATTTAGGACCGAGATGAGGAGAAACTTCTTCACCCAGAGAGTGGTGAACCTGTGGAATTCTCTACCACAGAAAGTAGTTGAGGCCAATTCACTAAATATATTCAAAAGGGAGTTAGATGAAGTCCTTACTACTCGGGGGATCAAGGGTTATGGCGAGAAAGCAGGAAGGGGGTACTGAAGTTTCATGTTCAGCCATGAACTCATTGAATGGCGGTGCAGGCTAGAAGGGCTGAATGGCCTACTCCTGCACCTATTTTCTATGTTTCTAACATAAGGGAGGACATGTCACAGATAGCTGAGATGCTGTCGGCGAACATGATGGAGGGCATGTCACAGGTAGTTGACACACCATCAAGGCACATGAGGGAGGGAATGTCAGAGTTAGCTATTGCAATAAAGGAACACGCCCAGACCCCACGCCCATTGACAGAATCAACTGTCACTCCCACTCCAATCCCCAGACCAGCCACTGAATAGGCCCAAGCCGGGCCTTGGTACCAACCCGAGAAACACTGCGCCACTGACTGCAGGCAGGGGTGGAGTCAACAAGATCAAGCACAGCGGGCGGTCTTAGAATAAGTTGGAGGAGAGATGGGTGCAGCCTTTCTTTGCTCCTATTGTTATTATTATAGTTGGAACTGTTGGAACTGTTCTCAACGTAAAAGTTTTTTGTAAGTTATGTAAATTTACAAGTTTTAAAGTTTTAAAGTGATCTTAAAGTTTGTAAGTGATCGAGTTTGTAAGTGATCTTGAAGATTTTAAGTGATCTTAGAGTTTGTAAGTGAAAGTTTGTAATTGATCTTAATTGAAAACTTTAAAGTTTGATAAAATAATTTTTTAATTAAAGTTAAGTACAAGCAAATGTTTGTCCAACTTTTGAATAAAATATATTTTACATTATAACTGAATCATTTCCATTATTTGTTTCATTATTAACACAACCTTTTGAAGTAAGCAAGAATCATTTACATTATTTGTTCCATTAACACAACACAACATTACGGAACAGGTTCAAACAGTAAACATGGTTCATTTGGAAAAGTTGTCGCTGAGCCTTCAGGCAGGAAAGTGTTCACAGATGAGCTGCTTGTGCAAGGCTCGAGCAATCGTTAAAGGGACACGACAGCCCGCCCTCCTCTGCCGTTGTGCTCCGGGTTCAGGTAGTAGCATGGCTTCCTCATCCTTGTCCTCGTCATCTGCATCTTCCTCCTCATCATCAGCCACTCTCACCTCAGGTTGGTCTTCTACTACCAGATGCTGCTGCCTCATGATAGCTAAGTTATGCAGCATGTAGCACACAACAGTGAACTGACCAACAATCTCAGGGGAGTATTGCAAATAGCCTCCGGAATGGTCCAGCCATCAGAAACGCTGTTTCAAGATGCCAATGGTCCTCTCTATTATGCTGTGCGTCGCAATGTGCGACATGTTATATTCCCAGTCAGCTTCCGTCCGGGTTATGCGTAGGGGAGTCATGAGCCAAGTGGCGAGGCTGTACCCTTTGTCTCCCAGTAGCCAGCTCTGTCCTTCTGGCTGCTGCTGAAACATGGCAGATCTAATGCTCTCGCATAGGATGAACATGACATGGGTGCTCCCAGGGTATCTTGCATCAACTGACATCACACACGAGTTGCACATTAACAGAGTGGAAGCCTTTTTTGTTCCTGTACAACTCAGAATCCTCCAAAAGTGCTCGCAAGGCGATGTGGGTACAATCAATGCAGCCCTGCACCTTTGGGAAGCCAGCAATCCTGGAGAAGCTGTAAAGGTTGCTATATACCTAGTCCCCCGTTGCACAGTTCTTTGACGTCAGGATTTATAAGAATAAAATACACACGGCACAGGGTTTTTGATCAACCAAGATTCATTTGTTTTTTGAACATCCACTCAATTATCTCCCCTGTATAAATACTTTAGGATTTATATGAGACAAACAAACTCTGAATACAAATCCCTACGAAAGGGTCATTTGCATCAGCACAACTTGACAAATCCCAAAATACAAAGCCCTACGAAAGGGTCATTTCAGTTAGTTACCTCCCCTGTATAAATCACTACGATCTACATGGGACTAACAAACTCCAGAATAGGGTCATTTGCAGCGGAACAACTCAACACAGTTAAACCTGTTCGCAATTTGACTGTTACATCTAAAGTTACCCAGACCCAAACACAAAACCCTTCTATGATTTGGCTGGAACAAACATACAATCATCAATTCCTCGGCTGTCATCTGAGGTTGACTGTAGGCCCGCTCCTTTGTTGCCGCTTGTGTCCCGAAAGCTGGCTGGATTCTGCTGTTGTTTCGATTTTGTTCCTGTACTGCTCCCTTGCCTTTGAAAATGGGTCTTCTTTATACAAAAACCAACTTGCAATATTGAAACAAATTTTGAGACATGAATTGGCTACAATAGACTGGTGAATGATACTTAAAGGGTTGACAGTGGATAGGCAATGGCAAACATTTAAAGATCACATGGATGAACGTCAACAATTGTACATGCCTGTCTGGAGTAAAAACAAAACAGGGAAGGTGGCTCAACCGTGGCTAACAAAGGCAATTAAGGATAGTGTTAAATCCAAGGAAGAGTCATATAAATTGGCCAGAAAAAGCAGCAAACCTGAGGACTGGGAGAATTTTGTAATACAGCAGAGGAGGACAAAGGGTTTAATTTGGAGGGAGAAAATAGAGTATGAGAGGAAGCTTGCTGGGAACATAAAAACTGACTGCAAAAGCTTCTATAGATATGTGAAGAGAAAAAAATTAGTAAAAACAAGCAGTCAGATTCAGGTGAATTTATAATGGGGAACAAAGAAATGGCGGACCAGTTAAACAAATACTGTGGTTCTGTTTTCACCAAGGAATACACAAAGAACCTTCAAGAAATACTAGGGGACCGAGGGTCTAGTGAGAAGGAGGAACTGAAGGATATCTTTATAAAGTGGAAAATTGTGTTAGGGAAATTGATGGGATTGAAGGCCGATAAATCTCTGGGGCCTGATAGTCTGCATCCTGGAGTACTTAAGGAAGTGGCCCTGGAAATAGTGGATGCATTGGTGATCATTTTCCAACAATTTATCGACTCTGGATCAGTCCCTATGGACTGGAGGGTAGCTAATGTAACACCACTTTTTAAGAAAGCAGGGAGAGAGAAAACGGGTAATTATAGATCGGTTAGCCTGACAGCAGTAGTGGGGAAAATGTTGGAATCAATTATTAAAGATGAAATAGCAGCACATTTGGAAAGCAGTGACAGGATCGGTCCAAGTCAGCATGGATTTATGAAAGGGAAATCATGCTTGACAAACCTTCTGGAATTTTTTGAGGATGTAACTAGTAGAGTGGACAAGGGAGAACCAGTGGATGTGATGTATTTGGATTTCAAAAAGCTTTTGAGAAGGTCCCACACAAGAGATTGGTGTGCAAAATCAAAGCACATGGTATTGGGGGTAATGTATTGACGTGGATAGAAAACTGGTTGGCAGACAGGAAGCAGAGAGTCAGAATAAACGGGTCCTTTTCAGAATGGCAGGCAGTGACTAGTGGGGTGCTGCAGGGCTCAGTGCTGGGACCCCAGCTCTTTACAATATACATTAATGATTTAAATGAAGGAATTGAGTGTAATATCTCCAAGTTTGCAGATGACACTAAACTGGGTGGTGATGAGAGCTGTGAGGAGGATGCAAAAAGGCTGCAGGGTGATTTGGACAGGTTAGGTGAGTGGGCAAATGCATGGCAGATGTAGTATAATGTGGATAAATGTGAGGTTATCCACTTTACGGGCAAAAACACAAAGGCAGAATATTATCTGAATGGTGGCAGATTAGGAAAGGGGGAGGTGCAACAAGACCTGGGTGTCATGGTTCATCAGTCATTGAAAGTTGGCATGAAGGTACAGCAGGCGGTGAAGAAGGCAAGTGGTATGTTGGCCTTCATAGCTAGGGGATTTGAGTATAGGAGCAGGGAGGTCTTACTGCAGTTGTATAGGGCCTTGGTGAGGCCTCACCTGGAATATGGTGTTCAGTTTTGGTCTCCTAATCTGAGGAAGGACATTCTTGCTATTGAGGGAGTGCAGCGAAGGTTCACCAGACTGATTCCCGGGATGGCGGGACTGACATATGAGGAGAGACTGGATCAACTGGGCCTTTATAAAGTGGAGGATGAGAGGGGATCTCATAGAAATGTACAAGATTCTGACGGGACTGGACAGATTAGATGCACCTATTTTCTATGTTTCTATGTTTCTATTTAACATGATGGCAGCATCAAATGTGAACTCTTGATGGCTAATTGTCCCCCATTTAGGGTCATTGTCCATGATTACTTTGGCCACCACCTGTCTGTAAGGTGAGGACCTTTACAATGTAACCTTCTAAGGTGACTTAATTGTTAGTTTCTAGTGCATTCATATTCAAATGGTTCAGCGTTCAGTCCATTGTCTAGGCCTACACTAATATCAGCCTTTCTGGAGCCATTGTCCAAGGTATGCTTTCTTTAACAATGTAACCCCTTAAAGTAAATGAATATGTGAATGTTCCTGTACCTTTTTCAGACCAAAATCATTAAAGGTGTGAATGTCTCTCTTCTGGTGCTCCAATGATATCCAATCTCTCGATGAGTCATAGTTTTGCTGCAATGTTTGAATTAACCTGTTGCTGCCCTGCTTTTTTTGCAGGCTGTAGTGCAGTTCTGGATTTTTATATTTAATAGTCCCATTTTTACCGTTGGTGGGGGAAGGGGGAAATGGATTCTACATCTCCCCCCTTTAATATCTCTTACATTAGAGATATTACTCCCATCCATTCTTCTGCCGCAATGAGTGCATTGTCGGTCCCAGTCAAATCTCACATTCCTTTTACACAGTCTGTACATTTGATTTTATAATCCCAAAGCCCCTTTATACATTCTTCTCTATTTCCCTTTTTACCCTTCATTTCATTTTACATGACAACCTGAACAGGTTCAACACCATAATTAATTGCACAATTATCTATACATGTGAGGCAATTTTTCGAATCCAGGGAGGAATTTCAATATTAAACCCAATGTTTAATAACAAAGCACTGTACATCATTACTTGGTCTTCCCGTAATTCCCATCCCTCAATCTCACTACCCTCCCCCAGTATCCTCTTTAGCTGATCCTGTAAGGCATTGACCTGTGTTTGCAGCTGGGCATCATCTATACTATTGATCAGTGACGTCCCCACATTAAACACCATGACTGTGTCATTGATCAATTCCCTCTTCCATCTCCCCAAACCGGTGTGACTGTTGTCAGCTCATTTATATAAATCTTTCTGACTTTTGACCTCATAATTCAGTTTGTAGAATTGTCGGAACATTTCTTTTAACGGTTTCTCATGCAATTTTTCTGTTTCCACTGGGCACCACCAGGATAGCCGTACCTTTGTTAAAATAAGGATGACAAAAGCTACCTTGTAATGCACATCATGGTACAACACTTCCCCAGTTGGAATCAGCACCAACCCATTCCTGGATCCGGGTGTTATTATGGGGCATTTAACCTCTATATCCCGTGACTTTGAGGCTGATGGTAGGGGTTTCCTTTTATTTCATCATAGGCAGTCCCTCGAAACGAGGATGACTTGCTTCCACACCAAAAAAAGAATGAGTTCACAGATGTTTCGAAAGAAGAACCCAAACTACATCCTCAAGGGTTGAAGATGCCTGTGCGTGGATTTTTTTAACGTGCGGTGGCCATTGCACTACTTTATATGCTACTAACTCGGTAGCATTGACTGTGTTTGGAGGATCTGGGACCACATACGAATTGAAACTCTGAGCCCAGCCTATTCCAGACCTGGAATCTTGCCATTGCCATTTAAAAGCGATGGACACTCCCTTTTGGAATTGACGTTCTGATCCTCCCATACACACACAAGCCCCTTGTTCCTCCTTCCACCACTTGTCCCAACATAATTTCACTCCCGCTTTTGTCCGCAATCTTTCCCAATCCGTGGATTCATTACCCTTTGCCTTGTCTGTCTTCCGTAGCCACCACCACCATCCCACGGCGATACTTTCCCAGCATTCTAGGCACACTCGCCGTCCCTCGTTCACTAATTTTTGGTAGTGATATTTAATTTGGGGCAGGGCACTGATGCTTCACCGAATTTGTAACCAGTGTGATTGGAATATTTAGTGGAATTTGACCCCAACCAACCCGGCCACTTTCCCTGATGGAAGTATGTAGCTATCCAGTCAGTGCCACGTGTACTACCTCTCTGTGTTACGGCGGGCCCGGCTCCTCCCAGATACCCTAGGTAGGTAGGTCCTGGGGTTGGCGATTCGGTAGGCCCTGAGCTCAGCGAGTCAGTAGGCCCTGACGTTGGCGAGTCGGTAGGCCCTGAGGTTGGCGAGTCGGTAGGCCCTGAGGTTGGCGAGTCGGTAGGCCCTGACATTGGCGAGTCGGTGGGCCCTGAGGTTGGCGAGTCGGTAGGCCCTGAGGTTGGCGAGTCGGTAGGCCCTGACATTGGCGAGTCGGTAGGCCCTGAGGTTGGCGAGTCGGTAGGCCCTGAGGTTGGCGAGTCGGTAGGCCCTGAGCTCAGCGAGTCAGTAGGCCCTGACGTCGGCGAGTCGGTAGGCCCTGACATTGGCGAGTCGGTAGGCCCTGAGGTTGGCGAGTCGGTAGGCCCTGAGGTTGGCGAGTCGGTAGGCCCTGAGCTCAGCGAGTCAGTAGGCCCTGACGTTGGCGAGTCGGTAGGCCCTGAGGTTGGCAAGTCGGTAGGCCCTGAGGTTGGCGAGTCGGTAGGCCCTGAGCTCAGCGAGTCAGTAGGCCCTGACATTGGCGAGTCGGTAGGCCCTGAGGTCGGCAAGTCGGTAGGCCCTGAGGTTGGCGAGTCGGTAGGCCCTGAGCTCAGCGAGTCAGTAGGCCCTGACATTGGCGAGTCGGTAGGCCCTGAGGTTGGCGAGTCGGTAGGCCCTGACGTTGGCGAGTCGGTAGGCCCTGAGGTTGGCGAGTCGGTAGGCCCTGAGCTCAGCCAGTCAGTAGGCCCTGACATTGGCGAGTCGGTAGGCCCTGAGGTCGGCGATTCGGTAGATCCTGAGGTCGGCGAGTCAGGAGTTCGGAGGCAGGGTGTTTGGAGGCCGGAAGGTCGTTGGTAAGTAGATGTCTTTTCGCTATTTTCTCTACTTCTTTTTAAGTAGGTCGGGAGTTCAGAGACCGAGAAGTCGGGAGGCCACAGAGGTCAGTGAGGTGAGTTGGTGAGTAGCTCTCTTTTCTCTGTATCTTTTTAAGTAGATTTTAAACTAGGTAATTCTAACTAGAGGGATGGCAGTGCAGCTCAGTCGCGTGGAGTGCACATCCTGCGGCATGTGGGAAGTCCCGGACGCTTCGCGCAGCCGATACAGCCATGTGTGCAGGAGGTGTCTCCAGCTTCAACTGCGTGAGCTCCGCATTTCAGAGGTGGAGCAGCAGGTCGATCAATAAGGTGCATCCACGAGGCAGAGAATTACGTGGATAGCATGTTTCAGGAGGTGGTTACCCCACAGCGTAAAGGCGTGCAGGTGGAGGGTGACCATCAGATGTAGTAAGTGTGCTAGGCAGTTAGCGCAGGAGTCCGGCCGTCAGTCCATCTCGCTTTCAAACCAATATTCAATTCTGAGTATCGGTAAGGACGATGGTGCCTCTGGGGAGTGCAGGCAGAGCCAATTCCAAGGCACCATGGGTGGCTCAGCTGCACAGGGGGGAGGGGCAAAGAACAAGAAAGCCCTAGGGACAGGGGATTCTATAGTTAGGGGGACAGACAGGCGTTTCTGTGGCCATAGACGTGACTTTCGAATGATTTTGTGCCTCCCTGGTGCCAGGGTCAAGGATGTCACAGAGTGGACGCAGGCATCCTTGCGGGGGGAGGGGGGGGGGGTGCGCGGGGAGGTAAACAGCTAGGGTTTGTGGTCCATATCGGGACCAACGACATAGTTAAAATGAGCGATGAGGTCCTAAAGGAAGAATTCAGGGAGCTAAGAAGAAAATTAAAGGGTAGGACCTCAAAGGTAGTAATCTCTGGGTTACGACCGGTGCCATGTGCTGATGAGTATAAGAATAGAAGGATCGAGAGGATGAACACATGGCTGGAAAGTTGGTGTAGGAGGGAGGGCTTTAAATTCTTGAGGCATTGGGAGAGATTGGACCTGTAAAAATCGGACGGGTTACACCTCAACAGCACTGGGACCAATATCCACACGGGGAGTTTTGCTAGTGCTGTTGGGAAGAGTTTACTTCAGGGGATGGGAACCTGAGAACGAATTCAAAAGGGAAGGAAGTAAAGCAGAAGTTGGATAACAAGAATGTTGAAAGCGAATCTGTAAGACAGAGGAAACAGGGCATATTATGCAGAAAGCAAGGAGGTCTTCCTGTGTTGAATGGTATATACTTTAATGCAAGGAATATAGCGAATAAGGCGGATGAGCTAAGAGCACAGGTAGACACTTGGGATTATGACATTATAGCCATTACAGAAACATGGCTGAAAGAGGGGCAGGTTTGGCAGATCAATATTCCTGGCTACAGGATTCTTAGACAAGATGGGGGGGGGGGGCGGTAAAAAGGTGGGGGGTGCTTGCGGTACTGATTAAAGAAACTATTACAGCAGTGAGGAGGGATGATATGTTAGAGGGTAGAGGGATCATCAACTGAGACCATATGGGTCGAATTGAAAAATAAAAAAGGGATGATCACACTACTGGGAGTGTATTATAGACCCCCAAACAGTGGGAGGGAGATAGAGGAGCAAATATGTAGGCAAATTGGTGTGAAGTCTAAAAACCATTGGGTAGTAATAGTAGGGGATTTAACTATCCAAATATTGATTGGGACAAATTTAGTGTGAAGGGTATAGAGGGTGCGGAATTCTTGAAACGCATTCAAGAGAACATTTTTAGTCTGTATGTAGTAAGCCCAACACAAGAGGGGCGGTCTTGGATTTAGTTTTGGGGAATGAAGCTGGGCAGGTTGAAGGGGCATTAGTGGGGGAGCATTTGGGTGCCAGTGACCATAATTCAGTCAGATTCAAGCTGATTATGGATAAGGACAAGAATAGGCCTGGAATAAAAGTTCAGAATTGGAGAAACGCTAACTTTGCTAAGTTAAGGAGTGATTTGGCCATGGTGGACTGGAAACAGCCCTTGTGGGCAAATCGGTGTCAGTACAGTGGGAGACATTCAAGGAGGAGATGTGGAAGGTTCAGGCCAAACTTGTGCCCTTAAAGAAAAAGGCTGGGAAAAATAATTCTAGAGCCCCCTGGATGTCTAGAGACTTACAGGGGAGGATTAAGAAAAAAAGGGATGCTTATGTCACATATCAACTGCTAAATACTATAGAATCTTTAGAGGAATATAGAAAGTTAAGAGGCAAAATTAAAAAGGATATTAGGAATGCTAAGAGAGAGCACGAGAAATTCTTGGCCAGTAAAATTAAGGAAAACCCTAAGATGTTCTATAAATATATTAAGAGTAAGAGGGTAACTAAGGAAAGCCTATTAGAGACCATGAGGGTAATCTTTGTGTGGAGGTGGAAGATGTTGGTAGGGTTCTGAATGAATACTTTGCATCTGTTTTCAAAAAGAGAAAAAGGTAATGCAGACTATAGAGGAGGAGTGTGATATTCTGAATGAAATAAATATAGTGAGAGAGGAAATATTAAGAGGTTTACCAGCTTTGAAAGTAGATAAGTCCCCAGGCCTGGATGAAGTGCACCCCAGGTTGTTGAGCGAAGTAAAAGAGGAAATAGCAGAGGCCTTGACCATCATTTTCCAGTCCTCTTTGGATCTGGGCATGGTGCCGGAGGATTGGAGGACTGCTAATGTAGTACCCTTGTTTAAGAAGGGAAAATGGGATAGACCGAGTAATTACAGGCTTATCAGCCTAATGTCAGTGGTGGGAAAATTATTGGAAAAAATCCTGAAGGACAGGATAAATCTGCATTTGGATAGGCAAGGATTAATTAGGGACAGTCAGCATGGATTTGTTAAGGGAAGATCGTGTTTGACTAACTTGATTGAATTTTTTGAGGAGGTAACAAAGAGGGTTGATGAGGGTACGATGGACTTTATGGACTTTAGCAAGGCTTTTGATAAAATCCCGCATGGTAGACTGGTCATGAAGGTTAAAGCCCATGAGATCCAGGGCAAAGTGGCAAGTTGGATCCAAAATTGGCTTAGAGGTAGGTAGCAAAGATTGATGGATGTTTTTGTGACTGGAAGGATGTTTCCAGTGGGGTTCCGCAGGGCTCAATACTGGGTCCCTTGCTTTTTGTGGTATATATCAACGATTTGGATTTGAACATAGGAAGTATGATTAAGAAGTTTGCAGACGACACTAAAATTGGCTGTTTGGTTGATAATGAAGAGGAAAGTCATGGGCTGCAGGAGGATATCAGTCTACTGGTCAGGTGGGCAGAGCAGTGGCAAATGGAATTTAATTCAGAGAAGTATGAGGTGATGAACTTTGGGAGGGCTAATAAGGAAAGGGTATAGACACATTAAGCAGTAGGCCACTTAATATTGTAGATGAACAAAGGGACCTTGGAGTGCTTGTCCACAGCTCCCTGAAAGTAGCAGGCCAGGTGGATAAGATGGTTAAGAAGGCATACGGAATGCTTTCCTTTATTGGCCAAGGCATTAGTACATAAGAGCAGGGAGGTTATGCTTAAATTATATAATACTTTGGTTAGGTCACAGCTGGAGTACTGCATGCAGTTCTGGTCACCGTATTTTAGGAAGGACGTGATTGCACTAGAGAGGGTGCAGAGGAGATTTACTAGGATGCTGCCTGGAATGGAGAATCTTAGTTACGAGGACAGATTGGATAGGCTGGGTCTGTACTCATTGAACAGAGCTGGTTGAGAGGCGACCTCATCGAGGTGTACAAAATATTGTAGGGCCTGGACATAATGGATAGTAAGGGTCTATATCCATTGGTGGAGGGGGCTATTACAAGGGGACATAGTTTTAAGGTGGGTGGTGGAAGGTTTAGAGGGGATTTAAGGGGGTCTTCTTTATGCAGAGGGTTGTGGGGATCTGGAATTCGCTGCCTGGAAGAGTGGTAGATGCAGAAACCCTCACCATTTTTAAGAGATGGTTGGATGGGCACTTAAAGTGCCGTAACCAGCAGGGTTACGGACCTAGAGCTGGTAATTGGGATTAGACTAGATGACCTTTTGTTGGTCGGCTCAGATATAATGGTAAGTACTGCAGGGAATAGAATATAGCCAGGGTGATCTCCTGGACTAGTTTTGATCGCCTGGATGGGTCGGAGAGGAATTTTCCCAGATTTTTTCTCCCTAAATTAGCCTGGGTTTTTATCTGGTTTTTGCCTCTCTCAGGAGATCACATGGCTTTGGTTGGGGTGGAGTGTAGAATGTTTTAGTATAAGGGGTGTCACAGTGGTGTGGGGCGGACTGGTTGGGCTGAGTGATCTTTGCCTTTCCGTCATTGTTCATGAGTTTGTATGTAACCTTTAGGGCTGTTGACTAAGGGCCGTGTAGCTCTTTGTCGGCCAGCGCGGACACGATGGGCTGAGATGGCCTCCTTCTGCGCTGTAAATGTCTATGTTTCTATGTAATTAAACAGCATCTCAATGTCATCTCTATCCTGACCTGATCAGGATTACCAACAGGCTCAGCCAGAGCACATTTCATACTGCATCCTCCATTTGACTCGCCTCTACAAATAAAAGAAAAGGAAAATAGCACCGCTCTGTGAGAGGTCTTCCCTCCACAGGTCAAACTTAGGTTATATACATTTTATACATGCTGTAATTACTGCAATCACCGCATCCCTTTTTCCTTTCTATCCTTAAATTTCTGATAAATTTACCTTCCCGAGTGCTTGAGCAGCAACTCATATCAATTTAGCTAAGTCAATTTTAATTTCATAGAACCCTATGTACAGCCTAACTGGAGTTAACCTTACTGGAGTTCGGTGATTGATGCTGGGTCCTCAACTATTTACAATCTACATTAATGACTTGGATGAAGGGACCGAGTGCAATGTAGCCAAGTTTGCTGATGATACAAAGATGGGTGAGAAAGAAAATTGTGAGGAGGACACAAAAAATATGCAAAGGAATATAGACAGGCTATGTGAGTGGGCAAAAAATTGGCAGATGGAGTATAATGTGGGAAAATGTGAGGTTATCCACTTTGGCAGAAATAATAGAAAAGCAAATTATAATTTAAATGGAGCAAAATTGCAAAGTGCTGCAGTACAGAGAGACCTGGGGGTCCTTGTACATGAAACACAAAAAGTTAGTATGCAGGTACAGCAAGTAATCAGGCAGGAAAATGGAATGTTGGTCTTTATTGCAGGGGGGGGATAGAGTATAAAAGCAGAGAAGTCCTGCTACAACTGTACAGGGTATTGGTGAGGTCACACCTGGAGTACTGTGCACAGTTTTGGTCTCTGTATTTAAGGAAATTTCACTCAAATTCGAAACTTAAAATGTTCTTAAAATGTTAAAAATGCTCAAAATATTTACATTCAACTCTGCACAAGGTGCCTCTTTTTGAAATCTTTTTTTCCACCTTCCTTTTTTTCCACCTTTAAAAAGTTGCATAACACATAACAATAGCTTACACATTACAATGACTCTGTCATCATCGGCAGTCCCTCAGGATTGAGGAAGACTTGCTTCCACTCCTGATTGGTGGCTGAACAGTTCAATACGAGAACCACAGACTTTGTCACAGGTGGGACAGATATCGTTGAGCGAAGGGATGGGTGGGACTGGTTTGCCGCACGCTCTTTCCGTTGCCTGTGCTTGATTTCTGCACGCTCTCGCCGTTGAGACTCGAGATGCTCGTCCGAGCAGCGTCAGAGAGGCGAGTGTGGGGAGGCCTATGAAGGCCCAACGTCAGCAGGAGGCAGAAGCCCGAGCAGCGTCAGAGAGGCAAGAGTGGGGAGGCCTATAAAGGCCCAACGCCAGCAGGAGGCGGCAGTTCGAGCAGCGTCGGAGAGGCGAGCGTGGGGAGGCCTATAAAGGCCCAATGATGGCAGCAGGCGGAAGTTCGAGCAGTGTCGGAGGGGCGAGTGTGGGGAGGCCTATAAAGGCCCAACGCCAGCAGGAGGCGGCAGTTTGAGCAGCGTCGGAGGGGCGAGTGTGGGGAGGCCTATAAAGGCCCAATGATGGCAGCAGGTGGAAGTTCAAGCAGTGTCGGAGGGGCGAGTGTGGGGAGGCCTATAAAGGCCCAATGATGGCAGCAGGCGGAAGTTCGAGCAGTGTCGGAGGGGCGAGTGTGGGGAGGCCTATAAAGGCCCAATGATGGCAGCAGGCGGAAGTTCGAGCAGTGTCGGAGGGGCGAGTGTGGGGAGGCCTATAAAGGCCCAACGACGGCGGGAGGCGGAAGTTCGAGCAGTGTCGGAGGGGCGAGTGTGGGGAGGCCTATAAAGGCCAGCCGTGCAGCTGCAGCAGGGTGAGAAGGCAAAAAAGAATTAGAAAGAAATTGAAAGGTGACGTCAAGGGGGTAAGTGATTGGCTGGTGATTGGTGAGTAGTTTTTCTTTTTCTTTTCTTTATCAGTAAGTAACCTTTAGCATTGTTGTTGCCAATTTAAGTTTATCTAAGGGTTAAGTCATGGCAGGAGAGCTCGGACACGTATTATGCTCCTCCTGTACTATGTGGGAAGTCAGGGACGCTTCCAGTGTCCCTGACGACTACGTGTGCGGGAAGTGCATCTGCCTGCAGCTCCTGACGGGACAGCATTGCGGCGCTGGAGCTGCGGGTGGATTCACTCTGGAGCATGCACGATGCTGAGAATGACGTGAATAGCACGTTTCGTGAGTTGGTTTTACCGCAGGTAAAGGGTACACAGCCAGATAGGGAATGGATGACCAACAGGAAGAGCAGTGCAAGGAAGGTAGTGCAGGGGTCCCCTGCAGTCATCCCCTGCAGTCATCCCCCTGCAAAACAGATACACCACTTTGAGTACTGTTGAGGGGGATGACTCATCAGGGGAGGGCAGCAGCAGCCAAGTTCATGTCACCGTGGGTGGCTATGCTGCACAGGAGTGCAGGAAAAAGAGAGGGAGAGCTATAGTGATAGGGGATTCAATTGTAAGGGGAATAGATAGACGTTTCTGCGGCCGCAACCGAGACTCCAGGATGGTATGTTGCCTCCCTGGTGCAAGGGTCAAGGATGTCTTGGAGCGGGTGCAGGTCATTCTGAAAAGGGAGGGTGAACAGCCAGTTGTCATGATGCATATTGGTACCAACGATATCAGTAAAAAACGGGTTGAGGTCCTAAAAGACGAATTTAGGGAGCTAGGAGCTAAATTAAAAAGTAGGACCTCAAAAGTAGTCATCTCAGGATTGCTACCAGTGCCACGTGCTAGTCAGAGTAGGAATCGCAGGATAGCTCAGATGAATACTTGGCTTGAGGAGTGGTGCAGAAGGGAGGGACATCAGAACGGGTTCTGGGGGAGGTGGGACCAGTACAAACCGTATGGTCTGCACCAGGGCAGGACCGGAACCAATGTCCGAGGGAGAGTGTTTGCTAGTGCTGTTGGGGAGGAGTTAAACTAATATGGCAGGCGGATGGGAACCTATGCAGGGAGACAGAGGGAAGTAGAATGGGGGCAGAAGCAAAAGATAGAAGGAAGAAAAGTAAAATTGGAGGGCAGAGAAACCTAAGGCAAAAAGCAAAAAGGGCCACATTACAGCAAAATTCTAAAGGGGCAATGTGTGTTAGAAAGGCAAGCCTGAACGCTCTGTGCCTCAATGCGAGGAGTATTCAGAATAAGGTAGACGAATTAACTGCGCAGATAGCAGTTAACGAGTATGATGTAATTGGCATCACGGAGACATGGCTCCAGCGTGACCAAGGCTGGCAACTCAACATCCATGGGAACTCAACATTTAGGAAGGATAGACAGAAAGGAAAAGGAGGCGGGGTGGCATTGCTGATTAAAGAGGAAATTAATGTAATAGTAAGAAAGGATATTAGCTTGGATGATGTGGAATTGGTATGGGTGGAGCTACGGAATACCAAGGGGCAAAAAATGCTAGTGGGAGTTGTGTACCGACCACCAAACAGTAGTAGTAATATTGGGGACAGCATCAAAAAAGAAATTAGGGATGCATGCAAGAAAGGTACAGCAGTTATCATGGGTGACTTTAATATACATATTGATTGGGTTAACCAAACTGGTAGCAATGCGGTGGAGGAGGATTTCCTGGAGTGTATTATGGATGGTTTTCTAGACCAATATGTCAAGGAACAAACCAGGGTGCTGGCCATCCTAGACTGGGTGATGTGTAATGAGAAAGGACTGATTAGCAATCTTGTTGTGCGAGGCCCCTTGGGGAAGAGTGACCATAATATGGTAGAATTCTTTTTAAGATGGAGAGTGACACAGTTAATTCAGAAACTAAGGTCCTGAACTTAAGGAAAGGTAACTTTGATGGTCTGAGGTGTGAATTGGCTAGAATAGACTGGCAAATTATACTTAAAGGGTTGATGGTTGATAGGCGATGACAAACATTTAAAGATCACATGGATGAACTTCAGCAATTGTGCATCCCTGTCTGGAGTAAAAATAAAACGGGAAAGGTGGCTCAACCGTGGCAAACAAGAGAAATTAAGGATAGTGTTAAATCCAAGGAAGAGGCAAATAAATTGGCCAGAAAAAGCAACAAACCCGAGGACTGGGAGAAATTTAGAATTCAGCAGAGGAGTACAAAGTGTTTAATTAGGAGGGGAAAAATAGAGTACGAGAAGAAGCTTGCCGGAAACATAAAAACTGAATGAAAAAGCTTCTCTACATATGTGAAGAGAAAAAGATTAGTGAAGACAAACGTAAGTCCCTTGCAGTCGGATTCAGGTGAATTTATAATGGGGAACAAAGAAATGGCAGACCAATTGAACAAATACTTTGGTTCTGCCTTCACGAAGGAATACACAAATAACCTTTCGGAAATACTAGGGGACCGAGTGTCTCGTGAGAAGGAGGAACTGAAGGATATCCTTATTAGGTGGGAAATTGTGTTCAGGAAATTGATGGGATTGAAGGCCGATAAATCCCTGGGGCCTGATAGTCTGCATCCCAGAGTACTTAAGGAAGTGGCCCTAGAAATAGTGGTTGCATTGGTGATCATTTTCCAACAGTCTATCGACTCTGGATCAGTTCCTATAGACTGGAGGGTAGCTAATGTAAAAAGGGGAGCGAAAACGGGTAATTATAGATCTGATGGCCTGACATTAGTAGTGGGGAAAATGTTGGAATCAATTATTAAGGTTGAAATAGCAATGCATTTGGAAAGCAGAGACAGGATCAGTCCAAGTCAGCATGGATTTATGAAAGGGAAATCATGCTTGACAAATCTTCTGTAATTTTTTGCGGATGTAACTAGTAGAGTGGACGAGGGAGAACCAGTGGATGTGGTGTATTTGGACTTTCAAAGGCTTTTGACAAGGTCCCACACAAGAGATTGTTGTGTAAAATTAAAGCACATGGTATTGGGGGTAATATACTGAAATACTGACGTGGATAGAGAACTGGTTGGCAGACAGGAAGCAGAGAGTCGGGATAAACGAGTCTGTTAGATCTCTTAATTTCCAATGGAATACGAACTCCGATGGTAGTTTTAACTTTTTAATCTTGGCAGAGAGGAACAAGCTGCTGGCTGATTGCCAGTTTCTTTGTCTTACTGAAACCACATGGTCAAAATGGCTGTATTTATACCTGGATCAATTTACAGAAAATAACTCGCCTTCTTTGACCTTATTGGCTCAATTGAAAGTCTTTTAACGTTTTAATTGGCTCGCTAACCAAGGTCCGAAAATGTCAAGTTGATTGATGACTTAATGCAATGTGGCCTGTGTTTTTTCACAGCCTGTCGAAATGCAGCCTGTTTGAATTCTCTATCAATCCCCCCTTTGATTCTTTCACAAACTGAATCATAAAACATCAGGTATCACTGGTTAAACATTCCACAAAATAATTTCATACATGTTAATAGAGTTTCCTTCTAAAATTTGTTGATGTGTTTCGCCACATGTCCGGACTAGTAGCTTGCACACAAATTTACACCAACCCGAGTTCCATCGTGGCCACAATGGAAGTCTGGTTTTAGTAGGTTAATTAACCTTATTCCAATTTAATCCAAATCAATATCTTAATTCAACCAGTAAACCACCTTTCCTTAAGCATAACATACCCCTGTGCCACGTACAGACGGTCTGCTGGGACCTGCAAGGTGTCTCACCTGCGGGACAGCCGCTACAGCCGCCTGGTCGCAACAACATTTAATCAACATAAACAAACAATATAAAAGTAAAAGGTATTTACATGTAATTCCCTTGGTATTCTACTATTTCCCTTTGGTGCAGAGGGTCGGCTAGTAAGTAGTAGGCCTATGCCTAGAATACCTACAATCAATACTACAGTAAATTTATACATTTACGCGAAAAGTAATTGTCCTTATTAGATTTCAGCTTCAGTTACGGGTGCTCGTTTAACGTGTGAAGCGTGGATCCAGGCTTTCTTTCCTTGGACTTTAACAGCTGCCTGGGTGGTCAATAACACTTGGCACCCAAAGGTTCTTTATGTAACTTTTTCACATACACCCAGACTCCCGGGATGATGTCGTGTCCTCCTTCGGGTGGATTACCCCAAGCTGCCGATACCTGTCGGGAAACAGAACTAATAGCATTGGTTAAGTTCTGACAGTATGATAACAAAGTGTCACTCATGAAGTGAACATCAGCTTTCCGTAAATCGATAGTTGCTGGCAGCGACATGGGTCTTCCTGTTATAATTTCAAATGGGCTTAGACCTGTAGTTCTGTTCGGGGTTGCCCTAATGCTACATAGCATTATTGGTAGTGCCTGGGGCCTGGTGTTCCTACTTGGTGATATTTGGCAAGCCGTTGTTTCAGAGTTCGATTCATTCGCTCTACTTGTCCTGATGATTGTGGATGATAAGGACAGTGTAAATCCCACGTAATGTTCAGTAACCTACAGACTTCTTGGCAGACACAAGTGTGTTCCCTGATCTGAGTCAATGCTACTCGGGACTCCCCATCGGGGAATGTAATCCTTACACAAGACCTTTGCAGTGTGATTGGCTGTGGCTCTTTTAGTTGGGACAGCTTCTACCCATTTAGAGAATCTGTCGACCATGACAAGAATGTTAGTGTATCCTTGGCATGGAGGGAGAGATATATAATCAACCTGCAGATGCTGGACTGGTCCAACAGGGGCAGGGGGCCTCAGTTGGGGCATTACCGTGATGGGTCCAGAATTATTTTTCTGGCAGACCACACAGCGGTCTGTTACCAGCTGGGCATGTTTTTTAAATCCCTGACCCCACCAGCTTTTCTGGAACTGTGCCGTCATCTGTTGTGAGGCCAAGTGTCTCCACGAGTGGATCTGTTGGGCTAAAAAAGGCATAAGCACTTGTGGCGCGACTGGTTTGTCAGTAACTCTTTGTCTCCAGACACCATCTTCGCATAGCTTAATTCCTGCCTCGATCCATGTCCATTTTTCCTCTCGGGAGCACTCGCCTTGCATTGTTTGAAGGTCTCGTGTCAGAGTCCTGAGTGCTTTCAATCTGCACATCTGTGTTGGTTCTTCTGGAGGAACGCCCTGTGAGGCGGCATCTTTACCTGCCTGGTCGGCTAGGGCATTTCCCTGTGCTTCTGTGGTATTTTCCTTGATATGGGCCTTACACTTCAGGATGGACACTTCCTGAGGTAATTGTATGGCCTCCAGTAAGTCTCGGACTTCTTTTCCATTTCGGATAGGTGTACCAGCAGCAGTGAGGAATCCTCTTTTCTGCCATAACATACCAAAGTCGTGAGCGACTCCAAAAGCATAACACGAATCTGTGTAGACATTAGCTGTCTGTCCTTCTGCTATTCGACATGCTTCTGACAGGGCCCGTAACTCGGCCTGTTGTGCTGATGTTCCTGAGGGTATACGTCCTTTTGCCACTACCTCATATAAGGTTGTAACTGCCCATCCTGCTTTTCTGGTACCATTGTCAACAAAGGAGGAACCAACTGTAAACAGGATGAGGTCTGGGTTGTGCAGAGGCATCTCTGCTGCTAAGGCTGCTTCTTCTGTTTCTTTTAAAATCTCCACGCAGTCATGCTCTTCACATTCTCCCCCCTCTTGCTCCCTCGATTCTGACATCGGGAGCATAGTTGCGGGATTAACCGGGCTGGCCCGGACGATATGGAGATTAGGAGCTTCCAAAACTGCTGTCCAGCGGGTCCATCTTGCTGCTGTCACCTGAGACATTCTATTCATAGACAGCAAAGCGTGTACGGTGTGGGGACACTTGACAATCAGCTTTTGGTCGAGGACTAGACCCGCAGTGGTCATTACCGCTCGACATGTAGCTTCCATGGCCCTTAGTCAACTTCCCCATCCGAGGGCTACCGCATCCAGTTTTGCCGAATAATAGCCAATAGGTCTCTGCCGATCCCCATGTTCTTGTGTCGGTATAGCTTACATATATCCTTCTTTCTCATGGACAAACAGGGTAAATGCCTTACCACTGTCGGGGATTCCCAGAGCCGGTGCCGAATACAAAGCCTTTTTCAAACTCAGGAAGGCCTCTTGCTGTTCTTTAGTGAGGGTGATGGTTTCTTTAGAGGCACGTTTCCCCTTTAAAATATCATTCAGTGGCTGAGCAAGCTGTGTGAAGGAGTCAATCCAATTTCTGTTAAAGTTACACAATCCCAAAAAAGACCTTAGTTCCTGAATAGTGGTGGGCTTTTTAGCAGCCCGAATGGCTGCAGTTCTATCCTGGGTAAGTTCTCTCTTTCCTTGTGAAATCTTTTGTCCCAGGTATACAACCTCTTCTTGGGATATTTGTGCTTTGTCGATGCTGGCTTTATGTCCTTTCAGCCGAAGGAGATCCAGCAAAGCTCGTAAATCTTGTTCATGCTGTTCTTCCGTGTTTGAAGCTAGCAGGATATCATCTACATATTGGATGACTGTGGATGACAGGGGAGGTAATTCTCGCAAATGGCTTTGTAAAGCCATGTGGAATACCGTAGGGCTGTTGTGGAAACCCTGCGGTAACCGGGTCCAAGTATACTGTTGTCCTTGGACCGTGAAAGCAAACCACTGTCGAACCTCCGGTGCCAGAGGCACCGACCAAAATCCGTTGGCCATATCTATAACCGAGAAATATTTATGTTCCGGTTTGAGGGCATTAAAAATGGTGGAGGGATCTGCGACCAAAGGAGCTTTTTGATCAATACATTGGTTAGCTTTCCTATAATCGACAGTCAAACGCCAAGTCTCATTAGATTTCTGTACCGGCCACACGGTGCTATTGGAGGAGCTATGCATTTTAATAAGCACCCCTTGTTTCTCCAATTGCTGAATAACCGGTAAGATTCCCGCGATGGCAATTGGACTGATGGAATACTGTTTAGTGCATGGAGGCTTGGTCCCGGTAAATGACGCAGGCTCCATCTGGAGTAGGCCACAATCGTTCTTATCTTTAGCCCATATCGGGTGTTCCTTCAATTCTTCTTTCTTCAAAGTTCTAATTGACCATGTCACCTGACCATCCTCGAAATGCAACGAAGAATCTATTTGGATTAGACCGTCCATTCCCAAAAGGGTTTCATCTACTGGGCCTATCCAGACCGGCGTGGTTAGTTCATGTGGACCCAGCCCTATAAGTACCGGTGTTGTCCTTTTAATTTCCATTTTATGGCCCCCAACTCCATAGGCTGTACGTGCCCTACCATCCAACGGCAAAAAGTCTCCATATTGTAGGGGTAAGCATGTTAATTCCGCCCCTGTGTCTAAAAGACAGTCCACATCCTTATCGCCCACCCTCACAGTTATATATAGCCCATCTCCCCTTTGCTGTATTAGTGCGAGGAGGGGGGTCAGGGTGGGCTCTAATCGTTTTTTGCTATCCCAAGTAACTCCTTCTGTTGTTGTATTGTCAGTCGCTTAAATGTTTCTTTGAGGTCGTTATCTTGTGACAAGCCTGGTTTGTTGGTTGAATTGTATCCCTGGCTGCGTCCTCTTCCCCAGCCACGACCTTGCTGTTTTGCCCTGCACGTCTTGGCCCAGTGACCTTCTTTCCCACAATAATGACATTTTCCGGGTAATTTTCCTAATGACTGTTTATCGGAATCCTGGGATTTCCATCCCATAGCCTGTACAGCTCGGACTTTAGCTCCCATATCCCGATCTAATTGGTTACATCGATCCACCAATGTTGCAAAGGTAGTTCCTCTCCCTTCCCACTCCGGTAACACTACCTTAAGCATTTTGGACAGTTCTGGCTTTAGACCTGCCACGAAAGCTGCTTTCAGGGGTCCAAACGCTTGTTCATCCATTTCCTCATCCGGATTATTCATACCCGAATGTTCTAGCCACGTGCATCTAAACCGCTCGTCATACTCCAGGAACTCCTCTGTTCCTTTCTGTTGGCAGGTTGCAATTTTTCCCCAGTCTGTCTTAACTGGACTGAAGGCTTGCAGCCAGTGTTTAATCGCCTCCCATCCTGCGTCTAATTCTTGCTCATTCTGCCCCAAAGCTTCATCTACCTTGTCGTGCAATTTTCTTCCCTGTGTTTTTGGCACCATTATGGTCAAAATGTGCACTCCATCCCAGGGATGAAGTTGATATATATTTCTTAAGCGGTCCAATTGGTCCCACGTTTTTACTCCCCCTTTCTTTGGATTGGGCAATTCCTTGGACCATTTATCAATTTTCTCTGGGTCTGCCGGAGCATGAACTAAGTATTCTTCGTACACCCTTCTCTTTGTTTTTTTGGTTCCGCCCTCATCCGCAGTCTCTTCTGATTTGACTACAACTCGTCTTTTTTTAAACAGGGCAAAGCGCACCCCTAATTCTTCATCATCCTCCGACACTGTATTGAGGATTCAGAAACCGTATCTATTCCTCGGTCGTGTCTTCGGGTTTGCGCTTTTAATTTATCCAAACATGGGTACCCTGGGAATTGATCAATACATTTTCCTTTTCCTATTACTGTCTCTTGACCTAATGATTTTTTCCATTCTTTAATTTCACCTTTAAGATCTTTAACTTCCGCTTCCAATTTTTCAAGTTCAAGCTTTTTCTGTCGCAGCTGTGCACAAACAGCTTGCAATTGATCCTTTGTACTGGTCAGTTCTCGATCATGTTGGGAACGCATTATAATTTCATTTCGCTTTCGGATCTGGCCCATAACTGCTAGGGACCATCTAGTTCGCTCTTTATTTTTCATACGGGTCGTTTTTCCCCAGACCCTTTTAATCTCATCCAAGGACCATTGTCCTTTGGAGGTTCCGTACTTTTGTTCGATCTTAATACAGGTTTTAGATAAGTTGAATTGTTGCTCTATGTATTCTTTCAACTGTTCGAGACTTAAATCTAGCGAAACTTCAGGTGGTGCCTGCCCACCTTTAACAGTTGTAGGCAATTCTTTGTTCTTATCTCCTGCTGCCATTATACTGAGTTCTTTACTGGGGTCTCGAGTCGTAGGCTTTCTAGCCGATCAGTAGGTCGGTGATTAATTAACTAACACACCGCCAAAGTTTAGACGTCTATGGGACCTCGAGCCGACTACCAACTGGAGAGTTCGCAAACTGGAGGCTTTCGGAATCGCGTAGAAGGAGAGGCGAATTTAGACTTTTGACCGAGGACTTTTTTTTGAAAAAGAACTGTCCTTACCTCAGTATGTAGGTCCGATGTCCAAAGTTCACTTTCTTTCCTCAGCGACCCTGCTTGCAGCACCAAAATTGTTAGATCTCTTAATTTCCAATCAAATACGAACTCCGATGGTAGTTTTAAATTTTTAATCTTGGCAGAGAGTAACAAGCTGCTGGCTGATTGCCAGTTTCTTTGTCTTACTGAAACCACATGGTCAAAATGGCTGTATTTATACCTGGATCAATTTACAGAAAATAACTCGCCTTCTTTGACCTTATTGGCTCAATTGAAAGTCTTTTAACGTTTTAATTGGCTCGCTAACCAAGGTCCGAAAATGTCAAGTTGATTGATGACTTAATGCAATGTGGCCTGTGTTTTTTCACAGCCTGTCTAAATGCAGCCTGTTTGAATTCTCGATCAGAGTCCTTTTCAGAATGGCAGGCAGTGACTAGTGGAGTGCTGCAGGGCTCAGTGCTGGGACCCCAGCTCTTTACAATATACATCAATGATTTGGATGAAGGAATTGATGTAATATCTCCAAGTTTGCAGATAACATTAAATTGGGTGGTGGTGTGAGCTGTGAGGGGGACACTAGGAGGATGCAGGGTGACTTAGACAGGTTATATTAGTGGGCAAATGCATGGCAGATGCAGTATAATGTGGATAAATGTAAGGTTGTCGAATTTGGGGGCAAAAACGCGAAGACCGAATATTATCTGAATGGTGGCAGATTAGGAAAAGGGAAGGTGCAACGAGACCTGGATGTCATGCTTCATCAATCATTGAAAGTTGGCATACAGGTACAGCAGGCGGTGAAGAAGACAAATGGTATGTTGGCCTTCAGAGCTAGGGGATTTGAGTATAGGAGCAGGGAGGTCTTACTGCAGTTGTACAGGGCCTTGGTGAGGCCTCACCTGAAATATTGTGTTCAGTTTTGGTCTCCTAAACTGAGGAAGGACGTTCTTGCTATTGAGGGAGTGCAGCGAAGGTTCACCAGACTGATTGCAGGATTGACATATGAGGAGAGACTGGATAAACTCGGCCTTTATACATTGGAGTTTAGAAGGATGAGAGGGGATATCATAGAAACATATAAAATTCTGACGGGACGGGACAGGTTAGATGTGTGTAGAATGTTCCCGATGTTGGGGAAGTCCAGAAACAGGGGACACAGTCCTAGGATAAGGCATAGGCCATTTAGGACTGAGATGAGGAGAAACTTCTTCACTTAGAGAGTTGTTAACCTATGGAATTCCCTGCCGCAGAGAGTTGTTGATGCCAGTTCATTTGATATATTCAAGAGGGAATTAGATATGGCCCTTATGGCTAAGGGGATCAAGGGGTATGGAGTGAAAGCAGGAAAGGGGTACTGAGGGAATGATCAGCCATGATCTTATTGAATGGTGGTGCAGGCTCGAAGGGCCAAATGGCCTACTCCTGCACCTATTTTCTATGTTTCTATGTTTCTATGCTCAGCGCCCTCCCGGATGCACTTCCTCCACTTAGGTTGGTCTTTGGCCAGGGACTCCCAGCTGTCAATGGGGATGTCGCACTTTATCAGGGAGGCTTTGAGGGTGCCCTTATGACATTTCCGCTGCCCACCTTTGGCTCGTTTGCCATGATAGAGCTCTGAATAGAGCATTTGCTTTGGGAGTCTCGTATCCGGCATGTGAACTATGTAGCCTGCCGAGCGGAGCTGATTGAATGTGGTCAAAACTTCAATGCTGGGGATGTTAGCCTGGATGAGGATGCTGATGTTGGTGAGTCTGTCCTCCCAGGGGATTTGTAGGATCTTGCGGAGACATCGTTGATTATATTTTTCCAGTGACTTGAGGTGTCTATTGTACATAGTCCATGTCCCTAAGCCATACAGGAGGGCAGATATTCTATAGCCCTGTAGACCATGAGCTTGGTGGCAGTTTTGAGGGCCTGGTCTTCAAACACTCTTTTCCTCAGGTGGCCGAAGGCTGCACTGGTACACTGGAGGCGGTGTTGGATCTCGTCGTTGATTCCTGTTCTTGTTGATAGGAGGCTACTGAGGTATGGGAAGTGGTCCAATTGGTCCAGGGCCGCGCCGTGGATCTTGATGCCTGGGGGATTGTGCTGTGCGGCGTGGACAGGCTGGTGAAGGACCTTTGTCTTATGGATGTTTAGCGTCAGGCCCATACTATCGTACGCCTCAGTAAATATGTCGACTATGTCCTAGAGTTCAGCCTCTGTATGTGCGCACACGCAGGCATCGTCCGCATACTGTAGCTTGACGACAGAGGTTGCTGTGGTCATGGACCTGGCCGGGAGATGGCGCAGATTGAACAGGTTCCCACTGGTTCTGTAGTTTAGTTCCACTCCAGCGGGGAGCTTGTTGACTGTGAGGTGGAGCATGGCGGCGAGAAAGATTGAGAAGAGTGTTGGGGCGATGATGCAGTCCTGTTTGACCCAGGACCGAACATGGATTGGGTCTGTGATGGATCCGTTGGTAAGGAGCACGGGCTGCATGTCGCCGTGGAGCAGGCGGAGGATGGTGACGAACTTTTGGGGGCATCCGACACGGAGGAGGACACTCCATAGACCCTCGTGGTTGACAGTGTCAAAGGCCTTTTTAAGGTCGAAGAAGGACATATATAAGGGCTGTTATTGTTCCCTGCAATTTTCCTGTAGCTGTCGCGCTGCAAAACTCATGTCCGTTGTGCCCCGTAGGAGACGAAATCTGCACTGTGACGCCAGGAGGAGTTCCTCGGCCACAGGGAGAAGACGGTTGAGGAGGACTCTAGCTGCCAGGCATAATAGCAGTCCCTCCCTTTTTCTCCCCTGGTCACACATTCTTGAAATTGGTCCAAAATTTTATTTTTTAAATACCAATATATGTGATTGCCTCAAGTCCGGAACTAAAGATTTTTCATACAATTTAAACCAACCAAAATTTCACCATGGCCGTAATAAAAGTCAGATTCTAACAGGTTAAATAACCTCAATAACTTCAATTAATTCAAACCAATCACAAACTAACCAGTGCCAGTTGAAAAAAACTCTACAGACACATTTAAAGACAAATAAACACTCACATGCCTTTTAAAAAAAACTTTAGACATTCTCCCTGAAAACATCAAAGGTTTTTACACAGACAGGCTTTTACACACAACACATTTCATGACTTCTCAAACATCCATAGTAGCAAATTCTACTTTATTTTTCTCCGCAGGAAAGTTAGAAGCTTAAGTGTTGGTTTCACCTCCTTAGATTCATGGAAAATGCAATTCTATTTTTTTCATCTCTTAAACAAACAGTTTACTGCCATAAACACAATGCTTCCCTGAACCACATATTTACATTGCCATGCTTTGAACTTTCCTTTGGATCCCGCAGGGTCCTTTTGCCCACATTGTTTCAACTTTTCCTGTACCGCTTTACTGTCAGCTTTCAAACTTCTAGAACTGCTTTTTCAGCTACTGAGGAGGATTTGCTTCAAGTCCACATCCCCCAGCTCTGGGTTACCCCTCCAAAAATCCGTCCAGCATCTATTAACATCCAGCGGACCATCCGTGGAGTTAATGGGACCTATATCCCAGCTCAATGTTGCCAATTTGTCCTCATCACAGTTATTGATTGGTCTCAGTGGTCCCGGTGCTTCAGGAGCCTCACTATACTAGGTCCCATCATCGGACTGCTTTCTCTCCTCATCCTAATCTACCCCAACTTCCCCCGGTATCATAAGACAAGCCATACCCCTGGACCCAAATAATGCTAGGGTCAACTTACTGATTTTTTTCATTACAGGGCCGTGATCGGCCTTTTTATGTACCCTGTTTTTGGCTACCCTGTATGCCACCTTTATATCTTTTAACTGACCTTCAGCCTTGTCAGCTCTCTCTGAGTTCCTATTTCCTTCCTCACACTGAACCTGACACTGCCTTCTACTTTCGGTGGCTTGACATTGCAGGTAGTCTATCGTGTTTCTAGCCATTTCTTCTTGCGCTTTTCTCACCTGCCTTTCAATGCTCAAAACTTCTGTCAGCCAGTTCACTATGGCCTCTCTCTCTCCTGTCCTACTTTCTGATTACTGTATCTCTTTTTCTAAGCGCTCAACTTTCTCTGTGAGCATCTGAATTTGTTTCTTCATACATATTAACCAAATCGCCTTTTCCTTCGATTTCTTGTGTATGCTACTCCCCGGCCACTCTATCGCTTTCTCATACAGACTGTCAGAGTGTAACATTTCTAGCACCCAGTGCTCAGAAATGTTTACTTTTCCAAATACATACGAGGATATTTTATCCTCCATCGCGGGTTTCTTGCCTTTAACCCTGTCCATAATTATTGTTCTAAACCTTGAACGTCCTGCCACAGTCGCCATTTCTGTAAGGGTTTCTAAATACCGAGTCCCCCGTTGCACAGTTCTTTGACGTCAGGATTTATAAGAACAAAATACACACGGCACAGGGTTTTGGCTCAACCAAGATTCATTTGTTTATTGAACATACACTCAATTACCTCCCCTGTATAAATACTTCAGGATTTATATGGGCCGAAAAACCCCAGCATACAAATCCCTATGAAAGGGTAATTTGCATTGCACAACTTGACAAACCCCAAAATATAAACCCCTACGAAAGGGTCATTTGCATTGCACAGTAACTTCCCTTGTATAAATCACTACAATCTATGTGGGACTAACAAACTCCAGAATACAAACCCCTACAAAAGGGTCATTTGCATTGGCACAACTTGACACAGTTAAACCCGCCTGTGATTTGACTGTTACATACAGCAGCGTGGCGGCCCCAACCTGCTAGAGACCATCAGCGGCAGGTCGAGGCCATAAAAAGAGCAGTGAGTGGCGGCCATGGGCAGTGTGGTGGCATATTACTGCAAGGTACAGCGCGAGCTGGTGCAGGAGGGTGACGGCAGTGAAGAGGGATGTCGTCAAGTTCCAGGTCGGTGATTGGAGCGTGGGCAGATACAACAGGAGTGACGATGTGATCGGGGCCCAGGAGAGGCGTGAGTTCGGGGCCAGAAGAGGCGAGGGCCCAGGGGCAGCACGGGTCAGCCCACACTGCGACATGTGTACGCACTAGGCCTGTGCAGCAGAGCAGGTCTCTAGTCATCTTGGATAACCCTTGCCACTAGACTGAGACCTAGCTCTATCAAGCCCATGTAGTGGCTGGTGTGCAACGGCCACCCCACATTTAAAAAAATCCACGCACAGGCATTTTCCACCCTTCAGGATTTAGTTCAGGACATGGAATATTAGGTCCTTCATTGAAACACCTGTGAACTCATCCTTTTTTGGCATGGAAGCAAGTCGTCCTCCTTTCGAGGGACTGCCTATGATGATGATGATAAAGTTACCCAGACCCAATCACAAAACCCTTCTATGATTTGCCTGGAACAAACATACAATCACCAATTCCTCGGCTGTCTTCTGAGATTGGCTGTAGGCCCTTTTCTTGGTTGAAGCTTGTGTCCCGAAGACTGGCTGGCTTTTGTTGCTGTTTCGATTCTGTTCCTGTACTGCTCCCTTGCCTTTGAAAATGCGTATTCTTTATTCCAAAAACTAACTTGCAATATTGAAACAGATTTAACATGATGGCAGCATCAAATGTGAACTCTTGATGGTTAATTCTCTCTCATTTAGGGTCATTGTCCATGATTACTTTGGCCACTGCCTGTCTGTAGGGTGAGGTCCTTTACAATGTAACCTTCCCAAGGTGACTTAACTGTTGGTTTCTAGTAGAATTCGTATTAAATGGTTCAGGGTCCAGTCCATTGTCTAGGTCAACACTGATATCAGCCTTTCTGGAGCCATGCTCCAAGGTACGCTTTCTTTAACAATGTAATCCCTTAAGGTAAATGAATATGTGAATGTTCCTGTACCTTTTCCAGACTGAAACCATTAAAGGTGTGAATGTCTCTCTTCTGATGCTCTGATAATGTCCAATCTCTCGATGAGTCATGGGGCTAGATTTTACACTTTTTTTGCATGCATTATACCCACTTAACATCCATTTTACCGCTGAAATAATGTATAACACCCAGATATTACCCATTTAGCCACAAAATGGAAACTGACTCGCATTCATTGGACACTTATCGCCGAGCATTACTTTCCCCATGTGCATAACGCTGGGAAAAAATAATACCACTTTTTTTGGGCGGAATCATCAGAATGAGCGAAACCAATGCCCATAATATCACCCAGCGTTACTTTCCGCACGTAATTAATGCCGAGATTCAATAATACCGACCGGCCACTTTTTTCTGTTGTAAAGATCACATTTGCCAAAACTAACGCCCAGGAGATCGCCCAGCAACACTTTCACCACCTCGCACACATCTCGCCCACAATATCGCTCGCCCAAAAAACCGCCGGGAAAAAATGGAACTAACCGGAACTATTCACAGCGGTATGGACACCATGATCTAAATCACATGTTGCAGCATTTAAAAGGCTGCTCTGCTTCAACCTCGAGGGAGTTCGGATATACTCTAGAGGTCTTTGGAGTGATGTGAACATCTGAAAAAAACATCTTTACCATACTGTGAACGATTGGAATTTAATAGATATCTTTGTCGGGACATTCATTTTTTGTGACCAATCGGTGGAAAACAAATAGTTATTGGAATGGGGCCTGTCCTTTCTCACCCTCTCTTGATGACCAATTACATGCTGCAGATTTGAGATGGCCGAAGGTACGCTCCACAGCATCATGTGCCCAATGTAAAATATACCAGACTGATGAGGAGGACCAGACGTTACACCCCCCACAAGTACAGGGAGAAGCAGTCTTTCCTCAACTTGCCCAACACCACCTGCCTTCGGAGACTACGCTTCCACAAAGAGGTTATCATTGAAGTATGCCAACTCATAAGGGGAGATCTGCAGCCTGCCAGCACTATCAGTACTGCACTGTCTGTCGAGGTCAAAATCACCGCGGCACTGTCGTTCTATGCGTCGGATTCTTTTCAGGCCTCAGCCAGCGACATTTGCGGTATGTCTCAGCATGCCACACATTGTTGCATTAGACAGATAACTGAAGCCCTGTATGCAATCAGAATGGACTTTATCAGCTTCCCTATGACCAGGGAGGCTCAGACTGAGAGGGCGCTAGGATTCTACTGAATTGCTAACTTCCCCACGGTGCAAGGAGCAATAGATTGTACACACATCGTGATGCGGGCACCTTTTCAGGATGCAGAGGTTTTCAGGAACCGCAAGGGATTCAACTCCCTGAATGTGCATCATCATCATAGGCAGTCCCTCGGAATTGAGGAAGAATTGATTCCACTCCTGAAGTGAGTTTTTTGATGGGTGACCAGTCAAATACGAGAGCCATAGCCTCTGTCACAGGTGGGACAGATAGTCGTTGAGGGAAGGGGTGGGTGGGACTGGTTTGCCACACACTCTTTCCACTGCCTGCACTTATTTTCTGCATGCTCTGGGCATTGAGACTTGAAGTGCTCAGCACCCTCCCGGATGCACTTTCTCCACTTAGGGCGATATTTGGCCAGGGACTCCCAGGTGTCAGTGGGGATGTCGCACTTTATCAAGGAGTCTTTGAGGGTATCCTTGAAACTTTTCCGCTGCCCACTTTTGGCTCATTTGCCGTGAAGGAGCTCCGCATAAAGCACTTGATTTGGGACTCACGTGTCTGGCATGCGATCAATGTGGCCTGCCCAGCGGAGCTGATCGAGTGTGGTCAGTGCTTCAGTACTGGGGATGTTAGCCTGGACGAGGACGCTGATGTTGGTGCACCTATCCTCCCAGGGGATTTGTAGGATCTTGCAGAGACATCATTGGTGATATATCTGTAGCGGCTTGAGGTGTCTACTCTACATGGTCCGTGCCTCTGAGCCATACAGGAGGGCAACTCCTGAATGTGCAACTTGTTGTCGACCACTGGCAAATTATACTGGCAGTGAATGCTACATTTCCGGGCAGCATCCTTGATGCTCACATCCTGCGTGAGAGCACTGTATCTGACTTGTTTAACAATCAGCCACAAGATCAATGCTGGATCCATGGTGACAAAGGATATGGCCTCGCCACCTGGCTGATGACCCCACTGCGTGACACTCACACCAAAGCCGAGAGGCGATACACCGAGGGCCACAGAGCCACTTGTAATATCATGGAGGAAACCATTGGAGTGATGAAGCAGTGCTTTAGGTGCCTGGACCACTCAGGAGGTGAGCTCCAATACCACCCTGAGCAGGTAGCTCAATTCATGCTGCACAACTTAGCAATCAGGAGGGGACAAGAATTGCCAGATTGATCTGACAGTCCACCTCAGGAGAGAGAGGAAGAAGAGGACGAGGAGGTGGATGCTGACATCGGGACAGTCAATCAAGCTGATGCTGAAGCCATGCCCCCCGACCCCTGTAGACTGCAGGAAAGGGCTCCTGGTGACATCATAGCAGCAAGATTCTTATGTCAGGAGCTCATAAATTAGCGCTTTGCCTGAAAGAACGTTGGTGGTATTTACAAGGCTGACACACTGCTGAATGTGCAGGTCATACATCAATGGTGTGCATTGCCTTGGTGGCAGTTAAAGTTTAAGTTGATTGAAAATAAGTGTAATTATATTCTTTGATGTTAAGGAACCACCAGTGTGTAATGGTGCAACTATCTGACCAATGCGCAACAAGGTTTTGTTAAATAAAAAACATTTAAACCGAACATTTGTCTGAAATCATCAGTATTTCTGTAAAAACCAACCCTCCCTCCGACCCCCCGCCCCCTGCACCCCGCTTCTCCTCCCCAACTCTACCCCTTCCCCTTCCCTTCCTGACTCCAAGCTGCCTGGACGAGGAGCTCCTCAGGCGATGCTTCACTGGGGTGGGGGGCGGTGTGGTGGGGGGATGATGGCTGAACTGCTGTTTGGATGGATACAGGAGAGGAGGGTCCCGAGGTGGGAATGTGCTCCGTGCCAGAAGCAAGATGTTGCTCCTGGCTCTCATGTGTCATTGGCAATAGGGGTGAGGCACCTTGGAGTGCAGTGCCACGCTCTGGGACCACTGGGAGCCCTCTGCCACCAGTGTTCCTGGCTACCAGCTGCAGGGCCTCCTCTATCCCTTCCATATTATTTATTATTTGTTGGACAAAAACACGGTGCTAACTATGTTCTTGATGCTTAGTAGGCGTGTTGCTGCTGGTGAAGCTCCCTCCTGCCTCCCACAACAGCCAAACAAGCACACACCACACCCATAAATGCTTTCAGTCCCTCTCTGCTCCCTCACTCTCTGTCTCCTCTTCTGCGCATGTAATGATGATCCCTGACCTCCGGAATCGCGGGAAATGAGCGTTGCCATGCCATTGCGAAGGACGGTGACACTTTACGGCAGAAGGTCAGAGAGATTTAACACTAATGCCCATTTCATATCGCTCACGGTAACGCTCAAATTCAAAAATGGAGAGCATGGGCTTTGAGAATGGACGACAAGCCGATGATCTGAAAACCTATTTTTAACGGCCAAGCCAGAAATAACGCCAATTTTTGGGCGATCTGCACAAAAGTCTAAAATCTAGCCCATAGTTTTGCTGCAATATTTGAATTAACCTGTTGCTGCCCAGCTCTTTTTGCAGGCTGTAAGTTCCAGGTTTTATATTTAAAGGACCAATTTTACTATTGCGGGGGAGGAACGGATCCTACAAAGCCCACAGCCCTTTCATGCATTGCCTGGGTGGTCATGGGAAACGGTATGTAGTCATTCTCCAGACATATAGTGCAGCAGTCACCTGCCGAATGCAGAGATATGTTGCATGTTGAGAAATGGCGCACACATCCCCAGTTGTAGCCTGGAACGATCCATAGAATGAAAGTACAGCTGTAACCTTCACTTCAACGGACAAAGCAGTCCTCCTGATGCTTCTAGGTTGCAGGTCTGCTTTCACCAACTCACAGATCTCAGTTACAACTTCTTTGTGGAAACGCAGCCTTCTCATACAGTCTGTATCACTCAGGTGCAGGTACAATCGCCTGTCTCGATATACCCGACGTGGGTAAGGCCTCCTGCCCCTCATCCTACGTGTTCTGAGGTTCCTCATGTAATGACGTAGAATCAGTTGTCTCTTCCACTGCACCATCAGGCAGAAGGCATGCACAAGGTATGGCATTGTCAGTATTGCCCCCATGATTAAATTGTACCTTTGCAAGAAGCTCAAAACGGCAAGCAGGACAAGGTTCTTTGTTCTCTCTCTCCCCAAGGTCGATGCCCTAGTATGGACCACACCCAGTTATGTTTTCAGTATGACATCACTAACACACAGGCTCTAAATGGCTGATAACTTTAGGAAGCCAGTCACATGATTTGTAAACAACAATGGCTGCAATGCCCCTGTAGTCCACTGGGTAGAGCTATATATATTACACTTCTCCCTCCTTAATGAAGAAATAATTATTACAAACAATCATTATACATAACTGGAATGGTTATACATAACAAAAGATATAGGGCTAGATTTTACACTTTTTTTGCATGCATAATGCCCATTTAATGTCCATTTTACGTTGAAATGACGTATAATGCCCAAATATCACCCATTTAGCCACAAAATGAAAACTGACGACCATTTTTCAGACATTTATCGGCGAGTGTTACTTTCCCCATGTGCATAACGCTGGGAAAAAATAATACCGCCCGCCCACTTTTTTGGGGCGGATTCATCAGAGTGGGCAAACCCAACGTCCATAATATCGCCCAGCGTTACTTTCTGCACGTAATTAACTCCGAGATTTAATAATACCGACCGCCCACTTTTTTTTGTCGTAAAGATCACATTTGCTGAAACTAACACCCAGGAGATCGCCCAGCGTCACTTTCACCACCTCGCACACATCTCGGCCACAATATCGCTCGCCCAAAAAACCGCTCTGAAAAAGTGGAACTCTTCGGACGAATCACAGCGATGTGGGCGCCATTTTTAAATCTCAGGTCGCTTCATGCAAAAGACTGCTTCAACTTTGGGGGAGTTTGGATTGACTCAGGAGTTCTTCTCAGGTGAAGTGACCATCTCAACAGACATATTTTCAGACTCTGGACTATTGGGGGGTTTATTGTAGATGTATTTTAGTATCATTATGTGCCCAATTTAAGACGTGCCAAATGAGGAGATGGTCCAGACCATACACACCCCGCACTTACAGGAAGAAGAGCTCTTCTGAGCCCACCTGCCTTTGGAGACTGCGCTTCCACAAGGTGGTGATCGATGAAATATGTGAGCTCATCAGGCCACATATGCAGCCTGCCATCATAAAATCAGAGTTGGTCGAGGTCAAGGTCACCGCAGCACTGTCTTTCTATGAGTCCAGTTCCTTTCATGCCTCCGCGGTGGAGATTTCCCCTCTATCTCACCATGCCACCCATCGCTGCATTAGACAGGTCACGGAGACCCTGTATGTGCGAAGGCTTTTATCAGCTTCCCCATGACCACAGAGGCTCAGACTGACAGGGCTGACTCATTCTACCGCATTACTAAGTTCCCAGGGTGCAGGGAACAATATAGTGCACTCACATCGCCATGCAATATAGTGCACTCACATTCTCAGGACCCAGAGCTTTTTCATAACAGTAAAGGATTTCACTCCCTGAAGGTCCAATAGTTGTCGACCACAACCAGATCATCATGGCAGTGAATGTCAAATGTCCGGGCAGCTTCGATGAGGCTCACATCCTGCATGAGAGCACTGTCTCTGACATGTTTAAGAGTCTGCCACAAGGACAATGCTGGATGCTTGGTGACAATCGATACGGCCTAGCCAACTGGCTGATGAACCCCCTGCATGACACCCATACCGAGGCTGAGAACAGATACAACTAGAGCCACAGAGACACACGCAATGTGGCCAAGAAAACAATAACTGTGCTTAAGTGGCCTGGACCACTCAGGAGGGGAGCTACAATACAACCCTGAGCAAGTAGCTAAATTTGTGGTTGTGTGCTCCATGCTGCACAATCTGGCTATCAGGAGGGGCCAAGAATTGCCAGAAGGCACTGATGCTCCACCTCAAGAGAGAGAAGAAGAGGAGTATGAGGGGCTGGACGCCTAGCTAGGGCCAGACAATCAGGCTAGCTGTGCAACCATGGCCACACCCCTCTCCCAACCACAGGAAAGGGCCCGTGGTGGCTACATAGCTGCAAGATTCTTAAGTCAGGAGCTGATATCTGAACGATTTGCCTGAAAAAAACATTGCTGAAGTAACAACGCTGACACACTGCTGTGTGTGTGCAGCTCAGACATCAATGGTGCCATCACCTTGGTGCCAGTTGAAGTTTACATTGATTGAAGTTAAGTTTTATTTATGTTAAGGAATCACCAGTGTGTAACGGTCCAGCTATCTGAGACAATGCCCAACAAGGTTTTGTTGAATAAAAATGTAATTCGACCAACATTGGTCTGAAATCATAAATATCACGGCCAAAAACACCCCACCCCCGCCCACACCCCACATTTCGACCATTGACATCAGTCAAATGATCAATGTGTCCAGCAACACAGAATATAAATGCAAAGCAGGAGGGTAGCCCCCTCCCCCCATACATTACAACAAATTGCATACACCCAGATGGAGATGGGGACACAGCCATCGCCTGCAGACATGCACCTCATTTTCCTTCCCCCCTCAGCTTCTTTTCCCCACCTCTACACCTTTTTCTCCTTGCTCCACACCGTCTGACCGAAGAGCTCCTCAGGCGGTGCCTCATTGGAGCGGGATGAAGGCAGAGGCGGTGATTGGATGGGTATGGGAGCAGGAGTTGCCGAGCGGGGAATATTCTCTGATCCAGAAGCAGGATCTTGGTCCTGCCTCTCATCTGTCATTTGCAGTGGTGGTGCGGAACCTAGGGGTGGAGTGCCGCGCTCCGGAACCACTGGGAGGCCTGTGCCAGCAGTGTTCCTGGCTATCGCCTCCAGGAACATACTCAGTCATGGAGGCAAGTTATCGGGATATGCCCCCAATGCTTCGAGGATGTGGTCACCAATGTCTACAGTCCTCCTGGACAACTGTACCATCTCTCGGCTCTCATGTGGCGCTCATGTCACATCCACGAAACCTCTGCGGGGTCGGCACGGTACTGGGGACAAATTGGGTGCCCTGTGGCGAGAGCTTGCAGCCGCTACCTCTCGAGTGGAGGCGGGAATGACCGGAAGACCACTAGATGGCCTTGGGGTGGAATGGTTGCTGGAGCGTGGTGATGCAGGTTCCTCGAAGTCTGTGCTCTCATCAGTGGAGAACAGACCCAGTGATGGGCGACAATCGGAGCTCCTCAGTGTTATGTATGCAACCCTATGCAATCTGAATCATACCGCCACCAGAGAGCATGCCTGTTGGAGTCCCAAGGGATCCCAGCATCCTTTGGGAGCACTATAAAGAAGCAGGCATCCCATGCTGTACCAACACTCTGGAGTTTGAATAAAGGAGCTAAGGTCACACTTACACATGTCTACAGAACTCAGTTACATTACTTTATTATGAACATAACAACTGGTGACGAGATAACGAAAAGTCACGCAAAAATGCAGAAAACTTTTGGTATCCTGGAGAAATTCTCAGAAGGGGACGATTGGCACACCTTCGTGGAGTGACTCGACCAATACTTCATGGCCAACGAGCTGGAAGGGGATGAAAACATTGCAAAACGAAGGGCGATTCTCCTCACCGTCTGTGAGGCAACAACCTATGGCCTCATAAAGAATCTTCTAGCTCTGGCAAAACCAACAACCAATTCGTATTAAGTACTGTGTACGCTAGTCCGGGAGCAACTAAATCCGAAGGAGAGCGTTCTGATGGCAAGGTATTGATTTTACACACGTCAACGGTCTGAAGGCCCGGAAGTGGCGAGCTACGTTGCTGAACTAAGGCATCTTGCAGGACATTGCGAATTTGATGGATTCCTTGAGCAAATGCTATGAGACTTCTTTGTGCTTGGCATTGGCCATGAGGTTATCCTTCGCAAACTATTGACTGTTGAAACACCGAACCTGAGCAAAGCCATAACAATAGCCCAGGCATTTATGTCCACCAGCGATAACATCAAACAAATTTCACAGCATAAATTTCGGCAAGTACTGTACACCGCAGCTGCATGAACTCAGGTGACCCAGAGTCCGCCATCAAATGTTAATGTGAGGCAGTTAACACCTTGTTGGTGCTGCGGAGGTGATCAAAGAGCCCATCAATGCCGCTTCAAACACTATGTGTGCAAAGGCTGTGGAACAATGGGACACCTCCAGCGAATGTGCAGACGAGCTGCAAACCACCACATTGCAGAGGAGGATCGATCCATGGCGGATCAGGCTAAACTAGAGACTCGAACCGAGGAGGCAGAAGTCTATGAGGTACACACCTTCACCACGAAATATCCACCAATCATGCTAAAAGCCGAACTGAATGGAATTCCAGAACTAGACACGTGTGCGAGTCAGTCTATCATGAGCAAAAAGGTCTTCGACAGGCTGTGGTGCAACAAGGCACACAGGCTCAAGCTTAGCCCCATTCATACCAAGCTAAGAACTTACACCAAAGAGCTGATCCCTGTAACTGGCAGTGCAGCAGTAAAAGTCTCCTATGATGGAGCAGTGCACGAACTCCCACTATGGATTGTCCCAGGGGATAGCCCACACTGTTTGGCAGAAGCTGGCTGGAAAAGATTCGCTGGAACTGGGATGACACCCGAACGCTCTCGTCCGTCGACGATGCCTCATGTGCCCAGGTTCTGAGCAAGTTCCCGTCGTTGTTTGAGCCAGGCATCGGAGGTTTTTCGGGGGCGAAGGTGCAGATCCACTTGGTTCCTGGCACATGACCGACCCACCACAAGGCACGTGTGGTGCCATACATGATGCGAGAGAAAGTGGAAATTGAGCTGGACAGGCTGCAGCGAGAAGGCATCATCGCACCAGTGGAGTTCAACGAGTGGGTCAGTCCGATTGTTCCGGTTCTCAAAGGTGATGTCACGGTCAGAATTTGTGGGGACTATAAAGTAACGATTAACCATTTTTCGCTGCAGGACCAGTACCCACTACCCAAGGCAGACGACCTATTTGCGACCCTGGCTGGAGGAAAGACGCTCACCAAGTTGGACCTGACCTCGGCCTACATGACGCAGGAGCTGGCGGAATCTTTGAAAGGTCTCAGCTGCATCAACACGCACAAAGGCCTGTTCATCTACAATAGATGCCCGTTTGGGATTTGATCAGTCGCGGCAATTTTTCAAAGGATCATGGAGAGCCTGCTAAAGTCGGTTCCGCGCACTGTGGTTTTCCAGGATGACATATTGGTTACAGGTCGGGACACCATCGAACACTTGAAGAACCTGGAAGAGGTTTTAAGTCGGCTAGATCGCGTGGGACTCAGGTTGAAATATTCGAAGTGTGTTTTCCTGGCACCAGAATTCAAGTTCTTAGGGAGAAGAATTGCGGCAGACGGCATCAGACCCACCGACGCCAAGATGGAGGCTATCATGAATGCTCCGAGACCACAAAATATGAAGGAGCTGCGGTCGTTCCTGGGACTCCTCAATTATTTCGGTAATTTCCTACCCGGGTTAAGCACCCTGCTAGAACCCCCACATGTTGCTACGCAAGGGAGATGACTGGGTATGAGGGAAATCGCAAGAGGCTGCTTTTGAGAAAGCCAGAAATATGTTATGCTCCAACAAACTGCTTGTTCTATACAACCCATGTAAACGTTTAATGCTAGCTTGTGATGCACCTTTGTACGGGGTCGGGTGTGTGTTAGAACAAGCAAATGAATCGCGAACATTGCAACCAGTTGCCTATGCGTCCAGGAGTTTGTCCAAGGCTGAAAGGGCCTACAGCATGATTGAAAATGAAGCTCTGGCAAACGTTTACAGGATGAAAAAAATGCACCAGTATCTGTTTAGTCTCAAGTTTGAGTGAGAAACCTATCATGAGCCGCTCATATCGCTATTCTCAGAGAGCAAACCGATTAATACCAATGCCTCTGCCCACATCCAAAAATAGTGCGCTTATGCTGTCTGCATATAACTATGTAATCCGCCACAGTCCAGGCACAGAGAACTGCGCTGATGCTCTCAGTCGGCTACCATTGCCCACCACCGGGGTGGAAATGGCACAGCCTGCAGACTTGCTCTTGGTGATGGATGCATTTGAAAATGAAAAGTCACCCGTTACGGCCCACCAGATCAAGACCCGGACCAGCCAGGATCCTTTACTGTCCCTTGTAAAAATCTGTGTCCTCCATGGGAGCTGGTCCAGCGTCCCAGCGGAGATGCAAGAAGAGATCAAGCCGTTCCAGTGGCGTAAAGACGAAATGTCCATACAGGCGGATTGTCTTTTGTGGGGCAATCGCGTGGTTTTGCCTAAGAAAGACAGGGAAGCGTTCATACGCGACCTACACAGTACCCACCCAGGCATAGTAATGATGAAATCTATAGCTAGATCCCATGTGCGGTGGCGCGGCATCGACTCAGAGTTAGAGTCATGCGTGTGCCAATGCAACACTTGCTCTCATCTGAGCAATGCACCCAGGGAGGTACCGCTAAGTTGGCCCTCCAAACCGTGGTCTAGGATCCACGTTGACTTTGCGGGCCCGTTTCTAGGCAAAATGTTTTTGGTTGTTATGGATGCTTATTCAAAATGGATTGAGTGTGTAATAATGTCTGTAAGCACGTCCACTGCCATCATTGAAAGCCTACGAGCCAGTTCGCCACGCACGGCCTGCCTGATGTCCTTGTCAGCGATAATAGGCCGTGCTTCACCAGTGCTGAATTCAAGGAATTCATGACCCGCAATGGGATCAAACACATCAAATCTGCCCCATTCAAGCCCGCATCCAACGGCCATGCAGAACGGGCAGTCCAAACCATCAAGCAAAGCTTGAAACATGTGTCGGAAGACTCCCTGCAGACCCGCCTGTCCTGAGTCCTGCTCAGCTACCGCACAAGACCCCACTCACTCACCGGGGTTCCCCAAACCGAGCTGCTCATGAAAAGGGCGCTCAAAACAAGGCTCTCTCTTGTCCATCCTGATCTCCATGATCACGTTGAGGACAGGTGGCATCAACAAAGCATGTACCAAGATCGCGCAAACTTGTCATGCGATATTGAAGTCAATGACCCTGTATTTCTACTCAACTATGGAAATGGTCCCAACTGGCTTGCTGGCACTGTCATAGCCAAAGAAGGGAGTAGGGTGTTTCAGGTCAAATTGGCCAATGGACTAACTTGCAGAAAGCATTTGGACCAAAACAAACTGCGATTCACAGACAGCCACGAGCAACCCGAAGAGGAGGCCACCAACTTCGACCCACCAACACACACACAAGTGGCAACCGACATCACGGTTGACCATGAAGCTGAACTCACCATCCCAAGCATCCCATCAAGGCCAGCTGCCCAGCAGCCCAGCGAAGAGCCAACTGACTCACCCACACCTCCATTTGTACCGAGACGATCGACAAGGGAGCGAAAAACCCAGATCGTCTCACCCTGTAAATAAGTGTACCATTGATTTTTGATGTTATGTATGCAATCCTATGCAACCTGTATCATACCACCACCAGAGGGCATACCTGTTGGAGTCCCAAGTGATCTGAGCATCCCTTGAGAGCACTGTATATAAGCAGGCCTCCCATGCTGTACCAACACTCTGGAGTTTGAATAAAGGAGCTAAGGTCACACTTATACATATCTACAGTACTCAGTTACATTGCTTTATTATGAACATAACACTCAACACCGGATGTTGGATCGACCAGAGTTGGGTCCCGCGTCCCCACCTTCTGGCCTCTGTGGTCTTGTCTTTGGACGTGCTGCTGGCTGAGCTGCAAAACACAAATGATGTTATTAGAGGAGAAGGGAGTGGTAGGTTAACAAGGTGAGTCCAGCGCTACACACAGAATATGCACGACAAAAGCATCACCGCTATCAAAATAATTACAGACATCACATTTCATGACCATCAACACATTCTGCATTGCAATGATTTTCATTCGGCCAGCTTTATTTATAGGACAATTTGATAAATCATCTATCATATATGATTGTTCGGATATGAGTGGGTGTGGTATCTATTGACTTTATATCACGCAATGGTATAAACTTTACTCATGTCGCATCACTTCAGGGTCTGTAGATACTTGCGTGGCTGTCCGGGGGTGCTTCCCCACGAGTGTGAGCACCCGCTCCTCCATCTCAGTGATGTCGCTGGGGACTGGTGGCCCCCCGCCCGTTCACCTCTACACGGACCTCATTGTCGATAGCTCTTCTGTAAAAGTGACAGGACGACATGGCATGAGATCATTGAGTGATATCATTGCTAGGTACTGTCACAGAGACTGAAACAGCACATAACTGACAGATGTAATCATGGTTATTATGATAACTATCATTCGTTACCTAAAGATGTACACCGTGACCGCAGGCTTTGACTGCAACATTCCTGGTAAAAGTGAAAGACCTCACATCTGCTGATAGTCATTCATGACTGTTACAAATCAAATGATATAAATACATAAGTACATGTAAATCAATATAATACTTACTCTTGCGGATCCCACCAGGTCGTTCCATCGTTTGCGGCATTGGTTGCCCTCACGCACCTCGTTGGTCGCCGATCTCGGCCGATATCTTCTGGTAGGCCTTTGGGATGGGCTTCCCATGCCCTCCCTGGATCAAATCACCCCAGCGTGACTCGACCTCCTGCAGGAGGGAGGCATTTGCCTTGTCCGAGAACCTCCTGGCTCTTTTGCGCCCTCCAATGTGCTCCTCTCCCAGTTCACTGCTCTCGCCAGCATCAGTCTCCACAGCGTGCTGTGTCGCTTCCTCCTCTCCTTCCCTTATAGGCCAAATTCAGGCAAATATCTGGCTGGTAACAGCTCATTTTTGTTTCCCTATTTGCTTTAAAGCTCTAAACTCTCCCTCCTTCCTCCCAAAGCAGCCACACCACACCTACACACGCCTTCAGTCCCTCTCAGCTCTCTCTCTCTCTGTCTCCTCCCCTGCGCATGTCATGATAACCCTTGACCTCCTGAATCGTGGGAATCAAGCATTGCCATGCCGTTGCTAAGGATGGCAACACTTTACGGCAGAAGGTCAGAGAGATTTAACCCTACCGCCCATTTCATATCGCTCGCGGTAACGCCGAATTTCAAAAATGGAGACTAGGGGCTTTGAAAATGGGCGACAAGCCAGCAATCTGAAAACCCATTTTTACCGCGCATGCCAGAAATACCACCCACTTTTGGGCGATCTGCACAAAAGTGTAAAATCTTGCTCATGAACTTATTTTGCCATATTTACAAATAAAGCTTAACCACTGGTTTTCTGTTTTGAAGAGGATACCTCCACTCTCGAACAAAACCTTCCAAACATAATGTCGAACTTAGACTTATTCTAGGCTGATCCTGAGGAAAGTTTTCCTCCAAGAGATGCCCTTGATTTACATTTGGACTCTCTGCAACTTCAGACTGTTTGTCTGCCTGACTTGGACTCAGAATTAAATTCTGACTTTCTCTTGGACTTGCTTCCAGTACATTTGATGTTGGATATGCTAATTGTACTCTACTTGTATCAAAACTATCTGATGAGTCAGAAATAATCGAATCATTCCAACCTTCAACTCCTTCCATGTCTGTAGGTAAAATATGATCAATGTGAACAAACCTAACCTGTCCATGATCAAACATCTTGACCAAATATGTGCGAGGACCACATATCTTCACCACTATTCCTGGTAAACAATTTAAACATTTATGGTGATGGTTCTTCACTCTCACCTTCTGATTTAATTTCACACTTCTCTCTTTTACTCTACCTCTATCATGATTCGATTTCTGGTTTTAACAATGAGAATCTGGTTCGTGGCTGTCCTTTGAGAAACAACTTTGCTGGTGTTCTACCGGTAGTTGTATGAGGAGTATTACAATACGTAATCAGAAAATTACCCAATTTGTGGTCCAATGACAACTGTGATTTCTTTGGATTTGGATCCAACATCTGTTTGATGAGGGCACATTTTACAACTTGTACTGAGCGCTCTGCTGCATCATTTGAAGCAGAGTGGTACGATGGAACCTTGGTATGTTTAGCACCATTTTTGCATGTGAACTGTGCAAATTCTTCTGCATAAAATTGTTCTTTATCAGAAACAATTTCTTCTGGGAGGCCAAATGAAGAAAATAATCTTTGCAAAATGTCTAATGTTTTACTTGTTATTTTCCGCATTGGAAACACCTCGACCCACTTCGAATGGCTCTCAATTACAATGAACAATTGCTGTTCTTCGAGCTCAGCAAAATTGATATGTAACCTTTGCCACATCCTGGGAGGCCATTTCCATGGCTGTAACGGTACTGATGGTGGTTTCTTGCTTACCAATTGATATGTTGTACCTTGACTGACGATGCACTCTATGGGCTAGATTTTCTACTTGGTCTCTCCTTCCCACTATGTAGTCATCATCAGCTTAGACAGTCCCACGGAATCGAGGAAGACTTGATTCCACTCCCAAAGTGAGTTCTTTGGTGGCTGAACAGTCCAATACAAGAGCCACAGACCCTGTTACAGGTGGGACAGACATTCATCGATGGAAGGGGTGGATGGGGCTGGTTTGCCGTGCGCTCCTTCTGTTACCTGCGCTTGACCTCTTCACGCTCTTTGCGTTGAGACTCGAAGAACTCAACGCCCTCCCAGATGCACTTTCTCCACCTCGGGCGGTCTGCGGCCAGGGTTTCCCAGGTGTCAGTGGTGATGTCGCATTTTACCAGGGAGGCTTTGAGGGTGTCCTTGTAACGCTTGCGCTGCTCACCTTTGGCTCGTTTGCCATGAAGGAGCTCCGCATAAAGCATTTGCTTAGGGAGTCTCGTGTCTGGCATGCGAACTATGTGGCCTGCCCAGCGAAGCTGATCGAGTGTGGTCAGTGCTTCAATACTGGGGATGTTAGCCTGGTCGAGGACACTGATGTTGGTGCACCTGTCCTCCCAGAGGATTTGCAGCATCTTGAGGAGACATCGTTGGTGATATATCTCCAGCAACTTGAGGTGCCTTCTATACATCGTCCATGCCTCTGATCCATACAGGAGGGCGGGTATTACTACAGCCCTGTAGATCATGAACTTGGTGGTAGATTTGAGGGCCTGGTCTTCAAACACTCTTTTCCTCAGAGGGCCGAAGGCTGTACTGGTGCACTGGAGGTGATGTTGAATCTCCGCATCAATGTCTGCCTTTGTTGATAAGAGGCTCCCGAGATAGGGGAAATGGTCCACATTGTCGAGTGCCATGCCATGAATCTTGATGATTGGAAGGCAGTGCTGTGCGCGGGGATAGGCTGGTGGAGGACCTTTGGCTTACGGATTTTAAGCGCAAGGCCCATGCTTTCATATGCCTCAGTGAATACATTGACTGCAGCTCAACTACAGAAGTTGGGATGATCTTGGATCTGGCCTGGAGGCGGCGCAGGTTAAACAGCTTCCAACTGGTTCTGTAGTTTAGTTCCACTCCAGCGGGGAGCTTGTTGACTGTGAGGTGGCGCATGGTGGCGAGGAAGATTGAGAAGAAGGTTGGAGCGATGATGCAGCCCTGTTTGACCCCGGTCCAGACGTGAATTGCATCTGCAATAGATCAGTTGGTAAGGATCACGGCCTTCATGTCGTCGTAAAGCAGGCGAAGGATGTTGACAAACTTTTGGGGGCATCCAAAACAAAGGAGAACGCTCCATAGACCCTCATGGTTGACAGTGTCAAAGGTCTTTGTAAGATTGAAAAAGGCCATGTATAAGGGCTGGCACTGCTCCCTGCATTTTTCCTGCAGCTGTTGCGCTGCAAAGATCATATCCGTTATGTCCCGTAGGGAATGAAATCCGCACTGTGATTCCGGGTGGAGCTTTTCGGCCACAGGGAGAAGACGGTTGAGGAGAACTCTAGCGACAACCTTCCCAGTGGCTAATAGCAGGGAGATTCCCCTGTAGTTGCCGCAGTCGGACTTGTCCCCTTTTTTAAAAATGGTCACAATCACTGCGTCTCTGAGATCTCCCGGCATACTCTCCTCCCTCCAGATGAGAGACATGAGGTCATGTATCCGCGCCAACATCGCCTCTCCGCCACACTTTAGCACCTCAGCAGGGATTCCATCCACACCCGTAGCTTTGTTATTCTTGAGCTGCTTTATGGCTTTACCTACCTCGTGCAACGTTGGGTTTTCACTGAGTTGGTGGCGGATCGCATGCTGCGGGATGGAGTCGAGAACACTCGAGTCAAAGGCAGAGTCTCGACTGAGGAGATCTTCAAAGCGCTCCTTCCAACGGGCCCTGACAGCCTTGGTGTCCTTGATGAGTATTTCCCCATTCTTGGCCAGGAGGGGGGTGGGGTCTTGGGAGTTTGGACCGTAGGTGGCCTTGACTGCAGCGAAGAATCCTCGCATATCGTCACTGTCGGCCAATTGTTGTATCTCCTGTGCTTTCTCCATCCACCACCTGTTTAGGTCCCGGGTTTTTTGTTGGACCTAAGCCTTGAGCTGTCTATAATGTTGTTTTGCAGCTCCCGAGTTGGGTTGTTGCTTGAGGCTCAGAAATGCTTTGCGCTTGCGATCTATTAGTTCTTCGATCTCCTGATCATTTTCATCAAACCAGTCCTGTTGTTTTCTGGTTGAGTGACCAAGTGTCTCTTCACAGGCACTGGTTATAGAGGCCTGGAGGGAAGACCAAGTACTGTGGGCATTCAGCATCTCAGGTCATCAAGGCACGCCAGATTGTCTGTGAGGCTCTGGCTGCATAGCTGGGTCTCTAAGTGACCCGGCATTAACTTTTTTTGCAGCACTACTTCTGCTGTCCCCTCTGCTTTGGGGCTATGTTAATGTTGGTGATGGATCAGATTAGGCAGTGGTCCATCCAGCAGTCGTCAGCTCCTGTCATGGCACAGGTGATGCGCACATCCTTGCTAACTCTGACATAGTCAAGCAGATGCCAATGTTTGGAGCGAGGGTGTTGCATGATGCCTTTTATTTGTCCCTCTGGTGGAACAGGGTGTTGGTGACTCATGACTCTTCATCTTACCCTATCCCGGAACCAATGCGCCACAGTCATCAGTGCGTACGCCCCTGCACTCGATGCAACGGATGAGGCTAAAGAGGGTTTTTATTCCAACCTCGAGACATCCTTGTCCCACGTCACCACGGGCGACAAATTGATCCTCCTGAGAGACTTTAAGGCAAAGACACAGTCCTCTGGGGAGGCGTGATTGGCAGAGAGGGGTTAGGGAAAGCCAACTCCAGTGGTACCCTACTCCTGACAAAATGTCTAGAACATGAACTATGTAGTACATGAGAGGTCACTGCCCCAACTTCGTACGGAGAGGCAGCACATGCTAGCTTAATCTCCTTAGCTACGTCATAATGAACTAACATCGTGCTCTCTACCAATTGGCTTTTACACTCCTTGAATGCTGAGTCATATTCTTTTGACCACTTCCAATGGACCTGTTTTGTCAATAGTTCATTCAGTGGATGTAACACTGTAGCCAAATTTGGTAGGAACTTCCCATAATAGTTCAAAAGACCCAAAATTGATTACAGTTCTGTGATGTTCTTGGGAGTGGGTGCATTTCTGATTGCAGCCAGCTTTCCCTTGGTTGGATGTAAACCATCTTTGTCTACTCTGCACCCTAAGTACTCCACTGAGTTTTGAAATAACTCACACTTTTGAGCAGTCACTCGTACTCTGTGCTTCTCTAGCCGTTTGAGTACTTCATTCAATATGTTATTATGTATTTGCCTGTTTGGTGCTGAAATTAGTATGTCATCTAAATAACATACTGCCCCTTCAATACCTTGCAAAATCTGGTTCATCACTGCATGGAATTGGCCGGGGGTGGAAGACATTCCAAATAGTAGCCTATTAAATTGATATAGGCTTAGATGAATATTTATAGTCAAGCATGACTTAGACTCCTCATCTAGTTCAAGTTGTAAGTAGGCATTCGTAAGATCCAACTTTGAGAAGATCTGACCACCTGTCAGTATTGTGAACAAATGTTCCACATTTGGCAATGTATTGGGGACATTAACCTCCAGAACCTGGTTTACGGGTACTTTATAATCACCACACAACTTTACCTTACCATTGGACTTAGGTACAACAACAATGGATGTAGCCCAATTACACAGATCTATCTTAGAGATAATGTTCTCAGTCTCTAGTCTTTTGAGTTCTTTCTCAACTTTCTCCTTGAGTGCATATGGTACGGGACGTGGCTTGCAGTAAACTGGTCTAGCTTCCTTCTGTACCCTGACACTCGCCTTGAAACCTTGGATCGGACTGCCTGTTTCACAGAACACGGTCGGATACTTCTTAATGGCATCATCCTTTGATGCAAATCTCATTTCAACACGAAAAATCTCACTCCAATCCAGCTTCAGTGATCCCAACCAATTTCTTCCCAGTAAGGCAGGCTTGTCTCCTGCCATTACTAAGAGAGGCAAGCTCTGAAATTGATCCTTGTATTTCACCGGTACGGTGATATGACCTACCAAAGGAATGTTCTTTCCTGAGTAACCTCGCAGCTCTATCTTGGATTTCTCCAATGGGAAATCGTGCAATTTGTCGAGGTATAGCGATTCCGGTACTACACTCACGGATGCATCAGTGGCAATTTCCATGGGTATCTTGGTTCCTGCAACATCTACGTGGTTGATGATACTTTTCGAATCGCTGTTAGTTACCCTCGTGCTCCTGATGATGTGTAGCTCTAAGACCTCCTCGTTCTGTTGTTTTTCTTCCATACTATGTAGTCTCTGGGGATTTCTACTTATAGCTTTGAAAGTTGGTTTACTCTTCAGTCGGCATGCTTTCGCAAGATGCCCAGCTTTCTGGTAGAAGAAACACTCTGCCTTCACATATGGACAACTTTGAGCAATGTGTTGTTCCAGGTACTGATAGCATGACTTCAATGCTCTGTTAGCATTGCTATTTGCTCAGACCTTGGGGCCCAACTGCCTTTTCCTTTTAACCTGCAGGCGATTTATCTCAGTTGTCAGACGACTGGAAATTCTCGCGAAAATTGTCCATTGACATAGCTGTCTGACAAGCTAAATCAAAAGACAAGTTGGGAGTTGTCAATAACTTTCTTCTGATCGTATCATTTTTCATCCCACAAACAAAGCGGTCATGCAATGCTCGGTCCTGAAAGTTTCCGAAGTTACAGTGAATAGATAGCTTTTTTAATGCTACAATGTACTCATTGATACTATCGTCGGTTAACTGATCTTGTATTCCGAAACAATAACTTTCAGCAATTTCCAGGGGCTCAGGACTGTAGCACCATCTACTTAAGTGATGTGTCCTTTGGCTTGACAGGCACAAGCAAATTTTTCAGGTTTTCATACACCTCGGGTCCTGCTTCAGTTAAGAAAATAGCCTGTTTTCTTTTCAACACCAGCCGGTTATGGTTTTCATCAACGGGGACTTCGATGATACTATTTGCGGTGAAAAACATTTCTAACCACTCCACATATGCTCTGAAACTTTCATGGTCATGTTGAAACTCTCCCAAGTGCCCTATTATTCCCATAGGCATGGCCATCTGGATTCTGCCAGTTCGGCCAAGTGTGCTTGTAATTTACCTTGGATTTTTAGCTGTTAATCAAAACAGAATCTCTCAAAGTCTCTCTGTCAGTTGGCTGAATCATCCACCAACAAAAATTTCAGCTTTGTTATCCGATGATCCCATCCTCGTCGCCAAATGTTATGGTTTCAGTTTTCACAAACACTTTCGGAAGCCAATCACATGATTTGTTCCCTCTTTATTGTTATAAACAGCAATGGCTGCAATGCCCCAGTAGTCAACTGGCTGGAGCTATATATATTACAGAACTTAGTCTGAGCAGGCGCAATGATCAGGAAATACCCCCCACCCCCCGGGCTTCATTTAATGCATAGTGGCATAGTGTAAGGCTTCTCATGCCTTCAGTTCACCGTGCACATGTCGATGATGCTACTGTGTGCAGTTATATTGATTTTCCTTAGTTAAAAAGACCCTAGGAAAGTAAAGGTGTGAAAGTGCATGATGAACGTGATTGCTCTTATGAATGGTATGTGGTAGGGGCTATGGAGTGGAACTGTCTGGGTGACCATGAGAGGGCTAGCTGAGGGGGGAACCATGGAAAAAATCTTTTGAGTTCCAGGGAAGGAAATGTAGAATTGTGTGAAATGTTACTAGTTAATAAGTGTCAGCTGCAGTTGCCTCTGAGTCAGAAGGGTGTGTGTTCAAGTCCCACTCCAGAGACTTGAACACAAAAATCTAGGCTGATACTCCAATGTAATGCTGAGGGAGTGCTGCCAGAGATACCGTCTTTAAGATAAGACATTAAACCAAGGATCTGTCTGCCTCCTTAGATGGATGTAAAATATCCCATAGCACTATTTTGTAGAAAAGCAGTGGAGTTATCCCCAGTGTCCTGGCTAGTACTCATCCCTCAATCAACATCACCAAAGCAGATTTATCGGTCATTAAAACATTGTTGTTTATGGCAGCTTACAGTGTGCAAAATTGGCTGCGGAGTTTCCTACATTACAACAGTGACTGCACTTCAAAAAAAGTACTTCATTGGCTGTAAAGTGGTTTGGGACATCTTGACGTCATGAAAGGCGTTATATAAATGCAAGTCTTTCTTTCTAGTAGCTTGATATAGATAAAATAGCATATGGGTTAACTTAGTAAACTAATCCAGTGTTAAAAATAACAGTATCTCACTGTAGTTTCAACACTGAAATGCAGGGCTCTATTAGAAAATCTAATTTAATATGAGATTTTATTCATAAAGTAGATTTAGAATTAAAGTCTAATTGCTTTATTTTATATCGTACTTCTTAGGCAGTCCCCTGGGGTCAAGCATGACTTGCTTCCACACTAATATTATGAGTTCTAAGGTGACTAGTGAGTCCTATGTGGGCTCTACAGATTCTGCCATAGGTGGGGCAGGTAGCGGTTGAAGGGACAGGTGGATGGGATGCCTGGTTGTTGTACGCTCCTTCCGCTGTTTGTACTTGGCTTCCGCTTGCTGCCAACGAAGAAACTCGAAGTGTTTGGCGCCTTCTCAAATGCTTCTCCTCCACTTTGAGCGATCTTGTGCCATGGATTCCCAAGAGTCGATGAGGGTGTTTATTTTTTCAAGGAGGCTTTTAGGACGTCCTTGAAACATTTTCTCTGCCCTCCTGGAACTCGCTTGACGTGACGGAGCTCGGAGTAGAGTGCTTGTTTCGGGAGTCTTGTATGAGGCATGTGGACAATGTGGCCCATCCATCGGAGCTGCTTGAGCATCATCAATGCCTCGATGCTGGGGATGTTGGCCTGCGAGAGAACACTGAAGTTGGTACGCCTATCCTGCCAATGGATTTTCATGATTTTGTGCAGGCAGCGTTAGTGGTACTTCTCCAGTACTCTGAGATGCCTACTGTACATTGTCCATGTCTCTGAAGCATATAGGAGGGCAGGTATCACTACTGCTCTGTAGACCATGAGCTTGGTGCCGAGTTTGCCGTCTTGTTCTTCAAACACTCTATTCCTCAGGCGACTGAAGGTTGCACCGGAACACTGAAGGCGGTGTTGGATTTCGTCATCGATGTCTGCCCTTGCTGACAGAAGGCTCCCAAGGTATGGAAAGTGGTCCATGCAAGGTCTCGTCATCGATCTTGATAATCGGGGTGCAGTGCTGTGCGGCAGGGACAGGTTGGTAGAGAACCTTTGTCTTACGGATGTTTAATGTAAGCAATCAACGATGGTTTGGAGTTCAGCCTCTGAGTGCGCACAAATGCAAGTGTCATCTGCATACTGTAATCCAATGACCGAGGTTGGAACAACCTTAGTTGTGGACTGGAGGTGACAGAGATTGAACAATTTCCCATTCTTTATATACATGTATGTTTATTACAGAGACAGAGGGCCCGAACTTGGTGGCCTTACCGCCCACTGCTGCCGGTATTTTGGGACGGTTTCCCTTCGGTGCCATTTTCCACTAGGCCTCCCGACAGCGGGAAGTGAGGACCGCTGGGAATCGCCCGCTGATGGCCGCTAGCATGCAAGGTGCGTAAGTGTCCTCCCGCCCGCCGAGCTGGTAGATTTCTCCGGGTGTGAGTCAGCAGCATCAGGGGGAAGGCAGGTCTTAACCCCAACGGTAAGTATGAAGACCTGCCAAAAAAGGTTAGTAAACTTCTGTTTTTTTTGCAGCGATTCATCTGGATGGGGTCCGCTGAATATTTTCCAGTGACTTATTTTTTTTACTGTGCAAATTTTTATTTTTATTTGTTCCCCCTCCCTGGGCCCGATTCAATTCTCGGCCGCACTTTGGCGACGATTGCATTTGCCTCCGAGATTGGGAGCTCCTGCCCGCTGCCGCCCAGATTCATGGTGTAAGTAGTTTTTTTGCCACCGGGTAGTCTTTGCAGATCATTTGGAGGAATCTCCCTGGCAAAATAGGTCTCTCGGCGGTCCTTTGGGTGGCACTTGGGTGGGCCTTAGCATTGACCAAGTTTGGGCCCTGAGACTTGTAGATTCTAAATCAGAACACTGTCGAGTAAACTTTTCAATTGTAATTGATCTCATGGCACTAATTATGCCTATAAACAAAAAAAGCTTAGCTTAGAAGGCTGTGTAGATGTTGACAGCATGACATTTTCAAGACTATTAATGAAGGAAGCACAACGCCTAATAGTGGGAAAATAAGCCTGTTTGTGCAAATGGTCACATATAAAGGCAATTCTGCAAGGTTACAGCTGTCAAAGCAATGCACTTGGTGTGATACCACTGCCACAGTTTGATCAAAGGCCTTTGTTTGTTCATTATCTTTATTCCTCATGTTTCAATTCAGTAACTTTCTTCCAGCCTAATGATCTGATTGACAGTTGTAACAAGAGACAACTGCGACAGGACTTAAGTATAAAGACAGTTAACAGTTTAGTTGAGTATGTCCCCCCTAGGAAGGAAAGTTGACATGACAGCCACAGCCAATGTAGAACATCTCCTGTTTGTTCATAATGGGACTAAAGGCGGACAAGTCCCCTCGACCTGATGGCTTACATCCTAGGGTCTTAAGAGAAGTGGCTGCAGAGATAGTGGATGCATTGGTTATAATCTACCAAAATTCCCTGGATTCTGGGCGGTCCCAGCAGATTGGAGAACCGCAAATGTAATGCCCCTATTTAAAAAAGGAGGCAAACAAAAAGCAGGAAACGATAGACCAGTTAGCCTAACATCCATCGTTGGGAAAATGCTGGAGTCCATTATTAAGGAAGCAGTAGCGGGACATTTGGAAAAGCATAATTCAATCAAGCAGAGTCAGCATGGTTTTATGAAAGGGAAATCAAGTTTGACAAATTTACTGGAATTCTTTGAGAATGTAATGAGCAGGGTAGAAAAGGGGGCACCAGTGGATATGTTGTATTTGGATTTCCGGAAGGCATTCGATAAGGTGCCACATAAAAGGTTACCACACAAGATAAAAGCTCACGGGGTTGGGGGTAACATATTAGCATGGATGGAGGATTGGTTAACTAACAGAAAACAGAGAGTCGGGATAAATGGGTCATATTCCGGTTGGCAAACAGTGACTAGTGGGGTGCCGCAGGGATCGGTGTTGGGAGGGGGGAAGGGTTGGTTTGTACAGCAATACTGATGATTTAAGACTAATGTTCAGTTTAAATGTTTTTTATTTAACAAAATCTTGCAGCACATTGGCTCAGATAGCTGCAGCATTACACGCTGGTGATTCCTTCACATCAAACAGTATAATCACACTTAACTTCAATCAACGTAAACTTTAACTGCCACCAAGGTGATGCCCGCTATTGATGTATGACCTGCACAGCCAGCAATGTGTCAGCCTTGTAAATAACACCAACGTTCTTTCAGGCAGAGTGATCATTGATGAGCTCCTGATGTAAGGCTCTTGCAGCTATCATGCCACCATGGGCCCTTTCATGTGGTCTACAGGGGGGCGGGTGCATGGCTTCAGAGTCAGCCTGATTGTTTGGGCCGATATCAGCGTCTGCCTCCTCGTCCTCTTCTTCCTCTCTCTGGTGAGGTAGACTGTCAGACTCTTCAGGCAATTCTTGTCCCCTCCTGGTTGTCCCCTCCTGGTAGCCAATTTGTGCAGCATGGAGCACACTACCACAAATTGAGCTACCTGCTCAGGGTGGTATTGGAGGTCGCCTCATGAGTGGTCCAGGCATCTAAAGTGCTGCTTAAGCACTCCAATGGTTTTCTCCACGGTATTGCGAGCGGCTCTGTGGCTCTCGTTGTATCGCCTTTCGGGTTCAGTGTGGGTGTCACGCAGCAGGGTCATCAGTCAGGTGGCGAGGCCATATCATTTGTCCCCAAGCGTCCAGCATTGACCTTGTGGCTCATTGATAAACAAGTCAGATACAGTGCTCTCACGCAGGATGTGAGCATCATGGATGCTGCCCGGAAATTTAGCATTCACTGCCAGTATAATTTGCTGGTGTTCAACAACCAGCTGGACATTCAGGGAGTGGAATCCCTTGCGGTTCCTGAAAACCTGAAAATGTGCCTGCATCGCGATGTGCGTACAGTCTATTGCTCCCTGCACCTTGGGGAAGTTTGCAATTCTGGAGAAACCTAGAGCCCTCTCAATCTGTGCCTCCCTGGTCATAGGGAAGCTGATCAAGTCCCTCCTGCGTGTGTACAGGGTTTCAGTGACCTGTCTAATGCAGCGATGTGTGGCATGCTGAGAAAGTCCACAAATGTCGCCAGCTGTGACATGAAAAGAACCCGAGGCATAGAATGACAGTGCCGCGGTGACTTTGACCTCGACGGACAGTGCAGTTCTGATGGTGCTGGCAGACTGCAGGTCTGCCCTTATCAACTGGCATACCTCAACGATAACCTCTTTGTGGAAGCATAGTCTCCAAAGGCAGGTGGTGTTGGGCAAGTCGAGGTAAGAATACTTCTCCTTGTACTTGCGAGGGGTGTAATGTCTGATGCTCCTCATCTGTCTGTCACTTCGTACATTGGGCACATAATGCCATGCAGTGTTCCTTCGGTGATGTCGAATTTGCTTCATGTATTTGGTCACCAAGAGATGGTGAGAAAGGACAGGCCCCATTGCAGTAGCTCTCTGTTTTCCACCAATTGCACACAAACAAGGAATGTCTCGGCGAGCACACCTCTTCAATTCCAATCGGTCACAGTGTGGTCAAGATGTTTTTAGAGATGTTCACATCACCTCCAACGACCTGTAGAATACATCCGAACTCCGCTGAGGTTGAAGCACAGCAGCCTTTTAAAGGACGCGACATGTGATCTACAACATGGCGTCCATAACACTATGATTCATTCCAGTTAGTTCCACTTTTTGTGGGCGATTTTTTGAGTGAGCGATATTGTGGGCGAAATGTGTGCGAAGTGGTGAAATTGATGATGGGCCATCTCCATGGCAGCTAGTTTGGGTAAATATGCTCTTTACGACAAAAAACAGTTGCCGGGTGTTAATATTGAATCTCGGTGTTAATTCTATGTGGAAAGTAACGCTGGGCGATATTATGGGCATTGAATTTGCCCATCCTGCTGATTCCACCCCAAAAAAGTGGGCCGGCGGTAATATTTTTTCTCGGTGTTACCCACATGGGGAAAGTAACGATCGGTGATAAGTTTCCGAAAAATGCCCGCCAGTTTCCATTTTGTGCCAAAATGGGCGCTTATATGGCCTTGTACGTCATTTCAGCGGTAAAATGAGCGTTAAATGGGTGTTAAGCAGTTAATAAAAGTGAAGGTTCTAGCCCATGGTCTTAGGATAAGGGGCCGCCCATTTAAAAGTGAGATGAAGAGAAATTTCTTCTCTCAGAGGGTTGTAAATCTATGGAATTCTCTGCCCCAGAGAGCTGTGGAGACTGGGTCATTGAGTATATTTAAGGTGGAGATAGACAGATTTTTGCGCGATAAGGGAGTAAAGGGTTATGGGGAGCGGCAGGGAAGTGGAGTTGTGTCCATGATCAGATCAGCCTTGAATGACGGAGCAGGCTCGAGGGGCAAGATGGCCTACTCCTGCTCCTTTTTCTTATGGTCTTATGGTTTCTGCCCAGGCTTGGTAATTCTACGTCTTTTTAGTTTATTGACTCATCTTGTTAGGGGAGAATCTTACTATGTAAAATGTGTATAGGGGAACTTTCTTTATCGGTGTGTCTCTAGGCTAACGAGGAAGGAAGCAGTGCTGGGTCTAGTTCTAGAGAATGTAGAGAATGTAGGGCAAATTTCAGTTCGAAAGAAAGACTTGCATTTATATAGCACCTTTCATGACCACTAGATATCTCAAAGTGCTTTACAGTTAATGGAGTACTTTTGGAATGTAGTCACTGTTGTAATGTGGGACACACCGCAGCCAATTTGCACACAAGCAAGCTCCCACAAACAGCAATGTGATAATGACCAGATAATCTGTTTTTGTTATGTTGATTGAGTTGATAAATATTGGCCAGGCCACCGGGGATAACACCCCTGCTCTTCTTTGAAATTGTGTCATGGGATCTTTTACGTCCACTTGAGAACGCAGACAGGGCCTCGCTTTAACCTCTCATCCGAAAGATGGTACCTCCTTCAGCACTGCACTGGAGTGTCAGCCTAGATTTCTTTGTGCTCAAGTGCCTGGAGTGGGACTTGAACCCACAACCTTTTGACTCAGAAGCGAGGGTGCTACCCACTGAGCCACAGCTGACACTTGGAGAGCATGTGGATAATAGTGATCATAATATAATTAGATTTAAAGTAGATACAAAAAGGAACAAATAAAAATCAAAGGTGAAAATACCCAAATGGAAGAGAACCAATTTCAATGATTTGAGAGGGGATCTAGCACAGGTGGACTGGAAACAAAGACTGGCCAAGAATGGCATGCCTTCAAGGCAGAGATAGTTTGGATACAAAGCAAGCATATTCCCATAAGAAGGCAAAATAGGGCATCCAAAGCTAGAGCTCCCTGGATGACCAAGGAAATAGAGGTTGCAACAAAACAATGTGCAGTACAGAATACAACAGAAAACCAGGAAGAATACAGAGAGTCCAGGGGGAAAAAGGATAGAAAAAGTGCAAAGAGAGAGTATGAGGAAAGATTAGCGCATAACATAAAAGGGAACCTATAAACCTTTCAAAAACATATAAAAATTAAAAGGATAGTGTTGGAGCGGATTTTTGGACATAATAAAGCCTAGTCGGACACTTGACTAGTATACCAAACATTTGTTCCCCTCGAATGAATTTTGTAAGAGACAATACTGATGCATTATTGTATGCTTGCCTTTACTGGTTATAGGAAGCCTGCCACTTGTTTTTTCTGTGATAACAGGGGAATTAGTCCTCTTGTATGTGTATAATGGCCTGTCACAATGCGAGGCTGGCTTATATCAAGAGCCCAGCCTTGAACGGTAATTGTATGAAAAACTTTGTAAACCTAGTAATGCGATGATTGGATATAAGGACTGTTGCTAAGGCATGTGATGTAAAGTGACATAATTTGTAAGATAAAGGAACCTCACAGGCGATTTCAAATTGAGAAGGTGGTTCAGCAGACGCGGGTCTCCAACCTTCTCCCAAAGCTTTGTCTCTGATTTAATAAACCTCTCTTTAAATACAGTCTCGGAAATATTTTTCCACAACAAAATGGCGTCACGAACAGGATACTGTTCGATCAGACGTGATCAATTAAGACAGTATCTGGAATTTGGTGTTAGAGACTGAAAGAGAGGCGTACGGGCATGACGGGATAGTGTATAAGGTACGAGTAGGTAGATAGCGGGAGGAGGCTCACTAACCAGTTTGATTTTTTTCCCTTTAGTAAATAAGGTCAACACGCTAGCTTTGTTGTGAAGACAAAGGGTCCCCACAGAGTAGTCGTGGCCGTGAGTATTACAGGAACAAAGGGAAATGTCCGAGACTGGTGAACATGGAAGGTAAGGAAGGGAATGTAAAACGCGGGCCTCCCGGGTCGTTAATTAATTCCTATCATTAATTGTAACTTGCGTAATTACTAATTACGTAATGCCATAAAAAAGTTGATAGTGACTATCTTAAGCAACATATGGATCCAAAAATAGAGCCAGCCAATCAATTAATAAGCTTTATTGAATGAAGAGAGATTTTTGTGAATATCTGTCGTTGAGTGAGAGTCCTTGTGTGATTTTTTGACTGCGGAATGAATTTTTTATGTTTTCATGTTTCTGAAAGCCTGTTTGGAAGAGTGGTGCAGTTGTCTGTTTACTTTAGCTCCACCCACTTCTCCAAACAGTGTGAAAGTTTTTTCAAGTGTTGTCCTGTATGTGGGAAGTTTTAAGACATTTTAAGTTAGGAACGCAGATGTGGATATATTCGGATGATAAGTTACGGAGCTAGGAAATGCACAAAGGATAGGTTTGTTGAGTAAAAGATAAAAAATACATGGTCCCGGTGGTTGAAAAAAAAAGAATTTATTTGACACGCTCACTTACTTGTCGAAAGAAAACATGCAATGATTGATTACATTGGGTTGAAAGACATAAATTTAGTCGAGGAATGAGATAAAGAATGCCTTTTAAAATGCTCCCATTTTCCTTTGTGTAAAACCTTGACACGAAAGCTTCTAGTTCAGTAAAAAAAAAGGGTTTTAAATAAAGATTGGCATTGCAAAATTTGAAGTGGGATTCGGAGATATTAAGAGAAGGCACAGCAAAATACTGAGATGGATTCTAAACTAAAAAAAAAAATTAATTAAATTAAATCTGATCTCTTAAAGAAAAAAGGAGGAAATAAAACAAAAAGGTTTGGAAACAATCTAGAAATACCTTCAGGGATCAGGTCAAACTCCTGGGCTAGTGGCGAGCTATCTATAAAGGTGTAAAAGGGACGTTTGAAAAAAGGTTAAAACAGCAAGCTTTGGCAGTTTAGAAAATACATTTTAACGACCTTGAAACTGGAATTTGAGATAACGAAAAGCAGCCCTCAAAGCCTACGTTCTAGACTCCGTTCTAGTTATGGCGAAAAGAAAAAGTTAAAGACGCAACTTTGAAAGTAACCAAATTGAACGATTGGAAAGAAAAAGTGTCTTCGATTGTCTGATGATTTTAAATTAGCAAATTTACGGAGTCACAAGCCCTCCGTGTAAAATACAAAACCTAATTTGAAGAAAGGTGATCTGAAAAACAAAAGACGTAATGCACTAATTAGGTGCTGGAAAAAAAAAAGGGTGTTTGTGATGGAAAAAGACATAACTTACTAAATACCAGTTGACATCAGCTGAGAATAGAAGCTCTTTTAGCAGCCAGTAATAAACCACAACAGGTAGCTGTTATTAAAATTAAAGCCCACAGGAGGGAGCCGGACCGAACCAGTCCAGGTTGGCTGAGTCACCAGGGAATAAAGCTGCACACGTAGCTGCTCAGAAGGCATTAGAACAGGAAGAGTGTGAGGAAGCCTCAGTCAGTGCTGCTGGGGCCCGAGACCAACAGATAAGTATTGAGAAACTACACCAGGACACTTCTGAGGAGGAAATAGGTATGTGGACAAAGCAGGGCGCAATGCAAGGGAAGGATAACGTTTGGAGACGAAACAACAAGGTAATGGCGCCTGAATGCATACAGAATACCTTATTGGAGTTGCATCATGGCCTGTCTCATTCAGGATGAGAGGCCATGACCGGGAGTCTTGGGAGAGATTGGTGGTGGAAAGGGATGGGGAGAGTTATCGCCAAACATTGCCATCGATGTGTTACGTGCGCACAATATAATCCAGGCAGGCCCATTAAAATTAAAATGGGACACCAGCCCCATTCACGGGGACAATGGGAACACGTACAAATTGATTTCACAGGTCCTTTGCCCCCATCCCATGGAAAAAGATATTGCCTAGTGATTATAGATCAATTTACCCGGTGGGTGGAAGCTTTCCCCACACGTGATTGCACTGCCTCAACAGTGGCAAGGATATTGACCAAGCAGGTGATTCCCCGATGGGGAGTGCCTCTTCAGATAGATTCCGACCAAGGCACCCATTTCACCGGGAAGATTGTAAAAACAATATGCCAGCTGATGGGCATAAAACAAAAATTCCACATCCCCTACCACCCGCAGAGTTCTGGGATGGTAGAGCGCATGAACCGTACCCTCAAGAACGCCCTGGCAAAGGCCATGCAAACGTCAGGAAAAACGTGGACGGAAGTATTACTCATTATATTGATGAAGTTAAGAGCCACAACAAACCGGACAACCGATTAACCCCTTATGAACTAATGACAGGAAGGGCGATGCAATTACCAGAGAACATCATAACAGGGGGGGCCGATGTAGGCCCATTAAAAGACAAAATAAAACGGTATGTTTTGGAACTAAGTACTAAATTAAAAGGGATGCGTAAATTAGTTAGGGACAATCAGGAAGAAAGAGACGCGGAAGCAGAGCTTACAAAGCTCCCTGAAGTCCTGTTGGCGGGAAGTCGCGTTATGGTAAGGGTCCTCCCGGGAAAACCGGGGTTTACCCCAAAATGGATAGGATCGTATGAGGTTATAATCAGTGGGGATACTTGTGCCTGCATCAATATTAAAGGGAACGGGCAATGGAAGCATTGGACCCAGCTTAAGGTTTTTGAACCAGCCGTTTAGCACACGTATTAGTTGTTGCTGTTGTCCATTTACAGATTGACAGCGAGAGATTCTTCAAGCAAGCCATACGGCCATTTTGCCTTTGACTATTTGTTAAATATAGAGTAATAAGATGAAATGATATGTTGCGATCGGTGCGATTATCATAGCTCGTGTTAAATCCGGCCTGCTAGCTAGACCGAAGCGAGAGTTACATGTGAATACCTTTTTGTACATGTCTTATATTTATGCACAAAATGGGAACTTTTCTAGTTGCTGGGTATGTTCGCACATCCACATACATAGCAAAGGAGGCATCCCCTTGAGGTCAATCTCCCTTAACATTTCGGAAGTAGCGGAGTGGGTAATGCGACAAAACGGTACAGGGGAAGTAAATGATACTTGGAACCAGAGTGGGGATAAAGGAACGTGGAGATCGGGGGGTTACCTTTTGGATGCATTTGATGGATGGTACCAGCTGGAATACAATAGGTCGGTATGACCCCCGTCCCTGGTTTTGACCAACACCTCAGGAGTTGGAAGGCCCACCGCTGACATTTTTTTTTTTTTTTTTTTACATTTGTTTCACTAGAAACCTGACCGGTGAGGAAACAGGTTTTGTAGCAGGATATAGCAATTGTACGCAATACTTTAACCTCACCAGGTGGAACATGACAGCCAGCGAAACAACAAATCAGGGGTTCTTTGAAATGGAGGGTTTGAAGAATCAGACAAGTAGCCAGGACTGGGACCCTAAATTAGGTGGCGACGGGGGCTGAGAGAGAGAGTTTTTGTGTGCGGGCACAAGGCCTACCCCTGGTTGCCTCAGGACTGGAGGAGGTCCTGCTATTTGGGATATGTGGTGCCCTTTGTGCAGCAAACATGTACCCTAGCAGAAGTACACGTCTCCAGCCGACAAAAGCGAGATCTCAACCCCGCCGAGAGGCTCTTTGGGGTCATTATGTTCCCATACGGGATAGGATGCACCATGGATGAATTACGTAACCTAGAGAGGGTATTGGAACAGATAGCTAACGATACTGCTGAAGCTATGGAGGACATCACGGCCGAGATGGTAGCAATACGGACCGTAGCATTACAAAACCGAATGGCCCTCGATCACCTGTTAGCTGAAAAAGAGAGAACATGTGCCCTGATAGGATCTGAATGTTGCACTTACATTCCTGATAGTTCAGAAAACATAACCAACCTCGCTGATCACATAAGAAGGGAGGTAAAGAAATTATCCACGCCAGCAGGAGGATCTGGCTGGTTTGGCTGGCTATTAGGGGGATCCTGGGGGTCCTATCTTATGCATGGAGTAATTATTCTGGCTGTAATAATAATTACTTGCTGCCTGATTATCGGGTGTTTTAATATCTGCTATAAAGTTATGATGGCCCGACTGATGCCAGTAGACAGTGTAATCGCCGAAGAAGAAGCACACCTGATGGAAATACCTGAAGACACAAAGGATGAAGAAACAGACGACGTTGACACCGACCAATATCTTTGAAGGGTAGCCTAGAGCTACAGGCAAGGTGGACATATGGAACATCAGGGAAGTAACATACCCCAAAGGCCGTATATATATATATAACACCATGCTACCATCATTGTGGTCATCTGGATTTCGTGAACATCCTCCAGGACCAAACGGGAGAACTGTTGGAGCGGATTTTTGGACATAATAAAGCCTAGTCGGACACTTGACTAGTATACCAAACATTTGTTCCCCTCGAATGAATTTTGTAAGAGACAATAGTGATGCATTATTGTATGCTTGCCTCTACTGGTTATAGGAAGCCTGCCACTTGTTTTTTCTGTGATAACAGGGGAATTAATCCTCTTGTATGTGTATACTGGCCTGTTACAATGCGAGGCTGGCTTATATCAAGAGCCTAGCCTTGAACGGTAATTGTATGAAAAGCTTTGTAAACCTAGTCATGCGATGATTGGATATAAGGACTGTTGCTAAGGCACGTGATGTAAAGTGACGTAATTTGTAAAAATAAAGGAACCTCACAGGCGATTTCAAATTGAGAAGGTGGTTCAGCAGACGCGGGTCTCTAACACTTCTCCCAAAGCTTTGTCTCCGATTTAATAAACCTCTCTTTAAATACAGTCTCGGAAATATTTTTCCACAAAAATAGATAAAGGGATGGTAGGACTGATTAGTGACAAAAAAGGATATCTTCTTGTGGAGGGAGAGAGCATGAGTACTGCATGAGTAATTTGAATCTGTCTTCACAAAAGAAGAGGACAAATTTTATGCCACAGTCGAGGAGGGGGGAGTAGAGATATTGGATAAGATAAAAATAGGAAGGAGGTATTAAATGGTTTGGTGTCGCTCAAAGTTAACAAGACACCTGGTCCAGGTAGGATGTATCCTAGGTTGCTCTGGAGGAGATAGCAAAAGCTATGCACAATCTTTCTATCCTCCTTGGACATGGGAGTGGTGCCAGAGGACTGAGGATTGCAAATGTTACACCCATTTTCAAAAAAAAGGGGATAAGGATAAAACTGGTAATTACAGGCCAGTCAGTCTAAAGTCAGTGGTGGGAAAACTACTTAGACCAGTGTCAAAGGAAAAATTAATTCTCCCTTGGAGAATCATAGAATCATAGAAACTTACAGCAGGGAAAGATGCTATTCAGTCCATCGTGCCTATGCTGTCTCTTTGAAAGAGCAGTCATGATTAGTCCCACATCCCTGCTTTTTTCTGTAACCCTTTAAGTTCTTCATCCTCAAGTACCTGTCCAATTCCCTTTTTAAAATAATTTATGGAATCGGCTTACACTGCCTTCTCCGGTAGAGCGTTCCAGATCCTGACCATTCTGAGTGAAAACATTTCTCCTCAACTCCCCTCTGGATCTTTCGCCAATGATTTTTAATCTATGACCTCTGGTTTTTGACCCACTTGCCAGATGAGTTTTTCTCTATCTGCTATATCAAAACCTCTCAGCATCTTAAAAACCTCTATTAGGTCACCTCTTAACCATCTCGGTTCCAAGGAGAACAGTCCTAATTTTTCTAACCTCTCCTCATAACAGTCCCTCATCCCTGGTAACATCCTGGTAAATCTCTTTGTACTCTTTACATATTGCCTGAAGGTTGGTGCCCAGAATTGTCCACAATACTCCAGCTGAGGCATAACCAATGGTTTATAAAGTTCTTGCATGATCTCTTTGCTGTTATAATCTGTTTCTCTGTTTATAAACCTGAATAAACCATATGATTTTTCAACTTGTCCTGCCACCATTAAGGATTTGTATATATGGACACCAAGAAAAGGTCTCTTTGCTCATCTACACTTTTCAAAATTGTGCCATTTATAGTACACTGTCTTTCCATATTAGTCCTCCCTAAGTGCATCAATTCACACTTCTCCACATTGAAATTCATCTGCCATGGTTCTGCCCACTTCAATAACTTGTCTATCTCATCATGAAGTCTCTAATTATCCTTATCACTATCTACTACTTTGCCAAGTTTTGTAACATCTGCAAACTTTATAATGCTGCTCCCAACACCCAAGTCTAGGTCACTTATAAAAATTGAAGAGTAATGGACCCAAAAGTGACCCTTGGGGAACACCACTGCAAACTATCTCTCAGTCTGAAAAACATCCATCCACCACCATCTTTTGCTTCCTGTCACTGAACCAATTTTGTATCCATACTGCCAATTTCCCCTTAATTCCATCAACTTCCACTTTCTTAATCAGCCTTCTCTGTGGCACTTTGTTGAATGTCTTCCAAAAGTCCATATATACATCTACTGCACTACCTTTTTTTATATTCGCTCCTGGGATGTGGGCATCATTGTCCAGGCCATTTATTGCCCATACCTATTTGCCCTTGAGAAGGTGGTGGTGAGCCACCTATTTGAACCACTGCAGTCCTTGTGGTGAAGGTACTCCCATAGTGCTATTAAGGAGGGAGTTCCAGGATTTTGACCCAGTGACAATGAAGGAACGACAATATATTTCCAAGTCAGAAGGGGAACATGCAGATGATAGTATTCCCATGCGCCTGCTGCCCTTGTCCTCCTAGGTGGCAGAGTTCACAAGTTTGGGAGGTGCTGCCGAAGAAGCCTTGGCGAGTTGCTGCAGTGCATCTTGTAGATGGTACACACTGCAGCCACGGTGCGCCGGTGGTGGAGGGAGTGAATGTTTAAGGTGGGGAATGGGGTGCCAATTAACTGGGGTTTTTTGTTCTGGATGGTGTTGAACTTCTTGAGTGTTGTTGATGTTTCCTCATCAAAGAATTCAATCAAGTTAGTCAGACACAATTTGTCTTTAACAAATCTGTGCTGGCTCTCCTTGATTAACCCAAACCTTTCCAAATGAGAGCTTTTTTTGTCCCTGATAATGGTTTCCAATAACTTCCTCACGACCGATGTTAGGCTGCCTGGCCTGAGAATAAGGGACAGCCAGCATGGATTTATTAAAGTTACATTTTGTCTGACTAACCTGATTGAGTTCTTTGTTGAAATAGCAAAGAGGATTGATGAAGGTATTGTAGCAGATGAATATATGGACTTTCAAAAGGCATTTAATAAAGAAACATGTAATATCATTATTAGGCAGTCCATCGGAGTTGAGGATGATTTGCTTCCACACTAAAAATGTGTTCTCAGGTGACTGAAGAGTCCACTGCGGGATCTACAGTCTCTGTCACAGGTGGGGCAGACGGTGGTTGAAGGAACGGGTGGGTGGGGTGCCAGGGTTGCCGCATGCTCCTTCTGCTCTCGATGTTTGGCTTCAGCTTGCTCTCGGTGTAAAGCCTCAAGGTGTTCAGCACCTTCCTGGATGCTTTTCCTTCACTTTGGGCAGTCTTGGGCCAGGGATTCCCAGGTGTTGGTGGGGATGTTACATTTTTTCAAGGAGGCTTTGAGGGTGTCCTTGTAGCTTTTCCTCTGCCCACCTGGGGCTCGCTTGCCGTGTCGGAGCTCCGAGTAGAGCACTTGTTTTGAGAGTCTCGTGTCAGGCATGCGGGCGATGTGGCTCATCCAGCAGAGCTGATAGAGCATGGTCAATGCTTCGATGCTGGGGATGTTGGCCTGAGCGAAGACACTGACGTTGATGTGCCTATCCTGCCAATGGATTTGCAGGATCCTGCAGAGACAGCGTTGGTGGTACTTCTCCAGTGTTTTGAGGTGCCTGCTGTACATAGTCCATGTCTCTGAGCCATATAGTGGGCGGTATCACTACTGCCCTGTAGACCATGAGCTTGGTGCCAGAGGTTTGAGGTCCTGGTCTTCAAACACTCTCCTCCTCAGGTGACCGAAGGCTGCACTGGCACACTGAAGGTGGTGTTGGACCTCGTCGTCAATGTCTGCCCTTGTTGCCAGTAGGCTCCCAAGGTATGGAAAGTGGTCCACGTTGTCCAAGGCCTCGTGGTGGATTTTGATAATCGGGGGGGCAGTGCTGTGTGGTGGGGGCAGGCTGGTAGAGGACCTTTGTCTTACGGATGTTTAGTGTAAGGCAAGAAAGCAGCTCTATAGATGTCTGAAGGCCGAGGTACAACAGAAAACCCGCGACCTAAAGAACATAGTGGGTGGAGAAAGCTCAAGAAATCCAGCAGCTAGCCGACAACCATGACATGCGAGGATTCTTCAGCATAGTCAAGACGACCTACGGCCCAAGCATGCAAGGTCCTACCCCACTACTGGCCAAGAACGGAGAGGTGCTCATCAAAGACAGAGAGGCAGTCAGTGCCCACTGGGAGGAGCATCCAGTCCAAGAATGTCTTGTGCTTGCGGCTCTCCAGGTCGTTCTCGTCGAACCAGTCTTGGTGTTTCCTGGTCGAGTGACTGAGTGCCTCTTCGCAGGTGCTAATTATGGAAGGCTTGATTGAAGGCAGACCAGGTACTGTGGACACTCTGCGTCTCTGGGTCACTGGGAGTTGTCAGGTTGGTAGCGAGGCGCAGGCTGAATAGGGTTTTCTTTGCAGGATCATTGAGTGCTCCGGCATTGATTTTCCTGGGGCATTGTTTCTGTTGCCATCACTGATTTGGGGCAATGTTGATGGGGATGATTGAGTGAATTAGGCGGTGGTCTGTCCAGCAGTTGTCAGCTCCTGTCATGATGCAGGTGATGTGCACGTCTTTGCGGCGCCTCACTCGGACCATGACGTAGTCTAGCAGATGCCAGTGCTTGGAGCGAGGGTGTTGCCATGAAGCTTTGTATTTGTCCTTCTGATGGAACAGGGTATTGGTTATGATGAGGCCATGTTCTAAGCATTTCATCAGGAGGAAGGTGCCACTGGAGTTGGCTTTCCCAATCCCCTCTCTGCCGATCACACCTCCCCAGAGATCAGTGTCCTTTCCGACTCTGGCGTTGAAATTGCCAAGGAGGATCAGCTTGTCACTCATTGAGACTCGGGACAGGGATTGTTTAAGGTTGGAGTAGAATTCCTCTTTGGTTTAGTCTGTAGCTTCCAGTGTTGGGGTGTACGCGCTGAAGACCGTAGCGCACTGGTTCCGGGCTAGGGTGAGCCGAAGAGTCATGAGGCGTTCATTTATCCCGCAGGGGGAGTCTCTGAGATGGCACACTAGCTCGTTTTTTATGGCAAAGCCAACCCCATGGAGGCGCCGTTCTGCTTTTGGTTTGCCTTTACAGAAGAAGGTGTAACCACCACCTTGTTCTTTGAGCTGGCGTTCCCTTGCCCACTGGGTCTCACTTAGGGCGGCGATGTAAATGTCGAAGTGCTTGAGTTCCCGGGCAATGATAGCAGTGCGGCATTCCGGTCTGTTGCTGTTAGGTTTGTCCATGAGGGTCCTGATGTTCCAGGTCCCGAACTTCATCTTAAAGTGTGGAAGATGCCTGTGCGTGAGTTCTTTTAACGTGGAGTGGCCGTTGCACACCAGCTACCACATGGGCTTGACAGAGCAAGGTCTTGGTCCAGTGGAAAGGGGATCCAAGGTGACTGGAGGCCAGGCTATTCTGTATGGGCCTAGTTCATACACACATGCATAGTCCTACTGTTCTCCTCCCTCCTTCCCACAGGGCCTCTATCCCTGGGTTTCATAGGACGCAATGATGATCTCATGATCTCATGCACCGCTCCTGGGCCACGACCCCACTGCTCGCCACTTCCGACCTCCGGACCTTGTTGATCGTGAGATCTCCCACTCTTGCTGTCCTCCGACCTCTGAACTCTCGCTGTCCTCCAACCTTCCTCTAGCCTCTGACCTCTGGGCTCCCGCTGTCCTCCGACCTCCCGCTGTCCTCCGACCTCCTGCTGTCCTCCCACCTCTCACTGCCCACCGACCTCCCGCTGTCCTCCGACCTCCCACTGGCCTCCAATCTCCCACTGGCCTCCGACCTCTTCTGGGCCCCGACCCCGCTGCTGGGCTCGACCTAACACATAACAGTCTTAAAATAGAAGCACATGGGACAAAAGGGACATTGATAACTTGGGTACGTTATTGATTAAGGGATTGGTGGTATGCAATGTGGTCTCGGTACTCAGATTTTCAGATTGGTTTTCTTGTTAGATATAAATATCCTGGATTTGGGTATAATGGTACAATTTTGAAGTTTGCAAATAATACAAAACTTGGCAATGTAGTAAATAGCGAGGATAGTAGTAGACCTCAGCAGGACTTATGAAATTGGCAGCCAGATGGAATTTAATGCGGATATTTGATGCGCTTTGGGAGGAACAACATGGAAAGGTAGTATAATATAAAAGGTATAATATATTATATATATTTTATAATATAAATGGTGCTAATTTGAGGGGTGCCTAATAGCAGAGGGACCTGCAGGTACAGATTCACAAATCTTTGAAGGTGGCAGGAAAAGTTGATAAGGCAGTTAAGAAAGCATATGAGATACTTGAATTTGCAGATAGGGGCATTGAACACAAAAACAAGGAAGTGGTTAGACCTCAGCTGAAATATTTTGCACAATTCTGGGCACCACACTTTTAGAATGTCAAGACCTTGGAGAGGGGCAGAGGAGGTTTACCAGGATGATACCAAGATCTTTCAAAAGGCAATTGGACATGCACTTGAAGTGGACTAATTTGCATGGTTATGGGAAATAATCTGGGGTGTGGGATTAAATTGGACAGCTCCTTCAAAGAGCTGGCACAGGCACCACCGGCCGAATAGCCTCCTTCTCACAGAATCATAGAAATTTACAGCAAGGAAGGAGGCCATTTTGGCCGATCGTGTCCGCGCTGGCTGACCAAGAACTATCCAGTCTAATCCCACTTTCCAGCTCTTGGTCCGTAACCCTGTAGGTTACTGCACTTGCACATCCAAGTGTTTTTAAATGTGGTGAGGTTTTCTGCCTCTACCACCCTTTCAGGCAGTGAGTTCCAGACACTCTCTGAATGAAGAAATTTCCCCTCATATCTCTTCTAAACCTCCCGGGAAGCCAGAATTTCTGCCCCTATAACAGTCGCGCTCCTTATGATGGAGGTTAGTTTTTTGGTGAAGTAACTGAAGATGGTTAGAGAATAAAAGAAAGACTTGCATTTAAAAAGTGCCTTTCACGACCACCGGATGTCTCAAAGCACTTTATAGCCAATGAAGTACTTTTTGAAGAGTAGTTATTGTTGTAATGTGGGAAACGTGGCAGCCAATTTGTGCACTGCAGGCTCCTACAAACAGCAATGTGATAATGACCAGATAATCTGTTTTTGTTATGTTGATCGAGGGATTAATATTGGCCAGGATATATCAAGGGATATGGCGATCGGGCGGGAAAGTGGAGTTGAGGTCGATGATCAGCCATGATCTTATTGAATGGCGGAGCAGACTTGATGGGCCATAGGGCCTACTCCTGCTCCTATTTCTTATGTTCTTATGTTTTAGGACACTGTGGATAACTCCCCTGCTCGTCTTCGAAAAAGTACCATGGGATCTTTTACATCCACCTGATAAAGCAGACAGGGCCTCAGTTTAATATCTCATCCGAAAGACGGCAACTCCGACATTGCAGCACTTCCTCAGCACTGCACTGGAGTGTCAGCCTAGATTTATGTGCTCAAGTCCCTGGAGTGGGACTTGAACCCACAACCTTCTGACTCAGAGGCGAGTATACTACCCACTGTTCCATAACGAATTTAAGCGTGATATTCAAAAATGTGTCACAATAATCTAAAAATGAAGTAGACCTGTCAGTGTAACCTTTAATGCGAAAGATGCCTGAGCATTACTTCTGAGGTTGAATGTAAAAGCATAGATATTTTATGGAGTAGGAACCACCAACTTAGCACCAATAGGCTGTACCTGTAAAATCTACTGAAATAGTTCTGGGAAGGCAGCTGAATTAGTTGAGGAGGGCTAACCAGTGGATATAATTTACTTAGATTTTCAGAAGGTATTTGCTAAAATTCCATGCCTGAGACTTTTGTAGAAGGTTCGCTATCACCCAAACCAATTTTATCCTTAATCATTTAACTGCAACCTAACTCATGATTGATTAGATTTCGCATTTCCTCTTTGTTTTTCTGCTCTATCCTCCTATTTATCAAACTTAGAATCCTTTAGAGTTTGATCAACTTCCTTTCCCACACTTAAAGATCTGAACCCCTAAATCTCTCTACTCTTCAATTCCTTTTGAAATTTTAATATTTAATTTATTCATCCTCTCTTATTCTTCCTCCCAAAATGCATCATCTCACATGTTTCTGTATTCAATTTCATCCAGCATCTACCTACCCAGTCTACCTCTCCGTCCTCCTAGCATTACTTATAATTTTCACTGTTAACTGTATTTGTTATGTTTATGCCTTCTTCAGATTTTAATATGGTGCCCAAGCCTCAAGTCCAGATCATTGATGTGTATTGTGAATAGTGATCTGTTCAAGAACATCACTGTTTACATCCCTCCAGTCTGACAAAACCTTTTTAACTATTTGATGTCCATTAGCCAATTTTAAAAGTTAAAGGACTCTATTCTGTGACTAAAAGTGTGGTGTCCTTAGATGCTCGAGTAATGACTCCACGAAGCAGTGTGTTGTACTTGAACTGTGGTGACCTTAGTCCTTTATTTGTTAACTCCAGAGTGAGGATCACACCTGGTGGCCTGCCTTTTATACTAGGCCAGGCACACCTGTACAGGTAACCTACAAGTCTCTCACTGCTGTGCCCTCAGGTGGCACACCTTGTGATAGTACCAATAGTCGCCATGTAGGATACATGACATCACTCTCCCCTGAGACTTTAGTGCAAATTGTCTCTGTATTGACTGTGCTCTGGACTTAGCTCTATGTGGGCTCTGTCTGGTTGGCCCTTGGCAGGTCGTTTCAATCTTGGGTGAGTGGTTGGTGCAATATAGTGCTGGTAGTTGCTGTTTGTGTGTGTCCCTGACCACTTCATTCTCCCCTCCGCATCCCCCCCACCCGACATCAAATATGGCGGAGGCTCCTAGCATTCATGTACATTCAAGTTCAGAACAACAGGTTCGCATTACATTTGTGGTTCCATTGTGAGACAAGTACGTTAGACTGGTGAGATGCCTTATCGATGCAGTGACCAGTCCGTGAGGACGAACCAGTTCCAGGGCTGCTGGGTTGTGTCACTGGGTGGTGGCTCAGTGCCCGGTGCTGGCAGTGGGAACCCAGTTGGCTTGAGTTGCCTGCTCTTGGGGCTGTTGCCATTGTCCCTAGCATCAGGCCGGTTCACAGATGCCTGTGACCTCCCTGTCCTTTCTTTGCGCCCAAGGTCACTGCTGCTTCCTGAGGAGCTGTCGCCTAGCAGTGCACAGGGAACTACTGACTCGCTGGCCTGGGTGTTGCTTGGTTTGGGATACTGGCTGGTCCTGGTCCCCTTTGGGGGAACTGTGGCGGGTGACCCTTCATTTACGGGTATGGCCTTGGTGGCGATGGGGTCTGGGGACTGTGCCTTAGCACAGTTTGCTCCTCCAGGATCGTGGCAGTTGGTGCCATCGGGTGCCTAAGAGATGGAGCCGATCAAGGGCAGGGTATTGACACCAGTGCCATTGCCCTCCTGAGATCACTTGCTCTGCAGCTTGTGTGTATTGGCTGCTTGTGGCCACACTCCATGGTGCATGACTCTGGTCCCCGGGACGCAAGCTACAGCATTGGATAGCTCGCTGGACCTGTGTGCCCGCTGCATTGGCTGTATGCAGTTGAAATCCTGCATTGCACAACTTTTCATTACTTATGATGGACACACTGTGGGTCCAATCGCGATCGCGCGACTTTTCCTCCATGGATGCATGTACACAATTCAGATCATCAATTACAGCGACTTTTCATTGCTGGTTGCATGTACACAATTCAGATTATCAGTTACTCATTTTATATGATCAATTACACATTTTGTCTCTGACTTACAATTGCTATTACTATTACATTGCTTGAGTGTGTGGAACTGTCCCTTTAATTGTGGTGGGTTGCAGGCCTCCTTTAAGAGAGCCTTGTTTTCTTTACCCTAATCTGCTTCTCCATTTGATGCCACGTGTTGCTCCATCAGTGCTGCACCTCGTGGTCTGGCCGCGGCCATCTTTTTCTTCAGCACCTCACGTCGTGGTTTGGGCACCATCTTTCCTCCATCCAAGATGTCGGTGATTCTCTTCTCCCCGGGTTATGCCTCCGAAGCTGGGAAATCACCTCTGGATCCGATTTTCTTCCTCCGGAGTCCTGCCACCAGAGCCTGGAAGGTGCATTCAGGTCATTTCAGCTGGATCATCTCCATGCAGTCGTGCTGAGTGGTCTGTGTCTCGGGTGCCATGCTGGCCTGCTCCCTGGTGCCGAGTCTACCCTCAGGTGAGGGCTTGCTTTGCCTCTGAGTGCAGAGATCGCTGGAGGGGTGAAGTCTTCCCACTTCAAATGGATCTTCTCCATCTACCTTCTGCCGAGCAGCGTTGGTCCATCACCTGTAACAATTCACAGTGGTAACTTGTGCACCACGCCATCATGGAGTACCTTTACATTCGCGTTACCAACGACTAGGATGATTTCATCGGTGTAGGTGCGCAGCTTTGCCTCAACTGGGACTGTTATGTATGCAACCCTATGTAACCAGTATTCTACCGCCACCAGAGGGCGGATCTGTTGGAGTCCCAAGGGATCCCAGCATCCCTTGGGAGCACTCCATATAAGCAGATCTCGCATGCTGTACCAACACTCTAGAGTTAGAATAAAGAGACTAAGGTCACACTTACTCAAGTCTACAGTACTCAATCATTAGTTATTCTGGACATAACAACTGGCGACGAGATAACGAACCATCACGCAAAAATGCAGAGAACTGTTGGTATCCTGGATAAATTCTCAGAAGGGAACGATTGGGAGGCCTTCGTGGAGCGACTCGACCAATACTTCGTGACCAACGAGCTGGAAGGGAGTGTGAACACTGCCAAACGAAGGGTGATCCTCCTCACCGTCTGCGGGGCAACAACCTATGGCCTCATGAAGAATCTCCTTGCTCCGGTGAAACCAATAACCAAATCATATGAAGAACTGTGTACGCTGGTCCAGGAGCACCTAAATCCAAAGGAGAGCGTTCTGATGGTAAGGTATTGATTTTAAACCTGTCAACGGTCTGAAGGCCAGGAAGTGGCGAGTTACGTCACCAAACTAAGGCGCCTTGCATGACATTGCGAATTTGATGGATTCCAGGAGCAAATGCTAAGAGACTTTTTTCAATGGTGTAGGTGCGCAGCTTTGGGAGCTGGAGTTCGAGGTGCGTGGTGAGGCTGATAAAGGCCCAGCGGCAGCAGGGGGAGAGGCGGGAGTTCGAGGTGCGTGGTGAGGCCTACCGGTGCAGTTGCAGCAGGGACAGAAGGCAAAAAAGAAGTAGAAAGAAATCGAAAGGTGACGTCACAGCCAAAGGGGTAAGTGATTGGCTGGTGATTGGTAAGTAGTTTTTCTTTTTCTTTTCTATATCAGTAAGTAACATTCAGCATTGTTGTTGCCAAATTAAGTTTATCTAAGGGTTAAGTCATGGCAGGACAGCTCCTCCTGTTCTATGTGGAAAGTCAGGATCGCTCTATGTTTGGCAGCGCTCTCTTCCCCATCGAGCTAGTTGGCCACGAAGTATTGGTCGAGTAGCTCCACAAAAGTTTCCCAATCATCTCCCTCTGAAAATTTCTCCAGGATGCCCACTGTTCTCTGCATCTTTGGGTTCACTACCTGTATCTCTTCGCTGATTGTTGTGTATGGAGAAAGAGTCAGACTGAACACTGTGAGGTCAAAGTAAAGTGTGACCTTACTCTTTTATTGCAGGTCTCCAGAGTGCCTCTCCAATCTGTGAAGTCTTCTTAAATACCTGTACTCCCAAGGGATTATGGGATCCCTTGGGACTCTGGGGAATGACCCCTCTGGTGGCTGTACAGAGCAAATACAAGTCCACATATATAACACTATCGTTATGGCTTTGCTCAGGTTCGGAGTTTCAACAGTCAATAGTTTGCGAAGGATAACCTCATGGCTAATGCCAAGCACAAAAAACATAGAAACATAGAAAATAGGTGCAGGAGTAGGCCATTCGGCCCTTCGAGCCTGTACCACCATTCAATAAGATCATGACTGATCATTTCCTCAGTACCCCTTTCCTGCTTTCTCTTCATACCCCTTGATCCCTTTAGCCGTAAGGGCCATATCTAACTCCCTCTTGAATATATCCAATGAACTGGCATCAACAACTCTCTGCGGCAGGCAATTCCACAGGTTAACAACTCTCTGAGTGAAGAAGTTTCTCCTCATCTCAGTCCTAAATGGCATACCCTTTATCCTAAGACTATGTCCCCTGGTTCTGGATTTCCCCAACATCGGGAACATTCTTCCCACATTTAACTTGTCCAGTCCCGGCAGAATCTTATATGTTTCTACGAGATCCCCTCTCATCCTTCTAAACTCCAGTGAATAAAGGCCTAGTTGATCCAGTCTCTCCTCATATGACAGTCCAGCCATCCCTGGAATTAGTCTGGTGAACCTTCGCTGCACTACCTCAATAGCAGAAATATCCTTCCTCAGATTAGGAGACCAAAACTGAACATATTATTCCAGGTGAAGTCTCACTAAGGCCCTGTATAACTGCAGTAAGACCTCCCTGCTCCTATACTCAAATCCCCGAGCTATGAAGGCCAACATACCATTTGCCTACTTCACCGCCTGCTGTACCTGCATGCCAACCTTCAATGAATGATGAACCATGACGCCCAGGTCTCGTTGCACCTCCCCTTTTCCTAATCTGCCGCCATTCAGATAATATTCTGCCTTCGTGTTTTTGCCCCCAAAATGGATAACCTCACATTTATCCACATTATACTACATCTGCCATGCATTTGCCCACTCACCTAACCTGTCCAAGTCACCCTGCAGCCTCATAGCATCCCCCTCACAGCTCACACTGCCACCCAGTTTAGTATCATCCGCAAACTTGGAGATATTACACTCAATTCCTTCATCCAAATCGTTAATGTATATTGTAAAGAGCTGCGGTCCCAGCACTGAGCCCTGCGGCACTCCACTCGTCACTGCCTGCCATTCTGAAAAGGACCCGTTTATCCCGACTCTCTGCTTCCTGTCTGCCAACCAGTTCTCTATCCACGTCAGTACATTACCCACAATACCATGCGCTTTGATTTGGCACACCAATCTCTTGTGCGGGACCTTGTCAAAAGCCTTTTGAAAGTCCAAATACACCAATCCACTGGTTCTAACTTGTCCACTGTGCTAGTTACATCCTCAAAAAATTCCCGAAGATTAGTCAAGCATGATTTCCCTTTCATAAATCCATGCTTACTTGGACCGATCCTGTCACTGCTTTCCAAATGCACTGCTATTTCATCCTTAATGATTGATTCCAACATTTTCCCCACTACTGATGTCAGGCTAACCGGTCTATAATTACCCGTTTTCTCTCTCCCTCTTTTTTTAAAAAGTGGGGTTACATTAGCTACCCTCCAGTCCATAGGAACTGATTCGGAGTCGATAGATTGTTGGAAAATGATCACCAATGCATCCACTATTTCTAGGGCCACTTCCTTAAGTACTCTGGGATGCAGACTATCAGGCCCCAGGGATTTATCGGCCTTCAATCCCATCAATTTCCCTAACACAATTTTCCTCCTAATAAGGATACCCTTCAGTTCCTCCTTCTCACTCGACCCACTGTCCCCTAGTACCTTCGGAAGGTTATTTGTGTCTTCCTTCGTGAAGACAGAACTGAAGTATTTGTTCAATTGGTCTGCCATTTCTTTGTTCCCCATTATAGATTCACCTGAATCCGACTGCAAGGGACCTACATTTGTCTTCACTAATCTTTTTCTCTTCACATATTTATAGAAGCTTTTGCAGTCAGTTTTTATGTTCCCTGCAAGCTTCCTCTCGTACTCTATTTTCCCCTTCTTAATTAAACCCTTAGTCCTCCTCTGTTGAATTCTAAATTTCTCCCAGTCCTCAGGTTTGTTATTTTTTCTAGCCAATTTATATGCCTCTTCCTTGGCTTTAACACCATCCTTAATTTCTCTTGTTAGCCATGTTTGAGCCACCTTCCCCGTTTTATTTTTACTCCAGACAGGGATGTACAATTGCTGAAGTTCATCCATGTGATCTTTAAATGTTTGCCATTGCTTATCCACCATCAACCCTTTAAGTATCCTTTGCCAGTCTATTCTAGCCAATTCACGCCTCATGCCGTCGAAGTTACCTTTCCTTAATTTAAGGACCCGAGTTTCCGAATTAACTGTGTCACTCTCCATCTTAATAAAGAATTCTTGCAGATTATGGTCACTCTTCCCCAAGGGGCCTCACACAACAAGATTGCTAATGAGTCCCTTCTCATTACACATCACCCAGTCTAGGATGGCCAGCTCTCTATTTGGTTCCTCGACATATTGGTCTAGAAACCATCCCTAATACACTCCAGGAAATCCTCTTACACCGCATTGCTACCAGTTTGGTTGGCCCAATCAATATGTAGATTAAAGTCGCTCATGATAACTGCTGTACCTTTATTGCATACATCCCTTATTTCTTGTTTGATGCTGTCCCCAACCTCACTACTACTGTTTGGTGGTCTGTACACAACTCCCACTCGCGTTTTCTGCCCTTTGGTATTCCACAGCTCCACCCATACCAATTCCACCTCATCCAGGCTAATGACCCTCCTTACTATTGCATTAATTTCCTCTTTAACCAGCAACGCCACCCCGCCACCTTTTCCTCTCTGCCTATCCTTCCTAAATGTTGAATACCCCTGGATGTTGAGTTCCCAGCCTTAGTCACCCTGGTGCCATGTCTCCGTGATGCCAATTACATCATATCCGCTAACTGCTGTCGGCGCAGTTAATTCGTCCACCTTATTCCGAATACTCCTCGCATTGAGGCACAGAGCCTGCAGGCTTGTCTTTTTAACACACTTTGCCCATTTAGAATTTTGCTGTAATGTGGCCCTTTTTGTTTTTTGCCTTGGGTTTCTCTGCCCCCCACTTTTACTATTCTCCTTTCTATCTTTTGCTTCTGCCTCCATTTTATTTCCCTTTGTCTCCCTGCATATGTTCCCATCCCTCTGCCATGTTAGTTTAACTCCTCCCCAACAGCACTAGCAAACACTCCCCGTAGGACATTGGTTCCAGTCCTACCCAGGTGCAGACCGTCCAGTTTGTACTGGTCCCACCTCCCCCAGAACCGGTTCCAATGCCCCAGGAATTTGAATCTCTCCTTTTTGCACCACTCCTCAAGCCACATATTCATCTGAGCTATCTGCGATTCCTACTCTGACTGGCACGTGGCACTGGTAGCAATCCTGAGATTACTACTTTTGAGGTCCTACTTTTTAATTTAGCTCCTAGCTCCCAAAATTCATCTCGTCGGACCTCATCCCATTTTTTTACCTTTTTCGTTGGTACCTATGTGCACCACGACAACTGGCTGTTCAGGAATGTGGGAAGGGAGGACCTTGAGACAATCACTATCACGCGGGGGGTAGTGCTGGACAGGCTAATGGGACTCAAGGTAGACAAGTCCCCTGGTCCTGATGAAATGCATCCCAGGGTATTAAAAGAGATGGCGGAAGTTATAGCAGATGCATTCGTTATAATCTACCAAAATTCTCTGGACTCTGGGGAGGTACCAGCGGATTGGAAAGCAGCTAATGTAATGCCTCTGTTTAAAAAAGGGGGCAGACAAAAGGCAGGTAACTATAGGCCGGTTAGTTTAACATCTGTAGTGGGGAAAATGCTTGAAACTATCATTAAGGAAGAAATAGCGGGACATCTAGATAGGAATAGTGCAATCAAGCAGACGCAGCATGGATTCATGAAGGGGAAATCATGTTTAACTAATTTACTGGAATTCTTTGAGGATATAACGAGCATGGTGGATAGAGGTGTACCGATGGATATGGTGTATTTAGATTTCCAAAAGGCATTCGATAAGGTGCCACACAAAAGGTTACTGCAGAAGATAAAGGTACGCGGAGTCAGAGGAAATGTATTAGCATGGATAGAGAATTGGCTGGCGAACAGAAAGCAGAGAGTCGGGATAAATGGGTCCTTTTCGGGTTGGAAATCGGTGGTTAGTGGTGTGCCACAGGGATCGGTGCTGGGACAACAACTGTTTACAATATACATAGATGACCTGGAAGAGGGGACAGAGTGTAGTGTAACAAAATTTGCAGATGACACTAAGATTAGTGGGAAAGCGGGTTGTGTAGAGGACACAGAGAGGTTGCAAAGAGATTTAGATTGGTTAAGCGAATGGGCTAAGGTTTGGCAGATGGAATACAATGTCGGAAAATATGACGTCATCCACCTTTGGGAAAAAAAACAGTAAAAGAGAATATTATTTGAATGGGGAGAAATTAGAACATGCTGTGGTGCAGAGGGACCTGGGGGTCCTTGTGCATGAATCGCAAAAAGTTAGTGGGGCACCAACGTATGGCCTCATGAAGAATCTGCTCACTGCAGCAAAACCCACAGAGAAATCGTACGACGATTTGTGCACACTGGTCCGAGAGCATTTGAACCCGAAGGAAAGCGTTCTGAAGGCAAGGTACAGGTTCTACACCTACAATAGGTCTGAAGGCCAGGAAGTGGCGAGTTATGTCACCGAGCTGAGACGCCTTGCAGGACATTGCGAATTTGAAGGACATTTGGAGCACATGCTCAGAGACTTTTTCTTACTTGGCATTGGCCACAAAACCATATTTCGTATGCTTTTGACTGTAGAGACCCCAACCTTGAGTAAGGCCATAGCGATAGCCCAGGCGTTCATTGCCACCAATGACAATACTAAGCAAAACTCTCAGCACACAAGTACTGCTACACGTACTGTAAACAAAGTGATGTTGTTTTTGAATCGTAACGTACAGGGCAGGTCACACATACCTGCAGTTACACGTCCGCAGATGTCTCAGAGTCCACCATCAAGGGTGATGAATGCAAAGCCATTAACACCATGTTGGCGCTGTGGCGGTGATAATCCTTTCCATTCATGCCGATTCAAAGGATACGTTTGCAAGGGCTGTGGAACAATGGAACACCTCTAATGAGTTTGCAGGCGAGCTGCTAAGCCTGTTAAACCTGTAAACCACCATGTTGCAGAGGAGGACAGATCCACGGAGGATCACTACGAACCAGAGCCTCAGATGGAGGAGGCAGAGGTACATGAAGTGCACACATTCACCACAAATTGTCCCCGATAATGCTGAATGTTAAACTAAATGGACTTCCTGTGTCAATGGAGCTGGACACAGGCGCGAGCCAGTCCATCATCGGCAAAAAGACTTTCGAAAGTTTGTGGTGCAACAAGGCCTCAAGGCCAGTCTTAACTCCAGTTCGCACGAGACTAAGAACTTACACTAAAGAACTGATTCCTGTAATTGGCAGTGCTACTGTAAAGGTCTCCTACGATGGAGTGGTGCACAAGCTACCACTCTGGGTGGTAACAGGCGATGGTCCCACGCTGCTCGGCAGGAGCTGTCTGCGAAAGATACACTGGAACTGGGATGACGTCCGAGCGCTATCGCCCGCTGACGACACTTCGTGTGCCCAGGTCTTAAACAAATTTCCTTCGCTGTTCGAACCAGGCATCGGGAAATTCCAAGGAGCAAAAGTGCAGATCCACCTAATGTCGGGGGCGCGACCCACCCATCACAAGGTGAGAGCAGTACCATACATGATGAGAGAAAGGATAGAGACCGAGCTTGACCGGCTGCAACGAGAGGACATCATTTCACCGATCGAGTTCAGCGAGTGGGCCAGTCCTATTCTCCCAGTCCTCAAGTGAGACGGCACTGTCAGAATCTGTGGCGATTACAAAGTAACAATCAATCGTTTTTCCCTGCAGGACCAATACCCACTACCAAAAGCCGACGACGTCTTTGCAACGCTGGCGGGAGGAAAGACGTTCACGAAGCTGGATCTGACTTCAGCCTACATGACGCAGGAACTGGAGGAATCATCGAAGGCCCTCACCTGCATTAACACGCACAAAGGTCTTTTTGTTTTTAACAGATGCCCGTTTGGAATCCGATCAGCGGCGGCAATATTCCAGAGAAACATGGAAAGTTTACTGAAGTCGGTCCCGCACACCGTGGTCTTCCAGGATGACATCTTGGTCACAGGTCACAGTCGAGCATCTGCAGAACCTGGAGGAGGTTCTTAGTCGACTCAACCGCGTGGGGCTCAGGTTAAAATGCTCGAAGTGCATTTTCCAGGCACATGAAGTGGAGTTCCTGAGAAGGATTGCGGCGGACGGCATCAGGCCCACCAACGCGAAGATGGAGGCAATCAAGAAAGCACCGAGACCACAGAACGAGACAGAGCTGCGGTCGTTTCTGGGACTCTTGAACTACTTTGGTAACTTCTTACTGGGTCTCAGCACCCTGCTAGAACCACTGCATGTGTTACTATGAAAACGGGGAAATGGATTTGGGGCAAAAGCCAAGAAAATGCCTTTGTAAAAGCAAGAAAATTGTTATGCTCAAACAAATTGCTTGAGTTGCATGATCCAGGTAAGCGTTTGGTACTAGCATGTGATGCGTCGCCATATGGCGTCGGGTGTGTTTTGCAAAAAGCTAATGATTTCGGGAAACTGCAATCGGTTCCTTATGCATCCAGGAGTCTGTCTAAGGCTGAGAGCCTACAGCATGATTGAAAAAGAAGTGTTAGCGTGTGTCTATGGGGTAAAGAAAATGCATCAATACCTGTTTGGGCTAAAATTCGAATTGGAAACTGACCATAAGCCACTTATATCCCTGTTTTCCGAGAGCAAAGGGATAAATACCAACACATCGGCCCGTTTACAGAGATGGGCGCTCACGTTGTCTGCATACAACTATGCCACCCACCACAGGCCAGGCACAGAAAACTGCGCCGATGCTCTCAGTAGGCTGCCATTGCCCACCACAGGGGTGGAAATGGCCAGCCCGCAGATCTAACCATGGTTATGGAAACATTTGAGAGTGAGCAATCACCCATCACTGCCCAGCAGATCAAAATCTGGACAAGCCAGGACCCCTTATTATCCCTAGTCAAAAGCTGTGTGATTCACGGGAGCTGGTCCAGTGTCCCAGTGGAAATGCAGGAAGAAATAAAGCCGTTTCAGCGGTGCAAAGGTGAAATGTCTATACAGGCAGACAGTCTTCTGTGGGACAATCGAGTAGTGGTCCCCAAGAAGGGCAGAGACACCTTCATCAATGATCTCCACAGTACCCACCCAGGCATCATAATGATGAAAGCAATAGCCAGATCCCACGTGTGGTGGCCCGGTATCGATGCGCACTTAGAGTCCTGCGTTCACAAATGTAATACATGCTCGCAGTTAAGCAATGTACGCAGGGAGGCGCCGCTAAGTTTATGGTCTTGGCCCTCCAAACCGTGGTCTAGGGTACACGTCAACTATGCAGGCCTGTTCTTGGGTAAAATGTTCCTTGTGGTTGTAGACGCGTACTCCAAGTGGATTGAATGTGAGATAATGTCGGCTAGCACGTCCGCTGCCACCACGGAAAGCCTGCGGGCCATGTTTGCCACACACGGCTTACCCGATGTCCTGGTGAGCGACAACGGGCCATGTTTTACCAGTGCTGAGTTCAAAGAATTCATGACCCGTAACGGGATCAAACATGTCACATCTGCCCCATTTAAACCAGTGTCCAATGGTGAGGCAGAGAGCAGTGCAAACCATCAAGCAAGGCTTGAAGAGGGTAACTGAAGGCTCACTGCAGACTCGCCTATCCTGAGTCCTGCTTAGCTACCGCATGAGACCACACTCACTCACTGGGATCCCACCTGCTGAACTGCTCATGAAAAGAGTACTGAAGACAAGGCTCCCGTTAGTTCACCCTGATCTACATGAACAGGTAGAGAGCAGGCGGCTTCATCAAAGTGCATACCATAATAGAGCAAATGTGTCACGCGAGATGAAGTCAATGATTTGCATTAAATTATGGACACGGTCCCAAGTGGCTTCCTGGCACTGTCGTGGCCAAAGATGGGAGCAGGATGTTTCGGATCAAACTTTCAAATGGACTCATTCACTGGAAACACTTGGACCAAATTGAACTCAGATTCACGGACTGCCCTGAGCAACTGCAACTGTATAAGGTATTGGTAAGGCCACACCTGGAGTACTGCGTGCAGTTTTGGTCACCTTAAGGAAGGATATACTAGCTTTGGAAGGGGTACAGAGACGATTCACTAGGCTGATTCCAGAAATGAGGGGGTTACCTTATGATGATAGATTGAGTAGACTGGGTCTTTACTCCTTGGAGTTCAGAGGGATGAGGGGTGATCTTATAGAAACATTTAAAATCATGAAAGGGATAGACAAGATAGAGGCAGAGAGGTTGTTTCCACTGGTCGGGGAGACGAGAACTAGGGGGTACAGCCTCAAAATACGGAGGAGCCAATTTAAAACCGAGTTGAGAAAGAATTTCTTCTCCCAGAGGTTTGTGAATCTGTGGAATTCTCTGCCCAAGGAAGCAGTTGAGGCTAGCTCATTGAATGTTTTCAAGTCAAAGATAGATAGATTTTTAACCTATAAGGGAATTAAGGGTTATGGGGAGCGGGCGGGTAAGTGGAGCTGAGTCCACGACCAGATCAACCATGATCTTATTAAATGGCGGAGCAGGCTCGAGGGGCTAGATGGCCTACTCCTGTTCCTAATTCTTATGTTCTTATGTTCTTAACCCACCTTGGACCCTACCTTTTTTGCTCCCCCAACACACACACCAGTGGCAACCGACATCACGGTTGACCATGAAGAAGAACCCATCATTCACAGCAGCCCTGCAGTGCCCAACACACCAGGCAGCCCAGCAAGGCCAGCTGCACAGCAGCCCAGCGAGGGCCCAACAAATGATTCAACAACACCAGCTTTCACACCGAGACAATCAACCAGGGCAAGAAGGGCCCCAGATCGACTCACATTGTAAATAGTTATGCTATTGACTTTGGGGGGGAATGTTGTTATATATGTGGACTTGTATTTACTCTGTACAGCCACCAGAGGGCTCATTATGGGATCCCTTGGGAGCACAGGTATTTAAGAAGGCTTCACAGGTTGGAGAGGCACTCTGGAGACCTGCAATAAAAGACTATGGTCACACTTTACTTTGAGCTCACAGTGTTCAGTCTGTCTCTTTCTCCATACACAACAGATAGCCCAGGCATTTATGTCCACCAACGATAACACCAAACAAATCTCGCAGCATAAAGAGGTTTCGGCAATTACTGTACACAAAGTAACATCATTTTCAGGCAGGAATGCATATGGCAGAACATATACGCCTGCAGCTGCATGACCACAGATGACTCAGAGTCCGCCATCAAGTGTTAAAGCAAGGCAGGTAACACCTTGTTGACGTTGCGGAAGTGATCATCATACCCATCAATGCTGCTTCAAACACTCTGCGTGCAAAGGCTGTGGAACAATGGGACACCTCCAGCGAATGTACAGACGAGCTGCAAACCCTGCAAACCACCACGTTGCAGAGGAAGACTGATCCATGGCGGATCAAACTGAACCAGAGACTCGAACCTTGGAGGCAGAAGTGTACGGGGTACACACCTTCACCATGAAATGTCCACCGATCATGTTAAAAGTCGAACTGAACGGAATTCCAGTATCCATGGAATTGGACACGGGTGCAAGCCAGTCCATCATGAGCAAAAAGGCCTTCGACAGGCTGTGGTGCAACAATTCACACAGGCCCAAGCTGAGCCCCATGTACACCAAGCTGAGAACTTACACTAAAGAGCTGATCCCTGTAATTGGCAGCGCAGCAGTAAAAGTCTCCTATGATGGAGCAGTGCATGAACTACCACTATGGATAGTACCAGGAGATGGCCCCACTGTTCGGCAGAAGCTGGCTGGGTAAAATCCGTTGGAACTGGGACGACATCCGAGCACTTTTGTCTGTCGACGATGCCTCATGTGCCCATGTTCTGAGCAAGTTTCCGTCGTTGTTTGAGCCAGGCATCGGAAGTTTCTCGGGGGCGAAGATGCAGATCCACTTGATTCCCGGTACACGACCCATCCACCACAAGGCACAGGAGGTGCCATATATGATGCGAGCGAAAGTGGAGATCGAGCAAAAAAGGCTGCAACGAGGGGACATCATCGTGCCAGTGGAGTTCAACGAGTGGTCCAGTCTGATTGCTCCGGTTCTCAAGGGCAATTGCACGGTCAGAATTTGCGGGGACTATAAAGTGACGATTAACCGTTTTTCGCTGCAGGACCAAAGCAGACGACCTATTTGCAATGTGGGCAGGAGGAAAGACGTTCACCAAGTTGGACCTGACCTCGGCCTACATGACGCAGGAGCTGACGGAATGTTCGAAAGGCCTCACCTGTATCAACACACACAAAGGTCTGTTCATCTACAATAGATGCCTGTTTGGGATTCGATCGGCCGCGGCAATTTTTCAAAGGAACATGGAGAGTCTGCCAAAGTCGGTTCCACGCACTGTGGTTTTCCAGGACGACATACTGGTCACAGGTCGGGACACCATTGAACACTTGCAGAACCTGGAAGAGTTTCTAAGTCGGCTAGATCGTGTGGGACTCAGGTTGAAACGCTTGAAGTGTTTTCCTGGCACCAGAGGTCGAGTTCTTAGGGAGAAGAATTGCGGCAGACGTCATCAGACCCACCGACGCCATCAAGACAGAGGCCATCAAGAACGCGCTGAGACCACAGAACATGACGGAGCTGCGGTCGTTCCTGGGGCTCCTCAATTATTTTGGTAATTTCCTACCCGGGTTACGCACCTTGCTAGAACCTCTACACATGTTGCTACGCAAGGGAGATGACTGGGTATGGGGGAAATCACAAGAGGCTGCTTTTGAGAAAGCCAGAAATCTGTTATGTTCCAACAAACTGCTTGTCCTGTATGATCCTTGTAAATGTTTAATGCTAGCTTGCGATGCATCTTTGTACAGGGTCGGGTGTGTGTTACAACAAGCAAATGAATCGGGACATTGCAACCGGTCGCTTATGCATCCAGGAGCTTGTCCAAGGCCGAAAGGGCCTACAGCATGATTGAAAAAGCTCTGGTATACATTTATGGGGTGAAAAAAATGCATCAGGATCTGTTTGGGCTTAGGTTCGAGTTAGAAACTGACCATAAGCCGCTCATATCACTATTCTCAAAGAGCAAAGGTACCAATAGCAATGCCTCTGCTCACATCCAAAGATGGGCGCTTTTTCTGTCTGCAGATAACTATGTAATTCGACATAGTCCAGGCACAGAGAACTGCGCTGATGCTCTCAGTCGGCTACCATTGCCCATCATCGGGTTGGAAATGGCCCAGCCTGCAGACTTGCTCTTGGTGATGGATGCATTTGAAAATGAAAAGTCACCCATTATGGCCCACCAGATCAGGACCTGGACCAGCTAGGATTCTTTACTGTCCCTTGTAAAAAACTGTGACCTCCATGGGAGCTGGTCCAACGTCCCAGCGGAAATGCATGAAAAGATCAAGCCGTTCCAGCGGCGTAAAGACGAAATGTCCATACAGTCGGACTGTCTTTTGTGGGGTAATTGCGTGGTTTTGCCCAAGAAAGGCAGGGAAATGTTCATGTGCGACCTACACAGTACCCACCCAGGCATAGTAATGATGAAAGCTTTAGCCAGATCCCATGTATGGTGGCCCGGCATTGACTCAGATTTGGAGTCTTGCATGCGCCAATGCAACACTTGCTCTCAACTGAGCAATGCACCCAGAGAGGCACCGCTAAGTTTGTGGTCATGGCCCTCTAAACCGTGGTCTAGGATCCACGTTGACTTCGCTGGCCCGTTTCTAGGCAAAATGTTTTTGGTTTTTGTGGATGCCTATTCAAAATGGATTGAGTGTGTAATAATGTGTAAGCACATCCACTGCCACCATCAAAAACCTACGAGCCATGTTTGCCATACACGGCCTGCCTGATGTCCTTGTCAGCGACAATGAGCCGTGCTTCACCAGTGCTGAATTCAAGGAATTCATGACCTGCAACGGGATCAAGCACGTCGCATCTGCCCTGTTCAAGCCCGCATCCAATGGCCAGGCAGAATGAGCAAACCATCAAGCAAAGCTTGAAACGCATGTCGGAAGGCTCCCTGCAGACCCGCCTCTCCAGATTCCTGCTCAGCTACCGCACAAGACCCCACTCGCTCACTGGGGTTCCCCCAGCCAAGCTGCTCATGAAAAGGGCGCTCAAAACAAGCTCTCTCTTGTCCACCCTGATCTCCATGATCATGTCGAGGGCGGCGGCATCAACATAACATGTACCATGATTGTGCAAATTTGTCACGCGATATTGAAGTCAATGACCCTGTATTTGTACTCAACTATGGACATGGTCCCAAATGGCTTGCTGGCACTGTCATAGCCAAAGAAGGGACTAACTTGCAGAAAACATTTGGACCAAACGAAACTGCGATGCACAGACAGCCTGAAGAGGACACCACCAACTTCGACCCTCCAACACATACACAAGTGGCAACCAACATCACGGTTGACCACGAAGCTGAACTCATCACCTCCAGCAGCCCAGCAAGACCAGCTGCGCAGCAGCCCTTGAAGAACCAACCAACTCACCTGCACCTGCATTTGTACCGAGATGATCGACTAGAGAGCAAAAAGCCCCAGGTGTCTCACCCTGTAAATAAGTGTACTATCGACTTTGGGAGGGAGTGATGTTATGTATGCAACCCTATGTAACCAGCATTCTACCACCAGCAGAGGGCGTATCTGTTGGAGTCCGAAGGGATCCCAGCATCCCTTGGAAGCACTGTATATAAGCAGGCCTCTCATGCTGTAAAAACACTCTGGAGTTAGAATAAAGAGACTAAGATCACACTTACTCACGTCTACAGTACTCAATCAGTAGTTTATTCTGGACATAACAGGGACCAACTTGGGTCGTTCAGCTTGATTGTCCCATAGCCTCTCAAAGGCTTCTTGATTCATCACTGACTGGCTTGTCCCCGTGTCCACTTCTATGAAGACTGGAACGCCATCTATCTTGACTTCCATTTTCAGCAGGGAACACTCGGTGGTGCAGGTGAACATGCTATATACGTCCCCGTGGGGCTGCGCTGTCTCTCTGCCTATCAATTCATAATCCGCGCTTGATTCCTGGCCATCTGCAGACTCTTCATCGACACAGTGAGTCATATTTCTCTTACACATTCGCTGGAGGTGGCCCTTTGTGCTGCATCCTTTGCATACATAGTCTTTAAAGTGGCACTGGTGAGCCCTGTGATTCCCTCTGCAATGCCAGCAAGGTGCTACTCGACTAGCCCCCCCGGCGGACTCTGAGTTAAGGGACTCGTGGGCCTGTTCTCTCTTTCCTGAGAGGGTTCACGCTCTACAGTTCAAGTACAGCCTCTAAACGGCGCCACTCTGTGCACAGACCTGCCGGGTTTGAGTCCTGACAATGAGTCATCTGACGAGAGCCGCAGGTCGAGGTCATGAATGACTGGCTCACAGAGATGGCCTTCTGCAGTGTGACTGTATCCGCCGACAGTAGCTTATGAAGAAGGCCCTCATGGTCAATTCCAATGACAAAAATGTCCCGCAGTGCTTCGGTGAGGTGGTTGCCGAACTCGCACAGTGCCGCCAGCCTCCTGAGGTCTGCGGCGTATTTCGCAATTTCCTGGCCTTCGGGATGTCGGTGGGTATAGAACCAATGTCTGGCTGGAGGATGCTCTCCTTGGGCTTGAGTTGCTCATGGATCAGGGTTACAAGCTCCTTGTATGTCTTGGTCGTTGTCTTTGCTGGTGCCAGCAAGTCCCTGACGAGGCCATAGACAGTGGGCCTACAACTGGTTGGCATGATAGCTCTGCGCTTATCAGCCAGTGTGGCCGAGTCATCTCCTGCAAGGTCATTTGCTGTGAAGAAATATTTGAGCCTTTCCACAAAGGTGTCCCAATCATCACCATCGGCAAACTGCTGCAACCTACCAAGGGTAGCCATTTTTGCGTGAAAGTTCGTAATCTCATCGCCAATTGTTGTGTCCTTAGATGCTCTAGTAATGACGAGGCAATGTGTTGTACTTGAACTGTAATGACCTTAGTCCTTTATTTGTTAACTCCAAATTGAGGATCACACCTGGTGGCCTGCCTTTTATACTAGGCCAGGCACACCTGTACAGGTAACCTACAAGTCTCCCACTGCTGTGCCCTCTGGTGGCACACCTTATGATAGTACCAACAGTAGCCATGTAGGATACATGACAAAAAATACAGAAGCAAAAGCTTTTGTGTATTATATAATTGGTTGATTGAAGGTTTCCAGTTGATGTAAAACTGTTAATTATGTACAAGATGTATTTTATGGTCATTTGATTATCAATTGTTGACTATTTACCCTTTTCAAAGTAGAATATTAATTTTGGGGTATTTCACTCTTCCACCATTTCTTGATATCTGGTAATTTGCACTGCCATTTTGGGAAGCTTTATTATGTTGTTGATATTCAGAGTTTAACAATCTTCTTGAAGTTCTTCTTTTGATCTCTGGTAGTCCCTCCATTGGTATCTATGGTGAAGACCTGAAGAGAGGAACTGAAATATATTTTTGTTAATAGACATACATACTTTCCTCATCTCAGTTTTATTTGAGATGCACAATTTTAAGGTTTTTTTCCTTCAAAAACAGACGGAAAGGTCAGAAAAGAATTGCCCATCTATTAGATGTTGCAACCATATGCCTGATTCTAACCATTAGAAATGTTAAGTCCTTGTGCAGGCAAAATAACCTATGGCCAATTTCAGGAGAAAATGTTAAGTTCCTCCTTGATTCCTGAAGGTGATCATGCAAGTTCCAGGAGACCATGGTTTCCCATAACACCTCACTAGACATATTCCATGTGCATCAATTTCCTCAGGACTTTGCAGGATCAGAGATTATCGTCTTCATTGAGCTAATCTGAAGGTCCGCTACTTTACCTCTGATATATAGAAATATAGAAAATAGGTGCAGGAGTAGGCCATTCAGCCCTTCAAGCCTGCACCACCATTCAATAAGATCATGGCTGATCATTCACCTCAGTACCCCTTTTCTGCTTTCTCTCCAATCCCCTTGATCCCTTTAGCCGTAAGGGCCATATTTAACTCCCTCTTGAATATATCCAATGAAGTGGCATCAACAACTCTCTGCGGTAGGGAATTCCACAGGTTAACAACTCTCTGAGTGAAGAAGTTTTTCCTCATCTCAGTCCTAAATGGCTTAACCCTTATCCTTAGACTATGTTAGACTATGTCCCTTGGTTCTGGACTTCCCCAACATCAGGAACATTCTTCCTGCATCTAACCTGTTCAGTCCCGTCAGAATTTTATACGTTTCTATGAGATCCCCTCTCATCCTTCTAAACTCCAGTGAATACAGGCCCAGTCGATCCAGTATCTCCTCATATGTCAGTCTGGTGAACCTTCACTGCACTCCCTCAATAGCAAGATCGTCCTTCCTCAGATTAGGAGACCAAAACTGAATACAATATTCCAGGTGAGGCCTCACTAAGGCCCTGTACACCTGCAGTAAGACCTCCCTGCTCCTATACTCAAATCCCCTAGCTATGAAGGCCAACATACCATTTGCCTTCTTCACCGCCTGCTGTACCTGCATGCCGACTTTCAATGACTGATGTACCATGACACCCAGGTCTCGTTGCACCTCCCCTTTTCCTAATCTGCCGCCATTCAGATAATATTCTGCCTTTGTGTTTTTGCCACCAAAGTGGATAACCTCACATTTATCCACATTATACTGCATCTGCCACTCATTTGCCCACTCACCTAACCTGTCCAAGTCACCCTGTAGCCTTTTAGCATCCTCCTCACAGCTCACACTGCCACCCAGCTTAGTGTTGTTGTGTATCTGTAAAGCATGCACTACCATGTTCTGCCATCAGGGAGTGCATCCCCTGAAGCCCCAATAGGTCTATCTGTCAAAATATTGCCATCATAAAATGTATAACCTTCATATTCATTGCATCCCTTGGTCATCTATTCCACATGCATACCATCCTCTCTATGAAGAAGTTATATTTGACTCTTTATTCACATTTTGTATGCAAAGAATAGCTTACTTTTGTAGCAGTGCAGTCCCCAATGTCAGTGAATCAAGGGCTAAATTACAGATGTGTTGAAAGGTTTTATTAGACTTTTTTAAAAGGTTTATACAAACAGCTCAATCAGCCAGTAGAGTACAAAGTCTACATTTATCTTACAACAATTATCATACAAATAAAATGCAAATACATTTTAACTAGCAATTAGAAAGGTGGATCTTAAGACACGTGGAACAAAACTTAAAATTGGAAGAAGTTTAAATAAAATCTCAAATTTGAGTTATGGTGGAGCTCTACACTCTAGAAGTAAGGCAGTTTTGTAAACAAGTTTTACCTGTGAAAATGATCAAGCACATTTACTGAAATTTGGGTGAAATATAAGGCAATTATATTTGTTTGAAATTCTGTTCCAGGATAAGCTAAATTCCTCTAAGAATGTGGACTTCTAATCTAATGCAGAGTCCAGAAATTAAACAGTCATTAAAATTTGTAGGTCATATCTGATTAGTACAACATAACTTTTATTTCTATACTGATGTTTAAACATTAATTGAACTAACTATTAAGTATAAATTATGTTTTTAAAAACTCTTAGAATATACTATTAATCGGTCTTTGAAACTGAACTACAGACCTGAAAATTAGTGAAATCGTAATCTTTAAATCACAGATATAAATATAGTTTGCTAGTCGTACTTGGATGCTATGCTTGTGCTAAAGTTATTCATCTTTCTTCTTGGATACGCTGCCATTCATGGCCTTTGCATAGCCATTGTAATAACCATTATTTATCTCTTTCAGATTAGCAGTGGCCATGTCATCCCCTTGTGTTGTTTTTCTGTATGCCTGTAGACAAAGGAGGAGGGAAAGAAATGTAATTAAATTAGTTACTATATTTGATTTGTGCATGTTAAGTTTATCAATGACAAAATGCATTGACGAAACAGCTTTTAAAAATATATCTTAATTGTGACATTGAACTTTATGCTCTAAAATGATTGAAAACCACTTCTGAGTGATCAGCAAATAGGTTGTCTAGCACTTTTAGATTGTTTTACAGGATTGAATCCCTTGGTTCGTGTGACAACACTTATTCCATCCAACTGAAAGGTTTCCGCTCCTTTTGCTTTGTACGATCGTACCTTTTGTCATTTAATTACTCCTACCTTCCATCTAATCAGAGACCTTCTCTTGTCTTCTTTCCTCCCCTTCCATCCCCCTGCACATGCTTAAAACTTGTCACAGTTCTAACTTTTTCCAGTTCTGACAAAGAGTCATTGACCTGAAACGTTAACTCTGTTTCTCTCTCCACAGATACTGCCTGATCCGCTGAGTATTTCCAGCATTTTCTGGTTTTATTTCTGATTTCCAGTATCCGCAGTTATTTTGCTTTTGTTCCCAGAGTCATGGTGGTTTTAATTGAAGAGGGGTCCAATGGTGTAAAACATGAGTAAATCAATGCATCACAGTAATGAGCTGTAGGTTGCAGATTTTTTTCTTGCATGTTTGCTGAGGTACCATGCAAAGTTAGGGCATCCCCCAAACGAGGGTGGTGGTGGTGGCGGGGGCAGGGTGAAGAACAAATAATCTTTTTTGTGCAATATGTAGTAACTCAATATACTATTGTCAGAGACCTAGGACCAAGTATACATATATAATATGTTATATTCAAATCCCACTCCAGGTCTTGCGGAGATAATCTAGGCTGATACTTCAGTGCAATACTGGAAAAGCACTACATTATTTCAGATGGCATCTGTGGATGAGACATTACACAAAAGCACTGTCTGCCTGTTCCAGTGATGAGTTCTCCTGGTGTCCTAGCCAACATTTCTCCCTCATCCGACACCATCAAAAACAGATTAGCTGACCATATATCTCATTTCCTGTTTGTGGGACTTTGCTGTGGGAAATGAACTGCACATTTGCCTACATAACATCAGTGACTGCAATTCAAAAATAATTAATTGGCTGTGAAACATTTTGGGATGTCTTGAGTAGGTGAAGATGCTATATGTAATTTAAGGTTCATGTGGTTCCATGGAATAGTTTTGAATCATGACGCTGATAGCATCACGACGATATAGGGTCGGCTCAAAGGACAAGCTGGTCTTTTTCTGCCTGTGATTTTTGAATATTTGTTTGTATATCAATGCAAGTTCATTCTTCCTTTTGTTAGGTGTATCTATTTATATTTTATTTACTTGTATCTAGCAGTCCTTCGTATACATAGGATTGCACAACATAGATCTATATAATAGAAATGTGACTCTTTGCTGGACTAAACACTGCAATATTTTTGTTCCCCTTCTTCTCCTGAAGGTGTTGGATACAATTTCACATGTGCTGGGTGCCCTCTAGTAACTTCTCCATTCTTCATGTGGGCAACTAGCCAGTGCAGCTGAGGTTATTCAACTCAAACACCAATCCCTGGAAAGCAACTGTGAGTGGTTGATTTTCCCCACCGTCTACAAACATGGAGGCCTGGGGCCAATAGTAAGGCTTCCTTCCCATTGTAGTTGAGATCAGTTAATTCAGCACAGAATAGGATCAAAGCTGAGATATGCTAGTTTGTGTGGCTCCTTTAGATATTACACTTACGAGCTGAATCGGTGGGGAGTGTGGGAGTTATATTTTTCATAATAGAAATAAATGCTGAAATTTATATTTACCCTTCCACAGGCAACAACAGACATTCTTTTGGCAACAAAACTCTACCCAATGTTTGTGTGGGAGGCATTTTCTCTTACCTTCATATAAAAGTTTATAAACAGGATGACCAGTGTGGCCATGTAGGCTGACTGGAACATCAAGCAGCCGAGTGGGAATCCACATGGTTTTATGGCTGCACTGAGTGTGTGGATAATTGTGAGCACAAACTGTATCTGGAAGAAGAAGAAGCCAAATGACATTATGTAAATAAAGAAAAATAGAACATTGACATGGTGCTCACCGCGGACCTCAAAGAAAGCATCGGTTTAACCTCTCCTGACATTAATTTAGTGCTGACGTCAAGTCTAGAGGATCTCCAGTGTCCTTGAACAGTGATGTCATCAAGCTGGCTAAGCAGCCAATCACACTGAAGAATTCTCAGACAACAAACCAGGAAGTTAAAGCAACTGAATTTCCTTCACTTTTTAATCATTTTAGGGAGTGAACTAAAGATTGGGTCATACACATGGGGTTAAGGTAGAAGCTAAAGTGCCATAAACAAACTTAAAAAAAAATTATGATATTAAAAACCATGTAATTTAAAAAATGACATTCCACAAATATAAAATGAGTTTTTCAGCAAAGGAATGGATGTTCAGCAGTAATTATGAATCAGTACGCCATTAAAAGCTCATTTACACCACATTTAACAAGGTTTAAATTTTTCGGGGGCTTTCAAGAGAGATATTACAGGGTAAAAGCTTAAGTTCTCGTCAGTTCGGTGATTTCTGAAAGATCGCCTGCTGTTCAACAGCAGAGAAGTGTAGAATCACTGACAGCAATTTCTGGATTTCCGTGTTTATCTGTGCAGGCGTCAGCTCCAGAAGTTGCTGTCAGTTTCAGAGAATTCATGATGATGAACGCTGACAGTTTTGCCATCATTACCACCGCAAAATCTGGGCCATTGTGAACATAAACAGGACCTTTATCTGTCTTTTTTCAATACAGAACTATGTAAAGACTTTATAAAATTCACTGGCATGTAGGGGGTGGTGTGGTGGTCAGGTTCACCTCTGACCTTCTGAGAGGTTTGAATTGCTTCCACTTCTTGGGTTCTAGACTCTGGATTTATTTGGGGGATGTGATAAAGTGTAAGAGACAACTGGTTTGGTGCAAAAGGACATTGGTTTTTATTAAAGACAAGAAAATTACAATATCAAACATATAATTACTTCAATAAAGAACAGTACATCACACATTCAAAGGGGTTGCAGTGAATAATACATCTCCCAATACCTAACACTGACTAGATTAGACTCCAGAGCAAACAGGGACTATGCTTACAAATCCTTTGTGGTCAGTTAGCGGCAGTTCACGATTTCGGGGTTCGTTAGATTCTGTAGGTTCTGCTTGCCGTACCCCGAATGTTGGAGAAGACTTCTTACTGTGCAATCTTCAGTTGGGTGGTGTCCGCTGATGTGGTCGGGCGCGTTTTGGACTTATGGGGTAAGTACATGTTTTCTTTCATTAGAAATAGGTTTCAAAGTCTTTTTGGATAATGTTTTCACCTGTTGGTAGTCAGGCCTAGGTTGTAGAGTGGAAACTTTCGATTCTTCGGTTTCTTCCTTGTTGAGTTTTGTTTCGAAGTTGGTCGATCGCGATGCTTTTGGTGTTACCACGTTGGCTGTGGTCGGTTGCTGCCGCGATGGTGATGCTCTTCCTTCCTTTTCGATAGCAGGACATTGAGGCTGGTGAAGCTAGTTAAAGAAACAAACTGCTGCGGTGGTCTCTCTCCCTTCTTGATGCTCTATGATGCTAGGCTGCTGTGTGCATACCTTCTGCTAAGCAAGCATGTCTTTTGTTAAAGCAGAGACCAGTTACACCTTTGGAGCTGTTCTAATCTTTGCGCCAAATCAGCCCGATTCTTTGTTTAATTTTGGCGGGCTTGATATTTCTTCGTCATATTTTGGCGGGCTGATTAAATGTTAACCTGTCTCGGATGTGTCGATCTTTTAAATCTGTTTCTTGATGGAAATATTAGCTTTGATATTTGCAGTGTCTGTCTGTGCTTGGGGCTTTCATGCAGGCTGGATGTGCCATTGTTATTATGTATATGCTGGATTGGTTTCTTGCTCAGGGTGATGGCTGGCTATCTCTGGATTAATTGTTGCTATGTTAATGTCTCCTGGAGAGAAGGGTTATCGAGTATACACAATTCTGCCGGACAATTTGTTTTAGCTTCAATACCCAGACAGTTTCAATACTCAAAAATGGTTTCTTTGAAGGATAGTTATCCTTTAGTTCTTTAGCCCTGCCCACACAAACTCAATCTGCTTTGTAAAATCACAAATTCGATTAAAGTTCGTAGTTTCTTCCATGTGCATTTTAGGATCTCATACTTTCTGGTAGAGAGTTCCAAATTAAATTTCCTTTCCAATTAGTCCAAAAACTGGGGGGGGGGGGTTCCCACAAATTTTGCAACCCTTCAGTCCCCCCTGTGACAATCTACACACTTGAGTGTCATGCTAGGTGAGCAAAATTCCTGATCTCCCAAGAGTCAATCTTTCCCGAGAGGCAAATACAGTCATTACAATTCTGTTACAGCATAGAGGGGAGCCCGACACTCTTCCATTACTCTGTCTTTACAGGGAAAATAAAGGTACATAGCCAAATACATTTTTAAGTAACATTCTTACAATACTCGATCTCTGTATTTGTACAGCAGGTAAAAATTAAAACAAATTAAAAATGGTAGTCTGGTGTTATCCCTCCCTGCGTGATTCCCAAGTTCGGCCAAGGGGCGTACAGCACCCTTTGGTGCCTGACCTGACGGCCTCTGCGTTTCACTCGGCAAGTGAGACACCGTAAGTAAAGAATAATCGCGAGTTGACAGACAACCAAAACGTGGGAAGCTATTCTGATCCCGGCTGGAACTTCTATATTTCTGAAAATGTCCCAGCAAGGCTCTCTAGAATCTTTCTCCCTATCTCGATTGTTTTCTGTTCTAGAGTATAGAAGTGTTTTTGTGAGATTACCACAGCTTCTAGTAGAGCGATAAGATGTTCAGGTAGAGGGGAAATTTCATAGCCAAAATGTACAACATAATCCTGCAGGTTTGTGATGTTTTCTCTCACAGTGAGGTGAACAGTGGAGGGTTCAGGGATGGGGACAATCCGTTCCTGGGCCACTTGAACTGATGCCTCAGGTTTAAAGCAAAAACTGCTGTCACTCACCAGACACCAGAAGTGTCCATGCTGGTAGTGGGGCGCACTGGTGGTGACACAATATGTCCCACCCCCTGTGTATGCTACCTGTGGAGGGACGTGGTCTTGTGCCATTACCTCCATGGTGCAGTTAATGGGCTGTGCTCCAGCAGCTTTAAACCCACACTGTGACTTAGAATGGGCACTCAAGTACTGGGGACACAGTATTACGTGTGCACCCGGGCTCCGGCACCCGGAGAGGACAGTACCCATTACAGCGTGCTCCCACTTTATGACATAGGGTGGGACCGCTGTGAAACGAATATGTGCACCTCCCTGAATTACTCCAATGTTTTCCAACCTGTATGCCGGTGCGGGTCGGGCTGTCCCACCCATGACCAGCATCCTTCGTACTATCCCCATAATGGTGTGGTTAGATCTCCCACAATCTACTAGGACAGGGTAGGCTTCAAAAGCTAGGCCGAGCTGGCACGGGCTTAGTGAATTACTGTACGGGTGGAGGGCTGCGAGGTGCTTGTTACTGATCCAGGAGGGGACTAAACCTTGTTTTAAATCTTCCAGGTTGTTGCGGCCCTCACCCAACAACCATGCCCCATACAACACGCACACCTCGTTCTGTGCAGCCTGGTCAGAAGCATTTCTATCCTCCCATATGAGGAGTGCATTCAATGTCTGTGCATGTTTTTCCAGCTCAGCCACAATCTCCTTTAAATGGACCGTCATAGCCTGGTCCTTGTGTAGCTCTGAGCCCACTACTGTGTTTTCCTCTTTCAGGATCTTTCTCAGTTGGTTCTTTCGATATTTATCTGTGTTTGCAGTTCTATATCGTCCAGGCTATTTATCACAGAGGACCCTGTATTATATGCAGTAAAAATGCCGTTCAAGTTCCCCTTCTAGGTCTCCCCGTGCCCTTGATGTCCCTAGCATATAGGGTGTATAAATCTGCTTTGTCTACATTCCCAAAGTCTAACTCGTAAAATTTCTTGAACATTTCTCTGAGTAGGGCCTGGTATAGCAGCTCTGTTTCCTTCGGGCACCATGCAGGTAAGTGTACCTCGGTAAGGTTTAAAATAACTGAAGCTACTGCATAGTGTACCCCTGGTATAACACTTTTTCGGTCGGTACCAATACTAATCCATTCCCTAGTCCCTTGGTGGTGGTAGGACACCTTTCTATTATTGTTTGTATTGGTGGGGTTGTGGACAGGGTTTTCTTAATGTGTGCTCTAATTTCGGTGGCGTTAATTGGGAGAGGGGAGTGTGGGACCGCACACCCGTGTAGGCTGGAATCCCACCCCATCCCTTCCCCCTCATCTTGCTATTGCCTGGCGAAGGCGATCGATATGCCTGTGGGACAGATCTCCTCTGACCCCCACATGCAAATGTAAATTCCCTGTCCCACCACTTGTTCCAACACACTTTCACCCCTCCCCGTGTCCCCGTGATGGTACGGTACGTGTCATTACCGAGTCTTTCCAGTCAGATTCTTGGTCCCCCGAGTCTTGCTCAGCTTCCTGAGCCACCACCATCTACCCAGGGGAATCTGTCCTCTCCAAGTCAAACAGACACATTTTCGCGCAGCAATGACCCATATCCTGGGGCATGGAACGGATGCCTCCCCATAGGTAAACCCTTCCTGGCTGGAGTAGTGAGTGGAATTAGACCTCAGCCACCCTGGCCACCTCCCTTCGTGGGCATAAACGGTGAGCTCTTTCACGCCCGCTGTGCCACCCCCGGCGTTTACGATCGGTGCTCTCTCTTCTGAGCACCCATAAATGAAGGATTCTTCCATGTCTCCTCGGCCGCCATTGCTCATCCTTATCAGGGCGAGCAGGAACAGGACCCTTCTCATGTTGTTCTCCTTCCTGTCGGGGCACATAAAACAGATTGTCCAGCCCTGAGAAAACTCTCTGGCTTGACAAAAGGTGATCGAGTTCCAATTTGGGCTCATTTCTTCTCAGACACATATAAGTCTTTAATCGACTGATTGTCTTATCCAGTTCCCGTGGGAACTGATATCTGTTTTTAACTTTAATCATTGCCATTTTACTCTCAACGTTCTTGCAGTGCTTCTTTTACTGCCTACAAGGTGAGGTCTTTTCCTTTCCCCAATAATTAGTGCATATATCACTATCATTACACTACGCTAGATCCTTACTAAACACACTTTAACTCATATCGTGCTATTTCAGTGCATCTGCCACCCGTCTCCAGGTGGCCAGGTTAATTCCCATCCTTCTCCTTTCTTCTCTGGCCTCTGGATTTCCAGTGGGGCCGGTAGTGTGTCGGCCTGTACCGCAGGACACGGAGTGTCCTGACTGGAGGTGGATCTGAGTCCCACACTATTGGGGGAACGTCCTCTCCAGTGCTGCAGCACACCGCTCCTTTGAGGGTGGTTGCCCGGTTAATTTCATCACCTGGCGGTTCTGCCTGGTCGAAGGCTGTGGGCTGGGGACTCCCAATTGGTGGCTGGTCCACCACTGCCTCTTCCGGGGATCCCCCGTCGCCCGAGGCTACCGGCTGGGGGGTCCCTGCTTGCAGGCTGGTCCCTGATCTTAGGTACCCCTTTGCGGCTGGTCCCTCTCCGTGGGCTGAATCACTTAAATTGGGGCGCTGGTGACCATCGAGCCTTAGGCCGTGGTGTGCGGAGAGTCCTTCTCAAGGCTCTGGCTACTGGGCGTGCGTCCGAGTCCCAAATGATTGGGGGGATAGCCCCTCCAGTAACACAATCCACTGCCCCTCTAGGTGCAGTCTGTGGATCTACCACGTCCCCTGTGGGATTTCCACAGTCGGGGGCTATTGGCTGAGGATCCCTGTCTTTAGCACGGTTCCCTGTTTCTGGCTATCCTTTACGCTTAGCTGCTATCCTGGGGTTGAAAAGTTTGCACTGGTTTATGTGGAACCACTTTGTATGGTGGGGCATTTTCACAGCACAGATCATGGAGCTTGCCTTGTCGACAATGTGGTACAGTCCCATGTACAGTGCCTCAAAAACTCCTACTCGAGCGTAGTTCCTTACCATGACCTGGTCCCCTACCTCTCTTTTGTGGTGTTTGTGGGGCTCTAGCAGCATTCGGATGCTCCGATGCTGTTTTCCCATGTTGTTAGCAGCCTGCTAGTGAATCTGTTTAAGGTGTTCAAACAGGTTCCTGACAAAGCTGTCCTGGCTCACTTCCCTAAGCTGACCTTCTGTGAGTACCAGAGCTATTACATGGGTGGGGGTTCGCATGGCTCTGCCGGTCATGAGCTCGTACGGGGAGTACCCGTGCTATTTGACTGGCTGGCCCGGATCCCCATGAGGACCAGTGTAGGACCTCTACCCACCTTTTGGGTGAGTCCCCTGTCTCTTTATGCAACCTTTCCTTTACAGTGTGGTTTAAACGTTCCACAGGCCCGGATGACTGTGGGTTGTGGGCGACATGCCATTTCCCTTTGATGCCGAGCACCTTAAGGGTCTCCTGCATCACCTGCCCGGTGAAGTGACTCCCTTGGTCGGACTCCACGTATTATGGTAGTCCCCATCGGGAGGACACCTCCCTGACCAGGATCCTAGCTGTTCCTAAAGCGGCAGCTGTTCGGCATGGGAAGGCTTCCAACCATTTGGTGAACACGTCCACCAATACTAGGCAGTACTTGTAGCCTCCCTGGGCAGTGGGGGTAGGGGCTCGATGTAGTCGATCAGGATCGACTGCCAGGGTCCCTCTACCCTCCTGATATGTCCCATAGACAGCTTTCTTTTCTGGGGGGTCAGGATTGTTGGCAGCACACACCAGACAGCTGGCGCAGAACTTGCGGAAATCTTCCGAGTCCCGGCCACCACCCTGCCTGTTCCACCTGTTGCCAGGTGGTCTCAAGTCCGGGGAGTCCTACTCCTGGACCCTCGTGGGCCAGCTGGAGGAATTCTCTCCGGTGCTGTTGTGGTATTACCTATTGCTCCCCCCTGAACAGCATGCCTTCTTTAATGGCAATTAATACGGTGCCGTACGGGCCGTCTACCCTTTCCCCTTTAGCTAGCATGTTCAGGACAGTTTTGAGGACAAGGTCTTGGGTCTGAACCATTTTCAGGTCCGGGGGTAATGTTACCCCTGCCCTTCCTGTCGTCTCAATCCTGCCCCTGACTGCTGCGATGGGGCCTGGGTTGTACAGATCCCAGAGCTTGCCCATGCGTGGACCCTGCTTGGCCAACATGTCAGCCTGCTGGTTTCTCTCGCTACGAGGTTCAGTTGTGGAATGTGCCTTCATTTTATGTATATAGACCTTTCCTTCCTCCCCTACGGCTGTCATGATCTTTTCGAGTAAAGGCTTAATTGCCAGGGGTCTCCCGTCTGCAGATGTGTATCCACGACGGGACCAGATAGTCAGGTACTCCATACACGAATTGCATGTGAACATACTGTCCGAGCAAATCGTGTATGGGGTAGGGAATTCTTCGAGGTGTGTGACCACGTACACCACCGCTGACAGTTCAACATGCTGGGCACTCATAGTACTGGGGAGTTTAATCGCCAGGGCAATGCCTGGCTCGGGGTCATAAACTCCACAGCCTGTGAGTCGTTTGCCTGCAGATACTGTGCTTGAGCTGTCCAATAGATCTCTCGGCCTGTGGGGTGTAACCCCTACCGAAAGCCTATGTTAATTTTCCACTTCTACGGAACATCGGTGGACTATCCCTGGATAGATCATGTTGGCTGCGAGCCTTGGCTCGCAGAGACCCTTTACCCTGAGAGAGAATTAGAGTCCTGGCATTGCTCACAGTCCCGTCCTTAATTCTCCCGTCCAGGAGCATTTGGGTGGGCGTATGGTGGGTAAGGAGTGTGATAGGGGACCCCCCTGTGAAGATCAGTGATCTTTTCACAGCCCAGTGAGTGGCTAGGAGGTGCCGCTCACAGTTGGACTATCCCTTCTCCACGTCCGTGAGTATCCTGGAGGAGTAGACCACTGGACTCATCCGGCCATACCGCTCTTGTAGCAGTACTGCGCTCAGGCTGTCCCCACTGGCTGCTAACTCCAGGAAGAACTCTTTACCCCCATCAATAGCCCCTAGGGCTGGTGCAGTCTGCAGGTCTTTCTTGAGTTGGATAAATGCTGCCTCGCAACCTTCGTCTCAATCCCACTCCACTCCCTTGTGTAGGAGTCGGAGCAGAGGGGCTGCTGTGGCTGCATAATCCTCAATGAAATCTCTGCAGTACCTGGTTAGCCCTAGAAAAGATCTTATTCCAGTTACTGTGTTGGGGGCTGGTAACTTCTGTACTGCTTCCCTTTTAGCTTTGTCAATGGCTCTTTTCCCAGTCCCAGGAATTTTATTTCCTTCTGGCCGATCTGTGCCTTCCTGGGGTTTACTTTAAACCCTTCTTCTTTCAGCAGCTCCAGCAGTTCAGCCAGCAGTGGGCCATGCTCCTCCCCCTCATTGGTGAACAGGAGCAGATCATCCACATACTGTACCAGCTGCTGGGGTCTGCTAAAGCTCTTTAAACAGTTGCCCATACACTGATGGAAAATACTGGGGCTGTTGTGGAAGCCCTGAGGGAGGCAGTTCCAAGTGTATTGCTGTCCTTTAAAGGTAAAAGCAAACTTGTACTGATCTTCCCTTCTTAAAAGTATGGACCAGAACCCGTTGGAAATATCCAGCACCGTGAAGGTGGTCGCGGAGGCTGGGATACTTCCAATGAGGTCGGCGACAGCAGCAACCGTGGGTGCAAAGGTGGGGATATTGCGGTTGAGTACTCGATAGTCCACTGTGGCTCTCCGGGAGTTGTCCGGTTTCTTAACTGGCCACAATGGAGAGTTCCCAGGGGTAGCTATTGGTCTCAATACCCCCTGTTTAACCAAAGAACCAAAGGCTGATTCCATGTCTGCCTCCGCCTTCCTGGGGAAGTTATACTGTTTCTGTGGTCGGGTCATGGGGTCCCCATCTACGCTAACCTCGACCCCGTTTATTCTCCCACAGCCGTGTTTGTGAGTGGCAAAAGCTGCAAGGTTTACCCTCACATACTCTTGGTACTCCATCGGAGTGTTAATGGCCAGTGATTCAGTAACCCTCCTTTGGCTTCATGGTGCACACCGTCCCTTTTCCCAGTTTTTCTGGGATAAATACCACCTCACTCTCCTGTCCCGTACATACTGGCCCCCAAAGACAGTGGTTTCTTAAATCCACTAGGATCCTGTGGCCTAGAATCAAGTCAGCCCCCAGGATCCCTCTCCCTTCCTGTTCCCACTTCACCAGGACACAAGTCCACTTGGTGTGGAGTGTTCCTAAATGAATAGAGAGCGGAACGGAGAATGAGCCAACCTGCTCAGCGCCTGTGAAACCCACCAAGCTGCAGGGGACCCCACTAGACAGAGGTGAGGCGGCGGGGTTAGCTGCATAGACGAGGGTGCTTGATGCAGCGGTATCTCGCAGATAAGTCCCTTTCACCTTTTCCACTTCCATCTGAACGGCCGGTCTCCCCCACGCAGTGTACTCGAGGGAACACAGGTGAACAGGCTGAGCCTGTCCTAGTCACTGTTTTGGATGGGATGGGGCAGATGGGATTTCGGTACCGGTGGCGGCGGTTACCCTCCCAGGGCCATCCAGCATTGCTCGGAGCGCAGTCATGAATGTGTCAAACGTGTGGAGAGGGACTGGCTTCTCGGTCTCAGTCGTTCGGGCAAGGGTTGGAGAATTATTCCCTGCGCTACTCTTCCATGGGTTTCTACAATCCTTTCTCCAGTGCCCACTCTTTCCGCACCCAAAACAGGTACGTTTTGTATCGGAGGGGTTGCCCCCCTTGTAATGCCATTCCCTCTTATCCTGACTAGGTCTAATTTCGTGGACCCTTCCCTTGGGTGGGTGCTCTTCCATCCCCCTGCCATTCTGGTAGGCTAGGGTCAGTTGCCTGACCACTCCCTGCTCGGTGGCCTGGGGATCTCTTGGGTCAAACCAAGCCTTAGCCTTTGTTCAAACTGTTTACCACCAGGCTACGGAGCCAGTGGGTTCTCTCATCCCAGTTTAGGTGATTCCGGTTGAGGTCCCCTCTACAGGCTCTCTGGTACACAGGCCACAGTCTATCTACGAAAGCCTGTGGGGATTCCCCTGTGTGCTGCACTGTTTTCTCTATTCTGGAGTAGGCCCATGGCTTCTAGAATGTCTTCCTGGACGGCGACACATGTCCTCTGCCCCCTTTTGCTCTCAGCAGAGAGGGACTGGTACAGCTTGCCGTCCAGTGAGAGGAGGAGCATCTTTGCTATCTCGGCATCATCACACCCGTTAAAATCCCCTGCCTGTTCCACTTCCATAAAGTGAACCGAGGGGTCTCTCTTTGGAGTGAGCTTTCCCAGGTGACTTATCATAGTCCTAAGCTGTTGGGTAGTGTGGGGAACCACAAATTGACTTTCCAGGGGCCCCTGACCTCCAGCACCAGTGGGCGGGCCGAACTTCTGCTGCCGGACTGGGCACATCGGCCCCGGCTCTGGTTCTTCCTGCTCTGGCTCGTGCACACCTCCCTGCTGCCAAACTGAGCTGAACCTCGGCACCACAGGTGGTGGTTCATTATCCCTGTCTGCCCCGCAACTCGTTCGCCCCTCCTGCTGCCGAACTGGTGTAGTCACCGGTGCCACAGGTGGTGGTTGAACAGTTTCCTCCTTCTCTTCCAGGTTTACCTGGGCCGTACCCGGGTTTATTAGGCATACCATGCCTTTTTTCTTGGACAGAGCAAGGGTTAAACTCTTGAGTTGTTGCTGGCAGGGACCGTGGTCTCCTGACTCAAACCCATTAGTGCTAGCTACTTTATAAGCTGCCTGTACGTCTCTTAACTTCTCGTCCAGCTCTTTTACTTGAAGGGTGAGGTGAGTGTTTTCCTCCCGCAGTATCTTTTCATTAAGCCTAACCTCGGTAACCTGATACTGAAAATAATCCTGACTGTTCCTAAACCTTTCCATTAGCTGTGCCTTTCCATGTTTTAGCTGCGGAGTTCTCCCCATAACCTTTCTCCTGCCATAGCCCTTCCATGTGATGTCTCTGCACATTCCCATAGTTCTGCCTGGAGTGACTCAATGATTTTGTCTAGGAGTTGGACCTGTCGCTGGAGACAGACCAAACAAATTGCCTTTTCTACTGTCCACTGGGCTGCAGCATCTCCTGGACGCTCAGCACACAATAGACCAAGCACCCATTCCTTAGTGACATTCACTTTCTTATACACATAGGGAGAAATCCTCCCTCCCATTTTGGTTCTTTCTTCCAAAACAGCACTCTCTGCATCACATCCCTTATACCAGAGTGCTGCCGTGGTCGCCATTTCTGTAGGGGGTGGTTTGGGGGTCAGGTTCACCTCTGACCTTCTGAGAGGTTCGAATCTCTCCCACTCCCTGGGATCGAGACTCTGGATTTATTTGGGGGATGTGATAAAGTGCAAGAGACAACTGGTTTGGTGCAAAAGAACTTTGGTTTTTATTAAAGACATGAAAATTACAATGTCAAACTTATAATTACTCCAATAAAGTAATACATCACACATTCAAAAGGGTTTCAGTGAATAATACACCTCCCACCTCCCAATACCTAACACTGACTAGATTAGACTCTACTGCAAACAGGGACTATGCTTATAAATCCTTTATGGTCAGTTAGCGGTAGTTCACAATTTCGGGGTTCATTGGATTCTGTAGTTTCTGCTTGCCGTACCCCGAACGTCTGAGAAGACTTCTTACTGCGCAATCTTCAGTTGGGTGGTGCCTGCTGATGCGGTAGGGCACGGTTTGGACTTATGGGGTAAGTACCCGCTTTCTTTCGTTAGAATAGGTTTCAAAGTCTTCTTAAACAATGTTTTCACCTGTTGGTAGTCAGGCCTAGGTTGTAGAGTGGAAACTTTCGATTCTTCGGTTTCTTCCTTGTCGAGTTTTGTTTCGAAGCTGGTCAATCGCGTTGCTTTTGGTGGTACCACATTGGCTGTGGTCGGTTGCTGCCACGATGGTGATGCTCTTCCTTCCTTTTCGATAGCAGGACGTCGAGGTTGGAGAAGCTAGTTAAAGAAACAAACTGCTGCGGTGGTCTCTCTACCTTCTTGATGCTCTATGATGCTGTGATGCTGTGTGCATACCTTCTGCTAAGCGTCCCTAGCAGTGTCTTCTGAGGCAGTAGCATAAGCAAGCATTGCATAAGCATGTCCTTTGTTAAATCAGGGCCCAGTTAAACCTTTGGAGCTGTTCTAATCTTTGCGCCAAACCAGCCCGATTCTTTGTTTAATTTTGGCGGGCTTGATATTTCTTTGTCATATTTTAGCGGGATCATTAAACTTTAATCTGTCTCGGATGGGTCAATCTTCTAAATCTGTTTCTTGATGGAAATAATAGGTTTGGTATCTGCAGTGTCTGTCTGTGCTTGGGGTTTTCATGCAGGCTGCATGTGCCATTGTTATTATGCATATGCTGGATTGGATTCTTTCTCAGGGTGATGGGTGGCTATCTCTGGATTAATTGTTGCTATCTTAATGTCTCCTGGAGAGAAGGGTTTTCGAGTATCCACAATTCTCCAGACAATTTGCTTTAGTTTCAATACCCAGACAGTTTCAATACTCAAACTGGCTTCTTTGAAGGATAGTTCCTTTAGTTCTTTAGCCCTGCCCACACAAACTCAATCTGCTTTGTAAAATCCCTATTTCGATTAAAGTTCGTAGTTTCTTCCATGTGCACTTTAGGACCTCAAACCTTCTGGTAGATAGTTTCAAATTAAATTTCCTTTCCAATGAGTCCAAACACTGCCGAGGGGGGCGGGGGGCGGGGGGGTGGGGGATTACCCATGAATTTTGCAACCTTTCAGGCATGAAGCAATTTAATCCAAGAATATTATTTTCATTTACATGTGTGTGTTGCTGGTTACACTGTGTAAACAAATTAAATGTGATATGAGGATTCCAGATTCTCAATGCTTTGATGCTTGAATGACATGGTGTTTCAATAAACCAAATTATCTAATCAGTTTGGACTTATTAATCTAGTTAACCATAAGTGGCACAAAAGTAAATACAATGTTTAGATTTATGTCAGTGCTTCATTATTAAATTCAGGACAGTTACCCCAATGTAGCGTTGCTGGTTAAAGAGGAAATTAACGCAATAGTAAGGAAGGACATTAGCTTGGATGATGTGGAATCTGTATGGGTGGAGCTGCAGAATACCAAAGGGCAGAAAATGCTAGTGGGAGTTGTGTACAGACCACCAAACAGTAGTAGTGAGGTTGGGGACAGCATCAAACAAGAAATTAGGTATGCGTGCAATAAAGGTACAGCAGTTATCATTGGCGACTTTAATCTACATGTAGATTGGGCTAAACAAACTGGTAGCAATATGGTGGAGGAGGATTTCTTGGAGTGTATTAGGAATGGTTTTCTAGACCAATAAGTCGAGGAACCAAATAGAGGGCTGGTGATGTGCAATGGGAAAGGACTAATTAGCAATCTTGTTGTGCGAGGCCCCTTGGGTAAGAGTGACCATAATATGGTAGAATTCTTTATTAAGATGGAGAGTGACACAGTTAATTCAGAGACAAGGGTCCTAAACTTAAGGAAAGGTAACTTCGATGGTATGAGACGTGAATTGGCTAGAATAGACTGGCGAATGATACTTAAAGGGTTGACGGTGGTTAGGCAAAGGCAAACATTTAAAGATCACATGGATGAATTTGAACAATTGTACATCCCTGACTGGAGTAAAAATAAAACGGGGAAGGTGACTCAACCGTGGCTAACAAGAGAAATTAAGGATAGTGTTAAATCCAAGGAAGAGGCATATAAATTGGCCAGAAAAAGCAGCAAACCTGAGGACTGGGAGAAATTTAGAATTCAGCAGAAGAGGTTTAATTAGGAGGGGAAAAATAGAGTATGAGAGGAAGCTTGCTGGGAACATAAAAACCGACGGCAAAAGCTTCTATAGATATGTGAAGAGAAAAAGATTAGAGAAGCCAAACATAGGTCCCTTGCAGTCAGATTCAGGTGATTTTAAAATGGGGAACAAAGAAATGGCAGACCAGTTGAACAAACACTTTGGTTCTGTCTTCACGAAGGAAGACACAAATAACCTTCCAGAAATGCTAGGGGACCGAGGGTCTAGTGAGAAGGACGAACTGAAGGAAATCCTTATTAGGTGGGAAATGTGTTAGGGAAATTGATGGGATTGAAGGCCGATAAATCCACAGGGCCTGATAGTTTGCATCCCAGAGTAATTAAGGAAGTGGCCCTAGAAATAGTGGATGCATTGGTGATCATTTTCCAACATTCTACGACTCTGGATCAGTTCCTATGGACTCGAGGGTAGCTAATGTAGTAGGGAGAGAAAACGGTTAATTATAGATCAGTTAGCCTGACATTAGTAGTGGGGAAAATGTTGGAATCAATTACTAAAGCTGAAATAGCAGCGCGTTTGGAAAGCAGTGACAGGATCGGTCCAAGTCAGCATGGATTTATGAAAGGAAAATCATGCTCGACAAATCTTCTAGAATTTTTTGAGGATGTAACTAGTCAAGTGGACTCGGGAGAACCAGTGGATGTGGTGTATTTGGACTTTCAAAAGGCTTTTGACAAGGTCCCACACAAGAGATTGGTGTGCAAAATTAAAGCACATGGTATTGGGGTAATGTACTGACGTGGATAGAGAACTGGTTGGCAGACAGGAAGCAGAGAGTCGGGATAAACGGGTCCTTTTCAGAATGGCAGGCAGTGACTAGTGGGGTGCCACAGGGCTCAGTGCTGGGACCCCAGCTATTTACAATATACATTAATGATTTAGATGAAGGAATTGAGTGTAATATCTCCAAGTTTGCAGATGACACTAAGCTGGGTGGTGGTGTGAGCTGTGAGGAGGATGCTAAGTGACTGCTGGGTGACTTGCACAGGGTAGGTGAGTGGGCAAATGCATGGCAAATGTGGTATAACATAGATAAATGTGAGGTTATCCATTTTGGGGGCAAAAACAGGAAGGCAGAATATTATCTGAGTGGTGACAGATTAGTAAAAGGGGAGGTGCAACGAGGCCTGGGTGTCATAGTACATCAGTCATTGAAAGTTGGCATGCAGGTACAGCAGGCGGTGAAGAAGGCAAATAGTATGTTGGCCTTCATAGCTAGGGGATTTGAGTACAGGAGCAGGGAGGTCTTACTGCAGTTGTACAGGACCATGGTGAGGCCTCACCTGGAATATTGTGTTCAGTTTTGGTCTCCTAATCTGAGGAAAGATGTTCTTGCTATTGAGGGAGTGCAGTGATGGTGCACCAGACTGATTCCCGGGATGGCAGGACTGACATAGAAACATAGAAACATAGAAAATAGGTGCAGGAGCAGGCCATTCAGCCCTTCTAGCCTGCACCGCCATTCAACGAGTTCATGGCTGAACATGAAACTTCAGTACCCACTTCCTGCTTTCACGCCATACCCCTTGATCCCCCGAGTAGTAAGGACTTCATCTAACTCCCTTTTGAATATATTTAGTGAATTGGCCTCAACTACTTCCTGTGGTAGAGAATTCCACAGGTTCACCACTCTCTGGGTGAAGAAGTTTCTCCTTATCTCGGTCCTAAATGGCTTACCCCTTATCCTTAGACTGTGACCCCTGGTTCTGGACTTCCCCAACATTGGGAACATTCTTCCTGCATCCAACCTGTCCAAACCCGTCAGAATTTTAAACGTTTCTATGAGGTCCCCTCTCACTCTTCTGAACTCCAGTGAATACAAGCCCAGTTGATTCAGTCTTTCTTGATAGGTCAGTCCCACCATCCCGGGAATCAGTCTGGTGAATCTTCGCTGCACTCCCTCAACAGCAAGTATGTCCTTCCTCAAGTTAGGAGACCAAAACTGTACACAATACTCCAGGTGTGGCCTCACCAAGGCCCTGTACAACTGTAGCAACACCTCCCTGCCCCTGTACTCAAATCCCCTCGCTATGAAGGCCAACATGCCATTTGCTTTCTTAACCGCCTGCTGTACCTGCATGCCAACCTTCAATGACTGATGTACCATGACACCCAGGTCTCGTTGCACCTTCCCTTTTCCTAATCTGTCACCATTCAGATAATAGTCTGTCTCTCTGTTTTTACCACCAAAGTGGATAACCTCACATTTATCCACATTATACTTCATCTGCCACGCATTTGCCCACTCACCTAACCTATCCAAGTCACTCTGTAGCCTCATAGCATCCTCCTCGCAGCTCACACTGCCACCCAACTTAGTGTCATCCGCAAATTTGGAGATACTACATTTAATCCCTTCGTCTAAATCATTAATGTATAATGTAAACAGCTGGGGCCCCAGCACAGAACCCTGCGGTACCCCACTAGTCACTGCCTGCCATTCCGAAAAGTACCCATTTACTCCTACTCTTTGCTTCCTGTCTGACAACCAGTTCTCAATCCACGTCAGCACACTACCCCCAATCCCATGTGCTTTAACTTTGCACATTAATCTCCTGTGTGGGACCTTGTCGAAAGCCTTCTGAAAGTCCAAATATACCACATCAACTGGTACTCCTTTGTCCACTTTATTGGAAACATCCTCAAAAAATTCCAGAAGATTTGTCAAGCATGATCTCCCTTTTACAAATCCATGCTGACTTGGACCTATCATGTCACCATTTTCCAAATGCGCTGCTATGACATCCTTAATAATTGATTCCATCATTTTACCCACTACTGAGGTCAGGCTGACCGGTCTATAATTCCCTGCTTTCTCTCTCCCTCCTTTTTTAAAAAGTGGGGTTACATTGGCTACCCTCCACTCGATAGGAACTGATCCAGAGTCAATGGAATGTTGGAAAATGACTGTCAATGCATCCGCTATTTCCAAGGCCACCTCCTTAAGTACTCTGGGATGCAGTCCATCAGGCCCTGGGGATTTATCGGCCTTCAATCCCATCAATTTCCCCAACACAATTTCCCGACTAATAAAGATTTCCCTCAGTTCCTCCTCCTTAATAGACCCTCTGACCACTTTTATATCCGGAAGGTTGTTTGTGTCCTCCTTAGTGAATACTGAACCAAAGTACTTGTTCAATTGGTCTGCCATTTCTTTGTTCCCCGTTATGACTTCCCCTGATTCTGACTGCAGGGGACCTACGTTTGTCTTTACTAACCTCTTTCTCTTTACATACCTATAGAAACTTTTGCAATCCGCCTTAATGTTCCCTGCAAGCTTCTTCTCGTACTCCATTTTCCCAACCCTAATCAAACCCTTTGTCCTCCTCTGCTGAGTTCTAAATTTCTCCCAGTCCCCAGGTTCGCTGCTATTTCTGGCCAATTTGTATGCCACTTCCTTGGCTTTAATACTATCCCTGATTTCCCTAGATAGCCACGGTTGAGCCACCTTCCCTTTTTTATTTTTACGCCAGACAGGAATGTACAATTGTTGTAATTCATCCATGCGTTCTCTAAATGTCTGCCATTGCCCATCCACAGTCAACCCCTTAAGTATCATTAGCCAATCTATCTTAGCCAATTCATGCCTCATACCTTCAAAGTTACCCTTCTTTAAGTTCTGGACCATGGTCTCTGAATTAACTGTTTCATTCTCCATCCTAATGCAGAATTCCACCATATTATGGTCACTCTTCCCCAAGAGGCCTCGCACAATGAGATTGCTAATTAATCCTCTCTCATTACACAACACCCAGTCTAAGATGGCCTCCCCCCTAGTTGGTTCCTCGACATATTGGTCTAGAAAACCATCCCTTATGCATTCCAGGAAATCCTCCTCCACCATATTGCTTCCAGTTTGGCTAGCCCAATCTATGTGCATATTAAAGTCACCCATTATAACTGCTGCACCTTTATTGCATGCACTCCTAATTTCCTGTTTGATGCCCTCCCCAACATCACTACTACTGTTTGGAGGTCTGTACACAACTCCCACTAACGATTTTTGCCCTTTAGTGTTCTGCAGCTCTACCCATATAGATTCCACATCATCCAAGCTAATGTCTTTCCTAACTATTGCATTAATCTCCTCTTTAACCAGCAATGCTACCCCACCTCCTTTTCCTTTTATTCTATCCTTCCTGAATGTTGAATACCCCTGGATGTTGAGTTCCCAGCCCTGATCATCCTGGAGCCACGTCTCCATAATCCCAATCACATCATATTTGTTAACATCTATTTGCACAATTAATTCATCCACCTTATTGCGGATACTCCTTGCATTAAGACACAAAGCCTTCAGGCTTGTTTTTTTAACACCCTTTGTCCTTTTAGAATTTTGCTGTACAGTGGCCCTTTTTGTTCTTTGCCTTGGGTTTCTCTGCCCTCCACTTTTCCTCATCTCCTTTCTGTCTTTTGCTTTTGCCTCCTTTTTGTCTCCCTCTGTCTCCCTGTATAGGTTCCCATCCCCCTGCAATATTAGTTTAACTCCTCCCCAACAGCACTAGCAAACACTCCCCCTAGGACATTGGTTCCGGACCTGCCCAGGTGCAGACCGTCCGGTTTGTACTGGTCCCACCTCCCCCAGAACCGGTTCCAATGCCCCAAGAATTTGAATCCCTCCCTGCTGCACCACTGCTCAAGCCATGTATTCATCTGCGCTATCCTGCGATTCCTACTCTGACTAGCACGTGGCACTGGTAGCAATCCCGAGATTACTACTTTTGAGGTCCTACTTTTTAATTTAGCTCCTAGCTCCTTAAATTCTTTTCGTAGGACCTCATCCCTTTTTTTACCTATGTCGTTGGTACCAATGTGCACCACGACAACTGGCTGTTCTCCCTCCCATTTCAGAATGTCCTGCACCCGCTCCGAGACATCCTTGACCCTTGCACCAGGGAGGCAACATACCATCCTGGAGTCTCGGTTGCGTCCGCAGAAACGCCTATCTATTCCCCTCACCATATGAGGAGAGACTGGATCGACTGGGCCTGTATTCACTGAAGCCTTCTGCACTGAGGCTGGAGCTTGAGGTGCTGATCAGAAGGCTTCAGAAGACTGCAATCGGGGTGGGGTGGGGCGGGGCGGATGTGGGGGATGGATGAGAGGAGGAGAGAAGTCACAAAACAGCAATTAGTTAAGGGGGATGGGGAGAGAGAAGTCACAAGACCTTGGGTGTGGTCCATCCATACAGACCTTGGGCAGAGAGAGAACTGCGAACCTGTCCTGCCTGCTTTCCTGCCGTTTTGAGCTTCTATCAGTGGTTAAATTTAAGTATGGGGCAATACTGACAATGCCATTCCTTGTGCGAGCCTTCTGCATCATGGTGCCATGTAGGATGATTTGACGTCATCGCATCAGGAACATCAGAGCCCGTAAGGTGCTGGGCAGGAGGCCTTACCCACCTCGGGTATATTGAGACAGGCATTTGTACCTCCACCTGAGTGATGCAGACTGTGTTTGAAGGCTGCGTTTCTGCAAAGAAGTTGTAACTGAGATCTGTGAGTTGGTCAAAGCAGACCTGCAACCTAGAAGCATCAGGAGGACTGCTTTGTCAGTTGAATTAACGGTTACAGCTGCACTTTCATTCTATGCCTCCAGCTCGTTTCAAGCTACAACTGGGATGTGTGCGCCATCTCTCAAAATGCAACACATGTCTGCATTCGCCAGGTGAAGGCTGCACTGTATGCGCGGAGGAATGATTTCATAAAGTTCCCCATGACCGCCTAAGCAATCCATGACAGGGCTGTGGGCTTCTCCAGGATTGCTGGTTTCCCAAAGGTACAGGGCTGCATTGATTGTACCCACACCGTCTTGTGAGCACCTTTGGAGGATTCCGAGATGTACTGGAACAGAAAAGGCTTCCACTTCATTAATGTGCAGCTTGTGTGTGACGACATGCACCACGATTGAATTTCAAATTCAGATGGAGGGTGAGAAAGTTGGATCTCTAACCAGCATACTAAGCTTAAATAAAGGAGACTATGAAGGTATGAGGGCAGAGTTGGCTAAAGCGGACTGGGAAAATAGATTAAAGTGTAGGGCGGTTGATGAACAGTGGTGTACATTTAAGGAGATATTTCACAACTCCCAAGAAAAATATATTTAAGTGAGGAGGAAAGGGGGTAAGAGAAAAGATAGCCATCCGTGGCTAACTAAAGAAATAAAGGACGGTATCCAATTAAAAACAAGGGCATACAAAGTGGCCAACACTAGTGGGAGGACAGAAGACTGGGAAGCTTTTAAAAGCCAGCAAAGAATGACTAAAATATGATTAAAAAAGGGAAGATAGACTATAAAATATAAAAACAGATAGCAAGAGTTTCTATAGAAATATAAAAAAAGAGTGGCTAAAGTAAATGTTGGTCCCTTAGAGGACGAGACCGGGGAACATGGAGATGGCCGAAACTCTGAACAAATATTTTGTATCAGTCTTTACGGTAAAGGACACTAACAACATTCCAACAGTGGATAGTCAAGGGCCTATGGGGGGGGGAGGAACTTAACACAATCACAATCATTAAGGAGGTGATATTCAGTAAGATAATGGGACTAAAGGCAGATAAATCCCCTGGACCGAGGGCTTGCATCCCAGCATCTTAAGAGAAGTAATTGTGGATTGTGGATGCATTGGTTGTAATTTACCAAAATTCCCTGGATTCTGGGGAGGTCCCAGCAGATTGGAAAACTGCAAATGTAACTCCCCTATTTAAAAAAGGAAGCAGACAAAAAGCAGAAAACTATAGACCAGTTAGCCTAACATCTGTTGTTGGGAAAATGTTGGAGTCCATTATTAAAGAAGCAGTAGCAGGACATTTGGAAAAGCAAAATTCGGTCAGGCAGAGTCAGCATGGATTTATGAAGGGGAAGTCATGTTTGACAAATTGGCTGGAATTCTTTGAGGATGTAACGAACAGGATGGATAAAGAGGAACCAGTGGATGTGGTGTATTTGGACTTCCAGAAGGCATTTGACAAGGTGCCACATAAAAGGTTACTGCACAAGATAAAGGTTCACAGGGTTGGGGGTAATGTATATTGGCTAACTAACAGAAAACAGAGAGTTGGGATAAATGGTTCATTCTCTGGTTGGCAACCAGTAACTAGTGGGGTGCCGCAGGAATCAGTGCTGGGACTACAACTATTTACAATCTATATTAAGGACTTGGAAGAAGGGACTAGGTGTAACGTAGCCAAGTTTGCTGACGATACAAAGATGGGAGGAAAAGCAATGTGTGAGGAGTACACAAAAAATCTGCAAAAGGACATGGACAGGCTAAGTGAGTGGGCAAAAATTTGGCCGATGGAGTATAATGTTGGGAAGTGTGAGGTCATGCACTTTGGCAGAAAAAATATCAAACAGAAAATTAGTATTTGAATGGAGAAAGATTGCAAAGTGCTGCAGTACAGTGGGATCTGGGGGTACTTGTGCATGAAACACAAAAGGATAGTATGCAGGTACATCAAATGATCAGGAAGGCCAATGGAATCTTGGCCTTTATTGCAAAAGGGATGGAGTATAAAAGCAGGGAAGTCTTGCTACAGCTATACAAGGTATTGGTGATACAATGCTGTCACGAAGGATGAACGCATCATGGGTGCTCCTAGGGTATCTTGCATCGACTGACATGATGTAAGAACATAAGAAATAGGAACAGGAGTAGGCCATACGGCCCCTCGAGCCTGCTCCACTATTCATTAAGATTATGGCTGATCTGATCATGAACTCAGCTCCACTTCCCTCCCCAATCCCATAACCCCTTATCGTTTAAGAAACTGTCTATTTCTGTCTTAAATTTATTCAATATCCCAGCTTCCATAGCTCTCTGAGGCAGCAAATTCCACAGATTTACAATCCTCTGAGAGAAGAAATTTCTCCTCATCTGTTTTAAATGGGCGGCCCCTTATTCTCAGATCATGCCCTCTAGTTCTAGTCTCCCCCATCAGTAGAAACATCCTCTCTGCATCCACCTTGTCAAGTCCCCTCATAATCTTATAGTTTTGATAGTATCATAGAAACATAGAAAATAGATGCAGGAGTAGGCCATTCGGCCCTTCTAGCCTGCACCGCCATTCAATGAGTTCGTGGCTGAACATGCAACTTCAGTACCCCATTCCTGCTTTCTCACCATACCCCTTGATTCCCCTAGTAGTAAGGACTTCATCTAACTCCTTTTTGAATATATTTAGTGAATTGGCCTCAACAACTTTCTGTGGTAGAGAATTCCACAGGTTCACCACTCTCTGGGTGAAGAAATTCCTCCTCATCTCTGTCCTAAATGGCTTACCCCTTATCCTTAGACTGTGTCCCCTGGTTCTGGACTTCCCCAACATTGGGAACATTCTTCCTGCATCTAACCTGTCTAACCCCGTCAGAATTTTAAACGTTTCTATGAGGTCCCCTCTCATTCTTCTGAACTCCAGTGAATACAAGCCCAGTTGATCCAGTCTTTCTTGATAGGTCAGTCCCGCCATCCCGGGAATCAGTCTGGTGAACCTTCGCTGCACTCCCTCAATAGCAAGAATGTCCTTCCTCAGGTTAGGAGACCAAAACTGTACACAATACTCCAGGTGTGGCCTCACTTCTCATTCTTCTGAATTCCAATGAGTAGAGGTCCAAGCTACTCAACCTGTTGAAACAGCCAAAAGGGCAGAGCTGGCTACTACTGGGAGACAAAGGGTACGGCCTCGCCACCTGGCTCATGATGCCCTTATGCATGACCCGGATGGAAGCTGACTGTCAATACAACATGTCGCACAATGCGACGTGCAGCATCATAGAGAGGACCGTTGGCACCTTGAATCAGCGTTTCCGATGCCTGGACCATTCCGGAGGCTACTTGCCGTACTCCCCTGAGATTGTCGGTGAGTTCACTGTTGTGTGCTGCATAACTTAGCCATCATGAGGCAGCAGCACCTGGTAGTGGAAGACCCACCTGTGGTGAGAGTGGCTGATGATAATGATGTGGAAGATGCAGATGACGAGCAGGAGGAGGACGACGAGGATGAGGAAGCCATGCAAATACCTGAGGTCAGAGCACGACGGCGGGCCATCGTGCCCCTTTAACGATTGCTCGAGCCTTGCGGCAGCAGCTCATCCATGAATGCTTTACTGATGGCTGAGGGCTCAGTGACAACTATTCCACATGGACCATGTTTACTGCTTGGAGCTGTTCCGTAATGTTGTGTTGTGTCAATGGAACATGATTCAGTTTTAATGTAAAATATATTTTATTCAAAAGTTGAACAGTCCTTTTGTAGTTAACTTAAATAAAATTATTCTTGCATCAAAATTTACTTTAAGATCACTCTTTAAGATCACTTAAATACTTTAAGATCACTTACAAACTTTTAAACTTGTAAATTTACATAACTTACAAAAAACTTTAAATTTGATTACAGTTACAAGAGTAACAACAATAATAATAACAACAACAGCAGCAGCAAAGAAAGGATGCACCCACACATCTCTCCTCCACCTTATTCTAACACCGCCCGCTCCGCTTGGTCTTGGACTCCACCACCCCTGCCCGCAGGCGGTGACGCAGTGTTTCTGGGCTTGGTACCAAGCTTATTCTTTCTAAGATCTCGGGTACTGCGTGGAGGGGGGGGGTGGGTGGCAGGGCGAGGAGCCGCCAGCGTCAGGCAGCAAGTTGGAGGGCCCAGGCGGCAAGTTGGAGGGCCTGGATTTGGGCTCTTCAGAGGCTGGTGCGGGGATTGGAGTGGGAGTAACAGTTGATTCTGTCAATGGGCTCGGGGTCTGGGTGTGTTCCCTTTTTGCAGCAGCTAACTCCAACATATCGTCCCTCATGCTCCCTGACAGTGTCTCAATGACCTGCAACATTCCCTCCCTCATGGTCAGTGACAGTGTTTGCACTATCTCGGACTTTCCCTTCCTGATAGTCACTGACAGCGCATCAGTTACCTCTGACATTCCCATCTCATGTCACTATTCCCTCACTGATGGTCCCAGACATTGTTCTCATTTCTTGTGTCATTGCTGTTACTTCTCTCGACTGTTCCGCTACCTCATCATTCACCCCACTGATGGCGTCCAGGAGTGAGCGGGTAAGGTCAAAGCTCTCCACACTCAATAACATCATCTGAACCACATCTGTTAGATCCTGCACCTCAGGAGAGCGCGCTGAGCTCTCTTTCCCCTCCTCCCCACGGGTGTGCCTCACTGCATCCCACCACTGAGACCCGCAAGCTCGGAAGGTGGGCCCCTGGGTGCGCCTTGCAGCACCACACCACTGGGACCCACAACCTTGGAAGGTGGAAAACCATGGAATGTCCCACCAGCACTCAAACCACTAGTCACGGAAACATAGAAACATAGAAAAAAGGTGCAGGAGTAGGCCATTTGGCCCTTTGAGCCTGCACCACCATTCAAAAGATCATGGCTGATCATGCAACTTCAGTACCCCATTCCTGCTTTCTCTCCATACCCCTTGATCCCTTTAGTTGTAAGGGTCATATCTAACTCCCTTTTGAATATAGCTAATGAACTGGCCTCAACAACTTTCTGTGGTAGAGAATTCCACAGGTTCACAATTCTCTGAGTGAAGAAGTTTCTCCTCATCTTGGTCCTAAATGGCTTACCCCTTATCCTTAGACTGTGACCCCTGGTTCTGGACTTCCCCAACATCGAGAACATTCTTCCTGCATCTAACCTGTCCAATCCCGTCAGAATTTTATATGTTTCTATGAGATCCCCTCTCATTCTTCGAAATTCCAGTGAATATAAGCCTAGTCGATCAGTCTTTCTTCATATGTCAGTCCTGCCATCCCGGGAATCAGTCTGGTGAATCTTCGCTGCACTCCCTCAATAGCAAGAATGTCCTTCCTCAGATTAGGAGACCAAAACTGTACACAATATTCCAGGTGAGGCCTCACCAAGGCCCTGTACAACTGCAGCAAGACCTCCCTGCTCCTATACTCAAATCCTCTCACTATGAAGGCCATTTGCCTTTTTCACCGCCTGCTGTACTTTCAATGACTGATGAACCATGACACCCAGGTCTCGTTGCACCTCCCCTTTTCCTAATCTGTCACCATTCAGATAATATTCTGTCTTCCTGTTTTTGCCACCAAAGTGGATAACCTCACATTTATCTACATTATACTGCATCTGCCATGCATTTGCCCACTCATCTAACCTGTCCAAGTCACAGCAGCCTCTTAGCATCCTCCTCACAGCTCACACTGCCACTCAGTTTAGTGTCATCTGCAAACCTGGAGATATTACATTCAATTCCTTCATCTAAATCATTAATGTATATTGTAAATAGCTGGGGCTGTCACCGCAATGAGCGGCACCTCGTCCAAAGTCAGTAAAACAGTGGGAGCTTCATCCACTTCCCCTCCCCCTCCCCCTCGCCCCCATGCTCTTGGTCTGGAGGGTTGAATTGGAAGATGTTCTCCTCTTCAGGCTCATCCGTGTCTGAATCTTCTTCTGCATCGGCAGGGTTGGCGTCAAATTCTGCAAAATATAACAGAACAGTTAAATGGTTAGCAGCAGAGAAGGGGGCAAGGTGGGTGGCATGAATAGGCTCACACATCGCAGGCTAGGCAGCAGGCTGATTTGAAGGACCACAATGAATTTGCAGGACTTACCCTCTCCCTCGATTGTGTGCCCAGCTTGTGCAGTACTGATTGCTTTTTTCCAGGCAGGACCCATCAAAGTAGCGACTCTCTCTTCCAAGGTTGTCAGTGGCTGCAGAATTGTCAGGTCTCCTCCTGTTCGAGTTCTTTCTCTTTTATTCTGTGCCACCTTCCTCTACAAAGATGAAAACCTAACTTTAAAGAGGGTGTCTTTCTGCTGGGTGGGACATACAGATGGTCACATTTAACAATTGCAATTCAATTGAATAAATGAAAAGATTACTTCTTCCTGAAGGTCCTTGCACCGCGTTGCATCTTGTACTACTGCAGCTGCAATTTTTCCAATGCAATCAACACAGCACTCCTTCTCACACACACAACTGGCTCTTTAAAAATGGTTGGTTGCCAACTCGAAGCTGTACAGTGCATGCGCATCCATTGCAACAACTTCAGAAACATAACTTTTTTTTCCCGCACATGCGCAGAAGGTGGGGTATCGTTTTTCGGCGCAGACTGTAGGCTCCACACCCCAAGGCGACTGGACACGCTGCGTGGTGCCAAATTTGAATTATACATCAGGGAAACTTTGGCAAATTATTACCGGTGAATTTCTGGCCTAGAAAAATCGGCATAACTCTGGCAATATGCCAGAAAATGGGCTTGGGGAAAATTGAGCCCTAAGATAGGTGAACAGCTTGGTTAAAGAGATAGGTTTTAAGGAGCATCTTAAAGAAGAGGTGGAAAGGTTTATTAGGGCTTACATGGCTGAATGGTAGGACAAAATAAGTGGGGGGTGCACGAGTCCACAGTTAGAGGAATGCAGAGTTCTCGGAGTGGCAAGGCCATGGAAGTATTTGAACAGGAGGATGATGACTTTAAAATTGAGATATTGGTGAACAAGTTAGGATACAGGCAGCAAAGTTTTAGATGAGCTTAAGTTTATGGAGGATGGAAGATGGGATGCTAGCCAGAAGAGCATTAGAATAGTCAAGTGTGAAGGTAGCAAAAGCTTGGATGAGGGTTTAAGCAGCAGATGGCCTGAATAGGGCTGGACTCAGACGATATTACGCAAGAGGAAATAGGTGGTCTTGGTGATGGAGAGGATATGAGGCCGTAAGCAAAGCTCAGGGTCAAATGGGACGCCGAGGTAGCGAACAGTCTGGTTCAGCCTGGGACTGTGGCCTGGGAGGGAAATAGAATCGGGAGCTAGGGAACCGAATTTGTGCCAGGATCTTAGACTAGGGGGTTTAATTGGATAACTCCCAAAACCGGTGCAGGAATCTCGATGTGTGCTTCAACTGCGTCTGTTGATTAAAATGCAGGCAAGACGCCAATTTCATTGTGCTCGTGTATTATCATGAGTTCTGTGTGCAGCCAGCGCTCCGGCACATTAGCAGAGGGCCCAATATCGTGACTGCCGAGCACTACTAAAAGCCAGCCTGCACTACTTAAAGCAAGTTGCGCCTCTGAAAGTGGAGGTGCATTGTGGCTGCTGGATGTGCTGAGATCATTGGGAATAGTGTGTTGTGCAGGAATCAACAATGGCTGAACATGGGAGAGAGCAGGCATGAAGATTTCTGGATGCTGCTTTGGAGGTCTTGGTTGAAGAGGTAGAAAGAAGTAGACATGTCCTGTGCCCTCAAGGGGCCCAGAGGCAACCCAGACACATGCTCAGAAAGCAGTGGCAAGAGATAGCGGAGGAGGTCAATGCCAGGAATATAGCTCAAAGATGGATGCAGTGCAGGAAGAAGTTTACTGATATCATGAATGCATCTTAAATGTCATATCCCACAAACTGCAACACTAGCCTCAGCCACTGCTCAACTCACCACACCCCCATCAATCACCTACCAACAATCTCTATCAATCAGGATTCATACCTAAAAATCATATACGGCACCTGACTTTCACACACTTAGCACTATTGCAAGCTTCACACCTCACAGCTTGCAAACACTGGCAGCTATTCATCATGATAGCCATAGCAACCAAACAGATTGCACAACACTCACTGATACACTTCCCTCTCTCTTGCAGGAGAAGGTGGCAGACAAGAAGAGGCAGCAGGAAGTAGCCAGAGGTTGAAAGGTGCATCTGCATGTCTAACCCCCATGGAGGAGGTTACGGGAAGAGCAATTGCAGATGCCGTGGATGAGGGTATCTGCATACCTAATCCTCCTCCTCTCATCCCCACTTCTCCCTAATCCCACCACCTTTTCTGACTGAGAAGTTACTGATGGTGTAAGCGTGCACTTCTTACTTTCTCCTCTCCTCTCACCATAACCGAACCGTTGTTCCTTTATCCTTTCAGATACCAAAGAAATGCAGCCTGCCCAGGCAATGGAGGAAGAGCAAGAAGTGAAGATAAAGACACACTCTCTCGATTTCACAGTCGTAGCCAGCAGCTTTGATGCTAACATTGCACATAATTTAGAGAATAGCATAGGGGCGGGAACTGCATGTGGTAAGGCACTGGGCACAAGTGTGCTGCAGCCAGAGCAGGGAGAAAGGGTAGTGCAGGTGCCAGCTCGCTGGAGGGTGAGGCCACACACTAGTTCTGCTGCAGAGGACTCAGATGATGACTTTGTTGGGCCAGGCCACAGAAGAAGGCTGCTGGGTGGATACAGCAAAGGCTCTGGGCCCCGACAACACCCCAGCTGTCATGCTAAAAACATGCCCCAGAACTTGCTGCGCCACTAGCCAAGCTATTCCAGTACAGCTACAACTCTGGCATCCACCTGAAAATGAGGAAAAATGCCCAGGTATGTCATCCATAAAAAACAGGACAAATCCAATCCGGCCAATTACTGCCCCATCAGTCTACTCTCAATCATCAGCAAAGAGATGGAAGGTATCGTCGACAATGCTATCAGGTGGCACTTACTCACCAATAACCTGCTCACCGATGCTCAGTTTGAGTTCCGCCATGACCACTTGGCTCCAGACCCTTAGTGCAAACATGGACAAAGGAGCTGAATTCCAGAGGTGAGATGAGAGTGACTGCCCTTGACATCAAGTCAGCATTTGACTGAGTGTGACATCAAGGAGCCCTAGTGAAATTGAAGTCAATGGGAATCAGGGAGAAAACTCTCCACTGGCTGGAGTCATACCTAGCACAAAGGAAGATGGTTGTGGTTGTTGGAGGTCAATCATCCGAGCCCCAGGACATCACTGCAGGAGTTCCTCAGGGCAGTGTCCTGCGCCTAACCATCTTCAGCTGCTTCATCAATGACCTTCCTTCCATCGTAAGATCAGAAAAGGGGATGTTCACTGATGATTGCACAGTGTTCAGTGCCATTTGCAGCAACTCAGATAATGAAGCAGTCCACGCCTGCATGCAGCAAGACCTGGACCACACTCTGGCTAGGGCTGATAAGTGGCAAGTAACATTTGCTCCACACACGTGCCAGGCAATGACTATCTCCAACAAGAGAAAGTCTAACCATCTCCCCTTGACATTCAATGGGAGTACCATCACCAAATCCCCCACCACCAATATTCTGGGGGTCACCATTGACCAGAAACTTAACTGTACCAGCCACATAATTACTCTGGCAATAAGAGCAGATCAGGGGCTGGGTGTTCTGCAGCGAGTGACTCACCTCTTGACTCAACAAAGCCTTTCCACCATCTACAAGGCACAAGTCAGGAGTGTGATGGAATACTCTCCACTTGCCTGGATGAGTGCAGCCCCAACAACACTCAAGAAGCTCAACACCATTCAGGACAAAGCAGCTCATTTGATTGGCACCCCATCCACCATCTTAAAGATTTGGTGCCTCCACCACCACTGCTACAGTGTGTACCATCTACAAGATGCACTACAGCAACTCACCAAGGCTTCTTCGACAGAACACTCCAAACCCGCGACCTCTACCATTTAGAAGAACAAGGGCAGCAGGCACATGGGAACACCATCACCTCAAAGTCACAAACCATCTTGACTTGGAAATAGATTGCCATTCCTTCATCGTCGCTGGGTCAATATCCTGGAACTCCCTCCCTGTGGGAATACTTTCACCACACAGACTGCAGTGGTTTAAGAAGGTAGCTGACCACCATCATTTCAAGGGCAATTAGAGGCGGACAATAAATGCTGGCCTTGTCAGCGACGCCCACATCCCAGGAATACATTTTTTTAAAATCCATATACTTGGTTCACTGCCAGAAAGCCTGGGTTCAGTACCAAGGTGAACACCAGCACCAACTTGGCACACGGCTTTGCGCAGTGCTTGGAGTCCATCCTTTCCAACATGGAACAGGTGGCTACCTCCAGCAGAACATCTGTGGAACCAACCATGATGCAGCGTCTGATGATTTTGAATTGCTTCCGAAATACCCTCTGCAGATGTGCCCTTCTCCCCCTTCCTCATTTAGCAGTTTGTCCTGTTCTGCATGTCCTCTGCTCATTCTACCAATCATGCTCAATGCCAAGAGGCAGGCCTACTCGTCCACCCATGTCTGGAACTGTCTGTCCAGAAACCTTTAAGACAGCAAAAAATACTTCAGCACTTGCCACACCACTCCCTGTAAAATATTGAAACTTTAACCAACTATAGAAAGCACCCAAAATACAGAGTTGCAGCAACAGCCAGAAGAAATAAACCAGCAACTAATGTAAGTAGTTTATGATCCCTATAAATAGTGCTCGTAGGGGCAGGTAATGTGTATTTCTAATTCCATCTAATTATAATATTTAATTCACAAATTCTACCCCACAGGACACTAAATCATTTTCAGAATAAACACACATTGAATCGTGTCTTTTTGTATTTATATACCTGATTATATCACTTGGCAACCAATAGGAAAGTATCAAATGTCAAGATTTATTGTGCCAGTGCAAAGTAAACTGCTGTGTATCAGCACGCTCAAAAAGATGAAAGGCCTCTAAGCAAGTTTTAGAATGTACAGATTAACACAGAATTATGGGAATTACATTAAAGTACAAAAATTTAATGTTTGAAGCATGCAGATCTCACTCTTCAAGCTTAGGTGCCTGCAAAATGCATATAGCTTTCAAAATTCTGAGAAAATGTATCAATTAGTTTGTGCATGTTGGCTCTTCTGTTTTGTCAGTACTAAAACCAACCCCAAGTTGATATACAACTTAGTGATGGTTATAACTACAGCTGTGCTGGTCACAGTGTTTTGAGGACGATTTTCAATACTCTGGTGCTAGTGCCAGTCTAAAATGTCTTAATAATATCCCGAGAGTGAGTAAAATGATGAGTTACCTTGGCATTTCATTCTCTATTTACTTTAATAGAATACCTTAGTGCCTTATTGCTTTGTGTAGTTTACAGTCTTGAAGCATTAGGTGTGCTAGTTCAATGAAAAACAATATTCCCAAATAATTGTTAGTGACAAATTGTTCAAAAGTACAAAAACTCTGGTTGTGCCAACTTTTGAACACTTGACCTTTCCAATAATGTAAAAATAAAGTGCATTTCTGCCATCATTTGTATGAGTATCTGGCTACATAATCTTGAATCAGCATTAATGACTGAGCAGATGTGAGCGATGATTACTACAGTGTGGTAGTCATGGGAAAGAGAATGCCTCTGTTCTGCTAAAGTTTATATCAATGCGTGGTAATTTCCTTCATAACAGAAATACATGAATAATAGGCTATCTTAGCCTCTGAGTCAGTGGGTCCTGAGTTCAAAACCTCACTCCAGAGACGAGCACATAATCTCGGTTGACACTCCAGTGCAGTACAGAGGGAGTGCTGGACTGTCGCAGGTCATGTCTTTTGGATGAGACGTTAAACTGAGGTCCTGTCTTCCCTCTCAGGTGGGCACAAATGATCCCAAGGCACTTTTCGAAGAGCAGGGGAGTTTTCCAGGTATCCAGGTCAACATTTACCACTCAACCAACACCATTAAAATAGTTTAATTGGTCATTTATCTCAATGCTGTTTGTAGGACCTTGCTGTGTGCAAAGTGCCTGCAGTGTATCCTTACATTACAACAGAGACCACACTTCAAAAGTAATTTGTTAACTACGAAGTGCTTTGGGACATCCTCAGCTGTGAAAGGTGCTTTATAAATACAAGTTCTTTCTTACCAGCTGTGCCTGAGTAAGGTATTTCTTCCACCAAAGATAAGGTTGCATGGATGGAATAGTGGATAGGCCATAATATGAGTACATTAATACATGGATAAAACTGTTCAATGTTGGACCGAAGAAACCTGCAATGAAACAAAGTGAGAGGTAAAACAACTATCTCCAAATACACTTACGCTATTTCAACAGCTTAAGCACAATGTCAACTTTATGGGCCCAAGTTTCCACACGATAAAAAACGGACGCCCCTCTGAGCTGGGCACCCGTTTTTCGCGCCTAAAACGGTGCCTAAAAAAAACCTCGCGATTCTGGAGCCCTGCAGCTCCTTGTCTACCTGGCGCGGCGCCCAGGGGGGCGGAGCCTACACTCGCGCCGATTTTGTAAGTGGGAGGGGACGGGTACTATTTAAATTAGTTTTTTTTCCTGCCGGCAACGCTGCGCGTGCGCGTTGGAGCGTTCGCGCATGCTCAGTGTGAAAAAAACATTGGCATTCGGCCATTTTTGTAGTTCTTTGTAGCTGTTTAATTTTTGAACATTTTTTTAATAAAAGCACATTGCCATCAGCACGTCAGCACTTGCAGCCTTCTCACTGTCTCCTCCCCCCCCCCAGCGGGAAGAACGGGCGCCTCCTCCTCTCCCCCCCGCGGGAAAGAACGGGCGCCTCCTCCCCCCTCCCCCCCCGTGGGAAAGAACGGGCGCCTCCTCCTCTCCCCCCCGCGGGAAAGAACGGGCGCCTCCTCCTCTCCCCCCCGCGGGAAAGAACGGGCGCCTCCCCCCCCCCCCAGCGGGAAAGAACGGGCGCCTCCCCCCCGTGGGAAAGAACGGGCACCTCCTCTCTCCCCCCCGTGGGAAAGAACGGGCACCTCCCCCCCGTGGGAAAGAACGGGCACCTCCCCCCCGTGGGAAAGAACGGGCACCTCCTCTCTCCCCCCCGTGGGAAAGAACGGGCACCTCCTCTCTCCCCCCCGTGGGAAAGAACGGGCACCTCCCCCCCGTGGGAAAGAACGGGCACCTCCCCCCCGTGGGAAAGAACGGGCACCTCCCCCCCGTGGGAAAGAACGGGCACCTCCCCCCCGTGGGAAAGAACGGGCACCTCCTCTCTCCCCCCCCAGCGGGAAAGAACGGGCACCTCCCCCCCGTGGGAAAGAACGGGCACCTCCCCCCCGTGGGAAAGAACGGGCACCTCCTCTCCCCCCCCCGTGGGAAAGAACGGGCACCTCCCCCCCGTGGGAAAGAACGGGCACCTCCTCTCTCCCCCCCCAGCGGGAAACAACGGGCACCTCCCCCCCGTGGGAAAGAACGGGCACCTCCCCCCCCGTGGGAAAGAACGGGCACCTCCCCCCCCGTGGGAAAGAACGGGCGCCTCCTCTCCCCCCCCCGTGGGAAAGAACGGGCACCTCCCCCCCGTGGGAAAGAACGGGCACCTCCCCCCCCGTGGGAAAGAACGGGCACCTCCTCCCCCCCCCGTGGGAAAGAACGGGCGCCTCCCCCCCCCGCGGGAAGAACGGGCGCCTCCCCCCCCCCCGCGGGAAGAACGGGCGCCTCCCCCCCCCCCGCGGGAAGAACGGGCACCTCCTCTCTCCCCCCCGCGGGAAGAACGGGCGCCTCCCCCCCCGTGGGAAAGAACGGGCGCCTCCCCCCCCGTGGGAAAGAACGGGCACCTCCCCCCCCGTGGGAAAGAACGGGCACCTCCTCTCTCCCCCCCGCGGGAAGAACGGGCGCCTCCCCCCCCGTGGGAAAGAACGGGCGCCTCCCCCCCCGTGGGAAAGAACGGGCACCTCCCCCCCCGTGGGAAAGAACGGGCACCTCCCCCCCGTGGGAAAGAACGGGCACCTCCTCTCTCCCCCCCGCGGGAAGAACGGGCGCCTCCCCCCCCCCGTGGGAAAGAACGGGCACCTCCTCTCCCCCCCCCGTGGGAAAGAACGGGCACCTCCTCTCCCCCCCCCGTGGAAAGAACGGGCACCTCCTCTCCCCCCCCCGTGGGAAAGAACGGGCACCTCCTCTCCCCCCCCCGTGGGAAAGAACGGGCACCTCCTCTCCCCCCCCCGTGGGAAAGAACGGGCGCATCCTCCCCCCCCCGTGGGAAAGAACGGGCACCTCCTCTCCCCCCCCCGTGGGAAAGAACGGGCACCTCCTCTCCCCCCCCCGTGGGAAGAACGGGCGCATCCTCCCCCCCGCGGGAAGAACGGGCGCCTCAGGCTGACTGCAGCATTCTCCGTGCCTTCACACAGGTAGGAAGATGGTTTATTTAATCTTTTCTTTGCTTATAAATGTTTATTCAGGTTGGATTTATTTGTATAATATTTGTAGAAGTATAAATAAGGATTTATTGTAGAATTTAATGACTTCCCTTCCCCCCCCCTCCCCCCCCACCACGTTCTGGACGCCTAATTTGTAACCTGCGCCTGATTTTTTAATGTGTAGAACAGGTTTTTTCAGTTCTACAAAAATCTTCACTTGCTCCATTTTAACTTAGTTTGGAGTACGTTTTCACTGTGGAAACTTTCAAATCAGGCGTCAGTGGCCGGACACGTCCCCTTTTGAAGAAAAAATTCTGTTCCAAAGTAGAACTGTTCTACCTGACGAGAACTGCAGAAAAAAAAATGTGGAGAATTGCGATTTCTAAGATAGTCCGTTCTCCACCAGTTGCTCCTAAAAATCAGGCGCAAATCATGTGGAAACTTGGGCCCTATAACTTAACAACTTGCGTTACATAGTGCTGTTCACAAAAAAAATGACCCAAGTGCTTCACAGGAAAAACTGGATATCAAGCCAAAGGATGAGCTATTAGGAGAGTAACCAAAAGATCGTTCAAAGAGATGGGTTTTAAGGAGGTCCTTAAAGCAGAAAGACTTGCATTTATATAGCGCCTTTCACAACCACGGAACGTCTCAAAGTCCTTTATAGCCAATGAAGTACTTTTTGAAATACAGTCACTGTTGTAATGTGGGAAATGTGGCAGACAATTTGCACACAGCAAGCTCCCACAAACAGCAATGTGATAATGACCAGATAATCTGTTTTTGTTATGCTGATTGTGGGATAAATATTGGCCAGGGCACTGTGGAGAACTTCCCTGCTCTTCTTCGAAATAATGCCATGGGATCTTTTACATCCACCTGAGAGAGCAGACATCTCTCAGTTTAACATCTCATCCAAAAGTCAGCACCTCCAACAGTGCAGCATTCCTTCAGCACTGCACTGGAGTTTCAGCCTATGTGCTCAACTACCTGCAACTTCTGACTCAGAGGCGAGTGTGCTACCAACTGAGCCACAGCTGACACAGTGGAGGGAGATGGAGAGACAGGGGTATTTATGGAGAGAACTCGAGTGTAGAGGCTTCTCAGTTGAAGGCACAACCGCTGATGGTGGGATAGAATCATACAGCACAAAGAGCCCATTCAGCCTGTGCCAGCTTTTTGCAAAAGCTATACAATTAGTCGCACTCCTCTGCTATTTCACCATAGCCCTGCAAATGCTTCCTTTTAAGTATATATCCAAGTGCCTTCTGAAATTGCTACTAAATTTGCCTCCACCACCCTTTCAGGCAGTGCATTCCACATTACAACAACAACAAAAATTCTCATCTCCATTCTGGTTCTTTTACCAATCTGTATCCTCTGGTTAGTGGAAACAATTTGTCCTTATTTCATCATCATAGGCAGTCTCTCAAAATCGAGGAAGACTTGCTTCCACTCTAAAAGTGAGTTCTCAGGTGACTGAACAGTCCAATACAGGGACTACAGCCTCTGTCACTGGTGGGACAGACAGTCGTTGGAGGAAAGGGTGGGTGGGGAGTCTGGTTTGCCGCAAGCTCCTTCCGCTGCCTGCGCTTGATTTCTGCATCCTCTTGGCGACGAGACTCGAGGTGCACAGCACCCTCCCGGATGCTCTTCCTCCACTTCGGGTGGTCTTTGGCCAGGAACTCCCAGGTGTCGGTGGGGATGCTGCACTTAATCAAGGAGGCTTTGAGGGTGTCCTTGAAACATTTCCTCTGCCTACCTGGGTCTCACCTGCCGTGTAGGAGTTCCGAGTAGAGCGCTTGCTTTGGGAGTCTTGTGTCGGGCAAGTGAACAATATGGCCCGCCCAATGGAGCTGGTTGAGTGTGGTCAGTGCTTCGATGCTGGGGATGTTGGCCTGATCGAGAACACTGACGTTGGTGTGTCTATGTTCTCAGGGGATTTGCAGGATCTTGCGGAGACATCGTTGGTGGTATTACTCCAGCGATTTGAGATGTCTACTCTATATGGTCCACGTCTCTGAGCCATACAGGAGGGTAAGTCCTTATTTACTCATCAAAACCCCTCATAATTTTGAACACTGCTAGTATATCTCTCCTTAACCTTCTTTGCTTTAAGGAGAACAACACCAACTACTTAATCTCTCCACATAACTGAAGTCTTTGATCCCTGGTATCTTTCTGATAAATCTCCTCTGCATCCTCTCCTTTCCTAAAGTGTGGTTCCCAGAACTGGACACAATAACCAGTGAGTTATAAAGGCCAAGAATAACTTCCATGATTTTGTACTCTATGGGGCCGAAGTTCCCCCTTTTTATAGCCCTGTTTTGTGGCCCGGCCGAAACCCTCCCTGGTGGCCCAGTGGGCACCAGGAAAGCGGCTGCAGAGTTTGCAATGGCCCTTCATCTCCGTGGAGGCGGATCATGCCTCCAATACCACCCCGCGCATTTTTTTCAGACAAAGACCCCAATTAGCGACATTTAACGGCCCATCTCATCGGGTGCTAAATATTCATTTAATTCAAATTGTGTGCCCCAAACAGAGTGCGGGGCAATTTCGTCCCTTATGTCTCTATTTATAAAATCAAGGATCCCGTATGTTTTACAACAGTCTTTCAAACTTATCCTGCTATCTTCAAAAATTGATGTATGTGAATCTCTATGGCTTCAATTTTGCAAACAAGTCTATTATGTGGCACTTTATCAAATGCCTTTTGAAAATCTATAAACACATCAATTGCACTACCTTCATTAACCCTCTCTGTTATTTCGTCGAACAACTCAATCAAGTTTGTCAGACACAATTTGCCTTTAATAAATCCATGTTGGCTGTCATTTATTAACCCATGGTTTTTCTATTAATGTTGTCCCGGATTATGGTCTCTAGAAGTTTCCCCACAACCGACATTAGGTTGACTGACCTGTAGTTTATCACTCTCCCCTTTTGTTGAACATTGATGTAACATTTGTAACCTTCCATTCCTCGTACCACTCCCATATCCAAGGAGGATTGAAAGATTGTGGCCAGAGCCTCCATTATTTTCACCCTTACTTCCCTCAGCAACCCAGAGATACGGTGCTTTTGAAAGAAGGTGGCAGTACCTGAAGTGAGAAAACCTTCTGGACTACGATAGGGAGAAAACTGGTAGAATGTTTGTCTTGGTCGGAAAGAGGAAGGGAGAAGCAGCAGAGGCAGCAGAATACATAAGAACATAAGAAATAGGAGCTGGAGTAGGCCGTTTAGCCACTCGAGCCTGTTCAGTCATTCAACAAGATCATATCTCAACTCCACCTTCTCACACTATCCTCATATTCCTTATGTCCTTTAGTTCCCAAAAATTTACTGACCTCTGTCTTGAATATACTCAATGACTGAGCATCCACAGCTCTCTGGGGTAGAGAATTCCAAAGATTCACAACCCTTTGAGTGAAGAAATTTCTCCTCATCTCAATCCTAAATGCCACCGCCAGCAAAGTACAGAGAACAGGGGCCATTAGAGGGAGCAGCATGCGGCAGCATACCACTGCAGGGAGCTGCGCGTGCTGTTGCAGGAGGGCAACGGCTGACTGCAGTGCGGGTAGGTACAGCAGGAGCGGCGAGGTTGGGACGAAGGAGCGGCAAGATTTTGTAGAGGGTTGTAATCGGGGCCCAGGAGAGGCAAGAGTTTGAGGACCAGAAGAGGCAAGGGCACAGGGGCAGCACGGGCCAGCCCACACTGCGATATGTGTGTGCACTAGGTCCGTGCAGCAGAGCTGGTCTCCAGTCATCTTGGTTAATCCTTGCCACTGGACTAAGACCTAGCTCTGTCAAGCCCGTGTGGTGGCTGGGGTGCAACGGCCACCACACGTTAAAAAAATCCATGCACAGACATCTTCCACCCTTCAGGATGTAGTTCGGGATGCAGAATATCACTGAAACACCTGTGAACTCATCCACTTTCGGTGTGGAAGCAAGTCATCCTTGTTTCCAGGGACTGCCTACGATGATGAAATGGCCGACCCCTTATTCTGAGACTATGGGCCCAAATTTGGCCAGTACAGATTTCTGGCGCACTCACCAGAGATGTGCTGCTTTTCTGGAACAAAAAGGGCGTCAAAAATCTTCAGGCCGAGTTTGGCCACTCCCCAACCTCTCCGCGATGGTGGCACAGCGTGGCAACTGGATTTGGGGGCGGAGCCAGGTCCCAGCGCTGAAAACAGTGCTGGGAACTCTGCACATGTGCGCTAGAGTGTGTGCGCATGTGCAGGAGCTCCTCGCAGCCCGAATCTCTGCGACGCTCTGCAGGCTGTGTGGGAGGGGCCTGACGCACACCACCCCTATCCCAGGCTGAGTGGTCTGCAACACAGGTCGGCCGCTGCCTTCCCGCGCTCACTTAGACCTGCCCGGGGGAACAGGAGCAGGAGTTGGAGGAGCCCCACGGAGCAGGAGCTGGAGCTGGAGGAGCCCGGGGGAGCACGAGCAGGAGCTGGAGGAGCCTGGGGGAGCAGGAGCAGGAGCTGCAGGAGCCCAGGGGAGCAGGAGCAAACCTCTCGTCCCTAGCCCTGGCAGAAGGGCTTGCCAGTGCGCTGCAGTCGGCGAGGTAGAACTTTTTATTTTTTAGTAATTGATATATTCTTCATTTATTATTGATGATGTTGTGAAGATGTTGTGATGAAGATGTGATGTTGTGATGATGTTGTGAAGGTGATTCGTGCATTTCAGAATCCTCTCACTTCCCTCCCCGCCCTATCTCTGGCTACCTACGCTGATTTCTTATTTCACCGCAAGGTTTTTCAGAACGGACACAAGTAGCCTCATACGTGGCCTTAGCTAGTTTGGAGTAACTTTTAGCTGGCTAAACTTGCTTAAATGGCCAAAACAAGCTCCCTTTTGGAAAAAAAAATGAAACTAAAAAAAAAACCTAACTAACTAACTTACACTGGATCAGATTAAATGGGGAGAATTTTTAAGTTACTCCAAAAAAATCTAGTTGCTCCAAAAAAAACCGGGGCAACTCCTGGGGAAATTTGTCCCATAGACTCTCGTTCTAGATTTCCCAGCCAGGGGGAAAATGTTCTCAGCATTAACCCTGTTAAGCCCCTTAAGAATTTTACATGTTTCAATTAGATCATCTCTCATTCTTCTATTGAGTCTACTCAATCTCTCTAAGGCAAGTATGTATTTCCTTCGGTAAGGAAACCAGAACTGTACACAGTACTCCAGGTGTGGCCTCACCAATGCCCTGTATAATTGTAGTAAGACTTCTTTACTCTTATACTTTAATCCCTTTGTAACAAAAGCTAACATACCATTTGCTTTCTTAATTGCTTGTTGTACCTGCACGATAATGTTCTGTGGTTCATGACACCCAGGTCCCACTGAATGCAAACATTTCCTAGTCTCTCACCCATTCAAAAAATATTCTCCTTTTTTGTTTTTCCTACCAAAGTGGATAATTTCACACTTCCCCACTTTGTATTCCGTTTGCCATGTTCTTGCCCACTCAGTCAACCTGTCTATATCTCTCTGCAGCCTCTTTGCATCCTCCTCATAGCTTACTTCCCCACTTAACTTTGTATCATCAGCAAACCTGGATACGTTACACTCAGTCCCTTTATCTAAGTCATTAATATAGATTGTAAATAGCTGAGGCCCAAGCACTGAACCTTGCAGTACCTCTCTAGTTTATTCCTGCTCTATTTCCTGTCCGTTAACCAATCCCATGAGTCCTAATTTTGTGTAATAACCTCTTGTATGGCACCTTATCAAATGCTTTTTGAAAATCCAAATACACTACATCCAATGGTTCCCCCTTATCTATCCTACTAGTTACATATTCAAAAAACTCTAACAGATTTGGTAAATACAATTTCCCTTTCATAAAACTATGCTGACTCTGCCTCATCATATTACGATTTTTTAATGCCCTATTACCACATCCCTAATTGAAGCAGGAATTAAAGAGTTAAACACGTTTTAGATTAGGAAGGCAAAAACACAATTTGCTGATGTGGTGAAATTAGCAGGTGCAACTGTAGGACAATGGTGCAATTCCTGTTGTTATTCAGAACTAAGAAATATATTCCTGTTAGTGGCAGGAGGCAGGATACAGGATACATATGTTCCTACCCAAGGAGGATGTGAAACATGAAGAAAAGGTGAAATTGAACAATCTGTAACAAAGCAAAAAAAATTGTCAAGTGGTAGAAAGACTGACCAATGATAATGTAAATGATGACTTTTCAAAGAATTCTGTATAAAAGAAGCAGCTCCTGAAGTGTTAGATGAGAATGGTTGGGAAGGCATCCAGTTAAGGAACTGGTGTAGACCGTGATTCCCTTGATCAAGAAATTAAACAATTCTTTTCTCCACAACAGGCCTGTGTTGAGTAGCTTTGTCATACTCCACATCAAATGGCATAGTCTGGCAGGACACACCCGGGCAAAAGACAGACGGACATTTGCAGATCATCACGAGTGAGTATATATTTTAAATACCACTCATAAATCCGATGTAATCTGCCACAAAACGTGTCGGTCGCATGGGGTGTCCGAACTTGTGAGAAAGGTCTGTAATGGTGTAAAAGACTTGAGGGTAATTAAGAGGTCACAATAGTAATTATCAAAGTAGGATCGGCTTCATAGCTTTGTAATTGCAGACCCTAGGTTCGAGGAAACCAGGTTAAAGGGGACAACGAACCGATAGAGGGGTAGACGTACCAAAAATACATGGCGTGAAAAGATATGCTAGATTAGGGGCTGAGAGGTTCGCTGAGTAGTATTTTGCTGATGACCATAGAAAATTGATAGTTACTATGTTAAGTGACGGATGGGGTCCCAAAGAAGACCCCGCAAAACATAAATTATGGTGGAAGAAAGGCAAATAAACAGACGGCTAAAACAGGTTTGATGGTGGTCAGTCAATGTTTGCAATATAAGGCCATGGCCAGGTCTCAATTAGAGGAATTACACAAATTAAGAATAGGAGATAGAGTGGGTAGATCTAAGAAGAATATAACACCAACACAGAAGCTTCAGCTTTTGTGCCGAGGAAGAGAAAGATAAGCTGTGTTGAATGAAAGTGGTTGTGTGGAAGTCTTCTTGACTGTAGAATATTTGAGGTGGGAGTTAATGAATTTTTCAATTGTCTGATAGCCGGTCTTTTAAAAGAGAAATGGTGTATTTGTATGTTTGTTTTAGCTCCACCCACATTTTTCAGCCAGAGAGCTGAAAGTTTTTAACCTTTGTAGTGTTGTCCTAGATGTGGGAAGTTTAAGAAAATGTGAAGAAGTTGAATTGTGTACCTAGAACTGAATGACACTTTAAGTTAGAAACACAGATGTGGATTTATTTTGATGATAAGTTATGGAGCTAGGAAATGCACAAAGGATGGGTTTGTTTAACAAAAGATAAAACTTCAATTAAAAATGTCGGCTCATTTAAAATTAATTAGAGTCGTAAACAAAGTGTTGTCTTTTCAATTTGGCTATTGCAGGCCAAGATACCCAATTACTTGTGTAAAAAAAAACATGTAATCATTGATTACATTGGGTTGAAAGATAATAAATTTAGTCTATGAGTGAGATAAAGAAAGGAGAAGGGAAGAGTGTAAAGTCTTTTTTTAAAAAGCCTGCGTGGGTTTTTTGAGGCTACAGGTTGGGGAAGCTCCATCCTCGTTTCCTTTGTGTAGAAAGCTTCAATTTAGTAAAAGAAATTTAAATAAAAAGATTTGCAGTACAGTATTTGAATTGGGATTTTGAGATATTCTTCTTGATAAACATTTTGGTTGTATTGGAAAATATTGGGTTTGGAAACCTTTGTAAAATAAATAATACTAAACAGTTTAAAAAAAAATACTAAAAGTTTGGAAACAATCTAAAAATGATGAGAGACAGAAATGCACGGGGACAGAATGAGACCCATAGCTTACTATTCAACCCAACAATCACCAGTAACCGCGGGTTTGTCCAGATGCGAGGCTGCACTAGACTGTGCCACATGGGCAGTCAAGGTCAGCGAACCTGTCGTGATGACAGGCGAAATTGTCCTACACACCAAACACACTCTGGTAAAAATGGTAAATACTGGAAAGCTCCAGGCCATCTCCAATGTCCGCCGAGCAAAGTGGGAAGCCGTTTTACTGCCCCATGATGAATCAGTAAAGATAGTCAGCAACACCAGGGAAAACCCGGCAGAAGGAATCTTCACTAGGGAGGAGCCTCACGAGTGTAACGCATTAGAATGGGACGATTCCCCAGGGAATGTAAGTGAGGGAGCTCTCGAAAACCCAGACCCCACATTGTATGTGGACAGATCCCGACGGTACGTCGACGGCCACCCACGTACGCGGGCGGTATTAAACCAGCACCTTGAGGTAGTGATGCAGGGAGCACTGGACGGAGGCCTTTCGGCCCAAGTAGCAGAATTAACCGCACTGACGGAAGTCTTATTACTGGCAGAGGGAAAGACAGTGAATATATATACAGATAGCAGGTATGCCTTTGGGGTTGTACATGACTACATGGTAGCATGGGGAAGGAGAGGGTTTGTTACCTCTGGCAGCGAGGCCATCAAACAGGATGAAAGTATAGAATTACTATTAGAAGCAGCCAGCAAACCAGCTAAAGCAGCAGTGATAAAGGTAAAGGCCCATCAACGAGTAGTGGATGAAATACAGCGTGGAACTGAGGCTGCGAACAATGCTGTCCGAGAAGCGGCCACATCCACACACATAAAGATGGAGTCAGCCTATAGCATTACCACAGAGGAGGACATAAACATAGTTAAATTGCACGCAGATACAAACAAAGAAGAAAGAGCAGAATGGGAGAGGAGGGGAGGATCACCTGGTATAGACTCCGTGTGGAGAAAGGACGGAAAGATGTTGGTCCCTCCTGCATTCGGCAAATGATCATGGAGTTACACCACGGCATTAACCATGCCGGCCATAACGCCATGGTATCCAATATCTCATGGGATCGGTGGTGGCCGGGAATTAGCCACAACGTTGCTAAATATTGTCAGCACTGTGTTACGTGCGCCCAACATAATCCGGGAAAAACGATAAAAATAAGGATGGCACAACAACCCCGCCCATGGGGACCATGAGAAAACATACAGATTGATTTTACTGGGCCCCTAATAAAGTCCAGGGGAAGGAAGTACTGCTTGGTGATTATTGACCAGTTTACAAGGTGGGTGGAAGCATTCGCCACCCGCAATTGCACCGCAACCACGGTAGCCCGTATACTAGCGGAACAGGTAATTCCTAGATGGGGGATTCCCATTCAGATAGATTCGGACCAAGGGACTCATTTCACAGGAAAGGTAATGAAGGAAACATGTAAAATACTGAACATTAAGCCGAAATTCCACATCCCCTCCCATCCCCAGAATTCGGGAATGGTAGAAAGAATGAATAGAACCCTTAAAACCTCCCTGAGTAAAGCAATCCAGGGAACCGGACAGGCATGGCCGGAACTCCTGCCCACCATATTGATGAGACTGCTTGCTACACCCCTTACAAACTAATGACTGGACGAGCAATGAAACTCCCTGAGGGAATAGTTACAGGACGAGTAAAGTTAGGACCTTAACGCGATAGAATTAGGAACTATGTGATGGAACTGAGTAGGCAGTTGAAAGGTATGCGACAGGAAGTGCGAGATAAGCAGGAAGAGGAAGACAAGGATAAAGGAACAAAACCCCCGGCAGTAGTACCCCAGGTGGGGGCAAGGGTAATGGTTAGGGTATTACCAGAAAAATCTGGATTCACCCCTCGACACAATGGACCCTATGAGGTACGGATTATCAGAGACACGTGTGCATTCATAAATATGAAAGGTGGGGCTGATGGAAACATTGGTTCCAGCTGAAAGAATAAGGAGTGGAGGGATGCGTTGATAGATGGACTTTGCGGGGGACTAGGATTAATATTTGCAATACTAGGGATACTTGCCATAATAAAATGGACCTGGGAAAGGTCACATGCCCAGAGAAACGGTGCAAACAATCCAGTGGAAGTAGAAATGGTAAGAATCTAACTAAAAGCCTGGAATATCCAGGATGTGTTTTATGAACAGAATGCATATAAACGAGATCTCCATCGCCCTTACAATTCTACAAGGACAAGGAAGAAACTATTAGCCCATCATCTGCCCCAGAGGGAAGTACAAGTTGTGACAATCAGACAGGAGGGGGAATGATGTTCCTGTGTAAGAGGAGACCTCCAAGGTGCCCTCACATAACAAAGGGGGCCAAAGGGGGGTTAGTAATGAAATACACGAAGGAAAAAATACACTTTGGAATACGCCAGAAGATAATCACGATATTTCTAAATCTGATACTGTGGGCCTTAGATGGGCCCGAGTCTAAGACCCTGAGGTTTATCACATTAAAAGGGAAGGTTAGACGAAAAAGGGGGATATTACTAACGATGGGTGCAGGATATGCGGCGGGTGTAGCCACAGTATAAATCTCCTGATGGTAGAAGAGGTTGACACACTCACCCACCCTAAGAGGGTTGCTGGAAAGATGAAATGATAATGAGAAAATGCAGGCCCAACTGGAGATGGGGCCGAACGAGAATTGTTACATGGCCCACACACTAAGGGATGATGCCAAGACAATTAACTTAATAAATGCGAACCAAAAATACAATAGCGAAAGCGGACGAAACGCCACGGTATGTGCCGGGTATGGAGCATGGGTGATAAGTGCAGTAGAACATAACTTAGAACAGCTACAAAATGGGGAGGTCCCAGATTGGATAACCAATGATGTATTCAGGGAATGGACCTTGAGAAAAAGGGAAAGAGACGCCTGTGAAATCAGGCAAAACAGCCATGCATGGGTTCCTAAAACTAAATGTGTAACTGGTCATCAGAATATAATTGGATTTGTACTGTCAATACCACAATATGATGTGACCACGGGAAACCTCCTGTATAAAGTTGACAATATAGGAGAAATAAGAAACCAAACACGGGTCAGATAACACAAACTGCACAAATACGTTATCAAGAAGGGAGATAATACCAAGGGTGTGTGCATTAAAGATTGTTATAAGAATAACCAGGTTGTTTTGTGCCAAGAACATCCCAAATTTTATCAAGATGACTGTGGATACAGCCACAAAGAAGGATGTATCCTGAGCATAACCTCGCTGATGCTGGATTTCGAGACAACAGCAGCACCACAAAGTAACGGGAAATGGTGTGTCAGCATTATTGCGTTCCTAACACAGATGAGGCTGCACACAGGGAGGTTAAAGTAACAGTGACCTCAGTCTTTATTAAGACACTCCAGAGGAACAGGCCTTAGGGGCTGGCTTATACACAGTGCTCCCAAGGGATGCTGGGATCCCTTGGAACTTCAGGGGATGCGCTCACTGGTGGCGGAGCATGGGAGTGTATGCTTTACAGATACACACCATCACTTCCCCCCCAAAGTCAAAGTGAAAACTATTTACAAGGTGAGGCGGTCGGAAGCCTTTCTTTCCCTGGTGGACCGCCTCGGTACAAATATCTGTTCTGGTGTGTTGGCTGTGCTCTCGCTGGGCTGGCATGTTGTTGGCCCTGCAGGGCTGCTGGGTGGGCCTGGTCTTGCTGGGCTGTTGTGCGTGATGGGTTCGATTTCCTGGTCCAGTGTGGTGTCTTTGATCCTTTGGGTGTGTGTTGTGGGCTCGAAAAAGGTGGTGTCTGCTGTGGGTGGTTCAGGGCAGTCTGTGAACCGCAGCCTCGTTTGGTCCAGGTGTTTTCTGCAAATTTGTTCATTGTCTAATTTGACTCCAAACACCCTACTCCCTTCTTTAGCTATCACCGTGCCCGCGATCCACTTGTGACCATGTCCATAGTTTAGCACATACACAGGGTCATTCAGATCAATTTCCCATGACACATGGCGTGACCATCGTTTACAATTTGTTGCTGCCGCCTGCTCTCTACCTGATCATGCAGGTTGGGGTGAACCAGCGAAAGTCTGGTTTTAAGTGTCCTTTTCATGAGTAGCTCAGCTGGGGGCACCTCTGTGAGTGAGTGGGGTCTCGTGCGGTAGCTGAGCAGTTCTCGGGACAGGCGGGTTTGGAGTGAGCCTTCTGTGACTCGTTTAAGGCTCTGTTTGATTGTTTGTACTGCCCGCTCTGCCTGCCTATTGGAGGCTGGTTTAAACGGGGCCGAGGTGACATGTTTGATCTCATTGCGTCATGAATTCTTTAAATTCGGCACTGGTGAAACATGGCCCGTTGTCACTGACCAGTATGTCAGGCAGGCCGTGGGTGGCAAACATGGCCCTCAGGCTTTCAATGGTGGTGGTGGCGGTGCTTCCCGACATTATTTCACATTCAATCCATTTTGAAAAAGCATCCACTGCCACCAGGAACATTTTACCGAGAAACGGGCCTGCATAGTCGACATGGATCTCGACCATGGTCTGGGGAGCCAGGACCACAAACTTAGTGGTGCCTCTCTGGGTGCGTTGCTCAACTGAGCACACGCTGCATTGCCGTACACAGGACTCTAAGTCAGAGTCGATACCGGGCCACCACACGTGGAATCTGGCTATCGCTTTCATCATTACTATACCCAGGTGTGTGCTGTGGAGATCTGAGATGAATGTCTCCCTGCCCTTTTTGGGTAGCACTACGCAGTTACCCCAGTTGCCTGAATGGACAGCTCATCCTTTTGCCGCTGGACTGGCTTGATTAGCTTTTGCATTTCAATGGGGATGCTGGCCCAGCTCCCATGTAGTACACATTTTTTACTAGGGACAGCAGAGGATCTTGGCTGGTCCAAGTTCTAATCTGGCGGGCGGTGACAGGTGATTTATCATTTTCAAACGATTCCGTGACTATCAACAAGTCTGCGGGCTGCACCACCATCAACAAGTTTGCAGGCTGAGCCATTTCCACCCCCGTGGTGGGCAAGAGCATCCGCACAGTTCTCAGTGCCTGGCCTGTGGCGGATGGTATAGTTATATGCTGATAGCGCGAGTGCCCACCTTTGTATGCGGGCTGAGGCATTAGTATTTACCCCCTTGTTTTCAGCGAACAGGGATATAAGGGGCTTGTGATCGGTTTCCAGCTCAAATTTGAGGCCAAACAGGTACTGATGCATTTTCTTTACCCCGAATACATACGCTAATGCCTCTTTCTCAATCATGCTGTAGGCCCTCTTGGCCTTAGACAAGTTCCTGGAGGCATATGCGACAACTTGCAACTTCCCCGCAGCGCTAGCTTGTTGTAATACACACCCGACTCCATACGACGACGCATCACATGCTAACACAAGTCTTTTACACGGGTTATACAATACAAGCAGCTTGTTGGAGCATTAAATGTTTCTGGCTTTCTCAAAAGCAATTACTTGTTTTTTTTCCTCATACCCAGTTCTCACCTTTACGCAATAACACATGTTGGGGCTCTAAAAGGGTGCTTAACCCCGGTAGGAAGTTAGCAAAATAGTTGAGGAGTCCCGGGAACGACCGCAGCTCCGTGACGTTCTGTGGCCTGGACACGTTCCTGATAGCCTCTGTCTTGGCGTCTGTGGGCTGAATGCCGTCCGCCGCAATCTTTATCCCCAAAAACTCCACTTCTTTTGCCATGAAGAAGCATTTCGACCTCTTCAGCCGCAGCCCTATGCGATCCAGTCACTGGAGGACCTCCTCCAGGTTTTGTAGGTGCTCGACGGTGTCCCGATCCATGACTAATATGTCGCCCTGAAAAACCATCATGCGTGGTACCTACTTGAGTAGGCTCTCCATGTTTTTCTGGAAGATCGCTGCAGCCGACCGAATTCCAAACAGGCATCTGTTGTAGATGAACAGTCCCTTGTGCGTGTTGATGCAGGTGAGGCCCTTCGAAGACTCCTCCAGCTCCTGCGTCATGTAGGCTGAAGTCAGTTCGAGCTTGGTGAACGTCTTGCCTCCTGCCAGTGTCGCAGATAGGTTCGTCTGCCTTAGGTAGCGGGTATTGGTCCTGTAGCGAGAAATGATTAATAGTTACTTTATAATCACTGCATATCCTGACCGTGCCATCGCTTTTGAGCACTGGAACAATCGGGCTGGCCCACTTGCTGAATTCCACTGGGGAGATGATGCCCTCGCGTTGCAGCCTGTCCAGCTCGATTTCCACTCTCTCCCTCATCATGTGAGGTACCGCTCGCGCCTTGTGGTGAATGGGTCGTGCCTCTGGGACCAAGTGGATCTGCACCTTCGCCCTGGAAAAGTTTCCAATGCCTGGCTCAAAAAGGGAAGGAAATTTGTTAAGAACCTGGGTACATGAGGCCTCGTCGACGCTCGGATGTCATCTCAGTTCCAGCGGATTTTTGCCCAGCCAGCTCCTTCCAAGCAGTGTGGGGCCATCGCCCGGGACAATCCAAGTGGCAGTTCGTGCACCGTGCCCTCGTAGGTGACCTTGACCATGGCGCTGCCTAGGACAGTGATGAGCTCTTTGATGTACGTTCTCAGTTTCATGTGGATGGGGCTCAGGGCTGGTCTAAGTGCCTTGTTGCACCACAGTCTCTCAAACATCTAGCGCCAGTGTCCAGTTCCATGGCTACGGGTAAGCCATTCAATTTTACATTTAGCATTATAGGCGGACATTTCGTCAAAATGTGTGCACCCCGTGTACTTCAGCATCTGTCTCATCTCTCTGAGGCTCGAATTTGCTTTGATCCACCATGGACCGATCTTCCTCTGCCACGTGCTGATTAGCAGGTTTTGCAGAGCTTGCAGCTCGTCTGGAGGTGCCCCATTGTTCGACAGCTCTTGCAAACATACCCTTTGAAGCAGCATGAATAGGCTGAATGGAAGCCTCCACAATGCCAACAAGGTGTGAATTGCTTTGCATTCATCCTTTGTTGCGGACTCAGTCATCTGGGTCACCTGAGGCTGCTGGCATTTGCAGACTTGTGGTTTCTGCCCTGCACATTTCTGCTCGCAAACACAGTTCCAGTTAATTTATGAACATTGCTAGCAATTGTGTGCTGAGAGATTTGTTTGGGGTTATCACTGGTGGACATAAACGCCTGTGCTATCGCAATGGCCTTACTGAGGGTCGGTGTCTCCACAGTCAAAAGTTTTCGTACGATGGTCTCGTGGCCAATGCCCAGTACAAAAAAGTCTCTGAGCATCTGCTCCAGGTAGCAATCAAACTCACATTGTCCTGCAAGTCGCCTTAGCTCGGCGACGTAGCTCGCCACTTCCTGACCTTCAGATCGCTGGCATGTGGCGAACCGATACCTCGCCATCAGCACGCTCTTCCTCGGGTTAAGATGCTCCAGAACCAGCTCCTCATATGACTTATCTGTGGGTTTCACCGGAGCCAGAAGATTCTTCATGAGGCTGTAGGTCGGTGCCCCGCAGACCGTGAGGAGGACCGCTCTCCTTTTCACAGCGCTTCCTTCTCCGTCCAGCTCGTTGGCTACAAAGTACTGGTCTAACCGTTCGACATAGGCTTCCCAGTCCTCACCCTCCGAGAACTTCTCCAGGATGCTCACAGTTTGCTGCATCTTTGCGTTGGACTCGTATATTCGTCGCCAGTTATTGTGTTCCTAACACAGATGAGACTGCACACAGGGAGGTTAAAGTAACAGTGACCTCAGTCTTTATTAAGACACTCCAGAGTGAGGAACAGGCCTTAGGGGCCGGCTTATATACAGTGCTCCCAAGGGATGCTGGGATCCCTTGGGACTTCAGGGGATGCGCTCCCTGGTGGTGGAACATGGGAGTGCATGCTTTACAGATACACAACAAGCACCACAGCCAATAACATGACTGTGGGAGGAGTAACGCACTGCCCCATCACTACCACCGACTTTTTCTTCACGACCCGAGAAGAGATTAATATTCAGGGACATATTACATACCCAGAATTAAAAGAAGAAACTGTCAGTGGAACGGTAGTAGACACTGTAAAGCCAGGGTACAAGGGCTTCAAAGAGTCTCAGTGAAAACCCATTCCCAAACTAAGTGAGGAACAAACAGTGTTGGAGAAGAGTGTCTGTGAGCAACGATAAAATACATCATCCTGATGAAAAAGATTGTTAAGCTGCAAAAGACACAAAGAAAGTGTTGGCCAATGGAATTTTGGACTTAATGTTCATGTACATCCTTGGATAAGAATTATGTCACATGTATTAGTGATATTGCAGATGTTGGTTATACTTATGTTACTGTTTGAATGGTGCTTTAGATGTAGGAGGAGAAGGATGAAAGAACTGGTAAAAGCCGTTCAGAAATATGAAACAAAGCCTTTGCTGAAAGTAAGTAACAGGGGAGACAAACCAAACCAACACGAATACCTGATATGAGTCGTGAGTGTCCCAATCCTATCACCTGATCAATGAAATCGGGACGGGAGACACACAAGTCGAGTAAGGTAAAAGAATTGGTCATGGTGGACTAATAGATTAATCATATGACCAAAGTAGGGATTGAAGCGGGAATTAAAGAGTTAAACACGTTTTAGATTAGGAAGGCAAAAACACAATTTGCTGATGTGGTGAAATTAGCAGGCGCAACTGTAGACAATGGTGCAATTTCGGTTGTTATTCAGAACTAAGAAATAGATTCCTGTTAGTGGCAGGAGGCAGGATACAGGATACATATGTTCATACCCAAGGAGGATGTGAAACAATTAACAAAGCTGAAATTGAACAATCTGTAACAAAGCGAAAAAAAATTGTCATGTGGAAGAAAGACTGACCAATGATGATGTAAATGATGACTTTTCAAAGAATTCTGTATAAAAGAAGCAGCTCCTGAAGTTTTAGATGAGAATGGTTGGGAAGGCATCCAGTTAAGGAACTGGTGTAGACTGTGTCTCCCTTGATCAAGCAATTAAACAATTCTTTTCTCCACAACAGCCTGTGTTGAGTGTCTTTGTCATACTCCACATCACTAATAATAGATTCTAACATTTTATGTACTACTGATGTTAGGCTAACTGGCCTATAGATCCCTATTTTTTCTCTTCCTTCTTTCTTAAATAGCAGGGTTATGTTTGCTACCTTCCAACCTTTGGGGACTGTACTAGAATCTAGGGAGTTCTGGAAGATTAATACCAAGGCAGAATGAATGGTCTCAACCTTAGTTCAACGATGTCTATGATCTGCTGCACTTGTAGTTGGAGGAGAGGATGGAAGGGGCAAGGGTGAAGGTTTTAAGCAGACAATTAGTAGTGACGCAAAGAAGACAGTGGTTTCTGGAGCATTCAGTGTTTTTGGCAGAGGAGGTTGAGGCCCGATAGTTTTGATATGGTCCAGCAAGATCTGTGTACCAGGTTTGCTCAAGTCTGCAGCTTTTGGACTTCAGGCATTCAGTCGGTGAAGATTCAGTAAGGGACAAGGTGGCTCCATCTGTCATCCAAGTATGTCAAAGCTACAATGTCAATACAGTCATCCACAATAAGGTTATGAATAGCAAGGGCATTGTTCATGAGTGAATGAACATTTTAGAGGGAAATTCAGAGAGTGACAGTGATTGATCACTGGCAGAGATGAAGGGCACAGTGGTTGGTAGAATGAGCAGAACAGGAAGGAGATTTGCTCCAGCGGGTGTGCTGGTTGGAAGGTTGGCAAGAGAGGAAGATGGGATAGTTGGGAGTGCTGGTCATAAGGAGGTTATCCCAATGGAGCCTTCAGACAATTCTAAGAGAGCCACAGAGTGTGGCTGTGGGCTTATTCAGACATTTGTGCCTGAAATGGTGGGAAAAAAATGAAAGGTGACATTCTTTTGTGACAGGAAGGATAGAAGACAGAACAGAAAGGCTTGAGAGGGGTCAAAAGAAAACAAGAAAGAAATAATAGGCTGTCAAAATGTGCATGTGAATGAACAGAGTTGACACAGAATGAACATTTTAAATATGTATGTACCAACATTCCCTCCAAGCTGTCTGTCCATGCAGTTTTTCCAATGTTAAATGTCGCGCATCCGCGAAACTGTGAATGGGTCACGCAAACCCTTAAAGGGGCCGCACACCCAAAATAAAATTAGGTGGAACATTGGTATGTACCTAATATCTGTGAATTAGCCACTCATTAAAAATACACAAATGCAATAATTTTACAGTCGTGCACTTCTTTGATTTTGATGAATTCTGATGCTGACAATCCAAGTTTCTGTGTGAACTTATGCATTTGTCCATAGATATTGATCACTAAGTTTTGCTATTGGGAAACTCAATCACCAGACCTGCAACCTCCTATTAATGGATAAACTGTACAAAAACAACTCAGCACTAATATTGATTTGCTTACTTCCTCCTTCACAATGTCTCCCTCCTCCATCCCTGCCTTACTCTTAATGTTTTCATCAGTTCCAGATTTGGGGACTGAATTTGCCCCATGCTGGGAATGTAGCACATAATTCGAATCCGCTGAAAGTTTTGTGCCGGGGCTACAACTGCATTCGCCTCTTTAAAGAAAAAAAATGTTGAGGGCAGTAACCGGGCATTCTTGTGGCGCTCGCACATTCAGCACTGCGCCGCGCGACGTTCAGTGCTGTGCTCCGTACATCAGCGCGGCGCTGATGATGTCAGCACATCGCTGATTTGTCGCATCATGCCGTCGCATCGCAACTTCCGTCCCTTTCTCTTAAAGGGGAGAGCAACTGCGATCTTAGCAGCAATTTCAGTGCTGCCCACTGGGCCATCAGGGTGGGTGTTTCCCGGGCCAGTGGCCCGGCACCCAAGAGGGGTGCTGGGTTGCATGTTGGTGACCAGGCCACATTAGCGGCCGCCATTGTCGGGCCGATTAAAAAGTCGGCTGACATAAAAAAGATGGCGACTGCCACGCTACCACCTCCCCTTCAAGGAAAGCCGGGGCGCCACAGCCAGCACAGCTTCTTGCATGGAGAAGCTGTCATTGGCATCGCCCCACGCTGAAGGGCACAAAGGGTCGGCGCGGGATGATAAGGGGTCAGCGCACACGGCAATGACATCATTGCCATGCGTGTGCTGCAGCGCAAACCACATTTCACCAGCGGAGTCCTGGGGGCGTATCCGCTCGGCGCAATGTGTCTGCCGCACCCGCGTGCCAACTCATTAGCGCACCGTTATTGCTGGCCGGCGGCGCAGACTAGCACTGCACAAAGGGGCAAATTCATCCCCTTGATTTCTCTAATGTCCTCCCTGCTGTCCTGCTGACGTCCGCTCTCCATAAACTAGAACTCATCCATAACTCTGCATCCAGCACCTTGGTCCTACTTGCCCAATACCTTGTTCATAGAATCATAGAAATTTACAGCACGGAAAGGGCCATTTTGGCCCATTGTGTCCGCGCCGGCCGACCAAGAGGTATCCAGCCTAATCCCACTTTCCACATCTTGGTCCGTAGCCCCTTCGGCCACGGCAACTCAAGTGCATGTCCAAGTATCTTTTAAATGTGGTGAGGGTTTCTGCCTCTACCACCCTTTCAGGCAGTGAATTCTAGACCCCCACCATCCTCTGGGTAAAGAAACTTCCCCTCATATCTCCTCTAAACCTCCCGCCAATTACTTTAAATCTATGCCCCCTGGTTGTTGATCCCTTTGCCACTCTATCCACTCTATCCAGGCCCCTCATAACTTTTTTGAACTACAATAGCCCCTCATCCACCAACCCCAGCCCACCCCTTTCCCTCAGCACTGAATTTGTTCTCACCTATAAGTCCTTTCACATCCTTGCCAATCATGCATCAGTATCTCATCCATGACCACTCCAGTCCTCTGATTCTGCCTTTCTGAGCATTCCTCTATCCCTCTCCTTCATGAGCAGTAGAGCCTTCAGTCATCTTGGCTCTATTCTGTGGAACTTTCTTCCTAAATCATCCATCTCTTTATATCTTTTTGTCCACCTTCCCAAAACATATTTATTCAACCAAGATCTTGGTCACCAGTGTTACTCCGCTCTATAATCAGTATCATCAGTAAACAGCCATTCACACAGTTTTCTCTCCCTAGTTTCGCTGATCTTCTGTCAAAGTTACAGACAAAGAGCAGGAGAACCTCATGGAAATTCTTCTGCATAACGATTTAAATCAAATAATGTCTTCAAAAATACATTAAAATCTGTGTGTAGATTTTTTTCCCTCTTATTAATTGCCGATGTGAGGCTTCTACAATGCTTAATTACACCAAAACCTCAATACTTGCTGCTTGCTTTTATTTAAGTTGAATTATTTACCTGTAGTACAACAGATTGCCACTCTGATTCTGTGCAACTTCATGGTAAACTGTAAACTTGAATCAACAGTTCCAACTCTTAGGCCGCGATTTCGCCTAACTCAGTGGGTCCGTCGCGGGCGATGTCGGTGGTGGGTCCCAACCCGCAGTGTAAAATGATTTCCCCCTGATTGGGCGTGTTTGCTGGCCAATTGAAGGAAGCGGGTCTGATGACGTAATTTGATGACGCATCATCAGACGGTTTCCTTAAAGGGACCATGCGCAAATTAATTTTTATAGTTGTGCTGACAGTGTTCCACAGCATTGAGGTGCCGCAAACACTGACATGTACTGCACAGAGGTGCACAGCTGCACCCAGTTCTCCCATGACTCCCTCTATATGCTTATATAGGTAGTCGCAGCATGCAGGGAGGGTCTCTTCCCTTTCAATGGGCGGAAGTGACCTCCCCAGGAGACCAACACAGCCTGGTTGTACATTGCACAGGAGGGCACAAGCAGGGATGCCATCAGGAGGACCAGGCTGCAGTGATCTTAGTAGACCACGAAACGTTACTACAAAGCCACACTCAACCTCATCCTGCTGTGCCACTCATCACATCCCCATCACTCTGCCCTCCCTACACTATGCCTGCCCATCCTTACACCAACTCATCACATCCCCATCGCTCTGCCTTCCCTACACTATGCCTGCACATCCTTACACCAACTCATCACATCCCCATCGCTCTGCCTTCCCTACACTATGCCTGCCCATCCTTACACCAACTCATCACATCCCCATCACTCTGCCTTCCCTACACTATGCCTGCCCATCCTTACACCAACTCATCACATCCCCATCACTCTGCCTTCCCTACACTATGCCTGCCCATCCTTACACCAACTCATCACATCCCCATCACTCTGCCTTCCCTACACTATGCCTGCCCATCCTTACACCAACTCATCACATCCCCATCGCTCTGCCTTCCCTACACTATGCCTGCCCATCCTTACACCAACTCATCACATCCCCATCGCTCTGCCTTCCCTACACTATGCCTGCCCATCCTTACACCAACTCATCACATCCCCATCACTCTGCCTTCCCTACACTATGCCTGCCCATCCTTACACCAACTCATCACATCCCCATCACTTTGCCTTCCCTACACTATGCCTGCCCATCCTTACACCAACTCATCACATCCCCATCACTCTGCCTTCCCTACACTATGCCTGCCCATCCTTACACCAACTCATCACATCCCCATCGCTCTGCCTTCCCTACACTATGCCTGCCCATCCTTACACCAACTCATCACATCCCCATCGCTCTGCCTTCCCTACACTATGCCTGCCCATCCTTACACCAACTCATCGCATCCCCATCGCTCTGCCTTCCCTACACTATGCCTGCACATCCTTACTCACACCAACTTACCTTGCATTTCCATCCAGCTCTCTCTATCTATATTATCACTTCGCCATCTCACTAGCCACCCCCAACTAACCATACACAAGGGTAGGCGATTGAGTGTTTTATGCAATGTTCATCTAAAGTTTCTGTTAATGTGTTGTCAAACATTGAAATCTTTATTTTGAACACTTTGCGTTCTTGGGCAGATTTGTGTGCACCTTTGGAAGTGGCTTAGTGAGTTGCAGTGAATTGTGAGACATAACAGTACCCTCTGTAATGGTGATAGAAACATAGAAACATAGAAAGTAGGCGCAGGAGTAGGCCATTTGGCCCTTCAAGCCTGCACCACCATTCAATATGATCATGGCAGATCATTTTTGCAAATTTAGTACCCCATTCCTGCTTTCTCTCCATACCCCTTGATTCCTTTAGCCGTAAGGGCCACATCGAACTCCCTTTTAAATATATCTAACAAAATGGCCTCAACAACTTTCTGTGGTAGAGAATTCTCTGCGTGAAGAAATTTCTCCTCATCTCGGTCCTAAATGGCTGACCCCTTATCCTTAGGCTGAGTTCTGGACTTCCCCAACATCGGGAACATTCTTCCTGCATCTAACCTGTCCAATCCCGTCAGAATTTTATATGTTTTGAAAGATCCGCTCTCATTCTTCTAAATTCCAGTGAATATAAGCCTAGTCGATTCAGTCTTTCTTCATATGTCAGTCCTGCCATCCTGGAAATCAGTCTGGTGAACATTCGCTGCTTTCCCTCAATAGCAAGAATGTCCTTCCTCAGATTAGGAGACCAAAACTGTACACAATATTCAAGGCTCTGTACAAATGTAGTAAGACCTCCCTGCTCCTATACTCAAATCCTCTCGCTATGAAGGCCAACATGCCATTTGCCTTCTTCACTGCCTGCTGTACCTGAATGCCAACCTTCAATGACTGATGTACCATGACATCCAGGTCTTGTTGCACCTCCCCTTTTCCTAATCTGTCACCATTCAGATAATAATCTGCCTTCCTGTTTTTGCCACCAAAGTGGATAACCTCACATTTATCTACATTATACTGCATCTGCCATGCATTTGCCCACTCACCTAACCTGTCCAAGTCACTCTGCAGCCTCTTAGCATCCTCCTCACAGCTCACACTACCATCCAACTTAGTGTCATCTGCAAACTTGGAGATATTACATTCAATTCCTTCGTCTAAATCATTAATGTATATTGTAAATAACTGGGGTCCCAGCACTGAACCTTGCGGTACCCCATTAGTCAATGCCTGCCATTCTAAAAATGACCCGTTTATTCCTATTCTTTGCTTCCTGTCTGCCAACCAGTTCTCTATCCACATCAATACATTACCCCCATACCATGTGCTTTAATTTTGCACACTAATCTCTTGTGTGGGACCTTGTCAAAAGTCTTTTGAATGTTCAAATACACCACATCCACTGGTTCTCCCTTGTCCACTCTACTAGTTACATTCTCAAAAAATTCTGGAAGATTTGTCAAACATGATTTCCCTTTCATAAGTCCATGCTGACTTGGACCGATCCTGTCAATGCTTTCCAAATGCACTGCTATTACATCTTTAATAATTGATTCCAACATTTTCCCCACTACTGATGTCAGGCTAACCGGTCTATAATTCCCTGTTTTCTCTCTCCTTCCTCTTTTAAAAAGTGGGGTTACATTAGCTACCCTCCAATCCATAGGAACTGATCCAGAGTCTATAGACTTTTGGAAAAGGACCACCAATGCATCCACTATTTCTAGGGCCACTTCCTTAAGTACCCTGGGATGCAGACTATCAGGCCCTGTGGATTTATCGGCGTTCAGTCCCATCAACTTTCCTAACACAATTTCCTGACTTATAAGGATTTCCTTCAGTTCTTCCTTCTCACTAGACCCTCAGTTCCCTATTATTTCCGGAAGGTTATTTGTGTCTTACTTAGTGAAGACAGAACCAAAGTATTTGTTCAATTGGTCTGCCATTTCTTTGTTCCCCATTATAAATTCACCTGATTCTGACTGCAAGGGACCTACATTTGTCTTTACTAATATTTTTCTCTTCACATATTTATAGAAGCTTTTGCAGTCTGTTTTTATGTTCCCTGCAAGCTTACTCTCATACTCTATTTTCCTCCTGCTAATTAAACCTTTTGTCCTCCTCTGCTGAATTCTAAATTTCTCCCAGATCCCAGGTTCGCTGCTTTCAGTGCTGGGCTGCTGGGCCGCAGGATTCAATGCTGGGAGCCCAGCTATTTACAATATACATCAATGATTTAGATTAAGGAATTGAATGTAATATCTCCAAGTTTGCAGATGACACTAAGCTGGGTGGCAGTGTGAGCTGTGAGGAGGATGCTAAGAGGCTGCAGGGTGACTTGGACAGGTTAGGTGAGTTCGCAAATGCATGACAGATGCAGTATAATGTGGATAAATGTGAGGTTATCCACTTTGGTGGCAAAAACAGGAAGACAGAATATTATCTGAATGGTGACAGATTAAGAAAAGGGGAGGTGCAACAAGACCTGGGTATCATGGTACATCAGTCATTGAAAGTTGGAATGCAGGTACAGCAGGCGGCGAAGAAGGCAAGTGGCATGTTGGCCTTCGTAGCAAGGGGATTTGAGTATAGGAGCAGAAAGGTCTTACTGCAGTTGTACAGAGCCTTGGTGAGGCCACACCGGAAATATTGTGTTCAGTTTTGGTCTCCTAAGCTGAGGAAGGACATTCTTGCTATTGAGGGAGTACAGCGAAGGTTCACCAGAATGATTCCCGGGATGGTAGGACTGACATATGAGGAGAGGCTGGATCAACTGGGCTTGTATCCAGTGGAGTTTAGAAGAATGAGAGAGGATCTCATAGACACATATAAAATTCTGACAGGTTTGGACAGGTTAGAGGCAGGAAGAATGTTCCCGTTGCTGGGGAGTTCCAGAACCAGGGGTCACAGTCTAAGAATAAGGGGTAAGCCATTTAGGACTGAGATGAGGAGAAACTTCTTTACTCAGAGAGTGATTAACCTGTGGAATTCTCTACCACAGAAAGTTGTTGAGGCCAGTTCGTTAAATATATTCAAAAGGAATTAGATATGGCCCTTACGGCCAAAGGCATTAAGGAGTATGGAGAGAAAGCATGAAAGGGGTACTGAGGTTGAATGACCAGCCATGATCTTATTGAAAGGTGGTGCAGGCTCGAAAGGCCGAATGGCCTGCTCCTGCACCTAATTTCTATGTTTCTATGTTTTTTCTGGCCAATTTATATGCCTCTTCCTTGGATTTAACACTATCCCGAATTTCTCTTGTTAGCCACGGTTGAGCCACCTTTCCCGTTTTATTTTTACGCCAGACAGGGACATACAATTGTTGAAGTTCATCCATGTGATCTTTAAATATCTGCCATTGCTTATCCACCATCAACCTTTTAAGTATCATTCGCCAGTCTATCCTAGCCAATTCACGTCTCATACCATCGAAGTTTCCTTTCCCTAAGTTCAGGATCCTAGTATCTGAATTAACTGTGTCACTCTCCATCTTAATGAAGAATTCTACCATATTATGGTCACTCTTCCCCCAAGGGATTTCGCACAACAAGATTGCTAATTAATCGTCTCTCTTTACACAACACCCAGTCTAGAATGGCCAGCTCTCTAGTTTGTTCCTTGACGTATTGGTCTGGAAAACCATCCCTAAAACACTCCAGAAAATCCTCCTCCACCGTATTGCTACCAGTTTGGTTAGCCCAATATAAATGCAGATTAAAGTCACCCATGATAACTGGTGTACCTTTATAGCACGCATCACTAATTTCCTGTTTGATGCCATCCCCAACCTCACTACTACTGTTTGCTGGTCTGTACACAACTCCCAGTAGCATTTTCTGCCCTTTGATGTTCCGCAGCTCTACCCATACAGATTCCACATCATCCAAGCTAATGTCCTTCCTTACTATTGTGTTAATCTCCTCTTTAACCAGCAATGCTACCCCACCTCCTTTTCCTTTCTATCTATCCTTCCTGAATATTGAATACCCCTGGATGTTGAGTTCCCAGCCTTGGTCAACCTGAGCCATGTCTCTGTAATCCCTATTACATCATATCCGTTAACAGCTATCTGCGCAGTTAATTCATCCACCTTATTAAGAATGCTCCTCGCATTGAGACACAGAGCCTTCAGGCTTGTTTTTTTAACACTCTTTGTCCTTTTAGAATTATGATGAAATGTGGCCCTTTTTGATTTTTGCCTTTGATTTCTCTGTCCTCCACTTTTCCTTATCTCCTTTCTATCTTTTGTTTCTGCTCCCATTTTACTTCCCTCTGTTTCCCTGCATAGATTCTCATCTTAGTTTAAACCCTCCCCAACAGCACTAGCAAACACTCACCCTCGGACATTGGTTCCGGTCCTGCCCAGGTGCAGACCGTCTGGTTTGTACTGGTCCCACCTCCCCTAGAACCGGTTCCAATGTCCCAGAAATATGAATCCTTCCCTCTTGCACTGCTCCTCAAGCCATGTATTCATCTTAACTATCCTGCTATTTCTACTCTGACGAGCATGTGGCACTGGTAGCAATCCTGAGATTACTACCTTTGAAGTCCTACATTTTAATTTAACTCCTAGCTCCCTAAATTCAGCTTCGGGCCTCATCCCATTTTTAATCTATATCTTTGATACCTATATGCACCACGACAACTGGCTTTTTGCCCTCCCCCTCCAGAATGCCCTGCAGCTGCTCCAAGACATCCTTGACCCTTGCACCAGGGAGGCAGCATACCATCCTGGAGTCTCGATTGCAGCCTCAGAAGCACCTATCTATTTCCCTTACAATAGAATTCTCTACCACTATAGCTCTCCCATACTTTTTCCTGCCCTCCTATGCAGCAGAGGCATCCATGATGCCATGAACTTGGCTGCTGCTGCTGTCACCTCCCCCAACAGTCCCAAAACGGTATTATCTATTTTGGAGGGAGATGACCGCAGAGAGCCCTGCACTACCTTCCTTCCACTGCTCTGCCTGATGGTCACCCATTCCCTATCTGGCTGTGTAACCTTTACCTGCGGTGTGACCAACTCACTAAATGTGCTATTCACGACATCCTCAGCATTGCGGATGCTCCAGAGTGAGTCCATGCGCAGCTCCAGTACTGCAATTCGGTCTGTCACGAGCTGCAGCTGGACACACTTCCTGCATACATAGTTGTAAGGACACTGGAAGCGTCCCTGACTTCCCACATGGCACAGGAGGGCATGACACGGGTCTGGGCTCTCCTGCCATGATTTAACTCTTAAATTAACTTAATTTGGCAACAATGCCAAAGGTTACCTACTGATAAGAAAATAAAAAGATGAGTGTGAAAGGAATGGCTTGGGCATTGTAGGGATGCTTTATGCTATTGGTGTGGGGTGGTGCCAACCTAACGCATTATATGGCAGCCAAAGGGGTGTACAGCATCAAGTGAAGTAAATTTGGCTATGGTGAGGCCTGGTCTCCCGGGCAGCTATGTGGTCGGGTGCTGATGCCCTGTATCCTGTGCAGCATCAGTTGATTGCGGAGATGGTTGGTGTTGTTGTTGGTGCATCTAGTACGCCTGCAGCTGCTGGTGTTGGGGATGATCGTGGTGGGATTCTGAGGACCAAGTTGAGATAGTTACAAGGTCTCCGATGTTGATATAATAGATGGCAGGTGAACTTGAGGTGACAGTAGCAATCTGTCAATGGTGAGAGAGGTTGTTCCAATGAGGTGACGCTGGATACCGAGTTTGCTCCAAACACTTGCAAGTCTAAAGCTCGATCTGTGTTCCAAATGCAGTAAACAAATCTTCTGCGCTTGGAAAATGAACAGCCATGAGATGGGAGCTTTTATAGCACATTTGCAGCTGTCAAGTAATAAGATGATTCCATAGTGGTTTATGCTGGGTATCATTCTTGTGTCCCACCTCTGAGTCTTTGCCAAAGCCTTTATATTACTCATGATGTGAGGGGACCAGAACCAAGCACAATGTGGCTGGAATCATGGAGAGTATCTGCTTAATTATGGTGCAAGAGGCAATTCGCGTTTAATTGATTTACGCCGAAATATCGCAGCATGCAAATTTGTGGCACTTCAGACTTATTTCTGACAAACCCCCCACTTTGCTCATTAACATAGCTCTACCCTCCATGCAAATTATTAGTTTGAACCAAGGTGTCATATTTGACCCTGAAATGAGCTTCCGGCCACATATCCGCGGCATAACTAAAACCGCCTATTTCCACCTCTGTAACTTTGCCCATCTCTGCCCCTGTCTCAGCTCATCTGCTGCTGAAACCCTCATCTACGCCTTTGTTACCTCGAGACTTGACTACACCAACGCACTCCAGGTTGGCCTGTCACATTCTACCCTACGTAAACTTGAGGTCATCCAAAACTCAGCAGCTCGTCTCCTAACTCGCAACAAGTCCCTTTCACCCATCACTTTTGTGCTTGCTTACCTACATTGGCTCCCAGTTAAGCAACACCTTGATTTCAAAATTCTCATCCTTGTTTACAAATCCCTCTATGGTTTCGCTCCTCCCTACCTCTGTAATCTCCTTCAGCCTCACAACTCCCTGAGATATCTGTGCTCCTCAAATTCTGCCCTCGAGCATCCCTGATTATCAACCATCAGTGGCCATGCCTTCAGCTGCCTGGGCCCTAAGCTCTGGAACTCCGTTCCTAAACCTCACCGCCTCTCTACCTCTCTTTCCTCCTTTCAGACGCTCCTTAAAATCTACCTGTTCGATTAAGCTTTTTGTCATCTGCTGTCATTTCTTCTAATGTGGCTCGGTGTCAAATTTATCTTTTTTATCTTGTAGCACTCATGTGAAGCGCCTTGGGATGTTTTACTACGTTAAAGGCTCTATATAAATACAAGTTGTTGTTCTTGTACCAGTAATACAACTTACTTTGACCACAAGGTATCCAGTTAAGAACGCACCACCAGATGTTGAACATTGTTGCATGGTGATATACATGAAGAAATGTAACTTGACTGTTCTTCTTCCGTAAGACAAAAAATATTGTGTCCATAAATTCAATTGCTTTAGAAAAGTAGTACCACCACAGCACCTTAGCCACCTGTAAAATGAATATGAACATACTTAGGCCCCGCTGTGCCAAGATACACACATCAATAATTATCTGAACAAACTGTTAATTTACTGAAGTTTGATATGGTCAATTTTTTCACATGCTACTGCCAGCTTGTTAACCATTGCGATAATTAAACATCAGTGAAAAGAGTCAGCTCAAATTATAATCATAGGGAAACCAAAGACCATAAAATCATAGTGCTATAAATTCATTATAGCCAAATAATGGGCAGAGTTTAGACTAATAATGGTTAAGTAGCACCAGTTTAAAGTCGTCTAGACTGCACGCAAAATTTGTCCTCACTCCTCATTAAAATTATTGCAGTCATGATTCTAGTCTAAAAACTCAAACTCATTGGTGTTACACTGATAAGATGGACCAATATCAGATGTAGTCTAAATGCAAGTAATGATTGCCATAGGCTTTTTCACTACTTAAAGGGGAGGTTCATTGATACTGCAGCACCTCATTCTCAGCATTGTTGGGTGTACAGTTGCCTCAACAACCAGAAGAAGGACAAAGAGAAAGAGCACTTATTTACAAATCCTGATAGCAGATCACCGCCCAAGGCAGAGAGCCTGGAGGTGTTCCGCTGAAGCTTTGGAGACACTGTTTTTTTGTGGTGGACAGAAGGCGGGCCTGTACCCATCAACTGGCAGGAGATCCTCACCAAAACTGCCGGACTATGTGGAGGGAGGTGGCCCAACAAGCCCCACTGTGATCCCCAGGACCCACACACAGTGTAGGAAGTAGTTTAACAAGCTCACATGGGTGGGCTGGGTGAATGAAGGCTTCAACAAATGCTACAGACTGCCATCCATACCACAAGCTTCACATACTGCTCAATGCGCCACACCCCAGCACTCACCCACCAACAATCTCTACCTCGCAACACTCACACCCACGCAATGCCTTGTACACAACAGCGATTCAACTATGGCATGCGCAAGGGTCATTAGTTATTAGAATTAATGTGATATGTGTGATATGTTTATACATTAATGGAGTTTGCACTATTTTGTGGTCTCTCTCATTTCACCTTTGTGCCCAGGAGGACGCTGTGATACGGCATGATACAGGGATGGTATGATGGGCAAGTGGTGAGCAAAAGGTATCTGGGGTTAAGTCAACCTGGTGTGAGGCTGGAGGTCTGTTTGGAAGAGGCGGCAGAGTTTTGTGACCACCACCTTGGTGATGTGGAGCCATCTAATACACTGCTCGTCATTTAATTGAAGGTAGGAGAGGTCTTGTTGGAATACCCTCGGAGGGTAAGGCCTCCTAGCAAGAGCACTGATGTCCCTCCTCATCCCTCTGCGCACATGTTTCCATATTTCTGTCTGCCTATACTCCCTCTGTCATAGATCCTGGAGGGTGAGGTGGCGTGTCAGTACAGCCCCTATTAATGTTGCCAAGTGTAGCAGTTTGAATCAATGAACAATAAATGTAACCACTTTGCACTTGCCAGCTGATATGAAAGCTTGACATTACTCATACAAACTGATCCACTGGCTGAAATTGTCAAGAAGCCACTGAAACTAACTTGCCCTGACAACTATGAGTCATTAATGCAGATGCCTTTAAATAATATCGCTGGAGCCGGCTTCCTACAGCTGTGTGCCTGCTCTCCCTGTTGCTGTCTGGTCAAGGCGCAAAGGTAAGTGACGACAATGAATTATTCAGATCGGGCACCCAGTGAGCATTGCACACTCACTGAGGTCACAATCTGCGTGGTGTTGAAGTCCCTGGCAGTACCTTGCACCGGTGGCCCAATGCTGTGCGGTGCTGGATTCACCTCGCCCCGGCGCTGCTACATCAGCACTCCGTTACCGTTCTCTGCAGGTGCTAATGGGTGGTGCTAATCTACCAAATTTTACCCCCTATGCCTTTATTTATAAAATCAAGGATCCCATATGCTTTTTTAACAACTTTAGCAATTTGTCCTGGCACCTTCAAAGATTTCTCAAAAGCCCGAGGAGGAATCAATCCTGAACGTCACTGTTTACATGAAGATACACAGGTAGTTACTACTGCCGAATAGTTAGAGGAGCAGTCAGTTCTGCTGTCAATCAGCTTGTGAAGAACACCTGATATCAAAAAATGAATAAAACTCCCAGAGCTAAAGAGAAGATTTCACTAACAGAATACTTTTAAAGATCAATCATTTACAAACATAAATCAGCTCTACTACAACTTGTTTGTGTATTTCAGTCTACTTTTGCTGCTTTTTAAAATGTTTTTGTACAAAGAGTGAGTGCTGTTGATATCGAGAGACCTGACTGGGTGGAGTCTCTGGCACCAACAATGTGAGGCAACTGGATTAGCATCAATGGACATGTTTACTAGAGCAAGTCACTTCAGCAATGATGCCATTTTAACCATCACTGAAGTTTGTGGATCACTGACCACATCTACTGTTAATTCAGTTTGTTAGACTCAGGCACTCTGAAAAGTTAACTTCACTCAAGGAAGTGAACACTCTTTATTCTTTAAAATTCCAGAGAACTGGATTGGAAAAGAGGATATTGGTTAACCGAGTTTCTGAATTGACATTTTCTAAAGAGAGTACACTGTGGTGGAGTGCAGCCTTCCAGACAACAATCATGAGGCAGACGGAAATCAAAACAAGTGATAGTGAGGAACTGTCTGGTATTAGGAAGCACCAGGTAGACTAGCAACACTTCCTGGAGGTTTACTCGGAACAAGCCCACTCCTACCAATGTGAGAGTAGAATTACGTTGCCAAGAGTGGTCTGCCAGCAATCCCAACCTACAATACTAGTTAACAGAAGTCTCCCACAATATAGTTAATATAATCGATCTCCTGTGGTGCATGCAAGAAGCTGAGACCAAATGTAGTCTTCTGAGGAAGCTGGTTTAGAGAGCAGAGGATAATTGGACTAGAGCACACAATCCCATTTTAAAGTCATACATTGAGACTTTATTTTTATATACATTACAAATTCCCATTTTCACATCTATAATAGAAACAGTCAACGTAAACTGGTCACACTGTTATTACATGCTTCCATCAGTGCAGCACCTGCAATGGCAGGCAAATGTAATTACAGAATGATAGATTTACACAGGTAATGTCCATTGTCAATTAGGACATAGGAATTTCGAATGGAAACGTTGATAGGAAGTATATGCAGATATAAGATTTGTAAGATGTTTGTATGTATTTGAAAAAAGAGGGCCCTCTCTCCTAAGGAATTTATACTTAGAACTTCCTGTCACTTTATACGTGTCTTTTAGAGTGGTGATAAATTATGGAGAAAGCAGTTTTGGGAACTTAAGAAAAGGACCAAAAGATCAAAATGCAACAGGGAAAAAGAAAATCGTGAGTGAAAATGCTGTGTATTATCTGTATTACATACAAATATGTAAAAAGGTGAGAAAAGACTATGCTGCCCATTTATTGATGCAACATCATGCATCACCCTCCACAACTGTAATGCTAGTTAGTAATGCTAACTGCTGGGGAGGCAAAACAGAGATAAACCTTGGGAATTGAAACTCTGGAATATTCTTCCTGCACTCGTTAGGCAATTACGCAAACTCCTGGGAGACCATGGTTATCCAAGATACATCACTAGGCAGAGTTAAATTAACTTCCACCCAGATCTACATTGGGAACATAAGGCTATCTTCTAGTACCAGAAGTGACCATCTTCATCCATTGAATGATACTAAAGATCATCAATTTCAAACCACTCCTACCTCTGACATCCCTGACTATCAAAAATGTATACATCACCATCTTAACATTTATAACCTTCTTCACTTCCACTGCCTGTAAAATTAATTGATAATTACAAATAGTCTTTAAACTCCATAGGGGAGGAGGAACTTAACACAATTACAATCATTAACTAGGTGGTACAAGGTAAGATAATGGGCCTAAAGGCAGATAAATCCCCTGGACCTGATGGCGTGCATCCAAGGGTCTTAAGAGAAGTAACGGCAAGGATTGTGGATGCATTGGTTGTAATTTACCAAAATTTCCTGGATTCTGGGGCGGTCCCAGCAGATTGGAAAACTGCAAATGTAATGCCCCTATTTAAAAAAGGAGGCAGACAAAAAGCAGGAAACTGTAGACCAGTTAGCCTAACATCTGTGATTGGGAAAATGTTGGAATCCATTATTAAACTAGCAGTAGCAAGACGTTTGGAAAAGCAAAATTCGGTCAGGCAGAGTCAGCATGGATTTATGAAGGGGAAGTCATGCTTGACAAATTTGCTGGAATTCTTTGAGGATGTAACGGACAGGGTGGATGAAGGGGAGCCCCAGTGGATGTGGTGTATTTGACTTCCAGAAGGCATTTGACAAGATGCCACATAAAAGGTTACTGCACAAGATAAAAGTTCACGGGGTTGGGGGCTATATATTAGCATGGATAGAGGATTGGCTAACAAACAGAAAACAGAGAGTCGGGATAAATGGTTCATTCTCGGGTTGGCAATCAGTAACTAGTGGTGTGCCGTAGGGATCAGTGCTGGGACCCCAACTATTTACAATCTATATTAACGACTTGGAAGAAGGGACCGAGCTTAACATAGCCAAGTTTGCTGACGATACAAAGATGGGAGGTAAAGCAATGTGTGAGGACACAAAAAATCTGCAAAAGGACATAGACTCAGTGAGTGGGCAATAATTTGGCGGATGGCGTATAATGTTGGAAAATGTGAGGTCATGCACTTTGGCAGAAAAAAATGAAAGAGCAAGTTATTATTTAAATGGAGAGAGATTGCAAAGTGCTGTAGTACAGCAGGACCTGGGGGTACTTGTGCAAGTAACACAAAAGGTTAGTATGCAGGTACAGCAAGTGATCATGAAGGCCAATGGAATCTTGGCCATTATCGCAAAGGGGATGGAGTATAAAAGTAGGGAAGTCTTGCTCCAGTTGTACAGGGTATTGGTGAAGCCACACCTGGAATACTGCGTGCAGTTTTGGTTTCCATATTTACGAAAGGATATACTGGCTTTGGAGGCAGTTCAGAAAAGGTTCACAAGGTTGATTCCGGAAATGAGGAGGTTGTCTTATGAGGAAAGGTTGAGTAGGTTGGACCTCTACTCATTGGAATTCAGAAGAATGAGAGGTGACCTTACCGAAACGTATAAGATTATGAGGGGGCTTGACAAGGTGAATGCAGAGAGGACATTTCCACTGATAGGGTAGACTAGAACTAGAGGGCAAAATCTTAGAATAGGGGGACCGCCCATTTAAAACTGAGATGAGGGGAAATTTCTTCTCTCAGAGGATTGTGGATTTGTGGAACTCACTGCCTCAGAGAGCTGTGGAAGCTGGGACATTGAATAAATTTAAGACAGAAATAGACAGTTTCTTAAACGATAAGGGAATAAGGGGTTATGGGGAGCGGGCAGGGAGGTGGACCTGAGTCCATGATCAAATCAGCCATGTTCGTATTGAATGGCGGAGCAGGCTCGAGGGGCCGTATGGCCTACTCCTGCTCCTATTTCTTATAATCTTATATTCCATGGTGGTAGTGTTCTAACATGTAGTGACTTGGACTGGTGGAGCACAGTGCCATCTTAAGAGGTGTTTCTGATCTCATTTGCTTGAGTCACAGAGGAGGAAAAATCAGATAAGGAATGTCACCTGACCTAAACTCACACACCTCCTCTTTACATGGAAACCTCCGGCTGATTACCACCTACCACCCTCCCTTAGCTAATGAATCAGTAATCCTCCATGTAGAACACCACTTGGAAGAAGCACTGAGGATCGCAAGGGCACAGAATGTACTCTGGATGGAGGACTACAATGTCCATCATCAAGAGTGGCTCGGTAGCACCAATACTGACAGAGCTGGCCGAGTCCTGAAAGACATAGCTGTCAGACTGGGCCTGCGGCAGGTGGTAAGAGAACCAAAATGAGAAAAAACCCTTCTTGACTTCATCCTCACCAATTTACCTGTTGCAGTTGCATCTTTCCATGACAGTATTGGTAGGAGTGATCACCACACAATCCTTATGGAGATGAAGTCCCATCTTCACAGTGAAGACACCCTCCATCGTGTTGTGTGGCACTACCATCGTGCTACGTGGGATAGATTCAGAACAGATCTACCAGCTCAAAACTGGGCATCCATGAGGTGCTGTGGGCGATCAGTAGCAGCAGAATTGAATTGCATCACAATCTGTAACCTCATGGCCCACCATGGGCCCAAGTTTCGGCCTCAGTTGCTCCTGATTTTTTGGAGCAACTGGTGTAGAACGGAGTAACTTAGAAATTCAAATTCTCGGCATTTAGTTTGCTCCAGTTCTAGTCAGTTAGAACAGTTTCACTTTGGAACAGAATTTTTTTTCAAAAGGGGGCGTGTCCGGCCACTTACGCCTGTTTTCAAAGTTTCGGCAGTGAAAACTTACTCCAAACTAACTTAGAATGGAGTAAGTGAAGATTTTTGTATGCTCGAAAAAACCTTGTCTACACTTTAGAAAATCAGGCGTAGGGAATAGGGGGGGCGGGGGGGGGGGGGGTTTAAAGGGAAGTTTACAAACGTTAAATACTTCAGTTTTACAAATAAAGAGCCATCATCAATAATAAATGATAAAAACATCAATAAATCAACCAATAAATCAATCAAAAAAAATTAATAAGAAATATATATTTTTTAAATCAATAAATAAAACATTTTCTACTTACTGACTGCAGCAGCGGGAGCTCTCCAACAGCGTGCTGGGATGCCCCGCTCCACCAGTGTGTCTATGTCAGTGTCTCTATCTCTCTGTCTGTCTGTCTGTGTGTGTGTATCACTCTCTGTCTGTCAGTGCCTGTGTTTCTGACAGCGAGGGGAGGGGGTTGGAGAGGGGTAGAGGGAGAGGGGGGGGCAGGGGGAGGGGAGGGGGAGGGATGGGGGAGAAGGGGGAGGGGGAGAGGAGAGGCGGAGAGAAGAGGGGGAGAGAATGGGGGGGAGGAGAAGGGGAAGGGGGAGGGGGAGGGGAAGGGGAGGAAGGGGAGGAGAAAGGGAAGGGAGGAGGAGAAGAGGGGAAGGGGGGGAGAAAAGGAGAAGTGGGGGGGGAGGCTGAACGGGCCGGGCCCAGCCGGGCCCAGGACTTCGGGCAAGGCCCGTCCCCCGCACCAGATTTACAGGTAGGTGGCATTGGGTCGGGTCGGGTCCGGGGTCCGGGGTCGGGAGCACGGGTTGGGTCGGGGGGAGCACGGGTCGGGGTCGGGAGCGCGGGTCAGGTCGGGGGGGCGGAGGGAGGTCGGTTCGGTTCGTGTCGGGGGCGGGCGGAGAGAGGTCAGGTTGGTTCGGGTCCGGTCCGGAGTGGGGGGGGGGTCGGGAGTGCGGGTCGGGTCTCGGGGGGGGTGGTGGGAGGTCGGTCGGTTCGGTTCGGGTCGGGGGAGGGGAAGTGCGGGTCGGGTCCAGTCCGGAGGGTCGGGTCCGATTGGGTCTGGGGGCCGGTGGCGGTGGGGGGGGGAAGCGGGAGTCGGGTCGGTGTCGTCGGGGTCGGGTCCGGTCCGGGGGCGGGGGGGGAAGCGGGAGTTGAGTCGGCCGGGAGGAAGCAGGAGCTGGGCGTGGGAGGCAGCCTTATGCACGCAGCCCCAGTGAGGCCATTCGGCTAGGGCTAGGTGCTGTGTGCTTCGGGCCCCTCCCACACAGTTTCGGGCGCCTGGAGCTACTGCACATGCGCGCCCACTGTAGTGCGCATGTGCAGAGGTCCTGGCACTGTTTTCAGCGCAGGGACCTGGCTCCGCCACCTACAGCTTGTGCTGTACCGCGCCCAACTCAAGAGGACCAGCAGGGAGCCGGAGAATCTGTAAGTTTTTTTTAGGTGCACTTTGTGGCATTAAAAACGGGCGTCCAGGTCAGGGCTGCGCCGTTCTAGGTGCGGCCCGAAACTTGGGCCCCATATTCCTCACTTTACCATTACCATCAAGTCAGGCGACCAACCCAGGTTCAATGAGGAGTGTAGAAGAGCATGCCAGGAGCAGCATCAGCCGTATCCAAAAATGAGGTTCCAACCTGCAGAAGCTGCAACACAGGACTACATATATGCTAAACAGCAGAAACAGCATGCTATAGGCAGAGCTAAGCGATCCCACAATCAACAGATCCGATCAAAGCTCTGCAGTCCTGGCACATCCAGTCGTAAATGGTGGTGGATAATTAAACAACTAACGGGTGGAGGAAGCTCCATGAATTTCCCCATCCTCAACGATGGCGGAGTCCAGCATGTGAGTGCAAAAGACAAGGCTGAAGTGTTTGCAACCATCTTCAGCCAGAACTGCCGAGTGGATGATCCATCTCGGTCTCTTCCAAAATCACAGACACCAATCTTCAGCCAATTTGATTCATTCCAGGTGATATCAAGAAACGGCTGAGCGCACAGGATACAACAAAGGCTATGGGCCCCGACTACTTCCCGGCTGTAGTGCTGAAGATTTGTGTTGGTATCTACCTGAAAAAAGTGGAAAATTTCCCAGGTATGTCCACAAAAAGCTGGAAAAATTCAATCTAGCCAATTATCAGCCCATCAGCATACTCTCAATTTTCAGCAAAGTGATGGAAGGTATCATCGACCGTGCTATCAAGTGGCACTTACTTAACAATAACCTGCTCATAAATGCTCAGTTTAGGTTCCATCAGGACCATTTGGCTCCAGACCTCATTACAGCCTTGGTCTAAACGTGGCCAAAAGAGTTGAATTCCAGAGGTGAGGTGAGAGTCACTGCCCTTGATATCAAGGCAGCATTGACCAAGTGTGGCATCAAGGATTCCCAGTAAAATGGAAGTCAATGGGAATCGGGGTAAACTCTGGTTAGAATTATACTTCGTACAAAGGAAGATGTTTATGGTTTCTAGAGGCCAATCATCTTATCACCAGGATATCGCTGCAGAAGTTCCTCAGGGCAGTGTCTTCGACCCAACTATTGTCAGCTGCTTCATTTATGATCTTCCCTCCACCATAGGGTCAGAAGTGGGGATGTTCACTGATGACTGGACAGTGTCCAGTTCTATTCGTAACTGCTCAGATAATGAAGAAGTCTGTGCCTGCATGCAGCAAGACCTCAACCACATTCAGGCTTGGGCTGATAAGTGGCAGCTAACATCTGTGACACATAAATAGCAGATAATGACTATCTCCAACAGGAGAACGTTTAATCACATCATCTTGACATTCAATGGAAATGCCATTGTCTAATTCCCCACCAGTATCTACTTAACTGGACCAGTCACATCAATACTGTGACTACACGAGCAGTTCAGAAGCTGAGTATTCTGTGGCGAGTGACTCACCTTCTGACTCCTCAAAATCTTTCCACCATTAACAAGGCACAAGTCAGGATTGTGATGGAATCCTCTCCACTTGCCTGGATGAATTCAAACTCCAACAACTCTCAAGAAGCTCAACACCATCCAGGACAAAGCAGCCCACTTGATTGTCCACCACCTTAAACATTCACTCCCTCCCCCACTGGCACATAGTGACTGCAGTGTGTACCATCTACAAAATGCACTGTAGCAACTCACCAGGGCTTCTTTGGAACATCTCTTAACCCTCTGACCTCTACCATATAGAAGGACAAGGCACATGGGAACACCACCACCTGCAAGTTCCCCTCCAAGTCACACACTATACTGACAAGGAAATATATCGTAATTTCTTCATTGTTGCTGGGTCAAAATCCTGGAATTCCCTCCCTGACAGCACTGTGGGAGTACCTTCACCACACAGACTGCAAGGGCAATTATGGATGGGCAATAAATGTTGGCATTGCCAGCGACGCCCCATCCCATGAATAATTTTTTTTTAAAAGCAGCACTGGCATTGGCCTGGGAGAGAGCATTCGCCCGAGGAAAAAAGGGTCAACTTCCTCATCGGAAGGCATGGCTATCTCTGTGGTGGGGCAGTAGCCTTCCATAATTAATTTAATGTTAATCATTATTACCATAAGAACATATGAACATAAGAAATAGGAGCAGGAGTAGGCCATTTCACCACTCAAGCCTGCTCCACCATTTAATAAGATCTTGGCTGATCTGATCATGGACTCAACTCCACTTCCCTGCCCGAACCCTTATCGCTCAGAAATCTGTCTATGTCTGCCTTAAATATATTCAATGACCCAGCCTCTACAGGTCTCTGGGGCAGAGAATTCCACAGATTTACAGCCCTCTGAGAGAAGAAATTCCTCCTCATCTCATTTTAAAATGGGCGGCCACTTATTCTAAGACTGTGTCCCCTAGTTTTAGTTTCCCCAATGTGGAAATATCCTCTCTGCATCCACCTTGTCGAGCCCCCTCATTATCTTATGCATCCCTTGGGAGCATGGTATATAAGCAGGCCACCCACGAGGTGCCTGTATTCTGGAGTCTTATTAAAGGAACTAAGGTCTCACTTGCTCATCGTACACAGTACTCAGTTTCAATCCTTTATTATGAACATATCCATTGGCGACGAGGTAACGAACAAACACTCAAAAATGCAAAGAACAGTTGGTATCCTGTAGAAGTTCTCAGAAAGGCTTGATTGGGAGGCCTTTGTGGAGAGACTCGACCAAAACTTTGTGGCCAACGAGCTGGAAGGGGACGAGAACGCTGCCAAACGAAGTGCGATCCTCCTTATTGTCTGTGGGTCAACAACCTATGGCCTCATGAAGAATCTCCTAGCTCCGGCAAAAGCAACAGCTAAATCCTATGAATGCTGGTCCGGGTACACCTATATCCTAAAGAAAGCGTTTTGATGGTGAGATATCGGTTCTACACGTGTCAACGATCAGAGGGCCAGGAAGTGGCGAGCTATGTCGCCGAACTAAGGTGCCTCGCAGGACATTGCGAATTTGAGGGATTCCTAGAACAAATGCTCAGAGACCTTTTTGTACTGGGCATTGGCCATGAGGTAATCCTTCGCAAACTGTTGACTGTTGAAACTCTGAATCTAAGTAAAGCCAAAACGATAGGCCAGGCATTTATGTCCACCAGCGACAACACCAAACAGATTTCGCAGAGTAAAGAAGTTTCAGCCAGTACTGTGCACAAAGTAACGTAGTTTTCAAGCAGGAATATACATGGCAGAACGTAGACGCCGGCTGCTGCTGCCCGACTTCAGATGACCCAGAGTCCGCCATCAATCGTTAATGCGAGGCAGTTAACACATTGTTGGCGCTGTGGAGGTGATCATCGGCCCCATCAATGTCACTTCAAGCACTATGCAACGGTTGTAGAACAATGGGACACCTCCACTGAATGTGCAGGCGAACTGCAAACCCTGCAAACCACCATGTTGCAGAGTGTGTTATATTCATAGAGCACAGCACACACAGCTTCCTACATGGCAGGCAGCTCTCTTGGAAGCTTCCGGAATCTGCCTGGTTCTGTTTAATTATTAACTCTGCAGTGCCGTACACAATACGTCCACATCCACAGTGTGGAGCTACAAACATTACAAGCTTACAGACATTACACTTCTCCATCCTTAATGAAGAAGTTATTATAACAAACATCATACATAACTTTCATGTTTATACATAACACAGGAAATAAACTTATTTTTTTCCATATTTACAAATTTAACTTTACCACTTGTTTTCTGTTTCGAAGAGGATACCTTTGCTCTCAAACAGAACCTTCCAAACATGGTGGCGATTTCACACTCATTTGAGGCTCATCCTGAGGAATGATTTCCTCCACGGAATTTCCTTGATTTTCATTTGAACTCACTCTAACTTCAGGCTCTTTGTTTTCCTGACTCGGACTCAGACCTTCATTCTGATTCTCTCCTGGATTTGTTTCCAGATTTAGGATTTGCTACTGGTGTATCAAAACTATCTGATGAGTCAGAAATAATTGAATCATTCCCACCTTCAACTCCTTCCATGTCTGTAGGTAAAATATGATCAATATGACCAAACCTAACCTCTCCATTATCAAACATCTTTACCAAATATGTGCGAGGACCAGATATCTTCACCACTCTTTCTGGTAACCACTTTAACTATTTATGGTGATGGTTCTTCACTCTCACCTTCTGGTTTAATTTCACACTTCTCTCTTTTACTCTACCTCTATCATGATTCTCTTTTTGTCTTAATTGTGTCTCTTCTACGGACTGTGCCAAATTTGGTTTTAACAACGAGAATCTGGTTCGTAGCTGTCGTTTGAGAAATAACTCTGCTGGAGTTCTACCAGTAGTTGTATGAGGAGTATTTCGATATGTAATCAAAAAATTAGCCAATTTGTGATCCAATGACAACTGTCGTTTCCTTAGATTTGAATCTAACATTTGTTTTAAGAGGGCACATTTTACAATTTGTACAGTGCGCTCTGCTGCACCATTCGAAGCAGGTGGAACCTTGGTATGTTTCACACCATTTTTGCTCGTGAATTGTGCAAATTCATCTGAACTAAATTGTGGTCGATTATTCGAAACAATCTCTTCAGGGAGGCCAAATGAAGAAAATCATTTTCGTAAAATGTCCAATGTTTTACTTGTTGTTATTTTCCACATTGGAAATACCTCAACCCACTTCGAATGGCTATCAATCACAATGAATAATTGTTGTCCTTCTAACTCAGAAAAATCAATATGTAGCCTTTGCCACATCCCGGGAGGCCATTTCCATGGCTGTAATGGTACTGGTGGTGGTTGCTTGCTTACCGATTGACATGTCGTACACTGACTCACGATGTACTCCATGGGCCCAAGTTTCCACATGATTTGCGCCTGATTTTTAGGAGCAACTGGTGGAGAATGGACTATCTTAGAAATCACAATTCTCCACATTTTTTTTTTCTGCAGTTCTAGTCAGTTAGAACAGATTCACTTTGGAGCAGAATTTTTTCTTCAAAAGGGGGCGTGTCCGGCCACTGACGCCTGATTTGAAAGTTTCCACAGTGAAAACGTACTCCAAACTAACTTAGAATGGAGCAAGTGAAGATTTTTGTAGAACTGAAAAAACCTGTTCTACACATTAAAAAATCAGGCGCAGGTTACAAATTAGGCGTCCAGAACAAGGTGGGGGGGGGGGGGGGGAAGGGAAGTCATTAAATTCTACAATAAATCCTTATTTATACTTATACAAATATTATGCAAATAAATCCAACCTGAATAAACATTTATAAGCCAAGAAAAGATTAAATAAACCATCTTCCTACCTGTGTGAAAGTGCTTCAGGCAGGGAGAATGCTGCAGCCGTTCGTTCCCGCGGGGGGGGGGGGAAGGAGGCAGCCATTCGTTCCCGCGGGGGGGGGGGGGGAAGGAGGCAGCCATTCGTTCCCGCGGGGGGGGGGGGGGAAGGAGGCAGCCATTCGTTCCCGCGGGGGGGGGGGGGAAGGAGGCAGCCATTCGTTCCCGCGGGGGGGGGGGAAGGAGGCAGCTGTTTGTTCCCGGGGGGGGGGGGGGGAAGGAGGCAGCTGTTTGTTCCCGGGGGGGGGGGGGAAGGAGACAGTGAGAAGGCTGCAGGAAGCCTCACAAGTTCAGCAGCCATTTCCCGACGGTAGGGGGGGGAGGCTTCCTGCACCTTCTCACTGCTGCAAGAAGCCTCAGTGCTGATGTGCTGATGGCAATGTGCTTTGATTAAAAAATGTTCAAAAATTTAACAGCTACAAAGAACTACAAAAATGGCCGAGTGCCAATGTTTCCTTCACACTGCGCGTGCGCGAACGCTCCAACGCGCACACGCAGGGTTGCCGGCAGGAAAAAAACTAATTTAAATGGTACCCGCCCCCTCCCACTTACAAAATCGGTGCGAGTGGTAGGCTCCGCCCCCCTGGGCGCCGCGCCAGGCAGACATGGAGCTGCAGGGAGCTCCAGAATCGCACCCGGAGGGGCGCCCGTTTTTTATCGTGTGGAAACTTGGGGCCTCTATCTTTATCAAGACTTGGCCACCATAAATAACTGCATGCAAAACTCTTGGTCAAGCACATTCCCAGGTGATGGTCATGGAGGTCTCCTAATAATTTGGATCTGAATTTATTTGGTATAACCACTCTTGCACCCCACATGATACAATCTTTATCGACTGATAATTCATTCCTAAGAATGAAGAATGGATGTGTATTTTTGTCTGTTACCCGGTTTAGCCATCCATTTGCAATATACTCATACATCTTTGACATCACTGGGTCATGTTTGGTTGTTCTACCAATCTCTTCAGCTGTGACTGGCAGTTCATCAATGTATGAAAAATAAAACACTTCTTCCCTATCTGGTGTAACTTGTGATGGGGAAGGCAATCTAGACATTGCATCAGCATTACTGTGATCAGCTGATTGCCTGTATTCAATATCATATGTATATGCTGACAAAATCAAAGCCCATCTCTGCATTCGGGCTGCAGCTAATGTTGGAACTGGGGACTTTGGATGGAGGATTGGTGTTAGGGCCTTATAGTCCGTAACGATAATAAACTTACGACCATACATGTATTTGTGAAACTTCTTGACCCCAAAAATTAATGCCAAAGCTTCCCTTTCAATTTGCGCATAATTACTCTCACTGACACTGAGAGTGCGTGAAGCAAAAGCAATTTGTCTCTCCTCCCCACTACTTGATACATGAGAGATTACTGCCCCAACTCCATATGGAGAGGCATCACATGCTAGCTTAATCTCCTTAGATATGTCATAGTGAACTAATATGGTGCTCTCTACCAATTTGCTTTTACACTCCTTGAATGCTGTATCGCATTCTTTTGACCACTTCCAATGGACCTGTTTTTTCAAAAGTTCATTCAGTGGATGTAATACTGTAGCCAAATTTGGTAGGAACTTCCCATAATAGTTCAAAAGACCCAAGAATGAATGAAATTCAGTGACATTCCTGGGAGTGGGTGCATTTCTAATTGCATCCAATTTTTCCATGGTTGGATGTAAACCATCTTTGTCTACTCTGTACCCTAAGTACTCCACTGAGTTTTGAAATAACTTGCACTTACGAGCAGACACTCGTACTCTGTGCTTCTCTAGCCATTTGAGGACTTCATTCAAAATGTTATTATGAATTTGCCTATTTGGTGCTGAAATTAGTATGTCATCCAAATAACATACTACCCCTTCAATACCTTGCAAAATCTGGTTCATCACCCCTTGGAATATGGCAGAGGCGGAAGACACTCCAAATGGTAGCCTATTAAATTGGTATAGGCCTAGATGATTATTTATAGTCAAACATGACTTGGACTCCTCATCTAGTTCAAGCTTAAGTAGGCATTTGGAAGATCCAGTTTTGAGAAGATCTGACCACCTGTCAGTGTTGTGAACAAATCTTCTATATTCGGCTATGTATTGGGGATATTACCCTCTAGAGCCTGGTTTACAGTTACTTTATAATCACCACACAATCTTACCTTACCATCCGACTTAGGTAGAACAACAATGGGTGTAGCCCAATTACATCGATCTATCTTATAAATAATGTTCTCAGTCTCTAGTCTTTTGAGTTCTTGCTCAGCTTTCTCCTTGAGTGCATATGGTATGGAACATGGCTTGTAGTAAATCGATCTAGCATCCTTCTGTACCCTGACAGACGCCTTGAAGTCTTGGATCAGACTGCCCTTTTCGCAGATCACCTTAGGATACTTCTTGATAACCTCATCCGTTGATGAAAATCTCGCTTCCAAATCTTACTCCAATCCAGCTTCAGTGAGCTCAACTAATTTCTTCCTAGTAAGGCAGACTTGTCTCCTTTCACTACTATTAGAGGCAAGTTCTGAAATTGATCTTTATATTTCACCGGTACGGTGATACGACCTACCACAGGAATTTTCTCTCCCGAGTAGCCCCACAGCTCTATCTTGGATTTCTCCAGTTGAAAATCATGTAATTTGTCGAGGTACAGCGACTCTGGTACTACACTCACGGATGCACCCGTGTCAATTTCCATTGGTATCTTGAATCCCGCAACATCTACATGGATTTTGATGCTTTCCGAATCGCTGTCCGTTAACCTCGTGCTCCTGATGACGAGTAACTCTAACATCTCCTCATCTTGTTGTTGTTCTTCCATGCTATATAGTCTCTTGGGATTTCTACTCATAGCTTTGAACGCTGGACTCATAGCTTTAAAAGCTGGTTTACCCTTCAGTCGGCATGCCTTCACAAGATGCTCAGTCTTTCTGCAGAAGAAACACTCTGCCTTCACGTATGGACAACTTTGAGCAATGTGTTGGCCCAGGCACCTATAGCTCTGTTAGAATTTCCAGTTTCTGAGACTTTGGACCCCCACCATCTTTTACCTTGAAGCTGCAGCTGATTTACCTCGGTTGACTGACGACCGTAATTATTAATTCATTCACGGGAATATTGTTGGGCCATGCCCATCGGCCTCGCTGTCTGACAAGCAATCTCAAAAGTCAAGTCATCCATCGTCAATAACTTCCTTCTGATTGCATAATTTTTCACCCCACAAACAAAACAATCCCATAATGCTCGGTTTTGAAAGTTTCCAAAATTACAATGCATCGAGAGCTTTTTTAATGCTATGATGTAATCACTGATACTTACATCAGTCTTTTGATTCCGAATCCCAAAACGATAGCTTTCAGCAATTTCTAACGGTTTGGGGTTATAGTGCTGCTCCAGCTTCATTAAAATCTCTTTAAGCGTTGTGTCCTTTGGCTCATCAGGCATAAGCAGATTTACAAGGGTTTCGTACATTGCTGGTCCCGCCTCCGATAAGAAGATCGCTTTCTTACGTTCTAACACAGCCCAGTTCTGGACTGCATTGTCTGGAACTTCGATTATGTTACTTGCAGTGAAATACATTTCTAGCCGATCCACATACGCTTTAAAACGTTCCTGGTCGTGTCTATATTCCCCCAAATGTCCGATTACACCTGCCATTTTAATCTCTAGCTGTTCACACCATGTGCTGTATTTTACCTCGGATTTTGTAGCTTTTTTCCAAAAACAGAAACTTCCAAAGTCTCTCTGTCGGCTGGCTGAATTCTTCAGCAACAAAATTTAAGCTTTAAATCATCAAAAAAATCCCATCCTCATCACCAAATGTGATATATTCATAGCGCACAGCACACACAGCTTCCTACATGGCAGGCAGCTCTCTCGGAAGCCTCCGGAATCTGCCTGGTTCTGTTTAATTATTAATTCTGCAATGCAGTACACAATACATCCACATCCACAGTGTGGAGCTATAAATATTACAAGCTTACAGACATTACACAGAGGAAGATCGATCCACCATGGCTCAGGCTGAATTGGAGACTCGCACCGAGGAGGCAGAAGTGTACGGGGTACATACATTCACCACGAAATGTCCACCAATAATGTTGAAAGTTGAACTGAACGGAATTCCAATATTTATGGAACTGGACACAGATGCGAGTCAGTCCATAATGAGTAAAACGGCCTTCGACAGGTTGTGGGGCAAAAAGGCACACAGGCCCAAGCTCAGCCCCATTCACACCAAACTAAGGACTTACACCAAGGAACTAATCCCTGTAATTGCAGTGCAGAAGTCAATATCTCCTATGATGGAGCAGTACACAAACTCCCGCTGTGGATTGTGCCAGGGGATGGCCCCACGTTGTTTGGTAGAAGCTGGCTGGGAAAAGTCCGCTGGAAATGGGACGACATCTGAGCGCTTTCATCCGTCGACAATGCCTCATGTGCCCAGGTTCTGAGCAGGTTTCCATCGTTGTTCGAGCCACGCATTGGAAGCTTCTTGGGAGTGTAAGTGCAGATCCATTTGGTTCCCGGTACGCGACCCATCCACCATAAGGCATATGATGCGTGAATAAGTGGAAATTTCGCTGGACAGGCTGCAGCGAGAAGGCATCATTACGTGGTGGAATTCAACAAGTGGTCTAGTCTGATTGTCCCAGTGCTCAAAGAGGACGGCACGGTCAGAATTTGTGGGGACTATAAAGTAATGATTAACCGTTTTTCGCTACAGGACCAGTACCCGCTACCCAAAGCTGGACCTGACCTCTTTGCAACCCTGGCTGGAGGGAAGACGTTCCCCAAGCTGGACCTGACCTCGGCCTACCTGACGCAAGAGCTGGAGGAGTCTTCGAAAGGCCTCACCTGCATAAACACGCACAAAGGTCTGTTCATCTATAACAGATGCCCATTCGGGATTCGGTCGGCCGTGGCAATCTTCCAGCAGAACAAGGAGAGCCTGCTAAAGTTGGTTTCTCGCACCGTGGTTTTCCAAGACAACATACTGGTTACAGGTCGGGACACTGTTGAGCACTTGAAGAATCTGGGAGAGGTTCTTAGTCAGTTGGATCACGTGGGGCTCAGGTTGAAACGCTCGAAATGTGTTTTCCTGGTGCCAGGAGGTCGAGTTCTTGGGAAGAAGAATCGCAGCAGACAGCATCAGACCCACGAATGCCAAGACGAAGGCCATCAAGAATGCACTGAGACCACAGAACATGATGGAGCTGCGGTCGTTCCTGGAACTGCTTAACTATTTCAGTAATTTCCTACCTGGGTTAAGCACCCTGCTCGAACCCCTATATGTGCTACTGCGCAAGGGAGATGACTGGGTATAGGAGAATTCACAAGAGGCTGCCTTTCAGAAAGCCAGAAATCTGTTGTGTTCAAACAAACTGCGTGTCCTGTATGAGTCTTGTAAAAGATTAGTGCTAGCTTGCGATGTGTCGTCATACGGGGTCGGGTGTGTGTTACAACAGGCTAACAAATCGGAGATTTTGCAACCGGTCGCTTATGCATCCAGGAGTTTGTCCAAGGCCGAAAGGGCCTACAGCATGATTGAAAAAGAGGATCTGGCGTGCGTTTACGGGGTAAAAAAAATGCACCAGTACTTATTTGGCCTCAAGTTTGAGCTTGAAACTGACCATAAGCCGCTCATATCGCTGTTCTCTGAGAGCAAAGGGATTAACACCAATGCCTCTGCCCGCATCCAAAGATGGGCGCTCATGCTGTCGGCATACAACTATGTAATCCGCCACAAACCGGGCACAGAGAACTGCGCAGATGCTCTCAGTTGGCTGCCATTGCCCACCACCGGGGTGGAAATGGCACAGCCAGCGGACTTGCTCATGGTATGGATGCATTCGAAAATGAAAATTCCTGCATTATGGCCCACCAGATCAGGACCTCGACCAGCCAGGATCCTTTACTGTCCTTGGTAAAAAAGCTGTGTCCTTCATGGGAGCTGGTCCAGTGTCCCAGCAGAGATGCAGGAGGCAATTAAGCCATTCCACAGGCGCAAAGACGAAATGTCCATGCAGGCGGACTGTCTGTTGTGGGGTAATCGCGTGGTCTTGCCCAAGAAAGGCAGAGATACGTTTTTTTGTGAACTCCACAACAGTCACCCAGGCATTGTAATGATGAAAGCCATAACCAGATCCCATGTGTAGTGGCCCGGCATCGACTCAGATTTAGAGTCATGCGTGCGCCAATGCAACACTTGCTCTCAGCTGAGCAATGCACCCAGAGAGGCACCACTAAGTTTGTGGTCGTGGCCCTCCAAACCGTGGTCGAGGATCCACGTGGACCATGCAGGCCCATTTCTAGGCAAAATATTTTTGGTTTTCGTGGATGCTTACTCAAAATGGATTGAATGTGCAATAATGTCTGTGAGCACATCCACGGCCACTATTAAAAGCCTACGAACCATGTTTGCCACACAGGGGCTGCCTGATGTCCTAGTAAGCTACAATGGGCCGTATTTCACCAGTGCTGAATTCAAGGAATTCATGACCCGCAATGGGATCAAGCACATCACATCTGCCCCGTTCAAGCCCGCATCCAACGGCCAGGCAGATCGGGCAAAGCCTGAAACGCGTGTCGGAAGGCTTCCTGCCGATCCGACTATCCTGTGTGCTGCTCAGCTACCTCACCAGACCCCACTCACTCAGCGAAGTTCCCCCAGCCGAGCTGCTCATGAAAAGGGCACTCTAAAACAAGGCTCTCTCTTGTCCACCCTGATCTCCATGATCACGTCGAGGGCAGGCGGCATCAATAAAGTGTGTACCATGACCGTGCAAATTTGTCATGTGATATTGAGGTTAATGATCCTGTATTTGTAGTCAATTATGGACATGGTCCTAAATGGCTCGCTGACACGGTCATAGCCAAAGAGGGGAATAGGGTGTTTCAGGTCAAATTGGCCAATGGCCTAACGATCAGAAAACATTTGGAGCAAATCAAATTGCGGTTCACCAACAGCTACGAACAACCTGAAGAAGACACCACCAACTTTGTCCCTCCAACACACACACAAGTGGCAACTGACATCATGGTTGACCACGAAGCCGAACTCACCAACCCCAGCAACCCAGCAAGGCCGGCTGCCCAGCAGCCCAGTGAAGAACTAACCAACTCACCTACATCTGCATTTGTACCAAGACGATCGACAAGGGAGCGAAAAGCCCCAGATCGTCTCACCTTGTAAATAAGTGTACTATTGACATCACGGGGGAGTGATGTTATGTAACCCCTTGTAACCTGTATTATACTACCACCAGAGGGCCTACCTGTTGGAGTCCCAAGAGATCCCAGCATCCCTTGGGAGCACAGTATATAGGCAGGCCACCCATGAGGTACCTGCACTCTGGAGTCTTATTAAAGCAGCTAAGGTCATAATTGCTCATTGTACACAGTACTCAGTTTCATCCTTTATTATGAACATATCAATAGGCACAACCTACTCAACCTATCTTCATAAGTCCACCCCCTCATCTCCGGAATCACTCTAGTGAACCTTCTCTGAACAGCCTCCGTGCAAGTATATCCTTCCTTAAAATAAGGAGACCAAAACTGCATGCAGTACTCGAGGTGTGGCCTCACCAATAACCTGTACAGTTGTACCAGGACTTCCCTGCTTTTATACTCCATCCCCCTTGCCTTCCTGATTACTTGATGTGCCTGCATACTAACTTTTTGTGTTTCATGCACAAGGATCTCCATTTAAATTTTAATTTGCTTTTCTATTTTTTCTGCCAAAGTTTCCTCACATTTTCCCACATTATACTCAATCTGCCAAATTTTTGCTTACTCACTTAGCCTGTCTATGTCCCTTTGAAGATTTTTTGTGTCCTCCTCATAATTTATTTTCCCACCCATCTTTGTATCATCAGCAAACTTAGCTACATTACACTCGGTCCCTTCATCCAAGTCATTAATATAAATTGTAAATAGTTGAGGCCCCAGCACCGATCCCTGCAGCACCCCACTAATTACTATTTGCCAACCAGCAAATTACCCTTTTATCCCGATTCTCTGTTTTCTGTTAGTTAGCCAATCCTCTATCCATGCTAATATATTACCCCCAACCCTGTAAACTTTTATCTTGTGCAGTAACCTTTCATGTGGCACCTTATCGAATGCCTTCTGGAAATCCAAATACACCACATCCACTGGTTCCCCCTTATCCACCCTACTTGTTAGATCCTGAAAGAACTCCTACTAAATTTGTCAAACATGATTTCCCTTTCATAAAACCATGCTGACTCTGCTTGATTGAATTATGCTTTTCCAAATGTCCTGCTACTGCTTCCTTAATAATGGACTCCAGCATTTTCCCAACGACAGATGTTAGGCTAACTGGTCTAGTTTCCTGCTTTCTGTCTGCCTTCCTTTTTAAATAGGGGTGTTACATTTGTTCAGGGACTCTGCCATTTCCTGTTCTCCATTATTAATTCCCCAGTCTCATCCTCTAAGGGACCAACATTTACTTTAGCCACTCTTTTCCTTTTTATGTACCTGTAGAAACTCTTATTATCTGTTTTTATATTTCATGCTAGTTTACTTTCATAATCTACCTTCCCTCTCTATTATTTTTTTAGTCATTCTTTGCTGGCTTTTAAAAGTTTCCCAATCCTCTGGCCTCCGACTACTCTTGGCCACACTATATGCCCTTGTTTTCAATTTGATACCATCCCTTATTTCCTTAGTTAGTCACGGATGGTTATCCCTTCTCTTAAAGTCTTTCCTTCTCTTTTTAATATATTTTTGTTGAGAGTTATTAAATATCTCCTTAAATGTCTGCCACTGCTCAACAACCGTCTAACACTTCAATCTATTTTCCCAGTCCACTTTAGCCAACTCTACCTTCATATCTTTGTAGTCTCCTTTATTTAAGCTTAAAAACACTGGTTTAAGATACAACTTTCTCACCCTCCAACTGAATTTGAAATTCAACCATGCTATGGTCACTCATTCCTAGAGCATTCTTTACGAGGAGATCACTTATTAATCCTGTCTCATTACACAGTACTAGATCTAAGATAGTCTGCTCCCTGGTTGGTTCTGCAATGTACTGTTCAAGGAAACTATCCTGGATACACTCTGTGAACTCCTCCTCAAGGCTACCCTGGCCAATTTGCTTTGTCCAATCAATATGAAGGTGAAAATCCCCCATGATTATTGCTGTTTTCTTTTTACAATCCTCCATTATTTCTTGATTTATACTCCATCCAATAATGTAGCTATTGATAGGGGGCCTATAGACTACACCCACCAGTGACTTTTTTCCCTAATTATTCCCTATCTCCACCCAAACTGATTCAACATCTTGGTCTTCTGAGCCAATATAATTTCTCACTAACACACTGCCATGTTGGCATTGCATTCATTTTTTTTGTCTCACCCTGATGTCTGCTTCACCGGCATTGTGAAGGTCCTGACACTGCAAGTTGTATCCGCCTTCCCAGCTTGCCAGGATCAACTATGAAGAACAGAAATGTCATTAGAAAATGTTTTGAAGATTGTTGATCCAGAACACAGAATTTTATTTAAAATTAATAGCAATGAGTTCAGATGGAAAAAAGCACAATTTTCACAGATTACCATCTTTTTGAAATGGTAATAATTAACAAAAATAGAATTAATTGCGGATTATTTTCTTTGAAACATTTACATTTTAGGATTATGGAGTAAACTTAACAAATTAGTCCTGTAGACTTGTGGTACCTACATGTTAACTTTCTGTATTTCATGTACAAGGACATCCAAATCCATCTGACATAATCATTTAATAGTTTCTCACCATTTAAAAAATATTGGGCTAAAATTGCGTTTTGGACCAGTCTGAGGCACCAACATCGCTTGGTCGGTAAGTTTAGTACCTGGCGATAATCAGCGCCGGTGACCGCGAACTTCAGTATTAGTGCCCCAAGAGGGAGGTGGAGCACTAAATCAAACAGTGCACACTTCTCTCAGGGCGATACAGTCGTCAAGCGGGGCACTAACGTCTGAGCACTAATTAAGTTGCAGTGCTCTAATTTTGAGAGTTATCAGACATACTGACGCCATCTGGTTCTTAAAGGGGAGGTTCAATGATGCTGCACAGCCTCAATCTCATCATTGCAGCCTGTGCACGGGGCCTTGAAGGAGCATCATGGCAGCATAGAGGCCACGCCAGAGAGCTCTCTGCTTTAGTGATGATGCCCTGAAGGATCTGCTGGTGGCGGTGGGGAGGCAAAGGGCATCCATGTTTCCGGTCACTGGCAGGAGGCTAGTGCCAAATGTTTTCCAAACATTTTGGAGGGAAGTGGTGCAGTATTTCTCCACTAGAGGCATAGTGGATAGAAGTGCCATCCAATGTAGGAAGAAGTTCAATGACCTCAATCGGGTGGTCAGGACGAGTACGTTCTTCAAAAACCTCTACATGCCACAATGTGAATCTCACTATTTGCATACACTGTATAAACCACCACATCCCAGCATTCACTCACCAATTGTGCCCACCGAATGAAAGTGACATCCACATCTCTCGCCTTGCATATATTAATAGCTATTCAACTGTGGTAGGCACATCTGACAAACACACAGCTGCACACTCACTTACACACTTTCTTTTTTCTTGCAGGCCAAGCTTTCTCATAACAGGCAGGAGCAGCTACGCACGAAGGAGGTCGTGCAGACCTCAGGCCCCTTACTGACCTGGAGGAGCGAGTGCATCGAATAATTAGGCCACAACTCATGGGCACTGCAGCATGCAGAGAGGCCGACCCCCTTGGGGAGAATAATGGTATTTTCATCATCTCTCCCTCTTCTCTCATTCCACTTCCCCTTCATACCACAAGCCTTTCCCACTTTCCATCTACTGTCTCCATTCCTTGCTCCCTTCCTGCCCTCTTCTCTGAATTTGTGCCTTTATGCCTTCAGATAATCAGCCACCACTACAGTAGCTTGTCCCTCAGCCTCCCAGTGGTAGCGACGTGGGAGAGGAGGAGGAAGGAGACGACACAGCATCACTGCCTGTGTCTACAGAGCAAGCTGGCTTGGACAGTGGGCCGACGATGTCGCTGGAGGAGGCCATGTTCGAGGGCTATAATGTGGGTGAATCTCCGGGACCCAGCGGCAAGGGAAGCCCGGGATCTATCTCCCCGGAGGGTGAGTTCGCAAGTGAGTTCTGCTCAACGGGACTCAGATGAGGACCTTGATGTGGAGGCTTTGGCCAGACGGTCAGTGGGCATGCACAACGGGCTTCTGGGTGCAATGGCAAGGGTGCTCAAGGGCATGGCTGCACTTGCTATGAGCTTGGTGGAGTTCACCTCAAGCATTGCACTTGTCTCACAGCACACCTTCGAGACCATCCTTGGCAGTTTGCAAAGGATGGTGGACTTGCTGAGGGACTGTGGGAACTCAGACCTCATGCTGCATGTCATGGGTGAGGTGGCAGCAGCTATTGCAGCACAGGCCGAAGCAACGCAATGGCTTAGTGCTGTAATGGAGTCAGTGCTTGGTGGCATCCAAACTCAGTCTGCTCTCATGCAGACTCATATTGATGCCACACAAGCGCTGACTGCTGCCATCGTCTCTAGGTTCCCACCAGTCCAACGAGGATCTCACGGTGCAGAAGCAGGCCAGCAATTTGTGCTCCAGCAGATTGCTCCGGATGCTGAGGCTCTGCCCCAGGGGAGTGGCAATGTGTCAGTGGAAATGGAAGGTGCTGTCCTCTCTCAGGATGACAGCATTCCGGCTCCCACCATGGCCAGTTCTCCATTGCACCTGCCGCTGTCTGCACCACAGCCATTTGAGGCTGCTGTCGCCTATGCTGAGGTGGTGTAGTCTGCAGCTGGGCCTTCCAGGCCCAGAGCTAGTCGAGGGCATCCTGCCAGGCCATCTGCAGTCTCTGTGTCACAGAGTGAGCAGCCTTCATCCGGCCTTGCTACAGGCACTGGGTCCACATTAAGAGGAGCAGTAGGGTTGGGAGGGGAGAGAAGGGGAGGGAAAGCAGTAAAAATGGGCCAATAAGGCATAGTTTGTTTGTAAATGGTTTTTTCTTACATCATTACTTTCAGTATTTGTAAGTATATTGTTGCTGTTGTTTTTTGGGTTGGTATGATTCAAAGGAGAGGTTTGTTTGTAAATATATTGTTGCTGTGGGTTGTGAGTGCATATGGTTGACAGGAGAGAGTTGTGGGTGATATTAAATTGTTCATTTGACATTTCAATTTTTATGCTGTTTCTCATTTGACCCTTGCAGGGGCTGTGATCTGCACATAGCGATGAGTTTGTGCTGTGCAATCGCCATGTGATTTCTGCTTCATTGGAAACACTGTATCATCATCATTGTTATGTATGTAAACATTGTAAGTGTGTAAGACTTGCCACCAGAGGGCGCAACTGTTGGAGGCCCAAGGGTCACCTGCACACCTCGTGCAAGGGAGTATAAAAGGTTGTCTGCCATGCTGCTGAGGCACTCTGGATTAAAAAGACTAAGGTCACATCAGTTTTAGCTCACAATACTCAGTCTTGTGGAATTCTTCCATACTTAACAATTGGCAACGTGTAACAGATTACGAACTTTCATGCGATCATGGCTGCCGTTGGTATTTCAGAGAGATTTGTAGAGGGTGATGATTGGGAAGCCTTCGTTGAGCGTCTCGACCTGTACTTCGTGGCCAACGAGCTGGATGGACACGATGCAGCGATCAAGCGTGGGGCGATCCTCCTCACCGTGTGTGGGTCTCGTGTCAGGTATGCGGACAATGTGGCCCGTCCAGCGGAGCTGATTGAGTGTGGTCAGTGCTTCGATGCTGGGGATATTGGCCTGAGTGAGGACACTGATGGTGGTGCACCTATCCTGTCAATGGATTTGCAAGATCTTGTGCACGTAGCGTTGGTGGTACTTCTCCAGTGTTTTGAGGTGCCTGCTGTACATAGTGCATGTTTCTGAGCCATGGGAACAGCAAGAGGATTGGAGCAGGAGCAGGAGCATAAAGAGAGGAGAACTCCAGGTCCCAGCGTGGTGTCGGCACACCCGACCTGGGTGGGGACAGCAAGAGGAGCGGAGCAGGAGCAGGAGCCAGTCACCGTAGGGAGAAGCGTGAGCCAGCTCGAGAGTGCAATGAAAGTAAGGTGGGTGACAAACCGGATATCACAGCATCCCAGATAGTAGATTGGTTGGAGACTCTTGGTGTGAGGTGGAGCCCAGCAGCGGGGTTGGGGCCCAGAAGAGATTGGAGGACAGTGGGATGTTGAAGGACAGCGGGAGATCGGAAGCATTGTATAATGAGATGCTCAGGCACGGCCCTTGCAGAAGCTGCATTGAAAGGGTCCCTCCTCCATTGCTGCTGCTCTTCCTCCTCCTCTTCATCCTGCTCCTCCTCTTCAAGCTCCTACTCCATTCCCTCTTCCTCCTCCTGAGGTGGACCTGCAAGCCCAGGTGGCAAAGGCTGGGCCCTCAGGCTGGCCAGGTTGTGCAGCATGCAGTACAGAATGATGAAAAGGGACACTCGATCAGGGGAGTACTGCAGGGCTCCTCAAGAGCAGTCAAGGCAGCGGAACCATTGTCTGAGCACCCCGATAGTCTGCTCGATCACATTCCTGGTAGCGGCATGGCTCTTATTATATGCGTGCTGAGCAGGAGTGTTGAGGTTGCGGAGGGGTGTCATCAGCCAGGTGGCGAGTAGATAACCCTTGTCGCCGGGCAGCCAGCTATGTGATGGCTGGAACAGTCCTGGGACACTGGTCTGTCGCAGGATGAATGAATCGTGGCTGCTGCCAGGATAGTGGGCAATGACGGCGAGGATGAGCTGCCTGTGGTCGCATACCAACTAAACGTCCAGAGAGTGGTCGCCTTTGCGGTTACGGAACACCTTTGCATTGTGATGAGATGCCTTCAATGCTACATGAATGCAGTCAAAAACACCCTGAATCATGGGGGAAGCCCGTTATCCTTGCAAAGCCACATGAGCATTCATCCTGTTTTTCCCTGGTCATGATAAATGAGATGTGCTCCCTTCTTCTACTGCAGAGAGCATCTGTCAACTCCCGAATGCAGCAATGGATGGTGAACTGCAAAATGTTGACAATATCCCCTGCTGTAGCCTGGAGCCACTAGAATAGAAATTAAGAGCCACTGTGACCTTGACTGCCACTGAGAGCGAAGTCCTGGTCCTGACCTGAGGCTGTAGGTCTGGCTGCAGCAGGTGGCAGAGCTCTATGACCACCTCCTTGCTGAAGTGAAGCCTTCTAACATACTGCTCCTCTGAGAGATGAATGTAAGATAAGTGCTCCCGGAAAACCCTGGGAGGTTAAGGCCTCCTGTTGTGAGGTCCGCGGGCCCTCCTCCTGCCTCTGGCCACATTTGACATGCGCTGTCTCTGGAGCCACTGCCTCTAAAGTAGTTGCCAGATGGCAAGGTGCACTGGCAGCACAGCCCCTACAAATGAGAGAAAAGAGCTGGTGTAAATGTTCAGTAAAGAAACTGTAAGAGCAGCAACAAACAAGGATGTAGAAAATATGAAAGCAGTCAAAAGACAATCTGACAAGCTAGCAAGGAATCTGACCTCCCAATGATCCAGTTGCTGATCCCTTTAAATAGTGCACCGCGAGCGGCAATTCCAGGTATGAATGCCTGCTTTTTCTGGCGTTATCAGCGCCAGGTGGTAAGTCAGAGGAACCGACTGAATTTCATGCACATTCATTGACTTCTTGGACTCAGTGGCGCTCCAAGGCCAGGTGCTAAAAGCCTACTGAATTTCACGGGACGGCGTTCAATTTTCTGCACCTGGGCGATAAGCAATTCGCGCCCCATTAGCACCCCGTCTGTGCGCTAACAGGCAGCGCTAAGGTAATGAATATCTAGCCCTGTCTGTTTTACTATTCTTCCTAACAAAGTGAATAACCTCACATTTCCCACATTATAGTCTATCGACCAACTTTTAGCTCACTCACTTAACCTGTCTATGGGCTAGAACCTCCACTTTTGTGCATATCACCCAAAAATGGGCATTATTTCCGGCGTGCGTGTGAAAAAAGGGTTTTCAGATCGCCGGCTTCTCACCCATTCGCAAAGCACCTAGTCTCCATTTTTGAAAATGGGTGTTACAGCGAGTGATATGAAATGGGTGGTAGCGTTACATTTTTTTGACCTTCTGCCCCATCCTTAGCAACGGCATGGCAACGCTCGATTCCCACGATTCAGGAGGTCAAGGGTCATCAAGACATTTGCAGAAGAGAGAGGGAGCTCAGTGGGACTGAAGGCGTGTCTGGGTGTGGTGTGGCTGCTTTGGGAGGAAGGAGACTTTAGAGCTTCACAGCAAGTCGGCAAACAAACATTAGCTGTTACCAGCCACATATTTGCCTGAGTTTGGCCTATAATGGAGAGAGAGGAGGAAGTATCACAGCACGCTGTGGAGACTGAAGCTGGAGAGAACAGTGAGGTTGGAGAGGAGCACATTGGAGGGCGCAAAAAAAGTCAGGAGGTTCTTGGACGAGGCAAATGCCTTCCTCCTGCAGGAGGTTGACTTGCACTGGGGTGATTTGACGCAGGGATGGCGTGGGAAGCCCACCCCAAAGGCATACCAGAGGGTATGGACTAAGATAGCAGAGGTGGTCTCGTCGGCGACCAACGAGGTTCGTAAGGGCAACCAATGCCACAAACGATGGAACACCCTTGTGGGATCCGCAAGAGTATTACATTGATTTACATGTACTTATGTATTTATATAATTTGATTTGTAACAATTCATGAGTGACTATCATCAGATGTGAGGTCTTTCACTTTTACCAGGAATGTTTTACTCAAAGCCTGCAGTCACAGTGTACATCTTTAGGTAAAATGATAATTTTCATAATAATCATGATTACATCTGTCGGTTATGTGTTGTATCAGTCTCTGTGACAGTACTTAACAATGACATCATGCAATGATCTCATGCCATGTTGTCCTGTCATCTTTTACAGAAGAAGCTATTGACGATGAGGTCCGTGCAGAGGTGAACGGGTGGGGGGCCACCAGTCCCCTGCGACATCACTGAGATGGAGGAGCGTGTGCTCACACTCGTGGGGAAGCACCTCCCGGACAGTCACGGACGCATCTGCAGACCCTGAAGTGATGCCACATGAGTAAAGCTTACACCATTGCGTGATGTAAAGTCAATAGATGCCACACCCACTCATATCTGAACAATCATATATGATAGCTGATTTATCAAATTGTCATCGAAATAATGATGGCCTAATGAAAATCACTGGAATGCAAATGTGCTGATGGTCATGAAATGTGATGTCTGCGATGATTTTGAGAGTGGTGGTGCTTTTGACGTGCATATGCTGTGTGTAGCGCTGGACTCACCTTGTGACCCTAGCACCCCGTTCTCCTCTAATAACCTCATTTGTGTTTTGCAGCTCAGCCAGCAGCGCGTCCCAAGACAAGACCACAGAGGCCAGAAGGTGGGGGCATGGGGCCCGACTCTCCAGACGATCCAACATCTGGTTCTGAGGAGCTCCGATTGTCGCCCACTGGCTCTCATCCACTGGGTCTGTTCTCCATGGATGAAAGCGCGGACTTCGAGGAAACTGCATCGCCACGCTCCAGAAGCCATTCCACCCCAAGGCCATCTAGTGGTCCTCCGATCATTCCCGCCTCCACTTTGGAGGTACCGGCCCCAAGCACCTCACCACCATTTGGCCTGGGGACGGCGCCGACGCTGCGGAGGTCTTGTCAACATGGCAGGTCTGTTCCACAAGCGCTACATAACAGTGGAGAGATGGTACAGTTGTCCAGGAGGACTGTAGACATTAGTGACCAGCTCATCGAAGCATTGGGGGGGCATATCCCGACAGCTGGTCACCATGACTGAGTACATTCCGCGGATGGCAGAGGCCCTGGAGCCAGGAACACTGCTGCCACAGGCCTCCCATTGGTCCCCGAGCGCGGCACTCCATCCGTAGGTTCCGCACCACCACTGCGAACAGTAGATGAGGGAAAAGACCGAGATCCTGCTTCTGGATCAGAGAATGTTCCCCCCTCAGCAGCCCCTGCTCCCGTACTCGTGCAATGACCGCATCTGCCTTCATCCCCCCCAATGAGGCACTGCCTGAGGAGCTCCTCGGCCAGACGCCATAGAGCGAGGAGGGGAAGGGGTAAAGATGGGGAGAAGAAGTGGAGGGGGGAAGGAAAGTGAGGTGCATGTCCGCAGGTGATGGCTGTATTATATCTCCATCTGGATGTATGCAATTTGTTGGAATGTATGGGGGCTGGGATCACCCTCCTGCTTTGCCTTTGTATTCTGTGTTGCTGGACATGTTGAACATTTGATTGATGTCAATGGTGGAAAAAGTGGGATGTGGGTGGGGGTTGGGTGTTATTGCCTGTGATACCTATGATTTCAGACCACTGTTGGTATAAACATTTTGTTATTGAACATAACTTTGTTGCGTGTTGTCTCAGATAGCTGCACCGTTACACACTGGTGATTCCTTAACATGAAAGGGTTAAATACAACTTATAAATCAACATAAACTTTAACTGGCACCAAGGTTACCATTGATGTCTGAGCTGCACACACACAGCAGTGTGTCAACGTTGTCACTCACATCAAGCTCTTTTCAGGCAAATCGTTCAGATATCAGCTCCTCAGGTAAGAGTCTCACAACTATGTAGCCACCACGGGCCCTTACCTGTGTTCTCGAGGGGGTCGTGGGCATGGTTGCATGGCCAGCCTGATTGTCTGGCCCTAGGTCAGTGTCCAGCCACTCATCGTCCTCCTCCTCTCTCTCATGAGGTGGAGCATCAGTGCATTCTAGCAATTCTTGGCCCCTCCTAATAGCTAGGTTGTGCAGCATTGAGCACACGACCACGAATTTAGCTACTTGCTCAGGGCCGTATTGTAGCTCCCCTCCTGAGTGGTCAAGACATCTGAAGTGCTGCTTAAGCACAGTTATTGTTTGGTGGCCCCATTGCATTGAAAGTCTAATAGCGATTGATCAGAAACAATGACTTTCTCACTAAAGTACACCTGGAGTAAAGCCCCAATGGTCCAGAGTCTGAAAATATGTCTGTTGAGATGTTCACTTCACCTGAGAAGAACTCCAGAGTCAATGCAAACTCCCCCAAAGTTGAGGCAGCCTTTTGAATGAAGCGACCTGTGATTTTAAAAATGCCAGCCACACCACTGGCGTTCGTTCAGAATAGTTCTACTTTTTCTGGGTGTTTTTTTGGGTGGGCGATATTATGGGTGATATGTGTGCGAGGTGGTGAAAGTGACAGCGGGCGATCTCCAGGGCGTTAGTTTAGCCAAATGTGCTCTTTACGACAAAAAGAAGTGGGCGGGCAGTATTATTGAATCTCGCCGTTAATTCCATGCGAACGATATTCTGGGCGTTGATTTCGCCCATTCTGATGATTCCGCCCAAAAAAAGTGGGCAGCCGGTAATATTTTTTCCCGGCGTTAAGCACATGGGGAAAGTAATGCTCGCCGATGTTTCCTAAAAATGCCCATCAGTTTCCATTTTGTGCTAAAATGGGCGTTATACATCATTTCAGCGGTAAAGTGGGCGTTAAGCATGCAAAAAAAGTGGAGGTTCTAGCTCTATATCTCTTTGCAAACTGTTTAGCTGCAAAATTGGGACCTTTAGTGTCAGTCGTTAAGGCCAGTTTTGTTGAAAAAATGGCAGCTGCGTTGCTTCCGGCGTGAAACGCAGTGGCCGCCATTTTGGGCATGTTGGCAGCACTGATATTGCCTGCGCCCGCTGTCCATGTTTAAATGATCGAGATTGTGATGACATAAGAATTAGGAACAGGAGTAGGCCATCTAGCCCCTCAAGCCTGCTCCACCATTCAAAAAGATCATGACTGATCTGGTAGTGGACTCAGCTCCACTTACCCACCCGCTCCCCATAACCCTTAATTTACTTATTGTTTAAAAATCTATCGATCTGTGATTTGAATACATTCAATGAGCTAGCCTCAACTGCTTCCTTGGGCAGAGAATCCCACAGATTCACAACCCTATGGGAGAAGAAATTCCTTCTCAACTCGGTTTTAAATTGGCTCCCCCGTATTTTGAGGCTGTGCCCCCTAGTTCTAGTCTCCCCGACCAGTGGAAACAACCTCTCTGCCTCTATCTTGTCTATCCCTTTCATTATTTTAAATGTTTCTATAAGATCACCCCTCATCCTTCTGAACTCCAACGAGTAAAGACCCAGTCTACTCAATCTATCATCATAAGGTAACCCCCTCATCTCCGGAATCAGCCTAGTGAATCGTCTCTGTACCCAGTCCAAGGCTAGTATATCCTTCGTTAAGTAAGGTGACCAAAACTGCACGCAGTACTCCAGGTGCAGCCTCACCAATACCCTGAACAGTTGCAGAAGGACCTCCCTGCTTTTGTACTCTATCCCTCTCGCAATGAAGGCCAACATTCCATTCGCCTTCCTGATTACCTGCTGCACCTGCAAACTATCCTTCTGTCATTCATGCACAAGGACCAATTGGGGAGCTGTGGAGGCGTGTCCTGCTCAGTAGGAGCTGTGAGCAGTGAGTGGAGCTGCTAGCAACTTGAGCTCCTGCCTGGGGAGCCCTGAGACCAGCCCAGGAACAGAAGGAAGGAAGGGGTTTCACCTTCAACTTCTATCCAGAGGGAGAGGAGGAGAACAGAAAACATTTAAACATCTTTACCATTCTGCAAGGAGTTGGAGAGAGGGGGAAAAACCACAACAACCAACCAGTGTGGAAGGAGGGAGACTCTACATTCTACAGGTGGGTGTGGGTGCATTTCCCCAAACAGACTTTGTTGTATCGGTGGGGGGAGGAAAGAAGACCACTGAGGGCCGGAACATCGCGGGGGGTGTGTGTGTGTGTGGTAGTGTGTGTGGGGGCCTTGCTTACAACTAGGCCCCCCCCACAATTGGAACCCCCCCCACCCCCCACATTTGCCTAGCCTGGGATAGCTGGAGCTACCAGGCTGAAGATTCTTTAAATCACCCTATTGAAGATCGTTTGGGATTGTGTGCCTGGTGGCTCTAGCTACCCCAGGTGAAGACGTCTTCTCCCCCCACCTGAAGACCAACCCAAAGACTGTGTTTTTTGTGTGTTTTGCCATCTGGGGAGTGCACCCACCCACAGCTGCGAGGGGAGACCTGCCCTCGCAGCCCCCCCCCCCTTCCCACCCCTTCCCACCCCCCTCTCTCTTTCTCCGTTACTCTCTGTTTCTCCCCTCTCTCTCTGAGAGCCCTTTTCTTCCGAATTTAAAAAAAAAAAAACCAATTAAGACAACTGAGCAGAGGGAGCAAGGCCTCTCCCCAATTGTCAACGAGGGGAGAGGTGCCTCGTTAAGGGCTCCTCTGCTCAGTTAACATACGAGGCCATTAAAGACCATTAAGGCCTGTGACTTTGGGGTGGGTGTAGCCCTTAAAGGGACCCCGTGATGGCGACCCCATCCACGCCGGTGGCAGGGCCAGCAAGGACGTATGCGCAGGCGGTGTCCACATCCACGGCACCTCCTGCGCCACCCGCTGCCCTGCCACCGTTCAGACTTATAACCAGGAAACACGGGGTCAAGAGCTACACTCACCCCACAATGAGCATTGAGGAGTGCGTGCGGGCGATGGCTGGGGTAGTCGGCCCCTCGGCCATTGTCGCAGCCTCCAAGATGTCTGGGAAGGCCGTGTTCTTCCTGGGGTCGGAGCGGGCGGTGTCCCTGGCCCTTGAAAAGGGGCTCACGGTGGGCGGGACGTTCCTGCCGGTGGACCCTCTCGAGGCCACCGCGCAGAGGGTCATCATTTCAAACGTCCCGCCCTTTGTTTCCGCTGAGCTCCTCCTCCCTCACCTACAACAACTGGGGGAGGTAAGGTCAGGGATCAACCCCATACCGCTCGGCCTCAGGGAGAACAGCCTGCGCCACGTGTTCTCCTTCCGCCGCCAGCTCTTTGTCCGGCTGGCGCGGGAGGAGACGACGGAGGGATCTTTTAATGTGGTGCACGAGGGGACTGCCTACCGCGTCTTCTGGACGTCGGACGGCGTGCGGTGCCATGCCTGCAGGGAGGTGGGGCACGTTCGCAAGAACTGCCCCGCCTCCAAGGCCGCCAAACCACCGAAGGCGGCCAAGGCTGGCGCCGCCGCCACCCCTCCCCCTAGTTGCGTCCGCGTGCCGGGAGCCATGGGTGCGCGGGCATCGTCGGAGGCCTTTGTTTTCAGGGCCTCCGGCGGGGGGGAGGGAGAGCGTCCGACCGGAAAGAAGGCGCGGAAGAAGACAAAACATCAAGAGGCGGGTCCCCTCAGTGCGCCGGATAATTTGACCACCGCGCTCAGCCCAACCCCGTCACCGGCGAGCGCGGGGTGCCCCGAGCCCGTGCCCGAGCCCTTGAACAACACCACAGAGGGGCCCGGGCGCGGGCAAGAAAAGGAAAAGGGGGGGGCGGAGCGGGAGGCCTCGGCAGACATGGAGGTCTCCCTGACTCCGCGCGCCCCCAGGAACAAAAAGAGGCACCGCCCCAATGACGCGGAGGGGGAACAACATCCCTCCGCGGAGGAGTCGGTGCCCGCCGCGTGTCCCGCGTCCCCCACCAGCGCCCCCAAATTGCGCTGCAGGCGCGAGGAGTCTTTCCCCGGGGAGGGTGAGACAGTTGAGGCTGCCCAGCCTCTGCCTCCCGGGGATGGAGTGGAAGATCTGCCTGTCGTGGGGGGCGTGGGGACCGCGGAGGAATGCGTAGCCGCCGGGCCGGGCGTCCCGGGGACTGAGGCGGGCGAGGCCGAAAAGGCCGAACCTGAGCCCGCCCAGCTATTACCCAACTTCCCCCGGGAGTTGCTCGACCCGGCAGAAACACAATATATTGATTTTAATGAAACTGTAGATGCTGGGCCGGGGGGTGGCAGCGGGGAGGGGGAGGAACACCCACCCTCGCCCCTTACTTTGGAGCTGGTGCATTTGGAGGGCCTGGGGATCTCCTATGGCCGGGTCTCTCCTTGTTCTCCGGTTCCTGGGGCGGAGGGGGAACCCCTTCCGCTGTCATTTCCCGACCCAGCACCATTTTTAAAAGAGCCCAGTGGGGACTCCTCTGCCGACGATCCTGGGGGTGGGATCGGGGCAGTGCCAGGGCCGGTTGGAGCGGCCGGTTCATTTGCCGTACCTTGTGCGGTCGATGGGCCGGCTGCTGGCGGCCACCTCCCGGAGGAGGACGGGGACTCGGTGGGGGACGCGGGTGAAGACCTAGAGACCACCGCCAGTGAGGCGGTGGATCTGCTCGCGGCCGCCGCTGAGGCCCTCCTCATTCCTGCAAAGGAACTCCGGGACTTTTTGGCCCAGAGCCGGGGTCGCCGCGACCAAGCCCGACTGGCCCTGGAAAAATGGTCCGAGCCGGAGCTGATCAAGGGGTCCGTCCGCGCCGCCGTTAAAACCTTGGCCGCGGGCGGGCCCTTGACAAAGGAGCAGCACCTTGAGCTGCGCGAGCTCGAGGGACTCCTCGCTGGGCTGCGGAGGGAGCGGAGTTCAACAAAAGACTCCGCTCCCTCCCCCACAATAGGTTAAGGTAGAGGTTGCACTATGCTTTTGCCATGAAGATAACCATAGCCAGCCTCAACATCAACGGCGGCAGAGGGGCACGCCGTAGATTTGACAATTTTTCGCTCCTGCGGGAGGGGAAATATGCGGTGTGCTTCCTGCAAGAAACCCACACCGTTCCGGGAGACGAAGCCACGTGGCTCCTGGAATGGCAAGGAGAGGTCCGCATGAGCCACCTCACCGCCATTTCTAGTGGGGTGGCCATCTTGCTGGGCCCGCATTTTCAGCCGGAGATCTTGGGGGTCGAGGAGCCCGTGCCAGGCCGCTTGCTGCACGTAACGGTTCGCCTGGGGGACGTGCCGCTCCATCTCGTGAACGTGTACGCCCCTCATCCCGGCCCGCAGCAGACGCGCTTCTTTGAAGAGGTGTCCGCTCTTCTTGGCTCCGTCGACGTCGGCGACTGCATTGTCCTCGGGGGGGATTTTAACTGCACCCTCGAGGCGAGGGACCGCTCCGGTGCCCTGCAGTGCATGACGGCGATGGAGAAGTTGAGGGACCTGGTCGGGTCCTTCGACTTGGTGGACGTCTGGCGAAATCTCCACCCCGACTCCAGCGCCTTTACTTGGGTGAGGCCTGGAGTTGGATGGTCTAGAGTCGACCGCCTTTACGTGTCTCGGGCGTACGTTTCCTGCGTCCCGGCGGCCTCCATGCGGCCGGTGCCGTGTTCGGACCACCACCTGGTGTGGGCGGAGCTCGCTTCGCTCCGCGCGAGGACGGGGTCCGCGTACTGGCACTTTAACAACCGGCTGCTGGAGGACGTGCGTTTCCAGGACTCGTTCCGTCGATTCTGGTCCGACTGGAGAAGGAAGCAGGGGGGCTTCCCCTCCTTGAGGCTATGGTGGGACGTGGGCAAGGCTCACGTCCGCGTCTTCTGTCAAGAGTACGCGAGGGGGTCGACCAAGAGGCGGGCGGCCAGAGTCGGGCGCCTAGAAAAAGAGGTGCTCGACCTGGAAGCCCGTCTCGGTCAAGTCGTCCAGGACCCGGCCCTGCGGACGGTGTACGAAGCGAAGAAGGCCGCGCTGAAGGACCTGCAGCTCGTCGGGTCCCGAGGCGCGTTCGTGAGGTCGCGGATCCGGTTCCTGCGGGATCTGGACCGCGGCTCCCCCTTCTTCTACTCGCTGGAAAAAAGGCAGAGTGTCCGTAAGCAGCTCTTGACGCTGCTGGCCGACGACGGCTCTCTCGTCTCGGATCCGGAGGGCGTCAACAACAGGGTCCGTGAATATTACGGGGCTCTGTTCTCTCCGGATCCGTCCAGCGAGGAAGCGCGTAGAGTTTTGTGGGAGGACCTGCCGAAGGTCAGCCCGGAGGGCGCCGAAAATCTGGAAGCTCCGCTAAGCCTGGCGGAGCTGACCGGTGCCCTCGCCCGGCTCTCGAGGGGAAAATCCCCGGGGCTGGACGGGCTGACCGTGGAGTTCCACAGGGCGTTCTGGGACGTCCTGGGGAGCGACTACGCGCGGGTCCTGGGGGAAAGTCTGGCGACCGGGGAGATGCCCCTCTCTTGGCGCAGGGCAGTCATCGTCCTGCTGCCTAAGAAGGGCGATCTCCGCCTCCTTAAGAACTGGCGCCCGGTCTCCCTCCTCAGCACGGACTACAAAATCTTCGCCAGGGCGATGTCTGCTCGCCTTGGTGCCGTGCTGGACCACATGATCCACCCCGACCAGTCATACACGGTCCCGGGCCGGACGATCCACGACAACATCCATCTGGTCCGGGACCTCATCCATTGCTCCCAGGAGGCTGGTCTGTCGGTCGCCTTCCTATCCCTCGACCAAGAGAAGGCGTTCGACAGGGTGGATCACGACTATCTGCTCGGAACTCTGCGCGCTTTCGGGTTCGGGACGCATTTCGTCGCCCGGATCCGACTTTTGTACGCCGCCGCGGAGTGTCTGATTAAGGTTAACGGGTCCTTGACGGCGCCCCTTCGCTTTAGGAGAGGGGTGCGCCAGGGATGCCCCATGTCCGGCCAGTTATACGCCGTTTGCGTGGAGCCTTTCCTGCGCCTCTTGCGGACGAGGTTGACGGGACTGGCTCTGCAAGGGCCGGGCGTGGAGGTCGTCCTCTCGGCTTACGCCGATGACGTGCTCCTCGCGATAGAGGATCCCGCTGACCTGCGGAGGATGCGTGAGTGCCAGGAGATTTACTCGGCCGCGTCCTCCGCCAGGATCAACTGGGAGAAATGTTCCGGACTCCTGGTGGGTCAGTGGCGGGTGGACTCCCTGCCGGAGGAGCTCAGGCCTTTTGCCTGGAGCATGACCCATCTCCTCTATCTGGGAGTCTACCTTAGCCCCGACGAGGGAGCCTGGCCGGCGAACTGGCAGGAGCTGGAGGCCAAGGTCGCCGCTCGCCTAGGGCGCTGGACAGGACTGCTCCGAGTGTTGTCCTACAGGGGTCGAGCGCTAGTCATAAACCAGCTGGTGGCCGCAATGCTGTGGTACCGGCTGGTCACTTTGACCCCTCCCCCTGCGTTTGTCGCCAAGATACAGAAGAAGCTGGTGGACTTCTTCTGGAACAACAGGAAGCACTGGGTCTCTGCCGCGGTCTTGAGTCTCCCGCTTGAGGAGGGCGGTCAGTCGTTGGTGTGCGTCAGCGCCCAGCTCGCGACTTTCCGTCTTCAGACCCTGCAGAGATACCTTTACGTCGAGCCCCCTCCTAGGTGGTGTGCTCTGGCGAGGTATTTCTTCCGCCAGCAGCTCGACCTCAATTATGACACGCAGCTCCTGTTTGTGAACTTGGGGGGTGCCAGGACCGCCCTCCGGGAGCTGCCTGTCTTTTACAGGGAACTCATCAGGGTCTGGAACAAAGTCTCCACCAAGCGCAGCTCTCCGCCGGCTGGAGTGGCGGCCGTCCTGCAGGAGCCGCTGCTCGGGAATCCGTACCTCCACGGCCGAGGCTTTATGTGGCGGTCGGAAGAGAGGGCTGTGGCTGGTGAGGTGACCAGGGTCAGGGACCTGCTCGATGGCGGAGGAGCGGGCTGGATGGCGCCAGTCACGCTGGCGCGGCGCCTAAATTCTGCCAACGTCCGCCACGCGGCCGATGCCATCGAGTCGCTAAAAACAGCTCTGGGCCCTGACTCCGTTAGGTGTATCGAGGAGGCTCAAGCACGTGGGGAGATCCCGTCCGAACTGACCCCCGTCCGGACGGAATTCCTCATCGGCGCCAAACCCCGGAACCTCCCTCGGGGGCCGGCGCCTCACAACTTGAGCCGCCTCGGGGAAATCCCCTCCGTGCCTTTCAGTTCCGCGCGGAGGGGTTTCCTGTATGGGCTGCTCCTGCACACCCTCAACTTTGCCATCCTCGCCGGCCGTCCGGACACGCCATGGCGTACCATCTTGCCGTCCGGAGGAGGCGGGGGTCCCCGATGGAGGGCACTCTACGCAGGGGTCCTCCCACTATTCATCGGGGACTTGGCCTGGAGGGTGGTGCACGGAGCAGTGCCGTGCAACAAATTTTTAAGCCGGTTCACGGACTCCCAGGCCGCCTGCAATTTCTGCGGTCTGGAGGAGTCCGTGTTCCATGTTTTTATGGAGTGCACAAGGTTGCAGCCCCTGTTCCACTATTTGAAGGGGCTGCTCCTGAAATTCTGGCTGCACTTCAGTCCCACTCTCCTGATCTTTGGGCACCCTGTGCGGAGGGGAGCGGGTAGGTCCGAAGGCCTCCTCGTAGGACTGCTCCTGGGCACGGCCAAGGGTGCCATCAGCCGGTCCAGGCAGCGGGCGGTCGAGGGGGTCGTTCAACCTGACTGCCTGCCTCTCTTCCGCTCTTACATCCGGTCCAGGGTGTCCTTGGAGATGGAGCACGCGGTGTCCACCGGTACGCTCGCGGCCTTCCGCGAGAGGTGGGCACCGGAGGGACTGGAGTGCATCATCACGCCCGGCAACCAAATTTTAATTTGATTTTACGTTTTAAAGTTTAATTTGTTTTAATTGCCGGTGCTTTTAGTGGCCCCCTTCCCTTTTATAGGGGGCACTGGGGAAAATTGTGATTTTAGTGCCCAAAAAAAAACCAAAAAAAAAAGAAAAACACAAAAAAAAAAAAAAAAAGGGGGGAAAAAAAGGGCCTTGAAAATGTCTGGAGTGTCACCCAGGTCGGGTGGCACCGTTTATTGTTTTTTATGTTTTCACAGGTGAACTCAAAAGAGTTTCATGCACAAGGACCAATTGGGGAGCTGTGGAGGCGTGTCCTGCTCAGTAGGAGCTGTGAGCAGTGAGTGGAGCTGCTAGCAACTTGAGCTCCTGCCTGGGGAGCCCTGAGACCAGCCCAGGAACAGAAGGAAGGAAGGGGTTTCACCACCACTTTTACCCAGAGGGAGAGGAGGAGAACAGAAAACTTTGCAACAACTTTACCATTTCTGCAAGGAGTTGGAGAGAGGGGGAAAAGACAACAACATCCAGTGTGGAAGGAGGGAGACTCTACTATCTCTACAGGTGGGTGTGGGTGCATTTCCCCAAACAGACTTTGTTGTATCGGTGGGGGGAGGAAAGAAGACCACTGAGGGCCGGAACATCGCGGGGGGTGTGTGTGTGTGTGGTAGTGTGCGTGGGGGCCGTGCTTACAACTAGGCCCCCCCCCAGAATTGGAACCCCCCCCACCCCCCCCACATTTGCCTAGCCTGGGATAGCTGGAGCTACCAGGCTGAAGAGTCATTAATCACCCTATTGAGGATCGTTAGGAGTGCCTGGTGGCTCCAGCTACCCCAGGTGAAGACATCTTCTCCCCCCACCTGAAGACCACCCCAAAGACTTTTGTGTTTTGCCATCTGGGGAGTGCACCCACCCACAGCTGCGAGGGGAGACCTGCCCTCGCAGCCCCCCCCCCTTCCCACCCCCCTCTCTCTTTCTCCGTTACCCTCTGTTTCTCCCCTCTCTCTCTGAGAACCCTTTCCTTCCAAATTTTAAAAAAAAACCAATTAAGACAACTGAGCAGAGGGAGCAAGGCCTCTCCCCAATTGTCAACGAGGGGAGAGGTGCCTCGTTAAGGGCTCCTCTGCTCAGTGAACATAAGAGGCCATTAAAGACCATTAAGGCCTGTGACTTTGGGGTGGGTGTAGCCCTTAAAGGGACCCCGTGATGGCGACCCCATCCACGCCGGTGGCAGGGCCAGCAAGGACGTATGCGCAGGTGGCAACCGCTTCCACAGCACCTCCTGCGCCACCCGCTGCCCTGCCACCATTTAGATTAATTACTAGAAAACACGGGGTCAAGAGCTACACTCACCCCACAATGAGCATTGAGGAGTGCGTGCGGGCGATGGCTGGGGTAGTCGGCCCCTCGGCCATTGTCGCAGCCTCCAAGATGTCTGGGAAGGCTGTTTTCTTCCTGGGGTCGGAGCGGGCGGTGTCCCTGGCCCTCGAAAAGGGGCTCACGGTGGGCGGGACGTTCCTGCCGGTGGATCCTCTCGAGGCCACCGCGCAGAGGGTCATCGTGTCGAACGTCCCGCCCTTTGTTCCCGCTGAGCTCCTCCTCCCTCACCTACAACAACTGGGGGAGGTAAGGTCAGGGATCAACCCCATACCGCTCGGCCTCAGGGAGAACAGCCTGCGCCACGTGTTCTCCTTCCGCCGCCAGCTCTTTGTCCGGCTGGCGCGGGAGGACGTGACAGAAGGGCACTTTAATGTGGTGCACGAGGGGACTGCCTACCGCGTCTTCTGGACGTCGGACGGCGTGCGGTGCCATGCCTGCAGGGAGGTGGGGCATGTTCGTAAGAACTGCCCCGCCTCCAAGGCCGCCAAACCACCGAAGGCGGCCAAGGCTGGCGCTGCCGCCACCCCTCCCCCTAGTTGCGTCCGCGTGCCGGGAGCCATGGGTGCGCGGGCATCGTCGGAGGCCTTTGTTTTCAGGGCCTCCGGCGGGGGGGAGGGAGAGCGTCCGAGCGGAAAGAAGGCGCGGAAGAAGGAGAAACATCTAGAGGCGGGTCCCCTCGGTGCGCCGGAAAGTCTGACCACCGCGCTCAGCCCAACCCAGTCACCGGCGAGCGCGGGGTGCCCCGAGCCCGTGCCCGGGCCCTTGAATACCACCACAGAGGGGCCCAGGCGCGGGCAAGAAAAGGAAAAGGGGGGGGCGGAGCGGGAGGCCTCGGCAGACATGGAGGTCTCCCTGACTCCGCGCGCCCCCAGGAACAAAAAGAGGCACCGCCCCAATGAGGCGGAGGGGGAACAACATCCCTCCGCGGAGGAGTCGGTGCCCGCCGCGTGTCCCGCGTCCCCCACCAGCGCCCCCAAATTGCGCTGCAGGCGCAAGGAGTCTTTCCCCGGGGAGGGTGAGGCAGTCGAGGCTGCCCAGCCTCTGCCTCCCGGGGATGGAGTGGAAGATCTGCCTGTCGTGGGGGGCGTGGGGACCGCGGAGGAATGCGTAGCCGCCGGGCCGGGCGTCCCGGGGACTGAGGCGGGCGAGGCCGAAAAGGCCGAACCTGAGCCCGCCCAGCTATTACCCAACTTCCCCCGGGATTTGCTCGACCCGGCAGAGAATGAAACAATTGATTTTAATGATACTGTAGATGCTGGGCCGGGGGGTGGCAGCGGGGAGGGGGAGGAACACCCACCCTCGCCCCTTACTTTGGAGCTGGAGCACTTGGAGGGCCTGGGGATTTCCTATGGCCGGGTCTCTCCTTGTTCTCCGGTTCCTGGGGCGGAGGGGGAACCCCTTCCGCTGTCATTTCCCGACCCAGCACCATTTTTAAAAGAGCCCAGTGGGGACTCCTCTGCCGACGATCCTGGGGGTGGGATCGGGGCAGTGCCAGGGCCGGTTGGAGCGGCCGGTTCATTTGCCGTACCTTGTGCGGTCGATGGGCCGGCTGCTGGCGGCCACCTCCCGGAGGAGGACGGGGACTCGGTGGGGGACGCGGGTGAAGACCTAGAGACCACCGCCAGGGAGGCGGTGGATCTGCTCGCGGCCGCCGCTGAGGCCCTCCTCGTTCCTGCAAAGGAACTCCGGGACTTTTTGGCCCAGAGCCGGGGTCGCCGCGACCAAGCCCGACTGGCCCTGGAAAAATGGTCCGAGCCGGAGCTGATCAAGGGGTCCGTCCGCGCCGCCGTTAAAACCTTGGCCGCGGGCGGGCCCTTGACAAAGGAGCAGCACCTTGAGCTGCGCGAGCTCGAGGGACTCCTCGCTGGGCTGCGGAGGGAGCGGAGTTCAACAAAAGACTCCGCTCCCTCCCCCACAATAGGTTAAGGTAGAGGTTGCACTATGCTTTTGTCATGAAGATAACCATAGCCAGCCTCAACATCAACGGCGGCAGAGGGGCACGCCGTAGATTTGACAATTTTTCGCTCCTGCGGGAGGGGAAATATGCGGTGTGCTTCCTGCAAGAAACCCACACCGTTCCGGGAGACGAAGCCACGTGGCTCCTGGAATGGCAAGGAGAGGTCCGCATGAGCCACCTCACCGCCATTTCTAGTGGGGTGGCCATCTTGCTGGGCCCGCATTTTCAGCCGGAGATCTTGGGGGTCGAGGAGCCCGTGCCAGGCCGCTTGCTGCACGTAACGGTTCGCCTGGGGGACGTGCCGCTCCATCTCGTGAGCGTGTACGCCCCTCATCCCGGCCCGCAGCAAACGCGCTTCTTTGAAGAGGTGTCCGCTCTTCTTGGCTCCGTCGACGTCGGCGACTGCATTGTCCTCGGGGGGGATTTTAACTGCACCCTCGAGGCGAGGGACCGCTCCGGTGCCCCGCAGTGCATGACGGCGATGGAGAAGTTGAGGGACCTGGTCGGGTCCTTCGACTTGGTGGACGTCTGGCGAAATCTCCACCCCGACTCCAGCGCCTTTACTTGGGTGAGGCCTGGAGTTGGATGGTCTAGAGTCGACCGCCTTTACGTGTCTCGGGCGTACGTTTCCTGCGTCCCGGCGGCCTCCATGCGGCCGGTGCCGTGTTCGGACCACCACCTGGTGTGGGCGGAGCTCGCTTCGCTCCGCGCGAGGACGGGGTCCGCGTACTGGCACTTTAACAACTGGCTGCTGGAGGACGTGCGGTTCCAGGACTCGTTCCGTCGATTCTGGTCCGACTGGAGAAGGAAGCAGGGGGGCTTCCCCTCCTTGAGGCTATGGTGGGACGTGGGCAAGGCTCACGTCCGCGTCTTCTGTCAAGAGTACGCGAGGGGGTCGACCAAGAGGCGGGCGGCCAGAGTCGGGCGCCTAGAAAAAGAGGTGCTCGACCTGGAAGCCCGTCTCGGTCAAGTCGTCCAGGACCCGGCCCTGCGGACGGTGTACGAAGCGAAGAAGGCCGCGCTGAAGGACCTGCAGCTCGTCGGGTCCCGAGGCGCGTTCGTGAGGTCGCGGATCCGGTTCCTGCGGGATCTGGACCGCGGCTCCCCCTTCTTCTACTCGCTGGAAAAAAGGCAGAGTGTCCGTAAGCAGCTCTTGACGCTGCTGGCCGACGACGGCTCTCTCGTCTCGGATCCGGAGGGCGTCAACAACAGGGTCCGTGAATATTACGGGGCTCTGTTCTCTCCGGATCCGTCCAGCGAGGAAGCGCGTAGAGTTTTGTGGGAGGACCTGCCGAAGGTCGGCCCGGAGGGCGCCGAAAATCTGGAAGCTCCGCTAAGCCTGGCGGAGCTGACCGGTGCCCTCGCCCGGCTCTCGAGGGGAAAATCCCCGGGGCTGGACGGGCTGACCGTGGAGTTCCACAGGGCGTTCTGGGACGTCCTGGGGAGCGACTACGCGCGGGTCCTGGGGGAAAGTCTGGCGACCGGGGAGATGCCCCTCTCTTGGCGCAGGGCAGTCATCGTCCTGCTGCCTAAGAAGGGCGATCTCCGCCTCCTTAAGAACTGGCGCCCGGTCTCCCTCCTCAGCACGGACTACAAAATCTTCGCCAGGGCGATGTCTGCTCGCCTTGGTGCCGTGCTGGACCACATGATCCACCCCGACCAGTCATACACGGTCCCGGGCCGGACAATCCACGACAACATCCATCTGGTCCGGGACCTCATCCATTGCTCCCAGGAGGCTGGTCTGTCGGTCGCCTTCCTATCCCTCGACCAAGAGAAGGCGTTCGACAGGGTGGATCACGACTATCTGCTCGGAACTCTGCGCGCTTTCGGGTTCGGGACGCATTTCGTCGCCCGGATCCGACTTTTGTACGCCGCCGCGGAGTGTCTGATTAAGGTTAACGGGTCCTTGACGGCGCCCCTTCGCTTTAGGAGAGGGGTGCGCCAGGGATGCCCCATGTCCGGCCAGTTATACGCCGTTTGCGTGGAGCCTTTCCTGCGCCTCTTGCGGACGAGGTTGACGGGACTGGCTCTGCAAGGGCCGGGCGTGGAGGTCGTCCTCTCGGCTTACGCCGATGACGTGCTCCTCGCGGTAGAGGATCCCGCTGACCTGCGGAGGATGCGTGAGTGCCAGGAGATTTACTCGGCCGCGTCCTCCGCCAGGATCAACTGGGAGAAATGTTCCGGACTCCTGGTGGGTCAGTGGCGGGTGGACTCCCTGCCGGAGGAGCTCAGGCCTTTTGCCTGGAGCACGACCCATCTCCTCTATCTGGGAGTCTACCTTAGCCCCGACGAGGAAGCCTGGCCGGCGAACTGGCAGGAGCTGGAGGCCAAGGTCGCCGCTCGCCTAGGGCGCTGGACAGGACTGCTCCGAGTGCTGTCCTACAGGGGTCGAGCGCTAGTCATAAACCAGCTGGTGGCCGCAATGCTGTGGTACCGGCTGGTCACTTTGACCCCTCCCCCTGCGTTTGTCGCCAAGATACAGAAGAAGCTGGTGGACTTCTTCTGGAACAACAGGAAGCACTGGGTCTCTGTCGCGGTCTTGAGTCTCCCGCTTGAGGAGGGCGGTCAGTCGTTGGTGTGCGTCAGCGCCCAGCTCGCGACTTTCCGTCTTCAGACCCTGCAGAGATACCTTTACGTCGAGCCCCCTCCTAGGTGGTGTGCTCTGGCGAGGTATTTCTTCCGCCAGCAGCTCGACCTCAATTATGACACGCAGCTCCTGTTTGTGAACTTGGGGGGTGCCAGGACCGCCCTCCGGGAGCTGCCTGTCTTTTACAGGGAACTCATCAGGGTCTGGAACAAAGTCTCCACCAAGCGCAGCTCTCCGCCGGCTGGAGTGGCGGCCGTCCTGCAGGAACCGCTGCTCGGGAATCCGTACCTCCACGGCCGAGGCTTCATGTGGCGGTCGGAAGAGAGGGCTGTGGCTGGTGAGGTGACCAGGGTCAGGGACCTGCTCGATGGCGGAGGAGCGGGCTGGATGGCGCCAGTCACGCTGGCGCGGCGCCTAAATTCTGCCAACGTCCGCCGCGCGGCCGATGCCATCGAGTCGCTAAAAACAGCTCTGGGCCCTGACTCCGTTAGGTGTATCGAGGAGGCTCAAGCACGTGGGGAGATCCCGTCCGAACTGACCCCCGTCCGGACGGAATTCCTCATCGGCGCCAAACCCCGGAACCTCCCTCGGGGGCCGGCGCCTCACAACTTGAGCCGCCTCGGGGAAATCCCCTCCGTGCCTTTCAGTTCCGCGCGGAGGGGTTTCCTGTACGGGCTGCTCCTGCACACCCTCAACTTTGCCATCCTCGCCAGCCGTCCGGACACGCCATGGCGCACCATCTTGCCGTCCGGAGGAGGCGGGGGTCCCCGATGGAGGGCACTCTACGCAGGGGTCCTCCCACTATTCATCGGGGACTTGGCCTGGAGGGTGGTGCACGGAGCAGTGCCGTGCAACAAATTTTTAAGCCGGTTCACGGACTCCCAGGCCGCCTGCAATTTCTGCGGTCTGGAGGAGTCCGTGTTCCATGTTTTTATTGAATGCACAAGGTTGCAGCCCCTGTTCCACTATTTGAAGGGGCTGCTCCTGAAATTCTGGCTGCACTTCAGTCCCACTCTCCTGATCTTTGGGCACCCTGTGCGGAGGGGAGCGGGTAGGTCCGAGGGCCTCCTCGTAGGACTGCTCCTGGGCACGGCCAAGGGTGCCATCAGCCGGTCCAGGCAGCGGGCGGTCGAGGGGGTCGTTCAACCTGACTGCCTGCCTCTCTTCCGCTCTTACATCCGGTCCAGGGTGTCCTTGGAGATGGAGCACGCGGTGTCCACCGGTACGCTCGCGGCCTTCCGCGAGAGGTGGGCACCGGAGGGACTGGAGTGCATCATCACGCCCGGCAACCAAATTTTAATTTGATTTTACGTTTTAAAGTTAATTTGTTTTAATTGCCGGTGCTTTTAGTGTCCCCTTCCCTTTTATAGGGGGCACTGGGGAAAAATTGTGATTTTAGTGCCCAAAAAAAAACCAAAAAAAGAAAAACACAAAAAAAAAAAAAAAGGGGGGGAAAAAAAGGGCCTTGTAAATGTCTGGAGTGTCACCCAGGTTGGGTGGCACCGTTATTGTTTTATGTTTTCACAGGTAGACTCTAAAAGAGTTTCATGCACAAGGACCAATTGGGGAGCTGTGGAGGCGTGTCCTGCTCAGTAGGAGCTGTGAGCAGTGAGGGAAGCAGCTAGCAACTTGAGCTCCAGCCTGGAGAGCCCTGAGACCAGCCCAGGAATAGAAGGAAGGAAGGGGCTTCACCACCAACCTTTATCCAGAGGGAGAGGAGGAGAGCAGAAAACTTTAAACATCCTTACCATTCTGCAAGGAGTTGGAGAGAGGGGGAAAGACCAACAACAAACCAGTGTGGAAGGAGGGAGACTCAACATTCTACAGGTGGGTGTGGGTGCATTTCCCCAAAAAGACTTTGTTGTTTCGGTGGGGGGAGGAAAGAAGACCACTGAGGGCCGGAACATCGCGGGGGGTGTGTGTGTGTGTGTGTGTGGTAGTGTGCGTGGGGGCCGTGCTTACAACTGGGCCCCCCCCACAATTGGAACCCCCCCCCACCCCCCACATTTGCCTAGCCTGGGATAGCTGGAGCTACCAGGCTGAAGATTGTCATCAATCACCCAATTAAAGATCGTTAGGAGTGCCTGGTGGCTCCAGCTACCCCAGGTGAAGACATCTTCTCCCCCCACCTGAAGACCACCCCAAAGACTTTTGTGTTTTGCCATCTGGGGAGTGCACCCACCCACAGCTGCGAGGGGAGACCTGCCCTCGCAGTCCCCCCCTTCCCACCCCCCCTCTCTCTTTCTCTGTTACTCTGTTTCTCCCCTCTCTCTCTGAGAGCCTCTTTCTTCCAAATTTAATTAAAAAAAAAAAAAAAAAAACATTTAAGACAACTGAGCAGAGGGAGCAAGGCCCCTCCCCAATTGCCAACTAGGGGAGAGGTACCTCATTAAGGGCTCCTCTGCTCAGTCAATCTACAAGAGGCCTAATAAAGACCATTAAGGCCTGTGACTTTGGGGTGGGTGTAGCCCTTAAAGGGACCCCGTGATGGCGACCCCATCCACGCCGGTGGCAGGGCCAGCAAGGTCGTATGCGCAGGCGGTGTCCACATCCACGGCACCTCCTGCGCCAGCCGCTGCCCTGCCACCTTTCAGACTAATAACAAAAAAACACGGGGTCAAGAGCTACACTCACCCCACAATGAGCATCGAGGAGTGCGTGCGGGCGATGGCTGGGGTAGTCGGCCCCTCGGCCATTGTCGCAGCCTCCAAGATGTCTGGGAAGGCTGTTTTCTTCCTGGGGTCGGAGCGGGCGGTGTCCCTGGCCCTCGAAAAGGGGCTCACGGTGGGCGGGACGTTCCTGCCGGTGGATCCTCTCGAGGCCACCGCGCAGAGGGTCATCGTGTCGAACGTCCCGCCCTTTGTTCCCGCTGAGCTCCTCCTCCCTCACCTACAACAACTGGGGGAGGTAAGGTCAGGGATCAACCCCATACCGCTCGGCCTCAGGGAGAACAGCCTGCGCCACGTGTTCTCCTTCCGCCGCCAGCTCTTTGTCCGGCTGGCGCGGGAGGACGTGACAGAAGGGCACTTTAATGTGGTGCACGAGGGGACTGCCTACCGCGTCTTCTGGACGTCGGACGGCGTGCGGTGCCATGCCTGCAGGGAGGTGGGGCATGTTCGTAAGAACTGCCCCGCCTCCAAGGCCGCCAAACCACCGAAGGCGGCCAAGGCTGGCGCTGCCGCCACCCCTCCCCCTAGTTGCGTCCGCGTGCCGGGAGCCATGGGTGCGCGGGCATCGTCGGAGGCCTTTGTTTTCAGGGCCTCCGGCGGGGGGGAGGGAGAGCGTCCGAGCGGAAAGAAGGCGCGGAAGAAGGAGAAACATCTAGAGGCGGGTCCCCTCGGTGCGCCGGAAAGTCTGACCACCGCGCTCAGCCCAACCCAGTCACCGGCGAGCGCGGGGTGCCCCGAGCCCGTGCCCGAGCCCTTGAACAACACCACAGAGGGGCCCAGGCGCGGGCAAGAAAAGGAAAAGGGGGGGGCGGAGCGGGAGGCCTCGGCAGACATGGAGGTCTCCCTGACTCCGCGCGCCCCCAGGAACAAAAAGAGGCACCGCCCCAATGAGGCGGAGGGGGAACAACATCCCTCCGCGGAGGAGGCGGTGCCCGCCGCGTGTCCCGCGTCCCCCACCAGCGCCCCCAAATTGCGCTGCAGGCGCGAGGAGTCTTTCCCCGGGGAGGGTGAGACAGTTGAGGCTGCCCAGCCTCTGCCTCCCGGGGATGGAGTGGAAGATCTGCCTGTCGTGGGGGGCGTGGGGACCGCGGAGGAATGCGTAGCCGCCGGGCCGGGCGTCCCGGGGACTGAGGCGGGCGAGGCCGAAAAGGCCGAACCTGAGCCCGCCCAGCTATTACCCAACTTCCCCCGGGAGTCGCTCGACCCGGCAGAAAAACAATTTATTGATTTTAATGAAACTGTAGATGCTGGGCCGAGGGGTGGCAGCGGGGAGGGGGAGGAACACCCACCCTCGCCCCTTACTTTGGAGCTGGAGCACTTGGAGGGCCTGGGGATTTCCTATGGCCGGGTCTCTCCTTGTTCTCCGGTTCCTGGGGCGGAGGGGGAACCCCTTCCGCTGTCATTTCCCGACCCAGCACCATTTTTAAAAGAGCCCAGTGGGGACTCCTCTGCCGACGATCCTGGGGGTGGGATCGGGGCAGAGCCAGGGCCGGTTGGAGCGGCCGGTTCATTTGCCGTACCTTGTGCGGTCGATGGGCCGGCTGCTGGCGGCCACCTCCCGGAGGAGGACGGGGACTCGGTGGGGGACGCGGGTGAAGACCTAGAGACCACCGCCAGGGAGGCGGTGGATCTGCTCGCGGCCGCCGCTGAGGCCCTCCTCGTTCCTGCAAAGGAACTCCGGGACTTTTTGGCCCAGAGCCGGGGTCGCCGCGACCAAGCCCGACTGGCCCTGGAAAAATGGTCCGAGCCGGAGCTGATCAAGGGGTCCGTCCGCGCCGCCGTTAAAACCTTGGCCGCGGGCGGGCCCTTGACAAAGGAGCAGCACCTTGAGCTGCGCGAGCTCAAGGGACTCCTCGCTGGGCTGCGGAGGGAGCGGAGTTCAACAAAAGACTCCGCTCCCTCCCCCACAATAGGTTAAGGTAGAGGTTGCACTATGCTTTTGTCATGAAGATAACCATAGCCAGCCTCAACATCAACGGCGGCAGAGGGGCACGCCGTAGATTTGACAATTTTTCGCTCCTGCGGGAGGGGAAATATGCGGTGTGCTTCCTGCAAGAAACCCACACCGTTCCGGGAGACGAAGCCACGTGGCTCCTGGAATGGCAAGGAGAGGTCCGCATGAGCCACCTCACCGCCATTTCTAGTGGGGTGGCCATCTTGCTGGGCCCGCATTTTCAGCCGGAGATCTTGGGGGTCGAGGAGCCCGTGCCAGGCCGCTTGCTGCACGTAACGGTTCGCCTGGGGGACGTGCCGCTCCATCTCGTGAACGTGTACGCCCCTCATCCCGGCCCGCAGCAAACGCGCTTCTTTGAAGAGGTGTCCGCTCTTCTTGGCTCCGTCGACGTCGGCGACTGCATTGTCCTCGGGGGGGATTTTAACTGCACCCTCGAGGCGAGGGACCGCTCCGGTGCCCCGCAGTGCATGACGGCGATGGAGAAGTTGAGGGACCTGGTCGGGTCCTTCGACTTGGTGGACGTCTGGCGAAATCTCCACCCCGACTCCAGCGCCTTTACTTGGGTGAGGCCTGGAGTTGGACGGTCTAGAGTCGACCGCCTTTACGTGTCTCGGGCGTACGTTTCCTGCGTCCCGGCGGCCTCCATGCGGCCGGTGCCGTGTTCGGACCACCACCTGGTGTGGGCGGAGCTCGCTTCGCTCCGCGCGAGGACGGGGTCCGCGTACTGGCACTTTAACAACCGGCTGCTGGAGGACGTGCGGTTCCAGGACTCGTTCCGTCGATTCTGGTCCGACTGGAGAAGGAAGCAGGGGGGCTTCCCCTCCTTGAGGCTATGGTGGGACGTGGGCAAGGCTCACGTCCGCGTCTTCTGTCAAGAGTACGCGAGGGGGTCGACCAAGAGGCGGGCGGCCAGAGTCGGGCGCCTAGAAAAAGAGGTGCTCGACCTGGAAGCCCGTCTCGGTCAAGTCGTCCAGGACCCGGCCCTGCGGACGGTGTACGAAGCGAAGAAGGCCGCGCTGAAGGACCTGCAGCTCGTCGGGTCCCGAGGCGCGTTCGTGAGGTCGCGGATCCGGTTCCTGCGGGATCTGGACCGCGGCTCCCCCTTCTTCTACTCGCTGGAAAAAAGGCAGAGTGTCCGTAAGCAGCTCTTGACGCTGCTGGCCGACGACGGCTCTCTCGTCTCGGATCCGGAGGGCGTCAACAACAGGGTCCGTGAATATTACGGGGCTCTGTTCTCTCCGGATCCGTCCAGCGAGGAAGCGCGTAGAGTTTTGTGGGAGGACCTGCCGAAGGTCAGCCCGGAGGGCGCCGAAAATCTGGAAGCTCCGCTAAGCCTGGCGGAGCTGACCGGTGCCCTCGCCCGGCTCTCGAGGGGAAAATCCCCGGGGCTGGATGGGCTGACCGTGGAGTTCCACAGGGCGTTCTGGGACGTCCTGGGGAGCGACTACGCGCGGGTCCTGGGGGAAAGTCTGGCGACCGGGGAGATGCCCCTCTCTTGGCGCAGGGCAGTCATCGTCCTGCTGCCTAAGAAGGGCGATCTCCGCCTCCTTAAGAACTGGCGCCCGGTCTCCCTCCTCAGCACGGACTACAAAATCTTCGCCAGGGCGATGTCTGCTCGCCTTGGTGCCGTGCTGGACCACATGATCCACCCCGACCAGTCATACACGGTCCCGGGCCGGACAATCCACGATAACATCCATCTGGTCCGGGACCTCATCCATTGTTCCCAGGAGGCTGGTCTGTCGGTCGCCTTCCTATCCCTCGACCAAGAGAAGGCGTTCGACAGGGTGGATCACGACTATCTGCTCGGAACTCTGCGCGCTTTCGGGTTCGGGACGCATTTCGTCGCCCGGATCCGACTTTTGTACGCCGCCGCGGAGTGTCTGATTAAGGTTAACGGGTCCTTGACGGCGCCCCTTCGCTTTAGGAGAGGGGTGCGCCAGGGATGCCCCATGTCCGGCCAGTTATACGCCGTTTGCGTGGAGCCTTTCCTGCGCCTCTTGCGGACGAGGTTGACGGGACTGGCTCTGCAAGGGCCGGGCGTGGAGGTCGTCCTCTCGGCTTACGCCAATGACGTGCTCCTCGCGGTAGAGGATCCCGCTGACCTGCGGAGGATGCGTGAGTGCCAGGAGATTTACTCGGCCGCGTCCTCCGCCAGGATCAACTGGGAGAAATGTTCCGGACTCCTGGTGGGTCAGTGGCGGGTGGACTCCCTGCCGGAGGAGCTCAGGCCTTTTGCCTGGAGCACGACCCATCTCCTCTATCTGGGAGTCTACCTTAGCCCCGACGAGGGAGCCTGGCCGGCGAACTGGCAGGAGCTGGAGGCCAAGGTCGCCGCTCGCCTAGGGCGCTGGACAGGACTGCTCCGAGTGCTGTCCTACAGGGGTCGAGCGCTAGTCATAAACCAGCTGGTGGCCGCAATGCTGTGGTACCGGCTGGTCACTTTGACCCCTCCCCCTGCGTTTGTCGCCAAGATACAGAAGAAGCTGGTGGACTTCTTCTGGAACAACAGGAAGCACTGGGTCTCTGTCGCGGTCTTGAGTCTCCCGCTTGAGGAGGGCGGTCAGTCGTTGGTGTGCGTCAGCGCCCAGCTCGCGACTTTCCGTCTTCAGACCCTGCAGAGATACCTTTACGTCGAGCCCCCTCCTAGGTGGTGTGCTCTGGCGAGGTATTTCTTCCGCCAGCAGCTCGACCTCAATTATGACACGCAGCTCCTGTTTGTGAACTTGGGGGGTGCCAGGACCGCCCTCCGGGAGCTGCCTGTCTTTTACAGGGAACTCATCAGGGTCTGGAACAAAGTCTCCACCAAGCGCAGCTCTCCGCCGGCTGGAGTGGCGGCCGTCCTGCAGGAGCCGCTGCTCGGGAATCCGTACCTCCACGGCCGAGGCTTCATGTGGCGGTCGGAAGAGAGGGCTGTGGCTGGTGAGGTGACCAGGGTCAGGGACCTGCTCGATGGCGGAGGAGCGGGCTGGATGGCGCCAGTCACGCTGGCGCGGCGCCTAAATTCTGCCAACGTCCGCCGCGCGGCCGATGCCATCGAGTCGCTAAAAACAGCTCTGGGCCCTGACTCCGTTAGGTGTATCGAGGAGGCTCAAGCACGTGGGGAGATCCCGTCCGAACTGACCCCCGTCCGGACGGAATTCCTCATCGGCGCCAAACCCCGGAACCTCCCTCGGGGGCCGGCGCCTCACAACTTGAGCCGCCTCGGGGAAATCCCCTCCGTGCCTTTCAGTTCCGCGCGGAGGGGTTTCCTGTACGGGCTGCTCCTGCACACCCTCAACTTTGCCATCCTCGCCGGCCGTCCGGACACGCCATGGCGCACCATCTTGCCGTCCGGAGGAGGCGGGGGTCCCCGATGGAGGGCACTCTACGCAGGGGTCCTCCCACTATTCATCGGGGACTTGGCCTGGAGGGTGGTGCACGGAGCAGTGCCGTGCAACAAATTTTTAAGCCGGTTCACGGACTCCCAGGCCGCCTGCAATTTCTGCGGTCTGGAGGAGTCCGTGTTCCATGTTTTTATTGAGTGCACAAGGTTGCAGCCCCTGTTCCATTATTTGAAGGGGCTGCTCCTGAAATTCTGGCTGCACTTCAGTCCCACTCTCCTGATCTTTGGGCACCCTGTGCGGAGGGGAGCGGGTAGGTCCGAAGGCCTCCTCGTAGGACTGCTCCTGGGCACGGCCAAGGGTGCCATCAGCCGGTCCAGGCAGCGGGCGGTCGAGGGGGTCGTTCAACCTGACTGCCTGCCTCTCTTCCGCTCTTACATCCGGTCCAGGGTGTCCTTGGAGATGGAGCACGCGGTGTCCACCGGTACGCTCGCGGCCTTCCGCGAGAGGTGGGCACCGGAGGGACTGGAGTGCATCATCACGCCCGGCAACCAAATTTTAATTTGATTTTACGTTTTTAAGTTTAATTTGTTTTAATTGCCGGTGCTTTTAGTGTCCCCCTTCCCTTTTATAGGGGGCACTGGAAAAATTTGATTTTAGCGCCCCAAAAAAAAACAAAGAACAAAAAAAAAAGGGGCCTTGAAAATGTCTGGAGTGTCACCCAGGTCGGGTGGCACCGTTTAATGTTTTTATGTTTTGCAGGTAAACTCAAAAGAGTTTCATGCACAAGGACCAATTGGGGAGCTGTGGAGGCGTGTCCTGCTCAGTAGGAGCTGTGAGCAGTGAGGGAAGCAGCTAGCAACTTGAGCTCCAGCCTGGAGAGCCCTGAGACCAGCCCAGGAATAGAAGGAAGGAAGGGGCTTCACCACCAACCTTTATCCAGAGGGAGAGGAGGAGAGCAGAAAACTTTAAACATCCTTACCATTCTGCAAGGAGTTGGAGAGAGGGGGAAAGACCAACAACAAACCAGTGTGGAAGGAGGGAGACTCAACATTCTACAGGTGGGTGTGGGTGCATTTCCCCAAAAAGACTTTGTTGTTTCGGTGGGGGGAGGAAAGAAGACCACTGAGGGCCGGAACATCGCGGGGGGTGTGTGTGTGTGTGTGTGTGGTAGTGTGCGTGGGGGCCGTGCTTACAACTGGGCCCCCCCCACAATTGGAACCCCCCCCCACCCCCCCACATTTGCCTAGCCTGGGATAGCTGGAGCTACCAGGCTGAAGATTGTCATCAATCACCCAATTAAAGATCGTTAGGAGTGCCTGGTGGCTCCAGCTACCCCAGGTGAAGACATCTTCTCCCCCCACCTGAAGACCACCCCAAAGACTTTTGTGTTTTGCCATCTGGGGAGTGCACCCACCCACAGCTGCGAGGGGAGACCTGCCCTCGCAGTCCCCCCCTTCCCACCCCCCCTCTCTCTTTCTCTGTTACTCTGTTTCTCCCCTCTCTCTCTGAGAGCCTCTTTCTTCCAAATTTAATTTAAAAAAAAAAAAAACATTTAAGACAACTGAGCAGAGGGAGCAAGGCCCCTCCCCAATTGCCAACTAGGGGAGAGGTACCTCATTAAGGGCTCCTCTGCTCAGTCAATCTACAAGAGGCCTAATAAAGACCATTAAGGCCTGTGACTTTGGGGTGGGTGTAGCCCTTAAAGGGACCCCGTGATGGCGACCCCATCCACGCCGGTGGCAGGGCCAGCAAGGTCGTATGCGCAGGCGGTGTCCACATCCACGGCACCTCCTGCGCCAGCCGCTGCCCTGCCACCTTTCAGACTAATAACAAAAAAACACGGGGTCAAGAGCTACACTCACCCCACAATGAGCATCGAGGAGTGCGTGCGGGCGATGGCTGGGGTAGTCGGCCCCTCGGCCATTGTCGCAGCCTCCAAGATGTCTGGGAAGGCTGTTTTCTTCCTGGGGTCGGAGCGGGCGGTGTCCCTGGCCCTCGAAAAGGGGCTCACGGTGGGCGGGACGTTCCTGCCGGTGGATCCTCTCGAGGCCACCGCGCAGAGGGTCATCGTGTCGAACGTCCCGCCCTTTGTTCCCGCTGAGCTCCTCCTCCCTCACCTACAACAACTGGGGGAGGTAAGGTCAGGGATCAACCCCATACCGCTCGGCCTCAGGGAGAACAGCCTGCGCCACGTGTTCTCCTTCCGCCGCCAGCTCTTTGTCCGGCTGGCGCGGGAGGACGTGACAGAAGGGCACTTTAATGTGGTGCACGAGGGGACTGCCTACCGCGTCTTCTGGACGTCGGACGGCGTGCGGTGCCATGCCTGCAGGGAGGTGGGGCATGTTCGTAAGAACTGCCCCGCCTCCAAGGCCGCCAAACCACCGAAGGCGGCCAAGGCTGGCGCTGCCGCCACCCCTCCCCCTAGTTGCGTCCGCGTGCCGGGAGCCATGGGTGCGCGGGCATCGTCGGAGGCCTTTGTTTTCAGGGCCTCCGGCGGGGGGGAGGGAGAGCGTCCGAGCGGAAAGAAGGCGCGGAAGAAGGAGAAACATCTAGAGGCGGGTCCCCTCGGTGCGCCGGAAAGTCTGACCACCGCGCTCAGCCCAACCCAGTCACCGGCGAGCGCGGGGTGCCCCGAGCCCGTGCCCGAGCCCTTGAACAACACCACAGAGGGGCCCAGGCGCGGGCAAGAAAAGGAAAAGGGGGGGGCGGAGCGGGAGGCCTCGGCAGACATGGAGGTCTCCCTGACTCCGCGCGCCCCCAGGAACAAAAAGAGGCACCGCCCCAATGACGCGGAGGGGGAACAACATCCCTCCGCGGAGGAGGCGGTGCCCGCCGCGTGTCCCGCGTCCCCCACCAGCGCCCCCAAATTGCGCTGCAGGCGCGAGGAGTCTTTCCCCGGGGAGGGTGAGACAGTTGAGGCTGCCCAGCCTCTGCCTCCCGGGGATGGAGTGGAAGATCTGCCTGTCGTGGGGGGCGTGGGGACCGCGGAGGAATGCGTAGCCGCCGGGCCGGGCGTCCCGGGGACTGAGGCGGGCGAGGCCGAAAAGGCCGAACCTGAGCCCGCCCAGCTATTATCCAATTTCCCCCGGGAGTCGCTCGACCCGGCAGAAAAACAATTTATTGATTTTAATGAAACTGTAGATGCTGGGCCGAGGGGTGGCAGCGGGGAGGGGGAGGAACACCCACCCTCGCCCCTTACTTTGGAGCTGGAGCACTTGGAGGGCCTGGGGATTTCCTATGGCCGGGTCTCTCCTTGTTCTCCGGTTCCTGGGGCGGAGGGGGAACCCCTTCCGCTGTCATTTCCCGACCCAGCACCATTTTTAAAAGAGCCCAGTGGGGACTCCTCTGCCGACGATCCTGGGGGTGGGATCGGGGCAGAGCCAGGGCCGGTTGGAGCGGCCGGTTCATTTGCCGTACCTTGTGCGGTCGATGGGCCGGCTGCTGGCGGCCACCTCCCGGAGGAGGACGGGGACTCGGTGGGGGACGCGGGTGAAGACCTAGAGACCACCGCCAGGGAGGCGGTGGATCTGCTCGCGGCCGCCGCTGAGGCCCTCCTCGTTCCTGCAAAGGAACTCCGGGACTTTTTGGCCCAGAGCCGGGGTCGCCGCGACCAAGCCCGACTGGCCCTGGAAAAATGGTCCGAGCCGGAGCTGATCAAGGGGTCCGTCCGCGCCGCCGTTAAAACCTTGGCCGCGGGCGGGCCCTTGACAAAGGAGCAGCACCTTGAGCTGCGCGAGCTCAAGGGACTCCTCGCTGGGCTGCGGAGGGAGCGGAGTTCAACAAAAGACTCCGCTCCCTCCCCCACAATAGGTTAAGGTAGAGGTTGCACTATGCTTTTGTCATGAAGATAACCATAGCCAGCCTCAACATCAACGGCGGCAGAGGGGCACGCCGTAGATTTGACAATTTTTCGCTCCTGCGGGAGGGGAAATATGCGGTGTGCTTCCTGCAAGAAACCCACACCGTTCCGGGAGACGAAGCCACGTGGCTCCTGGAATGGCAAGGAGAGGTCCGCATGAGCCACCTCACCGCCATTTCTAGTGGGGTGGCCATCTTGCTGGGCCCGCATTTTCAGCCGGAGATCTTGGGGGTCGAGGAGCCCGTGCCAGGCCGCTTGCTGCACGTAACGGTTCGCCTGGGGGACGTGCCGCTCCATCTCGTGAACGTGTACGCCCCTCATCCCGGCCCGCAGCAAACGCGCTTCTTTGAAGAGGTGTCCGCTCTTCTTGGCTCCGTCGACGTCGGCGACTGCATTGTCCTCGGGGGGGATTTTAACTGCACCCTCGAGGCGAGGGACCGCTCCGGTGCCCCGCAGTGCATGACGGCGATGGAGAAGTTGAGGGACCTGGTCGGGTCCTTCGACTTGGTGGACGTCTGGCGAAATCTCCACCCCGACTCCAGCGCCTTTACTTGGGTGAGGCCTGGAGTTGGATGGTCTAGAGTCGACCGCCTTTACGTGTCTCGGGCGTACGTTTCCTGCGTCCCGGCGGCCTCCATGCGGCCGGTGCCGTGTTCGGACCACCACCTGGTGTGGGCGGAGCTCGCTTCGCTCCGCGCGAGGACGGGGTCCGCGTACTGGCACTTTAACAACCGGCTGCTGGAGGACGTGCGGTTCCAGGACTCGTTCCGTCGATTCTGGTCCGACTGGAGAAGGAAGCAGGGGGGCTTCCCCTCCTTGAGGCTATGGTGGGACGTGGGCAAGGCTCACGTCCGCGTCTTCTGTCAAGAGTACGCGAGGGGGTCGACCAAGAGGCGGGCGGCCAGAGTCGGGCGCCTAGAAAAAGAGGTGCTCGACCTGGAAGCCCGTCTCGGTCAAGTCGTCCAGGACCCGGCCCTGCGGACGGTGTACGAAGCGAAGAAGGCCGCGCTGAAGGACCTGCAGCTCGTCGGGTCCCGAGGCGCGTTCGTGAGGTCGCGGATCCGGTTCCTGCGGGATCTGGACCGCGGCTCCCCCTTCTTCTACTCGCTGGAAAAAAGGCAGAGTGTCCGTAAGCAGCTCTTGACGCTGCTGGCCGACGACGGCTCTCTCGTCTCGGATCCGGAGGGCGTCAACAACAGGGTCCGTGAATATTACGGGGCTCTGTTCTCTCCGGATCCGTCCAGCGAGGAAGCGCGTAGAGTTTTGTGGGAGGACCTGCCGAAGGTCAGCCCGGAGGGCGCCGAAAATCTGGAAGCTCCGCTAAGCCTGGCGGAGCTGACCGGTGCCCTCGCCCGGCTCTCGAGGGGAAAATCCCCGGGGCTGGATGGGCTGACCGTGGAGTTCCACAGGGCGTTCTGGGACGTCCTGGGGAGCGACTACGCGCGGGTCCTGGGGGAAAGTCTGGCGACCGGGGAGATGCCCCTCTCTTGGCGCAGGGCAGTCATCGTCCTGCTGCCTAAGAAGGGCGATCTCCGCCTCCTTAAGAACTGGCGCCCGGTCTCCCTCCTCAGCACGGACTACAAAATCTTCGCCAGGGCGATGTCTGCTCGCCTTGGTGCCGTGCTGGACCACATGATCCACCCCGACCAGTCATACACGGTCCCGGGCCGGACAATCCACGATAACATCCATCTGGTCCGGGACCTCATCCATTGTTCCCAGGAGGCTGGTCTGTCGGTCGCCTTCCTATCCCTCGACCAAGAGAAGGCGTTCGACAGGGTGGATCACGACTATCTGCTCGGAACTCTGCGCGCTTTCGGGTTCGGGACGCATTTCGTCGCCCGGATCCGACTTTTGTACGCCGCCGCGGAGTGTCTGATTAAGGTTAACGGGTCCTTGACGGCGCCCCTTCGCTTTAGGAGAGGGGTGCGCCAGGGATGCCCCATGTCCGGCCAGTTATACGCCGTTTGCGTGGAGCCTTTCCTGCGCCTCTTGCGGACGAGGTTGACGGGACTGGCTCTGCAAGGGCCGGGCGTGGAGGTCGTCCTCTCGGCTTACGCCAATGACGTGCTCCTCGCGGTAGAGGATCCCGCTGACCTGCGGAGGATGCGTGAGTGCCAGGAGATTTACTCGGCCGCGTCCTCCGCCAGGATCAACTGGGAGAAATGTTCCGGACTCCTGGTGGGTCAGTGGCGGGTGGACTCCCTGCCGGAGGAGCTCAGGCCTTTTGCCTGGAGCACGACCCATCTCCTCTATCTGGGAGTCTACCTTAGCCCCGACGAGGGAGCCTGGCCGGCGAACTGGCAGGAGCTGGAGGCCAAGGTCGCCGCTCGCCTAGGGCGCTGGACAGGACTGCTCCGAGTGCTGTCCTACAGGGGTCGAGCGCTAGTCATAAACCAGCTGGTGGCCGCAATGCTGTGGTACCGGCTGGTCACTTTGACCCCTCCCCCTGCGTTTGTCGCCAAGATACAGAAGAAGCTGGTGGACTTCTTCTGGAACAACAGGAAGCACTGGGTCTCTGCCGCGGTCTTGAGTCTCCCGCTTGAGGAGGGCGGTCAGTCGTTGGTGTGCGTCAGCGCCCAGCTCGCGACTTTCCGTCTTCAGACCCTGCAGAGATACCTTTACGTCGAGCCCCCTCCTAGGTGGTGTGCTCTGGCGAGGTATTTCTTCCGCCAGCAGCTCGACCTCAATTATGACACGCAGCTCCTGTTTGTGAACTTGGGGGGTGCCAGGACCGCCCTCCGGGAGCTGCCTGTCTTTTACAGGGAACTCATCAGGGTCTGGAACAAAGTCTCCACCAAGCGCAGCTCTCCGCCGGCTGGAGTGGCGGCCGTCCTGCAGGAGCCGCTGCTCGGGAATCCGTACCTCCACGGCCGAGGCTTCATGTGGCGGTCGGAAGAGAGGGCTGTGGCTGGTGAGGTGACCAGGGTCAGGGACCTGCTCGATGGCGGAGGAGCGGGCTGGATGGCGCCAGTCACGCTGGCGCGGCGCCTAAATTCTGCCAACGTCCGCCGCGCGGCCGATGCCATCGAGTCGCTAAAAACAGCTCTGGGCCCTGACTCCGTTAGGTGTATCGAGGAGGCTCAAGCACGTGGGGAGATCCCGTCCGAACTGACCCCCGTCCGGACGGAATTCCTCATCGGCGCCAAACCCCGGAACCTCCCTCGGGGGCCGGCGCCTCACAACTTGAGCCGCCTCGGGGAAATCCCCTCCGTGCCTTTCAGTTCCGCGCGGAGGGGTTTCCTGTACGGGCTGCTCCTGCACACCCTCAACTTTGCCATCCTCGCCGGCCGTCCGGACACGCCATGGCGCACCATCTTGCCGTCCGGAGGAGGCGGGGGTCCCCGATGGAGGGCACTCTACGCAGGGGTCCTCCCACTATTCATCGGGGACTTGGCCTGGAGGGTGGTGCACGGAGCAGTGCCGTGCAACAAATTTTTAAGCCGGTTCACGGACTCCCAGGCCGCCTGCAATTTCTGCGGTCTGGAGGAGTCCGTGTTCCATGTTTTTATTGAGTGCACAAGGTTGCAGCCCCTGTTCCATTATTTGAAGGGGCTGCTCCTGAAATTCTGGCTGCACTTCAGTCCCACTCTCCTGATCTTTGGGCACCCTGTGCGGAGGGGAGCGGGTAGGTCCGAAGGCCTCCTCGTAGGACTGCTCCTGGGCACGGCCAAGGGTGCCATCAGCCGGTCCAGGCAGCGGGCGGTCGAGGGGGTCGTTCAACCTGACTGCCTGCCTCTCTTCCGCTCTTACATCCGGTCCAGGGTGTCCTTGGAGATGGAGCACGCGGTGTCCACCGGTACGCTCGCGGCCTTCCGCGAGAGGTGGGCACCGGAGGGACTGGAGTGCATCATCACGCCCGGCAACCAAATTTTAATTTGATTTTACGTTTTAAAGTTAATTTGTTTTAATTGCCGTGCTTTTAGTGTCCCCTTCCCTTTTATAGGGGGCACTGGGGAAAAATTGTGATTTTAGTGCCCAAAAAAAAAACAAAAAAAAAGAAAAAACACAAAAAAAAACACAAAAAAGGGGGAAAAAAAAATGGGCCTTGTAAATGTCTGGAGTGTCACCCAGGTCGGGTGGCACCGTTTAATGTTTTATGTTTTCACAGATAAACTCAAAAGAGTTTCATGCACAAGGACCCCCAGGTCCCTCTGCACCGAGCATGTTGTAATTTCTCCCCATTCAAATAATATTCCCTTTTACTGGGTTTTTTTCCAAGTTGGATGACCTCACATTTTCCGACATTGTATTCCATCTGCCAAACCTTAGCCCATTCGCTTAACCTATCTAAATCTCTTTGCAGCCTCTCTGTGTCCTCTACACAACCCGCTTTCCCACTAATCTTTGTGTCATCTGCAAATTTTGTTACACTACACTCTGTCCCCTCTTCCAGGTCATCTATGTATATGACAATCGGCATGCAACACCTAAATTGACGCATGATTTGTGATTGTTGACATCGGCATTCCTGAAACCGCTCTCTCCAAACTACGCACGGAAGAACGTGTATGTAGCAGTATAACATAGATGCTGCCAGTGCTTATCAAAAAGACATACACATTTGCTTTTGGACTTTTCTTTGAAATATTGGCTTGGTGCAATACATTAAAAAAGTTTCTAAAGTGTGTAGGGAGTGCAGGCTTTGCCTGTTAAAGGAAGGACACTGGGAAGACCACTCACTCCCAGTCCTGGGAGCCACAGTTGCAGTCACCCTTGGGCTGCAGCTTCACATGGAGCAGAGGTAGCTGTTCGCAGAGGGAGGAGAAAGCAGAAGAGGAAAAAGCAGAGGGAAGGAGGCAACTCAGACAGCCTCTTTCTGGCTGGGAGATCTGGGATTAAATCATCTGCCTGCAGTACCAGTGATCACAACCTCAATTCCCCTCTCAATATTAGTCCCACACTTCACCTTCACTCTGTTATTGACCATCACAGCATCCTCTTGGCCACAATGTTGAAATAGAAGCCATCACAAAGCAAACTTTCCAATCCAACTTTATCCATATATGCATCCAATATTACATCAAAAAAGCAACTAATCACCATGTGCATTACATTAAGAGACTATCTTGCATGTGCCTTTCCCTATCCTAGTGATGTTACGCAGTGCTACCCAAGTGGCTGCAGCATGGATGGTGGAAGGCTACTGACTGTCAGCGGGAGACACTGCAGATGGCCTTGTAAGATGACATCGAGGAGCTGGTGGCTGGGAGTGTGAAATCGGGTGATGGTTTTTCTTCTTCACTCTCCTCTCCCTTCCTTGATCAACCACTGGCTGAGCAGGTTGGATTTCTTGGGTGTATGAAATGAGGAAGGCACAAGGTTATGGTTGGGGTGAGGAGAGGGGGTAAAGCAAGAGGTACAAGCTTACACCATGAGCAGCTTGAAAATCAGAAAAGATTTGGGGAAGTGGGATGCAAGAAGGAGGATATGAGGATAGTGACATCTTGTATTCTTTCAGCCCCACCTACCACTGGCCAAGGACTCAGCCATGCCCCTGCCAAGAATGGACTGCACGTCTCCTTGAAGGGAACTCCAAGGGAACTTGTTGCTTTCCCTTTTTTTTTGCTAATTTTATGATACCTTGGTGGAGTGCAGTTCCATCAGCACCAGGTGTCCTTCAGTAGCTCACCCGAGTAATTATTATACATGTGTGCACCTTGACACAGAGGACTGGAGCTCCACAGGCAAGCTTGTTCCTGTCCTCACTTAACGTCCACAAACACACACTCACTGCCAGCAGGTCACATAGCGATCAGGAGCAGGAACCATGGCTGCTTTTCATTTTGCTACCCCAAGGCACTGAAACCATTTGCAGCACTGCTGCCAAATGAGATCAACTAATTTAGCAAACATTGTGGATCAACCTTGGAACCATCCAACTTTACCTGGCTCAGGTGTTTAACTGGATAAAGTTGCAAAGCCACCAGATGAACCCTTTCTCCATGTTTTCAAGCTGCTTGTCAGTAATGCCGAGGATGTTCCTGGAAGGAATCTTCTTGTGAGAACATCTGAATCCCTAGGAAAAGGGCATCTGCGGATGGAGAGTTGGGCTATTTGCTCAACTACTGCCCAGCAAATGCTCGTGAAATTCTTAACCCTGCATAAGGTCTGCTTTTACCAGCTTAAGAGTTTAAATGAATACAAATCTTTTTTTCCAATTATTTAAACAATAAAACACCTGTAAGATAAGTTAAGATTATTTTAAGCTCCTTTAGAACATTTAAATCTATTTTTTTTTAAATGTAATTTTTGTTTTAAATGTTTAATTAAATTTTTATTAATTTAAAATATGTATTTAAAAAAAATGTATTTGTATTTTTTCTGTGATCCCCATTCACGCTTGTGGGAATTCCATGCGTACGGAATCCCCATAAGCATAAAAGGAGATTCCCTTCTTTCATTGGTTGGGCCAGTTCATGTGATCCCAGTGGTGCTTGCAAACCGTCTGTGCTCCTGGGATATATGGGCCTCGACACAGGGCTACGCATAGCCGTCCAGGAGCGTGAGTATCCATGGATCAAGGCCCACGAGGTAGGTTCACAGATCTTTTGCCGTTCGGAGGCATCCGCTCGCAGGAAGCTTCCGACTGCAAATTCAGACCCAGTATATCCAGGGTTCCATACTTACTGTGGAAGGCAAGTAGCAGCTGCTGAAGCTCTGCACCTCTATCTGGCAGAACCACTATGGAAATGTGGATATGGTGTGTGTCTGTTCTGTTTTCAGGTGGCAATATGTGTAAAGTCCTGTCCCCTCAGTACAGATTCACACGAGGCATGTAGTGAAGTCAAGGTCACTCTGGACCTGCACCTTTATTTCACAGCTCTGGAATGCTGCACTTGCCTGAGACCTGTCATTATATACCTGTCTCTTGCAAGTGCACCCCTGGTGGTAAGGTATGCTGGTGGTTACAGGTCATATCTTATTACAGTCATGTTAGGATACAGTTATATATAATAATGTAAGATACATGAAATCACCCTCCCCCAAGGTCTTAATGTCTTTATAGGTTCAGTCTCTAAGGTGGTCTACGCTCTCGCGTGGAGCGTCTGAGTTGTGGTTCAGTTGTTTGCCTTGGTGTCTGTTTTTCTTTGGGTGTGGTTGCTGGTATCTCGCCTGGGCTGTCTGTTTCGATTGGTGTGATTGTTGTTGACTCGCCTGGGCTGTCTGTTGGGATTGCCCTTTCCTCAGGTTGTTCCCTATGTCTGTCCACCAGGTGTGGTGCGAGTTCCACATTGTAATCTGTCTCTGGTTCCTCAGTGTTGTTGGTATATCTGCTTTTGACTTGGTCGACATGCCTCCAGCAGGTTTTGCCATTGTCCATTTGTACTACCAGTAGCCTGTTTCCTTCCTTGCCCGTTACTGTCCCTGCAAGTCATTTGGGACCCCTGCCATAGTTTAGTACAAACACTTTGTCCCTTATCTCATTCCATCTCCCCCTCGAATTTCTGTCATGGTACTCAGTCAGCTTACGGCGCTTTGCCTCAACGATTTCGTGCATGTCTGGGAGGATTAATGAGAGCCTTGTTTTTAAAGTCGTTTTCATTAACAGTTGCGCAGGGGGGATCCCAGTCAGTGAGTGCGGACGAGATCTGTATGCCAGCAGCAGTCGCGACAGGCGACCCTGCAGCGTGGGACCTTGGATTTTAAGCATGCCTTGTTTAATGATTTGCACTGCTCTCTCCGCCTGGCCGTTGGAGGCTGGCTTGAACGGTGCCGTCTTGACGTGATTTATGCCATGGTCAGTTATAAAGTCTTGGAATTCTGCGCTGGTGAAGCATGGACCATTGTCACTGACCAATATGTCAGGGATTCCGTGCGTTGCAAACATGGTTGCGAGGCTCTCCACAGTGGTGGAAGTTATGCTCGAGTTTAAAATGGTGCATTCAATCCACTTTTAAAATGCATCTACAACTACCAGGAACATTTTGCCCATGAATGGGCCCGCATAGTCTACGTGCACCCGCGACCACGGTTTGGTAGGCCAGGGGCTCAGTGGAGCCTCCCTGGGGGCATTGCTGAGTTGGGCACAAATGGTGCACCTTCGGACGCAGAGCTCCAAGTCCACATCAATACCAGGCCACCAGACGTGGGATCTGGCTATGGCCTTCATGAGAACGATCTCCAGGTGCTCGCGGTGGAGCTCCCGAACAAATGCCTCTCTGCCTCGCAGAGGCATGACTACTCGGCTGCCCCACATCAGGCAGTCTGCTTGTAGTGATAGCTCATGCATGCGCCTGTGAAAGGGTTTTAATTCCTCGGGGCAGGCATCGCGAGCCTCTGCCCAGTCACTGGTTAGGACACATCTTTTTACTAAGGATAACGTGGGGTCGCTGGCCATCCAGGCTCTGATTTGGCGAGCCGTCATAGGCGAACCTGTGGACTCAAAGGCATTGATTGCCATGACTATCTCACAGTCCTGTTCGTCAGACCTTTCCATGGTCGCCAGGGGTAGCCTGCTGAGCGCGTCGGCACAGTTGTCTGTGCCTGGTCTGTGCCTTATGGTATAGTCGTAGGACGCCAGCATGAGCGCCCACTGTTGAATTCGCGCCGCGGCGTTGCCGTTTATTGCCTTGCTCTCGGATAGGAGGGACGTGAGGGGCTTGTAGTCGGTTTCTAACGTGAACTTGGCCCCGAAAAGGTATTGGTGCATCTTTTTGACACTGTACACGCACGCGAGCGCCTCCTTCTCTACCATTCCATACCCGCGCTCCACCCGCAAAAGTGACCTGGAGGCATAAGCTATGGGTTGTAATTTGCCCGCACTATTGACATGTTGCAAAGCGCACCCGACCCCATACGCTGATGCATCGCATGTGAGAACTAGCTTTTTACCTGGGTCAAAGAAAGTCAAAACACTGTTGGAACACAGAAGGTTGCGTGCCTTATTGAAGGCGCATTCCTGGGCGTCCCCCCAAAACCAATCGCACCCCTTCCTGAGTAGCACGTGGAGAGGCTCCAGCAGCGTGCTTAAGTTCTGCATAAAGTTCCCAAAGTAATTGAGTAGCCCGAGAAAGGCGCGCAGTTCTGAGACATTCCGGGGCCTGGGTGCCAGACGAATTGCTTCTGTTTTGGACTCTGTTGGACGGATTCCATCAGCAGCAATCCTTCTGCCCAAAAATTCAACCTCGGGTGCGAGAAACAGGCACTTGGATTTCTTGACTCGTAGGCCTACCCAATCCAACCGCTTTAGTACTTCCTCCAAATTACGGAGATGGGAGTCGGTGTCCCTGCCCGTGATAAGTATGTCGTCTTGAAATACAACCGTCCCCGGGATGGACTTGAGCAGACTCTCCATGTTGCGCTGGAATATGGCAGCTGCCGACCTGATGCCGAATGGGCATCGATTGTACATGAAAAGGCCTCGATGTGTGTTGATGGTGGTGAGTAGTTTGGATTCCTCGGTCAATTCTTGCGTCATATACGCAGATGTGAGATCTAGTTTTGAGAAAAGTTTACCTCCAGCCAATGTGGCAAATAAGTCCTCCGCTCTGGGCAGCAGGTACTGGTCCTGTAGGGAGACTCTGTTTATGGTAGATTTGTAGTCCCCACAGATTCGTACGGATCCATCAGTCTTCATGACTGGGACGATGGGACTTGCCCAGTTGCTAAATTCCACAGGTGATAAAATGCCTTCCCGCAGAAGCCTGTCTAGTTTGTGTTCAATCTTTTCCCTCATCACATAGGGTACAGCTCTGGCCTTGTGATGGACCGGTCTGGCATCCTGTGTGATGTAGATTTTGACTTTGGCCCCTTTGAAAGTACCCACACCTGGCTGAAAGAGATGTTCAAATCACTTTATAACTGTTGAGCAGGAGGTCCGTTCCTCTAATGACATGGCATGGACATCATCCCATTTCCAGTTTAGTTTTGCCAGCCAGCTTCTCCCCTGCAGTGCTGGGGGGTCTCCAGGGACAATCCACAGGGGAAGAAGGATCACTGTCCCTTTGTGTGTGACAGAGAGCATGGCGCTGCCGAGGACTGGTACGATTTCTTTGGTATAGATTCTTAGTTTGGTGTCGACCCTTGCGAATTTTGGTCTGTCTCTTTTATGCGGCCACAGTTGTTCAAATTGTTGAGTGCCCATGAGAGATTGACTCGCTCCCATATCTAGCTCCATGTTGACAGATATCCCGTTGAGTAGGACCCTCATCATTATAGGAGGCGTCCTGTTGTAGGAGCAGCGGCCATTGATCGTGTTGACCTGCTGTACATCGGTGTCCCGGGTACTGTCCCCACCATCTTCTGGTCCGCTTTCCGACCCATCCGATTCGTATACCAGCCGAGCTGCCGTTTTTTTGCACATGGAGGCCAAATGCCCTGTATATTCAAAATTTCTGCAAACAGCCTGCTGAAATCGACATCCCCTTGACGAGTGCCCATCCCCACACCTCCAGCACAGACCTGTTGCATTGTTCAAAGTGTTCCCAAAGAATGAGCTGCGTCTGGCTGATCTCTCTTGAGCTTCTCTCAGTTTGTAGTTGATTGCTCGCATTGTGGGTTGATGAGGTGTGAATGGCCGTTCCTGTGGCCCTTGATGGCTTCTGCCTGCTGTCGAGAGCCTGTTCTCCCGGATTTGTCTGTGTGTGGGGGTAGCAGCTTGTTTAGTGCTGTGAATTTCTTGTTCCAATATTTCGTTAGTTGTCGTACCTGCATTGTAAATCAACCTCGTTTCTTCTTCCCCTGCCAAGAATGTCTGTGCAACCAGTGCTGCTGCCTCTAAGGTCAGGTTCTTGGTCTCTATGAGCTTTCAGAATATGCCTGCGTGGCCTATTCTTTCAATGAAAATGTCTCTCAGCATTTCTCTCCTCAGTTCATCGGAGAACTCACATAAACTAGCCAACCTCCGAAGTTCTGCCATGAAGTCGGGTATGCTCTGGTCCACACAGTGTCTGTAGTTGTAGAACCTGTGTCTGGCCATGTGTAGGCTGTTTGCTGCCTTCAGGTGGTCTCTTACCAGTGTGTTCAATTCTTCAAACGACTTGCTTGCTGGTTTCTCGGGTGCCAACAGATCCTTCATTAAAGCGTATGTTTTCGAGCCACAGCTGGTCAAGAGATGGGCTCTTCTCTTGTCTGCCGTATCGTCGCCTAACCAGTCTTTGGTTACAAAGCTTTGCTGGAGCCTTTCTATAAAGTCCTCCCAATTGTCTCCCGCATTGTACTTTTCATCTGATCCCGTTGTTGGCCATTCTGTGGATTCTGTAATCCTGTAACTCGTCGCCACTGTAAAGTCCTGTCCCCTCAGTACAGATTCACACGAGGCATGTAGTGAAGTCAAGGTCACTCTGGACCTGCACCTTTATTTCACAGCTCTGGAATGCTGCACTTGCCTGAGACCTGTCCTTATATACCTGTCTCTTGCAAGTGCACCCCTGGTGGTAAGGTATGCTGGTGGTTACAGGTCATATCTTATTACAGTCATGTATAGCATGTTAGGAAACAGTTATATATAATAATGTAAGATACATGACAATATGGTCACACATTTTATGGAAAACTGTGCCGCTCATCATAATGTTTTGGATACTGTTCTCAACATGTGCTGCCTGCCCAGCAAGGCCCAAATCTGCATTTGCCAGGTAAATAATAACTGACTCATGAACTATGGAGGGGCTTTGGTAGAGGAGGAAAGAGGGGCAAATAGAGTCTCTTTGCACTCAGGGAACCTCCAAGATAACCAAGATAACACACCTGCGAAGGATCATATATATGTCTTTTTTCATTTCATAAAAGATTCCACAACAGTTGATTCACACCCAAAATATTAACTTAAATGTTATGTCCGCACATGCTGCCTGACCTGCTGAGGGTTTTTTTTCCCTTCCGGGGATGTGGGCATCGCAGGTTACTGTATCAGAGATTTGGAGGGCTATAAGTTGTGATGACTGCCGCACCAGGGGTCACAAGCCCACAGCCCTGCTTTGCCCCGCCCCCCCGCAAACGCTCTGTAGTCTAAAGCTGCCTGTGCTAGGTACATAAAAATACATAGCAGTTACAACACAGAAACAGGCCATTTGGCCCACCAACCGGGTCAGCATCTATTGTCCACACAAGCAAATAGTCCTAATCACATTTACCCACCCTGTTACATATCCTTCATTCCCTTATCCTTCATTTAGCTTGAATGTTGACATGGTTTCTGCCTCAAACAATAACCCTGGAAGTGAATTCCACAGTCTTGCAACTCTCTTTGTCCTAAATCTCTTAAATTCAACCATGTATCTATAGCCTCTCATTCTAGGCCCCTCAACTACTGGAAACAGTCTGCTTCCATCAACTCTGATACAGCCTTTCATCATTTTAAACACTTCTATCAATTCACCACTGACCCCATCTGGAGTAATGGCACCAAACGTCAGGAAAAATATATTGGCCTTGAAAGGGGTACAGCTCAGTTCACCAGAATGATATCAGGGCTAAAAGGGTTAAATTAGATTGCATAAACTTGGCTTGCATCCCCTTGAGTTTGGAAGACTGGAGGGTGAAAAATTAAGGTGTTTAAATTTATAAAAGGTGTTGATATGGTAAATACATATAAACTATTTCCTCTGGTGGGGGAATCCAGAACAAGAGACACAAGTTTAAAATTAGAGCTGGGCCATTAGGCCATTAGGAGTGAAATTAGGAAGCACATTTTCACACAAAGGGTCACGGAAATCTGGAAGTCACTGCTCCAGGTTGTGGATGTTGGGTTAACTGAAATTTACAAGACTGAGGTCAATAGATTTTTGTTAGGTTATTGTATCAAGGGATATGAAACAAAGGCATGTAAATGAAGTACAGATCGGCCGTGATCTAATTGAATGGTGGGAATGTCCTCCTCTTGTTCTTATGTATCCATGAAAAAGGACCCGATTTTCCAAGTCTCTTTTCGTGTTTGTATTTCCTCCTACCAGGCAGTGAATCTGCATTGTACCCTTTCTAAAGGCTCAATATCCTTCCATTAGTGTGCAGCCCAATACTGTACACAGCACTCTGACTAACGTCTTACGGAAATACATAGAAGAGGTAGTTTTATGCATATTCTTCCTCGATTCTTAGCTCTCCTTTTCACTGCACTGCTGCTCAGGATAAGGCAAATGGAGGGCTCTGTGAATTTGACTTTAATTAGGGATACAAGTTTGTTTAAGGTGCTGCTGCGAATTGTTAAAGGATTCAATAAACATAGGAACAGGGAAAGGTCATTCAGCCCCTTGAGCTTGTTCCATCATTAAATTACATCATGGCTGATCTCACCTCTCCTTTAAAATACTCATTCTCTACTGCAACCCAAGTACCTCACCAAGACTGCTTTCCTCCTCAAACTCTGCACCGAGCAACTTCTCATCCGTGGTTATTTCAACCTCCATCTCAACTCAAAATTCACTCTCTCCTCTGAGTTCATTACCTTCCTAACTTCCCTTAATCTCTCCCTCCATATACACTTGCCTAACATATTCACGACCAACCCTCAATCTTACCATCTCATGTGGCCTCTCTGCTCCACACCAAGCAAAACATCCCCTAAGGTTCCCCCTTGCCCTAGCTCTGAACTTGCATCTTCCTCACTACCCTCATGTGCTTGCCGAGTTCACCTTGTCCATGAGAACCACCTTCTTGACAAATTGGTTATTATCCAAGTTCCCTTCCTGGCCCCCATGTCAGCCGTTACTTGTAACGGTTCTCCTAAAAAAAACATTCTTGACCTCTTCTTCCTCACAAACTACCGACTCATCTCTAGCCTCCATTTTCTCTTAATTCCTTGAACTCACATCTTTTTCTTAATATTGAAAATACCAAAGCCATTGTCTTCAGTCCCTGTCACAAACTCCGTTCCCTAGCCACCGAATACATCACTCTCCCTGGCAACTATCTGAGGATGAACCAGTCCATTCATAAACTTGGTGTTGTATTTGACCCCGAGATTAGCTTCCGATCACATATCCACTCCAGCATCTAGGCCGCCGAATTCCACCTCCATAACATCGCTCGACTCCATGCCTGTCTCAGTTCATCTGCTGCTGAAAAACTCATTCATGCCTTTGTTACATCGAGACGTGATTATTCCAATGCTCTCCTGGCAGGCCTCCAAGCTTCCAGCCTCCATAAACTTAAGCTCATTCAAAGCTGCCAGTGTCCTAACACGCACCACGTCCCGTTCACCCACCACCCCTGTGCTCTCTGACCTACAATGCCTGCTGGTCCGGCATACCTCAATTTTAAAACTCTCATCCTCGTTTTCAAATCCGTCCATGTCCTCGCCCCTCCACATCTCTGTAACCTTGTCCAATCCTACATACCCTCTGAGATCTTTGTGCTCCTCCAATTCTGGCCTCTTGCACATTCTCAATTTTAATGCTCCACCATTAGCACCCATGCCTTCAGCTGCCTAGGCTCTAAGCTCTGGAATTCTCTCCCTGAAACTCTCCATCTCTCTACACCTCTTTCCACCTTTAAGATGCTCCTAAAACCTACCTCTTTGATCAAGCTTCAGGTCTTCTGTCCTATTAACTACTAATGTATTTGGTCATGCTCCTGTGAAGTGCCTTAGGACATTTTACTATGTTAAAGGTGCTATATAAAAGCCAAATGTTGTTGTTATTACAGGTAACTCTCGTTTATCTGGATACGGATCGAACGGAAAATCTGCTGTAATGGAATTTAAAATATTGCGTCACCACTTCGCACCGGCTGTTTTGATTAGCATTGAGTTCATTTTAACCAATCAATAGGTTTAATTTTCTACATTGCCACCTGAACGGTAACCTGGAAGAGCAAATCAACCACCTGTTGTAAATCCTTCTGTTGCAAAATTGCTCCTCTGCCCTTGCTTTGCTGGTGTGTGTGTGCATGCTGCTGCAGCCGCTGTCTCTCGCAGCCGCCGCAGACGTTGGGAACAGGGGCAGTGGTGGCACCGGGTTCCAGGCACAGAACGCAGCCCGGAGAGCACGCTCCGGAACCCCGGAGCTAGACAATCTCTTCCTCGACGCCACCTGCAGCCACTCCCAGTGCAGCATTCCTCCCTCCGCGATTACAGTCCGGCGTAAGTACATGCATGCTGGTAATGTCCATCTTTTGTATACTTAACCGCCTTGTTACTGTTTGTATTTATTCATTAAAGTTTTAACTTTAAAATGTAAACTCGCCCTAACGGAAAATTTGTTTACCCAGAATTGCCGAATCCCCAAGCGATCCGGATAAACGAGAGTTCCCTGTATATCCCAACACGTTTTTTTCATTTATTTTAAGATACAACATTTCATGGCCATGGTCACCTACAAAGCCACTGGCAATGCAATTCTCACCCTGCAATTGCAATTGTACAATTGCAGCAGGACTTCCTTAGCTTTCCATGTTAGCTATCTGTGTTTTGTCTATCAATGAAACTGTTATGTTGATAGACTTGAGAAGCTGAGGTTGTTCTCTTTGGAGCCCAGAAGATTGAGAGGAGATTTGATAAAGATGTTGAAAATTTGACAGAGTAGATATAGAGAACTTTCCACTGGCAGAAGAGTTGAGAACCAGAGGACACAGATTTAAGGTGATTGGCAAAAGAACCAAAGGTGACATAAGTAAAAACTTTTTTACGCAGCGAGTGGTTAAGATCTGGAATGCACTGCCTGAAAGGGTGGTGGAGGCTGCCTCAATGGTATCTTTCAAAAGGGAGTTGAATAAGTATTTCTCTTAACTATTTCCCTTCATCATCATAGGCAATCCCTCGAAGCGAGGATGACTTGCTTCCACGTCAAAAAGTTCATAGGTGTTTCAATGAAGGACTTAATATTCCAGGTCCTGAACTACATGTTGAAGGGTGGAAGATGCCTGTGTGTGGATTTTTTTAATGTGTGGTGGCCGTTGCACACCAGCCACCACATGGGCTTGACAGAGCTAGGTCTTGGTCCAGTGGCAAGGATTAACCAAGACGACTGGAGACCAGCTCTGCTACACGGACCTAGTGCGCACACATATCACAGTGTGGGCTGGCCCGTGCTGCCCTGGGGTCCTCGCCTCTTCTGGGCCCCGAACTTGCACCTCTCCTGGGCCCCGATCACATCCCTCTACAATTTCTTGCCACTCCTTCGCCCCGACCTCGCTGCTCCTGCAGTGTCTGCCCACGCTCCAATCACCGATCTGGACCTTGGTGACTTCCCTCTTCACTGCTGTTGCTCTCCTGCTCCAGCCACGCTGCTCCTTCCGCTCCCCGGCCTGCTCCGATGGTGCTCGCAGGCTGAGGGCCGCACATTGGAGGCTGTTCAGAGAAGATTCACTCGGTTGATTCCGGAGATGAGGCGGTTGACGTATGAGGATAGGTTGAGTAGGTCAGGCCCGACTTTGCAGAGGCTGTCCTCATTGTTCCATCTCCGTCATTACATGCAACGCGCATGACTTTAGCATTTGTCCCTATTTCCCTTAGCAGAGGGGTCAATGACCAGGGGGCATAGATTTAAAGTAAGTGGTAGGAGGTTTAGAGGGAATTTGAGCAGAATTGTTTTCACCCAGAGGGTGATGGGGGTCTGGAACTCACTGCCTGAAAGGGTGGTAGAGGCAGAAATCCTCACCGTATTTAGAAAGTACTTGGATATGCACTTGAAAGTGCCATAAACTACAAGGCTACGGACCAAGAGCTGGAAAGTGCGATTAGGCTGGGTAGCTCTTTGTCAACTGGCACGGACACGATGGCCAAATGGCCTCCTTCTGTACTGTAAAATTTCTGTGCTTCTATGAAGTATCTGAAGGAAAAGAAATTGAAGGACTACGGAGAAAGGGCAAGGGAGTGGGACGAGCTGAGAGTCGGCTCAATGGGCCAAATGGCCTTCTTCTGTGCTGTAACATTCCATGATTCTAAGGACAACCTCATCCTTCTGAAATTAAACATTTAATAGTTTCTCATCTTTTAAAGCATATTCTGTTTTTCTATTCTTCCTACCAAAGTAAATAACCTCACATTTCCCCACATTATACTGCATCTGCCAACTTCTAGCCCACTCACTTAACCTGCCTATATCCCTTTGCAGACTCTCTGGCCGCGAAATTGGGACCTTTAACGTCAGCCATTAAGGCCAGTTTTGGTGAAAAAATGGCAGCTGCCTTGCTTCTGGTGTGGAACGCAGCGGTTGCCAGTTTGGGCAGGTTGACAGTATTGATGTTGTCTGTGCTCGCCGTCCATGTTTAAATGATGGAGATCGTGATGTCAATCGACATGAAACACCTAAATTGACGTATAATCTGTGATTTTTGACATCAGCGTTCTTGATACTGCCCTCTTCAAACCACGCACGGAAGTGGGATGTGAGAAGGACGATAATATATGAGGATGCCGGTATCTTGTATTCTTTCAGCCCCACCAGTGGCCAAAGGCTCAGCCATGCTCTTCCAAGGCAATGAGGTGAATCTAGGAATGGGAAGTGTGCCTTGTGTTTGATACAGATTGTTGGTAGGCGAGTGATCGAGGTGGGGCCATGCATCGAGCAGTATGTGAGGCTAGTGGTGTAGTTGGCAGGCGATGGCTTTTAAAGATGCATTCACTGACCTTGACCACTCGTTTGAGGTCATGAAACTTCTTTGGGCAGTGATCGCCTCGGTGATCTGGTCACACATTATTCTTCCTGGAGTGCCTCCTGGCCCCCTGTAGGTAGAGTGTCAGTCTTCTGTATTGACTCCCTGCACAAAGTTGGGGCTAGGCTTTCCATCAGTTTTGCCTCTCTACTGCCCACTTACCACCCATTTAACCACTGAGATGAAGTACAAGTGCTGCGTGTGAGACCCTGGATGCCCCTTCCTTGGCCTGTTCAGCCATTTGTGTAAGTGCTGGTATCCTTTTATCATTTTTTATGTGCAGCAGGCAACTCAGATTTAAGAGCTGCAGACTTTTTTACGCAACGAGTGGTTAAGATCTGGAATGCACTGCCTGAAAGGGTGGTGGAGGCAGACTCAATGTTATCTTTCAAAAGGGAGTTGGATCAGTATCTGAAGAAAAATTTTTTGCAGGACTACAGGGAAAGGACAGAGGAGTGGAACTAGCTGAATCTGGACAATTTTGGAAGATCACAATCAATGCATCCACATCTTTTAGAACCCTAGGATGTAGGCTGTCAGGTCCGGGAATTTATCGACTTTTAATCCCATTAATTCCTCCAGTACTAATATTAATTACTGTAAGTTCCTCACTCTCATTAGATCCTTGGTTCCTCACTATTTCCGCTATGTTATTTGAGTCTTCTACTGTGAAGACAGATACAAAATATTGGTTTGACGTCTCTGCTGTTTCCTTATTCCCCATTATAATCTCAGCCTCTCAGTTTCTAAGGAATTCACATTTACTTTTGCTACTGTCAATACATACTTGTAGAAACTCTTATCTGTTTTTTATAGTTCTTGTTCGTTTACTCTCACATTCTATTTTCTCCCTCTTGATCAATTTTTTGGTCATCCTTAGCTAGTTTCTAAAACTCTCTCAATCCTCAGGCTTACTATTCTTTTTGGTCTTGGCAACATTATAAGCCTTTTAACCTAATACTATCCTTAACTTCTTTGGTTAACCATAGATGGATCACTTTTCCCATCGAGTTTTTATTTCTCAATGGAATGCATATTCATTGAGAATTATGAAATATTTATTTAAATGTTTGCCATTGCTTATGTACCATCATACCCTTTAATCTAATTTCCCAATCTACCTTAGCCAACTCGGCCCTCATACATATGTAAGTGCCTTTATTTAGGTTTATTACTTTAGTTTCAGAGTTAAGTACATCAATCTCGAACTCAATGTGAAATTCTCTCATATTATGATCACGCTGCCAAAGAGGATCCCTTACAATGAGATTTATAATTAGCCCTGTCTCATTACACAAGACAATATCTAAAATAGCCTCTTCCCTGGTTGGCTCCATGATGTATTGTTCTAAGATACTGTCTCGAAGAATATTTCCTCTAAATTTATTTTTGGGTGCATGGTCCCTTTAATGGACCATTCAAAGCCATGCTACCCGCATGCACAAAATTTCACATTTGAAAAAGCGGTCCACAGCTGTGCGGCTGGGATCATGGTTTCAAGTGCATTCCATGAATTCGTCCTCCAAACTACTTTTACGAACTTGATTTGTCCAATCTATATGAGGATTAAAGTCCCCCATGATTATTGTATTAACTTTGTTGCAAGTTCCTCTTATTTCTTGATTAATGCTTTGTCCAACAGTATAGCTACTCTTATCCCCTGGGAGGACGGATCCACCAACATTAGCGTCCAACATCCCCAGCATTGAAGCACTGACCACACTTGATCAGCTCCGCTGGGCAGGCCACATAGTTCGCATGCCAGAAACGAGACTCCCAAAGCAAGCGCTCTACTCGGAACTCCTTCATGGCAAACGAGCCAAAGGTGGGCAGAGGAAACGTTACAGGGACACCCTGAAGCCTCCCTGAAAAAGTGCAACATCCCCACTGATACCTGAGAGTCCCTGGCCAAAGACTGCCCTACATGGAGGAGTGCATCCGGGAAGGTGCCAAGCACCTCGAGTCTCATCGCCGAGAGCATGTAGAAATCAAGCGCAGGCAGCGGAAAGAGTGTGCGGCAAACCTGTCCCACCCTCCCTTACCCTCAACGACTATCTGTCCCACCTGTGACAGGGACTGTGGTTCTCATATTGGGCTGTTCAGCCACCTACGGACTCATTTTAAGAGTGGAAGCAAGTCTTCCTCGATTCCGAGGACTGCCTGTGATGATGATAATGCTGAGCTACTCTTAGGAGGCCTATAAATTACTCCAAGTGTTTTTGGACCACTTTTATTTCTTATCTCCACCCATACTGAATCTGCATCCTGCTGTTCCAAGCCAAGATCCTTCCTCATTACTATCGTTATGTCATCCTATATTATCAGGGCTACCCCTGTCCTTCTCCATTTTGCCTGTCTTTTCAAAATGTCAAATAGCCTGGAATGTTTAGTTCCCAATGTTGGCTACCTTGAAACCATGTCTCTGTTATGGCTATTGATCAAACCCATTTATCTCTATTTCTGTCATTAAATCTTCTATCTTGTTACGAATGCTTCATGCATTCAGGTATAACACCTTTAATTTTAACTTTTTACATGAGTTTACTGTTTTGACCTTAGTCACTGATGCACTATTACTGTTAAACTCTCTGAGGGCGAAATTGCCCCACGCCCTGATTGGCGGTGGTAACCTTCTGGGATCGGGACTTTTAACGTGCAACACAGATGTCCCGCCCCTGACGCTGAATTGGGCCTACCAGCGCTCCGCTTCCTTTGTGGATAGGTCTCGGGGCGGTCATGCAGCGCTGAGTGCAGCGCTATGCGTATGCTCCGACAATGCCACTCCCCTTGGATTAAAGGGGAGGGCCGTTGTGAGGCCCTTGGTGGCCGCCACTAGGCCACCGGGGCAGCGTGAGACTTGACCAGCGGCCCGGCACCCAAGACAGAGTGCTGGGCTGCACGATGGTGGCTCAGGCTATGGTCGAACCGACGCAAGAGTTAGCCGACAAACAAAGATGGCGCCCTGGGGCGCTGTAGGCCTCCCCTTTAAACAGCGCCCCGAGAGTGGATGTCCACCAGCTTCGCGGCCAGCTGGCATTGACATCAGCCCGGGCCAGACTCGTGGGGCGGTGAGGGGTCACCGAGCTCAACGATGTTTGCGCGGCAGCCCAGGGCACAGAACCTCATTCCTAATTCTAACTATGTTGTTGGTTCCTATGTGGGCCACAACAATGGAATCCTCACCCTCCCATTGTTCTTTTCAAGCTGCGAGGAGCTGACCTTAACCCTATGATTTAAACTCTGGCCTGTTAGTTGGAGATGGAGATGGGGTCTCTGTCTTCAATGAGTTCATTATAATATATACCTTCACTTTTTTAATGTTTCTATGTATTCTTCAATTTACTCACTAGCTACCACTTCCACGTAAGAAATCCACAAAGTAGTAGAATAAGATAGAATGCTGCTTGAACTGATTAAAGTTAACAATCCTACTTCCTTTTCTGCCAGTTTTAAATGAGTGACAAATCCTTATGTCCAGCACCCACCCCAGAACAGCACAACACATGAGACCTCTTTGGCCCTTCATGACCACTCAGATAATATACTCCTGATTGAATAAGTCTGCATGAAATAGGTGGACACTTTTCTGTATGACTATAATCTCCATGAATAACAAGTTTAACTCATTGCAGGGTAGCCTGGAAAAAGTGGCAACTGCAGGAGCATCTGCGAACTTTTCTCGATTCACGAGAGGTCCAGGCAAATCAATCAATCTAATGTGGCGGCACTGAATGAAGGACTGCAGGTCTTAGAGGACCGCTTGAAGAGGTCAATATCAACTAGATTACAAAGTACACAGGGCAGCATATATTTGTTTGATTTTCACAGGGATTGAAGGATCTTTCTGGTCCTATCAGATTTGCTCTCCCGATTATCATGAGTAACCAGAATCCTGTTCTCAGTATCTATGGAGTAGCTGGTGTACGTGCCGATAAGGTTGCTTTCCCTCATACAACAACAACTTGCAGTTACATAGCGCCTTTAACGTAGTGAAACGTCCCAAGGCTCTTCACAGGAGTATTATGAGATTTTTTTAGAATTGATACCGAGTCTTATAAGGAGAAATTAGGGCAGGTGACCAAAAGCTTGGTCAAAAAGCTAGGTTTTAAGGACCGTCTTGACGGAGGGAAGAGAGAAAGAGAGGCATAGAGGTTTAGGCAGCAAATTCCAGAGCTTAAGGCCGAGGCAACAGAAGGAACGGCTACCAATGGTTGAGAAATTATAATCAGGGATGCTCAAGAGGGCAGAATTAGAGGAGCGCAGACATCTCTGGGGGCCATGGGGTTGGAGGAGATTACAGAGATATGGAGGGGCGAGCCATGGAGGGATTTGAAAACAAGGATTAGAAGTTTGAAATTGAGGCATTACTTAACCAGGAGCCAATGTAGGTCAGCAAGCACAGGTGTGAGTTAGGACACGGGCAGCCGAGCTTTGACTCACCTCTAGTTTATGTAGGGTAGAATGTGGGAGGCCAGCCAGGAGTGCATTGGAATAGTCAAGTCTAGAGGTAACAAAGGCATGGATGAGGGCTTCAGCAGCGGATGAGTTGATGCACGAGCGGAGACGGGCGATGTTTACGGAGGTAGAAATAGGCAGTCTTAGTTATGCTGCGGATATGTGGTCAAAAGCTCATGTCAGGGTCAAATATAATGCCAAAGTGGCAAAGTGTGGTTCAGCCTCAAACAGAAGATGGGGAGAGGGATGGAGTCAGTGGCTAGGGAACGGAGTGTGTTGGGGGGGACTGAAAACAATGGCTTCGGTCTTCCCAATATTCATTTGGAGAAAATTTAGAACTGGATGTCAGACAAGCAGTCTGACAATTTGGAAACTATGGAGGGGTCGCGAGAAGTGGTAGTGAGGTAGAGCTGGGTGTCTTCAGCGTACATGTGGAAACTGACACTATGTTTTCGGATGATGTCGCCAAGGGGCAACATGTAGATGAGAAATAGGAGGGGGCCAAGGAAAAATCCTTGGGCGACACCAGAGGTAAAGATGCAAGGGTGAGATGAGAAACTGTCTGAGGTGATATTCTGGCTACGATTAGATAGAAAAGAATGGAACCAGGCAAGTGCAGTCCCAGCCAGCTAGATGACAGTGGAGAGGCATTGGAGAAGGAGGGATGGTCATCCGTGTCAAAGGCTGCAGACAAGTCAAGAAGAACAAGTCACAGTTGCAAAGGATGCTATTTGTGACTTTGATGAAAGCCGTTTCGGTGCTGTGGCAGATGGGGAAACCGGATTGGAGAGATTCAAACATGGAATTGCGGGAAAGATAGGCATGGATGTGGGAGGTGACAACATGTTCAAGGACTTTGGAGAGGAAAGGGAGGTTGGAGACGGGACGGTAGTTTGCAAGGACGGAGGGACCAGGGTTGGTTTTTTGAGGAGAGGGGTGATGACGGCAGATTTGAGGGAGAGGGGGACAGTATCTGAGGAGAGAGAACCGTTAACAATGTCAGCTAACATGCGAGCCAGAAAAGGAAGTTGGGTGGTCAGCAGTTTGGTGGGAATAGGGTCAAGGGAGCAGGAAGTGGGTCTCATGGACAGGAGGAGCTTGGAAAGGTCATGATGGGAGATTGGAGAGAAACTGGAGGAAGATGTGAGGTCAGGGCTAAGGCAGGGAGAATCCTTCGAGGAAGTTTGGACCGGTGGGCTAGGGGAAGGAAGGGAAGATGCAGAGATGGATGAACAGATGGCCTCAATCTTAGAGATTGAGGAGAAGGGTTTAAAAAGACAGTTAGCAGTGGAGAAAAGAAGCCAGGGTTTATCTTTACATCCCAGAATGATTTTGGAATAAGTGAGCAATTTTGACAGATGAGAGCAGGATCCGATAGTGCTTTATGTGGTCCAGCCCAATCTGACGGTGAATGTCTAAACGAGTTGTCCGCCATATCCGTTCAAGTCTGCGTCCTTTGTACTTAAGGGGGCAAAGATCAGCACTGTACCAGGGGAATGGCCAGGGTGAGAGAGAGTAATTGTTTTAACAGAGACTAGGGCATCAAAGGTGATGGTGAGGATGTGGTTGAGCAGATCAGTAAGTACAGAAATGTCATGGTGAATGGAAGGCCAAAGGATGGACAGTTAGGAGTTGATAAGTGCAGTTGTAAGAAAGTTAGGAGAGAGTTTTTTCCAAGGGCAGAGATGGAAGGAGGTAGGGTTGTTGGGGGGGGGGGGGGAGGGATTGTTGAAGGGGGATGTGGGTGGAGAGTGATACGAGGTAAGAGATGGCCAAAGTGGTCAGAGATGGTCTTATGTGCGATTGGCACGATGGGAGTAGCGAGGCCACGAGAGATGGCAAGGTTGAGGGGGTGGCCGTGAATATGGGTTGGGGAGTTTACATGGAGGGAGAGATTAAGGGAGGATAGGAGGCTAGGGAACTCAGAGGAGAGAGAGCATGATGAATTGAGATGGAGGTTGAAATCACCAAGGATGAGAAGTCGTTCGGTGCAGAGGCAGAGGGAGGAAAGTAGTGAAGAAATATCAGCAATAAAATGTTTATGATACTTGGGTAGGTGATAGAGAACGAGAATTTTAAATGAGAGGTGAGAGGGGGGGAATAAGGCGAGATGCTAACAGGAGGAGAAAGTGCCGGAGGAATAGGGGACACACCGTTTTGCTGACGAGAATCACACCGCCACCACGGCGGTCTGAGCGGGGCAAGTGGTGGAAGGTATAGCGAGGCTGGGAGGCTTTATTTAAGGGTAAGCTATCATTGCCTCTCAACCAAGTTTCTGTCAGGGCCATGATGTCGATGCAATTATCCACGATAAGCTCATGGATGGCAAGGGCCTTCTCCACAAGCGAATGGACATTCTGGAGGGAGATGTGGAGATGGTCAGTGATGGCTGACCCACTGCTAGCATTCACAGGGTCAGCGCTGGAAGGGGCGAGTTGGACAGGGAGGAGATTGGGCACACTGGGTGGGAAGGTCGGCGAGAGAGTAGGATGGGACAGTTGGGGTTGCTGCTCATAAGGAGCGATGAGTGCCTCAAAAATCCCTTTGAGGGATGCCAAGGGAGGCACAGAGGGCAGCTGTGGGCTTATATAGCGGTAGTTAAGCCTGGGACTGTGGCAGGAGAGTAGGAAGGTCGAAGAGTAATGAAGGATTGGGGTAGGGATTTGGGAGGGCAGAGTATCCAAGAGAGGAGAGATGAAAGGAGGCATGATGACAGGAGAGAACTGTCAGCGAGAGATAAAGAGAAAAGGAAAAAGGGGAGAAAAGTGGATAAGTATTGAATGGCTCAAGTCCGGAGCGGCAGCCAAAGTGCGCACGTGAATGGACAGGGAAAAAGTTCAGGTTAAATGTAGTAGTTAATGGGATACAATAGTAAGGAGACCAGGGTCAAAAGTCAGAGTTCCCGTGGAAGGACAAAGCCAACATGAACAGGATGGAGCCAGTAAGGAGCATCGACGAACCACTGTCCAAAGCAGGCGAGTGAAATCCAGAAGCTATTCGAAGTGTAGAGTTTGAGGATGTGCTGTAGGAAGGAGAGGCGGTAGCGGTGCAGAAAGATGATGGCGACGTTGACACAAATTTGAAAATCACCGTAAAACCTTGGCCAATGACCAGCAAAATTGAAAACTGGTAGAACGAGTGAGCCAACAGCTGCTATCAAAAAGCCAGCAGAGCTGAAAACCAGTAGAACCAGTTAGCAGAGACCAGCCGCAGTTAAAAGGAAAAATATATTTTAGCAACAGAGATGGAGAAACAGCAGAACAGCAGGTAGTCTTACGGTATAATCCAGTGTAATCCAGTGCAGAAACGTAGTGGTGTAATCCAGTGTAGTTCAAAGCAGAAACGTCGTGTAGCGATGTCCACCAAAGTCCAGGAGATCGGAAACCAATTTGACAAAGAATTTAGAGCAAAGACATGAAATGACTGAAAGCAGAGCAAAGCCACAGCCGATGAGTTAAACAGTATGTAGAGCAACGAAATCCAGTTCGCAAGTAAAGGAAATCAAGTTTCTGCAAAGATCGAGCCATTGCAAAGCTCTGTGAGACAACGAAACAAAGGCATGCCAGGCTGGGCAGTGGGCTCTGCAGGCTTTGATCTTGTAGCTTTAAACTTGCAGTTTGGGCTGAAATGACTTCACTATCAGAGGCAGGATAACTTAAGCAGTGGAAGAAAGGACATTTGTGGAAGGGGGGGGGCAAAGGATGGCCATGGATGACCACGGATACATTTGAGCAGGTCAGAAAGGAATTTCCACCCTGTCATGGTTACTGCTTGTACTATTACAAGGTGTGCCACCAGAGGGCAATGCAGTGGAAGACTTGTCGGTTACCTGTCTAGGTGTGCCAGGCCTGGTATAAAAGGCAGCCACCATGTGTGATCCTCACTCTGGAGTTACATTAAATGGACTAAGGTCACTACAGTTCAAGTACAACACATTGTTTCATGGAGTCATTATCAGAGCATCTGAAGACATAACAATTGGTGACGAGATTACGGAACTTCACGTGAAAATGGCTAACTTTAGTACGTTGCAGCAGTTCACCGATGGTGATGATTGGGACGCCTTTGTGGAGAGGCTTGACCCTTTCTTCACAGCAAACGACCTGGCAAGCGACAATCCGGCCACACTAGCTGATAAGCGCAGAGCTATCCTCCTAACCAGTTGTGGGCCGACCGTTTATGGCCTCATCAGGGACTTGCTGGCACCAGCGAAGACAATGACCAAGACGTACAAGGAGCTTGTAACGCTGATCCAAGAACAACTCAAGGCCAAAGAGAGTACCCTCACAGGCAGACACCGGTTTTACACCCACCGACGGCTCGAAGGCCAGGAAATCGCGAAATATGCTGCAGACCTCAGGAGGCAGGCAGCACCATGTGATTTCGGCGACCACCTCACCGAACCGCTGTGGGACATTTTTGTCATCGGAATCGGCCATGAGGTTCTTCTTCATAAGTTACGATCTGCGGATACCACAATCACACTGCATAAGGCCATCTCCGTGAGCCAAGCATTGATGACCTCGATATGCGGCTCTAGGCGGATGACTCATCCTCAGGACTCAAACCCGGCAAATACTTGAATGTATATGAATGTAATGAGCCAACGGCACAATCTGTATGTGGCGGGGGGGGGGGGAAAGATTGGAGTGGTCATGGACGCATAAACAGAGACCACCAGCACCTCTACTGCCAACGAAACACCACCTACTCACCCAAGATAGAAACGACCCTCCTATGGTCAACCAGATAAAGCTAAGCCCAGAGCACAGTCATTGCAAAGGCGATTTGCACTAAGGCCTTGGGGGAGAGTGATGTCATGTATCCTACATGGTTACTGCTGCTACTATTACAAGGTGCGCCAGCAGAGGGCACTGCAGTGGGAGATTTGTAGATTATCTGTACAGGTGTGCCAGGCCTAGTATAAAAGGCAGGCCACCACTTGTGATCCTCACTCTGGAGTTACATTAAATGGACTAAGGTCACTACAGTTCAAGTACAACACATTGTCTCGTGGAGTCATTATCAAGCATTGATGACCTCGATATGCGGCTCTAGGCGGATGACTCATCCTCAGGACTCAAACCCGGCAAATACGTGAATGTATATGAATGTAATGAGCCAACGGCACAATCTGTATGTGGGGGGAGGGGGGGGAGAGATTGGAGTGAAGACATAACACACCACAGGAGCCATCTTGAATGAATTTGCAACACAGAGCACCACTCCATCAGCTCCCTGCAGAAGCCTTCAGCTTTGCGGGACCAGGCTGCAAAGGAGCCCATGACAGTCAGCCTGTCCTGTGTCAGCTCAAGCTGGGCCCCCAATCGCGCCCCCACCCCCACCACCATCACCGACTCTATGAGGAAGTGCACTTTCCCCGAGATGTGGGTGAGAGATGGGTGCAGGCTTTCTTTCCTGTTGTTGCTGTTGTTGTTGTTGATGGTATTGTTGAAGTGCACTGTAAAATTTACAATAAAAGATATTATGCATCAAAACGGAATCATCCTCCATTAGGACCACGCAACATTTAGGGTCAACTGTAAAAGTAAAAATCCCTCACCCCTACAGTCATGCGAGCCCTGGCGGGAGGGCTAGCCGGTGTGTTCTACAGTCGGCAAGGTAGGACTGCTCTATTTTCTGTAGCTGATTTATCTTTCATTTATTTATGATGATGTTGTGCAGCTGTTGTGCTGAAGATGTTGTAATGTTGTGCTGATGTTGTGAAGGTCTTTTGTGCTTTGGAATCCATTAACGCACCTCCCCCCCACCTCCCACCTCTGGCTACCTGCGCTGATTTCTTAAATGTAGGTAGGGTTTTTCTGTGCCTTCAAAAGTGGCCACATACAATGGCCGAAGTTAGTTTGGAGTAACTTTCAGCTGGCCAAATTGGCTTCTATGGCTAGAAGAGGTGTAAGTGGCTTGTCACGCCCCCTTTTGGAGAGAACAAACTAAACTAGAAAAAAACCTAACTAACTGATTTACATTAGAGCAAGTTACTCCAAAATGGGGAAATTTGCGATTTTTAAGTTACTCCAAAAAAAGCTAGTTACTCCAAAAAAAAGGGGCAACATTTGGGGAAATTTGGGCCCAATGACTGATGTACCATGACACCCAGGTCTGTTGCACCTTCCCTTTTACTAATCTGTCACCATTCAGATAATAATCTGCCTTCCTGTTTTTGCCACCAAAGCGGATAACCTCACATTTATCTACATTATACTGCATCTGCCATGCATTTGCCCACTCACCTAACCTGTCCAAGTCACCCTGCAGCCTCTTAGCATCCTCCTTACAGCTCACACTGCCACCCAGCTTAGTGTCATCTGCAAACTTGGAGATATTACACTCAATTCCTTCGCCTAAATCATTAATATATATTGTAAATAGCTGGGGGCCCAGCACTGAACCTTGCGGTACCCCACTAGTCACTGCCTGCCATTCTGAAAAAGACCAGTTTATTCCTACTCTTTGCTTCCTGTCTGCCAACCAGTTCTCTATCCACGTCAATACGTTACCCCCAATACCATGTGCCTTAATTTTGTACACTAATCTCTTGTGTGGGACCTTGTCAAAAGCCTTTTGAAAGTCCAAATACACCTCATCCACTGGTTCACCCTTATTCACTCGACTAGTTACATCCTCAAAAAATTCTCGAAGATTTGTCAAGCATGATTTCCCTTTCATAAATCCATGCTCTCGAACGTGTCACTAAAAGTAGCAACGCAGGTTAATAAGGCCATAAAAAAGAAAACCAAGCACTAGGTTTATTTCTAAAGGGATAAATTTGAAAAGCAGAGAAGTTATGCTAAACTTGTATCGAACCTTCATTAGACCACACTTGGGAGTACTGTGTACAGTTCTGGTTACCATATTATAAAAAGGATATAGAGGCACTCGAGAGGGTTACAAAAAATTTACAAGGATGATACTGGAAATGCGAGGTTATACCTATCAGGAAAGGATGAACAGGTTGGGTCTCTTTTCTCTTGAAAGGAGAAGGCTGAGGAGTGACCTAATAGAGGTCTTTAAAATTATGAAAGGTTTTGATAGAGTAGGTACAGAGAGGAGTGTTTCCACTTGTGGGAAGAGCAAAACTAGAGGCCATCAATATAAGAATTCAGAAGAAATTTATTTACCCAGAGAGTGGTGATAATGTGGAACTCGCTACCACAGGGATTGGTTCAGGCGAATAGTATTGATGCATTTAAGAGAAAGCTAGATAAGCACATGAAGGAGAAAGTAATAGAGGGTTATGCTGATAAAGGAAGGATGGGAGGAGGGTCCAATGGAGCATAAATGCCGACATGGACTGGTTGGGTCAAATGGCCTGTTTCTATAATACAAACAAAAAATGCTGGAAATACTTAGCAGGTCAGGGAGCATCTGTGGAGCAAGAAACAGAGTTAATGTTTCAACGCAATGACCGTTTGACAGAACTGGAAAAAGTTAGTGATATAATAGGTAATAAGCAAGTACAGAGCTGGGAAAATGGGAAGGGGAGGAAAGAACAAAACATAAGGCCTATGATAGGATGAAATGAAGTAGAGATTCACTTAATTAATCTCTCCTGCCTTGTTGGTGTGAGGAGTGATGCACTGGAGTAGGTGGAGTGAGGGGTTAGGGTGATATGCACATCAGGATGTAGGGCAATGTGCCACTGCGCTTATCTTTCCTTCCCTGCTTAGGTCATTAAAACACTTCCTGCATTGGATCCAAGCGCGTGGCACCATGCTCCTGCTGCTGACCTCCTGAGCAACCTCCAACCACGTCGCCTTTGTGTCACCAGCAGGCTTGTTCCTCCCATCACGAGGGAACAGTATCTCCCTCGGGTCCTTACAGCCCATCCAGGGAGGCTTCACTGAAGCGGGTCGCAGCCTTTGCCTGTCTCGACTCCATTGCAATAGTGCTTTGTCTCTACATGGCAACTCCAACTGATTGAACTTGCATGTTTGGAGTGTCCCTTTGCAGTTCTGAGCGCATCATGCAGGTCGTCATCACCCACACTACGATATGTGTGCGCACTAGGCCCGTGCAGCAGAGCAAGTCTCCAGTCATCTTGGGTAATCCCTTTAGCTCGGCCAAAACCCTCCCTGGTAGCCCAGTGGCCAAAGTTAAAAAATGATCGAATCTCTCCCCTTTAACGGAGGGGAAAGATGTGGTGACACTACATTGATTTGACAGCGGCGGACGGTTCAAAAAACCTATGTTCAGCCAGTCAGCCTGGCTTTGATTCTAAGGCCCGCCCCATTATGATTCATTTCCTGTAGGATCTATTCACCGCACCAAGAGTTCCAGCGGTGAGTACCAGTTAAAAAATCATAGGTGCGGCAACTTTCTGGTGCACCTGAATTTCGGCCCGTTTGTTTTGCAAAATATAAGCTTCAGCCTTAAAGTTACAGTTGGCATTAAAAATGGGTGGCCTCGTTTTAAATCAATTCGAAACATAACAAGCACTGTTTTCTGAATTTGGTTACTGAACAGTCAGAGATGAAAGCACTGGGAAAAGCTTGCTCAGGAGCACTTAAAAGTTTTTGTAGGAATGGGCAGTCTCAGAACTGATATGATGTTCAGTGAAAACTAAAAATATGGGAGTTGTAAGCATGATGTAAAGGGATGCGAAATGGAAATTGGAATGTTGAAAATCTTGAGAGACAGTTACAAAAGTTCTGAAGGGTGAACTGAGGGAAGGATTGGGTCTCTTGATTACTATTCAGCATTTTCCGTCACCCTTTGATCGATGTCGTTACATACCTCTCAGATATAAGAGGAAAATGTTATATCGAAGCAGGTGGTTGCAGTTCCCCTGACCTTCCTCAGGCTTGTTTATTATTGTTAAATTGGACTGGGAAGGAAATTTGCAAGAAGAATTGTCGTTAAGTAAGAGAGTAATTTATGAATCACAGTGTAAATATATTATTTTTAACAGAGGACATGTTGGGGCTGAAAATGAAAAAAATGGTGTCCTGCGGTAAGGAGCGGCTGGAATCACCAGTTGCAGCGGTGTGGGTGGCTTGATTGAAGTGGGATTGCCATGGAGAAATTCAGCATTGTGCTCAGGTGTAGAGAAGGAGCCAGCTGCTCCACGGTCTTCTTAAAGGCTGAGAAGGGAAGCACTTAGCTTGCAGGATGGCTGGTGCTCGTAGACCAAGGAGAGCAAGCAGATTTATGGATGCAGAGCTGGAGGCCCTCATGCAAGCTGTTGAGAGCAGGAGGGTCCTTTATCTGGAAACACTCATGAGGTCTTCACCAATGCATGGATGGAGATTGCTGGGGAGATATCGGGGACCTCCATTCATAACTGGACTGCGATGCAGTACAGAACATTTTTGAATATCATCCGTCTTATGAAAGTGAGTACCTGTTCGACCAACTGCTGACCTTGCATCTGTGAGCCTCTCCTTCAATATTCTCTTATTTTCCATCCTTACTGTTTAGTCACCAGAGCAGCATTTCATTATTGACGCCTCTATGTTTATGTGTGTGTTCTTGCAATGTAGGCTCCCTTTCATCTCACACTTACAGCTGCATGTCAGGGACAAACACTTGTGCACTCATTTCTGATGCGTGATCACAGTGGTACTCACCAACTATTCTTTGTTTTGCAGGCCAAACTGGCTCACAATCGCATGGAGCAAAGGATGACTGGTGATGGCGAGGCAAGTCCTCACACCCTTGGAGGAGAGGATCGAGGCGCTCATGGGCGGAGATGGTGCCTTCCCTGTGGCCCACGGTACTGCTGACGCTGATGTGGGTAAGTGGAGGCCCTCCGTTAATGCTCTCTCTTCATGAATGCGCCAGCACCTACTGTGCCTTTCCTTCTGGAAGTCTGCTAGTTGCGGCCTCCATAAGTCAATCCCCCACCTCCCCCTCACGCCAACCCTTCTCCCATTCATGCTTGCAGATGAGAGACCGAGTGGCAGCATACCCAGCACAGTGGGGATTGATGCAACACCTGGCACACAAGCCGCAGGAATGGACACAACCCCAAGACCCAGTGGCAGCACACCCAGCACAGTGGGGAATGATGCAACAACTCGCAGACCAGTGTCAGGCCTCGATGTGACTTGACGACATAACAACAGAGATGTCAAATGAGAGCAGTGACGAAATTGAGGGGTCAAGCCCTGGTGATACTGTGGAGTGTACTCCATCTTTTGGGGAACCGACTGATGAGGAAGAGGAAGAGGAGGACACTGCTGGAACCAACAAGTCACTACTTCCACCTACACACGCCAGCTCAGATACTGGGAGTGCATGATCTGATCTAGTTGAAGGGGTCTGCACTGGGTGTTGCACCGGAGCCCAGCGGGCTGCAGCATGGTGATGAGGCTCGGCAACCTCAGGTACCATCTCTCCGGGGGGGGGGGCCGAGTCTGCACCGGAGTTCTGCCGGGGAGGACACAGATGATACCATTGATGTTGCAGCTTACGAGAGAAGGATGGAGGCCATGCATTCACAGATGTTGGGGGCACTGACAAGGGTGCCAGAGAGGCTGTCGGAAGTGGTCAGGAGTGTGGAGGAGTCTGCCTCCCGCATAGTCGACAGCTCTGCGCACACCATGGAGCCTATCATTGCCAGTGTGCAGGCGATAGTGGACTCCCAGATTGTCTGTGCGGATCCAGCTGTGATGCCGCAACCCGCAGGTGATGTGGCAGCTGCCATTTTAGCACAGGCGCTAGGGAACGAGCGCATCGGTGCTGGATTGGAGAGGATGTCCACGGCCCTGTAAGCTCAGAATGCTCATGCACTCTGGGCATGGAGCGTCTTATTGCTGCCATGGAGCATCAAACTGCTGCCATGTCTGCTGACTTTGAGACTCTGGCTGCTCTCGTGCAGTCTCAGCTCGCTGCCACCCGACACCTCAGTGTTGCGTTCGCGGCTGGGTCCACGGGGGACCTTCCGGTGTCACGCCACACCACCGACCTGACGTCCCTCAGGTTGGTGGTACTGGTAATGTGCCGGCCACGGCAAGTGACGCAGGCTCCTCGGACCAGGATCCTGATGATGTGCTCTCTCAGGATCGCAGCATTCCTGGCCCCAAACCTGCCACTCCGCCATTGCCTCCTCGCCCGAGCCAAGCCAGACTGAACCCTCCCAGAAGGGTGATGACCAGTCTGCACACGGCCCTTCCAGGGCTAAAGTTGGTCGAGGGTGTCCGAGAAGGACATCTGCAGCTTCCACACAAAAAACACAGCAGCCTTCCCAGACCCATGATGCAGCGACAGGGGAGACACTTAGGCATAGTAGCAGGATAGGCACGCATAAGAGGTGTTATAAGGAGATGCACAAGTGTGAGAAATTACGTTTTTGTGTAAGTTTCTTGTACTGTTTTTTTGTTGTGTTGTCTTTTTGCACTGACTTGGATCATGTCATAAATCTTTATTTTTGCACATATACCTGGGCAGGTGTATCATTTGAGAGTGGGCAATTCTGTGTGAAGGCAATCATTGGGATGGCCATGGTAAATAGGAGCTGAAAGGTCATGTGTGGATGAGATTATGTGAATCGAGCAGCAATCAGACATGTCTGCACCTCCTTTGCAGGGCTGCGATGGCAACGACGCCTCCTGGCTGGGTGGTAATGGGGATGCTCCTCATCAGGTGGTACTGCTAGATCGACCTACAGCGGCTGGTCTCTCACGAGGGCCTGGTTGTGCAGCATGCAGCAGACCACCACGAATATTGAGACCCATTCACGAGTGTACTGTAAGACGCCACGAGACCAGTCCCGGCAACGGAACCTCTGGTTGAGGATCCCAATGCAGTGCTCGATGATGTACCTGGTGCCAGAATGAGTGTAATTGTAGGCATGTTCAGCCGCTGTCCTGGGGTTCTGCAGTGAAGTCAGCTGCCACTATATCTCAAGTAGATGGGGGATATCCCTTGTCGTCAAGCAACCATCCACAATCCTGATTTGGCCTGGTGAAGAGGGCAGGCACACTGGTCTGGCACAGATGAAGGAATCATGGCTGCTGCCTGGATACCTGGTATTAACTACCAGGACTCTGCACTGGTGGTCGCACACCAGCTGCACACTGAGGGAGTGGAATCCTTTACTGTTAATAAAGAGTTCAAGATGGTTCAGTGGCGCCCTCAGGTCAACATGCACCCTGAGGAACTCTGCAGTCCGGACAAATCCGGCCTGCTGCTCCACCTGCTTCTCCTTGATCATCAGGAAAGAGATATAGTCCACTCTTCTCCTATATAAAGCATCGGTCACCTACCAGATGGAGTGATGGGCAGAGAATTGGGGGATGTTTAATATGTCTCCAGTTGCAGACTGGAACGACCCCGTAGCATAAAAGTTGAGAGCTATGGTGACCTTAGTCACAAGGTCAGAGCTGTCCTGAGCGTTGTGTGCGGCTGCAGATCTTGGTGCAAGACATTGCACAGCTTCCTCTGTACGTACTTTCTAAATCTGAGCATTTACAAACATTGCTCATCACTGAGCTCCAGAATTGGATGTTTGTAGACCCTTTGAGGGTAGGGCCTCCTTCCCCCAGGTCTGTGCGGGCCACCTCCCATGGCAGCTGGCTGATTGCCTTCTCCCTGGTCCTCCTCATGTTCCAGAGCCTCTGCAGGCTGCTGCTGACAAGGCTCCTGGGCCAGTATGTGAGGCGGGGGGTCAGCGTACCTGACCCTCCTCCTCACACCATCTCCTTCCTGGCCACCCTCTCCACGTGGAGGTCTGCGGCCATCTGCAGGCTCTTCTCGATGTTGGGCAGCCAAGCCTGCTGCCTCCCTTGCCCGCTGCCTCTGTACCCATTGCTGATGGCACTGCCAACTCCTGCATGACACCCTGCAGCTCACAAGGTGGACAAGGAATTCCACTGCCAACACTGAGCCCATTCTGTCTGAAGGCTGGACCCTCACAAGGTGGTCTCTGTGGAGCAGAGAATGGGGCCTACAGGCCTCCACTAATTAGTGAGAGTTAAAAAGTCTTCTAAACTCTCAAAAAGTGATGAAAAATACTCTGCAGGTTTAGCAAATACATACAAACCAACATAAAAAGATTTGACCAAAAATACCCGATCAGGGTAATCCTCCGTTCTCCTCCTCTAGTGGTGTCGAGCAGCCCGGCAAAGTGCACCGACCGAGAAAGCTGGCGGGGGCACTGTCCAAACAAAAGCTGGAGTTTTTATACTGAATTTGGGTGGTGTGCCGCGTAGCAGCGGCACGCACCCTGATGATGTCATTCCGGCTGCAAGCCCCATACCGCAGGATTTCCCGCGCTGAATATGCATCACGGGGCCAATCGGCCGGAAAGAGGCAGCCACTAGATTTTGCCAAATGTCCGCCACAAACCTGTGGTGACAGGCCTTCCCGGGACCCTGAATTTCAGCCCCTTTCTCTCTTTAGTAGGCAACTGAGATTGTGGGTTGAAACCTTGGCTCACCCTCGAGTGCCAATGAACCCGCCCTGAAGACAAGTACAGCTAGACTCAAGCACTCACAAACTAATTACACATTTGGCATATTAAAAACAAAACTTTTGTCGTTTGAATTTCACAGGAGTCTGATTATAATACAGCTGTAGATAATATTGCAAATAAATTGCACATCCAAAACAACACAGCAATCAGTCAGAGGACAACAGTGATGAAAGGATGGTGAAGATGGATGTGAGAACAAACTCCTGCAATTACTAAAAAAATGCACAATGCCATCATTCATTATTATTTTTCATCAGAGTGATATGTGCTTTGTGAATAACCCATGTTAAGTGGCACCTGAGAGAATGAGCATTTACTCATGAACATGTCAACTCGGGTGGACATTTAGGATCAACATTTTTAAACAAATATTATAAAATTCAAGAAATAAGTTAGGGATTTACCAGACAGAAGTCATTTTGAAGATGGTTATTATGCAAAGTGGAAAGGTAAATCATGTTTAACTGTATATCATTTACAGGCAGATAAAAAAGAAATCATAAATAAATAAAGCTGATTAATTTTACACTGGGGAACTCTTCAAAGTCATTTTTCTTTTAAAATTTTGGTAATTTCTGGCAATGCAATTTGTAGACAGCATTTTAAGGGTAAGCAAGCCAAGTGCCCGAGATGAGGTGATTGTGTGAACTCCTTGGTATGGCAAAATTAAACTGTTTGAGAATCATTTACTGTCCTCCACACGAAGGCCATTTGGTCCTAGTCCATCTAGTGGTATTTAGAGATTCATTTACCTGGTTTCCCTTCTCATTGGTGAGTTTACAACGGGGTGACCCTGATAGAAACAGAAATTTACAGCGCAGAAGGAGGCCATTTCGGCCCATCGTGTCCGCGCCGGCTAACAAAGAGCCATACAGCCCTTGGTCAGCAGCCCAAAAGGTTACATATAAACCTATGAACAATGACAGAAAGGCAAAGAGCACCCAGCCCAACCAGTCCACCTCACACAACTGTGACACCCCTTATATAAAACATTCTACACTCCACCCCAACCGAAGCCATGTGATCTCCTGGGAGAAGCAAAAACCAGATAAAAACCCAGGCCAATTTAGGGAGAAAAAATCTGGGAAAATTCTCTCCGACCCATCCAGGCGATCGAAACTAGTCCAGGAGATCACCCTGGCCGTATTCTATTCCCTACAGTACTTACCATTATATCTGCTCCGCCCAAGAAAAGGTCATCCAGTCTAATCCCAATTACCAGCTCTAGGTCCGTAACCCTGCAGGTTACTGCACTTTAAGTGCCCACCCAACCATCTCTTAAAAGTGGTGAGGGTTTCTGCATCCACCGCTCTTCCAGGAAGCGAGTTCCAGATCCCCACAACCTATTGCGTAAAGAAGCCCCCCCTCAAATCCCCTCTAAACCTTCCACCAACCAGCTTAAAACTATGCCCCTCATAATAGACCCCTCCACCAATGGAAATAGACCCTTACTATCCTTACACCTCAATGCCAGACAATTGTGAAGTGATACATTTTGGTGGGAAGAATGAGGCGAGGCAATTTGAACTAAATGGTACAAGTTTAAAGGGGGTGCAGGAAGAGGGCATGCATGTACATAAGTCTTTGAAGAAGCCAGGACAAGTTGTGAAGGCTAAAAAGGCATATGGTATCTTTGGCTTTATTAATAGATGAATAGAGTAGAAAAGGAAGGAAGTTATGGAACAATCACTATCACTAATGAAATAGTACTAGGTAAAATAATGGGACTAAAGGCGGACAAGTCCCCTGGACCTGATGGCTTACATCCTAGGGTCTTAAGAGAAGTGGCTGCAGAGATAGTGGATGTATTGGTTGTAATCTACCAAAATTCTCTGGATTCTGGGGAGGACCCAGAAGATTGGAAAACTGCAAATGTAACTATTTGCCTCCTTTTTTAAACAAAAAGCAGGAAACTATAGAACAGTTAGCCTAACATCTGTCATTGGGAAAATGCTGGAATCTGTTATTAAGGAAGCAGTAGCGGGACATTTGGAAAAGCATGATTTAATCAAGCAGAGTCAGCATGGTTTTATGAAAGGGAAATCAAGTTTGACAAATTTGCTGGAGTTCTTTGAGGATGTAATGAGCAGGGTGGATAAGGAGGAACCAATGGATTTTCAGAAGGCATTCAATAAGGTGCCACATAAGAGGTTACTGCACAAAATAAAAGCTCACGGGGTTGGGGGTAATATATTAGCATGGATAGAGAATTGGCTAACTAACAGAAAACAGGGTCGGGATAAATGGGTAATTTTCCAGTTGGCAAACAGTGACTAATGGGGTGCTGCAGGGATAGTTCCTCAACTATTTACAATTTATATTAATGACTTGGATGAAGGGACCGAGTGTAATGTACCAAGTTTGCTGATGATACAAAGATAGGTGGGAAAACAAATTTTGAAGAGGACACAAATAATCTGCGAAGGGATATATACACGTTAAGTGAGTGGGCAAAAAATTGGCAAATGGAGTATAATGTGGGAAAATGTGAGGTTATCCACTTTGGAAAAAATAATAGAAAAGCAAATTATAATTTAAATGGAGCATGAAACACAAAATTTAGTATGCAGGCATAGCAAGTTATTAGGAAGGCAAATGGAATGTTGGCCTTTATTTCAAGGGGGATAGAGTATAAAAGCAGAGAAGTCCTGCTACAACTGTACAAGGTATTGGTGAGGTCGCACCTGGAGTACTGTGTACAGTTTTGGTTTCCGTATTTAATGAAGGATATACTTGCATTGGAGGCTGTTCAGAGAAGCTTCACTAGGTTGATTCTGGAGATGAGGGGGTTGACTAATGAGGATAGGTTGAGTAGGTAGGGCCTTGGCGTTCAGAAGAATGAGAGGTGATCTTATCGAAACATATAAGGTAATGAGGGGGCTCGACAAGGTGGACGCAGAGAGGATATTTCCACTCATAGGGGAAACTTAAACTAGGGGACACAGTCTTAGAATAAGGGGCCGCCCATTTAAAACTGAGATGAGAAGAAATTTCTTCTCTGAGGGTTGTAAATCTATGGAATTCTCTGCCCCAGAGAGCTGTGGAGGTTGGGTCATTGAATATATTTAAGGCAGAGATCGACAGACGTTTGAGCGATAAGTGAGTAAAGGGTTATGGGGAGCAGGCAGAGAAGTGGAGCTGAGTCTATGATCAGATCAGCCATGATCTTATTGAATGGCAGACCAGGCTCGAGGGGCCAAATGGCCTACTCCTGCTCCTATTTCTTATGTTAAGCTTTTATATAACACTGGTTAGGCCTCAGCTCGAGTATTGTGTTCAATTCTGGGCATCACACTTTAGGAAGGATGTCAAGGCCTTTCAGACGAGATTTACTAAAATGGTATCAGGGATGAGGGACTTCTGTTATGTGTAGAGACTGGAAAAGCTGGGAGCAGAAGGTTAAGAGGAGATTTGGTAGATGTTTTCAAAATCATGAAAGCTTTGATAACAGAAACTGTTTCCAGTGGTAGAAGGGTCAGTAACCAGGGGACACAGATTTAAGGTGATTGACAAAAGACCGGAGTTGACACGTAGAAACATTTTTTTTTTTACACAGCAAATTGTTATGATCTGGAATGCACTGTCTGAAAGGATGTTAGCAGTAGATTCAAGTGTAACATTCAAAAGAGAATTGGATAAATACTTGAAGGGAAAAAAATTACAGTGGTATGGAGAAAGAGCAGGGGAGTGGGATTAATTGGATAGCTCTAACAAAGAGCCCGTACAGGCATGATGGGTCAAATGGCCTCCTTCTGTGCTGTATCATTGTATGATTCTATGATTATAGCAGTGACTACACTTCAAAGTACTTAATTGTCTCTAAAGTGTTTGGGGATGTCGTGTGGTTGCAAAATGCACTATATAAATGCACGTTCCTTCTTTCTTTTACATTACTTTCCCAATGAACAGAGCAAAGCAGGACAAGAGAGCACTAGGTTTCACCTACATTGCAGGGTGCAGGTGCCATAGACTTCAGACACATTGCATGCATGCTCCCCATCATCATCTTGGCATCTTGCTCAATAGAAAGTGATTTAACTGCCTGAATGTTCAGCTTGTTTGTGACCAGAGGTAGCACATTATGCAGATCTGTGCCCTGTTTCCTGGCAGCAGTCATGATTCATTTATCCTGCACTGGACCTCTCTGCTGCCTTTATCTCAATCAGACCATTAGATCACAGGTTAGCTGCTGGGCAACAAGTGGTATTCCCTTCAGACGTGGTTCATGACACCACTCAGAAACCTGGGCATACCTCCAGAGCTGGCACACGAGAGCCATGTCACCACCAGAAACGTCATCAAGAATAGTATTGACATGCTCAAGAAATGCTTCTGCTGCCTGGACAACTCTGACCGTGTTTCCAGATTTGTTGTTGTGTGTTACACATCTTTTCAAAAATGAGGGACCAACCCTTCCCACTAACTTGGGAGAAATAAGGAGGAGGAGGAGGAGGAGGAGGAGCAGGAGATGGAAGAGCAGCATGGAGAGGAAGAAGAGCATGAGCAGAATCAACTGCCAGTGCCCCTGGGTGCTAGAGCTCTTAGAGAGCAACTCATTCAAGAGCATTTCACATGAGCCATCTCTCCAATCGCCAATACACCAACAATCCTGTAATCCTTATCATCACCATCATTACTTCCATCTTCTGATTGCCGTTATTCAATCCAGCCTTAGGAGTCTTTCCCTCACTTCAAATATTAGCACCAACATCAAACCCAGAAAGTAAATAATGCCACAACTCATTTCCACCGGTGTATAATATTTAACAGGAATAATCACCTTTAGACAAACCCTTAGTGCCTGATTTCTGTGCTCATTTACAGATCCTAGTGTTCCTACAAAGAGGTTCCCCGGTGGCTACAACTTGGGAGTTGGAAGGCTGCTGAGCTTCAATTGAGCAAACTTTAGAAGGCCGTGGTGGGCAACCTCGAGTAACTCTGGGCCTCTGCTGCAGCCTGCAGTCTCTCGGCATGGGCCAGGGCAGGCTAGCCCAGTTGGCAGTGTGGCATGAACAAGGACACTGGTGAAGTGGGTGGCAGGCAATCAGGCATGCTGTAATCCTGAGACTGCGCCACAGCACTCCTACGGATCTGCAAGAGAACAGAGTGTGGGAGTGATGTGACGCACTGGATGCCCCCTGGTGTGGGGGGGGGGGGAAGAGAGGCTGGAGAGAGACAGGATTTCTCTCCTCATATTGACAGCCTGGAACAGGGATTCTAATCATGTATCTGAAAGCCTGGCTGCTCGCTGTACATCTTCCAACCATTTTAGATCTTCCCACCTGCAGCCCGAGTGTACCTTCCCTTTAAGAAATGCTGGCTGCCTTTAAGTGGCGTTGGTGAAGCCACATTTCTCCCCCACCACCCCACCCCCATACAAGCTATCCTGCCATCCAGATTTTATTTGTAGTGTTTATGAATGTACACAGTCATAAAACATCAACATATCTTAAAACAGTAGGGTATTGCACAGAAAATAAACCCAAACTGATCGAATCAAATGTACCTGTTCAGTTTGTCTCTACTTTGTATAAATATTGGTGCTGAAATCCCAGCCTTCCCGGGTCCGTACTGAGTGTCTACGGACCCGGGAAGGCATCGCAAAAACCGGTTTTCAGCGCACAATGCGCATGCACTGAAAACCGGCTTTTCCAATCTGTCAAGCTGGAGTTGGATAGATCATTCATATATCGTGAGCGAGGACATTTGCAAGGACAAGATTGCGGTATTTACCCATATTTTGCAATGCAAATGTCCTCAAAATTCTTGCGCCTGATAAAAGCAGGCATATAGCCTATTTTTACAGGCGTAAGAGTTTAAAAACATGCAAAAATATAATTAAATTAAATTTAAAAAACACGTTTTTAAAACCCTGGTTACCACGTTACATTTAGTTTTAACTATAATTCGGTTAAAAAAAGTTCTCTAATATTTATTAACTTTAATTTTAATTAATTTTAATTAAGTGAGGTGTGTTTTTTATTTTATATTATATGTATTTAGTGTGTTGTTTTTTTTTCTCATTAATAGCAATGAGAACCCGTAGATACGGAGTTCTCATTGCTATTAATGAGAAAGCTGTGGAATACTGTACCTGATTGGCTGAGCAGTCACACGTGACCGCACCTTCTGCGTGGAAACCAGGAGGACGGGAGCGTGCTTCGCAGCGCGGGAAGAGAAGGCCTCCCCAACGGAATCCCACGCTCCTCCAAGTAATTTTGTAGAAATGTTTCAGTGTCGGAGGCAATTGCCCGCGGGAAGCCTCCGCCCGCATTTTCAGCCCAATGTTCACTACCTGGAGTTTACTATTTTATTTGCATTTAATTACACATGCACTGAACACAGAGCTTTAATAATGACCTACTTTGTTTACAAGTAATTCTACAATCATTTCAAACTAAACAATTTTCTGTGTTGTTTTTGGCAGCAGAATCTGTACCACAAAGCAGAAATGGCATGACAGAATGCTTGAAAGAGAGCTGAGTTTGAAATTTTACAATGCAAAGACTTCTTCCCACAGTCATAAAGGTTTTGAAACATTGCAGGAATAACTGGAAAAGCTATTGTATCTGGAAGAATATTCCAGCTTGTATTATGCATGTATAATTTTACAAACATTGTGAAAATCTCTAATGCATAGTAATGCCTTAAAACTACAATGTATGATTGATAAAAGGTCACTAGCCAGAAGAACAATAAACAAAAAGCAATTAAAGGAAGGTCTTAGCTAATTTGTAGTTAAAGGAGAAGGTAGCTTACTCTCCCACTTCAGTACTATGAAAATGTGGAAAAGAATTCTCCAAGTTGTCCTAATTTTTACTTTCTGTCACTGAAGAAATCCCATCGTTCTAGAGGGGAGAAATTGGGCTGTGTCATGTTTATTTTTGGACCCTACAAGGTCTAAAGTTCGAAAATAGCGACCACAATGCGCTGCACACTTGCGATGGGAGTGTGGCAGATGCTGGATTTGTAAAGGGGTTTGCACGCATCCACCAAACAACTGCCAAGAGCGTGCAGAGCAGGAAGATTATGACGTCAATCGGTATGCAATGCACAACATTAAACAGCATGAAGGACCCCTCACCAGCAGTACTTAAGGGGTTCATCAAGTACTTACCAGATTATTTCTTCTGGCTGTTAGTGCAATTCTACAAGTTTTGGTCAGATTTTCCATACTTGTCTAAAGTTTCAATAGTCTACAGGGAGTGGTCTGGCTGGTGCTGAAGTACTTTTCTGGTGCCTTAAAGACATGTGCTGAAACCCGTGGCATAGTACACCTTCGTCTTGGAATTGAGCACAACTGGGAGAATGAAGAAAGGCCACACAGAGCAGCACATGCTGCTAGAAGAGAGAGGAGGAGGAGAGGGAGAAGAGCTTTCAGCACACCATATCTGCAGAGGGTGTTTAAGGAGCATTTCTTTTATTTCAACTTCAGCTACGACCAATGCTTGAGACCTCTGCGCTTCACTAAAGAGGTTGTGACTTTAGTGCAACCACAACTCCAATCTCAGAGCAAGGCAAGGACCTCCTCAGGTTCATACACCATGGAGCCATTGCCACTCTCCCAGGGAGGCAACTCAGCAATCCTAGTAATCTGTTGGAGAATAGTGTGCTGGAGTGCTCTGATGCCCTAGAAGCTCTTTTGAACACTGGTATCCAGAGCCATGATGGCAACAGGCAGAGATTGCATAACAGCAACCTGAGCTTCCACTGCAGCACTCAGACTTTGTGCTGCAATGGAAGCTGAGACATCGGCCATCAGATGCTGCATTATGGTTGGTTCCACAGGTGAGCTGATGGAGGTGACAACCTATTCCATGTTGAGCTCTGCTCAAACCCTGTGCCAAGTTGTGCTGGACTCTTCAATGCTCCTTGATATTGAGCGCAGGATTCCAGCAGGGGTCCCAGTGCACCAAGGATTTGGGTGTGTACACCCATCAGGTCTCACCTGTAGCCTGGCCCATCATAGTCAACAGCTGAATCCTCTGCAGCAGAACTAGTGTGCGACCTTCCATCAAGCAAGTTGGCACCTGCGCTATCCTTTCCCCCAACCCTGGCTCCTGCGCACATGTGCCCCATGTCTCCTCATGTGCATATCCCTCCTCTAGCGGGAACGGTAGCATAGTGGTTATGTTACTGGACTAATAATTCAGAGGCGTGGACTAATGAGATGCAAGTTCAAATCCCACCACGGCAGCTGGGGAATTTAAATTGTTAAGTAAATAAATCTGGAATAAATAGCCAGTATCCGTAATGGTGACCATGAAACTATTGGACTGTCATTAAAACCCATCTGGTTCACTAATGTCCTTTAATGAAGGAAATATGCTGTCCTTACCTGGTCTGGCCTATATGTCGTTGACTCTTAACTGCCCTCTGAAATGGATTAGCATGCCAATCAGTTGTAAAAAAACGCTACAAAAAACAATAATAAGAATAAAACCTGACAGACCATCTGGCATTGACCTAGCCACCGGCTTCGGACATGACAACGGCACACCCAGCCCAGTCAACCCGGTAAAGTCCTCCTCACTAACATCTGGGGACTTGTGCCAAAATTGGGAGAGCTGTCTCGCAACCTAATCAAGCAACAGCGTGACATAGTCATACTCACTGAATCATACCTTTCCACTAGCGTCCCAGACTCTTCCATCACCAGAGGTGACGGCACAGTGGTATCCGGGAGGGAGTAGCCCTGGGAGTCCTCAACATTGACTGCGGACCCCATGAAATCTCATGGCTTCAGGTCCAGCATGCGCAAGGAAATATCCTGCTGATTACCACTCACCACCCTCCCTAAGCTGATCAATCAGTACTCCTGCATGTTGAACACCACTTGCAAGAAGCATTGAGAGTAGCAAGGGCACAGAATGTCCTCCAGGTGGGGGACTTCAATGTCCATCAGCAAGTGTGGCTCAGTAGCACCACTACTGACTGAGCTGACCGAGTCCTGAAGGACTTAGCTGCCAGACTGGGCCTGCTGCAGTTGCGGCACGAGGGAAAAATCTACTTGACCTCGTCTGCACAAATCTACCTGTCGTAGATGCACCTGTCCATGACAGCATTGGTAGCAGTGATCAACACATAGTCCTTGTGAAGACAAACTCCCCCCTTTACATTGTGGACACTCTCCATTGTGTTGTGTGACATTACCACCATGCAAAATGGGACAGACTCACAACTGATCTAGCAGCTCAAAACTGGGTATCCATGAGGCACTGTGGGCCATCTGCAGCATCAGAAATGTATTCCACCATAATCTGTAACCTCATAACTTGGTAAATCCCTCACATTACCATTACCATCAAGCCAGGGGACCAACCCTGGTTCAATGATGAGTGCAGAAGAGCATGCCAGGAGCAGCACCAGGCATACCTAAAAATTAGATGCCAACCTGGGGAAGCTGCAACACATGCATGCTAAACAGCAGAAGCAGCATGCTATAGACAGAGCTAAGTGATCCTACAATCAACAAATCAGATCAAAGCATTGCAGTCCTACCACAACCAGTCATGAATGGTGGTGCACAATTAAACAACTAAAGGGAGAAGGAGGCTCCATGAATATCCCCACCCTCAATAATGAAGAGTCCGGCATGTGAGTGAAAAAGACAAGGCTGAAGCAGTTGCAACATAGTCAGCCAGAAGTGCCAAGTCAATGATCCACATTAGCCTCCTCCTGAGATCCCCACCATCACAGAAGCAAGTCTTCAGCCAATTTGAGTCACTCCACGTGATGTCAAGGAGCGGCTGAGCATACTGCATACAGCTATGGGCCGTGACAACATCCCAGCTGTCACGCTAAAGACTTGTGCTCCAGAACGAGCCGCGCCTCTAGCCAAACTGTTCCAGTACAGCTAGAAGACTAGCAACTACCTGACAGTGTGGCGATCTGCACAGAGCGGTATTAAACAGAGAGGTCGAAATTGGGTTTTGTATGCTGCCCATTACCGAGCACGGGAGGCGGATAACGAGCGGCAAATGCCTACCGTCATCGACGCCTTGACCTAAATTGAGTCGGCTCATTGGCAGAGGCGCTAAGAGGCAATGCTGCACTGGCTAATGCCACCAGCATGGTGACATCATCCAGTCTCTGTCGCGACATTTGCTTTCTCCAGCTGCCATACAATTTGGAGAAGAGGGGGAAAGCGGCCATACAGCCAAGAAAAAGTTGTTGTAAAAGAGCGGATCTTGGCTGGAATCACCCAGAAAGGAAGGTAAGTTTTGCTCTTTATTTATTTCAAATTAAAACACAGAACCTCAAAGGTAATTGAGCATAAGGATAAGCAGATTAGAAGGTTAAATGCATGACTCAAAGAGTGATGTGGGAGGCAGGGGTTTTGCTTCATGGGGCAGTGAACCAGTACTGCGGAAAGAGGGAGCTGTTCCGTTGGGACTGGCTCCACTTGAACCAGGCAGAGTGGGTCAAGATGGGAGAGAGAGAGTAACAAAGGTAATAGGGCATCAGTGACGAAGGTGACATCTGGGAAAAATAGAAAAAATTCAAAGCTAAAGGCACTATTATCTGAATGCACGAAACATTCGTAACAAAATAGATGAATGAATAGCATAGATAGAAATTAATAGATTGGATCTAATAATCATAGACATGGTTGCAAAAATATTGCAGGATACTTAACTTTTAGGAGGGATTGGCAAAATGGAAAGGGAGGAGGGGTAGCCCTGATAATAAAGGATGGGATAAAGACAGCAGAGAGAAAGGATCTTAGCTCCGAAAATCAAGAAGTAGAATCAGTTTGGGTGGAGCTAAGAAACAGCAAGGGGCAGAAAACATTAGTGGGAGTTGTTTAAAGGCCCCCAAACAGTAGTTGTAATGTAGGGCAGAGTATAAATCAGGAAATTAGAAGCATGTAACAAGGATAATACATTAATCATGGGAGACTTTAATCTACATATAGACTGAGTAAATCAAATTTGCAGTAATAATGTGCAGAACAAATTCATAGAATGTATACAAGATAGTTTTCTAGATCAATACGTTGAGGAAGCAACAAGGGAACACACTATTTTAGATTGAGTACAAAAGCAAAATATTGCAGATGCTCAAATCTGAAATAAAACAGAAAATGCTGGAAATCTCAGTGGGCAGGCAGCATCTGTGGAGAGAAAAACAGAGTTATTGTTTCAGTTCGACGAACCTTCGAAGGGTTGTTGACCCGAAACGTTAACTCTGTTTTTCTCTCCACAGATGCTGCCTGACCCACTGAGATTTCCAGCATTTTCTGTTTTATTTTAGATCTAATATTGTGCAATAAGTAAGAGTTAATTAATAACCTTGCAGTAAAGGGGCATTTAGGGAAGAGTGACCATAATATGATAGAATTTTTAAATTAAGTTTAAAAGTGATTTAGTTAAAACCGAAACTAGGATCTTAAATCTAAACAAAGCAAACCATGTAGGTATGAGGGGTGGGTTGGTACGGTAGATTGGGAAACAACATTAAAAGGTATGATGGTAGTCAAAGAATTAATACATAATTTACAACAAATATACATTCCTTGAAGGCACAGAAACCCTACAGGAAAAGTGGTCTAAACATGGCTAACAAGAGAAGTTAAGGGTAGTATTAGATCAAAGGAAGAGGCTTATAATGTTGCCAAAAAGAGCAGTAAGCCTGAGGATTGGGAGAATTTTAGAATTCAGCAAAGGAGGACCAAGAAATTGAAAAAGAAAGGGAAAATAGAATGAGAGTAAACTAGCGAAAGACATAAAAACAGACTGTAAAAACTTCTATAGGTATGTAAAAATGAAATGATTAGTGAAAGTAAATGTGGGTCTCTTTTAGGCTGAGACCAGAGAAATAATAATGGGGAATAAGAAAATGGCAGAGAAATTGAACAAATACATTGTATCTGTCTTCACTTTTTGGAAATAGTGGAGAACCAAGGGTCTAGCGAGAATGAGGAACTGAAAGAAATTATTAGTAAAAAAATAGTACTAGAGAAATTAATGGGACTGAAAGCCAATAAATCGCCTGGACCCAATGGTCTACATCCTAGCATTTTGAAAGAGGTGGCTATTGAGATAGTGGATGCATTGGTTGCCTTCTTCCAAAATGTCGTAGATTCGAGAATGCTTCCCGCAGATTGGAAGATAGCAAATGTAACCCCACGATTTAAGAAAGGGGAGAGAAAATGGGGAACTACAGACCAGTTAGCCTGACATCAGTAGTAGGGGAAATGCAAGAATCTATTATTAAGAACATGGTAACAGGGCACTTAGAAAAGAATAATAGGATTGGGCAGAGTCAACACGGCTTTATGAAAGGGAAATCATGTTTGACAAATCTGTTTTTTGAGCAGAATAGGTAAGGGGGAACTAGTGGATGTGGTGTATTTGGATTTTCAGAAGGCATCGATAAGGTGCCACATAAGAGTTATTGAATAAAATTAGGCTTATGGGATGGATTGAGGATCAGTTGATGGACAGAAAACAGAGAGTAGGAATAAACGGGTCAATTTCGGGTTGGCAGGCTGTAACTAGTGGGGTACCACAAGGATCGGTGCTGGGGCCTCAGCTATTCACAATCGATATCAATGATTTGGATGAGGGAACCAAAGGTAATATATTCAAGTTTGCTGATGATACAAAGCGAGGTGCGAATGTAAGTTGTGAGGAGGATGCAAAGAGGCTTCAAGGGGATATAGACAGGCTAAGTGAGTGGACAAGAACATGGCAAATGGAATATAAAGTGGAGAAGTGTGAAGTTATCCACTTTGGTAGGAAAAATAGAAAATCAGAGTATTTTTTAAATGGTGAGATTGGGAAATGTTGGTATTCAAAGAGACCTGGGTGTCTTTGTACACGAATCACCGAATGTTGACATGCAAGTACAACAAGCAACTAAGAAAGCAAATGGTATGTTGGCCTTTATTACAAGAGGATTTGAATATAAGAGTAAAGACATCTTACTGCAATTATATAGGGCCCTGGTAGACCACACCTGGAGTATTGTATACAGGTTTTGTCTCCTTGGGGCCGAAATTCATCAGCCCACCGCCCACTGCTGCTGACTGCCACCCACACCCGTCGACATTACTCCTGAAGATCCGCCCAGTGCCACATTGGATGTGGCCTGGAGCGGGATGGAGCGGGCGGGAGGGGAGAGCCATCGGGACTCGCATGCTGACGTCAGCGGATGGCCAAGTGGCACAGCTAACCTCCCGCCCATCAAGCTCCTAGATTCCTGCGGGCGGGAGTCGGCGGGCCTTGTCGGCAGAACGGGGGTGGACCGCTGGCTGGAGGCTGGTCTGTCCCCGACGGTAAGTCTGAAGAACCTGGAAAAAAGGTCAGTGACGATTTAAAAAACATTTTTCAACAGCATGGGGTCCCCTGAAGGTCTTCGGATAGTTTTTGTATTTTCTATTGGTGATTTTTCTTTTTCAGATCTACGACCCTTCGTGGGCCCAACTCCATCCTCGGCAGCACTTGGGTGGCAAGCGCCTCTGCCACCGAGAATGAGACCTCCCGCTTGCTGTCGCCCAGACTGGCAGCGTACGTCATCCATTTGCCACCCACCGACCTTCGATGAATATCCCACCCAAATTACCATCCGGCAGCACTTTGGGCGGGCGGAGGCTTGATGAAAATCAGCCCCCCTATCTAATGAAGGATATACCTAGAGGGAGTGCAACAAACATTCACCAGACGGATTCCTGGGATGGGGTGATTGTCCTATGTGGAGAGATTGAGTAGACTAGACCTATATACTCTTGACTTTAGAAAAATGAGAGGTGATTTCATTGAAACATACGAAATTCTTACAGGGCTTGACAGGGTAGATGCATCGAGGATGTTTCCCCTGTCTGGGGAGTCTAGAACCAGGGGTCACAGTCTCAGAATAAGTGGTCGGCCATTTAGGACTGTGATGAGGAGAAATTTCTGGTGTCCACCAAGGATCTATCCTTGGCCCCCCCTCCTATTTCTCATGTACGTGCTGCCCCTCAGCAACTTCATCCAAAAAAACACAGCATCAGTTTCCACATGTTCGCTGGCATCACCCAGCTCTACCTCACTACCAGTTCTCTCAACCCCTCCATGGTCTCTAAATTGTCAAACTGCTTGTTCGATATCCAGTTCTGGATGAGCAGAAATTTTCTTCAATTAAATATCTGGAAGACCAAAGCCATTATTTTCAGTCCCCGCCTCAAATTCTATTCTCTAGCCACTGACACCAGCCCTCTCCCGAGCATCTGTCTGAGGCCAAACCAGTTCGCAATCTTGGTGTTATATTTGACCCTGAAATGAGCTTCTGAACACACATCCACTGCATAACTAAGACCGTCTATTTCCACCTCCGTTACATCACCAATCTCCTCCATTGCCTCAGCTCATCTGCTGCTGATACCCTCACCAATAACTTTGTTACCTCTAGACCGGACTATTCCAATGCACATCTTGCTGGCTTCCCACATTCTACCCTACCTAAAATTAAGGTGATCCAAAACACAGCTGCCTGTGCCCTAACTCGCATCAAGTCCCGTTTACTAATCACCCCTATGCTCGTTGACCTACATTGGCTCCCGAGTAAGCAACGCCTCAATTTTTAAATTCTCATCCTAGTCTTCAAATCCCTCCATAGCCTTGCCCCTCCCAATCTCTAATCTCCAGCCCCACAACCCCTCCAGATTTCCACGCTCCTCTAATTCTGCCCTCTTGAGCATCCCTGATTATAATCGCTCAAACATTGGTAGCCGTGCCTTCTGTTGCCTAGGTCCTAAGCTCTGGAATTCCTTCCCGAAAGCTCTCTGCCTCTCTACCTCTCTTTCCTCCTTTAAGATGCTCCTTAAAATGTACCTTTTTGACCAAGCTTTTGTTCATCTGCCCTAATTGCTCCTTATGTGGCTCAGTGTCAAATTTTTCGTCTTATAATACTCCTGTGAAGCGCCTTAGGACATTTAATTATGTTAAAGGCACTATATAAATACAAGTTGTTGTTGTTGTTGCCTCCTGTACATGTGTTTGGGGGCCTCCTGCCCCCCGGCTCCCATTGCAGATACAGGACATTTCTTCTCCACGTCTTCCACCAAGACCTCCAATGCAAAACCTTGGTGTATGTTTTGTACCATGGTCAGCCATTGTCGAATCTTTTAAAAATACTCTCAGCACGTCCAGTAGCCACAAGGCACCTCCCCTTTAAGAGGTGCAGGCTGCCTTCAATCAGTGCTAGGCACTCGCGATTTTGGGCCCCGACTGATGTGTACAGCAAATAAACAGTGCAGAGAGCACTGGCTGCACGTAGCAATCATGGAAATGAGCAGGCAACACCAAATTGACATCTTGCCTGCATTGCAATCAACAGGCGCAGGCTAATCTCGCATCACGATCCCTGCACCAGTTTATGGGGATTATCCAATTTAACCCCCAATGTCTCAACATACTTAGCAAATGTTATCAGTGAGATCCATCAGTGAACAGCTCTGCTAGAAATTCTATAGCTCGGGTGGATACTGATTATAGATTTAGAGATTGGATCCAATCTATAAAACTGAGTTATTGTCCGGTGTTGTAGCTTTTGCTTTCCTTTCCTTATATTGCTTTTGAAGATTAACTGTTCTTCTGGTGAAAATTAAATCATGACCTGTCTTAGATGTAACTTTGCTTGTGTGTGGATCAAGTCCTCTCAGAAATGCAATTCAAGATTTACAGTTAATAAATTTGGAAAAATAACTACATTAATTTAGCCAAAATGGAATGACAATATTATATACAATGGTACTCACTGTCAGACTCAAAGGATATTGAAACTCCCTGATAAATCATCATGCTATAGCAACCCCATCTTGACTTAGCTGGGGACAATTTAACTAACCATAGATCAGACACTGTGGTTTGATGCTAATGTGCCAAAATCCAGAGAACTAAGAGGTCGATGTAACATGCAAATTAAATCAAGGAAACAGAAAAGTGAATAAACTCTTTTAGCAATAATAAATAACCTAATTTGAGCTTCTCCGAGCCTGAAACATAGAAACATAGAAAGTAGGTGCAGGAGTAGGCCATTCGGATCTTCGAGCCTGCACCACCATTCAATAAGATCATGGCTGATCATGCAACTTCAGCACCCCATTCCTCCTTTCTCTCCATACCCCTTGATCCCTTTAGCCATAAGGGCCACATCTAACTCCCTTTTAAATATATCTAACAAACTGGCCTCAACAACTTTCAGTGGTAGAGAATTCCACAGGTTTACAATTCTCTGAGTGAAGAAGTTTCTCCTCATCTCAGTTCTAAATGGCTTACCCCTTATCCTTAGACTGTGACCCCTGGTTCTGGACTTTCCCAACATCAGGAACATTCTTCCTGCATCTAATCTGTCCAATCCCGTCAGAATGTTATATGTTTCTTTGAGATCTCCTCTCATTCTTCTAAATTCCAGTGAATATAAGCCTAGTCGATCCAGTCTTTCTTCATATGTCAGTCCTGCCATCCCGGGAATCAGTCTGGTGAACCTTCGCTGCACTCCCTCTATAGCAAGAATGTCCTTCCTCTGATTAGGAGACCAAAACTGTACACAATACTCAGGGTGTGGTCTCACCAAGGCCCTATACAACTGCAGTAAGACCTCCCTGCTCCTATACTCAAATGCCCTCGCTATGAAGGCCAGTATGCCATTTGCCTTCTTTACTGCCTACTATACCTTCATGTCTACCTTCAATGACTGATGTACCATGACACCCAGGTCTCGTTGCACTAATCTGACACCATTCAGATAATAATCTGCCTTTCTGTTTTTGCCACCAAAGTGGATAACCTCACACTTATCCACATTATGCTGCATCTGCCATGCATTTGCCCATTCACCTAACCTGTCAAAGTCCCCCTGCAGCCTTCTAGCATCCTCCTCGCAGCTGGCACTACCACCCAGCTTAGTATCATCTGCAAACTTGGAGATATTACATTCAATTCCTTTTCCTAAATCATTAATGTATATTGTAAATAGCTGGGGTCCCAGCACTGAACCCTGTCATACCCACTAGTCACTGCCTGCCATTCTGAAAAGGACCCGTTTATTCCTAATCTTTGCTTCCTGTCTGCCAACCAGTTCTCTATCCACGTCAATACATTACGCCCAATACCATGTGCCTTAATTTTGCACACTAATCTCTTGTGTGGGACCTTGTCAAAAATCTTTTGAAAGTCCAAATACACCACATCCACTGGTTCTCCCTTATCCATTCTACTAGTTATAACTCTCAAAAAACTCCAGAAGATTTGTCAAGCATGATTTCCCTTTCATAAATCCATGCTAACTTGGACCGATCCTGTCACTGCTTTCCAAATGTGCTGCTATTTCATCCTTAATAATTGAAGACAACATTTTCCCCACTACCGATGTCAGGCTAACCAGTTTATAAATCCCTGTTTTCTCTCTCCCTCCTTTTTTAAAAAGTGGGGTTACATTAGCTACCCTCCAATCCATAGGAACTGAACCAGAGTCTATAGAATGTTGGAAAATGACCACCAATGCATCCACTATTTCTACGGCCACTTCCTTAATTACTCTGGGATGCAGACTATCAGTCCTCGGGGATTTATTGGCCTTCAGTCCCTTCATTTTCCCTAACACCATTTCCTGACTAATAAGGATTTCCCTCAGTTCCCCCTTCTCGCTAGACCCTCGGTCCCCTAGTATTTTCAGGAGGTTATTTGTGTCTTCCTTAGTGAAGACAGAACCAAAGTATTTGTTCAATTGGTCTGCCATTTCCTTGTTCCCCATTATGAATTCCCCGAACCTGACTGCAAGGAACCTACATTAGTCTTCACTAATCTTTTTCTCTTCACATATCTATCGATCCTTTTGCAGTCAGTTTTTATGTTCCCTGCAAGCTTACTCTCATACTCTATTTTCCCCCTCCTAATTAAACCCTTTGTCCTCCTCTGCTGAATTCTAAATTTCCCCCAGTCCTCAGGTTTTCTGCTTTTTCTAGCCAATTTATATGCCTCTTCCTTGGATTTAACACTTTCCCTAATTTCCCTTGTTAGCCACGGTTGAGCCACCTTCCCTTTTTTATTCTTATGCCACATAGGGATGTACATTTCTTGTAGGTCATCCATGTGATATTTAAATGTCTGCATTGTCTATCCACCGTCAACCCTTTAAGTATCATTCTCCAGTCTATGCTCGCCAATTCACATCTCATACCTTCGAAGTTTCCTTTCTTTAAGTTCAGGACCCTAGTCTCTGAATTAACTGTGTCACTCTCCATCTTAATGAAGAATTCTATCATATTATGGTCACTCTTCCGCAAGGGGCCCCGCACGACCAGATTGCTAATTAATCCTCTCTCGTTACACAAGACCCAGTCTAGGATGGCCTGCTCTCTAGTTGGTTCCTTGACATATTGGTCTAGAAAATCATCCCTTATACACTCCAGGAAATCCTCCTCCATAGTATTGCTACCAGTTTGGTTAGCCCAATCAATATGCAGATTAAAGTCATCCATGATAACAGCTGTACCTTTATTGCATGCTTCCCTAATTTCCTGTTTGATGCCATCCCTAACCTCCCTACAACTGTTTGGTGGTCTGTACACAACTCCCACTAATGTTTTCTGCCCTTTGGTATTTCACAGCTCTATCATATAGATTCCACATCATCCAAGCTAATGTCCTTCCTTACTATTGTGTCAATCCTCTTTAACCAGTAACGCTACCCCACCTCCTTTTCCTTCCTGTCTGTCCTTCCTGAATATTGAATACCCCTGGATGTTGAGTTCCCAGCCTTGGTTACCTTGGAGCCATGTCTTCGTAATCCCAATTACATCATATGCGTTAACAGCTATCTGAACAGTCAATTCACCCACCTTATTACGAACGCTCCTCGCATTCAGACTCAGAGCCTTTAGGCTTGTTTTTTTAACACTCTTTGTCATTTTAGAAATATGTTGCAATGTGACCCTTTTTGATTTTTGCCCTTGATTTCTCTGCCCTCCACTTTTGCTTTTCTCCTTCCTACTTTTTGCTTCTGCCCCCTTTTTATACCATTTTTCATTTCAGCCCAACAAATGGCCACATTCTGATTAACTTAGATTGCAGATCCTAATTTACTCCTCAAACAAACACTTATAAAATTCACCTAGGTCATCTGTTATTTTATTATATGTAAAAAGAACTTTGCTAAATTCAGATTTTCCCTGTTGGATCCCAAAGCTGTATTCCTCAGGAAGTTCTGGACAATGTGCTTTTCCTTTGGCACCTTCAATGAGCTCTACATAAGCCAGCATAAGCAGCTACTGGCCCCTTATAAACCAAATGTGTAGGTTTATCACTATAAATCAGCTCATGGTCAGTAACTGTAAAGGGCATCATGGTCAATTCTGAGAAACTTACAATTATTGTACCTGCATCTTTGATATTCTAGGAACATAGGAAGGCAGCTGTATGGCATTCAGCCACTCAAGCCTGTTCCACCAATCGATTAGATCAGTGCTGACCTGTATCTTAACTCCATCTCTGGTTCTGTAAAATACCCTTGCTTAACAAAAATCAATCTCAATTTTGAAATTTTCAATTGATCTAGCCTCAACAGCATTTTGAAGAGAGTTCCAGATTTCACCAACACTGTGTGTGACGAAGTGCTTCCTGACATCACTCTGAATGGCCTAGCTCTAGTTTTAAGTTTATTCCCCCACCAAAGGAAAAAGTTTCTCTGCATCAAGTCTATTGAATAATTTAATCATCTTAAACCTCTTGGTTAGATTACCGTTTAATCTTATATACACAAAGGAATACAAGCCTAGTTTATGCAACCTTCTCTCATAATTTAACCCTTTTATTCCAAGTATTATTCGATGAATCTGTGGTGCTATCCCTCCAAAGCCAATATATCTTTGCTGAGGTGTGGTACCCAGAACTGAGCACAGTAATCTAAATGGGGTCTAACCAGAGCTTTAAATAACTTAATCATAACTTCCACACCTTTGTATTCCAGCCCCCTTGAGATTAATCCAAGTTTGATAGAGGTGTTCAAAATTATGTACGGTTTTGATGGAGTAAATAAGGAGAAACTGGCAGTGGCAGAAGGGTCGGTAACCAGAGAATACAGATTTATGGTGATTGGCAAAAGAGGCAACATGAGGAAACTTCTTTTTACACAGCGAGTTGCTTTGATCTGGAATACACTGCCTAAAAGGGTAATGGAAGCAAATTCAATGGTAACTTTCAAAATGGAATTGGATAAATACTTGAAGGGAAGAAAATTACAGGGCCAAGGGGAAAGAGCAGGGGAGTGGGACTAATTGGATAACTGTACTAAAGAGTCAGCTCAGGCATGATGGGCCAAATGGCCTCCTTCTGTGTTGTATCATTCTATGATTCTATTATTCCATTAGCCATTTTAATTAGCTTTTATACCTGTCCACTAGTTTTTAGTGAGTTCTGCCCTAAATCTCTCCGTTCCTCTACATTTCCCAGCTTCTCATTATTTAGAAAATACTCTGATCTCTCTTTCTAAGTTTCAAAATGGATGACCTCACCCTTCTCCACATTGAACTCCATCTGCCAGTTTTGCACACTCACTTAATCTATCAAAGTTCCTTTGCAATTCTCTGCTTTCATCTACACTATTTACTGTGCCACTTAGATATACGGCTCTCTATTCCTTTATTCAAGTCATTTATAATTATAGTGAATACTGAGGCCCCAGTACAGATCCCTGGGGGGCACCTCTAGTCACATCGTACCAATTGGAGAACATGCCAATTATTCCTACTCTCTGTCTTCTACCTCCTAACCAATTCCCTACCCATATCAATAGGTTGCTTTCCATTGGATATACACTCTTGTTTTTGAGAACAGTCCCTTATGTGGAACCTTATCAAATGCCTTCTGGAAGTCCATATAAATAACATCCATAGACACTCCCTTATCTGCCACATTAGTTACATCTTCAAAAAATTCAACTCGGTTCATTAGACTTTTACAAATCCATGTTGGCTCTCTCTGATCAGTTCTAACCAAAGACTTTTAAACCAAAGGTCCATCAAAGGTAAAATAATTTTTTGGGGGGAACTGTGCCAAGTGGTCTTCTATCAAAATTCAGAGCAGTACATCAATAAATGAATTACTGCAGTTCATTCAGAAAGATTTAAAATAAAGTAAAATCTTACCTCAATAAACATGTAGAGTGAGAGAAGCATTACGCCAAGGTTATATATTATTAAGTGAATCCTGAGAGAGAATGCAGGTTTTTCCTTCATATACTTTGTTCCCAGCCATATAGTAAATAGGTAGAATAGTGTAAGGAGGAATGTAGGTAAATACGAATCCAGCAAAAGCCATCCTCTAACCCTAGAATCTAAAAATGAAAAAGAAAATCATTTCAAATCTGGATCCCTATGTTTAACAATTGCTATTATATTATATACAAAATATACCGAAAAATGTGCGATGAAAACCTTCGAGTTAGTTCAGAAATTAATATTAATCAAGATGAAAGTAGATTTTGCTTGGTGGGTTGAATCTGCAATTTTGTATTAATTGCATGACCCTTCAATTTGTTAAAATTTGTGTGAATACTTCAAAATCACTACATTAACCCCAGGAACTAGATAAGCAAAGGGATAAAGTCATCAGGAATTCCTGGGGTCGATCTTAAGGTTTGGTGCTCTAAAAGTGGAGCGGGCAGTCAGCCTGCCAATTTCAGAGGCAAAATGATCTTCCCTCCGCTTTAAGGTCAGAAGGGAGGATATTCACTGATGATTGCACAGTGTTCAGTTGCATTTGCAATTTCTCAGATAATGAAGCAGTCCATGCCCACATGCAGCAAGACCTGAACAACATCCAGCCTTAGGCTGATAAGTGGCAAGACTGGGATGTGGCATCACTGGCAAGGCCAGCATTTATTGCCCATTCCTAATTGCCCTTGAGAAGGTGGAGGTGAGTCACTTTATTGAACCGCTGCAGTCAGTATGATGAAGGTAGTCCCACAGTGCTGTAAGATAGGGAGATTCAGGTTTTGGACAGTGACAATGAAGGAACGGCAATATATGTCCAAGTCAGGACTTGGAGGAGAACTTGGAGAAAATGGTGTTCCCACGTGCTTGCTGCCCTTGTCCTCCTAGATAGTAGAGGTCACGGGTTTGGGAGGTGCTGTCCAAGAAGCCTTGGCGAGTTGCTGCAGTGCATCTTGTAGATGGTACACACTGCAGACACGGTGCGCCAATGGTGGAGGGAGTGAATATTTAAGGTGGTGGATAGGATACCAATCAGCCGAGCTGCTTTGTCCTGGTTGGTGTCAAGCTTCTTGAGTGTTGCAGCTGTACTTATCCAAGCAAGTGGTGAATATTCCATCACACTCCTGATTTGTGCCTTGTAGATGGTGGAAAGGCTTTGGGGAGTCAAGAGGTGATTCACTCGCTCCAGAATACCCAGCCTCTGACCTCTTTAGTACAGTATTTATGTGGTTCAGTTAAGTTTCTGGTCACTGGTGATCCCCAGGATGTTGATGGTGGGCGATTTGATGATGGTAATGCCATAGAATGTCATGGGGAGGTGGTTAGACTTTCTCTTGTTGGAGATATTCATTGCCTAGCATTTGTGTGACACGAATGTTACTTGCCAGATATCCAAGCCTGAATGTTGTCCTCGTCTTACTGCATGTGGGCACGGACTGCTTCATTATATGAGGAGTTGCGAATGGAACTTAACACTGTGCAGTCATCAGCAAACATCCTCACTTCTGACCTTATGATGGAAGGTCTTTGATGAAACATCTGAAAATGATGGGCCTAGGACACTGCCCTGAGGAATCCTGCAGCAATGATTGGTGACTGAGATGATTGACCTCCAAAAACAACAACCATCTTCCTTTGTGCTAGGTATGACTCCAGCCAGTGGAGAGTTTTCCTCCTGATTCTCATTGACTTCAATTTTACTCGGGCTCCTTGATTCCCCACTCGGTCAAATGCTGCCTTGATATCAAGGGCAGTCACTCTCACCTCACCTCTGTGAGCATATCGACTCAATGACCTTCTCCAATAAGAGAGAGTCTAACCATTTCCCTTTGACATTCAATGGCATTATAATTGCCGACTCCCCCACCATCAATACCCTGTGGAACACTATTGACCAGGAACTTAACTGGGTCAGCCACATAAATACTGTGGCTACAAGAGAAGGCCAGAGACTGGGTATTCTATGGCAAGTGACTCACCTCCTGACTTCCCAAAGCCTTTCCACCAGCTACAAGGCACAAGTCAGGAGTGTGAGTTGCTTCTACTTGCCTGGATGAGTGCAGCTCCAACAACACTCAAGAAGCTCATTTGATTGGCACCCCATCCACCACTTTAAACATTTACTCCCTCCATCACCAGCGCAATATGTCTGCAGCGTGTACCATCTACAAGATGCACTGCAGCAACTCGTCAAACCTTCTTCGACAGCACCTCCCAAATCCATGACCTCTACCACCTAGAAGGACAACGTGGGAACAACGCCACCTCAAAGTCAGACACTATTCTGACTTGGAAATATATCGCCATTCCTTCATCATTGCCGAGTCAAAACCCAATAGCACTGTGAGCGTACCTTTACCACATAGACTACAGCGGTTCAAGAAGTCAGATCATCACCACCTTCTCAAGGGCAACCAGGGATGGGCAATAAGTTCTGGCCTTGCCAGTGACGCCCACATCCCATGAATTAGTAAAGAGAAAAAAAACGAAGCTGGAGCCTTTTGAGGCCCAGGGCTCATTTAAATATAACCAGCAAGCCACAGGCGTTATACTGGCTTACTGCTGCAGCTCACTGGATTCAGACCAGCACAATACTGGGTGCTCGATTGGGAACCTGTAGCAGTGGTCCAGATTATTATATTTGGGCCTGGAGGAGCACTCCAATTTAAATAATTTAACTGACCTTTTTAGGGTCTCTTCAGCTCTTTCACCAGTTTAACTGGCTAGAGTCTGCATAGCACACTCTCCAACCAGTTCTATTCTAAAATAGCAATCACGGTGCTTTGTATGTTATAGGAACCTTATTTGCATATTAAAAGGGACCTGCCGCATGAATGACTGCGGATAATTAAACAACTAATGGGAGGAGGAGGCTCCATGAACATCCCCATCCTCAATGATGGCGGAGCCCAACACTTGAGTACAAAAGATAAGGCTGAAGCGCTTGCAACCATCTTCAGCCAGAAGTGCCAAGTGGATGATCCAACTCAGCGTCCTCCTGAGGTCCCCACCATCACAGGAGCCCGCCTTCAGCCAATATAATTTACTCTATGTAATATCAAGAAAGACTAAGTGCACTGGATACAGTATAGGCTATGGGCCCTGACAACATCCTGGCTGTAGCACTGAAGGCATCTACTTGACAAAGTGGAAAACTGCTCAGATATGTCCTGTCCACAAAAAGCAGGACAAACCCAAACTGACCAGTTAGCGTCCCATCAACCTATTCTCAATCATCAGCAAAGTGATGGAAGGGATCATCAACAGTGTCATCATGTGGCTCTTACTTTCCAATAACCTGCTCATCAGTGCTCAGTTTGCATTCTGCCAGGACCACTCGGCTCCAGACCTCATTATAACCTTGGTCCAAACATGGACAAAAAGACCTGAATTCCAGAGATGAAGTCAGAGTGACTGCCCTTGACATCAAGGCAAAATTTGACAGAGTGTGGCATCAAGGAGCCCTAGTAAAATTGAAGTCAATGGGAATCAGGGGGAAAGCTCTCGACTGGTTGGAGTCATACCTAACACAAAGGAAGGTGGCTGTGGATGCTGGAGGTCAATCATCCCAACCCCAGGACATCACTGCAGGAGTTCCTCAGGGCATTGACCTCGGCTCAACCATCTTCAACTGCTTCATCAATGACCTTCCCTCCATCATAAGGTCAGAAGTGGGGATGTTTGCTGATGATTACAGTGGTCAGTTCCATTCACAACTCTTCAGATAATGAAGCAGTCCATATCTGCATGCAGCACGACCTGGACAACATTCATGCTTGGGCTGTGAATTGGCAAGTAACATTCGCACCACACAAGTGCCAGCCAATGACTATCTCCAACAAGCAAGAGTCTAACCACCACCCCTTGACATTCAACACCATTATCATCACCACATCCCCCATCATCAACATCCTGGGGGTCACCATTGACCAGAAACTTAACTGGGCCAGCCACATAAATATTGTGACTATAAGAACAGGTCAGAGGCAGGGTATTCTGCGGCGAGTGTCCCACCTCCTGACTCCCCAAAGTCTTTCCATCATCGACAAGGCACAAGGCATGCATGTGGTGAAATACTCTCCACTTGTCTGGATGAGTGCAGCTCCAACAACACTCAAGAAGCTCGACACCACCCAGGACAAAGCAGCTCACTTGATTGGCACCCCATCCACCACTTTAAACATTCATTTGCTCCATCACCAGCACACCGTGGACCATCTACAAGATGCACTGCAGCAACTTGCCAAGGCTTCTTCGACAGCACCTCCAAAACCCATGATCTTTACCACCTCGAAGGACAAGTGGTGCAGGCACATGGGAGCAAGATGACCTGCAATTTCCCCTGCCAAGTTACGTATGATCCTGACTTGGAAATATATTATTGTTCATCATCGCTGGGTCAAAATCCTGGATCTCCCTCTCTATCAGCACTGTGGGAGTACCTTCACCACAAGGACTGTAGTGGTTCAAGAAGGCAGCTCGCCATGACCTTCTCAAGGGCATTTAGAGATCAGCAATAAATGCTGGCCTTGCCAGCAATGCCCACATCGCAGGTATGAATAAAACAATCCTAGTAATAGCCACAATGCTTTTATCTGCCATGCCAGCACTACCTTAAGGAGCAGACAAGGTGGATGCCTGGCTGCTGGGTGAGCAGGCTACTCCCTGGAGACTCTGACAAAGGGTCATCGACCTGAAACGTGAACTCTGTCTCTCCCCACAGATGCTGCCTGACCTGCTGAGTATTTCCAGCATTTTCTATAAATGTAAGTTGTTGTTGTTGGACAGGTCAGGTGAGGTACTCTTCTGTAGCCCTGAGCTACAACTTAAAAATTACCAACATATTTTGTATGTTGCATTTGCTACACAGAGAAAGAGGGAACTTCTTCACTAGAGGACCAGGAGAGTTCCAGATTTGGAACAAAAGGAGAAGGAAGCCAAAATGGACGAGGCTGTTGTGCAGGGAGGAAGACTGATACATCAATCATTGATTCAGAGGATTTTCACCAAAAATTGGTACTTGTGGCTCTGTATGCCTAGTCCTATGGTGATAATAATACCAGTCTCACAACCAGAATGCTGTGTGAACATAAGAACATAAGAAATAGGAGCAGGAGTAGGCCATACGGCCCCTCGAACCTGCTCCGCCATTGAACAAGATCATGGCTGATCTGATCATGGACTCAGGTCCCCTTCCCTGCCCGCTCCCCATAACCTCTTATTCCCTTATCGGTTAAGAAACTGGCTATCTCTGTCTTAAATTTATTCAATGAGCCAGCTTCCACAGCTCTCTGAGGCAGCGAATTCCACAGATTTATAACCCTCTGAGAGAAGAAATTTCTCCTCAGCTCAGTGTTAAATGGGCGCCCCTTATTCTAAGATTATGTCCCCTAGTTCTAGTCTCCCCTATCAGTGGAAACAGCTTCTCTGCATCCACCTTGTCAAGCCCCCTCATAATTTTATACGTTTCGATAAGATCACCTCTAATTCTTCTGAATTCGAATGAGTAGAGGCCCAACCTTCTCAATCTTTCCTCATAAGTCAACTCCCTCATCTCCAGAATCAACTTAGTAAACCTGCCTCCAAAGCAAGTATATCCTTTCTTCAATATGGAAACCAAAACTGCACGCAGTATTCCAGGTGTGGCCTCACCAATACCTGTATAACTGCAGTAAGACTTCCCTGCTTTTATACTCCATTCCCTTTGCAATAAAGGCCAAGATTCCAATAGCCTTCCTGATCACTTGCTGTATCTTCATACTAACCTTTTGTGTTTCATGCACCAGGACCCCCAGGTCCCACTGCACTGCAGCACTCTGCAATTTTTCTCCATTTAAATAAAACTTGCTCTTCCATTTTTTCTGCCAAAGTGCATGACCTCACACTTTCCCACTTTATACTCCATCTGCCAAATTCTTTCCCACTCACTTATCCTGTCTGTGTCCTTCTGCAGTTTTTTTGTGTCCTCTTCACACATTGCTTTTCCTCCCATCTTTGCATTGTCAGCAAACTTGGCTACATTACACTAGGTCCCTTCATCCAAGTCATTAATATAGCTTGTAAATAGTTGGGCTCCCAGCACTGATCCCTGCGGCACCCCACTAGTTACGGATTGCCAACCCGAGAATGAACCATTTATCCCGACTCTCTGTTTTCTGTTAGTTAGTCAATCCTCTATCCATGCTAATATATTACCTGCAACCCCGTGAACTTTTATCTTGTGCAGTAACCCTATGGCACCTTGTCAAATGCCTTCTGGAAGTCCAAATACAGCACATCCACTGGTTCCCCTTTATCCACTCTGTTCATTACATCCTCAAAGAAATCCAGCAAATTTGTCAAACATGACTTCCCCTTCATAAATCCATGCTGACTCTGCCTGACTGAATTATGCTTTTCCAAATATCCTGCTGCTGCTTCTTTAATAATGGACTCCAACATTTTCCCAACCACAGACGTTAGGCTAACTGGTCAATATTTTCCTGCTTTTTGTCTGCCTCCTTTTTTAAATAGGGGCGTTACATTTGCAGTTTTCCAATCTGCTGGGACCTCCCAGAATCCTGGGAATTTTCGTAAATTACAACCAATGCATCCACTATCCCTGCCGCTACTTCTCTTAAGACCCTAGGATACAAGCCATCAGGTCCAGGGGATTTATCTGCCTTTAGTCCCATTATCTTACTGAGCACCACCTCCTTAGTGATTGTGATTGTGTTAAGTTCCTCCCCCTCTACAGCCCCTTGACTATCCACTGTTGGGATATTCTTAATGTCCTCTACCGTAAAGACTGATACAAAATATTTGTTCAGAGTTTCTGCCATCTCCATGTTCCCCATCACTAATTCCCCGGTCTCGTCCTCTAAGGGACCAACATTTACTTTATCCACTCTTTTCCTTTCTATATGCCTGTAGAAATTCTTGCTATCTGTTTTTATATTTCGTGCTAGTTCACTTTAATAGTCCATTTTCCCTTAATCATTTTTTCAGTCATTCTTTGCTGGCTTTTAAAAGCTTCTCAATCTTCTGTCCTCCCAGTAGTTTTGGCCACTGTGTTTTTAATTGGATACCATCCTTTATTACTTTAGTTAGCCACGGATGGCTATCTTTTCTTTTACACCCTTTCCTCCTCACTGGAATATATTTTTCTTGAGAGTTATGAAATATCTCCTTAAATGTACATCCTAAACTTTAATCTATTTTCCCAGTCCACTTCAGTGAACTCTGCCCTCATACCTTTGTAATCTCCTTTATTTAAGCTTAGTACGCTGGTTTGAGATCCAACTTTTTCGCCCTCCATCCGAATTTGAAATTCAACCATGCTATGATCACTTATTCCAAGGGGATCCTTTACTAGGAGATTGTTTATTAACCCTGTCTCATTACACAGGACCAGATCTAAGATAGCCTGCCCACTGGATTGTTCCATTACATACTGCTCAAGGAACCCGTTCCTTATGCACTCCACGAACTCTTCCTCAAGGCTACCCTGACCAATTTGATTTGTCTAATCAATATGGATTGGAGTGTGCTATCATCCCTGCCTCCTTACAACTACCTGTTACATAGAGTCTTAGGGCCCAAGTTTCGGATGCTGCTGAAAACGGCGTACCTCTGTGATTTAAGTAACCTGTCTGGGAAAAAAAGTGCGCTGAAATCTTACCAGGGAATTCTCCGGTTGTCCTGGAGCGTGGCATGACGCAGCGGAGTCCTCCTGGGGCGGAGCAAGCCGATCGCAGCCTGCAGGGGGGCGGGGCTAGGGATCAGCGTTCTTGTGAGTGCCGGCGCGTTGAAGCATGCGCCCCTGCGCAATGGCTCAGCAGGGGTTTTTTCCCCCAGTCTGTGTTTGAATGGTGTGGGTACCGGGACGGGATGGAGGAGCGTGGGAAGGGGGAACTGGGGAGGTGATCGGTGGGGGAGGAGCGTGGCAAGGGATGGAGGAGTGTGGGTTGGGGGGCACTTGAAATAATCGAAGGGCCGTCTAGCCTCCCCCTCCCCCACACACACCCCCCTCAGCGTTCAGCCTACCATTCCCCCCCGTGTTCAGCCCTCCCCCCCACCAACAGCCCCCCCTGCGTTCAGCCCTCCCTCCCCCGCCCCCACACACCCCACCCCATCCCCATCCACCCCCCCCACACCCCACCCCCCATCTCGCACCCCCCCTACACACCCCCCCCACACCCCACACACACAACCACACACCAACCCCCCTCCCCACACCCCACCCCCCCCACACACACACACACCCACACACACATCACCCCCCCACACACACACCACCCTCCACCACACACACACCCTCCCCCACACACACACCCTCCCCCACACACACCACCCTCCCCCACACACACCACCCTCCCCCACACACACCACCCTCCCCCACACACACACACACACCACCCCCCACACACACACACACCCCCCACCCCCCACACACCACCCCCCCCACACAGACACACACCACCCCCCCCTCACACACACACCACCCCCCCCACACACACACCACCCCCCCCACACACACACCACCCCCCACACACACACACCACCCCCCCACACACACACCACCCACCCACACACACACCACCCCCCACACACACACACCAACCCCCCACACACACCACCCCCCACACACACACACACACACCACCCCCCCCACACACACACACACACCAACCCCCCACACACACCACCCTCCCCACACACACACACACACACACACCACACCCCCACACACACACCACCCCCCACACACACACACCAACCCCCCACACACACCACCCCCCCCACACACACCAACCCCCCACACACAACACCCTCCCCCACACACACCACCCTCCCCACACACACACACACCACCCCCCCACCCCCACCCCCCCCCCACACACACACCCGCATCTCTCACTGTCAGATACAGAGAAAGAGAGACACCTTCCCTTCACATAAAGGTAGGACTTCTATTTTTTATTGATTGGTTGCTTATTACTTTGGTCTTGGTGCTTTAGGTGCAGGGTTCCTTCTATTTTTTATTAATTAGTTGCTTATTACTTTTTGTGCTTCTTTTAGTGCTTGGTGCTTTAAATGCACTGCTTTGTTTAGTGCTTAGTGCTTTAAGTACTTATGCTTTAATGTTGTTGTGAAGGTGTTTATGGAAAATCCTCTAACTTCCCTTCCCCGCCCCCTGTTGTGATGTTGATGTGTCCTTTGTGTTTAATGCTCCCCACCCCGCCCCCGCCCCCTCCCCCCCTTCTCTGGCTGTGCCTGCACTGAACTTAACTCTAGGTAAGGTTTTTCAGAACTTACAAAAGTGGACACTTACTCCATTCTAAGTTAGTTTGGAGTAAGTTTTTGCTGCCGAAACTTGCAAAACAGGCCTAAGTGGCTGGACACACCCCCTTTTGAAAAAAATACCTGAACTAAAATGAACCTAAACTAACTCACTAGAACTGGAGCAAACTAAGTGCCGAGAATTGCGATTTCTAAGATGCTCCAAACTAAACTAGTTGCTCCAAGAAAATTGGGGAGACACCAAGAAAATTGGAGCTACTCCACCCGAAACTTGGGCCCATAGAATGGTTACAGAATGGAAGAAAGCCTTTTGGCTCATCAAGTCTGTGCATTGCTTTCTGCAAGAACACCTCAGTAAGTCCCACTCCCTTGCACTTTCCCCATATCTCTGCAAATTTCTATTCTGTCAGGTACTTAACCAGCTCACTTTTGAAAGCAGTGATTGAGTCTGCCTCCACCAGTGCATTGTAGATCTTAGGCACTCGCTGTGTAAAAATGTTTTTTCTTATGTCGCCCTTGGTTCTTTTGACAATCATCTTAAATCTGTGTCCACTGGTTCTCGACCCTTCTGCCAATGGGAACAATTTCTCTCTATCTACTCTGTATTGACCCCCAGCTTCTCCAATCTATCCACGTAACCGAAGTCCCTCATCCCAAGAATCATTCTCGTAAATCTTTTCTGCACCCTCTCCAAGGCCTTCACATCCTTTCTAAAGTGCGGTACCCAGAATTGGACACAATACTCCAGCTGAGGCTGAACCAGTATTTTATACAAGTTCATCATAATTTCCACGCTTATGTTCCTTCTGACCAATGCACACAATGCATCCAGTAAACTCCAAGGAAGCTGCAGCCAGTTTATTTCTCTATTCAAGTTTGTGTCTCTGCGTCAATGTTTACTTCCCCAGTACTTGCGCTCGATTAGATTACAGGTCCTCGACTAACTAATCTTGTGCTCCTTCTGAGCGGTACCCCAGAGTAGTCTGCTGCTCCTCAATGGGGGCCTCAGCGTGGCTGTGGTGCTGCCCATCCTTGTTTTGGGTGAGGAGATGGCCCTGCAACACCTGACAGCACTTGAATTTGCTCTTCAGTATTCTGGTATCTGCCTCTTCAATCCTCTGAAGAGGATAGCTGAGTCATCAACTTGAAAGATACAATCACATCGAGCAATTGGGGAGGGAGATGCATGAAGTTGTATTATCTAGGGTGAGCTGCTGAGCCAAATGCTTCTTAAATTTCATCCACGACAGAAAAACATATCTCAACCAACGTTCTCAGAACTGCTCACAATTTTATACACTTCTTTGAATCACCCCTTGATCTTCTATTGTTAAGAATAAATAGTTCCAGGGTAGTTGCCCTCTCCTCAAATATAAAATTAGTCTAAAAGCCCTCCTCTGTATTATTTCAGTAACAAGGGAGGGAGAAATTTGGGAGCGCCCCATTTGGGACACAAAGTTTTGAAAGTTGAGAAAGTTAGCGCCAGGCGCCAATGTTTTTCAGCTTTCAAATAAGTTGGTGTTTGCGCTCTAGGAAGGAAGTGGAGCGCTAAATCAAGTGCTCCACTTCCTTCCTGGAGCACTACAGGACGCGAGCGGGGCGATAGGTGTGCAGCGCTGCACAATGGGCCGTATAACACTACTGCATTCCGAGGTTCCTTCCCTCCCTTAAAGGGAAGGGCCATCGCTGCAGGCTCTGCAGTGGGACCAGTGAGCTGGTCCCCGATGGTAGCCGCGATCTGGTCCGATCAGCCCGACGCACTGCAGCAGAGTGCCGGGCTGATCAATCGCAGCCAAAGAGGAAGCAAAAAAATTGAAAAGCACCAATATTGTACTTACCTCAGCTACCTCCCCTTTAACTTTTGCCCCTGAAGTGCTCGACCTCCCGATCAACGCCTCCTGCAGCCATGCGCACGGCAATGACGTCATGATCTTCGGACGAAGGAGATCAGGGCGCAACCTCCTATCGCCGCCGCAAACCTCCCGCCGAAATTAGCAGATTCATCTAACCGTGTGTATTGTATAGGGTTAATCACATAGAGTTAATTATGATATTCCGACATTTACAGTGTGTTTTCTGCTTCATGCCTCGTGGAATGTTGTTGATGCAGAGAGAGAGAGAGAGAGAGAGACCTTGATGCGCACACCATCTTGTTTATGGGACGATCGGCGCCTTGAGATCTCATGCTTTGTGGAAGAACAGCTGGGGCCTTACAGATTAGGAGTTGGCCATAAGCCACATGCACCCATGTTTATTCAATAGTATAAAGGAACGGAACTGTCCAGTAGCTCTTTGAACTTCACCTTGGACCGTGATTCGCGAGCGATGCCGGGACCCCCAAGGATCCTGACCAGCCATCGTTGCAGAGTTCCCGACGGGCCGAAGGCTGTGAGCTTTGTTGCATCTTATCATACTTCTCTTTTCTTCGTAAACTGTATTATGTTTCTTTTCCCTCAGTAAACGGTGTTTTATCTTTACTTCATTTGTCTTGTCTCTTATTTAACATTCATCCAGATCCCGAACCTGTGCCTATTATTATCGATCCAAAACACTGTGCCTGGTCAGTAAGTCATTGGTGCCCCATCATCGCCCCCCCAGAGGAGATAACAGGAGGTGCTAAGGAGGCCAATTTCTAGGCCAAAATCCATTACTAAAATAAGGAGACCAAAACTGCATGCAGTACTCCAGATGTGGTTTCACAAGGTCAGATATAATTATAGTTTCACAACAATTATGTATCTCAACATTCGCATCTCTTTAAAAACTGTCTTGGAACACTAGGCTGATTTGTTAATTTTTAAGATTGCCTACATTTTACCTTTGAGATAAACTTGCATTTCTGCCACTATTTACTATAGTTCACTTCTTTGCATGACAATGCAATATGATTAATGCTAACAGTGCTAACACCAGATGTGTGAGGAATTTTAACAAAACTAACAATTTTTCCACTTTGTCTCATTCACCAAAGGCTCTGGACACTTCTCCAGCCAAAGTTCTGAACTTTCTCTTATCTTCATGCAAAATGACCATGAGATAATAATTAAGATTGCTTCTATTTGAAAATGTAGTTGCTGGCTTTCTGTACCAAGCAGTAGGATCTAGGTTTATGTTACATAGTCCCACCCTCAATATGTTTCTAACTTCAGCCATGAAGTTAGGGAAAAACATCAGGTGAAGACACACCAATTTACAGGAGGGTGGGAAAATAACTGCAGGTCATTTTTGTTCCAACTCCTTGCAGATGATAGAAGAGTTATATATAAAAAGAATCTTGGGTGTAGCTTTCCTAGATACCTTGTTATCCACATATGGCACAGAATTGGTAAATTGAGGGAAACATGAAAAATAAATAGAGTCCAATAATAAACAGCAATGGTACGCCCCAAATGGGCATTACCTAGTACATCCCATATCTATGCCAGTATCACAAACGATTCTTCAACGATTATATTAATTTGACAAGACATCTTGGAATAAGAATTCCAATGTGCCCTTTCCTGGCACATGGACGTCAATATTAACCTCCCTCTGATCTCTACAATGAGGAGAGGGTCAGGTGGATGGTTAAAATGTAAAAATCGCCTGACCCGTCCTCAACATGATGCCAACGTGGCCACCACCACAATTCTCACAACGGTTGTCAGCGGGTCCAACGAGTTAAATTGGGGTCCTATGATGCAATAAGGACCCCAATTGAATTTAACTACTGGTGCATGGGTTGCCCACAGATCAGCAAAGAAATGGAGTCGGGATTGTAAGGGCGTTTATTTAGGTGCTTAAGTTCCCATGTGAAAGCTGCCAAACGCGCAGGTGTTTCCTTAGCTCATTACGGGCTGCAGTTATGTTACAGTACCTAGCTTTAAATAGTGATTCTGTACTCTAGAATCTGCAAGGAAGATGTTCATTATGGGTGCTGCAATTGCTGCAGTGTCCTGGACTGATGAAAAGGAGAAAGCGGAGGACTGAAGAGGGAGGTGCAGTTGGGGAACAGAGAATGGAGTAATATTGAGCCCATGCTCGCATGAGGCCATGCCCACTCAGAAGGGTATACAGGCAAAGGCTCAGTCCCCTTGACCTCCAGGAGGTGCAATGCTTTAGGAGGCTTTGCATGACTGGGAAGGTGGTCTCTGACCTCTGTAGCCTCCTTGAGGAAGACCTTCTGCCACTGGACCTAGCGGACATACCATGCCAAGAGCAGTTAAAGTTACCGCCGCCCTGAATTTCTTTGCTTCCACTTCCTTCCAGGCTGCCACAGGAGACCTATCAAGGGGGATGCAATTGGCAGCTCACAAATTCATCAGGCAAGTGATGGATGAATTATTTTTCAGGGCCAACAGATATATAATGGTTCCATGTGATGAAGACAATCAAATCGAGCGAGCATTGGGATTTGCATCTCTGGCAGACGTCCCACAGATGCAGGGCACCACAGATTGCATGCACATGGCAATCAGAGCAACCCCTGACCAGCCAGGAGCATTTGTAAACTGCAAGGACTTCTACTCCATCAATGTTCAGCATGTCTGCAACCAGAAAAAGAGGTTCATGCAGGTCTGCACACGATTCCTTGGCAGCTGCCATGATGCCTTCATTCTGTGGCAGTGGAATAGCTCAGAATGTTTCTACCTGTGGCCAACCTGACAGGATGGTTGCTTGGGGATAAGTATACCCCCTTCAACTGTGGCTCATGATACCTCTGAGGAAAACCTTCACTCAGCCACAGGAGACGTCCAATGCCAGCCACATCACCACACAATGTGTCATTGTGCAAGCCATAGGAATTCTAGCGTTAAGGTTCAGGTGCCTTGACAAGTCTAGACGTTCATCACCAGCCAGGGTACCATGGATCATTGTTGCATGCTGCATCCTAGACAACATAGTACAAGGAGAACTGTGATAATGGAGATGGTGGTGACCCGGATGCATGACCACCAGAACATATTGCTGCCCATGATGCAATGGATGCACGTAGGTTCAGTTAGAACAATGTCAACTGCACCATTTTCGCCTGACAAACCATAACCCCTCGCACAAGCAGTCATGTGATCCCCAAGCCCCAACTTGTGAGATTCAAATCATCTCCCAACCTTCCACACACTTTAAATTAAAACCTGACTGTGAAGTCTGCATTCAATAATGGGACATGTGGGAATGGAGAACAAATTAATTTGATTAAGACAAAAAAATGTGATCGCCCTCTGTGATCTATATATTCTTTCTCTTTCTATGCCGTGGCTTCAGCAGAGATAGTGGAAGATGTTCTGAGAAAGCATTGACTCATATGAGCGGCCTGCTATACTTTCCATAGAGTTCGCCACACACTCCATGGTGGATTGCAGAGCTGTGACATCACCCCACACAAGTTCGAGTTAGACGCCTCCATCCTCTCTGCCACAGTGAAGTGTTCCCAGTATGCCTGCCAATACTTCAGACAGTTGATGCGGTGTCTCCTGCACTCTCCTATTCAGTGCTGACCCCAGAGGTTCTGCAGCTCTGTCCTGATCAGCAGAGCTTGGATAAAACAGTGCCCTCCAGCACGTAATCTCATCAGCTGTCCATTACACCAGTCACTGTTTTTGCTTAATTGTGCCGTCCCATCCACCTGTCAATGATGCCCAACCGATGTGCTGGTATCTGCGCTGGTGCCGCAGTTTCATGTGATGGTGCATCCTCAGCAGGTCCTTTGAAAAGTCTTTGTCCTCTCCCATCAGGGGCTTTTGATCTTTATGTGATGGCGCTGGAGAAGAGAAGGGATAATATTAAGTGATGGCCCTTTGAAAATGTTGATCATAGTTGTCAATGTTCTGAGATCCACTGAAGCTGAAGTTGCTTAGTGGGAGATGCGATTATGAAAGATTATTGTTGTCACCCTTCTCCAATAGGTCGCCAGCCTTGCAATCACCAACACTGAGGGAGCTCGATATCCTGCTGATCTCAAGACCCTCCTCCTCCGCCGGAGAAATTTCTACTATATCTCAACCGGTCCTTGGTCTCTCCCTGGTATTCGGCACTCTGTTCACCTGCAAGTCTGACACAACATACCTTATGAGTGGCTCTGAGGAATGTGTACACCTGATGGATGCAGTGCAAACGGTGTGTATGCAATAACTCAATAGACTGAATACTGTAAACTCCAAACAGGTACAAACCTGGCTCTACTTTATTAGGGCCCAAAGTGATTACATTACAAGATGGATGGCCTTTTATACCTGGGCCGCATACACGTGTGCACCGTCCAATGATCTCCGACAGTGGCGCCACCTGGTGGCTAGTAAACCCAAGCATACATAAATGACAATATCCCCCTTTAAGATATTAGTAACGGTCTTTTTACAAATTGAGACAGTCTGGGCTTTCCGCTCCAGGGTTGAACGTTTCAGTTCAACTCCAGCCTTGGGCGAGCGTTCTGAGTCTGTTATGACTCAGGGCCTGGGTAGCTGACCACGTCATTGCCACTCCCATCAGGGACTGAAAGTCCAGATTCATTGACCTTGTCAGTGATTGAAAGTCCAGATTCATTGATGACAGAAGAGTCCTCTGATGACTGAGGGTAGGTTGGTTGATCACTGATTGTGTCTTCCTCAGACTGTTCCGGTTCATTCGTGTGATGCAGCTTTATTTGATATACATGTTTCCTGCACGTCTGCCCATTCTCGAGCTTAACGATACCGTAACAGTCCCAGCGATCCATTTGGGACCTTGAACATAATTCAGTACATATACAGGATCACTGATAGAAATGTCACATGACACAGTAGCGCGATCATGATACCCTTGCTGACTTGGACATCTGCATTCGACACGATTATTCAAGTCAGGGTGGTGAAGAGAGAGCCTGGTCTTGAGACCTCTCTTCATCAATAGTTCAGCAGGGGAGACCCTGGTAAGCGTATGGGGTCTTGTCCTGTAACTAAGCAATATGCGTGACAAGCGAGTTTGCAGTGAACCTTGAGTTACACATTTCATACTCTGCTTGATGGTTTGGACCGCACGATCTGCTTGTCCATTGGATGCGGGTCTGAATGGCGCTGACCTCACATATTTGATACCATTGAGTTTCATGAACTCTTGAAACTCCATACTGGTGAAGCAAGATCCGTTGTCGCTTACAACGATGTCTGGCAGACCATGCGTAGCAAACATGACATGAAGGCTCTCAATGGTAGCTGTAGATGTGCTGGATGACATGATTGTACACTCTATCCACTTGGAATAAGCATCCACCACAACTAAGAACATCTTTCCCAGGAAGGGACCTGCAAAGTCGATGTGGATCCTGGACCATGGTTTAGATGGCTATGACCACAGACTCAGCGGCGATTCCACTAGTGCTTTACTAAGCTGCATGCAAGTGGTTGCACTGATGCACACATGATTGCAGATCAGAGTCAATTCCAGGCCACCATACATGAGACCTGGCAATGGCTTTTAACATGACAATAACGGGATGATTTATTTTGGGGCATGACAACACGATTACCCCACAGTATACAATCTGATTGAATGGATAGTTCGTCTTTGCGATGGATGTAAGGTATGGTCTCCTCACTCATTTGCTTGGGTATGGCAGACCAATCACCACTCAGGATACAACATTTCACAACCGATAATATCAGGTCCTGGCTGATCCAGGTCTTAAATTGTTGGGCTGTGACAAGGGTCGCTTCACTTTCAAAAGCATCCATGACTAACAGTAGGTCTGCCAGTTGTGGCGTTTCCCCCTCCGGTGTGGTCAACAGCAGACGGCTCAATGCATCGGTACTGAAGGGGTTAATGCGAAATTTGCTGTGCTTGAGAAAACAAAACAGTTGACTTAGCAGGTACTAAAGGACAGGATGCAATAAGCAATTGCGAGAAGTTCACAAGACACTGAGCAACATGGAAACCAACTGCACACCAGATGCTGGCCAAAGGATGTGAGCCAGACAAACACGACTGTAAAACTGCTGTGTAAGGACTTTTTGAAATGTCAGATGATCAGGTCATGTGGAAGCAGTGACATGTGACCTTTGCGGTTTACGACTTTAAATATGCTGTATGTGTAACCCCAAATTGAGTTGTTGCCTGGTTGAGGGACCTGCTTACAACTTCCCTGGTGCCTTGTATTAATAAACTGTGTGTGTTTTCAACTCTCTAACGTAGTCTCGGAGTAGATTTATTTCTACCTCGGGGTTTTTCCCCAACAGTTTTGGCGCTGTGAGCAAGGTGTACCGGTAAGCCCTCCTGACCGAGACTCGAACATACGGGGATAAGGTCGGATTTCACGACATCCCAGAAATTGGAACGTCGAACCGGCAGGGGTGAGGCTGCCGGACACCCAACAAACAAGTGAGACTCTGGGAGGTTTGATAACAGACACAGTGAATAGAAATTAAGATAAAGTAGAATATAAGGAAGATAAGTGTAAGAGAAACGAGTTCCCCACCACTTCAATTGTCACAAACTATCTCAATCACCTAACTTGAGCCGGAATTAAGAGGGCAAATGCCCCACGTGATGGCCACGGATTAAAGTTTAAGAGAACACCGGGAGGACAAAGTGACAGCGGAAACCTGTGAGTGACTGTGTGATACACATGAACTGGTGTGAGAGTTGAGGGATAATCCTATCGCAATAAATAAGTGACGGAGTAGAAGTAGGCCCGTGTGAAGAGACTCATTCGCAGAGGAAGCGAGGGAAGGTCAGATCATACAATGGTGTCGGGGGAAGACCTTGAATGGGGGCCGGGAGGGTCTCTTAGTAGGTTCTATGCAGACGACCAGAAGGGCTTAATAGATAAAATGATTAAAGACGGGTGGGATCCCTCGGCTGTCCCCAAGGAGCAAAAGAATTGTTGGCAGAAACAGAAACAGAAAAAGGCAAAGAAAGCCTTTTGTATATCAGTTATGTGTGTTACAAAGTAAAACCAAACAATTAGTAGAGAAAAGGAAGGAAACAGAAGCTGAGAATAAGAAATGGAGAGAGCGGTATGAACAAAGCGGCAAGTGGGGGGTATCAGATTATGACCTCCCTCCGACTTATGTTGCCGCAGTAGTGGCCTCGGCTCCTCCCTTTGATGAGGAGACTGAGATGGAAGGGTCAAATGACGATTCAGTAAATACAAAAAGGGCAGCCCCTCTTAGGGTAACCCAGGGCATACAGGGAGGGAACCCCCGATATAAATACTACCTTTCACCCCCACAGAAAAACAAATGATGAATCAGGATTTGGGGAGTCGACAACCACGGAAGAAAAATGTAGAATTTTGGCAAAAGTTAGAAGAATTGTATGAGACCCATGATATGCACGAGCGAGATGTCCACCAAATAGTTCGGGCTAAGTGTCCAAAGGACCGGTGGACAGGGCTAGCACCCCCTCACAGTGATGGCACATGGATACCCGCTGTGGGTGCCACAAGGGCACAACGGGATGCTGCCAGAACGGGGATCGTCCAGGCTGTACAGGCCTTAATGGGAGCATCCACTCCAAATTGGGGATTGATAATGCAGACCCGCCAGAAAAAGGGAGAAAACACCAATGACTACGGAGAGAGGTTACGGTTCCAATACCAAGAGTCCTCGGGACAGGCAGCCCCGAACAGAGACGACCCAGTCTTCGTGAAAATGTTTAAGGACGGCCTTTCAGCCGACCGTCAAAAGATCTTAAAAATGGGGGTGGTAGTCGCGGACACTATGACCAAGCTGTCCAGTGGGCATGCCACATTAACTCTGGGGGAATAAAACAAGAAGTGGCTGCGGCTAAGAGTAGTAAGACTGTGGGCCGAGGGGAATGCTACAACTGTGGCAAGATGAGTCATTTTGCCGCCGACTGTAGGGGCCACAAAAGACCAACCGTCCAATGTGACAACTGCAGGAAAAAGGGACATGCCACTGATAAATGTTGGGCACCCAAGGAGAAAAGAAATAGTCAGTCAGGCCTTAGAGTAGAGGAGATGAACCGACAGCAGCTAATCACAGCGCTGAGGGACTTAGGAAGGGACTAAAGGCCAGCGGCCCCCGTGAGGCAGGGAGAGAATCCGCGTATTCACAAAATAGCGCTGTTAGGGGGCCAGCAGTGTGATATGTTAGTGGATACAGGAGCATCGGTATCTATGACAGATATTCCCTTACCCACAACTAAACATGTAGTCCATATAACTGGCGTGGGAAGATCCGCCACCAAAGCCCACTAGAGTGAAGTAATTCTATTGGAGATAGCTGGTATTCTGATCCCTGCACAATTTTATGTATGCCCAAATGCAGAACGGACTATATTGGGGGTCAACCTCCTGGAACAGTTAGGGGCACTAATAGATCCAGAGAATAAGAGGATAGTTTGGAGAAATAAGGGAGGTCGCAAAATCACGACATACGGGGAACAGACTAATTTGCACAATCACGCAAAAGTTGGAAGTGTGCAACTTCTCACCCGAGATTGGGATACAGCAGGAGACTATGGCCCATTATGTGAACAAATGAGGAAAGTGTGGGCTCAATCAAAGCAGGATTGTGAGCTGGTAAAGACCAAGCCAGTGGTCATTCCTGGGCCCGAACACACGACTCATAAGCAATAACCCATTAAACCTGAAGCCCGAGAGGCCGTAAAACAAATAGTGCAGGACCTCTTGCGGAGCGGCATCCTTCGGGAAGCCGAAAGCACTACGAACTCACCAACCTGGCCCGTAAAGAAACCAGATGGGTCATACCGATTGACCATAGACTATACGGCGTTAAATAAAGTAACTCCCCGCCGGCACCCCATCGTAGCGAGCCCAGCGACCATATTTAATGGACTGAAACTAGAACATAAAATATTCATGGTCTTAGATAAAGCTAATGGATTTTGGTCCATACCATTAGCCCAGGAGTCCCAAGATAAAGTCGCATTCACAGTAGGGGATAGGCAGTACACTTGGACACGAGTGCCCCAGGGTTTTCACAATAGTCCGGCCATATTTCACCGAACTATGAGTCGAGCCTTGGAGATTGTAGATTTAGCTGCCTACCGAAGTACCATCCTCCAATATGTGGACGATCTGTTGATTGCCTCGGGGGATGAGAGAGGACATATGGGGGTTTTAATAGAAACCCTAAAAGCCTTAATGAAAGCGGGATTTAAGGTAAACCCCAAGAAAGCTCAGATCAGATTGAAGGAGGTACAGTACTTGGGACACCAACTGTCGCAGGGGACAAAAACAATGCATCCATGACAGAAAGGAAGCAATTCGCATTATGGCCTGACCGAAAACGGTCCAAGGAGTGTGTGAAGTATTAGGACTCTTTAACTACTGTAGGAACTTTATACCCAACTTCGCGGCAATCGCGGAACCAATACAGAGACTAGTTAAGGGAGGAAAACCAGCTCTAGAAAGTGTGGAGTGGGGTCCAGAACAGTAAACAGCATACGGCCAGATAAAGGAAGCCCTGATGTCGGCACCAGGCCTAGGACCTTTTCACATTTATTGAGAAAACGGGGCGGGTTTTACGGAGCAGTAGTTACTCAAATGCATGGAGACCGAGCCCGTCCAGTAGCTTACTATTCCACCCAACAGTCGCCTGTGGCAGGTGGTCTGTCAAGATGTGTAGCAGCTTTGGACTGCGCAACGTGGGCAGTGAAAGTTAGTGAGCCAGTAGTAATGACAGGGGAGGTTATACTACATACCAAGCATACCTTGGTGGAAATGCTCAACACCGGGAAATTGCGCGTTGTGTCCAACGTCTGCCGGGCCAAATGGGAAGCAGTGTTACTTCCCTTAGATGGGTCCGTAAAAATTGTACGAGACACGGGGGAGGACTCGACAGAGGGCCTCTTATCCATGGGTGAGCCTCATGAGTGCCAGGCACAGGCATGGAAGGACTCACTGGGACACATAAGTCCCCTTGAAAATCCCAAGCTGATCCTGTACGTGGATGGGTCCCGGAAATATATTCAGGGGACCCCGCATACGGGATGGGCGGTGGTAGACGAAGCGCTAAACACTGTCCGAAAGGGAAGGTTAGACGGAGGATTGTCGGCCCAAGTAGCTGAACTCACTGCCCTGACTGAAGGCCTCCAACTGGCTGAAGGCCGGCGGGCAAATATCTATACGGATGGCCGCTATGCCTTCGGGGTAGTCCATGACTACATGAGAGCCTGGGCCAGGAGAGGGTTCGTCACTTCGGGCGGGGAGGCTATCAAACATGAGGGCCGAATCAGACTACTATTAGACGCCGCCAGTAAACCCGCAGAGGCAGCAGTGATCAAGGTTAAGGCTCACCAGAAAGTAGTAAACAATGTCCAACGGGGCAATGAAGCAGCGGATAAAGCGGCACAGGAAGCAGGTATATCCTTAGAAGTACAGAAAGAAGTTGTATGTAGTATCATTACCAGGGAAGATATAGACATTGTGAGATTACATGCCGATGTAAGTGATGAAGAAAAGAAAGATTGGGGCACAAAAGGAAGGAGCAAGGGTGACGACTTCGTATGGAGGAAAGATGGGAAGGTGATAGCCCCGGCTTGTATTAGACAAATGCTCATGGAACTACACCACGGCATCAGTCAGGTCGGACGGAACGTCATGATAACAAACATAACTGGGGATTGGTGGTGGCCAGGAATGGGACGGGACGTAGCTAAGTACTGTCAGCAATGTGTCACGTGTGCTCAGCACAATCGAGGAAAGGCCGTTAAAATTAGAATGGCTCACCCAACACAACCAAGGGGGCCGTGGGAGTGTATACAGCTAGACTTCATGGGACCTTTACCAATCTCAAGGAGCAAGAAATACTGTCTAATAATAATAGATCAGTTTATACGGTAGGTAGAAGTGTTCACCACGCGAAACTGCACCGCAATCACGGTGGCCTGAATATTGGCAGAGGAAGTAATCCCACATTGGGGCGTCCCTATCCAAATCGATTCCGACCAGGGAACCCATTTTACTGAATAAATAATGGAGGTGTGTGCTATGTTGGGTATTAGACAGAAGTTTCATATCCCCTACCACCCGCAAAGCTCTGGGATGGTAGAACAGATGAACAGGACACTTAAAACAGCCCTAGCAAAGGCCATCCAAGAGATGGGACAAGCTTGGGTGGATTTACTACCCACAATCTTGATGAGACAAAGGGCAATTCCTAACCGAGTGACGGGACTAACTCCATATGAGTTGATGACAGGCAGGGCGATGTGCCTGCCGGAAGGAATCATAACTGGGGGATCTGACGTAGGACCCCTGAGGGATTGGATTAGAAAGTACGTCTTGGAACTGAGTAAGCAACTTAAGGAATTGAGGAAGGAAGTGAGGGAATGGCAAGGAGGCAGGGATGAACAGAAGGAATTGGAGGACCAGGGAGATTCCCACAGGTAGGCACGAAGGTAATGGTAAAATGTCATCCAGGACGAACGGGGTTTGCTCCCCATTGGTCTGGCCCATTTGAAGTCCTAATTAGCGGAGATACGTGCGCCTGCATAGATATGGGTGGGTTTGGCCGATGGAAACATTGGTCTCAGCTTAAAGAATATGAATCCAATGACCCCAGCACAAGTGAACAAAACAAATAACCCTGCCTTCATACACATTCTAGGAAACTGAAGGCGGACGCATCAGCAGAAAACGGCGGAAGAAATAAAGACGATCCAAGATAAATGTGTTACGCGATATTATGTGCAGTTTGCTTTTTTATGTAATTGTAATATGTAGCCTCGGGAGGACTCAGGCCAGAGTATCCCCACGGACCAAGAGAGAGTTACATGTGAACATCTTTTTGTACATGTCATACACCTGTGATAGCTTCACAGAGCACAGCACACACCGCTTCCTAACACGGCAGGCAGCTCTCTCGGAAATTTCCGGAAATCTGCCTGGTACTGTTTAATTCTTAACTGTGCAATTGCAGTACACAATACATCCACATCCATAGTGTGGAGCGACAAACATTACAAGCTTACAGACATTACACTTCTCCATCCTTAATGAAGAAGTTATTATCACAAACATCATACATAACTTTCATGTTTATACATAACACAGGATATAAACTTATTTTTTTCCATATTTACAAATTTAACTTTACCACTTGTTTTCTGTTTCGAAGAGGATACCTTCGTTCTCAAACAGAACCTTCCAAACATGGTCTCGAATCTAAACTCATTTGAGGCTCATCCTGAGGAACATTTTCCTCCACGGAATTACCTTGATTTTCATTTGAACTCACTCTAACTTCAGGCTCTTTGTTTTCCTGACTCGGACTCAGACCTTCATTCTGATTCTCTCCTGGATTTGTTTCCAGTATATTGGATTTAGGATTTGCTACTGGTGTATCAAAACTATCTGGTGAGTCAAAAATAATTGAATCATTCCCACCTTCAACTCCTTCCATGTCTGCAGGTAAAATATGATCAATATGAACAAACCTAACCTGTCTATTATCAAACATCTTTACCAAATATGTGCGAGGACCACATATCTTCACCACTCTTCTTAGTAACCACTTTAACCATTTATGGTGATGGTTCTTCACTCTCACCTTCTGGTTTAATTTCACACTTCTCTCTTTTACTCTACCTCTATCATGATTCTCTTTCTGTCTTAATTGTGTCTCTTCTACGGACTGTGCCAAATTTAGCTTTAACAACAAGAATCTGGTTCGTGGCTGTCGTTTCAGAAACAACTCTGCTGGTGTTCTACCAGTAGTTGTATGAGGAGTATTTCGATATGTAATCAAAAAATTAGCCAATTTGTGATCCAATGACAACTGTCGTTTCCTTGGATTTGGATCTAACATTTGTTTTATGAGGGCAAGTTTTACAATTTGTACAGTGCGCTCTGCTGCACCATTCGAAGCAGGATGGTATGGTGGAACCTTGGTATGTTTCACACCATTTTTGCTGGTGAATTGTGCAAATTCTTCTGAACGAAACTGTGGTCCATTATCCGAAACAATCTCTTCAGGGAGGCCAAATGAAGAAAATAATTTTCGCAAAATGTCCAATGTTTTATTTGTTGTTATTTTCCACATTGGGAACACCTCAACCCACTTCGAATGGCTATCAATCACAATGAACAATTGTTGTCCTTCTAACTCAGCAAAATCAATATGTAGCCTTTGCCACACCCTGGGAGGCCATTTCCATGGCTGTAATGGTACTGGTGGTGGTTGCTTGCTTCCCGATTGACATGTCGTACACTTACTCACGATGTACTCTATATCTTTATCAAGACCTGGCCCCCATAAATAACTATGTGCAAAACTCTTGGTCAAGCACATTCCCAGGTGCTGGTCATGGAGGTCTCCTAATAATTTGGACCTGAATTTATTTGGTATAACCACTCTTGCACCCCACATGATATAATCTTTATCGACTGATAATTCATTCCTAAGAATGAAGAATGGATGTGTATCTTTGTCTGTTACCTGGTTTGGCCATCCATTTGCAATATACTCATACACCTTTGACATCACTGGGTCACGTTTGGTTGCTCTACCAATCTCTTCAGCTGTGACTGGCAGTTCATCAATGTATGAAAAATAAAACACTTCTTCCCTATCGGGTGTAACTTGTGATGGGGAAGGCAATCTAGACATTGCATCAGCATTACTGTGATCAGCTGATCGTCTGTATTCAATATCATATGTATATGCTGACAAAATCAAAGCCCATCTCTGCATTCGGGCTGCAGCTAATGTAGGAACTGGGGACTTTGGATGGAGGATTGCTGTTAGGGGCTTATGATCCGTAACGATGGTAAACTTACGACCATACATGTATTTGTGAAACTTCTTGACCCCAAATATTAATGCCAAAGCTTCCCTTTCAATTTGTGCAGAATTATTCTCACTGGCACTGAGAGTGCGTGAAGCAAAAGCAATTGGTCTCTCCTCCCCACTACTCAATACATGAGAGATTACTGCCCCAACTCCATATGGAGAGGCTAGCTTAATCTCCTTAGATATGTCATAGTGAACTAACATGGTGCTCTCTACCAATTTGCTTTTACACTCCTTGAATGCTGTATCGCATTCTTTTGACCACTTCCAATGGACCTGTTTTTTCAAAAGTTCATTCAGTGGATGTAATACTGTAGCCAAATTTGGTAGGAACTTCCCATAATTGTTCAAAAGACCCAAGAATGAATGAAATTCAGTGACATTCTTGGGAGTGGGTGCATTTCTAATTGCATCCAATTTTTCCACGGTTGGATGTAAACCATCTTTGTCTACTCTGTACCCTAAGTACTCCACTGAGTTTTTAAATAACTCACTTACGAGCAGACACTCGTACTCTGTGCTTCTCTAGCCGTTTGAGGACTTATTTCAATATGTTATTATGAATTTGCCTATTTGCTGCTGAAATTAGTATGTCATCCAAATAACATACTACCCCTTCAATACCTTGCAAAATCTGGTTCATCACCCCTTGGAATATGGCAGGGGTGGAAGACACTGCAAATGGTAGCCTATTAAATTGATATAGGCCTAGATGAGTATTTATAGTCAAACATGACTTGGACTCCTCATCTAGTTCAAGCTGTAAGTAGGCATTCGTAAGATCCAGTTTTGAGAAGATCTGACCACCTGTCAGTGTTGTGAACAAATCTTCTATATTTAGCAATGTATTGGGGACATTACCCTCTAGAACCTGGTTTATGGTTACTATAATCACCACACAATCTTACCTTACCATCAGAATTAGGTACAACAACAATGGGTGTAGCCCAATTACATCGATCTATCTTACAAATAATGTTCTCAGTCTCTAGTCTTTTGAGTTCTTGCTCAACTTTCTCCTTGAGTTCATATGGTACGGAACGTGACTTGTAGTAAACCAATCTAGCCTACTTCTGTACCCTGATACGCGCCTTGAAGCCTTGGATCGACTGCCCATTTCGCAGAACACCTTCGGATACTCCTTGATAACCTCATCCGTTGATGAAAATCTCGCTTCCACACAGAAAATCTTACTCCAATCCAGCTTCAGTGAGCTCAACAAATTTCTTCCTAGTAAGGCAGGCTTGTCTCCTTTCACTACTATGAGAGGCAAGTTCTGAAATTTGATCTTTATATTTCACCGGTATGGTGAAACGATCTACCACAGGAATTTTCTCTCCCGAGTAGCCTCGCAGCTCTATCTTGGATTTCTCCAGTTGAAAATCACACAATTTGTCCAGGTACAGTGACTCCGGTACTACACTCACGGATGCACCCGTGTCAATTTCCATTGGTATCTTGAATCCCGCAACATCTATGTGGATTTTGATGCTTTCCAAATCGCTGTCCGTTAACCTCGTGCTGCTGATGACGTGTACCTCTAACATCTCCTCGTCCTGTTTTTGTTCTTCCATGCTATGTAGTCTCTTGGGATTTCTACTCATAGCTTTGAACGCTGGACTCATAGCTTTGGAAGCTGGTTGACCCTTCAGTCAGCATGCCTTCACAAGATGCCCAGTTCTGCAGAAGAAATACTCTGCCTTCACGTATAGACAACTTTGAGCAATGTGTTGTCCCAGGCACCTATAGCACGACTTTGATGCTCTGGTAGAATTTCCAGTTTCTGAGACTTTTGGCCCTGGCCGTCTTTTACTTTGAACTGCAGGTGATTTACCTCGGTTGACTGATGACCGTAATCATTATTTAATTCTCGGGAATATTGTTGTGCCATGCCCATCGACCTCGCTGTCTGACAAGCAATCTCAAAAGTCAAGTCATCCGTCGTCACTAACTTCCTTCTGATCGCATCATTTTTCACCCCACAAACAAAACGATCCCGTAATGCTCGGTTTTGAAAGTTTCCAAAATTACAGTGCATCGATAGCTTTTTTAATGTTACGATGTAAATCACTGATAATTTCATCAGACTTTTGATTCCAAATCCCGAAACGATAGCTTTCAGCAATTTCTAACAGTTTGGGGTTATAGTGCTGCTCCAGCTTCATTAAAATCTCTTTAAGCATTGTGTCCTTTGGCTCGTCAGGCACAAGCAGATTTACAAGAGTGTCATATAATGCCAGACCTGCCTCCGATAAGAAGATCACTTTCTTATGTTCCAACACAGCCCAGTTCTGGACTGCATTGTATGGAACTTCGATTATGTTATTTGCAATGAAATACATTTCTAGCCAATCCACATATCCTTTAAAACGTTCCCGGTCGTGTCTATATTCCCCCAAATATCCGATTACACCTGCCATTTCAATCTCCAGCTGTTCACACCATGTGCTGTATTTTACCTTGGATTTTGTAGCTTTTTCCAAAGACAGAAACTTCCAAAGTCTCTCTGTTGGCTGGCTGAATCCTTCACCAACAAAATTTCAGCTTTAAATCATCCGAAAAATCCCATCTCGCCGCCAAAGTGATATCTTCACAGAGCACAGCACACACAGCATCCTAACATGGCAGGCAGCTCTCTCGGAAGTCTCCGGAAATCTGCCTGGTTCTGTTTAATTATTAACTGTGCAACTGCAGTACACATTACGTCCACATCCATAGTGTGGAGCTACAAACATTACAAGCTTACAGACATTACAACACCTATGCCAAGAAAGCCAACGTTGCCAGCTGTTGGGTCTGTGTCCATGTCCCCACACACTCGGAGGAAGGAATTCCCCTACAATCAATCCCATTTAGTGATAATGAGACGGCTAGCTGGATGTTTGGAGTTAGAACAGGATCCACATGCATTGGCTCTTATGCCATAGAGGCAGATGGCAGCACAATAATAAAACTTAAAAGTCACGGGTATAATCCAGAACAGTGTAGTGGGTGGAGACGGTCAACCTATAACGTTTCCTATCGACCACCGTTCCTGAGAACAAGGTGTAAGAAGGAACAGGGAGGGGTGCTATGTCTCACAAGGCAGGGACAACCGGAAGATCCTATTGTGGGGTACAGTAACTGCACATATAGCCTTACCTTACCTGCCGAAGATTCTGGGCCATTGCGTTTCCCTGGTATGGAGCGGGTAAATTGGCAAGGGAATCCATTAACATGGTTTCCGTCCTGGAACAGGTGGCCAATGATTCAGCTGAAGCCCTAGTTAAGGTTAATGCAGAGATGGTAGCCCTCTGCACAGTAGCTCTGCAAAATCGGATGGCCCTTAGCTAAGTGTTGGCAGAAAAAGGGGGAACCTGTACCCTCATCAGGGCCGAATGTTGTACATACATCCCAGATAGCTGAGAAGACATTACCAAACTGGCAGAGCATATCCAAGAAGAGGTTAAAAAGCTTAAGCAACAGCCTCCACGTTGTGGGGCTGGTTCTCAGGATGGTTAGGATCCATGGGAACGTCACTAATCCAAGGCCTGGTTAACTTTGTGGTGGTGGTAATAATGCTGTATTGTCTATGTATGTTACTTAAATGTTGTATCAGCAAAGCACTGTCATCTTTACTGTCGAGCAGACCTGTAACCCAACCACCCTCAAACTACGAAAACCCGGCAGTGTCTCAGAAGGTGGCGTACATATGCCCAAAACACCGATATGATGAGGTCTTCCGAGCAGCAGGATGAGTTGTGGCAGGAGATGGGAACCTGAACCCTGGAGTGGAGATCCCGGGGGCTCAGGAACCGGCACATCACATCACCAATTTCTGCATAAAGACTGGGCATGCGTTGGCCTAGAATCATGTACATGAAAAATTTCGGCCAAATGGGGGAATTGAAGGGGTTAATGCGAAAATTGCTGTGCTTGAGAAAACAAAACAGTTGACTTAGCAGGTACTAAAGGACAGGATGCGATAAGCAATTGCGAGAAGGTCACAAGACGCTGAGCAACATGGAAACCAACTGCACACCAGATGCTGGCCAAAGATAAGGAAGTGAGCCGGACAAACACGACTGTAAAACTGCTGTATAAGGACTTTTTGAAATGTCAGATGATCAGGTCATGTGGAAGCAGTGACATGTGACCTTTGAGGTTTACGACTTTAAATATGCTGCATATGTAACCCCAAATTGAGTTGGTGCCTGGTTGAGGGACCAACATACAACTCCCCTGGTACCTTGTATTAATAAACTGTGTGTGTTTTCAACTCTCTAACGTAGTCTCGGAGTAGATTTATTTCTACCTCGGGGTTTTCCCCCAACAGCATAATTCTCAGTGCCAGGATTATGGGGAATGACATAATCATATGCAGATAATGTCAGTGCCCACCTCTGGATGCGGGACGATGCATTGGTATTGATACCTTTGTTTTCCGAAAACAATGAAATGAGTGGCTTGTGATCTGTTTCCAGTTCAAACTGAAGACCAAACAGATATTGATGCATCTTTTTAACCCCATACACACAGGCTAGTGGTTCTTTCTCTATCATGCCGTAGGCTCTTTCTGCCTTTGACAAACCTTTTGAAGCATGTGCAACAGGTTGTAATTTGCCCGACTCATTAGCTAGTTGGAGCACGCAACCAACTCCATATGACAAAGCATCACAGGCCAATACTAGATGCTTAATAGATTATAATGTACCAGCAGCTTGTTAGAGCAAAGCAGATTAGTAGCTTTCTCAAAAGCTCTATCTTGAGACGCACCCCAAACACAGTTGTTGCCTTTTCTTAGCAGCATGTGCAGTGGCTCTAATAAGGTGCTCAATCTAGGTAAGAAATTTCCGAAGTAGTTGAGTAGACCAAGGAACGAACGCAGCTCCGTCACATTCTGAGGCTTGGGTGCATTTTTGATAGCCTCGGTTTTTGAGTCTGTAGGCCTGATATCGTCAGCAGCAATTTTCCTCCCCAGGAATTCGACTTCTGGTGCCATGAAGACGCACTTCGAGCATTTCAGTCTGTGTCCCACTTTGTCCAGACGATGTAGAACCGCTTCCAGGTTGTTCAGATGTTCAGCGGAGTCACAACCTGTGACCAGGATGTCATCTTGGAACACGACGGTTCTGGGGATGGACTTCAGTAGACTCTCCATGTTCCTCTGAAATATGGCTGCAGCCGAGCGAATTCCAAAAGGGCTCCTGTTTAGATAAACAGTCCTTTATGAGTGTTGATGCACGCAAGTTTCTTGGACGTGTCGACCAGCTCCTGTGTCAAGTAGGCCGACGTCAGATCCAGTTTTGTGAAGGACTTCCCCCTGGCTAGTGCTGCAAACAGATCTTGTTTCGAAACTCGGTTGATCGTAACCTTGTAGTCTCCACAAATCCTGATAGTGCCATCACTTTTCAACAAGGGAACAATGGGGCTGGTCCATTCGTTAAATTTGACCGGTGATATGATCCCTTCACACTGGAGTCTGTCCAGTTCGATTTCGACCTTCTCTCTCATCATGTACAGAACTGCCCAAGCTTTATGATGGACGGGTCTTGCATCCGAGTCCACGTGGATCTGCACCTTGGCTCCTGTGAAATTGCCGATGCCTGGTTCAAACAGCGAGGGGAACTTGCTCAGTACTTGAGCACATGAGTATCCTCTGACGATGACAATACTTTGATCTTGTTCCAGTTCCATTTGATTTTTTCTAACCAGTTCCTGCCGAACAGCGTTGGACCATTGCCTGGAACAATCCATAACAGTAAATCGTGAACCACACCATCATACGACACCTTGATTACTGCACTGCCAATCATCGTTATGATTTCGTTAGTGTACGTACGCAACTTGCCATTGACTGGACTCAGCTTAGGCCTCACAGCCTTAGTATCCCACAGCCTGTCAAATGTCCTCTGGCTCATTATTGATTGACTCGCACCTGTGTCCAATTCCATTGATATCGGTGCACCATTAAGTTTTACATTAATCATTATCACTTGGCTCTTTGTTAGGAATGAATACAGCCCATACACTTCCTCCTCTGGTATCTCGGATCGCATATCCGGATCCGCGCTAGATTGGTCATCATCCTCCATGTGGTGTGTTGCAGCACGCTTGCTCAGTTGCGGACACATGCGCTGGAGATGCCCCACTCTCGAACAGCCTTTACAAATACATTGTTTAAACTGACACTGATGATGCCGATGATTTCCCCCACAACGCCAACACGATATCGGCTTCATTCCGTTGCCGGACTTTGAACAGCCACAGGTTTTGCGTACGCAGTTGGGTAGGCCCTGTCATATGCAGCTCTGCCAAATGAAGATACTATCTTATTTACAGTACTTGCCGAGTTCCAATTTTTCAATGATATCTGCTTTCAGCTTTTGTCCGTCGTCATGCATGATTGGGCAATCGTGATGGCCTTGCTCAAATCCAGTGTCTCCGCCGCCAGTAGAATACGCAGGATCACCTCATGGTTGATGCCGATTACAAAGAAGTCCCGCAGCATGTCTGCCAACGCAGTTTTGAACTTACACGGTCCAGCTAGACGTCTTAGGTCGGCAATGAATTCTGATACATCCTGGCCCTCAGAACGAATGTGAGCATAGAATCGATATCGAGATGATGATGCCTTCATCTGGTGTGAGATGGTCACGTACCAGAGCACACAATGTTTCATAGTCCTTGTCCGTTGGACTTAAAGGCGAAAGGAGATTCTTTATGAGTCCATCGATTTTCTGACCGCAAACCATGAGGAGGACCGCCCAGCGCCGAACTGCGTCTGCCTCTTTCTCCATTTTGTTGGCCACGAAGTACTGGTTCAAGTGGGCTACAAAGTCTGCCCAATCTACTCCCTCCACAAATCGTTCCAGAATTCCAATTGTGCTCATTTTTGCATACGAAGGTTCTTGTTACCTTGTCGCCAAATGTTGTGTATACAATAACTCAATCGACTGAATACTGTAAACTCCGAACAGGTACAAACCTGGCTCTACTTTATCAGGGCCCAAAGTGATCACGTTACAAGGTGGCTGGCCTTTTATACCTGGGCCGCCTGCCCAATGACCTCCAACAGTGGTGCCACCTGGTGGCTAGTAAACCCAAGCACACATACATGACACTGACAGAACAAAGTGAGAGAGGGTGGTGTGCAGGATTTGGGAGAATATAGACATATGCTCATCTTACCAACCTTAGTCAGATCATTGAAACACTTGCGGCACTAAATCCCTGATGTCTGGGTCATACTGCTGCTGACCTCCTCTGCAACTTCCAGCCAGGCCTTCTTGTTGGTGACAGCAGATTTCTTTTTACCCTTAGCTAGGAACAGCACCTGCCTCCTGCTCCTTACTGCCTAGAGATGTATCTGAAAATCTTGGCACAGCCATTACTCTTCTTCCACTCATCCTTCAACTTTCGGGCTGTTCTTTTACAATTACACCCTAAAAACCTCCTCCTCCGTTTCATCTCTAAATAGTCGAGAGGAAATGTTTTTTTTCAAAAATGTACTGCATTCATAAAAATGTGTCAAATTACATTACGGTACAATCCACTGATCATATTTCATATTGTGCAATACAGGTTGAATACATTGCATGGCACTAAAGTGCACTTTATTTCAGATACATTTCAAATGTTATGTATATTTACATTCAAATAACTCCAGATGCATACACCCCGAGGGGGGCTGTTATAATGGTTCCAGCCCCTCAGTGTACAGTGGCAGGAGGGCCTTAAGCTGTGGCCCTTCTCCATCATGCCTTTGCGGTGGCTGCACCAAGCTTTAGTGCATCCCTCAGCACGTGGTCATGGACCTTAGAATGTGCCAGTCTGCAACACTTGGTCATGGACAGCTCGTTATTCTGGAAGACCAGCAAGTTTCGGGCAGACCAACGGGCATCTTTCACCAAGTTAATGGTCTTCCAGAAGCAGTTGATGTCTGTCTCAATGTGCGTCCCTGGAAATGGTCCGTCGAGCACAGAGTCATGCATTATGGAGCTGCTTGAGATAAACCTCGACAGAAACCACTGCATCGCATCTCTTTCCAGACCTTCTTTGCAAAGGCACATTCCAGAAGGATGACGGTCTTGTCCCCATCGCAGTCGACTTGAGGACAGCGTATCGTGGTGCTGAGTTGCCGGCCGTGTTTGAAAGCTCTGGCGATGAGGCATTTTGCCAAACGACTTCGACAGTATGATCGGGGGAACATCCGACAGTATCCACCATCTCCTTTTCCCCCTCTTGAGGATACGTGCAGACCATTGTTTTATGGCCTTGTGGTCAAAGGTGTTTTCTTGCACAAACTTTTTCATGGCACGGTCCAACGGAATAGTGCGTTCCATGGCAGTGTGGCCAGACCATCCTTCGCAACACCGGATAGAACCTCAACACATAGACTCACTTGGTGTTTGCATACCAAGGGTCTATACACAGCTTGATGCAGCCACACACAAAGGTGGCCATCAGGATGAGGCCGACGTTGGGTACGTCTTTCTCCCTTTATTTGGAGATTTGTACATCGTGTCCCTGCGGACACGGTCCATTTTTGATCTCCAGCTAAAGTGGAAGACGGCTCAGGTGATTGTGGCGTTGCAGGGGCGGGGTATGGGCCAGACCTGCATCACGTACACCAACATTGAGAGCACCTTGCATCAGGTTCTTGCTCACAATAGATAGGGAATGCTGTTGCCAAAATGCCAGTTTCTGCCTGACCTTGGGGATATGCTCCTCCCAGTTTTTGGTGCACAGCCCAGAAACTCCAAACCTTATTCCTAGCACCTTCAGGTATTCTGACCTGACAGTGAAGGGGGCAAAGGATCGGTCGGCCCAGTTCCCAAAGAACACGGCCTCACTTTTGCTGCGATTAACTTTCGCTCCCGAGGTCAGTTCAAACTGGTCGCAGATGCTCAGCAATCTGTGGACTGACAGCGGATCCGAGGAAAAGATGGTGACGTCGTCTATGTACAGGGAGGTCTTGACCCGAGCGCCTCCGCTGCCTAGGATTGTCACCCCTCTTATGCCCGCATCTTTCCTGAGGGACTCGGCAAAAGGTTCTATACAACACATGAACAAGATAGAGGAGAGAAGACGGCCTTGCCTGACTCCAGATTTGATTGGAAAGCTTCTCAATTCCCACCCGTTGATTAGAACTGCGCTACTGATGTCAGTGGGGAGCAGTTGGATCCAATTGCGGATTCCCTCCCCATACCCCATTTTGAAGAGCACATCCATCAGGTATGTGTGCGATATTCTGATAAAGGCCTTCTCCTGGTCCAAGCTGATTAAGCAGGTGTCCACCTTCCTCTCCCATACCTAGGTGATCATATCCCAGAGTAGCACGAGGCTATCAGAGACCTTCCTGCCTGGTATGGCGCAAGTCTGATCCGGGTGGATCACCAGCTCCAGAGCAGACTTGACCCTGTTGGCGATGACATTGGACAGAATTTTATAATCCATATTAAGCAACAAAATAGGCCACCAATTTCTGATCTCTTCCCTCTCCCCCTTCTGCTTGTAGATGAGGGTGATGATACCTTTCTTCATGGATTCCAGCAGGTCTGGGCCAATCCAATCCCACAGACCGGAATACAACTCGACCGGTAAACTGTCGCTTCCGAGAGTTTTACTCGTCTCGAAAGACTGGACGGCCTTTGTCAGCTCGTCCAGAGTTAGCAGGTGATCCAATCTCTCCTGCTTGCTGTCATATAAAACTCGGGATAGATGACAGGAAGGACTGGGAGGCCGTGCTGTCTGTGGGCTTCATGTTGTACAGCCCGACATAAAAGGATTTGCTGATCCTTAGTTTGTCAAGCTGTGAGGGCATCACAGAACCTTCCTCTTCTTTCAGGCATGTGATCACAGAGCCCCTCCTGTGTACCTTTTAGAAGAAGAAATGCAAGCAGGTGTCATCCTGCTGCATGGAGCAGATACTGGAGCGGAGAATGATCTTGGAGGACTCTGAGGCAAAGAGTGAGGTTTGTTGGCTCTTCACCTCTTCGAGTTCCTCCCCGACATCGACCCCCAACCACTACAGCAGGAGCAGATTCTGCAAGCTTTTCTGGAGGAGGGTCATTTCTCTCTGTCTCTCTCTCACCTTCTGAACATCTTTGAGGATGAAGAACCTCTTGATGTCCATCTTGATCGTTTCCCACCAGTGCATCGGGGAATCAAAGAGGGGTTTCACAGTTCTCCAACCTTTTTAATTCCTCTTGAGTTCCTCAATGTTTTCTGGGGTCAACGGTTTCACGTTCAGCTACCATATCCCCCTGGTAGTAGGAGGCAGTGTTCAGAGAAGAAAACCGGCATGACATCGGTGGATCTGACTGTGAGTGTTTGGGATATAAACAGGAAGTTTCTTCTGGAACGGACGGACCCGTCTGGTCTCGACCAGGTGTATCTACGCGATGCTCTGTCTGCAGGGTTGCTGAAGACATCGCACAGCTTGGCGTCTTTTACCATGTCCATCAGGAGTCTGGCGTCCAGTTTGCTGTAGGCTCCAAGGTGGAAACACATCGTGCAGTTGACTTTAAACTGCGCACGTTGCTTGTAGCGATTTTTAAACACATTAAAAAAAAAATTAAATAAAGTTCAAAGTCCCATCATAAAACACATCATGCTGTTCCCAGCCCTCAGGCCGGAGCTGAGAAAGCAGTCCTGGTTTTTTGGGGGCATGTTTCGACGGGATAACGACGGCGAAGTTGTGAAGGGGTCCCCCATGCAACCTGGGCTATCCTTGGTCAGTGGTAGTTTTTCCCTCTGTCCATCACGTGTCACTGCTCCCGGTATTCCAGAACTGGGGTGAGTTGGGCACTTCGCTACTCCCAGTGTCCCGGAGCTGGGCGTTTCGCTGCTCCTGGAGCTGGGCTGAGCTAGGTGCTTCGCTGCTCCTGGGGGTCCAGAGCTTCGAGAGACATCTTTCCTTCTTAGCGTTGGTGTTTTGCCTCTTGTTCTGATGGCGATAGTGGCTTGTTTTGCCTCATCCTTCATTATCAAATGAGCTGCAGCCGCTGCCGTCCATCTGGGATGTAAACCATCTTTTGCCGTTCATTTTGTCAGAAGGTCTTGCTTTTCTCTGGGTGTTACGCTTTTGGGTCTTTTTCTTTCCACCTGCCAGTCCCCCTGTTGTCTCTCTGCCGGCCCCTTGTCCATGGACTCAGTCTGCTGGGGAAAGAGGTTCACGGCTGGGTATTGGGGTCTGGCTGCTTGCTGTTCTGCTCTTTTCCTGCTCCTTGTCCCTCTGTGTCCTCCTGCTTGTTGTTTTCTCATTGGGTGTCTTGGTGGGAGTGGGTGGGGGGGGGGAAGGGTGTTGGTCTCCTCGGAGATGAGCTGGTCTGCATTTTGTTCTTTGCCGCCTGTGCATAGTTGAAGCTGTACTTGGGGTAGGCCTTGTAAGGTGGCCAGCCTCACCACAAAGATGCAGAACTTGCTCTCCTTACAGTCCTTTGTCTGGCATCCTTCTTCCTTGCAATTCCTGCAAATGTTTATCATGCAGTTAGGTAGCTCATGCCCAGGTTTCCCATTTGTACAACAAATAGTGGATTGCCCGGTGTACACCATATAGTCCCGACTTCCTCTGATGGCAAAGCTGGAGGGAGGGAGGCGCGGATGTAGGATGGCTCCTTTTGCGGTTGCTCATCCAGATCCCGATCAGGTGCTTGATGTTAGTGCCTGCAGGAATTTCAGACATCCAGCGACATTTCTGAAGGTTACATCGAAGTAACCAAACCTGGGGAAATCCTGTAGGGCGAAGATGTCCGCATGTTGAAAACGGCAGCTCCCAACCAGAATCATCTTGACAAAGAACGGGCGGTCTATCGGCATTCCCCTTCCACCTTCTTCACTGTCACTTGGACAGTATTCCAAATTTCATGGTTCGCTGCTCAGTTGGCCACGATCCTGTTATGTATTAATGCTTGGGTGTCACTAGAAACCAGAGGGAGCCGCGATCGGAGGTCATCGGGTTGTACGCATGTGACATGTGTGCTTGGTCACCTGTATATAAGCTAGATAACTTTGTCATGCAGGCACGCTCGGGCTGGAATAAAGATGGATCAGGTTGCACCTGAGTGAGTTTACAGTAACCAGACTCTTGAGTCATTACACATCCCATATGCAAAACCCTTGTCGCTGATTGGCGTTAGGCCAAAGCCAGCATCGAGATCCACTAAAAGCAAAGACAGTGCTTTTCAGAGGACATGAGGCTGGAACCAGTATGAAGATCCACCCAAACTGGGAAAGCAAGTATCACAACTCACAATTAGCATAAGAACAATTGATCTCTGCCAAAAGGCTGAGAGGAAATTGCATTATGCAGGTCCGGCCTCTTGCTCACTCACATATTGGAACCCGGAAGTAAAATGATAATGAGGCATCCCCATTGAAATCGGATATTCTTACTCATTCCACGATGTTCCACGACACTACCAGCCCCCGCTCCCCACCACCACACCCCCCCACCCCGCCACCACCCCGCCTCCGCCCGTCCTCCCGCTCCATTCCCATCTCCTCGTTATGATTGGGGTCATAATGGGAGCACATCTTCATAAAATTGTGTGCTCCCAGCCTGCGATTTTCCGACAATTAACTTTAATGGACAAAAAAAATTACAGGCTGGAAATGGATTCTCAGCCTACATCAAAATGTGTACCCCTTAAGGAAACTGGTCATAAACAGGCTCTAGTTTTGTTCCCTCCTTGTGGGATGCACTTGACCTCTATTCTGTGACCTTAGGGCTTGGTGATATTAGGAATAAAACTGCAACTTGCTGCTTTCCCTTTTTGTTTTTTGCCAATTGTATGATACCTTGGTGGAGTGCAGTTCCATCAGCACCAGGTGTCCTTCAGTAGCTCACCCGAGTGATCATTATCCATGTGTGTACCTTGACACAGAGGATCGGAAGGCTATTTTTCCACAGAGGGCGCCACAGGCAAGCCTGTTCCTGGTCTCACTTAACGTCCACAAACACACACTCACTGTCAGCAGGTCACATAGCGATCAGGAGCAGGAACCACAGCTGCTTTTCATTTTGCTACCCCAAACCATTTGCAGCACTGCTGCCTGATGAGACAGCTAACTTAGCAAACATTGTGGATCAACCCGAGGACCATCCAACTTTACCTGGCTCAGGTGTTTAACTGGATAAAGTTGCAAAGCCACCAGATGAACCCTTTCTCCATGTTTTCAAGCTGCTTGTCAGTAATGCCTAGGATGTTGCTGGAAGGAATCTTCTTGTGAGAACATCTGCATCCCTAGGAAAAGGGCATCTGCGGATGGAGAGTTGGGCTATTTGCTCAACTACTGCCCAGCAAATGCTCGTGAAATTCTTAACCCTGCATAAGGTCTGCTTTTACCAGCGTAAGAGTTTAAATGAATACATATTTTTTTTTCCAATTACTTAAACAATAAAACACCTGTAAGATAAGTTAAGATTATTTTAAGCTACTTTAGAACATTTAAATTTATTCTTAAAAAAATGCAATTTTTGTTTTAAATGTTTAATTACATTTTAATTAATTTAAAATATGTATTTAAAAAAAATATATTCGTGTTTTTCATGAGATCCCCATTCATGCTTATGGGCATTCCATGTGTACGGAATCCCCATAAGCATGAAAGGAGATGGCCTTCTTTCATTGGTTGGGCCAGTTCACGTGATCCCAGTGGTGCTTATGAATCGTCTGCACTCCTGGGATACATGGGCCTTTATACAGGGGTCCAGGAGCGTGAGTATCCATGGATCAAGGCCCACGAGGTAGGTTCATAGATCTGTTGCCGTTCGGAGGCATCCGCTCGCAGGAAGCTTCCGACCGCAAATTCAGGCCCAGTATATCCAGGGTTCCATACTTACTGTGGAAGGCAAGCAGCAGCTGCTGAAGCTCTGCACCTCTAACTGGTGGAACCACGATGGAAATGTGGATATGGTGTGTGTCTGTGCTGTTTTCAGGTGGCAATATGGTCACACATTTTATGGAAAACTGTGCCGCTCATCATTATGTTTTGGATACTGTTCTCAATATGTGCTGCCTGCCCAGCAAGGCCCAAATCTGCATTTGCCAGGTAAAGAATAACTGACTGATGATCTACGGAGGGGCTTTGGTAGAGGAGGAAGAGAAGCAAATAGCGTCTCTTTGTAATCAGGGAACCTCCAAGATAACCAAGATAACACACCTGTGAAGGATCATATATATGTCTTTTTTCATTTCATAAAAGATTCCACAACAGTTGATTCACACCCAAAATATTAACTTAAATGTTATGTCCGCACATGCTGCCTGACCTGCTGAGGGTTTTTTTCCCTTCTGGGGATGTGGGCATCGCAGGTTACTGTATCAGAGATTTGGAGGGCTATGAGTTGTGATGACTGCCGCACCAGGGGTCAAAAGCCCACAGCCCTGCTTTGCCCCGCCCCCCGCAAACGCTCTGTAGTCTAAAGCTGCCTGTGCTAGGTACATAAAAATACATAGCAGTTACAACACAGAAACAGGCCATTTGGCCCAACTAACCGGGTCAGCATCTATTGTCCACACAAGCAAATAGTCCTAATCACGTTAACCCACCCTGTTACATATCCTCCATTCCCTTATCCTTCATTTAGCTTGAATGTTGACATGGTTTCTGCCTCAAACAATAACCCTGGAAGTGAATTCCACAGTCTTGCAACTCTCTTTGTCCTAAATCTCTTAAATTCAACCATGTATCTATAGCCTCTCATTCTAGGCCCCTCAACTACTGGAAACAGTCTGCTTCCATCAACTCTGATACAGCCTTTCATCATTTTAAACACTTCTATCAATTCACCACTGACCCCATTTGGAGTAATGGCACCAAACGTCAGGAAAAATATATTGGCCTTGGAAGGGGTACAGCTCAGTTCACCAGAATGATACCAGGGCTAAAAAGGTTAAATTAGATTGCATAAACTTGGCTTGCATCCCCTTGAGTTTGGAAGACTGGAGGGTGAAAAATTGAGGTGTTTAAATTTATAAAAGGTGTTGATATGGTAAATACAGATAAACTATTTCCTCTGGTGGGGGAATCCAGAACAAGAGACACAAGTTTAAAATTAGAGCTGGGCCATTAGGCCATTAGGAGTGAAATTAGGAAGCACATTTTCACACAAAGGGTCACGGAAATCTGGAAGTCACTGCTCCAGGTTGTGGATGTTGGGTTAACTGAAATTTACAAGACTGAGGTCAATAGATTTTTGTTAGGTTATTGTATCAAGGGATATGGAACAAAGGCATGTAAATGAAGTACAGATCGGCCGTGATCTAATTAAATGGTGGGAATGTCCTCCTCTTGTTCTTATGTATCCATGATAAAAGACCCGATTTTCCAAGTCTCTTTTCGTGTTTGTATTTCCTCCTACCAGGCAGTGAATTTGCATTGTACCCTTTCTAAGGCTCAATATCCTTCCATTAGTGTGCAGCCCAATACTGTACACAGCACTCTGACTAACGTCTTACGGAAATACATAGAAAGGGTAGTTTTATGCATATTCTTCCTAGATTCTTAGCTCTCCTTTTCACTACATTGCTGCTCAGGCTAAGGCAAATGGAGGGCTCTGTGAATTTGACTTTTGTTATGTATGGAGAAAGAGTCAGACTGAACACTGAGCTCAAAGTAAAGTGTGACATTAGTCTTTTATTGTAGGTCTCCAGAGTGCCTCTCCAACCTGTGAGACCTCCTTAAATATCTGTGTTCCAAGGGATTATGGGACTCCAGGGGATGAGCCCTCTGGTGGCTTTACAGAGTAAATACAACTTTACATATCTAACAATACTCCCCCCCCCCCTCCAAAGTCAATAGTGTAACTATTCACAATGTGAGTCGATCTGGGACCCTTGCAGCCCTGGTTGATTGTCTCGGTGTGAAAGCTGGTATTGTTGAATAATTTGTTGAGCCGTCGCTGGGCTGCTGTGCAGCTGGCCTTGCTGGGCTGCCTGATGTGTTGGGCCCTGCAGGGCTGCTGCGGATGATGGGTTCTGCTTCGTGGTCAACCGTGGTGCCGGTTGCCACTGGTGTGTGTGTTGGGGGATCAAAAAGTTAGGGTCCAAGGTGGGTTGCTCAGGGTAGTCCGTGAATCTGAGTTTGATTTGGTCCAAGTGTTTCCGGTGAATGAGTCCATTTGAAAGTTTGACCCGAAACACTGCACCCCTCTTTGGCCACGACAGTGCCGGGAAGCCACTTGGGACCTTGTCCATAATTTAATACAAATACAGGATCATTGATTTCAATCTCGCGTGGCACATTTGCGCTATCATGGTATGCACTTTGTTGAAGCCACCTGCTCTCTACCTGTTCATGAAGATCAGGGTGAACTAACGAGGGCCTTGTCTTAAGTGCTCTTTTCATGAGCAGTTCAGCAGGTGGGATCGCAGTGAGTGAGTGGGGTCTCATGTGGTAGCTAAGTAGGATTCGGGATAGGCAAGTCTGCAGCGAGCCTTCAGTTACCCTCTTCAAGCCTTGCTTGATGGTTTGCACTGCTCTCTCTGCTTGACCCTTGGACACTGGTTTAAACAGGGCAGATCTGACATGTTTGATTCCGTTACGGTTCATGAATTCTTTGAACTCAGCACTGGTAAAACATGGCCCGCTGTCACTCACCAGGATAGCGGGTAGGCCTTGTGTGGCAAACATGGCCCGCAGGCTTTCAGTAATGGCAGCGGCTGTGCTAGCCAACATTATCTCACATTCAATCCACTTGGAGTACGCATCTACAACCACAAGGAACATTTTACCCAAGAACGGGCCTGCATAGTCGACGTGTCCCGTAGACCATGGTTTGGAGGGCCAAGACCATAAACTTAGCGGCGCCTCCCTGGATACATTGCTTAACTGCGAGCATGTATTACATCTGTGAACGCAGAACTCTAAGTCCGCATCGATACTGGGCCATCACATGTGGGATCTGGCTATCGCTTTCATCATTACAATGCCTGGGTGGGTACTGTGGAGATCATTGATGAAGGTGTCTCGGCCCTTCTTGGGAACCACTACACGATTGCCCCACAGAAGGCAGTCTGCCTGTATAGACATTTCAGCTTTGTGCCGCTGGAACGGCTTTATCTCTTCCTGCATTTCCACTGGGACACTGGACCAGCTCCCGTGAAGCACACAGCTTTTGACTTGGGATAATAAGGGGTCCTGGCTTGTCCAGGTTTTGATCTGCCGTCAGTGATGGGAGATTGCTCACTCTCAAATGCGTCCATAACCATGGCTAAATCTGCGGTCTGCGCCATTTCCACCCCCGTGATGGGCAATGGCAGCCTACTGAGAGCATCGGCGCAGTTTTCTGTGCCTGGCCTGTGGCGGCTGGCGTAACTGTATGCGGACAACGTGAGCACCCATCTCTGGATACGGGCCGATGCGTTGGTATTCATCCCTTTACTCTCGGAGAACAGGGATATGAGTGGCTCATGGTCAGTTTCCAATTCGAATTTTAACCCAAACAGGTATTGATGCATTTTCTTTACCCCATAGACACACGCTAACGCTTCTTTCCCAATCATGCTGTAGGCTCTCTCAGCCTTAGACAGACTCCTGGATGCATAAGCAACCGGTTGCAGTTTCCCGAAATCATTAGCTTGTTGCAATACACAAATCCGACGCCATATGACGACGCATCACATGCTAGTACCAAACGCTGACATGGATCATACAACACAAGCAATTTGTTTGAGCATAACAATTTTCTCGCTTTTACAAAGACATTCTCTTGGCTTTTGCCCAAACCCATTTGTCCCCTTTTCATAGTAAGACATGCAGTGGTTCTAACAGTGTGCGGAGACCTGGTAAGAAATGACCAAAGTAGTTCAGGAGTCCCAGAAACGACCGCATCTCCGTCACGTTCTGTGGCCTCGGTGCGTTCTCGATTGTCTCCGTCTTCGCGTTGGTGGGCCTGATGCCATCCGCCGCAATCCTCTTTCCCAAGAACTCCACTTCCGGTGCCAGCGAAACGCATTTCGAGCATTTTAACCTGAGCCCCACGCAGTTGACTCGACTAAGAACCTCCTCCAGGTTCTGCAGGTGCTCGGCTGTGTTCCGACCCGTGACCAAGATGTCGTCCTGGAAGACCACGGTGTGCGGGACCGACTTCAGTAAACTTTCCATGTTTCTCTGGAATATCGTCGCCGCTGATTGAATTCCAAACGGGCATCTGTTATAAATGAAAAGACCTTTGTGCATGTTGATGCAGATGAGGCCCTTCGATGATTCCCCCAGTTCCTACATCATGTTAGCTGAAGTCAGATCCAGCTTCGTGAACGTCTTTCCTCCCGCCAGCATTGCAAAGAGGTCGTCGGCCTTTGGTAGTTGGTATTGGTCCTATCAACGATTGAGAGTTATTTTGTAATCACTACAGATTCTGACAGTGCCGTCTCCCTTGAGGACAGGAATGATCGGGCTGGCCCACTCATTGAACTCGATCAGTGAAATTATGCCCTCTCATTGCAGCCGGTATAGCTTGATTTCTATCCTTTCTCTCATCATGTACAGTACTGCTCTTGCCTTGTGATGGATGGGTCGTGCCCCCGGAATTAGGTGGATCTTCACTTTTGCTCCTTGGAATTTCCCAATGCCTGGTTTGAACAGCGGAGGGAACTTGTTTAAGACCTAGGCACACGAAGCGTCGTCAGCGGGCGATAGCACTCGGACGTCGTCCCAGTTCCAGCGTATCTTTCCCAACCAGCTCCTGCTGGTACCACCCAGAGTGGCAGCTTATGCACCGCTCAATCGTAAGAGACCTTTACGGTAGCACTGCCAATTACGGGAATCAGTTCTTTCGTGTAAGTTCTTAGTTTCGTATGATTTGGAGTTAAGACAGGCCTTGAGGCCTTGTTGCACCACAGTCTTTCGAAAGCCAGTTCCATTGACACCGGGAGTCCATTAAGTTCAACATTCAGCATTATTGGGGGACAATTCATGGTGAATGTGTGCACCCCATGAACCTTTGCCTCCTTGGTCTGAGGCTCTAGTTCATCGTGATCCTCCGTGGATCTGTCCTCCTCTGCAACATTGTGGTTTTCAGGTTTAACAGGATTAGCAGCTCGCCTGTACATATGTTGGAGGTATCCCATTGTTCCACAGCCCTTGCAAATATACTCTTTGAATCGGCATGAATGGAAATGATGATCACCCCCGCAGTGCCAATAAAGTGTTAATAGCCTTGCATTCATCACCCTTGATGGTGGATTCTGAGACATCTGCAGCTGTACAGCTGCAGGCATGTGTGACCTGCCCTGTATGTTGCGATTCAAAAATAACATCACTTTGTTCACAGTACTTCTAGCAGCACTCATGTTCTGAGAGATTTGCTTAGTATTGTCACTGGTGGCAATGAACGCCTGGGCTATCGCTATGGCCTTACTCAAGGTTGGGGTCTCTATAGTCAAAAGTTTGCAAAGTATGGTTTCGTGGCCAATGCCAAGTACAAAAAAGTCTCTGAGCATGTGCTTCAAATGTCCTTCAAATTTGCAATGTCCTGCAAGGCATCTTAGTTCGGCGACATAACTCGCCACTTCCTGGCCCTCAGACCTTTTAGGTGTAGAACCGGTACCTTGCATCAGAATGCTTTCCTTCAGGTTCAAGTGCTCTCGAACCAGTGTGCATAAATCATCGTACGATTTCTCCGTGGATTTCGCTGGAGCGAGCAGATTCTTCATGAGGCCATACGTTGGTGAGGAGGATCGCCCTTCGTTTGGCAGCGTTCTCTTCCCCATCTAGCTCGCTGGCCACGAAGTATTGGTCGAGTCGCCCAACAAAAGTTTCCCAATCATCTCCCTCCGAAAATTTCTCCAGGATGCCCACTGTTCTCTGCATCTTTGGGTTCGCTATCTGTATCTCGTCGCCAGTTGTTATGTATGGAGAAAGAGTCAGACTGAACACTGTGAGCTCAAAGTAAAGTGTGACCTTAGCCTCTCCAACCTGTGAGGCCTCCCATGCGTTGTACAGAGTAAATACAAGTTTATATATATAACAACTTTAATCAAGGATACAAGTTTGTTTAAGGTGCTGCAGAGAACTGTTAAAGGAGTCAATAAATATAGGAACAGGGAAAGGTCATTTAGCCCCTTGAGCCTGTTCCACCATTAAATTTCATCATGGTTGACCTCACCTCTCCTTTAAAATACTCATTCTCCACTGCAAACCGAAGTACCTCACCGAGATACCATTACTGCTTTCCTCCTCAAACTCTGCACCAAGCAACTTTTCAACTGTGGTTATTTCAACCTCCACCTCAACTCAAAATTCACTCTCTCCTCTGAGTTCATTGCCTTCCTATCCTGCCTTAATCTCTCCCTCCATATACAACTGCCTAACATATACACGACCAAATGTCGATCTTACCATCTCATGTGGTCTTTCTGTCAATCACAGAGAAGGCCATCTTTGATCACTTCGTTGGATCGCTCGCCTTTCACATCCCCTTCCCACTCACAACCCCATTTTCTTCTGTGTTCATCCCTGGAAAAAACTCTGGCCTAGAAATTTGTTTGCCCCTGAAAACGGACGCAGGGATCACGACGCACTAGCAACCCACACCTGTTCGGAGGCCTGCAAGCAGCATGCGAATTTTGTGCTGATTATTTGTTAGCATGATTGTGCAGTTCAGCCCAGCGCTAAATGCGCCGCTGAGTGGCTGAATGCTCAGCAAGGGCCCACTTTCTTGCAAGGCTAGCACCAATTAGATCCAACCTGCAGTACTTTAAGCCAGTCTGCATCTCTTAAAGGGGAGATGCACTCAGCTTGCAGCAGATCATTCAACTAGCTGAGGAAGACAGTGCAAAAAATCAATTAATGATGGCACAACAAGGGAGCGAGCATGCACCAATGTTTTCCGATGCAGCACTAGAGGTCTTGGTGCAGAAAGTCAATAGGAGGAGAGATGTTCTCTTTTCACAGGGAGCTGGAAGGCCCTCCAGGTAACAGACCAAAGTGTCCTGGGAGCAGATAGCCACTGTGTTGAATGCCAGCAGTGTAGCCCCGAGAACCTGATGCAGTACAGAAAGTAGTTTACTGACCTCACACGACTGGTCAAGGTCAGTCAATTCACTTTCAAATGCCATATCCCACCATCTGCACCACGAGACTCACACACTGCTCAATGCACCACACCCCCATCGCTCACTTACCAACAATCTCTATCAATCAAGACTCATAACGCATATTCATGGGTTCATTTCACCCTCGCACACTTAACCTCCCGCTCATAGTTTGCACACACTATCAGCATTGCACCACAGTCACCGACACACTTCCCTTTCTCTTGGAGGAAATGGTGGCGCATAACCGGCATCAGCAGCACCTAACCAGCAGGAGACAGGCTCGCCTGTTAGAATTAAAGGTGTAGGAGGCGGCATAGACCAGATGGGGCCAAATTTCATGTTGATGTGCAGTAAATTCTACGTAATTTATGTGGTTGCTCAATGGTGACCCTGAGGATGTTGATGGTGGGGGACTAAACAATGGTATCATTGAATGTCATGGGGAGGTGGTTATGCTCTCTCTTGTTGGAGATGGTCATTGTGTGGCACAAATGTCATTTGCCACTAATCATCCAAAGCCTATGTTCTCCAGGCCTTCCTGCATAAAGGCATGCACTCTTTCATTATCTGAGGAATTGCAAATGGAGTTGAACACTGCAACCATCAGCGAATAGCCCCACTTCTGACCTTACGATGGAGGAAAGGTAATTGATGAAGCAGTTGGATCTCTGACTCTGCCCAGTGGAACTCATGCAGCATTGCGCTGAGGCTGAGATGATTTGCTTTTGCTTCTCATTAATATCTGTTTAAAATGACAGTCATTCAGTAAGAGGCAGCTTAAATTGTATATAAACAAAATATTGAAGAAATACTCAGCAAGTTAGGCAGCATCTGTGGAGAGAGAAACCGAGATAATGATTTAGGTTAGCAACCTTTTGTCAGTGTTCTATATCCCAGGTTACATAGAAACATAGAAAATAGGTGCAGGAGTAGGCCATTCAGCCCTTCAAGCCTGCACCACCATTCAATAAGATCATGGCTGATCATTCACCTCAATACCCCTTTCCTGCTTTCCCTCCATACCCCTTGATCCCTTTAGCGTTAAGGGCCATATCTAACTCCCTCTTGAATATATCCCATGAACTGGCATCAACAACTCTCTGCGGTAGGGAATTCCACAGGTTAACAACTCTCTGAGTGAAGAAGTTTCTCCTCATCTCAGTCCTAAATGGCCTACCCCTTATCCTAAGACTGTGTCCTCTGGTTCTGGACTTCCCCAACATCAGGAATATTCTTCCTGCATCTAACCTCTTCAGTCCTGTCAGAATTTTATATGTTTCGATGAGATCCCCTCTCATCCTTCTAAACTCTAGTGAATACAGGCCCAGTCGATCCAGTCTCTCCTCATATGTCAGACCTGCGATCCTGGGAATCAGTCTGGTGAACCTTCGCTGCACTCCCTCAATAGCAAGAATGTCCTTCCTCAGATTAGGAGACCAAAACTGAACACAATATTTCAGATGAGGCCTCACCAAGGCCCTAAACAACTGCAGTAAGACCTCCCTGCTCCTATACTTAAATCCCCTAGCTATGAAGGCCAACATACCATTTGCCTTCTTCACTGCCTGCTGTACCTGCATGCCAACTTTCAATGACTGATGTACCATGACACCCAGGTCTCGTTTCACCTCCCATTTTCCTAATCTGTCAACATTCAGATAATATTCTCCCTTCCTGTTTTTGCCCAGAAAATGGATAACCTCGCATTTATCCACGTTATACTGCATCTGCCATGCATTTGGCCACTCACCTAACCTGTCCAAGTCACCCTGCAGCCGCTTAGCGTCCTCCTCACAGCTCACACCGCCACCCAGCTTAGTGTCATCTGCAAACTTGGAGATATCACTCTCAATTCCTTCATCTAAATCATTGATGTATATTGTAACTAGTTGGGGTCCCAGCACTGAGCCCTGTGGCACCCCACTAGTCACTGCCTGCCATTCCGAAAAGGACCCGTTTATCACAACTCTCTGCTTCCTGTCTGCCAAACAGTTCTCTATTCATGTCAGTACATTACCGCAATACCATTTTCTTTAATTTTGAACACCAATCTCTTGTGTGGAACCTTGCCAATATACTTTTGAAAGTCCAAATACACCACATCCACTGGTTCTCCCTTGTCCACTCTACCAGTTACATCCTCAAAAAATTGCAGAAGATTAGTCAAGCATGATTTCCCTTTCATAAATCCATGCTTACTTGGACCGATCCTGTCACTGCTTTCCAAATGCGCTGCTATTTCATCTTTAATAAAATTATTCCAACATTTTCCCCACTACTGATGTCAGGCTAACCGGTCTATAATTACCCGTTTTCTCTCTCCCTCCTTTTTTTAAAAGTGGCATTACATTAGCTACACTCCAGTCCATAGGAACTGATCCAGAATCAATAGACTGTTGGAAAATGATCACCAATGCATCCACTATTTCTAGGGCCACTTCCTTAAGTACTCTAAGGATGCAGACTATCAGGCCCCGGGGATTTATCGGCCTACAATCCCATCAATTTCCCTAACAAAATTTCCCATCTAATAAGGATTTCCTTCAGTTCCTCCTTCTCGCGAGACCCTCGGTCCCCTAGTATTTCCAGAAGGTTATTTGTGTCTTCCTTCGTGAAGACAGAACCAAAGTATTTGTTCAACTGGTCTGCCATTTCTTTGTTCCCCATTATAAATTCACCTGAATCTGACTGCAAGGGACCTACGTTTGTCTTCACTAATCTTTTTCTCCTCACATAGCTATAGAAGCTTTTGCAGTCAGTTTTTATGTTCCTGGCAAGCTTCCTCTCATACTCTATTTCCCCCTCCTAAGTAAATCTCCGCTGCTGAATTCTAAATTTCTCCCAGTCCTTAGGTTTGCTGCTTTTTCTGGCCAATTTATATGCCTCTTCCATGGATTTAATACTATCCTTAATTTCCCTTGTTAACCACGGTTGAACCACCTTCCCCATTTTATTTTTACTCCAGACAGGGATGTGCAATCCATGTCATCTTTAAATGTTTGCCATTGCCTATCCACCGTCAACCCTTTAAGTATCATTTGCCAGTCTATTCTAGCCAATGCTTGTCTCATACTATCGAAGTTACCTTTCCTTACGTTCAGGACCCTAGTCTCTGAATTAACTGTGTCACTCTCCATCTTAATAAAGAATTCTACCACATTATGGTCACTTTTGCCCAAGAGGCCTCGCACAACAAGATTGCTAATTAGTCCTTTCTCATTACACATCACCCAGTCTAGGATGGCCAGCCCTCTAGTTGGTTCCTCGATGTATTGGTCTAGAAAACGATCCCTGATACACTCCAGGAAATCCTCCTCCACCGTATTGCTACCAGTTTGCTTAGCCCAATCTATATGTAGATTAAAGTCGCCCACGATAACAGCTGTACCTTTATTGCACGCATCCCTAATTTCTTTTTTGATGCTGTCCCCAATCTCACTACTACTGTTTGGTGGTCTTTTCACAACTCCCACTCGCATTTTCTGCCCTTTGGTATTCCGCAGCTCCACCCATACAGATTCCACATCATCCAAGCTAATGTCCTTCCTTCCTATTGCGTTAATTTCCTCTTTAACCAGCAACGCTACCCCACCTCCTTTTCCTTTCTGTCTATCCTTCCTGAATGTTGAATACCCCTGGATGTTGAGTTCCCAGCCTTGGTCACCCTGGAGCCATGGTTCCGTGATGCCAATTATATCATATTCATTAATTGCTACCTGTGCAGTTAATTCATCCACTTTACTACTTTGCACTTGGGGTAATGCTTAGGGCTTGCTTGTGGAACATACCTTTACATTGGGTACAGGATAAAGTATCTGATGAGATCCAATTTGTCATGCAACTCATGAGGAGTTCCTGTCTACTAAGCGCGGGCTCAACCCTGCACTTGTTAGTTGCCTAATCATCATCATAGGCAGTTCTTCGAAATCGAGGAAGAATTGCTTCCACTCTAATAGTGAGTTCTCAGCTGACTGAACAGTCCAATATGAAATTATAGTCTCTGTCACAGGTGGGACAGACAGTTGTTGAAGGAAAGGGTGTGTGGGGAGTCTGGTTTGCCGCATGCTCCTTCTACTACCTGCGCTTAATTTCTGCATGCTCTCAGCAACGAGACTCAAGGTGCTCAGCGCCCTCCTGGATGCTCTTCCTCGAATTAGGGCAATCTTGGGCCAGGGATTCCCAGGTGTCGGTGGGGATGTTGCACTTTATCAAGGAGGCATTGAGGGTGTCCTTGAAACGTTTGCTCTGCCATCTGGGGCTCGCTTGCTGTGTAGGAGTTCCGAGTAGAGTGTTTGCTTTGGGAGGCATGCGGAAATTGTGGTCCGCCCAACAGAGCTAGTCGAGTGTGGATAGTGCTTCGAAGCTGGGGATGTTGGCCTGGTCGAGAATACTGACGTTGCCGAATGCCTAATGGCTAAGTAGTGACTACCTTTCTTGGGTTAGGTTGGGAGGAGAAGGTAAGCTGAGTGTTTCTGGAATCAGGATGGCTTCAAGGTAGCAGAGCAATAGGAAATTGGAACCAATCAACTCCTAGGCTCAGTATTGAATCTTTTAGCCCAGTATATTTATAGTACTCCTGGGCACTTTTGATAATTAACAGCCTGCTTAATTAACGGGATCTGCAGGGATGGACCTGTTGTTACTGGGGCTGGGATTCTTCCCACTCAGCAACAGATAACTCTGAATCCCAATACCCTAATGGGTAGAGTAGTCCTGCCTGGAAAACCAATGGGAAGGTTACCAGTGGTCTGTGCTGGTAAACATTGTGGTTTTAGGTGGTTAAAACAAATGAGAGTCCGTAAGCCTCAGCTATTGCCAATTAATGGCCAAATTCTCTGGGATTTGCATAAATAGGTGTAAGAGAGAGCGCCATATCACAATTATTTTCAGTATAAAGAGTGTCATTCCCAGTCATTGCCATTAAGAGCACCTTCTAACCCAAGAATAACCCTAGCGTCAACATCAAAGATATATAGGAATGGCCACAGTAAATTCAACAACGTTCGTGCTGGTGGACTTTCAAGCACTGCACCCATTTAGCACCTGTGTTCACTCTTTGGTCAAAATAACCCCCATAGTGTTAACTGGATTTTACTTAAATTTGATGGAAATGACCTAGAAAAGAGCCAATTCTAACATAAGTCATTGTGTGAAACTAGTTTTGGTGACTCAAAACTGAAGATGAGCACGGAGTGAAACTAAATCACTTATTTTCCATCTTTTAGACAATTTTTTATGCAGTTTGTAGTCGGAACAACCAAAGCTTCCTGTTGGTATAACTAATAGGAAAATGTCAGTGTCACATAAGGCAACAGACTGTTGCTGCAGTCAATTCAACACATATCCACATAAAGCCTACACATCTGCGTCTTACATATTGTACATATTTCAATGACTTGCATACAGCCCACATATTCATGTCTTACATATGGTCAACATAGCCAGATCTTATACATGGTGGACATATTCATAACTTACACAATGCCCCCATATCCACATCATACATACCGTCCAAATATATATATATATATATATTATAGATACTCATACACAGGTACAACATTCAAAATCTGGAATCCTCGGGACCGAGTCCGTTCCGGTTTTGTGTTTTTTCTGGATTTCAGACAAGAAAATCAATAGTTTGAAATCCGGAATCCTCGACTGTATCATGCCATGTTTTGAGCGGCGAGGTCCGAAATCCGGCAAGACCCGAAATCCGGCACGGATTTGGTCGAGGATTCCGGACTTGATTTTCTTGTCTGAAATCCGTATTCCTTGAGCAAATCCCGGATTTCGTGTTTTGCCTCAAAAATGTCCGGTTTTCGGTCAGTAATTCCGGACAACTCCATCAGCTATGCACAAAATGTCTGGCTTTCAGACAATTCCATTTTTTAGAGTTCCTGATTCAGGACGTTGCACCTGTATATATACAGCAAATATCTATGTTCTACATATGTCCACATATCTACATCTTAAATGCAGCCAACATCTTGTACACAGTGCATAGATCCAATTAAGTATATATAACACACACTCATGTTCTACTTACAACTCATATAGCCCTGTCTTATATATACCCCACATATTCACACCTTACATAGGGTCTGCATGTCCCTGTCCTACACGCATATCAGAATTCAGTCTAATTGCACTGACTTACCTCTAAGACCGAACATGTAGTCTACAAAGGAATTCACATGTTTGTCTAAGGTTTCGATTTGGTTCTGAAAGAAATATTAAAAACACTTTACTTTTATGTACAATATTTCAAGTTCACATATTTAACCTTGCCTGCTAAGCTTAGTTCACCTTGGCTGCAATGATTCCACTCACCTTGAACATTTTAATGTTAACAGTAAAATTCAATTGCTGTGCAGCGCAAAACCACACACTGTTTGATTAACCAACCAGCTCTGTTAACTATGAACGCTGGAAACACATCCAACCCTTCATAAAAACACTAGGGAATACCTCCAACTTATAAAAAGTTGCTGGTATCCTGTTAATGGGGGTTCTGGAAGATATGAGCATGCTGTTAATAGAGATCTGAGAAAACATAGGCATCCTGTTAATTGGGACACTGAAAGACATGGGCATCTCATTAACCATGATGCTCGGACAAACACACATCTTATTAATCAGATTACTACAAGCACAAATATCCTGTTAATGTAGATATTGAGACATGTGTATCTTGTTAATAAGGATCCCAGGAGAGACAATCATATTGTTAGATATGGTGTTAATGTGGATCGTGGGACACAAATGCATGTTTTTAATAGGCACTGGAGTCGATTCTAGTAAGCTCTTTAAAGGGAAACTGTTACCGAGATGGGCAGCTTTTGAGTAAGCTCAGTTGTCATGAAAATCCAGCGGCACTACATAATGCTGGCTGAAGAGGCTACAACAGATGTGTGTTCAAAATTTTATGAGATAGTTGTGAATTGAGTTACAGATAATTTACTTTTAATTTAAAGATCAGATATCTGAGAAAAAAAAAATCATCAAACCAGGACCAGGGTATTTGGCAGTCTCAAATGAGTCTTTTAAAAATAACTTGCATATATGCAGCTCATTATCACATCCACAACACATCCCCAAACCCTGACAGAATAAAGTTAATTAATATACTGTGTAATCACTCTACTGTGCTGCATAATGCTGAGCAAGTGAATATTTAGTAACCTGAGCAGTTAAGTTCTTTCTTTCTATCAATTGCTGCACTATAGTGGCAATATAAGTCCAGTGCTCCAGAAACAGTACCTGTAGTGACAAGCATTAATCTGCCCAAGAGTTCAAAGTAACATTTTAGACATGAAAACCAATTTCGTAAACAGTGCAGAGTTTTTAAAAATTGTAATATTCCTTATAACAACTATTCTTAGCAGTTGTTTCTTCAATGCATGCATACAACAACTTGCATTTATATAGCGCCTTTAATGTAATAAAATGTCACAAGGCGCTTCACAGGAACATTATCAAACTAAATTTCACACCGAGCCACATTAGGAGTGGCTTAAACAGGAGAGGTAGAGAGACAAAAAAATTTAGGGAAGGAATTCCAGAGCTTAGGACTGAGGCAGCTGAAGGCACAGCCGCCAATGGTGGAACAAGTAAAATCGGGGATGCTCAAGAGAGCAGAATTGGAGGAGCGCAGAGATCTCGGAGAGTTGTAGGGATGAAGGAGGTTACAAGAATAGGAAGGAGTAAAGGCATGAAGGGATTTGAAAACAAGAATGAGAAAAGATTTGTGCTTTTCATGGGGCAGTTCGGGTTAAGTTGTGCCACCTAAATGACAGAAATATAGAAAAGTTTATAATATTTACGCTACAATATGGTCACATAGTATATATCCACATTACCCTTGCTTGTGGCTCAGTTTACCAATAAATAGCTGACTGTGCACACGACAGCCAGGCTGGAGGTGATCAGTGACATCAATTAAAGCATAAATCATGCATAGTAATGGAATATGCCTAGCCGAGAAATGATTGTGAATAATTGTAAATAGACAACCAAGATTGAAGATTGGGAAAATTTTAAATGACAGCAAAGAATGACTAAGAAGGCAATAAAGAAGGGGAACATAGATTACGAATGTAAACTTGTACAAAACATAAAAACAGATAGTAAAAGCTTTTACAGATATATAAAATGGAAAAGAGTGACTAAAGTAAATGTTGGTCCCTTAGAAGATGAGAAGGGGGATTTAATAATGGGAAATGTGGAAATGGCTGAGACCTTAAACAATTATTTTGCTTCGGTCTTCACAGTGGAAGATACAAAAACCACGCCAAAAATTGATGGTCATGGGAATGTGGGAAGGGAGGACCTTGAGACAATCACTATCACTTGGGGGGTAGTGCTGGACAGGCTAATGGGACTCAAGGTAGACAAGTCCCCTGGTTCTGATGAAATGCATCCCAGGGTGTTAAAAGAGAAGGCGGAAGTTATAGCAGATGCATTCGTTATAATCTACCAAAATTCTCTGGACTCTGGGGAGGTACCAGCGGATTGGAAAGCAGCTAATGTAACGCCTCTTTTAAAAAAGGGGGCAGACAAAAGGCAGGTAACTATAGGCCGGTTAGTTTAACATCTGCAGTGGGGAAAATGCTTGAAGCTATCATTAAGGAAGAAATAGCGGGACATCTAGATAGGAATAGTGCAATCAAGCAGACGCAACATGGATTCATGAAGGGGAAATCATGTGTAACTAATTTACTGGAATTCTTTGAGGATATAACGCGCATGGTGGATAGAGGTGTACCGATGGATGTGTTGTATTTAGATTTCCAAAAGGCATTCGATAAGGTGCCACACAAAAGGTTACTGCAGAAGATAAAGATACGTGGAGTCAGAGGAAATGTATTAGCATGGATAGAGAATTGGCTGGCTAACAGAAAGCAGAGAGTCGGGATAAATGGGTCCTTTTCGGGTTGGAAATTGGTGGTTAGTGGTGTGCCACAGGGATCAGTGCTGGGACCACAACTGTTTACAATATACATAGATGACCTGGAAGAGGGGACAGAGTGTAGTGCAACAAAATTTGCAGATGACACTAAGATTAGTGGGAAAGCGGGTTGTGTAGAGGACACAGAGAGGCTGCAAAGAGATTTAGATAGGTTAAGCGAATGGCTAAGGTTTGGCAGATGGAATACAATGTCGGAAAATGTGAGGTCATCCACCTTGGAAAAAAAAACAGTAAAAGGGAATATTATTTGAATGGGGAGAAATTACAACATGCTGCAGTGCAGAGGGACCTGGGGGTCCTTGTGCATGAATCCCAAAAAGTTAGTTTGCAGGTGCAGCAGGTAATCAGGAAGGCGAATGGAATGTTGGCCTTCATTGCGAGAGGGATGGAGTACAAAAGCAGGGAGGTCCTGCTGCACCTGTATAGGGTGTTGGTGAGGCCGCACCTGGAGTACTGCGTGCAGTTTTGTTCACCTTACTTAAGGAAGGATATACTAGCTTTGGAGGGGGTACATAGACGATTCACTAGGCTGATTCCGGAGATGAGGGGGTTACCTTATGATGATAGATTGCGTAGACTGGGTCTTTACTCGTTGGAGTTCAGAAGGATGAGGGGTGATCTTATAGAAACATTTAAAATAATGAAGGGGATAGACAGAATAGAGGCAGAGAGGTTGTTTCCACTGTTCGGGGAAACTAGAACTAGGGGCCACAGCCTCAAAATACGGGGGAGCCAATTTAAAACCGAGTTGAGAAGGAATTTCTTCTCCCAGAGGGTTGTGAATCTGTGGAATTCTCTGCCCAAGGAAACAGTTGAGGCTAGCTCATTGAATGTATTCAAATCACAGATAGATAGATGTTTAACCAATAAGGGAATTAAGGGTTATTAGGAGCAGGCGGGTAAGTGGAGCTGAGTCCACGGCCAGGTCAGCCGTGATCTTGTTGGATGGCGGAGCAGGCTCGAGGGGCTAGATAGCCTACTCCTGTTCCTAATTCTTATGTTATTATTCATGTTGGGGAAGTCCAGAACCAGGGGTCACAGTCTAAGGATAAGGGGTAAGCCATTTAGGACCGAGATGAGGAGAAACTTCTTCACCCAGAGAGTGGTGAACCTGTGGAATTCTCTACCACAGAAAGTTGTTGAGGCCAATTCACTAAATATATTCAAAAAGGAGTTCGATGAAGTCCTTACTACTAGGGGGATCAAGGGGTATGGCGAGAAAGCAGGAATGGAGTACTGAAGTTGCATGTTCAGCCATGAACTCATTGAATGGCGGTGCAGGCTCGAAGGGCCGAATGGCCTACTCTTGCACCTATTTTCTATGTTTCTATGTTTCTATGAATAACTAAGCTCACATACAACCACTGTGAACAGCATTCACATTTATCCAGTTTACTCACTTTGTATAACCAGATTTTGGGAGGGGCAATAAAGCTAGGTAGAACTCTGAATAATAACCATTTACCCCCATTGCATTCAGTTATGGGGAAAGGGGTTGTCATATAAACCGCCTTCTTAAACTACCGTCCCCTGCCTCCTCCACCCTTAGCTCCAACAAGTGCGAGGAGCTCATGGACTATTTTGTCACAAAGGTCGAGACTATCCATTCAGCCGCCTCTGCTGCTTCCCTCCCTTACCCTTGCCCACCAGGCCAAACTTCTCCTAATGTTCCCCACTGCCCCAGCCCTAAACTCACATCTTTCTCGACAGTCTATCCCATTTCCTGCAATGCTATCTTCGTGCTCATCTCGTCCAGGAGACCGATCTCCTGCTCCCTTGATCCTATTCCAACCAAACTGTTGACCAACAAACTGTTGACCAACAAATTCCCTTCCTGGGCCCCATGTTAACATTATATTTTTAATAGTTCCCTCTCCTCAGGTACTGTGCCCCACCCCTTCAAATCTGCAATCATCTGACCAGCCAACTTCGCTTCCTGTGTCCCATGTTAGCTGATACTATTAATGGTTCCCTCTCTTCAGGTACTGTCCCCATCCCCTCTTTCAAATTTTCTATCATCACACCTCTCCTCAAAAAATCCACCCTTGACCCCACACAGTCCTTGCACACTACTGCCCCATCTCCAACCTCCCTTTCCTCTCCAGTCTTTGAACATGTTTACGCCTCCAAAATCTGTGCCTATTTTCCCCATAATTTCATTTTTCAATCCCTTCACACAGGTTTCCGGCCAATCCATAGTACTGAAAAGGCCCTTATTAAAGCCACAAATAACATTCTTTGTGACTGTAACTGGGATAAACTATCCCTCCTCATCCTTCTTGACCTATCTGCAGCTTTCGACAACAGTTGACCACACCATCGTTCTCCAACACCTGTCCTCCATCGTGCAGCTGGATGGAATTGCCCTTGCTTGGTTGCATCCTTATCTATCGATTCGTAGCCAGAGAATCACTCCCACTCCCACTCAAGGATCTATCCTTGGCCCCATTCTATTTCTCATCTACATGCTATCCCTCAATTCTATCATCCAAAAACACATCAGGTTTCATATGTAGCCGACGATACCACCACCTCTCTGGACCCTTCCACTGCCTCTGATTTGTCACACTGCTTGTCTGACATCCAATAGTGGATGAGCAGAAATTTCCTCCAACTAAATTTCCTCCAACTCTTTGGTCCCTGCCACAATCTCCATTCATTGGCCACCATTTCCATCCCTGATCGCAGCACAACCAGGTCCCTACCTTCTTCCAGTGACTCCCGCCAGAGTTACCCGATAGTCCAATGGAATCCTCAAGGAAAATTGAGGCCAGTATTACCAAAGCCATCATGAATATTGCATTAACTTGAATGTGCACGAGCAAGCGAAATCAGGTGTGATTCTAAATCAAGCTCCACAGAGACCACAGAAGTTAACCATTCTTGCTATTGCACACCTCAGCTGATTCAGTCTGACAGTTTGAAACATCACACAAGTAATCATCAAGGAAGCTATATTTTTCTATAGTAACTGTATCAGCCATTCAGCAGTTGGAATTCAAGACAAACTTTTTGATCATTCTTCATTAAAGCAAAGTTGGCAATTTTTTTAAATAATAAGCCAACCTAGAGCATTTCACACTTGCAGTCAGTGTTTCTTGTGTTGCATCCACATGTTGCTCTTTAGTACAATAGGAATGGTTACATTCTCTGGTCTCTGGGCCCTTTGCTTCAGGAAGCAATGTGGACCCGGTGTGGACCTGACCAGGAGCAGCGGCAGTGGAGGCAGTGGCAGAAAGGGAACACTGGAGAAGGCCCAGGACACAGCGCAGACCTGAGTGGGAGTGGTAGCAGCTGTATAAAGGAAGCTGAGCGGCAATTTAAAAACAAAGAAAACAAGGAGTGACATTATAGGACAGCAGCTGGGTGATTGGTTGGTGATGATTAGAGCTCTTTTGTTATCTAAGTTAGGTAAGTGGATTAAATTCAGAACTGGGAGAATATTAACTTCTGTAACTTTATTGAATAACTTAAACTAAACTAACTAATTAAAACTAAAAATTAAAACTAAAAATAATCATTTAACTAAAAACTGAAACTACCTATATTAATAAAATAAGGTTAGACATGGCAGTGCTGGTTGTGTGTCGTAACTGCAGCATATAGGAGTTGGTGCAGACCAGTGAGACCTCAAATAAACAGATCTGCAGTAACTGCCTGCAGTTCGAGGAACTTCGACTCAGAGTTGTTGAACTGGAGTCCGAGCAGGGAAGGGGAGAGTTTCCTGGACACTTTGTTCTCGGAGGCAGTTACACTCCTTAGGTAAAGCAGTGCTTCAGAGTTAGTCAATGGTCAGGGATAGGAGGGTGTAACTGCGAATCAGGAAGGTATGGGGACTCGAGATATAGTGATGGTGGAGCCTCAGCCATTCACCTTATCCAACAGGTACGAGGTAATTGCTGCCTGTATGGATGAGAACAAGAACGGCAGGGAGGATGGGCAAACTGACCATGGCACCATGATACAGGGAGCCATTCAAGTGGGGGGAGTAAAAAGGAATGTAGTAGTGGTAAGCGACAGTATAGTCAGAGTGATAGATATTGTTCTCTGCAGCCACGACAGGGAGTTCCGAAAATTGTGCTGCCTACCCAGTGCCAGGGTTAAAGACATCTCCTTGCGGCTGGAGAAGAACTTGGCAGCATGAGGAGGTGCGTCGCTGAGTCGGGAGCAGCGTCGAGGAGGTGCGTGAAGAGGCGTGAGTCCGGGGTCGGCGAGAGGCCTATAAAGGCCCAACGCGGCGGCAGTCGGGAGCAGCGTGAGGAGGTGTGTTGCTGAGTCGGGAGCAGCGTCGGAGGTGCGTGAAGAGGCGTGCCGGTGCAGCTACAGGGAGAAGGCAAAAAAGTAGAAAGAAACAGAAAGGTGATGTCACAGCCAAGGGGCTAAGTGATTGGCTGGTGATTGGTGAGTAGTTTTTCTTTTTTCTCTTCTATATCAGTGAGTAAACTTTAGCATTGTTGTTGCCAATTTAAGTGTATCTAAGGGTTAAGTCATGCAGGAGAGCTCGGTCACTTGTTATGCTCCTCCTGTACCATGTGGGAACTCAGGGACTACGTGTGCGGGAAGTGTATCCGCCTCCAGCTCCTGACAGACCGCATTGCAGAATTGGAGCTGAGAGTGGATTCACTCTGGAGCATCCACGATGCTGAGAATGACGTGAATAGCACGTTTAGTGAGTTGGTCTTACCGCAGGTGAAGGGTCCACAGCCAGCTAGGGAATGGAAGACCAGCAGGAAGAGCAGTGCAAGGAAGGTACTGCAGGAGTCCCCTGCGGTCATCCCCCTGCAAAACAGATACACCGTTTTGAGTACTGTTGAGGGGGATGACTCATCAGAGGAGGGCAGCAGCAGCCAAGTTCATGGCACCATGGCTGGCTCTGCTGCACAGGAGGGCAGGAAAAAGAGTGGGAGAGCGATAGTGATAGGGGATTCGATTGTAAGGGGAATAGATAGGCGTTTCTGCGGCCGCAACCGAGAGTCCAGGATGGTATGTTGCCTCCCTGGTGCAAGGGTCAAAGACGTCTCGGAGCGGGTGCAGGACATTCTGAAAAGGGAAGGTGAACAGCCAGTTGTCGTGGTGCACATTGGTACCAAAGATATAGGTAAAAAAAGGAATGAGGTCCTACGAGACGAATTTAAGGAGCTAGGAGCTAAATGAAAACGTAGGACCTCAAAAGTAGTAATCTCGGGATTGCTACCAGTGCCACGTGCTAGTCAGAGTAGGAATCGCAGGATAGCTCAGATGAATACGTGGCTTGAGCAGTGGTGCAGCAGGGAGGGATTCAAATTCCTGGGTCATTGGAACCGGTTCTGGGGGAGGTGGAACCAGTACAAACCGGATGGTCTGCACCTGGGCAGGACCGGAACCAATGTCCTAGGGGGAGTGTTTGCTAGTGCTGTTGGGGAGGAGTTAAACTAATATGGCAGGGGGGTGGGAACCAATGCAGGGAGACAGAGGGAAACAAAAAGGAGACAAAAGCAAAAGACAGAAAGGAGATGAGTAAAAGTAGAGGGCAGAGAAATCCAAGGCAAAAAACAAAAAGGGCCACTGAATGTAAAGGGGATTGCAGGAGGGGTCAAAACTAAAAATCATGGTTTAAAAACTAGTATTAAAACATTCAACCTAAACGCACGCAGCATTCGAAATAAAGTAAATGAGTTGACGGCACAAATCATTACAAATGGGTATGATTTGGTGGCCATTACAGAAACGTGGTTGCAGGGTGGTCAAGACTGGGAATTAAACATACAGGGGTATCTGACGATTCAGAAAGATAGACAAGAAAGGAAAGGAGGTGGGGTAACTCTGTTAATAAAGGATGATATGAGGGCAGTTGTGAGAGACGATATTAGCTGTAATGAACAAAATGATGAATCATTGTGGGTGGAGATTAGAGATAGTAAGGGGAAAAAGTCACTGGTGGGCGTAGTTTATAGGCCCCCAAATAATAACTTCACGGTGGGGCCGGCAATAATCAAGGGAATAATGGAGGCAAGTGAAAAAGGAACGGCAGTAATCATGGGGGATTTTAATCTACATATCGATTGGTCAACTCAAATCGCACGGGGTAGCCTTGATGAGGAATTCATAGAATGCATATGGGATTGTTTCTTAGAACAGTATGATACAGAACCTACAAGGGAGCAAGCTATCTTAGATCTGGTCCTGTGTAATGAGACAGGAATAATAAACGATCTCCTAGTAAAAGATCCTCTCGGAATGAGTGATCACAGTATGGTTGAATTTGTAATACAGATTGAGGGTGAGGAAGTAGTGTCTCAAACGAGCGTACTATGCTTAAACAAAGGGGACTATAGTGGGATAAGGGCAGAGTTGGCTAAAGTAGACTGGAAACACAGACTAAACAGTGGCACAATGGAGGACTTTTAAGAAGCTCTTTCATAGTGCTCAACAAAAATATATTCCAGTGAAAAAGAAGGGCAGTAAGAGAAGGGATAACCAGCCGTGGATAACCAAGGAAATAAAGGAGAGTATCAAATTAAAAACCAAAGCGTATAAGGTGGCCAAGGTTAGTGGGAAAATAGAAGATTGGGAAAACGACAGCAAAGAATGACTAAGAAAGCAATAAAGAAAGGAAAGATAGATTACGAAGGTAAACTTGCACAAAAAAAAACGGATAGTAAAATCTTTTACAGATATATAAAACGGAAAAGAGTGACTAAAGTAAATGTTGGTCCCTTAGAAGATGAGAAGGGGGATTTAATAATGGGAAATGTGGAAATGGCTGAGACCTTAAACAATTATTTTGCTTCGGTCTTCACAGTGGAAGACACAGAAACCATGCCAGAAATTGCTGGTCACAGGAATGTGGGAAGGAAGGACCTTGATACAATCACTATCACTAGGGGGGTAGTGCTGGACAGGCTAATGGGACTCAAGGTAGACAAGTCCCCTGGTCCTGATGAAATGCATCCCAGGGTATTAAAAGAGATGGCGGAAGTTATAGCAGATGCATTCGTTATAATCTACCAAAATTCTCTGGACTCTGCGGAGGTACCAGCGGATTGGAAAGTAGCTAATGTAACGCCTCTGTTTAAAAAAGGGGGCAGACAAAAGGCAGGTAGGTATAGGCCGGTTAGTTTAACATCTGTAGTGGGGAAAATGCTTGAAACTATCATTAAGGAAGAAATAGCGGGACATCTAGCTAGGAATAGTGCAATCAAACAGACGCAGAATGGATTCATGAAGGGGAAATCATGTTTAACTAATTTACTGGAATTCTTTGAGGATATAACGAGCATGGTGCATAGAGGTGTACCGATGGATGTGGTGTATTTAGATTTCCAAAAGGCATTTGATAAGGTGCCACACAAAAGGTTACTGCAGAAGATAAAGGTACGCGGAGTCAGTGGATATATACTAGCATGGATAGAGAATTGGCTGGCTGACAGAAAGCAGAGAGTCGGGGTAAATGGGTCCTTTTCGGGTTGGAAATCGATGGTTAGTGGTGTGCCACAGGGATCGGTGCTGGGACCACAACTGTTTCAATATACATAGATGACCTGGAAGAGGGGACAGAGTGTAGTGTAACAAAATTTTCAGATGACACAAAGATTAGTGGAAAAGCGGGTTGTGTAGAGGACACAGAGCGGTTGCAAAGAGATTTAAATAGGTTAAGCGAATGGGCTAAGGTTTGGCAGATGGAATACAATGTCGGAAAGTGTGAGGTCAAAAAAACAGTAAAAGGGAATATTATTTGAATGGGGAAAAATTACAACATGCTGCGGTGCAGAGGGACCTGGGGGTCCTTGTGCATGAATCCCAAAAACTTAGTTTGCAGGTGCAGCAGGTAATTAGGAAGGCGAAGGGAATGTTGGCCTTCATTGCGAGAGGGATGGAGTACAAAAGCAGGGAGGTCCTTCTGCAACTGTATAGGGTATTGGTGAGGCCGCACCTGGGGTACTGCATGCAGTTTTGGTCACCTTACTTAAGAAAGGATATACTAGCTTTGGAAGGGGTACAGAGACGATAATAAGAACATCAGAACATAAGAATTAGGAACAGGAGTAGGCCATCTAGCCCCTCGAGCCTGCTCCGCCATTCAACAAGATCATGGCTGATCTGGCCATGGACTCAGCTCCACTTACCCGCCCGCTCCCCGTAACCCTTAATTCCATTATTGGTTAAAAATCTATCTATCTGTGACTTGAAAACATTCAATGAGATAGCCTCAACTGCTTCCTTGGGCAGAGAATTCCACAGATTCACAACCCTCTGGGAGAAGAAATTCCTTCTCAACTCGGTTTTAAATTGGCTCTCCCGTATTTTGAGGCTGTGCCCCTAGTTCTAGTCTCCCCTACCAGTGGAAACAACCTATCTGCCTCTATCTTGTCTATCCCTTTCATTATTTTAAATGTTTCCATAAGATCACCCCTCATCATTCTGAACTCCAACGAGTAAAGATCCAGTCTACTCAATCTATCATAAGGTAATCCTCTCATCTCCGGAATCAGCCTAGTGAATCGTCTCTGTACCCACTCCAAAGCCAGTATATCCTTCCTTAAGTAAGGTGAACAAAACTGCAAGCAGTACTCCAGGTGCGGCCTCACCAATACCCTATATAGTTGCAGCAGGACCTCCCTGCTTTTGTACTCCATCCCTCTCGCAATGAAGGCCAACATTCCATTCGCCTTCCTGATTACCTGCTGCACCTGCAAACTAACTTTTTGGGATTCATGCACAAGGACCCCCAGGTCTCTCTGCAACGAAGCATGTTCTAATTTCTCTCCATTGAAATAATATTCCCTTTTACTGTTTTTTTTCCCAGGGTGGATGATCTCACACTTTCCGACATTGTATTCCATCTGCCAAACCTTAACCCATTCGCTTAACCTATCGAAATCTCTTTGCAGCCTCTCTGTGCCCTCTACACAACCCGCTTTCCCACTAATCTTTGTGTCATCTGCAAATTTTGTTACACTACACTTTGTCCCCTCTTCCAGGTCATCTATGTATGTTGTAAACAGTTGTGGTCCCAGCACCGATCCCTGTGGCACACCACTAACCACCGATTTCCAACCCGAAAAGGACCTATTTATCCCGACTCTCTGCTTTCTGTTAGCCAGCCAATTCTCTATCCATGCTGATACATTTCCTCTGACTCCGCGTACCTCTATTTTCTGCAGTAACCTTTTGTGTGGCACCTTATCGAATGCCTTTTGGAAATCTAAATACACGACATCCATCGGTACACCTCTATCCACCATGCTCATTATATCCTCAAAGAATTCCAGTAAATTAGTTAAACATGATTTCCCCTTCATGAATCCATGCTGCGTCTGCTTGATTGCACTATTCCTATCTAGATGTCCCGCTATTTCTTCCTTAATGATATTTTCTAGCATTAGCCCCACTACGGATGTTAAACTAACCAGCCTATAGTTACCTGCCTTTTGTCTGCCCCCTTTTTTAAACAGAGGCGTTACATTAGCAGCTTTCCAATCCGATGGTACCTCCCCAGAGTCCAGAGAATTTTGATAGATTATAATGAATGCATCTGCTATAACTTCCGCCATCTCTTTTAATACCCTGGGATGCATTTCATCAGGACCAGGGGACTTGTCTACCTTGAGTCCCATTAGCCTGTCCAGCACTACCCCCCTAGTGATAGTGATTGTCTCAAGGTCCTCCCTTCCCACATTCCTGTGACCAGCAATTTTTGGCATGGTTTTTGTGTCTTCCACTGTGAAGACCGAAGCAAAATAATTGTTTAAGGTCTCAGCCATTTCCACATTTCCCATTATTAAATCCCCCTTCTCATCTTCTAATGGACCAACATTTACTTTATTCATTCTTTTCCGTTTTATATATCTGTAAAAGATTTTACTATCTGTTTTTATGTTTTGCGCAAGTTTACCTTCGTAATCTATCTTTCCTTTCTTTATTGTTTTTTTAGTCATTCTTTGCTGTTGTTTAAAATTTTCCCAATCTTCTATTTTCCCACTAACCTTGGCCACCTTATACGCATTGGTCTGTAATTTAATACTCACCTTTATTTCCTTAGTTATCCACGGCTGGTTATCCCTTCTCTTACCGCCCTTCTTTTTCACTGGAATATATTTTTGTTGCGCATTATGAAAGAGCTCCTTAAATGTCCTCCACTGTTCCTCAATTGTGCCACCATTTAGTCTGTGTTTCCAGTCTACTTTAGCCAACTCTGCCCTCATCCCACTGTAGTCCCCTTTGTTTAAGCAATTCACTAGGCTGATTCCGGAGATGAGGGGGTTACCTTATGATGATAGATTGAGTAGTCTGGGTCTTTACTCGTTGGAGTTCAGAAGGATGAGGGGTGATCTTATAGAAACATATAAAATAATGAATGGGATAGACAAGATAGAGGCAGAGAGGTTGTTTCCACTGGTAGGGGAGACTAGAACTAGGGGGCACTGCCTCAAAATACGGGGGAGCCAATTTAAAACCGAGTTGAGAAGGAATTTCTTCTTTCAGAGGGTTGTGAATCTGTGGAATTCTCAGCCCAAGGAAGCAGTTGAGGCTAGCTCATTGAATGTATTCAAGTCACAGATATTTAACCAATAAGGGAATTAAGGGTTACGGAGAGCGGGTGGGTCAGTGGAGCTGAGTCCACGGCCAGATCAGCTATGATCTTGTTGAATGGCGGAGCAGGCTCGAGGGGCTAGATGGCCTACTCCTGTTCCTAATTCTTATGTTCTTATGTTTACAACCATTCCCAACAAGCGATGACAGGTAATGCGAGGCCGAACACAACAGCTGACAGATCTGGAGGAATGGGTGCAGCAACTAGTGGACACACATGTTGGCTTCCCTGTGGCCGCCGGTCGTGCCGATCCCACTGGGGGCAGCATGGGCAAAGGAAGGCCTTCGTTCAATGCCATCTCTCACTGAAAGTGCAATCGCCTACCTGGCAACTGGTTATGCTTGTGTGCAAGTTACTTGCTGCATGGTGCAATGCACCACCTTACCCTGACGGCACCCCTTGTCCCATTTATTATTGTAAATGAGATTCCAAGTGTGAGCCACAGTGAGACGGACGCCCTTGAGGTAACTGGCAGCCAGACTCAGGAGGACACCCTTCAGGCCTTGGCAGATATTGCTGGAATGTCCGTTGAGGCCAAAGAGGGAGAACAGTCCTACTGGTACACTCATAATAAAGGATGAAACTGAGTACTGTGTACAATGAGCAAGTGTGACCTTAGCTCCTTTAATAAGACTCCAGAGTGCAGGTACCTCGTGGGTGGCCTGCTTATATACCGTGCTCCCAAGGGATGCTGGGATCCCTTGGGACTACAACAGGTGGGCCCTCTGGTGGTCAGGTGTCATACAGGTTACAAGGGGTTAAATACATAACATCACTCCCCCGTGAAGTCAACAGTACACAAATTTACAAGGTGAGACGATCTAGGGCTTTTCGCTCTCTTGTCGATCGTCTCGGTACAAATGCAGGTGTGGGTGAGTTGGTCAATTCTTCACTGGGCTGTTGGGGATGATGAGTTCGGCTTTGTGGTCAACCATGATATCAGTTGCCACTTGTGTGTGTGTTGGAGGGTCAAAGTTGATGGTGTCTTCTTCGGGTTGTTCGTAGCTGTTGGTGAACCGCAATTTGATTTGGTCCAAATGTTTTCTGTACGTTTGTCCATTGGCCAATTTGACCTGAAACACCCTACTCCCCTCTTTGGCTGTGACCATGCCAGCAAGCCATTTAGGACCATGTCCATAATTGAGCACAAACACAGGATCATTGATCTCAACATCGACTGACAAATTTGTGCAGTCAAGATACACACTTTGTTGATGCTGCTTGCCGTCGATGTGATCATGGAGATCAGGGTGGCCAAGAGAGAGCCTTGTTTTAAGCGCCCTTTTCATGAGTAGCTCGGCTGGGAGAAGCCCGGTGAGTGAGTGGGGTCTGGTGCGGTAGCTGAGCAGCACTCGGGACAGCCGGGTCTGCAGGAAGCCGTCCGACACACGTTTCAAGCTTTGCTGGATGGTCTGAACTGCCCGTTCTGCCTGGCCATTAAATGTGGGCTTGAACAGGGCAGATGTGACATGTTTGATCCCGTTGCGGGTCATGAATTCCTTCAATTCAGCACTGGTGAAGCACGTCACATTGTCGCTGACTAGGACATCAGGCCGTGGCAAACATGGCTCTTAGACTTTCAATAATGGACGTGCTTACAGACATTATTGCACATTCAATCCATTTTGAGTAAGCATCCACGAGAACCAAAAACATTTTACCTAGAAATGGGCCCGCATAGTCCACGTGGATACTCGACCACGGTTTGGAGGGCCACGACCACAAACTTAGCAGTGCCTCTCTGGGTGCATTGCTCAGCTGAGAGCAAGTGTTGCACTGGCGTACGCATGACTCTAAATCTGAGTCAATGCCAGGCCACCACACATGGGATCTGGCTGTGGCTTTCATCATTACAATGCCTGGGTGGGTCCTGTGCAGTTCACATATGAACGTATCTATGCCTTTCTTGGGCAAAACCACATGATTGCCCCACAATAGGCGACAACTCGTCTTTGCAACTGTGAAACGGCTTAATTGCCTCCTGCATCTCTGCTGGGACACCAGACCAGCTCCCCTGGAGGACACAGTTTTTTTACCAAAGACAGTAAAGGATCCTGGCTGGTCCAGGTCCTGATCTGGTGGGCCGTAACAGGGGACTTCTCGTTCTTGAATGCCTCCATGACCATGAGAAAGTCCGCTGGCTGTGCCATTTCCACCCCGGTGGTGGGCAATGGCAGCCGACTAGAGCATCTGCGCAGTTCTCTGTGCCCGGTCTGTGGCTGATTACATAGCTGACAGCGTGAGCACCCATCTTTGGGTGCGGGCCAAGGCATTGGTGTTAATCCCTTTGCTCTCAGAGAACAGCGATATGAGCGGCTTGTGGTCAGTTTCAAGTTCAAACTTGAAGCCACATAATTACTGGTGCATTTTTTTCACCCCGTAAACACACGCCTGAGTCTCTTTTTCAATCATGCTGTAGGCCCTTTTGGCCTTGGACAAATTCCTGGATGCATAAGCGACCAGTTGCAAAATCCCCAATTCGTTACACATCCGACTCCGTGTGACGACGCATCGCAAGCTAGCACCAATTGTTTCCAAGGGTTATACAGGACAAGCAGTTTGTTTGAACACAACAGATTTCTAGCTTTCTTGAAGACAGCCTCTTGTGAATTACGCCATACTCAGTCATCTCCCTTGCGCAGTAGCACATGTAGGGGTTCTAGCAAGGTGCTTAACCCAGGTTGAAAATTACCGAAATAGTTAAGGAGTCCTCCGTCACATTCTGTGGTCTCGACGCATTCTTGATGGCCTCCGTCTTGACGTTGGTGGGTCTGATGCTGTCTGCTGCGATTCTTCTTCCCAAAACTCGACGCCCTGTGCCAGGAAAGTACACTGCGAGCGTTTCAACCAGAGCCCCACGTGATCCAACCGAATAAGAACCACTTCCAGATTCTTCAAGTGCTCAATGGTGTCCCGACCTGTAACCAGTATGTCGTCTTGGAAAACCACGGTGCAGGAACCGACTTTAGCAGGCTCTCCATGTTCCGCTGGAGGCGCAGCTGACCGAATCCCGAACGGGCACCGGTTATAGATGAACAGACCTTTGTGTGTGTTGATGCAGGTTAGGCCTTTCGAAGACTCCTCCAGCTACTACGTCATGTAGGCCAAAGTCAGGTCCAGCTTGGTGAATCTCTTCCCTCCAGCCAGGGTAGCAAATAGGTCATCTGCCTTGGGTAGTGGGTACTGGTCCTGCAGCAAAAAACGGTTAATCGTTACTTTATAGTCCCCACAAATTCTAACCATGCCATCTTCCTTAAGTACCGAGACAATCGGACTAGCCCAGTCGTTGAATTCTACCGGCGAGATGATGCCTTCTCACTGGAGCCTGCCCAGATCAATTTCCACTTTTTCACGCATCATGTACGTACCGCCCGTGCCTTTGGTGGATGGGTCGCACACCGGGAACCAAATGGATCTGCACTTTCGCCCCCGAGAAGCTTCGAATGCCTGGCTTGAACGATGGGAACATGCTCAGGACCTGGGCACATGAGACGTTGTTGACAGATGAAAGTGCTCGGATGTCATCCCAGTTCCAGCGGATTTTTCTCAGCCAGCTTCTGCCAAATAACGTGGGACCATCCCCTGGCACAATCCACAACAGGAGTTTGTGTACTGCTCCATTATTGGAGCCTTTGACTTCTGCACTGCCAATTACAGGGGTTAGTTCCTTGGTGTAAGTCCTTAGTTTGGTGTGAATGGGGCTGAGCTTGGGCCTGTGTGCCACGCTGCCCCACAGCCTTTTTACTCATTTTGGACTGACTCACACCCGTGTCCAGTTCCATAGATACTTCAACTTTCAACATTATTTGTGGACATTTCATAGTGAATGTGTGTACCCCATACACTTCTGCCTCCTCGATTCGAGTCTCCAATTCAGCCTGACCCACAGTGGATCGATCTTCCTCTGCAACGTGGTGGTTTGCAGGGTTTGCAGCTCGCCTGCACATTCGCTGGAGGTATCCCATTGTTCTGCAACCATAGCACGCATAGTGCTTGAAGCGGCATTGATGGGGCCGATAATCACCTTCACAGCGCCAACAAGGTGTTAACTGCCTCACATTAACGATTGATGGCGGACTCTGGGTCAATTGAGGTCGAGCAGCAGCAGCCGGTATGTACGTTCTGCCATGTACATTTCTGCTCGAAACCGACGTTACTTTATGCACAGTACTGGCCGAAACTTCTTTACTCTGCGAAATCTGCTTGGTGTTGTCGCTGGACATAAATGCCTGGGCTATCGTTATGGCTTTACTTAGATTCGGAGTTTCTACAGTCAACATTTTGCGAAGGATTGTCTCATGTCCAATGCCCAGTACAAAAAAGTCTCTGAGCATTTGTTCTAGGAATCCCTCAAACTCACAATGTCCTGCGAGGTGCCTTAGTTCAGCGACATAGCTTGCCACTTCCTGGCCCTCCGATCGTTGACACGTGTAGAACCAATATCTCGCATCAAAATGCTTTCCTTAGGATTTAGGTGCTCCCAGACCAGTGTACACAATTCTTCATAGGATTTCTCTGTTGGTTTTGCCGGAGCCAGGAGATTGTTCATGAGGCCTTAGGTTGTTGCCCCACAGACAGTTAGGAGGATTGCCTTTCATTTGATAGCGTTCTTGTCTCCTTCCAGCTTGTTGGCCACGAAGTATAAGTCGAGTGAAGGCCTCCCAATCGTCCCCTTCTGAGAACTTCTCCAGGATACCGACTCTTCTTTGCATTATCGCGCAATTGTTCATTACTTCGTCACCAATTGGTACACTCATAATAATGGATGAAACTGAGTACTGTGTACAATGAGCAAGTGTGACCTTAGCTCCTTTAATAAGACTCCAGAGAACAGGTACCTCGTGGGTGGCCTGCTTATATACCGTGCTCCCAAGGGATGCTGGAATGCCTTGGGACTCCAACAGGTGGGGCCTCTGGTGGTCAGGTATCATACAGGTATCATACAGGTTACAAGGGGTTAAATACATAACATCTACCAGCACTGCCTCACTGCTTCCTACACTCGCATGTGCCAGCTCAGATACTGGGCATACGTGGCCGGGTCAGTTAGATTTAGGAGAGGGGTCTGCATTGGGTGATGCACCAGTGCCTAGTGGGCTGCAGCATGGTCAAGGTCAAAGGGAACCTCGGGTGCTGTCTCTCCAGGAGGGCAATTTCGCAAGCGAGTTCAGCTACAGCAGACTAAGACAAGCCCATCGATGTTGGGGCTCATGAAAGAATAATGGAGGCCATGAAATCCCAGCTCTTGACAGCAATGGAAGGAGTGCCCGAAAGGCTGTGGCAAGTGGTCAGGAGCATGGAGGAGTCTGCCTCCCGCATTGTGGACAGCTCTGCACACACCATGGAGCTCATCACTGCCAGTGAGCAGACGATGGTGGACACGCAGAGTGACCGTGCAGATCCGGCTGTGATGGCGCATATCGTGGGCGATGTGGCAGCTGCCATTACAGCACAGGCACAAGGGAGCCAGCATCTAAGTGCTGTATTGGAGAGGAAGGCCGCAGCCTTGGAACCTCAGAATGCTCTCATGCACTCTGCGCAACAGGTCACAAAGCGTCTTAGTGCTGCCATCTCTGGTGGCATCAAGACTGTCTGCTCTCATGCTGTCTCAGTTGGATGCCACATGAGATCTGACTGGTATCCCATGGCTGGGTCCACCACAGTTCACTGGGGACCTTCCGGTGTCACGCCACACCACCGCCCTGTGCTCCAGCAGATTGGTGGGGATGGTGCAGTACAGTCCCGGGGTAGTGGTGCTGCATCTTTGGACCAGGATCCAGATGTGATCTCACAGAATCACAGCAGTCCTGACCCCAGACCTATCACTCCACCATTGCCGACAAGCATGATTTTGTGGTTGTGATCGCACACCAGCTGAACATTGAGGGAGTGGTAACACTTGCCATTTTGGAAAATCTCGGGAGTGTTTTGGGGTGCCCTCAGTGTGACATGGGAGAAGTCAATGGCCCCCTGTGCCCTGGGGAAGCCCGCATTGCACAGGAATCCAGTCTGCCGCTCCAACTGTTTCTCCCAGCTCATCGGGAAGGAGATGTAGTAGCTCCTCCTCTTAAAATCGTGTTAGTTGATGCCCACTATCCTGGCAGTACTGGGCCTAATAAAGATTGTGGCTGGCTCCTTGGAGACAAGGGTCACCGACTGTGCACTTGGCTGGCTCCTTGGAGACCCCAGGACTGAAGCGCAGCATGCGTACAATGACAGTCATTCCTCTTAGATAGCATCTGTGACCTCACGAATGGATATGTGCACAGCAAACCGTGAGATGTTGGATATGTCTGCTGTTGCACCTTGGAAGGATCCAGTGGCATAAACGTTGAGGAGGATGGTCACCTTGGATGCGACAATCAGGGCTGTCCTCAACCTTGTTTGTGGCTGCAAGAGATTGCAGAGCTCCGGTACTGTCATGTATTCAACTATCAGTGTAACCCATGTATAAGCTGACCTAAGTTGTACCACTTGAGAATAGTGACCACAAGGGGGTGAACTTGTGGGAGACACTCCTAACCTGGACTTTCAGGTATAAAAGTGGAAGCTCCACCCACCTTCATCAATTGAGGTCTTGGTAATAAAGGTAACTGGTCACAGAGTGATCTTCTCTCTAGTATGGGCCTCGTGTGCATTTATACTGTATAGTAAGAACATATCATTGGCGATGAGAAACTGGGATTTAAACCATGCAAGCATGGCCACTAGCAGCACAGAAGAGAGGTACTGTGTTGGTGATGATTGGGACGACTTTATTGAGAGACTACAGCAAAGTTTTGTCACGAAGGAATGGTTGGGAGAGGATTCGGCCGACAAACGCAGGGCTCATCTCCTGACAGTTTGTGGATCCAGAACGTACCTACTGATGAAGGACCTTCTAGCGCCAGAGAAGCCGGCAGACAAGATGTTCGAAGAGCTCAGTAAGTTGATCGGGGAACACCTTAAACCGGCGAACAGCATGCACATGGCGAGACACCGGTTTTACACGCACCGATGGCAAGAAGGGCAAAGCGTTCCAGGCTTCGTGGCAGATCTTCGGCGACTGGCGAGCCTATGTAAGTTCCCGGATGCATGCAGGGCGGAGATGCTGCGAGACTTTTTTTATTGCGGGCATCGGGCACGCTGCGGTTTTCATGAAACTGATTGAGACCAAAGACTTGACCAGGGGAGGAAGAGACCAGAATGATGTATAACAAAAATCTTGGCTCAAATGCGGCAAACGACCAGGGAGTCAACACTGTTAACGCAGCACACAGTTCTCTAGGCAAACAAGGGCAATCGGACATGCCCCAGCATGTAGTCGAACCCAAAGGGGGAATTCAACAGAGACAATGGCTAGCTGAACGGCGATTCATGCCATCGCAATGGACAATGCGGCCAGTAATGGGGCCATCAACACCTGTTAGTGGTGCGCTTAAGGACAGTTACAGAGAGAGTCAGAGACGATCGACTGGTAATGGACCTTTTGTTTCCAACAATGGGGCCTCTAGCTCATGCTGGAGGTGTGGAGGCAAACACCCAGCCAAAGCTTGCAGGTATCAGCAATATACCTGCAGAAACTGCAACGTCAGCGGTCACTTGGCGCGTATGTGCAGGAAGCCTGCAGCCAGGTTGATGTACGAGGAGGACGGGCCCGATGTAAGCCCTACGAGGCCAAATGAATACTGGGGGAAATCGCTGGAAGCTGAAGTTCAGCGAGTTCATGTGCAGCACATATACAGTTCTTATACCAGGACGCCACCGATAATGATGAAAGTGCTCCTCACTGGCATCCCAGTATTAATGGAGCTAGACACGGGGGCCAACCAGTCCCTGATGAGTATCAAACAGTTCGAAAGTTTGTGGGCGTCCAAGGCCAGGAGGCCAA